>NC_060120.1:96786019-98036019 GCF_021461395.2 Schistocerca americana | reverse complement strand
AAGGCCCCACCTGTTCATGTGTCGTTAATTGAAATGGTGCTCTAAAAGCGTTACTTGAATACATGCACTTCTGATGCACATTTATACATTGCTTTGAGCACCAATTGTGGTGTGAGCTCACCTTACCAATATTAGACTGACTATCTTTTAGTCAATGAAACTGCAGAATGATCTTGGCTAAGCAGACCACAAAGTTTCCCAATGACTGGATTCGGTGCAGTGTCCAACTGGAAACCATCATTCCAACTGATAAAGTCCTCTGACAGTCATATTTCTATTGGTGAAGTTCAGAAAGTTTGAAGCAGAGGCAACTATTTTCATTCAATAGCAATTCATCATAGACCAGTAGAAGCAGCATTTGTCAGTAGAGGATTTGCTGCATTGGTGCAGGTGAGTACGCCAATTACGCTTCACGGTACCTCCTGAACGGTGCATGTGGTTTGCCCTTTATAGGATTTGCCACACTCACACGGAATCCTGTAAACATTTACCTTGCACATGTTTTAAGTAGTATATTGAAAAATGTGCCTCAGTTGTGAAAATTTTCTGGTCTTTACCCAGGTTTTTGCTAGAATAATCTAGCCTTCTTCAAAAGAATAAAATTACTATAACATGCCAGAGTAAGGCACAGTCAACATCAAAAATTAAAACCTATAGTACCATGGTACCATGTCAAATTAAAACTACTTAACTGAATTCCAGCCCCGGCATCACTTCACCACGCGGCCAGTTGGCAGTGGCAACTACGTTGGCACTCAACATAGTTGCTGCTGCCAACTGGCAACTACGTTGGCACTCAACATAGTTGCTGCTGCCAACTGGCCGCATGGTGAAGTGATGCCGGGGCTGGAATTCAGTTAAGTAGTTTTAATTTGACATGGTACCACGGTACTATAGGTTTTAATTTTTAATGTTGACTGTGCCTTACTCTGGCATGTTATAGTAATTTTATGCTTTTGAAGAAGGCTAGATTATTCTAGCTGAAACCTGGGTAAAGACCTGAAAATTTTCACAACTGAGGCGGATTTTTCAATATATTATTAGTCTATCACAGTTGCTGAGGGGGCTGCAATATGCTAAAAATTCTTAGTTTTAAGTAGTCTTTGGGTGCACCCAAAAACACCAGATTTTTTTCTGGAGGGCAAAAGACGACTGCAAGACAGTATTTTCTTAGCACTCTGCCTATTTTTGTTGAAATATCTCTTTCCAGTATATGACGTAAACTGTTATCTTGACACTGTCTTCATTGTTCTGCCATTTATACGTCTGGAGCACTTTCTGTATATGATTAAATGAATACCTACTTACTAGGAACAAGTTTGGAGATGTTCCAAATCTGCTCACGTGTTGTTTGCATTTGAGATGCTATCAGCTTGGTGAATCAGTGTCTCAAGAATACCCATTGTATGTGCCAGATTGTGGCAACTTATAGCCTATAAGTTAAGATTTTATGAAGGGGCTTTTGATACACCAAATGTCCAAGTATGTCGTTGATTTTGCATCTCACTAAGACGTGTAAAAATGGAGTTAAGATGTTGAAGTAACTCTCAGAAACTGTCCAAATCCTGATACCAGTCTGTAAATGTATCATCAATTTATCACCAAAATACTGCTGGTTTCAAAATTGCCGAGTCAGGTACCCAAAACAGGTTGTTCACCAAGGGAGTCAAAGGTTTTACAGGAGGAAAGGTGTCCCTATTTATTGCAAATCATTTATGTCAATACATCATATTTTTGGAACTTTATTGTATTGGTCCTAGAATGTGATAAACTAGTCATGGTGGGAGGGACTCGCATAATGTCTGGCTTACAGTCTGCAGATCAGCAGCTAGCTTTTGGTGGGCATGTTTTCTTGCAGCTCACAC
The DNA here is from genome assembly GCF_021461395.2 of Schistocerca americana. Classification (NCBI taxonomy): domain Eukaryota; kingdom Metazoa; phylum Arthropoda; class Insecta; order Orthoptera; family Acrididae; genus Schistocerca; species Schistocerca americana. The sequence continues at coordinate 98,034,154 of NC_060120.1, read as the reverse complement.
CATGGTAAATGTCTCAATGCAGACCATCACTAAGACAGCAATATCAGTTCCGTCCAAAGGGTTAAACTTCACAGTTCAGCCCACAAAGATTCCTGCAGAGGATACCATTGGTTCTGTGTAGGTGTCGCGCCAACAAGTACCACAGGTTGAAGCTGAAGCTGAAAGATAAGACAGGAAACCATAAGAATGCTACAAGGTGGAAAGCCAACCAGACATAATATTACATGTGAAGAGAGACAGGCCATAAAAGTGCTCAGAAATAACAAGGATATTGTAGTCCTACATGCAGATAAAGGAAATGCTACCGTTTTTGATAGACACCTCTGAATATCAAAAGTAAATGGATGAGCTACTGTGCGACCCCATTACAGAGAAATAAGGAGTGATCTGACAGCTAGAATAGTCAAGAATATGAAGGTCCTTATAAAGGACTGAAGAACTGATTCTGATATCACAAGGAGACTCGTAACCACAGTTCCCATTCCTCCTAAATTTATGGAACTCTTAAACTCCATAAGAAGGATTAGTCATTTAGGCCTATAGTGAACAGGAACAACTCCCTATGTATTATGTAGCAAAACATCTGGCACCTAAATTACACTACCTTGTGGTACAAACAGACTCTTATGTAAAGGATTCTCCTTACTTTGTAAAGCTGATTAAGGAACAGCGGATACAGTCAACTGACATTTTGTTTGGTTTCAATATCAAGTCTCTCTTCACTAATGTACCTACAGAAGAGATAATTCACATCCTACGTAAGCAAATCCTATGGGATAGCTTTGATTTGATACGTATATGCCTGTCATCAACATACTTCCTCAGGCAGGGAAAATATGATAAGGAATTAGATGGAGTGGTAATGTGCTCCCCCCACTCTCCCCAGCCACTGCAGACATCTTCATGGAAACTTTTGAGCAAACGGCCCTACCTTCTGCACTATAATGCCCCTAATGTTAATTTAGCAATGTTTCCTTACCTAACTTATAAGTCAATGACAGAGCAGTAGAGCAAGGTGTGATAGGTGCCGCACAAAGACCAATGTTCACATGTGGTCAAGGAACACATCTGGATTACTGACTACGTGACTACAAAGAAACACATGAAATAATCTTGATATTCGTAAGTTCTAAACAAAGTCACTTGTCAGCATGGTTGATGCTGGAAAAGAGGTGTGGCGCACTAGAAAAGGCGGATGCCAAGCAAGTTGACAGTCGCATCTCTGAGTTTCAGCAGCACAGCAGTATTCCAGAACGAGGCATGTAATTAATAATCTTAGGCAGAAGATGCAGCACGAAACACCATTTACATACCCATCTGCATAGCAGGATTAGAGATGGTAGACTTCACAGTACATGTCATCACCTGGCATGTCTGTAGCAGTGCATGTGTAGAGTAGGAATCAGTGTTGACACTACGAGGAGAAGATGGAGATTGGTCAAGGCTAGGTCAGCAGATTGGTGGAAATCTCACCACAGACCGAGCGATTTTCTTCTACCAGTAGCCAGCAGCTATAGCATGCAGGTATCCGGTCATGTGACAGGATCGACAGCTTGGGATGGGAGTAACACATGAAGGAGAAACTCCCTGCTGTAGCAGAAGGCCATTGTGAGTTACGGACATTTGAAATTGCTAACCTAGCTGTGCAGTGAAAGGCTGCCACTTGGTGCCACACCCACGCGAGAGTGGAGTGCGGGTGGTGAATGAGGTAGCGACAGTGAAGTCCGGTACCGGTGGGGACCATGTCTTGTACCTGCGGTGAGAACGTATGTGGTGGTGTCGTCAACTGCCATTGCTGGCCAAGCGATGGGGGCAGATGCCGGATTTCAGGTCACGGAGTGTGAAATGGGCACGGTGGTCAGTTGTCGTAGTGCTGGTCCACTGCATGTCAGCCAGCAGCGGCATGGTGCCAGCAGCTGATGTGAGCAATGAGTAAGCTGCCAGCACATGGGATGGGGCAGCTGGGTCACATCATCCTGAGCCAGTGGCAGTTCTGCATGTGCAGGGGTAGGCAGGCACTGGACATTGTTGTCACTTTGGTGCTGTGGAGGCAAGAGTGCAATGTCGTTGCCTGTTGGCTATGTGGATAGGTCGACAACTGAAAGTGCTTGCTCCGGGCGCTGTGAGACAGTGTCCTTGATCATAGTGTGGGAGGCTGGCATCGAGGGGCTTCATCAGCTGGAGTGCTTGGTGCGCTATCGGTGGTTGTGGCATCAGTGGGGGTGCTGGCAGTGTCAGAGGTGGGCATCTGTGGAGTTTTGATAAGTATGGTGGCTGGGCTGGATGATGTGGGATTGAGTAGCATATAAGCAGGCTTGAGCTGGTTGACTGAAACAGTGGTAAGGGTGCCATGGAGGTAACGTAAATGTCTTGGGGTACCTCTTCAGGACTCACTGGGGGTCAGAACAGTGCAGTCGAAACGGGGTCTGGTTAGCACCGATGCACAGCATAACATGTGTGCATGACATGAGGTCACCGTGAATGAATTCCCTGTGTTCGCCATGGGTCACAGGCGAGCCATACAATCCTGCAAGATGGCGACGAACTCAGGGATGACATCTGTGGGCAGGTGTTCAGGCTCCAGGTAGTCACCAGCGATGCGAGTGGCTGGCTGTAAACAAGGTAAACAAGGCACTGTGGTCGGTAGAAGACAGATGGTGTCGATGTAGTGGACAGTTGAATGGTGGACCTCCTGATGCACAATGGACCTGTGTGTGAGAGCAGGAAATTGCACCGGTAGGTCATCGTAGGGGCTGGAAAACACCACTCGCTTCGTGTCAAAAAGAACAACGAAACGAGTGGTTCACGTTGTTGATCTCCTGGTCTTGCTTTAAATGATGCAATGGTCTGCAACGTTAGGGAGCAGGCTGTAGTGTCCAATGAAGTCCTCTCCAGTAACGGGGTCAATGACATCAGCAACAGTGAAGATCTGGCTGAGGTCCCATGGCAGGCCACATTTGAGAACACGATGATGTATGTTGTAGGTTGTGATGGTGGAGTTGTTTGCTGCTACCAGGAGGGTGGCTGAGGCAGTACCATGAGTATGAGTCGCTGGAGGAAGGTAGCCAACTCAGAGCTGGTGTCAATCAGGAAAGGCATGGCAGAGCGAGTGTCATGGACGAACAGGTGATTGGGAGATCGAGCAACATCGGGTGTGTCTAATCCCAGAGGCTGTTAGAGGGCCAAGAGCAGGGCTGATGGAATGACAGCCAGGAGGCTGCATCTGGTGGAGATGGGGCTAGTGCTCAGCAGTTGCAGTTGCGGGCAAAGGGACCAGCATGTCTTGAACCTGGTCGGTGAGGCTGGTGGCGTCGGTGAGGTAGAGCTCAGCATGCGATATCACAGCTGTCTGTCTTGAGGCTGTGAGGCAAGCCAGCCTGATGTGGTATAGGAAGCCGTTGGAGACCTTGTGTGGCTCTGTCAGGTTTCGGAGGTAGCGCAGGAATTGTGAGGGTTTCTGGTCCCCACACTGCTCGATGGACCCAGACGAGCTGCATTTAGGATGATGTTAGTTGTGTCATGAGGTGGTGCCAGAGTGTCTTGTAGCAGTCTGTGGCTGGGGTGATGAAATAACATCAAGGATATCCATTGGATCTACATCTATGTGGTTACTCTGCAATTTACACTTAAGCGCGTGGCAGAGGGTTTATCGAACCATTTTCATACTACTTCTATACCATTCCATTCTCGAATGGCGCGTGGGAAAAAGGAACACCTAAATCTTTCCTTTCGAGCTCTTATTTCTCCTATTGTATTATGATTATCATTTCTCCCTTCATAGGTGGGTGTCAACAAAATATTTTCGCATTCAGAAGAGAAAGTTAGTGATTGAAATTTCGTAAATAGATCTTGCCGCAAAGAAAACTGCCTTTGTTTCAGTGACTACCATCCCAACTCACGTATCATATCAGTGACACTTTCACACCTATTGTGCGGTAACATGAAACGAGCTGCCCTTCTTCCACAATATTATCTATGTACTCGTAATTGTAATTCCTAGGTATTTAGTCGAATTGTCAGCCTTTAGATTTGTGTGATTCATCATATAGGCCTACCCAAAATTGATCGGATTTCATTTAGTACTCATGTGGATGACCTCGCACTTTTCTTTTTTTTAGTGCCAATTGCCACTTTTTGCGCCATACAGAAATTCTCTCTAGATCATTTTGTAATTGGAATTGACAGTCTGATGATTTTATTAGATGGTAAATTACAGCATCACCTGCAGACAATCTAAGGGGGCTGCTTAGATTACCACCTAGGTCATTATGTAAATCAGGAACAGCAGAGGGCCTATGACACTACCTTGCGGAATGCCAGATATCACTTCTGTTCTACACGATGATTTACCATCTATCACTACGAACTGTGACCTCTCTGAGAGGAAATCACGAATCCAGTCACACAACTGAGATGATACTCCATATGCACGCAGTTTGATTAACAGTCTCTTGTGAGGAACAGTATCAAAAGCCTTCTGGAAATCTAGGAATATGGAATCGATCTGAGTTCCCCTGTTAACAGCACTCATTACTTCATGGGAATGATATTTTCTGAGTCCGTGTTGGTTATATAGTCATTTTCTTCAAAGTGATTCATAATGTTCAAGTACAGTATATGCTCCAAAATCCTACTGCAAATTGAGGTCAGTGGTATGGGTCTGTAATTCAATGGGTTACTCCTATTTCCTTTCTTGAATATTGGTGTGACCTGTGCTACTTAGAAGCAAAAACTCACATGGAATTGATGGCATTTCCAGCAAAATACTAAAAGCTTGTTCTCAACAGATAAGTAAGATTCTCAGCCACCTGTGTAATAGCTCTCTGGAACAGGGCATTTTCCCTGATAGACTGAAATATGCTATTGTTATACCTTTGCATAAAAAGGGGGATAGATCTGATGTCAACATTTACCGTCCAATCTCCCTTCTAACAGCTTTATCCAAAATTTTTGAGAAAGTAATGTATTCAAGAGTAGCTTCACGTATCTGTAAAAATGAAGTACTAACAAAATGTCAGTTTGGTTTCCAGAAAGGTTTTTCAACAGAAAATGCCATATATGCTTTCACCAATCAAATTTTGAATGATCTGAATAACCGAACACCACCCATTGGGATTTTTTGTGATCTCTCAAAGGCTTTTGATTGTGTAAATCATGAAATTCTGCTAGACAAGCTCAAGTATTGTGGCATGAGTGGGACAGTGCACAAATGGTTTAATTCGTACCTAACTGGAAGAGTGCAGAAAGTTGAAATAAGTAGTTCTCATAATATGTCACCTCAAATTGACCCCCATGATCAGCAGTGACATAAGCTTGACAGCTAAAGTGGGAAATCCATACCATTAAAATGGCTCTTGTCGTTGTTTCCCCTGAGATGTCACTAACTGTCAATACTTGTGCCCAACAAGTGTATCATTCAAAATCTGTAGAAATATATTGATACCCATCAGGCGGTGGAAGTGGGCGCACATGATCTGCGTGACTGTGGGAGAAATGGACTGTTGCTTCTGTAAATTCTCCGACATGTTTGTTTATCAGTCTGCTGACTTTGCAGAGGTTGAATTGCTTTGTAAATACTCATGTAACTGTTTGTCTTTGGTTACACTGTACTGCACTGTTTATAATGTATTGCACAAGAAATTGCATCAGTTCTGAAAAAAGAAGCAGCAACTACATTTTCTGCCCTCTTATTGTCATGTGTCCATTTTAATTTGAGCAGTGAATTCTAGTTGGCAAAATAGTTGGTGAGAACAACCCCCCTTGAGTTTCTTGAAAGCAGAAGTAATTGATTTATGGTCTGTGTAGACTACAAATGGTCTGGCTTCGACATAAGGATGGAAGTGCTGCACAACTTCATAGATAACCACGATCTCCCAGTCATATTTACTTCATTTGCTTTGTACCTCAATCATTTTACAGGGGGAAAAATTAAAGGTTTCCAACACTTCACGTTGATGGAGAGCTGCATGCTGGCTGGCATATATCACTATGGCTAATAGTGTATTACAGACAAGATAAGACAAAAGAACTGCTTTTTGTAAGTTGGCTTTTACCTTTTCAAATGCAGATTGGATCACTGACATCCATGGCAGGATATGATGGCCTATGGTATTGTTATCTGGCAGTGCTGCTGGCAGCAGTACCTGTATCACCGCTGCTTCTGGAAGGTGTTGGTAGTTGAAGTTACTGATTCTCAGGAATATTACTAGCTGCTGTTGGGCATGAGGTGTTCTTAACACCATTTATTTTCTCTTTGAGATGACAGATACTGGCCACAGAAATTGTATGCCTGAGGAATGTTACTTATTTATGGCACAGAACACATTTTGTTTTGTTCAGCATTAAACCGTGTTTGCATATCCTGTCAACCACTGCATTGAGGTGTTTTGCATGTGATGGTGCTGTCTGAGAAACACCAAAATATCATTTAGATAGACAAAACAGAAATTCAATCCCCATAGCACTTCACCTACAAAATGCTGCCATGACCCTGTGGCATATTTTAGACTGTATAGAACATGAAGATACTCAGAAAGATGAAAAGGTGTCTCACTGTGGACTTGGGGATGTCTTCCTCTGCCACTGGAATCTGGTTATGAGATTTTTTATAGTCAGTCATGATAAAAATTGTAGCTCTGGCTAATACATTCATAAATCTTTTATATTAGGGTCTGGGTAGTAGTCAGGGAAGGTATGTGCAGTCACAGCAGAGTACTCTCTGCAGGACCTCCAGTTGCCTCTGTTCTTCTTCACAAGGTGTAATAGTTTTGCCCATTGGATGTCAAATGATACCCATTTGTAACATTTCCTCATATTCTGCCCTGCATTGGAAAAACAGTTCTATGCCAATATTTGCAACCATTGAGAGACTGTCTTAATATGGTCTTGTCTTAATATGGTGCATCCTGGTATACTTCTCTTTACCTAAGTGGCCAATAACTTCCTGTCTGTCTTCTGGTACAACAAAAGTATGGGGCGAAGTGGTGACATTGATAGTATTTTCACCTATTTTATCTATGACCATCTCACTGCCCCTCTTGATCTGTGTCATATGGAGATTTATTTCTGGTCCTTGGTGTTGAGTGAAATCTGCTCCCAACATTGGCTCAATAACAGTTGCTTGCATGAACTTCCATTTGAAGTTTAGAATGAAACCCAGGTCACCTGTTATTCACATCCACCATATGTTGTAATGGTCAAGTTGGTGGTTGCAGTAAGGTGGAGCGGTGCGCTGACTGGTGCAGTTTCGTTCTGTATGTTTGGTTGTGTGCGTACATCTGAACCTGATTTGATAAGGTAGCTACAGTTTACTTGCTTGCACACCATATACAAAGGGTGCATTTTTGTAAACAAACATGCTTGGTGTGCTGTGTGTGTGGCTGTGATTGATTTGTCACTGTTAAATGGATCAATTTTAAGTGCAGTGTCTTGGTTAATTTTGAATTTGATGTCTGTGGTGCTTCCAGGGTTAATAATGACTGCTTTGTTTATGATTTGACACTTTTGTGCAGCAGTGTGGCTTTCTGTGTTCGCTGCAGGCTTCAGGGATTGTTTAGCAACACACATGGATATGTGCACCTTGTGGTCTGATTGCCAAAATGCCTGTCGATCAGCACACTGAATGATGAAAATTCCCTTGTGCGTGTCATTTGGTTGTCCATCTGGTTCTGTCTTTGGAATAAGTGACTATCATCTTTAGTTTGGTGCAGGTCCAGTTGTTCACTGACAGTTCCAATAACTACTTCTGAAGTGTGTCTGTTTGACATAGTAGATTTTGGAGTTCTTCATTAATGTTCAGCTGCTGCTCTTCTCATATAGTGGCAGTTTCACCTGAGCTTGCGTCACCACCAAAATTTTTGCTTGTTTCATCATCACATTAACTTCATCTGGTACTGACAGTAAAGAACTGATGTCCATTTGTCACTCATCACCACAGTTGCTTTTACTGGTAATGGTAGTTGTGCTAGCCAAACATAGTGTAGTGATGTAGTGTTGAACCCGACACTGCTTCTTCTTCTTCTTCTTCTTCTTCTTCTTCTTCTTAGTACACTGAGTTACACGTTCAGCTGACTTAAGTTGTCCCTCAAGGGGTGATACTGCTGTTGCAAGTGTGAGTGTAATGTCTGACACATTGTAATTGCTCAGGCACCTCTTGGGTTGGTGCATAAGCTCATAGCATTTTTCCATAAGTTTAATAAGTGCAATAGGTGCACATAACGGAGACTTTAGTCATTAGTAACATATTCTCCTTCACTATTTACAGCAGTCTGCCAATGCTAGGGTATCTTCTTGAGTCCACAACTATAGAAACTATGTAGTTTTGAGACTAAGAACTCGTTGAGCCATGTTCGGAGTGCATTCTCATCTAGAAAAGAGGTTCCTTCAAAGTTGTTCAATAGAGAGCAGAAAAGGTGAAAATCTGAAGGCACAAGGTCAGGTGAATAAGTCATGGGTGGAGTGACTTCCCATCCCAGCTCCTGCATAATGTTTTTTATCATTCTAGCAGAATAATACCGGAGGGGGGGGGGGGGGGGGGGCATTATTGTGGAGTAGCAGCACTTCACGTGGTCCTACTGGTCTCTGGTCTTGGATTGTGTCTGCAAGATGTCTCAGTTGTTAACAATAAATGTCAGATGTCAGCAGTGATGGTTACATCTCGATGAAGCAATTCATGGTACACCACACCATTGCTGTTCCACCAGATGCATAAGATTATCTTTTGTGGCTGCACACAGGTCTTTGTACTGGGAGTTGCTGGTTTGTTTGGGCTCAACCATTCCTTTCTTTTCCTTATGTTAATGTAAAGACATTTCCTGTCATCAATAACTATACTGGATAGGAAAGGTCGGTGTTGGTCATGAGCCAATGAGCAAGCAGATATCCACATAAGGCCATCCGCTGATTTTTGTGATTTTGGCTTAGAAAATGCGGTACCCATACGTCTGATTTTTGAACCTTCCCATTGGATGAAAATGTCGCATGATGATGGAACAATCACAGTTCATCATATTTGCCAGTTCTCGAGCGCACTGATGTGGATCATTGTGGATTAATGCATTTAAATGATCTTCATCAAATCCTGAAGGTCTTCCAGAGTCATTCTGGCCTGAGCTGTCAGTATTGGCAGTCATGCATGCTTGAGGTGTGGTTGCTTGTGTGCATGAATGCTGTATGTTTCTCTATTTCTCTTTTGCTGGTGAAGGCTGTGACCAAAAGCTTTGTATAGTATCTTTTAATTGTGCCTGTCTGCAACTTAACATGTCTTCTTTACAGTAAGTAACAATCTATCTTTTTCCTACATAGAACAATATGTTGGAAATGTTGAGATTTCTAGACATGGCACTCCATTTTCTAGCATCCACAGCTCCACTCACTATCTCCAAATGACAATATTATAATATTTAAACTTAAATAGTATCAGTGAACTACAAATAAAAACTAACGATCAGTTAATAAACCGTTAGCGGCTGGAATACCAACGTGCTAAACATAAACACTGTGCACTTATGCGCCAAGATAAGGAGTTGTTAACTGCCATGGCAAATTGTGTGTGATCACTAGTAACATTGTTTTGTGTGAAAGCCAATTATAACATTGCAAATGACAGTTTCGGTTTCATGGGTAGGTGTTAAAAAATTTATACTTTGTCATGCTTTGGAAACTATGCTGGTTTTGACAGGCATATTGTTGTCACATTTGAAGTCTGTTTTGCTGCCTGCAGGAATAACTTAATATTACTGTGTGTTGCAATTTGAGTTTGGAAATCATTAGTTTGCTTTGCCAATCTTCTTGTTGTCATAAAAGATCTATTTCTGTTAAACCTGTTAGAAGTTACGATGCAAAGTCATTATTGAACTTTGTTCTTTAACTGGGGTTTCTGTGTTACATTGTATTCCAGGGGTGATCAGTTTATAAGATCCTTGCATAATACACACAGTAATAATTCGCTAATACTTATGTAACTGAATAAACTGACTGTCAGGATTCAGAACTGTGATAACAGTAAGTAAACATAGAAGAAGAGGAAACATAAATATCACCAAAGTTAGATCAGTAGACCAAAGAACAACATACACACTTTTAGTCATTGTCACAAGTCGATGTTTCCCATAATCGTATACTTTTAATTATTTACCATGTAGACTGATGGGAAGTACTGTCTTCTTGTTTGCTCCCCATCACCACACAAGCCATTACACCTTTATTTGAAGTGTGTTTATTATTAATATAATAACCTGAGTTACCTTTAATTGCCTCTCAAAACTGGTACTCTTGTTTGTGCTGTTTAGCTTCAATCTGCCTAGTCTTGCTTGCACCTGTCCCCTTACACATCAAGCCACTGTACTTGTATTTGGGAGGATGCCAATTCAAAGCCCTGTCTGACCATCCAGATTTAGGTTTTCCATGATTTCCTGAAGTCACTTACTGTGAAATTATGGTTGGTGGCTTTGAAAAGGCACAGCCTATTTCCTTCTTTAGATTATGTTAGTGCTCCACCATAATGACATCATCATTTATGGGATGTTAAACCCTTATCTCCCTTCCTTCTTTCATTCCTCCTTCCCCATACACTGTACATACTAGCTTGCATCTGTCCCACTACACATTGCCTCCTCTATGTACTCGTAAGGTCCCTACTAGTATGTTTAAATTTGCAGATTCTGCTGTAATTAAAGTAAAGCTGCTTTCAAACTGAAGTTTAATTTGTATGCTTCAGTTATATACTACGAATGGTCCTATTAGAAGTGGTTTTTCCATACTTTCCTCCAACCTTTGAAGTGACATAGTCAGTCAGTTCTAGGAGAACCTACAGTTGAACATGGATTCTGGACCACAGAGCAACTTGGAATTTTTTAGCTTTATAAGTCATTTACAGAGATGGAAGAAGCAATAACTGTGGGCAAACTTCTAGGAGCAAGTAAGGATTGAACACAGGAGCTTTTAATTTGTAGTGTGACACTTACCAACTTATCCTTATAATGTAGATGTTTGTGTGCGCACACATTTTAGTTCTTCCATGAGCACATGCATGTTTCTTTCATTGATGATACAGCCATTATTCTATATCCTTTTAATGACAGTTTTCTGTTAATGTGTTATTTCACTCTCAGTTTTCTTTAAAATCACAGAGTGCATCTAGGGCCTTGAGTATTTATCATTAAATGCATTTGACAAGGCAGATAATCATTAGGTTAAATGTCAGCTGCATTTCAGGACAGTAGCACTATATAAGAGAGATGAAAATTCCAATTTTTCATTAATCTCTGTAGAAAACTTATGGCTTGAGTGGCCATGTTAACTTAAATTTGGCGCTGAAAGAGTTGTGTTTGGACAGTAAAACAAATTTGAAATTAGGACACGGGTGAGAGTAGTTGGTAGACTCATAAGTGTCACTAAAACCACCATAGTTGGAATTAGTAATAATGATTCTACTGGTCTGGAACTGCGCGACCGCTATGGTCTCAGGTTCGAATCCTGCCTCAGGCATTGATGTGTGTGATGTCCTTAGGTTAGTTAGGTTTAAGTAGTTCTACGTTCTAGGGGACTGATGACCTCAGATGTTAAGTCCCATAGTGCTCAGCGCCATTTGATTCTACTGCCACCAACGTACATTTCACGTGAGGTCCATGCAAATAAGATTAGGGCTCACACGGAATCATAGAGACAATAGTTTTTCCTTTGCTCCGTTTGTGAGTGGAACAGGAAAGGAAGTGACTAATAGTGGTACAGGGTACCCTCCAACATGCACCATATGGTGGCTTGCAGAGTATGTATGTAGTTATAGATTTAGTGAATAATATCTTGCACAGATCTTCAACTGAAACTTATTTTTTAGAGAAAACAATGTAACTGGTTGTTTTAGACAAAAATTGGCAATTTATCACCAAAACACTGTCTTCTGCAGTAAGATCAATGAACTTATAATCAATATCCATGAGCCACAAGGTATACATTATGTCCGTGTTCTGTGCTGTAGTGAGCACCATATTAATTCTGGTGTAGAAAAACTTATGATAAATAATTATTACTTAGCAACATCATTTTGTAGAATGTCTAAAGAAAGAGATGGTGTTGCCATTTATGTTAAAAAGTGTCGCATGTAGAGCAATTAATGAGCAGAATTATTTTTTAGTATAATTGTCTCTGAATAACTCTCATGTGTCAGTACTTGCAGTGTACAGAGCACCTTTAGGGAACTTTAGTCTCTTTTCGAAGAAGTTAGCTGCTCTCCTTATATACTTATACAAACACAAAAGAGATGTGATTGTGCTTGGGGACTTCAATATAAACTTCCTAACAATTTCCAGAGACAGATCAGGCCTAGAAAATATGATGTCCACATGTAATTGGCTTCTCTAGTCAGCATCACTATCAGAATACCTTCATGTACAAGCATACTGATTGATAATATATTTATAGACCAGACCAAAATAGGTGATACAACTACCAGACAAGTCTTGAATGCTCTCTCTGATCATGATGGACAAAGACTAATAGTGCAAGTATCTATGAGAATGATAGTGCCCCCTATTGGAAAACAGCTAGGACAATTAATGATGAAACTATACAGACTTTTAAATCACGTGTCCAAGCCACAGACGGGAGACCTGTGTATAATTTAGAAAATGCCAATTCCAAGTACAATATTTTCAGTAATGAAGTGGCACTAACATTTGAAAGTACTTTCCCCCAAAAAATATATAAGACCAAAACCACAAAACATAACAAAAAGCCATAGGTAACAACTGGTATTAAGATTTCATGCAAAAGGAAATGAGAGCTGTATGTCGCCACAAAAAAATCAGACAACCACAACCAGATAAATCACTATAAAAATACTGTAAAATACTAAATAAAGTTATTCAGAAGTCAAAAAGTTTGTATCTGTGCTCCAAAATTAATAAATCTAGTAACAAATTCAAAACAATATGGGAAGTGATAATGAGTGAGACTGCTGCAAATTGCTCCAGTAGGTCCCAAAACATTGTTCCCAGTAATGAAGGTAAACAAGTACAAAATCATGAGACTGTGGCAAAAATTTTTAATGAGCACTATTTAAGTGTTGCTGAGAAAACAGGATACAATGGCTCCTTAGAAGAGGTCTTAAAAATACTAAAAGGTTATTTACCAAATTCCATAGAGCAGATGGGCATAGCCTGTATAATAGTACAGGAAATAAGAAAAACAATTATTGCTTTAAAAAGCAAAAATTCGTCTGGTGTTGACATCATCTCCGGCAAACTGCTAATAGACTGCTGGAATCATTTCAGTGAAGTCAGAGCTCATATATTCAATACCTCTCTGAAACAAGGTATCTTCACTGGCAGGATGAAATACGCTATTGTAAAGTCCCTCTACAAAAAAGGCGATGCCTCAGATGTTGCAAACTATTGTCGTATCTCTCTCTTGAATACATTTTTAAGGTCCTCAAAAATTAGTATTTGCTAAAATAGTCTGTCACCTTGAAAACTTTGCAATAATTAGTGAAAACCAGTTTGGATTCAGAGAAGGTGTCTCTACAACTGAAACTATATTTCCATTTACAATAATATTTTGGAATGCCTTGACAAGAAGACATTGTCTGTGGGCATATTTTACTCTGTCTAAGGCCTTCAACTGTGTCAATCATAGAATACTTATAGAGAAAGGATGTCACTATGGACTCCGAGGAGAAATGGTTGGCTGTCTCAAATCCTGCCTATAGGGCAGACTACAGAAAATAGTGTTAGACTGTAACAGTACGCAGGTAGGAGGGTCAGAGTCTGACTGGGGAACAATAAATTATGGTGCTCCACAAGGTTCTGTCCTTGGTCCCCCACTATTTGTCATATCTATCAGCGACCTACCTTTGTCCTCAAACAAAGCAAGCAACTTTACAATGTTTGCAGAAGTACTGTGGTAGACATTAAGACATCCTCTGACCTAGAAATAAATGCCAACCAATTACTTGATGATGTTGTGAATTGGTTCACAGTAAATTCTGTATCAATAAATCTCAGCAAAACCAATTACATTCATTTCCATTCTAGTCACAAAAGCCCACAGGGGATAAACAGTCGCCAAAATTGGAGACATCAATGTCTCAAAGTCTGCTTACTTTGGCTACTCCCAATCACTTATGTCTTATGAAATAATCCTTGGGCAATTAATCACTGTTGAAAAAAGTCTTCACATGTCAGATAAAGGTTGTCTGAATTTTGTGAGAGTGCTTCCAGGAACCTTGTGTTGCAACCTTTTTAAGCAAATAGGAATACTAACCACACTAACCACTACTTCACAACATCTCTTTTCAGTCATGACATTCATGCTTCACAATCCTTTTCAATATGAAATAAATGAAACATACTATCATCATAACATAAGAAGGAAATTTGATGTACACTGTGACCTGAAAAATTAGTCTCTGGTGCAAAAAAGTGTAAAATACACAAGCACAAAAATCTTCAGTGTACTTCTAAATCATATTAAGAGTCTACAAGATAATAATATACTATTTAAAAGTATACTAAAGGAATTCTGCTTGAAAAAGTTTCTGTCCTCTAGAAGAAGTCTATAGTAAAGACAGCTAAGATTATTTACCATGTATTACTGTGTATTCCTGATTCAATATATTTTGCTGCTTTAATTAGATTAACTGGTGATCTCCAAGTCAAGAAGATGCTCACTTTCACTCCTTAAAAAATTGTTTGGATAAGATCTTAAAATTATATCTTAACCTCTGTTTGTGAGTGTAATTTGAATTTACTAATTGTGTTACTTCATTATTATTTTCAATTTATATTCTTAATCTTTGTTTATTGTCCAGATGGAAACAAATGTAATATTGAATTAAATGTCTTAACTCATCCAGACTCATGCATTAATACGCAAAAATGGATCTATAGATTCTGTATTTCAAGAAATAAATAAAATAAATCTCAAACTGTCATTGATACAATGTAGTGCAAGTTTCAAAAGTACAGGAAACCACTATACGTGCCTATGTTTATATCTCTCTGGCCATAAATTGAACAATTTTTGTGAGCATGGCTTTCACTCTTATGTTTCTTGCTTTTATTACTGAAAATGGAAAGCTGCTGATCAGTGTTCATCCAATAATTTACAGAAGCTACAAGACTGCAGTTACAGTATGAAATTATTATTTTTATAATTATTGTTATTAGTTATTCCAGCTGTGGTAGTTTTAGTTACAATTAGACACTTAAGAGTCTACCACCTAGTATATAGTGTTTCATAACACATCTCTTTCCCTTTGTTGTATGGAAGAAGAGATTTGAGTTGAAAAGTTGAAAAAACTCAATGTTCTTTTTGTGGTTCCTGTCAGTCTTGCTGTAATTTTCTTCAGTCATTATAAGCTCCTTACATATATTTGAAGTATATTCTCTAATAGAACAATGAAAATAATCAGTTATTGATGATATAATGTAAATGGATAGAGAAAAAGATCTAGTCACCAAGCAGTGGCAGGGGAACACACACACAAAGGGGTACAGTTCAGAGAAGTC
Source organism: Schistocerca americana (assembly GCF_021461395.2). NCBI lineage: Eukaryota > Metazoa > Arthropoda > Insecta > Orthoptera > Acrididae > Schistocerca > Schistocerca americana. The sequence goes on along the minus strand of NC_060120.1, from coordinate 98,018,648 downwards.
ACTCAGAACCCTGGGTCAGGGAACGGCAGCTTTTATCTCTCCCATCCAGTAAGTCTCCCCTGACTTGGGGATCTGGGTGACTTCCCTGAACTGTATCCCTTTTCCTAAACCTCTCCAGTCCTTTTCCTTCACCCCTCTTCCTTCCCATTCAACTCTTGTGCCAGAAGAAGGAACCACTGGCTCCGAAAGCTTCTAAAGGTTAAACCCTATTGTGTGTGTGTGTGTTTCCCTGCCACCACTTGTAAAGTATATGCTTGGATATTTGTTAACAGAAAATGAACAGCTAAAACATTTGAGATATATCTAAGTCACTGAAAGGTAACTACACTATGAAATTTGTGAGAGAGTGCTACATCTCAGAAGTTTATAAATTTTTTTCTGTGTGTGTATCTACAATGATGATAGTAGTGAATGATTCACAAAATTTCAGCTCACCATATGCATACAGATAGAGCAGAATTCAGAACTACCAGCTTTAAATTTTAAATAACTCGTGAACATTTATGTTTAGGGATAATGGATTAATTACATTAATTTTCATAATATTTTTTCAAGGGTCTGGAAATCTACTGTGACAACTGTAGTCACGTTAATCACCTTTACTTGTGCCTGAAAAATGCATCAGATAGAGACAACTTATATAGTGAGTTACTTGCTCAGTCAGCATTGCATTTGGACAACACAGACCAAGAAATGATGACTTTGCAGTGGCAGAATGGAGTTCTTTCTAACTTTGACTACTTACTATATCTGAATAGGTATATTAGAAACATCGTTTCTTTAGTATTCTCCTTTATGAAGCGCTAATATTTTTATGAATTGTATAAAGCTGTTTTAATTTTTTGTTACAGCTTGGGTGACAGAACATTCAATGATTTGACTCAGTATCCAGTTTTTCCGTGGATCATTGCAGACTACACTTCTTCAGAGTTAGATCTCACAGATCCAAAGTCTTACAGAGATCTGTCAAAGCCCATAGGGGCTCTTAATGAGTCAAGATTAGAAAAACTGAAGGTGAGTCATTGAATGCAGCTTTTATCTCTACCTGTACACTTGCTTACGCATGACAGAAACCCTCTGGAAGCTGAAATGAAGGACGTCGTGTTGAGAAGCATGCTCAGCTATGGGGTGGTCCAGCTGTTTCTTGGCCACAGTTTGTCGATGACCCTTAATATATATATATAACTTTGAGAGGGTTGATGTCAGGTGGAATGGGTGATTGGGGCAGAGAAGAGACAGGGAATGGGAAAAAGGGTTGGGGAAGGATGGCTAACTGCCCAGAAGGAGGCTGTACTGCTACCTATCCCTTCCACGTTCCTATCTCATTCACCTGCTGCCTCCCTCTGAGCAATCAGCCAGCCTTCCCCAACACTCCCCTCTCTCCCCACATCTTCTCTACCCTCACCCACTCTGAGAAATCAGTGTTATGAAAATATATCATTATACTGCATAACCTGTGTGCAACGCAATAATACTGGTGTGTGTAATTAAGTTCCTCAAGAAAGTCAGTGTTGCTATCTGTGTCCACTGTGTGAAGAATCAAGAGAGGTAATTCTCCTTTTTTTTAAATTTTGTATCAATTTAAAACTATATCCTGTTAGGAAGTTCTATGAATTACCTGAATTTTTGGACTGTGAATACATTTCAGTATTCTGAGAAATGAAAAAAAAATGTAGAATATAACAAAATTCAAATTTTATAATGTGTAGACAAATATTGAGATGCTTAATAAATGTGAAGACCACAGTGAGTGGGAAGAACAGTCCTGCTGAAGGTACATCTGAAACTGACCATTATAGTAGAGTTTGAAGGTACCTCTTCAGTTGTGAGGTTCTTTTTATTATTCAGTACTTTAATTACTGAATAATAAAAAGAATCTTACAACTGAAGCCATACCTTTAACCTCTACAACAACTGATTTGTTTATCGACAAAAGCAATAAAATTTTTCTAAGGTAGCATCTCTACTGTGTATTACAATGTTAGTTCATGTTCATTTTAAAGGGCAATGGAATCAGAGAAATTCTCTTGATTAACATATTGTGAATAGTTTTATTGTTAACAACATAGCAGCATAAAGAATAAGTTTATAGTACCACATTCTCAGTGCCAATTTTCCACTCTTTCAAAATCATTGCAGATTCTCCTCCCTGCTGGTGTCAACAGAATGCAAGGATTGATGAGTGGATGAATAAATGAACAGCCTAACCTAAGCTCAAATTCAAATAAAAGTATCTTCCCTTACAATCATTTCCATGTCTAGTTCAGATTCCTTGATAACATCCCCATAATCTGGATTTTTGACATGGACACCTGTAGCTTCTTTTTCTGGTGGCATTGTTGAAGGGAAAGGGAAAAGAGCGGAGAAAAATGACTGGTGAGGTTTAGAAATTAGGGAGGGTTATGGAAAAGTCACCCAGAACCCCATATCAGCAGAGACTGCTGAACAGGATGAAAAGGTCCCTCACACTTATTCCTTTCCTTTAGTCCTTCCAGAAAGAGCACTGGCTCCAAAAGCTTGCAAATTTCCATAAATTTTATAGCTGTTTTCTCACACCACCACATGGTGAAATATATATATATATATGTTTGTGTGTCTTTCGACCTGCCAGCGCTTTCGTAGTATGGTAAGTCACATCATCTTTACCATACTACCAAAGTGCTGGCAGATCGAAAGACACACAAACATACACACAAAATTCAAGCTTTCGCAACAAACTGTTGCCTCATCAGGAAAGAGGGAAGGAGAGGGAAAGACGAAAGGATGTGGGTTTTAAGGGACAGGGTAAGGAGTCATTCCAATCCCAGGAGCGGAAAGACTTACCTTAGGGGGAAAAAAGGACGGGTATACACTTGCACACACACACATATCCATCCACACATATACAGCCACAAGCAGACATATTTAAAGACAAAGAGTTTGGGCAGAGATGTCAGTCGAGGTGGAAGTGCAGAGGCAAAGATGTTGTTGAATGACAGGTGAGGTATGAGTGGCGGCAACTTGAAATTAGCGGAGATTGAGGCCTGGTGGGTAACGGGAAGAGAGGATATATTGAAGAGCAAGTTCCCATCTCCGGAGTTCGGATAGGTTGGTGTTAGTGGGAAGTATCCAGATGACCCGGACAGTGTAACACTGTGCCAAGATGTGCTGGCTGTGCACCAAGGCATGTTTAGCCACAGGGTGATCCTCATTACCAACAAACACTGTCTGCCTGTGTCCATTCATGTGAATGGACAGTTTGTTGCTGGTCATTCCCACATAGAATGCGTCACAGTGTAGGCAGGTCAGTTGGTAAATCACGTGGGTGCTTTCACGCGTGGCTCTGCCTTTGATCGTGTACACCTTCCGGGTTACAGGACTGGAGTAGGTGGTGGTGGGAGGGTGCATGGGACAGGTTTTACACCGGGGGCGGTTACAAGGATAGAAGGATAGGAGCCAGAGGGTAGGGAAGGTGGTTTGGGGATTTCATAGGGATGAACTAACAGGTTACGAACCCAAGTCCAACATAGCCCAGCTGTAACCAACACCTTTTCGCCTTTTTCACACCAGATCTCCAGTTACTTTCCAGTTCACCTTTATCTCTTCCCATATATTTTTATTATCATTTTCATTTCAGCCTCATGTTACACTTTCCACCTTCCAATAGCATGTCACCCTCACAACACCCCCACAACGACCCCATTAAGCTTTATTTATTCGTAACCTGTTAGTTCATCCCTATGAAATTCCCAAACCACCTTCCCTACCCTCTGGCTCCTATCCTTCTATACTTGTAACCACCCCCGGTGTAAAACCTGTCCCATGCACCCTCCCACCACCACCTACTCCAGTCCTGTAACCCGGAAGGTGTACACGATCAAAGGCAGAGCCACGTGTGAAAGCACCCACGTGATTTACCAACTGACCTGCCTACACTGTGATGCGTTCTATGTGGGAATGACCAGCAACAAACTGTCCATTTGCATGAATGGACACAGGCAGACAGTGTTTGTTGGTAATGAGGATCACCCTGTGGCTAAACATGCCTTGGTGCACGGCCAGCACATCTTGGCACAGTGTTACACCGTCCGGGTTATCTGGATACTTCCCACTAACACCAACCTATCCGAACTCCGGAGATGGGAACTTGCTCTTCAATATATCCTCTCTTCCCGTTATCCACCAGGCCTCAATCTCAGCAAATTTCAAGTTGCCGCCACTCATACCTCACCTGTCATTCAACATCATCTTTGCCTCTGCACTTCTGCCTCGACTGACATCTCTGCCCAAGCTCTTTGTCTTTAAATATGTCTGCTTGTGTCTGTATATGTGTGGATGGATATGTGTGTGTGTGCGCGAGTGTATACCCGTCCTTTTTTCCCCCTAAGGTAAGTCTTTCCATCTCCCGGGATTGGAATGACTCCTTTCCCTCTCCCTTAAAACCCACATCCTTTCGTCTTTCCCTCTCCTTCCCTCTTTCCTGATGAGGCAACAGTTTGTTGCGAAAGCTTGAATTTTGTGTGTATGTTTGTGTTTGTTTGTGTGTCTTTCGACCTGCCAGCGCTTTCGTTTGTTAAGTCACATCATCTTTGTTTTTAAATATGTCTGCTTGTGTCTGTATATGTGTGGATGGATATGTGTGTGTGCGCGAGTGTACACCCGTCCTTTTTTCCCCCTAAGGTAAGTCTTTCCGCTCCCGGGATTGGAATGACTCCGTACCCTCTCCCTTATAACCCACTTCCTTTCGTCTTTCCCTCTCCTTCCCTCTTTCCTGACGAAGCAACCGTTTGTTGCGAAAGCTAGAATTTTGTGTGTATATTTGTGTTTGTTTGTGTGTCTATCGACCTGCCAGTGCTTTCGTTCGGTAAGTCACATCATCTTTGTTTATATAAAAACAAATATGATGTGACTTACCAAATGAAAGCACTGGCAGGTCGACAGACACACAAACATACACACAAAATTCAAGCTTTCGCAACAGACTGTTGCCTCATCAGGAAAGAGGGAAGGAGAGGGAAAGACGAAAGGATGTGGGTTTTAAGGGAGAGGGTAAGGAGTCATTCCAATCCCGGGAGCGGAAAGACTTACCTTAGGGGGAAAAAAGGACGGGTATACACTCGCACACACACACATATCCATCCACACATATACAGACACAAAATTCTGCTTGTGTCTGTGTATGTGCGGGTGGATATGTGTGTGTGTGTGTGTGTGTGTGTGTGCGAGTGTATACCCCTTCTTTCCCCCTAAGGTAAGTCTTTCCGCTCCCGGGATTGGAATGACTCCTTACCCTCTCCCTTAAAACCCACATCCTTTCGTCTTTCCCTCTCCTTCCCTCTTTCCTGATGAGGCAACAGTTTGTTGCGAAAGCTTGAATTTCCTGTGTATGTTTGTGTTTGTTTGTGTGTCTATCGACCTGCCAGCACTTTTGTTCGGTAAGTCACATCATCTGTGTTTTTATACATATTTTTCCCACGTGGAATGTTTCCCTCTACTATTTTCATATGATTAATTTGACCCCAACAATTACGTTTGTTATTGTCACTGTTGCATTTCGAAATCTTTCCTGTCATCTTATTTTCTCTTTCTGTTTTTGCAAGTAGTTTCACTTTGTATTCACCTTCTCCTCTTTACCGAATGTACCATACAATTTTATCCCGCCTATATATACTCAATAATACTAACCCACTTCCAAACCATAACCAAAAAATTTTTTTTCTTCCGCTTTCAACAATACTGCTGCTACAAAATCCACCGTTTCCAGTTCACAAACAGTTCCTTTCAGCTATTAAACGGCCATTTCGGCTAGTTCCAATAACTTTCGCTTTTTTTCCATTTCCGTTTTTCCCACATCACTGATCTTTTTTAGCCGCTTCCCACAGGTTTTAACGTCGTTATATCTTCGTCAGACAATTGTTAGCCTCATTTTCACAGTCTGCCACCACAAAAGCACTCCTTTTAATACATTTACACGCAGTTTTTTCAAAATTTTCCCGGATTGCTCCACCCTTTAACGTGTTTTGGCGGCAACACAACCACATAACCTTTGTGCACATCGTTGTCTACCAACCCATGTTCACCACAGGATCAACATAGCCCAGCTATAACCAACCACTTTTCGCCTTTTTTCACACCAGATCTCCAGTTGCTTTCTAGTTCACCTTATCTCTCGCCATTTATTTTCATTTTCATTTTCATTTCAGCCTCATGTTACACTAGCCACCTTCTAATACCATGTCACCCTTACAACATCCCCACGACGACCCCATTAAGTTTTATTTACATTCCCTCCGCAAACATGCCTTCGCCCTAGCCAGATTACACTCCCATATTTTATTTTCTCAGGCTTGTCTGACATTTGGCATTGCCCCCAAAGGCCTCGCACTTAAAGTTCCCATCTCTGGCTGCAACCCTTCTCTCCATCAGTCCCTATACCAGTTCCAAACTGAACAATCCATTGCCCTCACCCACCTAATCCTTCACCTACCCCCCCCTGCGGGTTCGGGCTAAGAATAGGCCCGCGGTATTCCTGCCTGTCGTAAGAGGCGACTAGAAGGAGTCTCAAACGTTTCGGCCTTATATGATGGTCCCCTGTCGGGTTTGACCTCCATATCTCAAAATTTTTCCGAAGAGCGAGCCGATTGGGGAAGGGCGCCTTACTTGGTGCATTGTGTCCATCTTGCGTTGAGAACTTTCGCCAGCTTATTCGTCGTTGCGTTGCAGTCCTGCCCACTCTACATCTCTTGGGCATGGATACGCTCCTGCGTGCACCTTATGCCAAGCAATGTGCAGGGCCACTTTCTGCACTGACGGCGACCATGGACCACATGTCACCTAACATCCAGCACGGTAGCCAGTCCATTGTGGTGGGGCCGCCTTGTACCCTGTTGGTTGTAGCCCCCTGACAACACAGTGATCGCTCTACTGATGCCTGCGCCGTTAACTCCCCACGTATGCCAAGGAGTAGATGCCCATCTCCCTAGGGCATCGGGACTCCCGGCAATGGCCATCCTGCCAGGTGGCCTTTGCTGTGGCTGTGTGGCGCCCATGGGGAGGGCCCTTGGTCGGAGTAGGTGGCATCAGGGTGGATGGCACGCAATGAAGCGTGGCACATCTTCTCTTGCTGGTGGCCAGCCACCAGCAGTCTCTAAGCGTTCGAGGGCTCATTTTAAAGCTAACGTTTATGACCCCAAATCGTTCCCATCTCTGGCCACACCATGGGAGGAACGAAAGGCAATGAATGACAGTGACGTGTATTCGCCCAGGTATCTCGTCTGTACCAGAGCTGATGGTGACTCGTTTCTATCCGTGAAGCCTCAGTTCTTTGTAGAGCATTTAGAGGACAAGTTTGGGCAGGTGGAGGGCTTGTCCAAAATTTGCTCTGGGTCAGTTTTGATAAAAACGGCATCCTCTGCCCAGTCACGCAGGTTACTTGCTTGTGACAAGTTGGGGGATCTTAACGTTACCATCACCCCACATAAGAGTTTAAATATGGTCCAGGGTATTATTTTCCATCGGGACCTACTTTTGCAGTCTGATGACGAGCTGCGCGCCAATTTAGAGCGCCAGGGTGTACATTTCGTCCGACGTGTTCATTGGGGTCCGAGGGACAATCAGGTAGCTACCGGTGCCTTCATCTTGGCCTTCGAAGGTGATACATTACCAGAGAAGGTCAAGGTGATGGTCTACCGATGTGACGTCAAACCCTATATCCCTCCCCCGATGCGGTGCTTTAAGTGCTGGAAGTTCGGTCACATGTCCTCTCGCTGTACTTCTAGCCTCACATGTCGAGATTGTGGACGCCCATCTCATCCCGATACTCCATGTGCTCCGCCTCCCGTCTGTGGAGAGCCTCATTCACCTTGCTCGCCGGACTGCAGTATCTTACAGAAAGAACACAAAATCATGGAATATAAGACCCTGGACCGACTGACCTACACTGAGGCTAAGCGGAAATTTGAACGGCTACATCCCGTGCGCATGATGTCATCTTATGCCTCCACTGTCACTCCTGCTCCAGCTCCTTCAGCTGCAAGATATACAGTCAGCTCTCAGAGTCAGAGGACCTCACCTGCCCCCTTGACGATGAGGGCCCCTTCTCTCGCTGTTGCTCCCACACCATCTACCTCGGGAGCAGCACCCACTAAACCACTGGGGACACCAGTCCCCACTTCTAAGCCGGAGGAACGTAAGTCTTCTTCGGCTTCTCTCGCTCGGAAGGGATCCCTTGGGTCACTCCCTTCCCAGGTTCCTACCAGCGGCACAGCAGATACCAACCAGTGGCTGAAGAAGCCACAGGTCGCTGGTCGTCGGGCTTCGTGATCCTCTTCGGTCCCGGAGACTGACTCCAGTAAGCCCTCTCAACAACGGCAACCAAAGGAACAGCGAGAGAACACGACTTTGAAGACCCGTAAGACCAAGACACCTGCGTTGGCACCTACTCCACCGCTAACTAAAAGCTCTGCGTCTGAGGATGAGGTGGAGATCATTGCGTCCGCTGAGGACCTTGATCTCGCCGGTCCCTCAGACAATGGATAGCACTTGCACGGGTGCTCCATCGGAGGCAGCAGGTGACCCAGCGGCATAATCTGCCTTCCCAGTCCCGTCACACCTTTCTCAGACATGGACAATGCCATCCTCCAGTGGAACTGCAGCGGTTTTTTCCACCATCTAGCTGAGCTCCGACAACTTATCAGCCTTCACCCTTTCTTCTGCATTGCTCTTCAGGAAACTTGGTTTCCAGCAATGCGAACTCCCGCCCTCCGTGGCTATCGGGGTTATTATAAGAACCGGGCAGCTTATGAAAGGGTGTCTGGTGGCGTCTGCCTCTATGTCCTTAACACTCTGCACAGCGAGTCTGTCCCTCTCCAAACACCTTTAGAGGCTGTCGCTGTTCGGGTGTGGATGCCACAGGCTGTTACCGTCTGCAGTCTTTACCTTCCACCGGATGGCGATGTCTCGCAGCATGTCCTGGCTGCGCTGATAGCCCAATTGCCGCCACCTTTCTTGCTACTGGGCGACTTCACCCCCTATAACCCTCTGTGGGGTGGGTCAGTGGCGACAGGTTGAGGCGCCACCGTTGAGCATTTATTGTCGCAGCTCGATCTCTCGATTTTAAATGATGGTGCCTTCACACACTTCAGTGTGGTGCATGGCACATACTCCGCCATTGACCTTTCGATCTGTAGCCCTAGCCTCTTACCGTCTGTCCAATGGCGTGTGCATGACGACCTGTGTGGTAGTGACCACTTTTCGATCTTTCTGTCACTACCACAGCATCACTCTTCTGGGCGCCCTAGCAGATGGGCTATGAATAAGGCTGACTGGGACTTGTTCTCCTCCACTGCCGCTATTGAGACTCTCTCTAATGATGACATTGATGCGGTGGTTCAATCGGTCACCACCGGCATCGTTACTGCCGCCGAATCTGCCATTCCCCGTTCTTCTGGGTCCCCTCAGTGGAGGGCTGTGCCTTGGTGGTCGCCTGAGATCGCTGAAGCGATTAAAGATCGCCGGCGGGGCGCTCCAGTGTCACAAGCGACATCCCTCTATAGACCACCTTATCGCCTTCAAACGGCTGCATGCGCGTGCCCGCCTCCTTATCCGCCAAGGCAAGAAGGAGTGCTGGGAACGGTATGTGTCCACCATTGGCCTCCATGTCACTCCATCGCAGGTCTGGGCCAAGATTCGATGCGTCTACGGCTATCGGACCCCTGCCAGCGTCCCTGCGCTCTCACTGAATGGAGCAGTTTGTACTGACTCCGACGTCATTGCAAACCGCTTAGCAGAGCATTTCGCTACGAGTTCCGCTTCTGCGAATTACCCCCAGGCCTTCCACTCCATTAAAGAGCGGATGGAACGTCGGAGCCTTTCTTTTCGCACAAACACTTCTGAATCCTACAATGCTCCATTCAGTGAGTGGGAATTTCACAGTGCCCTTGCCGCTTGCCCTGATACCACTCCCGGGCCCGATCGCATCCACTGTCAGATGCTGAAACACCTTTCAGTGGACTGCAAGCGACGCCTCCTCGACCTTTACAACCGTCTCTAGGTCGAGGGTGAGTTTCCGTCGCAATGGCAGGAGAGCATTGTCATCCCCGTTTTGAAACCGGGCAAGAGCCCTTTGGAGGTGGACAGCTACCGCCCCATTAGCCTCACCAACGTTCTTTGCAAGCTTCTCAAACGGATGGTGAGCTGGCGCTTGAATTGGGTACTGGAGTCTCGGGGCCTTCTGGCTCTGTGTCAGGGTGGGTTCCGTAAAGGCTGCTCCGCCGCCGACAATCTGGTGAGCCTGGAGTCGGCCATCCGTACTGCCTTTGCCCGCCGTCAGCACCTGGTCGCTGTCTTTTTCGACATGCGGAAGGCGTACGATACGACATGGCGTCATCACATCCTTTCTACGCTTCATGGATGGGGTCTTCGGGGCCCTCTGCTGATTTTTATCCGAAATTTCCTGTCGTACCCTACCTTCCGCGTGCAAGTCGCAGCCTCATATAGTTCCTCCCACGTCCAGGAGAACGGCGTGCCGCAGGGTTCTGTTTTAAGTGTCTGCCTGTTTTTAATAGCCATTAACGGACTCGCTGCGGCCTTGGGAAATTCTGTCTCCGCTTCCCTGTATGCTGACGACTTCTGCCTTTACTACAGCTCTACTGGCATTGCAGCTGTTGAACATCAGCTACAGGGCGCTATCCGCAAGGTGCAGTCATGGGCTGTAGCTCATGGGTTCCAGTTTCCGGCAGCCAAGACCTGCGTTATGCATTTCTGCCGGCGACGTACTGTCCACCCGGAGCCGCAGCTTTCTCTTAACGGCGAACTTCTTTCAGTGGTGGAATCACACAGGTTTTTGGGGGTGGTTTTCGATGCCCGGTTGACTTGGCTGCCTCATATCCGGCAGCTCAAACAGGCGTGTTGGCGGCATCTCAATGCTCTGCGATGTTTGAGCCACACCCGCTGGGGCGGCAACCGATCTACCCTGTTCCGGCTCTACCAGGCGTTGATCCAGTCTCGTCTGGATTATGGGAGCCTGGCTTATGGCTCAGCTTCCCCATCTGCGTTGCGGGTGCTGGACCCAATCCTCCATAGCGGGATATACCTTGCCACTGGTGTTTTCCGCACCAGCCCTGTGGACAGCATACTAGTGGAGGCAGGTGTCATTCCACTGCGGTTACGCCGCCAACAATTACTGGCTGCTTATGCTGCCCATGTTTTTAGCTTGCCCGGGCATCCAAATTACCGTGTCCTGTTCCCGCAGTCAGTCGTCCATCTGCCAGACCGCCGGCCCCGGTCGGGTTGTCCGATCGCCGTACGCGTCAAAGAGCTTCTCTCCGGGCTTGGGTTTTTCCCTGTTCCACCTCCTTTCCGGGCACCTCTGCGTGCACCCCTGTGGTGTGTTCCTCGCCCTTGCCTTTGGTTCGACTTGGCACAGGGCTCGAAGGACTCAGTCCCTCCAGAGGCCTTCCGCCGCCACTTTTATTCCATCCTGGCCACGTATCAGGGCTCTGGAATTGTTTACACTGACGGTTCGATGGTTGCTGGTCGTGTCGGGTATGCGCTAACTCTAGGGGACCATTCCGAACAACGTTCCTTGCCGGATGGCTGCAGCGTTTACACTGCTGAGCTGGTCGCCATCTTTCGTGCCCTAGAGTATATCCGTTCCTGCTCAGGTGAGTCCTTCGTTATCTGTAGCGATTCCCTGAGTGGTTTACGAGCTCTCGACCAGTGTTTTCCTCGTTCTCGTCTGGTGATGGCTATCTATGAGTCCCTGCATACTCTTGCGCATTGCGGCCGCTCCGTGGTGTTTGTGTGGACCCCCGATCACGTCGGTATCCCGGGCAATGAACGTGTTGACCGCCTGGCCAAACAGGCCACCAGTGAACCCACCCTGGACATTGGCCTCCCGGAGACTGATTTGCGGGCAGTCTTCCGCCGCGAAGTTCTCTCGCTTTGGGATACTGAATGGCGCAATCTGCCCACGCCAAACAAACTCCGTTCTCTCAAGGCGACGACGCGTGTGCGGCAGTCATTCATGCGAGCCACTCGCAGAGATTCAGTTGTTCTTTGTCGGCGCCACATTGGCCACACCCGACTGTCTCACAGTTATTTATTGCGTCGTGAGGACCCACCTCTCTGTCGCTGTGGGGCGGTTTTGACGGTGGTGCACATTTTATTAACTTGTCCGCTTTTAACTGTGCTCAGGCAGACATTTGCGCTGCCTGATACGCTCCCTGCCCTTTTACTAGATGACTCTGCCATGGTGGACTTGGTTTTGTGTTTTATTCGGGCAGGGGGTTTTTATAGTTTAATCTGAGTGTTTGTTTTTTAGTGTTGATTCTGGCTTTTAGCCTCTGATTTTAAACTGAGTTTGTAATGTGTTCTTGCTGGTTGGCTTTTCCTCTTTTTTTTTCTCTATGGTCGGCCAACCACCGTCACACTCTGTGTGTTTTAATTTGTTTTGTCTGATCCCTGTCAGAGTGTTTCTCGTCCTGTGTCATCTGACGTCTTTCCTGCTGTTCGTTTTTTATTCTCCTTGGGCGGTTTTAATTTTTTTGGAAAAAGGGACCGATGACCATCGCAGTCTGGTCCCTTTAATCCCACAAACCAACCAACCAACCTTCACCTACACTTCAACTCAGCCAATGAACATACCCGTTAACTCGTATCCTTATTAAAAGTCCTCAATCTTTCCTCTCCCACTCCACACCGGCTGTTCAGAGCATCCTCCTACAGGCCAGTCGCAAATTAGAACAGCATGCCACCCTCCACCTCAAAAAACTATCCAATCTACTGGTTTCCCACCTCCGCAAAGGCAACTCACTCACCCTTCACAACCTTTCCAGCAAACCTCAACCTCCTCTCATTGCACACAGACCCAGTCTCTCCCATCTACTCAATCTCCCACTTCCAGTTCCACTCCCCCCAAAATCTCAAAATTCCAATCAACACAATATGGAACCACAACACCCTAATTCAGTAGTTAACCTTTCCTCCAAACCTCTCTCCCAATCCGAAACCTCTGTCCTATCCAAAGACCTCACCTTCAGCCCCACTCCCAGATTCAACCAAACAGCCCTTGTCAAAGATTTACTGTCCTACACCCGTACTCTCTGCTGGAAATATCACTTCGCCACGAAGAAAAATCATCCTAATCCTACTCCTAATGGTCCAACTCCACAAGACACTATCCAAATTGAACCCTGCCTGGAAAAATAATATTTAGCAAAATGTCTGCTTGTGTCTCTGTATGTGCGGACCTGCCAGCACTTTCGTTCGGTAAGTCACATCATCTGTGTTTTTAGATATATTTTTCCCACGTGGAATGTTTCCCTCTATATATATATATATATATATATATATATATATATATATATATATATATATATAACAAAGATGATGTTGACTTACCAAATGAAAGCGCTGGCAGGTCGACAGACACACAAACATACACACAAAATGCAAGCTTTCGCAACAAACTGTTGCCTCATCAGGAAAGAGGGAAGGAGAGGGAAAGACGAAAGGATGTGGGTTTTAAGGGAGAGGGTAAGGAGTCATTCCAATCCCAGGAGCGGAAAGACTTAGCTTAGTGGGAAAAAAGGACGGGTATACACGCGCGCGCGCACACACACATATATCCATCCACACATATACAGACACAAGCAGACATATTAAAAGGCAAAGAGTTTGGGCAGAGATGTCAGTCGAGGCGGAAGTGCAGAGGCAAAGATCTTGTTGAATGGCAGGTGAGGTATGAGTGGCGGCAACTTGAAATTTGCTGAGATTGAGGCCTGGTGGATAACGGGAAGAGAGGATATATTGAAGAGCAAGTTCCCATCTCCGGAGTTCGGATAGGTTGGTGTTAGTGGGAAGTATCCAGATGACCTGGATGGTGTAACACTGTGCCAAAATGTGCTGGCCGTGCACCAAGGCATGTTTAGCCACAGGGTGATCCTCATTACCAACAAACACTGTCTGCCTGTGTCCATTCATGTGAATGGACAGTTTGTTGCTGGTCATTCCCACATAGAATGCATCACAGTGTAGGCAGGTCAGTTGGTAAATCACGTGGGTGCTTTCACACGTGGCTCTGCCTTTGATCATGTACACCTTCCGGGTTACAGGACTGGAGTAGGTGGTGGTGGGAGGGTGCATGGGACAGGTTTTACACCGGGGGCGGTTACAAGGGTAGGAGCCAGAGGGTAGGGAAGGTGGTTTGGGGATTTCATAGGGATGAACTAAGAGGTTACGAAGGTTAGGTTGACGGCGGAAAGACACTCTTGGTGGAGTGGGTAGGATTTCATGAAGGATGGATCTCATTTCAGGGCAGGATTTGAGGAAGTCGTATCCCTGCTGGAGAGCCACATTCAGAGTCTGATCCAGTCCCGGAAAGTATCCTATCACAAGTGGGGCACTTTTGTGGTTCTTCTGTGGGAGTTTCTGGGTTTGAGAGGATGAGGAAGTGGCTCTGGTTATTTGCTTCTGTACCAGGCCGGGAGGGTAGTTGCGGGATGCGAAAGCTGTTGTCAGGTTGTTGGTGTAATGGTTCAGGGATTCCGGACTGGAGCAGATTCGTTTGCCACGAAGACCTAGGCTGTAGGGAAGGGACCGTTTGATGTGGAATGGGTGGCAGCTGTCATAATGGAGGTACTGTTGCTTGTTGGTGGGTTTGATGTGGACGGACATGTGAAGCTGGCCATTGGACAGGTGGAGGTCAACGTCAAGGAAAGTGGCATGGGATCTGGAGTAGGACCAGGTGAATCTGATGGAACCAAAGGAGTTGAGGTTGGAGAGGAAATTCTGGAGTTCTTCTTCACTGTGAGTCCAGGTCATGAAGATGTCATCAATAAATCTGTACCAAACTTTGGGTTGGCAGGCCTGGGTAACCAAGAAGGCTTCCTCTAAGTGACCCATGAATAGGTTGGCATATGAGGGGGCCATCCTGGTACCCATGGCTGTTCCCTTTAATTTTTGGTATGTCTGGCCTTCAAAAGTGAAGAATTTGTGGGTCAGGATGAAGCTGGCTAAGGTAATGAGGAAGGAGGTTTTAGGTAGGGTGGCAGGTGATCGGCGTGAAAGGAAGTGCTCCATCGCAGCAAGGCCCTGGACGTGCGGGATATTTGTGTATAAGGAAGTGGCATCAATGCTTACAAGGATGGTTCCCGGGGGTTACAGATTGGGTAAGGATTGCAGGTGTTCGAGAAAGTGGTTGGTGTCTTTGATGAAGGATGGGAGACTGCATGTAATGGGTTGAAGGTGTTGAT
Source organism: Schistocerca americana (assembly GCF_021461395.2). Taxonomy (NCBI): domain Eukaryota; kingdom Metazoa; phylum Arthropoda; class Insecta; order Orthoptera; family Acrididae; genus Schistocerca; species Schistocerca americana. The sequence goes on along the minus strand of NC_060120.1, from coordinate 98,003,415 downwards.
CTACGTAGGCAGAGATACGTTCTGTGGGGGCTTGGTAACCAGCTACAATGGGGCGGCCGTGATGATTGGGTTTGTGAATTTTAGGAAGAAGGTAGAAGGTGGGGGTGCGGGGTGTCGGTGGGGTCAGGAGGTTGATGTAGTCAGGTGAAAGGTTTTGTAGGGGGCCTAAGGTTCTGAGGATTCCTTGAAGCTCCGCCTGGACATCAGGAATGGGATTACCTTGGCAAACTTTGTATGTGGTGTTGTCTGAAAGCTGACGCAGTCCCTCAGCCACATACTCCCGACGATCAAGTATCACGGTCGTGGAACCCTTGTCCGCCGGAAGAATGACGATGGATCGGTCAGCCCTCAGATCACAGATAAGATGTGTCCATGTCCATGATTTTCACATCTTTACCTTTCTTTTCCCCAATTTCCCCAAATCCAAAGCAGTATCTCATCTGAAATGTGCTGTAGCTGATCCACCTTCCAGCATGTTACCTGTTATCTCAATCTCCGTGGCCCAATCATCCACTAGCATGTAAAGTTTACTGATTTGTTTTGTGCCCTATAAGTATTATACATTTTCATCTTCATCAATCTTCTTCCAATGATTATGAGGTTCTTTAAACAATTAATAATGATTTAATGCAACACCAGCAAGTGTACTCTCATCTTATTTACACTCGTTGCATTAAACACGCAATGATCTACTTTTAGTAAGTAACTTTGATATACTGTGTATAAGACAGTTTAGTAATGCTCACGGTCTATGATTAGTTTAAAAATATTCACTGTGGCAACACATATAAATAACATAGTAACTTCCCTCTTTGATTGGTGGATGCCTGTGGACTTCAATTAACGAATACTGAATGCAGACTGACTAAAATGGAAACCTTATATCTTGACTGCTCAACCATGGCTATCTGTGACTTTACGCATGAAGCCTATTTATTGGTGCAGGTAGTAAAGAAATTACAAAACCCATCAGGTTAGCCGAGAGTGCTAATGTGCTGCTTCCTGGACTCGGGTAAGTGTGCCAGCCCCAGTTCGAATCCGCCCCGCGGATTAACAACGTGGGCTGGTGTGCCGGCCAGCCTGGATGTGGTTTTTAGGCGGTTTTCCACATCCCATTAGGTGAATACCGAACTCGTCCTCACATCTCGTCTCAGTTACATGACTCACAGACATTTGAAACACATTCGCACTATTTCATGGTTTTCACTAGACACAGACAGCTGGGGTACACTGATTCCATCCCGGGGGTGGAGGTATGGGGTGACTGCAGGAAGGACATCTGGTCACCACTTTAAATTAACCATGCCCAATCCGTTGTAACCACACCAACCCTGCAGAAACTACAGGACAAAGGCGCAAGTGAAAGTAAGTAAGCAAGTACTAAAGAAATTACAAAATGTTAAAGTACAAAGCTGTTAAATTTGAGATATTCACATGAAAGACAGAAAAAAGATAGCTAAACAAACACAGTAGGCAGTGAAGTAAATTTGTTTAACCGAAAGCTATTTCCTCTGGAATTGGTATAAATGATGGTTATTATTTTATGAAAATAATTGGAGAGATAAAAAATCTATTCACCAAACAGTGGCAAGAGAAAACACATACAAAGGTTAAAGAAATGTACAGACTTTCAGAGCCAGTGGCTTCTTGTTCTTCTGGCAGTAGGGTTGAAGGGAAGGAGGAGATGTAGAAGTAACTTCAGGTGTGCCCCTGGGAAGTTTGTTAGGACCCTTGTTGTTCTTTTTGTATATTAATGACCTTGTAGACAATATTAATAGTAAAACCAGCCTTTTTGCAGTTGATGCAGTTATCTATAATGAAGTACTATCTGAGAGAAGCTGCATAAATATTCGGTCTGATCATCTTAAGATTTCAACGTGGTGCAGAGATTGGCAGCTCATCCAAATGTTCAGAAGTTTAAAATTGTGCACTTCACAAAATGAAAAAAAATATAGTATCCTATGACTATAATATCAATTAATCGCTGCTGGAATCACCCAACTCATTCCTAGCCACACCATGGGAGGAATGTAGAACTATGGAAAAGAAAGAGCCCTATTTGCCAAGGTATATAGTCTGCAGGAGAATGGATGGGAACTCCTTTCTGGCTTCAAAGCCTCTGTTTTTTGTTGAAAATGTGGAGGAAAAGTTAGGGAAAGTGGCTGTGCTGTCAAAAATGAGAAATGGGGCTGTCATCATTCAGACAGCATCCCCAGCTCAGTCCTGGGTGTTGCTCGCCTGTGACCAGCTGGGTGACACTCCCGTTGCCGTCACCACTCATAAAAGCCTCAACATGGTTCAGGGGATTTTCCATCGTGACCTTCTCTTGCAGCCTGATGATGAGCTCCGCATCAAGTTAGAACAGCAGAGCGTTCACTTCATCTGGCGTGTTTATAGGGGACCTAAATACAATAGGGTTGCTACTGCTGCCTTCATCTTTGCCTTTGAGGGGGACTCATTGCCTAAAGAGGTCAAGGTGATGGTATACCGATATGACATAAAACCATACATCCCTCCCCCTAAGTAGTGCTTTAAGTGTTTGAAATTTGGGGGCACATGTCTTCCCACTGCAATTCCAGCACCACATGTTAATACTGGAGACGTCCAGTGCATCCAAATACTCCATGTGCCCCTCCACACAGTTGTGTCAGCTGTGGAAGATCCACTCCCCCTGCTAGCCAGACTGCACAGTACTCCAAAAGGAGTGAAAAACTATGGAGTACAAGACCCTGACCAGCTGACTTTCCAAGAGCTAAATGTAAATTTGAATGGTTGCGCCCCATTTGCTTGACATCTATATATGCTGCAGCTATGTTGGCATGTCATCGTTGTTTTTGATGGTAGTTCCAACATCTCTGTCTCATTCATTGGGCCCCTCAGACTCTGCGAATATATCTGCCCTCTTGGTGTTTGGGGGCACCTCTTCTTCCATTGCTCCAAAAGCACCTAGCTTGAGAGCAATTACCCCCCCCCCCCCCCCACACACACACACACACACACACACACACACACCAGGAACATTGGTCCCCTCCCCACATCGAAAGAGGCCAAGTCTCCTCTGGCTCCTCTCGCACAGAATGGGTCCCTTGGGACTCTGCCTTCCAAGGTCTCCACTAATGCCCAAGTCGACACTCATCAGTGGCTGAAGGAGCAACAAGGTGCTGGATGAAGAGCTTTTCAGTCTTCCTCTGTGCCTGAAGCTACTTCGGAGAAGTCCTCCCAGCAAGCCCAAAAAGAGAAGCGAGAGAGCAAGCAGACAAAGAAGTAGTCTGCCAAGAAACAGGACCCTCCGGTGGCCCCTACCAGTTCTGTGCCTGAGGTGGTGGAGATTTTAGCTTCCCCTAAGGACCTGGATCTCATCGACACCTCACCCACAATTAAAAATGGATAAAAACACTCAACCTGTGGCAGCAGGTGATGCTGAGGCATAAACTGCCTCCTTGGTTACTTCATGCCTTCCCCAACTACAGAGAGCATCATTCTCCGGTGGAATTACAAGAACTGATGTTGCCTGATGGAAAAGACAGGGCAGGACAGGCAACAACTCTCTGGCATGAATGATGGGTTGGAAACATGCAGCCAGTGAAGCTGCAGCATGCACATTGAAATAAAGCAAGATGGAATAGCTCCACTTGCTATAATTCCACTCATTAAATACCTTTTTTTTCAGTTTTCTGTTCCATATGTGAAATATGAACCTTAAATATGTGATATCTCCAAACTTTTACATAAACACTATTTCACTAAACTTTATTACCAACAGAACAGTTTTTAGACTACTAGTGGTAACGATATGGTTATTTATACGGGGTGATTCAAGAGGAATGTCGTGTAATTTGTGAGCTGATTCTACACGTGAAAATAAACCGAAAAAAAAATCCATGTACATATGTTCAATTTTCGATCATTACAGAACTGGGGCAGGTTGAAGACTACACGCATCCATGAATGATGATGAAGACGAGTGTGAATATTATTTACCGAAATGCTGTGTAGGCACTGTGGTGGACAGAATAATGGTGGGACAGATGACTTGATCATCCTACATGAGGTGCCGAAAGGTCCTCCACCGATCTCAACGCACTTGTAAATATGTTGGAGGGGGTGTTGTGTCGCACATCAAACATCATCTCAATGGTCTTTAATGCCGGCAACAGCAGCAGTGATGTGAGTGACAAGTATTCCATATATATCCATCTTTGTAGTGTACATATCCCCCTTTACACAGCCCCATAAACAGCAGTCTGATGGAGTTAGGTTGGGTGATCTGGCAGGCCAGTTAATGGGTCCACCATGGCAAATCCACCATTAAGGAAATGTGTTATTCAGATACTGGCATACTTGTCTGGTACAGAAATTGGTGATCCGTCATGTTGCAGGTATGTTTGCTGTCATTGCTCTAATGTCACATATTCGAAAAGTGCATGTAGTTCTTCTCTCAGGAAATGTGAGTACACTGCAACTCTCATGTGATTTGGCAGGAACAAAGCCCCCATCACCAGATCATCAATCATACCACACCAGATGTTCACTGAGAATCTAACTTGGAATTTTGATCCCTAGTGTCATGTGGGATCTCAATTGTCCATGTACGAGAATTGTGGGTGTTCATGATACCACTGTGTGCAGTTGTAGCCTCATACGTCACCTGGATGCAGATGTTGCACAGGCTGCACATGGAATGAGTACAAGCCCTCGGAATGTAATGTATGCCACACTCAAGTTTGCGGAATACCGAGCTGATAGCTAATGCACTGTGTTCTGGTTGTGGGACTCCATTGTACCATTGCAATAATGTCTTCCCTGACTGGACAGCCTCAAATTCTGTTTTTTCTCCCATCTGGCTGAGTTACAGCAACTGTTCAGTGTTATACCTGCTTTTTGCGTTGCCCTTTAGGAAACCTGGTTTCCCACAGTGCAGACCCCTACCCTGTGTGGCTGTCGGGGGTAATACAAAAACCATCCTGACCGTGACTGTATCAAGTGGAGCTTGTATCTATGTCCTTACCTCTGTCTGTAGTGAACCTGTGCTCTTTCAAACACATTTAGAAGCTGTGGCTGTCAGGGTGAGGACAATGCAGGATATTACCATCTGTGACATCTACCTCCCTCCAAATGGCGAAGTGCCACCCCATGTATTGGCTGCCCTAATTTCCCAACTCTGCTCGCCTGTGGCTGCCCTAATTTCCCAACTCCGCTCGCCTGTTCTACTTCCGGGTGATTTTAAAGCCCGTAACCCTTTGTAGGGTGTAACTTAGTTTACTGGTCATGGTAAACATGTCAAGGACCTACTGACTCAACTCAGCCTTTTCCTCCTAAATACGGGTGCCCACACATTTCAGTGTTGCACAAGGCACATACTCGGCCATTGATCTCTCGTTTTGCAGTCCTGGCCTCCTCCTGTCTGTCCACTGGAGAGCTCACTTGTGTGGTAGTGTCCACTTTCCACTCTTCCTGTCCCTACCTCAGCATCACTCATCTGAACACTTGCCCATATGGGCTTTTCCCAAGGCTGACTGGGACACTTTCACCTCTACTACCATGGTTGAAGCTCTGTTGCATGGAAACGATGAGGTGATCCACACCATCACTACTACCATTGTTGCCGCAGCTGAATCCCTCAGTTTGCCCCTGGTGGAAGTCAGTGCCTTAGTGGTCGCTGGAAATCACTGCAGCTATTAGAGACCATAGGTGGGCTCTCCAGTGTCATAAGCACCACCCGTCCCTGGAGAACCTCTGCCTTCAAACGGTTCTATCCCCAGGTCCGCCTACTCTTCAAATGAGGGAAGCAGGAGTGTTGGGAACAATGCATCTCTACCATTGGAGCATGAACCTCTCTTCCTCAGCTTTAGATCATGCTTCAACACGTTTTACAGCTATCAGACACTTGCAGGTGTACCTCGAATTTCCTCACATGGAGCTGTATCTGCTGATCCAGATGTAATCAAAGAGCGTCTTGCCAAGCACTATGCTTACACCTCTGTGTCTGAGAATTACCGCCCCGCCTTTTGTCTCCTCAAACAGCAGGTGGAGCGACAACACCTATCTTTTGCTTCACGCCACCCTGAGCAATATAATGCTCTCTTTGGTGAGTGGGAATTTCTCAGTGCCCTTGCTGACTGTCCTGTCACAGACCAAATCCATTCCCAAATGATTAAACATCTGTCAGCGGATTACCAGCACCGCCTCCTTGTCATCTTCAACCGCATCTGAAGCGACGGCGAATTCCCATCGCAGAGGTGGGAGAGTATCATCATTCCAGTGCTAAAGCCTGGTAAGAACCCGCTTGAAGTGGATAGCTATTGTCCTATCAGCCTCGCCAACGTTCTGCGCAAGCTGCTCGAATGTATGGTGGACTGGTTATTGTGTTGGCTCCTTGAGTCTCAGGACCTTCTGGGTCCATCTCAGGGCAGTTTTCAATAAGGGCCCTCTATCACCAACAACTTGGTCCACCTGGAGTCTGCCGTTCGATCAGCTGTTTCCCACTGACAGCACCTTATTGTTGCCTTTTTTGACTTGACGAAGGCCTACATACCACATGGTGACACCACATCCTCACTACTTTGTACAAGTGGGGTCTCCGGGGCCTGCTCCTGATTTTTATACGGAACTTCTTGTCACTCAGCACTTTCAGAGTTCATGTTGGTGCTTCCCGCAGTGTACCCCTATGCAAGATAATGGGGTCCCACAGGGCTCTGTCCTGAGTGTCCCACTCTTTTTAATTGCTGTTAATGGTCTTACACTTGAAGTGGGTTCCTCAAGTGTCTCCCCTCCTATATGCTTGGCAATTTTTGTATTTCCTTCTGCTCCTCTTCTATTGGTGGGGCTGAACGTTAGCTGCAGGGAGCCACATGAAAGGCACAGTCATGGGTCATCATTCACAGCTTTCAGTTTTTGGACGCTCAACTTGCGTCGTGCACTTCTGTCATCTTCGTACTGTCCACCCCCATCCAGAACTTTACGTTGATGACCAACTACATTATATAGTGGAGACTTACTGCTTTTTGCAGATGGTCTTCAATGCCCATTTAACTTGGTTTCCCCATCTTTGCCAGCTAAAGGAAAAGTGCTGGTGGCATCTTAATATTATTCAATGCCTGAGCCACTCCGACTGGGGTGCTGACTGCTCAACACTGCTGCAGCTGTACAAAGCCATTGTGCTGTCCTGTCTGGACTATGGGAGCCTGATGTATGGTTCAGCATCGCACTGCGGTTGCTGGACCCTATCCACCACTTTGGAGTTCAGCTTGCGACGGGAGCTTTCTGAATGAGTGCAGTGAACAGCCTCCTCTTGGAAGCTGGTATTCCTCCATTGTGACTCTGGTGGCAAATACAGCTTGCATATTATACCGCCCACATTCGTAGTTCACCTTACCGTCCAAATTATAGTCTCCTTTTCCCTAACAAGGCTATCCATCTCCCACAACGGCGGCCCAGGACAGAGAATCCCCTGCAGTCCGTGTCTGGTTGCTTCTTACTGACTCAATACTTTCCCTATACTGCCTTTCCTGCAGGTCCACTTACGTACATCTCTGTGGTTCATGCCTTGGCCACAGCTTTGTCTGGACCTATCGTAAGGCCCAAAAGGCTCAGTTCCACCTGATGCCCTCTGCTGTCAATTTTTCTCTATTCTCGACAAGTTCCATGGCTCAGAAATAGTCTACACTGATGGATCAATGGTCGATGGTCTTGTTGGATTCACTTACACACATATTGGACATACTGAACAATGCTCGTCACCAGATATCTGCAGTGTTTTTGCTGCAGAGTTGGTAGCCATCTGTCACACTCTTGAGCATATCTGCTCCTGTGCCGGTGAGTCCTTTGTCATCTGTAGTGACTCCTTCAGCAGCCTACAAGCTTTTGACCAGAGCTTCCCTCACCATCGATTGATAATGACTATCCAGTAGTCTCTTTATGCTCTCGGCAACAGTGGACATTCAGTGACCTTCATTTGGACCCCAGGACATGTCAGGATCCTGGACAGTGAACTTGCTGACGGGCTGGCCAAACAGGCTGTTGGTAAACCAACTCTGAAGATCAGCTTGCCAGAGACTGATGCAGTCATCCATGTGAACCACTCACAGGGACTCGATGTCCTTTGCCAGCTCCACATCAGCCAGACACAATGTCTTAATGGCTGATGTTGTTTTACATTTTATTTGTGACAGGGATTTTTGTCACATGTCTGGCCTTCTCACCCAGGCCTCCATCCTCCCTCAATTTTAACTCTTCCTCATTCTCTCTTTGCTGTTTGTTTGCCTTGGTCTTTGTCTTATCCCTATCTGTGTTCCTCCATCCTTGTCTTTCAGGTTTGAGATTTTAGTGTGTTGCAGGGAGGCTGGCTCATCCTTTTTTATTTTTACTATCAGCCAGCCCAAGCCACTTGCATGTTTCCAACCCATCATTCATGCCAGAGAGTTGTTGCCTGTCCTGCCCTGTCTTTTCCATCAGGCAACATGAGTTGTTGTAATATTCACTTATAATCAAATAATATTAATTTCCGATATGTGCTATTTTAGACCCTGAAAATTATCACACAGTTAAATTTCATTCAAGATGCTCCTAAATACTAACTACCTGAATCCATAATAAAATTGTGTAATTTTTGATTATATGGTTAAAACAGTAACATATAATGGGTTAAAGCTGATTGTAGTTGAGGAATATAAAATAGCTATTCAGTTTTTGGTCTACCTGTGCACATATCATACAAAAGTATGCAGTAATATTTGATGGCCTTTTGATTGTGGAAGAGGGCATGTAATAATGCTTATGGGTGCCATTTCCTCAACCAGTTCCATGAATGAATATCTGTCTGTGTGTCACCCTTCTTCTCAGAATTATTTATTAGCTATTGAACAGGCAACCTTCTGTAAGATGGTTAAGTGAACATTCTCTCTAAAAGCACTATTTCAGGGAAGACTGTATTTTTCATTTTTATGAGTGATATAGTACCCTAGTAAAGTGTCCTGCAGAATTTTACATATGAAACTTCCTGGCAGATTAAAACTGTGTGCCCGACCGAGACTCGAACTCGGGACCTTTGCCTTTCGCGGGCAAGTGCTCTACCAACTGAGGTACCGAAGCACGACTCACGCCCGGTACTCACAGCTTTACTTCTGCCGGGCGTGAGTCGTGCTTCGGTAGCTCAGTTGGTAGAGCACTTGCCCACGAAAGGCAAAGGTCCCGAGTTCGAGTCTCGGTCGGGCACACAGTTTTAATCTGCCAGGAAGTTTCATATCAGCGCACACTCCGCTGCAGAGTGAAAATCTCATTCTAGAATTTTACATAGTTTGTTCCTCATTAAGCCTTTCCGCAACACAGCGATCGGAACTCAAGTAAGGTTTCTGAATCTAATTTGTTATGAGAAACTGCCTTGGATACTACATTAAAAGGATCGGAAAGCATGTGCTCATAAGGCACTATGTAGTACTGTAGTTGCAGGTAGTCAGGAACAGATAAAGTAGGTATTCTTGCTCTAATGTTGTAAAGATATTGTGTAATCTCAGCTCAATTTTGGATAAAAATTTTGACTGCTTGGTGCTCCGTAGCTTTCGTATATTTGTTAAAACATGTCTTCCGTACTCCATGAACTGCACCATAATTGTTTTATTTGTCAAAACTGGTTTTCAGGTTTATAACCCATCAAAAGTGGCATATTTATACGCTTCTATAGCAATGAAACGCTTGTCATTTAATACAACAGGACCTGAAATATGTCTTATAACAGAGCACCCAGTTTGTCATGTATGTTCCTGCTGTCAAATTGTAGGCAGTGGCAATTCTTGATAATGTTTGACATAATTGTCATACAGAGTTCCATATTTACTTTACGTGACAGTTACGTCAAACATTAATGAGCATTGTCACTGCCTAAAATTGGGTAGCAGTAACATACATGATGAACTGGATACTATGTTACAGTACATATTTCATATTCTGTTGTATTAACCGACAAGCGTGTCATTGCCACAGAATGCCACTGATGAGGGGTTATAAAATCAAAAACCGGTTTTGGCAAATAAAATATTTCTAATGAAGCTTGTGGTGTATAGATGATGTCTTTTAATCAATTGCAGGTATTCATTGTGATTAGAAAGGTGTGCTTTGTAGTCAGTTAGGAGATCAGTCTAGGCATAATTCCCTCTAAAATCCAATTTATACCCAGCCTCTATGCCAATGTCAGTGAATCCATTTACACAAAACTGCATTTGTTATCCAAAGTTAAAGTCATTTATCACTCAGATCACTTAGTGAGAAACCAGAATTATTCTAAATTTACTGCAGGTTGTACTCACGGCTATACAATATTGAAATAACCATCGCAGCTAAGCTGCAGTGTGCCTGAGCAATTCTAAATGAATGATCTATTTTGTCTGCTGTGTGTGTTTCCTTGATTGTGTCCCCATCATTCCAAATTAATTTACTGTGGAGTGTACAAAATGATAGACCATATTGAGGATTCTGAAGCAGTGTAGGTTCATTATGCAGTGAAAACCAATTCTGCACTGGCTTCAAGCTGTACAAGGAACCCTGTTAGCAGAGAAATAAATCCAGGACATCCTTTCTTGCCTACAGGGCAAGGAAATGAAATAATAATTAATAATTAGTAATTATGAAAGAATGGAAATGTGTCACTCTTTCCTCATTCTCCACTCGTGCTTTATCTAACACTTCTCCTCTTCCTTCTACCTCCCTTTCCACTTTCTCACACTTACCTTCACCACTCACCCTTCCTTGCCACTTTCTCGCACTTACCTGCACCACTCACCCTTCCTTTCCACTGTCTCACTCTTACCTGCACCACAGGCCTCTTCCTTTCCAATTCATCACACTTTTCCGCCCTCCTCTCTCCCCCTTTCCACTTTCTTATACTTTTCCACCCCCTTCACCATGTCTTTTCACTTTCTCACATGTCACTACACCCCCAACCCCAATCTCCATCCTATTCCACTTCCTCTCATTTCTCCACCCTCTCATCCTCCCTTTCCAATTCTCACTGTGTCATGTTAATCACATTGTAGTCTCTTGTGCCTCCATCACCACTCACACTCCCTTTTCAGTATCCCCTGTATCTTACCTCTCTCTCTCCTTTCACACTACTCCTTGTACAAGATGCCTTGTTCTCTCTTGTCATTGATCCCTCTACTCTTTTATCACTCTACCTTTTGATTTTCCTTGTACCTCATTTATTACTGTCTCTTCCCATTATGTGTTGAACATCAGTTATCACTCACCCTTCTAATTTTTTTCTCTACTGCACCTCTCACTCTCCCTGACCATCATTCCTAGTAACTCACCTCTCACTCAACCATTCTCAGTATTTCTGATATCTTACCAATACACTTTTCTACAGTTCCTCATACCTCACCTCTCACTCTACCTTCCTACTATAGTTCAAACATTTCAACCAACTCTACCGTTCTCCCATTCCTCAGACGTCACTCTTGTTCTCTGCTCTTGTTATTCTTCACACACGGTACCCTTTCTTCCTACATATTGTTTTTCACACATTGCATTCCTCTCAGCTGTCCCATTGCTTATCACATGTTGCAACCCACTCTCTGCTCCAGCTGTCACAAGTATTTGACTCCAGTATGTATTCCCACAGTCCTACCTGACTCCATTCTCACTGTTCTCGACACCTCACTGACCATTCCCTGTTCCTGCTCTGCCTTACAGGTCGTTACTCTGTCTCCAATGCCATTGTACCCTGTCATCATGCCAAGTCCCCAATTCCACATCTCACGACTTAACCTCCATTTCAAATTCCCTACACTACACTCTTACTTTAATCACCATTGCTTGCACATCAGTCTTCATTCTTGTGTTTCATTATTCATGAAAACTCTCTCCTATTTCACATTCCCATTGTTATTTATGCTTCATCCTTCTGTCATTTACCCCTATTCTTCATTCTTAACCCCTCTTTTGTCTTCAGCTGTTTCTTGTACAACACTCCCTCTCACCTTGCTTCATTTTATGCTTCACTTTTCTTTGTTCCAGACCTGAGCAGTTCGTCTCATTCTTCCTACCATTTGCCCTCACACCACTGATCTTTTTCTCCCTGCCATATATTCCTTCTGTCCTGTGGCTTATTCTTCTTTTACTCACCACACTGTTCCCTTCACCTTCATATTCTGTCTCCTCTGTATAAACTATCAAAATTCTTCCATCTTTGTCTTACCTTTGCATTACCTTCCCTCCCAGTTTTGCTCTTACCATTTTGCTGGGTGGTGTAGTATCCAGTTGTCTGAGACATTGTGTTGCTGTCTTGGCTTCTGTTTATTCCAGGGTCATTCATCTGAATATGTTCCTAAGTTTGCAATCTGATGTAATTTTTTTTTCTTCTAGGAGCGGTACGAAGAAATGTCACCACCAAAATTTTTGTATGGATCTCATTATTCTGCTCCTGGGTTTGTCCTGTTTTATTTAGTGAGAAAATTTCCACATTACATGTTGTGCTTGCAGAATGGTCGATTTGATCATCCTGACAGAATGTTCAACAGGTATGTTATATATATAATATATGTCTGCTTGTGTCTGTATGTGTGTGGATGGATATGTGCGTGTGTGGGCGAGTGTATACCCGTCCTTTTTCCCCCTAAGGTAAGTCTTTCCGCTCCCGGGATTGGAATGACTCCTTACCCTCTCCCTTAAAACCCACTTCCTTTCATCTTTCCCTCTCCTTCCCTCTTTCCTGACGAAGCAACCGTTTGTTGTGAAAGCTAGAATTTTGTGTGTATGTATGTGTCTGTTTGTGTTTCTATCGATCTGCCAGCACTTTCATTTGGTAAGTCACATCATCTTTATATATACACACACACACACACACACACACACACACACACACACACACAGGGCTATTACAAATGATTGAAGCGATTTCATAAATTCACTGTAGCTCCATTCATTGACATATGGTCATGACACACTACAGATACGTAGAAAAACTCATAAAGTTTTGTTAGGCTGAAGCCGCACTTTAGGTTTCTGCCGCCAGAGCGCTCGAGAGCGCAGTGAGACAAAATGGCGACAGGAACCGAGAAAGTGTATGTCGTGCTTGAAATGCACTCACATCAGTCAGTCATAACAGTGCAACGACACTTCAGGACGAAGTTCAACAAAGATCCACCAACTGCTAACTCCATTCGGCGATGGTATGCGCAGTTTAAAGCTTCTGGATGCCTCTGTAAGGGGAAATCAACGGGTCGGCCTGCAGTGAGCGAAGAAACGGTTGATCGCGTGCGGGCAAGTTTCACGCATACGGCCTGCAGTGAGCGAAGAAGCGGTTGAACGCGTGCGGGCAAGTTTCATGCATAGTGATGTGAAAGATTCAGTGTTTAAACCTCCTCTACCAAGAAACGTGCCAGAACTGCGAGCTCGCATCAACAATGCTTTTGAACTCATTGATGGGGACATGCTGCGCCGAGTATGGAGGAACTTGATTATCGACTTGATGTCTGCCGAATCACTAAAGGGGCACATATCGAACATTTGTGAATACCTAAAAAAGCTTTTGAGTTTTTGTATGTGTGTGCAAAGCATTGTGAAAATATCTCAAATAATAAAGTTATTGTAGAGCTGTGAAATCGCTTCAATCATTTGTAATAACCCTGTATATGGGGGGAGGGGGGGGGGGGGGGTGGGACAGCGTGCATTTGCATTTGCACATGCAGTGTGCAATGAGAGGGGGAGAGTGAGTGTGGTGACTGTTTTATATGTGAAAATGTGAGATGGTTTATTATTATTAGTACTTGAAATGAATATTATGTGTTTCTATTTTCAGTGTACCTGATGTTTGGAAGAATGTCATGACAAATATGTCAGATTTCAAGGAATTAATCCCAGCATTTTATGACACAGACCAAGGAGGTGATTTTCTTGTGAATGGTTTTGGAATTAACTTCGGATATCGTCATGATGGTCAAAAAGTTGGTGATGTTCATCTTCCACCATGGGCAAATGGTAGATCCAGAGTCAAAGCTACTGAATGATTCATTTACTGAGATAATAAACTTGATATTTTCACCTGTGCTGTGGGCTGTAATACATCATTTAATAGGATCTGCTCTTTAGGTCCACAACACTTTGTAAAGAGGATGAGAGAAGCTCTGGAGTCAGAATGTGTGTCAAGAAACTTACACCATTGGATTGATTTGATATTTGGCTACAGGCAGACTGGCATAGAAGCAGAGAAAGCAAATAACTGTGAGTCATTTGTAGACTTTTTGTCTGTACACTTATACATTTAATGGTCATAGCATTATGACCACTTCACCAAACTGTAAACTCAACTTCATATAGTCATGTGATGTTTGTAACAACTCATGTGTGGCTTAATAGCAAATAGCAACAGTGCTATCCAATTAATGGGCAGTGGGCGTTTGAACAAAATGCAGAATGGTGAGTATTTATTGATGTTTGATAAAGGATAATTTTGAGAGTTTATGTGGCTGATACCTCAGTCTCACAGGTAATTGCACTTATTGATAAGGGAAACAATGCAACATTAGCACAGCTGCCAAAGTCAGCTAAAGATTACCACCTACAATGGATTAATAAATGAAGCAAGTGCAGGGTTCAGTGGTTGGTATACACCAACATACATCACAATGTGAAGCATGGTTACATACAAATATGGTATCCATAAAGGAATGAACAAATTGCTTTTGTTTCCATGAGTTGTGTGCATCCAACAGTATTGCACTTTTTCTGAATGCCAATTGACATCTTAAAAGACAGGAACACACACAACCAATGCAAGCAAACTATGAAGGAGTAATAAGAGGATCACACCATAGAGATCTATGTACTATCAGAAATTATGTCTTTGAAACAAATCTGGCGGAGGAATAAAATATGTCACCAGTACAATGGTCTGTCAGCTATCACAGCTTTTAAACAGCTGTTTTAAATTTCTGATGAACTGTTTTTAGATAGTGATATCTTGTATAAAATTTAGAATGAGAGAAGGCACTTTTGTCTCTGGAGAGTCTGTTGTAAGGAGATGGTAAACTCCTGCCTTCCTCTGACCTTTGAACTGACTTCTCCAGCTAGCTGTAGGGGATCTACAGTTTAATGTGAACTCTGAACCATAGTTCACCTTTACATTTTTAACATTAATGTATTGTTGCCAAGGGTGAAAGAATTTGTAAGTTACAGAAAAAAATCCTAGGACTGACTGGGAATCAGCCCTGGACCTCTACATTTGGTATCAAGACAGGCAGCAAATTTTTGTGTTTTTATTCAGCTTTAATTAGTATTCTAAGACTGTGTTTGTAGATATTTGTGTGACAAGTCAGTTTCTCAGCAGACTGCATGCTTTTACAGTGGTTTGATCAAGACCACCAGTTAACACATGTACTTCCATTGGTTTTGGATATACAATCAGATGACTGTACTATTTTGAAGACAATACTACTCATAATTATTTATAATTGTAAAATTCTGATTGTTGTATTTTAGGTGTATTACAGTAATGGCACTTTGCTTCAAACTGCAGAAAAAAATCCTATCATAATTAAGCCAATGGACGTACATGATTTTAGTGTGTACAAGGGGTATTCAGAAAATAAATTCTGATTGGCTGCGAAATGGAAACCACTGTGAAAATCAAAAATATTTTATTTGCGATAGATAGCTACAACTTCCAGCTACTTATCTACATAGTCACTGCACCAACTTAGACACTTTACATAGCGTTATACCAACTTTCCAAAACCCTTGTCATAGAAGGCAGTTGCCACTTGTTTCCTGCCAATTCTCTGTGCCCATTGTCTGCACCAAAATGTTGTTGTTATAGCCAGTGGTTCATGTGAGCAGAGATGAAACTCAGAGGGAGTCAATTATGGGTAGTATTGTGGGTGATCAGACACTTCCCATTGAAAATGCTGCAGGAGCATCTTCATTGCCTATTCAGAATGTGGCTAAGAATTGTCTTTAAGAAGGAAATTCATGACAGTTATGTGGGCTGCATAGCTTCAGGAGAAATTTCTCACTAGGTCCTCTTACCTGGTGGGAGACACTGTTTTCTAGGCATCTTTACATGCTCACTGTGCATTCAAAATTGAAAAGAGTGATGTGATGGGGTTGACGGGAGTATTAGAGACAGTGCTTGACACATCTGTGCAGAGCTTCATGGGATTGTCGCATTGGTTTCCATTTCGTGACTGGTCGGAACTTATTTTCCGAACTGCTCTCGTATTACAATAAATGGAATTATAACATGGATTGAGAACAGGCAACCACTCACAGAGAGATGAGACATGGATGTTGCATTGGCACATAAAGGTATCTGATATCAAATAACCACTGGCTTTTGTTCCTTCCTACTTTTTCTTACTTTTAGGTGCAGTTACCTGTTCTCATTTCCTGAATAGTTTAAATATGTAAAACAAAACAGCTTCACAGTTAATATGTATGTTATTTGCAGTGTTTTACTATCTGTGCTATGAAGGCGCTGTTGATTTGGATTCCATCAAAGACATAAATCAGAGACATGCATTAGAAGTACAAATAATGGAATTTGGTCAGATTCCTAAGCAAGTTTTTTCCCTGCCACATCCACAGCGAATTACTGGTATTCCACCGACCATCAAAGGGAACAGAGGTATTTTTCTAATTTAAACGTTATTTTTCTGCATTTTATTGATGAGATATCATCTCGATTGCAGAATGTGGATGTAAACAACACATACAGCAAGAAAATGTAGTTGTGATAAATTTATTCATGCTAGAATGTAACAAACAGACATATTAAACAATCAGAGATACTTATATGACTATATCATGGAAAGTATAGATTACTACTCACTGTATAGTGGAGATGTTGAGTAACACACAGGCACTATAAAAAAAACTGCTAAACAGGTAAGCTTGCAGCCAAAAGGTCTTCTGAATTGGACAGTATACATACACATTTGTGTAAATGCAACTCACAGGTGACCACTGTCTCTGGCTGCCAAGGCCAGACTGCGAGCAACAGCGCATGATAGAAGAAGCAGTCTGGGTGATGGGGATGAGGAGGCGGCTTGGGAGTGGATGGGGAGGGATAACAGGGTAGGAGTGAAAGATGTTAAAATGGTACTTGTGGGAGCATACAGGGACAAGGTGAGGAGAGGGTAGGACAGCTAGGTGCAGTCAGGAGGTTAGATGAATGGTGGGGAGTGGAAAAGCAGAGAAGCAAAAAGACTGTGGGTGCATTAGTGGAATAGAAGGCTGTGTAGTGCTGTTGTGGGACCAGCACTACACAGCCTTCTATTCCAACAATGCACCCACAGTGTTTTTACTTCTCTCTTTTTCTGCTCCCTGCTCCCCCCCGCCCCAAATCCTCCATCCCTTCATCTAACCTCTCAACTGCATCTAGCTGTCCTACCCTCTCCCCAACTCATCACTGTATGCTCCCACAAGCAGCACTTTACTGACCCTCAACCCAATCCCGCTATTCCTCCCTCTCCACTCCCCAGCCTCCTCCTTACCCCACTGTCTAGATTGCTTCTCCCATTATGCACTGTTGCTTGCAGTGTGGCCTTGGCAGCCAGAGACACTGTGTGTGTGTGTGTGTGTGTGTGTGTGTGTGTTGTCTAATTTAGAAGAAGGCAATTTAGAAGAAGGCCTTTTGGCCAAGAGCTTTTGTGTTTAGCAGTCTTTTTGTTGTGCCTGTCTGTGACTCAACATCTCCGCTATATGGTGAGCAGCGATCTGTCCTTTTCATAGTATTGTCATTATTCCATCAGAGATACTTATATGATACAGTATGTAAACAAAGATTCTCCACTGGATCATAATATGGAATTGTTATTCCTTCGTTTAGCACCAAACAGAATACACTAACTTAACATTAAAGAAACAAGACTGCTCACATTTTTGTGGTGTACTAGTGTGGAATTGTTTTCATCATCGAACAGCATTCTTTTGCTGTGCCAAGTTTGATCAAAGTTGATTAACTAGATGCGAGTGGGTGACCAGATTACGACAGGTATTTCCAGCTCTCTTCCAGAAGAGAAAAACAGCTGAGGCCTTGCGCAGCGTTATGCCAGATGAAGTACAGAAATTATTTGAACTGATGAATGTGGGCTCAAATGACTCACGTTGTATAGTAAAATGCTCATCCACTTCCAGTGAGTTGATCAGTTTTGATGAGGGATAACATCAAATAAAATCCGTTGCCAGTCACGGGCCTTCAACCACTTTCTACAGGTGCTCATGACAGGTTCGCAAACAGCTGCTAATTACAATTGAGGCAGATTTTATTTAGCATTATCCTTTAAAAGAAGAGTCACAGAGTTCAACCGCATGTCTTATAGATAAAATCCACTTAATTTTAATTAAACTTTTGACATGGTAAGAATACAATTCCATGTCTAAAAACATTTACACATTAACATGCAAAAAGCAGTATCTTACTAATGGTCTTGTGTCTCTTGTCTTGAGAAGGTCAGACACATGCATGCAGTTAATAATACAAAGAGAAGCATCTCTCCCATTGGTGCAATAGAACAGTTTATCTGTGGCATGACTGGTACTCTTATATCTAAAGGTGACTAATTGTGTGTTTTTTAAATAAATGATCATTGTTATTTTTAAATCATTTTTATATTTTTATGAATATTTTCTGTTTTCACAGCAAAGTTAAAAAACTTATTTTTCAGAATAAGTTATAATTTTGTGATTATTTACAAAACTTCATTTCTTTCATAACAGAGCATAACAGTTGTCAGCAAGACAAAGTTAACAGCACTGCAGAATGCCCAATTTGGGGGAATATGGATAGGTTGAGTATAGCAAGCACATTCCAATCACACAAAGAAGCAGTAAGTGCTGTGGCAATAGCTGAATCCAAGGAATTTGTTGTATCTGTGGGGCAAGATTCACTATTAAAAATGTACACCGTGGCTGAGAAACGACAAGTCAGGAGTGTTGCATTATCAGAAATGGCATTGTCTTCCTGTGTCATTCTCCCAGATGACAAAACGCTCCTTGTTGGCTCATGGGATAATAATGTGTATGTATTACATAAAATATTTTCAGTTGTGATACAAATTACTGTATTAAGACCGTGCAATTACTTTAGAAAGGTGTAATCGTATATTTTATTAGTCTTAATTATCATTTTCCGTGAAGTCAGAGTGGAATTTTTTGTAGGTTTAAATATGTGCTGACTGTAGGTGTAAGTATGTATATATTTACTAATGTGTGTCAGCTGTACTGCCTATTTTATGCATTTTAATACAGCAGCTGATCTATGAGCTCAAAATTTGGAGCCTTGTTTGTGTCTCTGCGTATTCTTCTTTACTACTTAGTGCTAGATTGTTTTATGGTTAATGTTATCTCTCTGTTGAAGAGATGGTCGACATTCAGAAAGAGAAAAAGACTCTTATCTTGCATAAAAAGGTGATTATGCAGAATTATGAAGTTGAAATATCACATTGTGAGAACTGAGAACTTGTCTGAAGGACATATAAAAACTGTTACATATTCCCTTGCATTATATCTCTTTATTAAAGCTACATTGCTTTGTGTATGACACACACAAGATCTATTCAAGAACCATATACTGATGAGCCAAAGTGTTATGAGCACAGACCACAGCAAAATTGAATGGCACCTGGTGGTATTGTGAGCACATGACATGGTAAGTCAGTTATGTAAGTGAGGAGAAAGGATTGGAGAACCATTCTAGCAGTGATCATACAATGTAAGCTTTCACGGCCGGTATTGTCTTCACTTAAAACTTCCGGGCTGATAGGCTGTGGTCGAAGTATAAAACTCTCTCCTGACATTTCGTCTCCGACTGCAGGAGACATCCTCGGAGGTAAAGCACTTTACCTCCGAGGATGTCTCCCGCAGTCGGAGACGAAACAGGAGAGAGTTCGACCATGGCCTATCAGCCCGGGAGTTCCCCCCAGGGGGTCCACAACTCTCTTGTGGATACGTGCGTAGCGAGCACGGGACCCCGAGCTAATGTGGCCCTCCTTCCTTTCCGGGCTGCATACCTTCCTTTTATACCTTCCTTTTCCTCATCCTTTCCTATCCCCCATCTTCACCCCCCCCCCCCCCTCCCCTCACCTCTGGCTCTTTCCTTCCCTTTCTCCCCCTCTGGGAGTATGTTTTGTGCCTACGTCCGGAGACGGGCGCTCAAAATTGTAACACATTCTTCGCTTTCTCTGCTTGCATGTCTTCATCCTTCCTTTGTCCTTCTCTTTTCCTTACCTCTTCTATTTACCCTTTTCTCCGCTGCGGCGTTTGGGACCTCTCTTGTTTCCTTTCTCTTTCTTTGTTTTTCCCTTTCTCTTTCTTCCTCCCTGTGTGTGTCTGAAGGCCAACCCACGCATTTTCATGCGTAGCCGGTGACGGGGTAACGCATAATTCCCTGCCTCAGGTAGACAGGTAGGACACGTACGTACCCCATGGTAACGGCCAGGCCCAGGGAGGGGTGATTACCCAAGCTGATACCTTCCGAAAGTGCCGATTGGTCCCTCCGTCCGTTTCTCGGGAGGTGTGACCTGAGGTGTGAACAATCACCTAAGGCGGGAGTGCTCTCAGAGAGGGCCCCCACAAGGGAGGAGCACGCCATCAGAGATGCTGATAATCATGGGGGATACTTCCGCAATGGTTTCCTCATCTTCCACTACGTCTGCTCACAAGCATAACTTCACTGAGTCTCAGCCACAGACAGTTCTTCCATCGTTGCCACAGTTCCTTGTTCTTTTTCGGTCTGACGAAGGTCACGACTTCTCCACAGTCAACCCTTTCATTATTCAGAAAGGTGTCGATGCAATTGCAGGTCCTGTAAAGTCTTGTTCCAGATTACGGAGTGGCACCTTGTTGTTAGAAACAGTCAGTGCCCTCCAGGCATAAAAATTGCTGCATACGTCACTGCTTCACACCTTCCCTGTCTGGGTGGAAGCGCACCGCACTTTAAATTCCTCACATGGAGTCATTTATACACGCTCCCTCGACGGATTGTCTGACAAGGAAATTCAACACTACCTGTCTGACCAGGGTGTAACGGCTGTTCATAGAGTCATGAAAAGGGTTGACACGAACATCGTTCCAACCCGTACTGTCTTCTTGACATTTGACAGAGTTCAACTCCCATCGAAAATAAAAGCGAGCTATGAGATAATTTCCGTTCGCCCCTACGTCCCCAACCCTACACGTTGCTATTGGTGCCAGCTGTTCAATTAAACCAGCCAGTCCTGTTCCAACCCGGCCAAATGTGTTATGTGGGGCAAGGATGCCTACGAGGGTGCTTGTCCTCCTCCATCTCCTCGTTGCATCAACTGTATGGGTGACCACACTGCTTCCTCTCGAGATTGCCCCATTTTTAAAGATGAAAAGCTCATTCAGGAAATCAGAGTGAAGGTAAAGGTGTCGACCTTTGCTGCTCGAAAATTATTCGCCAGTCAAAAGCCCACTGTGCCTCAGACAGGAAAATACAGCACTGTCCTTGTCTCTCCTCGGCCAACAAAGGAGGCGGCCACGCAGACTTGTGATCTCACCTTTAGTGACACGGTCGTCAGATCGGCCAGCGCAGAGATCGCCCGTTCAACCTCCCCACTTTCGCCTGCTCATTCTATGGATCACACTTCATCGGATTCTGCTAAATCTAAGTCCCAAAAGTCTGACACCCGGACTTCCAAAAAAGAGCATACTCGTGAAGATTTTTTACGTATCACAACTTCACAACCATCGGTTCCTCCTTCATCTAAACATCATGTGTCCAAGAAGGCTAATAAGAAACCCAGTTCCTCTCCTCCTCCGTCACAGCGTGTCTTATCTACAGCACCACCTGGCGGTAACCGTCCTCGGCCGTCTTCTGTGTCACCGAGGTGCACTGCTGGTGGCCGATCAACCGGCCAATCGCTGGTGGCAGGAGCTGCTCCTGAACAACCTATGGATCAGGATCTTCTGCCTTCGGTTGAGTGCCGTTCCACGCTGTCGGTCGCAAGCTCTGAGCAGTCGTTGAGTTGATGGCAACCTTGGTCACATTCTTCCATTTTCTGTCCACCCTATGTCCATTATCCATTGGAATATCCGCGGCATTCGAGCCAATCGGGATGAATTGACGATCCTCTTACGATCCTACTCGCCGGTCATCTTCTGTCTTCAGGAAACAAAGCTGTGTCCCCATGACCACTTTTGTTTTCCCCCATTTTCAGTCAGTCCGATTTGATCTCACCTCTGTTGAAGGCACTCCAGCACATGGAGGACTCATGATTCTTCTCCATAATACTCTCCATTATCACCCAATCCCCTTAAACACTTCCTTCCAAGCAGTCGCTGTCCGTCTTTCCCTTTCTGGATACACCTTCTCTTTGTACTGTATACATTCCATCGTCCAGATCAATGGCACGAGCTGATCTCCTTCATCTTCTTGGTCAGCTTCCACCCCCCTATTTGCTGGTTGGGGACTTCAATACCCACCACCCACTTTGGGGATCTCCACATCCTTGTCCGCATGGCTCACTATTGCTAGACGTCTTCCACCAAGTGGATCTTGTTTGCCTCAACACTGGGGACCCTACATTTTTGTCTGCCTCCACGACAAATTTCTCTCATTTGGACCTTTTGGTCGGTACTGTTCCGCTAGCTCGGCGCTTCGAATGGTTCTCCCTTGCTGATACACACTCGAGTGACCACTTTCCATGTGTCCTTCGATTGCAGCCACAACTGCCATATATGTGCCCGAGACACTGGAAGTTTGCCCAAGGCGATTGGACACTTTTTGCGTCTCTAGCGACATTCGATGACCGTCACTTTCCTAGCGTCGACGATGAGGTCACTCATATTACAGACGTTATTCTTACAGCTGCGGAACGTTCAATACCTCGCACCTCCGAATTGCCCTGGTGCCCCCCAGTTCCTTGGTGGAACGAGGCATGCCATGACGCAATTCGTGACCGGCGACGTGCTCTTCACATTTTCAGACACCATCCTACATTGGCCAACTGTATCCGCTATAAGCAGTTACGTGCGCAGTGCTGTCGCGTCATCCGCGATAGCAAGAAGGCAAGCTGGGACTTCTTTACTAGCTCATTTAACACCTTCACTCCCTCCTCGGAAGTTTGGAGTCGGATTCGACGGTTATCAGGTGCACCTAGTTTCTCCCCGGTCTCTGGGCTCACTGTCGTGCATGATACATTAGTGGACCCCATCGCAATTTCTAACTTTACTGAGATTTCGAGCTCTTCAAATTACCCGCCAGCGTTTCTCCCGAAGAAACGTGCAGCAGAAGTGCGACCTCTTGCTTTCTCCTCTCAAAATCGCAAAAAGCTACAATACTGTTTTCTCCATGCAGGAACTCCAACATGCACTCTCTTCTTCTCGCTCCTCCGCCCCAGGACTGGATGGTATCCACATCCAAATGTTGCTGCATTTATCATACCATAGTCTGCGTTACCTCCTTCGCCTTTATAATCGAATTTGGACCGACAGTACTTTTCCCAGATGATGGCGGGAAGCTATCGTCGTTCCTGTTCCGAAACCTGGAAAGGACAAACATCTCCCCTCTAGCTATCGGCCCATTTCTCTCACGGGTAGTGTATGTAAGGTTTTGGAGTGTATGGTGAATTGCCGTTTAGCTTGGTGCCTGGGGTCCCGCAGTCTTTTAACACGGTATCCTCCACACTATCCACAGGTGGGGTCTACGCGGTTGCCTGCCCCTTTTTATTGATTCCTTTTTAACAGATCGAAAGTTTAGGGTACGTGTGGGTTCCGTATTGTCTGACGTCTTCCTCCAGGAGAACGGAGTGCCTCAGGGCTCCGTCTTGAGCGTAGCCCGTTTTGCCATAGCGATCAATCCAATTATGGATTGCATTCCACCTAATGTCTCTGGCTCTCTTTTTGTCGATGACTTCGCGATCTACTGCAGTGCCCAGAGAACATGCCTCCTGGAGCGCTGCCTTCAGCGTTGTCTAGACAGCCTATACTCATGGAGTGTGGCAAATGGCTTCCGGTTCTCTGAAGAGAAGATGGTTTGCATCAGCTTTTGGCGATATAAAGCGTTCCTTCCACCATCCTTACATCTCGGTCCCGTTGTTCTCCCATTCGTGGAAACAACTCGGTTTCTAGGGCTCACACTGGACAGGAAACTTCGTTGGTCTCCACACGTCTCTTATTTGGCTGCCCGTTTTACACGTTCCCTTACTGTCCTCAGAGTTCTTAGTGGTTCATCTTGGGGAGCAGATGGCACTGTCCTGCTTCGCTTGTATCAATCCATAGTCCGATTGAAGCTGTATTATTGGAGCCTCGTCTACTCGGCCATCCCTCTTACGCCGTCTCAACTCCATCCACCATTGGGGGTTACGTTTTGCGACCGGAGCATTCTACACTAGTCCCGTCGAGAGTCTTTATGCTGAAGCTGCCGAATTACCATTGACCTACCGGCGCGACGTACTGCTTTGTCGGTATGCCTGCCGGCTGTTGTCAATACCCGACCACCCCTCTTATCAGTCCTTCTTCGCTGATTCTCTCGACCGTCAGTATGGGTTGTATGTCTCTGCCCTGCTGCCCCCTGGAGTCCGCTTTCGTCGCCTGCTTCGACAATTGGATTTTGCCCTCCCTACCACCTTCAGAGAGGGTGAGAGCCCGACACCACCTTGGCTCCAGACTCCGGTTCATATTTATCTCGACCTCAGCTCACTCCCGAAGGAGGGTAATCCGGCTGCAGTGTATTGCTCACGGTTTGTCGAACTTCGTGCGCGACTTGCCAGTCACACCTTTATTTACACTGATGGCTCCAAAACTGACGATGGTGTCGGCTGTGCCTTTGTCGTCGGGGCCATCACTTTTAAATACCGGCTCCTCGACCAGTGTTCCAGCTTTACGGCCGAGCTTTTTGCTCTCTATCAGGCCGTTCAGTATGCCCGCCGCCACCGCCATTCATCGTATGTACTCTGCTCTGATTCACTCAGTGCTCTTCAGAGCCTTTTTGCTGATGATGGCTCTCCTGTCAGCTTTCTGTGGGTTCCCAGCCATGTAGGAGTGCCTGGGAATGAGTCTGCTGATGCTGCAGCCAAGGCTGTAGTCCTCCTGCCTCGGCCAGCCTCCCATTGTGTCCCGTCATCGGACATTAGTGGGGTTGTTTGTACGAGGCTTGTGTCGTTGTGGTGGGATACTTGGTCATCACTTCATGGAAACAACCTCCGGGCAGTAAAACCATTCCCAACTGCTTGGACAACCTCCTCCCGACCATCTCGGCGAGAAGAGGTCCTTCTGACCGGGTTGCGGATTGGGCATTGCCGGTTTAGCCACCGCTACCTGCTCTCCGGTGACCCAGCCCCGCAGTGCCCTTGTGGTCATGCCTTGACAGTGCACCATGTTTTATTGTCGTGTCCCCGTTTTAGTCAATCTCGTGTTGTCCTGTCTCTGCCATCTACTTTACAGGATATTTTAGCTGATGACGCTTGAGCAGCTGCTCGTGTTCTTCGTTTTATTACTTTGACTGGCTTATCCAAATACATCTAACTCTTTCACTTATTTTATCTGCATCTTTGTAAGAACTTTCTGGTGCCCCCCCCCCCCCTTGAGTTTTACTAGATTCTGTGCGCTCTAACAATTGTGACTGGGCACTAATGACCTCAGTAGTTGAGCGCCCTTAAACCCCAACCAAAAAAAAAAAGTCTTTTAACACCTGCCCAATGCGGTTTCCGAAAGCATCATTCTGCAGTTGACCATCTTGTTGCTCTCTCCACTTATATCATGAACAATTTTCTCCGGAAACGCCAAACAGTAGCAATATTTTTTGATCTGGAGAGAGCATATGATACCTGTTGGACGACAGGCATCCTCCGCTCACTGTTCTCTTGGGGCTTTCGCGGTCGGTTGCCCCTTTTTCTTCGCGGATTTATGGCAGAGCGCACATTTAAAGTGCGGGTGAACACTACTCTCTCCCGTACTTTCTCCCAAGAAAACGGGGTACCCCAGGGCTCCGTGCTAAGTGTTGTACTGTTTGCCATTGCCATAAATCCAATTATGGATTGTCTCCTGCCTGATGTCTCGGGCTCCCTCTTTGTGGACGATTTTGTGATCTACTACAGCTCTCAACAGACCAGCCTTCTTGAATGACGTCTTCAAGGCTGTCTCGATCGCCTCCACTCTTGGAGCATCGAAACAGGCTTCCGCTTTTCTCCCAGTAAGACCGTTTGTGTTAATTTTTGGCATCGTACAGAGTTTCTTCTACCTTCCTTACATCTAGGACCTGTCAACCTTCCGTTTTTGGACGTCGCTAAATTCTTGGGTCTTATGTTTGACAGAAAACTGTGCTGGTCCACCCACATTTCCTATCTTTCGGCTCGCTGTCTGCGATCCCTCAACACCCTCCGTGTCCTGAATGGTACCTCCTGGGGAGCGGACCGAGTGGTCCTTCTCTGCCTCTATCACGCCTTAGTGCGCTCGAAATTGGACTATGGAAGCATAGTTTACTCCTCTGCTCGGCCGTCTATTCTTCGGCGTCTCGACTCTATCCACCACCGTGGATTACATTTAGTGTCTGGAGCTTTTTACACCAGCCCTGTGGAAAGCCTTTATGCTGAGACTGCTGAACCTCCGCTGTCCAATCGGCCAGCTGTCCTTCTAAGTTGTTATGCTAGCCATTTGTCTTCCATGCCTGCTAATCTGGCCCATGACATTTTTTTCGGCGCCTCCTTGCATTTAGGGTATGCAGGCCGCCCTTCCTCCCTACTACCACCGGGAGTCCACTTCCATCAACTGCTCCATTCTCTTTCCTTCCGCTTTGCTAAAACTTTCTTGACAACTTGGGGTACAGCACCGCCTTGGCTCCGTCCCCGGACCTGCCTCCTCCGTGATCTTTGTCAGTTTCCCAAGGATGGTACCCCTTCACTTGTTTATCGTCGGGCATTTTCTGCTCTATGCGCACAAATGAAGGATGCCACATTTATTTACACTGATGGCTCAAAAGCATCGTTAGGTGTAGGGAGTGCCTATATTGTTGGCAACACCCCAAATCGATTTCGGCTTCCCGACCAGTGTTCGGTTTGTACTGCGGAGCTTTATGCTGTTCTCCAGGCTGTCCATTACATCCGTCGCCATCAGCGGATACAGTATGTTATCTCTTCAGATTCTCTCAGCTCTCTCTTCAGTCTCCAAGCTCTCTACCCTGTCCACCCTCTGGTCCACCGGATTCAGGACTGCCTACGCTTTCTCCACTTGGGGGGCGTCTCGGTGCGTTCCTCTTGATCCCAGGACACGTTGGTATCTGTGGAAATGAGGCGGCCGATATAGCGGCCAAGGCTGCAGTCTCTCTTCTTCGGCCAGCTATTCGCACGATTCCCTTCGCCGATCTACGGAGCGTTTTATGTCGTCGTGTTGTTCTTTTATGGCATGCACATTGGTCGACACTTCCCCATAATAAATTGCGGGATGTGAAAGCTCTTCCCTGTGCTTGGACCTCTTCCTCCCGAACGCGTCGTCGGGAGGAGGTAATTTTAACTAGACTCCAGATAGGGCACTGTCTTTTTAGCCATCAACATCTTTTAAGCGGCAATCCTCCCCCTCTGTCCCCACTGCTATCAGCTGTGGACGGTAAGACACCTTTTACTTGAGTGCCCCTATTTTACTCCATTACGCGCCCGTCTTCGGCTGTCGCCTGAAATATCGTCCATTTTAGCAGATGGCACGCGCTCAGCTGATCGCGTTCTCGAGTTTATTAGTGCCAGTGAGATGACGTTAGTCATTTAAAGTTCTTTTCAGGGACAACCAACCCCTTTCTGTAGTGGTTTTTTAAGCTTTCCTTCTGCTTTTAGTTTCTCCAATTTTTTGAGTTTCGTTCCCATTGCTGCTGGTTTCCATTTTCGTTTTTTACCTTTTCCTAAGTCACAAACCAAGCGCTAATGACCATAGCAGTTTTGCGCAAAAAAAAAAAAAAAGAAAGTTTTAAGTGAAGACATTCTAGCAGTGATACAGGCAGCAAATGGGACAATCCACTGGCATAAGTGACTTTGACAAAGGGCATTTTTTAATGTAATTGGATAGATAAAAAAATCTGCTCACCAAGCAGCTGGAGAACATGAATATAAAGGCACTGAAATTTGCACAGAGGGAGACTGTTATAGTCTAGTACCTTGGAATGAGCATCTTGGAAATAGCAAAGGTGATCAACTGTTTGTATTCTACTATCATGAGCATCTATACAAAGTGGTTGAGGGACTGTTAAACAATGAGTGGACAGCATGATGTTGGACATGGAGATTTAGGCTTGCCTGTTGTGTAAAGCAGGTTAAGCAACGATCTGTGACAGATGTGATGATGCAAAGTACAGTGTTGGTGCTGGAACAAGTGTTTTGAAGCACACCTTCAACACACGTTGTTAACATGAGGCTCCACAGTATATATCCCCTTCAGGTTTCTATCTTGACCTGACAACATCCTCAGTTACAATTACAGTTGGTACAGGATCATCAAGATTTGACCTAGGAGCAATGGAAAGGTATTATCTGATTGGATGAATCACATTTATTGTTATGCCAGGTTGTTGCTCATGTCTAGATACTGCATTGTCCAGGTGAATGGCTGCCCAAAAAATACACCATATCGCGGACAAAGGCCAGTTGGGGCAGTATTATGCCATAGGGGACATTCACCTGGTCTTCCATGGGAGCTGTGGTACTAACTGAAGGCACCATGACAGCTTTGGACAAATTGCACATTATTATGCATCACCTGCATCCATTTGTGCTTGATGACTTTCCGGATAGCAGTGGCATCTACTAACAGGATGTCTGTCCATCTGACAAGACCAGGATCTTGCTACAGTTGTTGGAGCAGCATGATAATGATCTCATATTGACATCACGGCTACCAGATTTGCCTGACCTAAACCCAATGGTATACATCTAAGACACTACCAGGTGCCAGTTGCATGCCCACAAACCACCAGCCCGTAATTTACTTGCAGTACGTGAACCATGCATAAACTTTTGGCACCATATACGAGGGCAGTTCAATAAGTAATGCAACACATTTTTCTTCTGAAACAGGGGTTGTTTTATTCAGCATTGAAATACACCAGGTTATTCCCCAATCTTTTAGCTACACAACACTATTTTTCAACGTAATCTCCATTCAATGCTACGGCCTTACGCCACCTTGAAATGAGGGCCTGTATGCCTGCACGGTACCATTCCACTGGTCGATGTCGGAGCCAACGTCGTACTGCATCAATAACTTCTTCATCATCCGCGTAGTGCCTCCCACGGATTGCGTCCTTCATTGGGCCAAACATATGGAAATCCGACGGTGCGAGATCGGGGCTGTAGGGTGCATGAGGAAGAACAGTCCACTGAAGTTTTGTAAGCTCCTCTCGGGTGCGAAGACTTGTGTGAGGTCTTGCGTTGTCATGAAGAAGGAGAAGTTGGTTCAGATTTTTGTGCCTACGAACACGCTGAAGTCGTTTCTTCAATTTCTGAAGAGTAGCACAATACACTTCAGAGTTGATCGTTTGACCATGGGGTAGGACATCGAACAGAATAACCCCTTCAGCGTCCCAGAAGACTGTAACCATGACTTTACCGGCTGAGGGTATGGCTTTAAACTTTTTCTTGGTAGGGGAGTGGGTGTGGCGCCACTCCATTGATTGCCGATTCAGGTTCGAAGTGATGAACCCATGTTTCATCGCCTGTAACAATCTTTGACAAGAAATTGTCACCCTCAGCCACATGACGAGCAAGCAATTCTGCACAGATGGTTCTCCTTTGCTCTTTATGGTGTTCGGTTAGACAACGAGGGACCCAGCGGGAACAAACCTTTGAATATCCCAACTGGTGAACAATTGTGACAGCACTACCAACCGAGATGTCAAGTTGAGCACTGAGTTGTTTGATGGTGATCCGTCGATCATCTCGAACGAGTGTGTTCGCACGCTCCGCCATTGCAGGAGTCACAGCTGTGCACGGCCGGCCCGCACGCGGGAGATCAGACAGTCTTGCTTGGCCTTGCGGCGATGATGACACACGCTTTGCCCAACGACTCACCGTGCTTTTGTCCACTGCCAGATCACCGTAGACATTCTGCAAGCGCCTATGAATATCTGAGATGCCTTGGTTTTCCGCCAAAAGAAACTCGATCACTGCCCGTTGTTTGCAACGCACATCCGTTACAGACGCCATTTTAACAGCTCTGTACAGCGCTGCCACCTGTCGGAAGTCAATGAAACTATACGAGACGAAGCGGTAATGTTTGAAAATAATCCACAAGAAATATCCGGTTTTTCCAAGCAAAATTGGCCGAGAAAAAAAATGTGTTGCATTACTTATTGAACTGCCCTCGTATTTCCAGAAAGCTGTCAAGGACTTGTTGAATCCATGCCATGCAGTATTACAGCCCACAGGCTGACCAACATTCTATTAAACTGGTGCTCATAATGTTTTGGCTCATCGGTGTCTGTTACACTACTTAGCTCCTGAGCTACGTAGGTGGACTTATTTTAAACCTTTCAAAGCATATGCTGTGGTTATTGAAAATATTATGATAAAATGTTTTGACACACTGGGACTTCAACTATTGACACTTAATTTTTAGAAATAGTCTTACACCACTTGATCCTCCTGAGTACACAAATTTTATCTTATGGCAATGAAAAGTCATTTCTTGATTATAAATAATGAAACGTAATAACTTGCTGTATGGCTGAGGATTTGTGTGATTTATGGGTGTACACTCTAGACTTCAAATGTTGCTAACATTGAAATTATGTCCTCCTTTAGAGGACTGTCCGCAATTCCGGCACACTGTAGCTGGCCAGTACACTTTAATTGTGCAGGTATATTTTTTTTATGGGTATGAATGTGTGTGTATGTTTATTCTGTTCAAGTTTACGCCAAAGTACGACATTGTCTGGCAGCTTAGCAACATTTTCAGTCTTGTTTATGCACCTATCGACCACTCAGAGCCTCAATTATTTGGAAATTTCTTGTTGTATATAGTCAGCACAGTATATACTTTGCAAAGCATAAAATAATTTCCCTTGGTAACTATCTTGGTACTGTGTAGAAGCCAAATTCTCTGTGGGATCTATTCTCCAAGAGGTGCTGATCATACAGCATTGTTGGAGTGTATCTATGGAACCTGAAAAGAAAGATGATGAGCCAATGACAAATTTAAAGCTCATAGTTGGTCCATGATATGTGCTTTGATAGTTCAAATTGTGGAATGCAGAACATAGAAAGCAGATTTCAGCACATGCGTGGTGCTTCAGCATACAGTTTTAACATGTCATACAATCCGTTATTTACTTGTTGTTGCAATATATGTGTGACATGAAATAAATATTGCCACAAACAACACTGAGTACTATTTAGGTTTTTAGTGTGATGCATCTTATTGCTATTCTCCTGAGAAGATAAAATTCAACTCATATTGTTTTACACTCTTTTATTAGAAAATCTGTGCAGTTGTAGTCAAATGTCATTTGCCACTGTGCTAAAATGATCTACAAATGAAAACTTTTGGAGCAGCATTTTTCATATTATCTATGACTGCAGTGCTCTACATTATAAATAAAATTCTGCAACTAGATCTTTGCTCTGCAAGACACCTTATGTTGTACGACGGAGGATACTTCCTTTAACACCATCATTTTTTTCCTTCCCTATTCCATATTTTAACAGTTGTCAAAGAGCCTTTGTGTAACTTCAGATTTCTCTGATTTTACAATCATGGTCACTTCATGGGATGTAAGTGGGAGGAAGTAATACGTGGATGGACTCTTCTTGAAATTTGTATTCTTGCAAGTTTAACAGTAAATCTTTCTGTGATGCCCTGTCCCCCCATCTTGTTGCATCTGACACTGGAGTTTGATGATCATCTCTATTACACTTTTTCACTTACTGAATGAAGGTGTGGTGAAAAATTGCTGTTCTTCTTTATCTCCTCTTCTGGTTGTACCAAGTAAGCATCCCAGCCCATCGAGCAACACTCAATAATTGCTCAAATGAGAGGTTTTGTAAACTACCACCTTAATGGGTGAATTAAATTTCCGTAGCGTTCTGTCACTGAATCTCATCTGACGTCTGCCTTTCCTTTAACTACTTTTATGTGTTTGTACCACTATAGAGCCACTACAGACATATACTCCTAGATATTTTATGGATGTTAATCTTTCCTATGAGTGCTGCCCAGTTGTATATGTGAATGATTTATGGGCATTTCTGGTAATTAATTGCAGTGGCTCATGTTGGTTTATGTTGAGGGTCAACTACAAGCTCCTGTATCAAGTGTTAATTCTCTGCAGGTCATCTGGCATTTCACCAAATTTTCTGATGTTTTGACTTCCTTGTAGACAACAGCATCACCCACAAACTGCCTCACAGCCCTAATGCTCCTCACCAGATCATTTATGTCTCTCATGAATAGCAGATGCCCTATAACACTCCTTCAGGGTGTGACCAAAGTCACTTTCGTATGTAACACTTCTCCCAGTTAAGAATGAACTGTGCTTTCCTTCTGATAGGAAGATGTCAGTCCAGTCTCACAGCATGTCTGATATTCCATAAGCTCATATAATGTACACTAGCCACTGCCTCACATGCCTCACAGCATCAGGTGAGGCAAGTTTGTGAATGTCCCTATGGAAATGCCTTAGAGTTGCTGGTGCCATGTTGACGGCTATTATTTTGATTTTGTAGGTGACAGCGTTTCACAGTTGAAAGATGCCCAAAATGTTCCCAATTCTGAGGACTTTCCTTAGGCTGTATTGACTATTGTGGCACCTTGTAGACATGTTATATGTATCTGTGGTCCATTTAATATTTGTACCAAGTGTGTGTGTGTGTGTGTGTGTGTGTGTGTGTGTCCATCCATCCATCTCTCCCTCAGCTGTCTCTCTGTATATGTCCTCCACTCAAACTCTCTGTGTTCATCTCCCATCTCGTCTCACCCCACTTTGTCCATCCCCTCCTCTCCCCCTTTCTCTGAAATCATCACCTCCTCCCCTTCTCTCTGTCAATCACCTCCTCCCCTTCTCTCTGTTAATCACCTCCTCCCCTTCTCTCTGTTGATCACCTCCTCCCCTTCTCTCTGTTAATCACCTCCCCCCCTTCTCTCTGTTAATCACCTCCCCCCCTCTCTCTGTTCATCACCTCCTTCCCCTTCTCTCTGTCCATCTCCTTCCCCCCACTGTGTCTGTCCATCTCCTCTCCTCCTCCTCCTCCTCCTCCTCCTCCTCCTCTTCCTCCCCCCTTTTCTCTGTCCACTTCTTCCTCCCCCCTCTCTCACTAACTGTATCCTCCCCCACTCTCTCTACTCAGCTTTGCCCATTTGCAAGTATATCCCCTGCAAGGCATGCTGATACGATCCGCACATCACACCTGTCATGCAGGACAGCCTGCATATTAGGTAGAAGATCCGTTTTGTGCCCATATCTCTACTCGTATGGCAGCTAGGGGTGGTTCCAACCCCACAGTGCTGATTCTCATATAGTAAGCAGTATGTGTACCACGTTTGGTTGTAGTTGATCCAGTAATTTAGGAGGAGATTCTGGATACACACACATACATGCAAATATGTAATATATATACAGCCTCCATTATCTACATACGGATGGATGGATTTAGCCCTGTGGTTTATGTTTGCACCTTATCCCCCAACTCTGTAGCAATTGATCCTATCAGTCACACCTTTTCTAGATTGTGGCATTTTATTTTCTTCCTTCTTAAAACACTATTTGGCAATATTAGTTTCTATGCTGTTGTTTTTCAGAACCATTTCATAAAGATGGCAGAATGTGTTATTCAGGAAACCCATAACCATTGTGTCTCTCACACTCCTCCTCCTGTTAGTCCAATTGTCCAGCATCATGTGGCAAGAGAACTCTGAACTGCAACAAAAATCAAATACATGTTATCAAGTTTTTTAATATTGCTCTCCATCACATTTTGTGTATCATGTAATCTTGTTTATTGTGTTGTCTTGTCTTCTCTGTGACCATAATTTTTTTGTTGCATCATATATAAAATACCTGTCAAAATGTTACGCTTATTAATTCTCAAAATTTATTGGAATATAGTTTTACATTGTAAAACTCTTTTCTTTAATTGTTTACTGTTCCAGGTTATTGTATAATCTTGAATTTGGTCGAATGGTTGATTCTGTGAGAGCTCATGAAGATGCAGTAGCCTGCATTGTTTGGGGATCCAAATCAGAGATTCTTGTGACAGGTTCTTGGGACTGTTCAGTGAGAATATGGAAAGACATATCCAGTGGGAAAAAAATTAAACCAGCCACTTCCTTAGTTGCTGAACTAGAGCATGATGCTCGGATAACATGCCTTTCCATCGCAAGGTGAGAGTACTTACATATGGAGAAATCTGTTAAAGCTTATAATATGCTGATCTGAAATATTATAAATATGGATCACATACTTTCTGACAACTTTTCACACACTTTTTATCATCACACTGTTGATTGTTTGTGTTGTTATAACTGCTTAGATTACTTTCTTGTGGGTCATATTCTGTGCTCAAATAGTTCAGAATCCAGAGGTACCGTATTTACTCGAATCTAAGCCTCACTCGAATCTAAGCCGCACCTGAAAAATGAGACTCGAATTCAAGGAAAAAATATTTCCCGAATCTAAGCCACACCTGAAATTTGAGACTCGAAATTCAAGGGGAGAGAAAAGTTTTAGGCTGCACCTCCAAATTGAAACAAAGCTGGTCCATTGTAATATGAGGCACAACTTAGGTCGAATGAATGACGTTACAGCTACAGTAGTTTGGTTCAAGTCGTAAGCTTAGCAGTTAAGCTTTACCAGGTAGCCATTGCTATGCGTCAGGCACTCCATCCGTATTTATACGGGTACCCTTCCTTTTTCACGTGCTTCGTCTGGTTTGAATTGATTGCTTATTTTTCTTTGATCTGATAAGTGCCATTCTTTTTGTTATAGGTGTTTACGTCACTCTAAGCTGAAAATGCATTATTGTACTGTGTCATGCATTGTTTGTCGCATTCTGATAATGACTGTTTACGGCCTGTCGCTGCTCATCGCATGGATTGCTTTTGTGCACGCTACCACTGTTTACAGTTTTTTTTTTTTTTTTTTTTTTTTTTTTTTTTTTTTTTTTTTTTTTTTTTTTTTAAAAAAAGGGGGGGGGGGGGGAATTGTCTCATTAGCGAAACAATGGCAAGAGACTGCTATTTGTTGTTACTTACACTGTTGCTTTCTTTGATAATGATCAACAAGAACCAAATAATAGACTGTGTATGATAGATGATGTTCTGAACGAGAGTTTAGCGAAAATTTTTCTCTGTTTGAAAATCTTTGCAGACGCCTCTTTTTTGCATTAGATTCTGCACAGAAATTAAGAGTCATCTTAGATTTAAAAATCTAGTCAATTGCCGTGCTTCATTTCTGACTGTATCACTACTGGGCATAAGAATAATACGAATATAAACATGACATGATACGTATATTCTTCCGCGTTTGCTGTTGTCTCACTCTAGTTTCGTAGTTTATTAGGCAGACAGGATTTAAATGAGATAGCAGCAAACACAAAAGAATACATGGCAAAATATTCGTATTATTATTATGGTGAAGAGAATACTGCACGTGATTCACAATTCATAAAATTTCCTATTAGCAACCATCTCTTCTCACAGGTAGGAAAAAATTCAGAACGTAGAGTTGGCCATATTGACAATCATCCCAGACAGTCTTGCCAGTCGGATTTTCGTAGTACATTGAAATGCTGTCACATTCGAATATGAACAATACGGAATTTGTATTTACTTCGTTAGATAATGTATGAAAATGCAGTGGTCGAAACTCGGGGCGGGGAAAAAAAGCTCATCTTCCACCTTTTTTTTTTAATTTATTTACTGACACAGAGGTTTTGGCACCAGTATTTATCTTTGTGCCTGCAAAGCATGTCTGTGTAGTGCTACATATATTCGATGGCAGAAGTTAGTTGTGGCGGCACCTACCAACATTTTTCAGAACTTCCGCTTACTTTGCACTCGATTCTAAGCCGCAGGCAATTTTTTTGGCTTACAAAAACCGGAAAAAAGTTCGGCTTAGATTCGAGTAAATACGGTATCTTTTTGGTAATGAGCAAATAACAGGCTAACTTGAAAACCCACGCAGCTGTACTTTATTAATAAGTGTTGGTGTGGTACTAAGTTTTGCTTTTCAGAAGGCAAGAAATACTGCTCATACCTGACCACTTTGGTCCATGGCTTTCAAGATGTAATGAGAGAAAAGCACAGTTTGGGTTTTGCATATCTGAGGCTTTGTGAATCCATTGTAGATGGCATGGAGGAGTTCATTTTGGTCGCTATACCTCTTTGTGTTCTTCTGTATGTTATTGATGGAGTATTCTCTCTGTTGTTTTAGACTGGTCATCTACAAAATGTCAAAAGAAATCTTTCATCAGTTTATCATGTTGTTGTTGTTGTGGTCTTCAGTCCTGAGACTGGTTTGATGCAACTCTCCATGCAAGCTTCTTCATCCCCCAGTACCTACTGCAACCTACATCTTTCTGTATCTGTTTAGTGTATTCATCTCTTGATCTCCCTCTATGATTTTTACCCTCCATGCTGCCTCCCAATACTAAATTGGTGATGCCTCGATGCCTCAGAACATGTCCTACTAACCGATCCCTTCTTCTAGTCAAGTTGTGCCACAAACTTCTCTTCTCCCCAATCCTATTCAATACCTCCTCATTAGTTATATGATCTACCCATCTAATCTTCAGCACATCTTAGTTTATCATAACAAGACCAATTACAGTGTTTTCATTAAAAACAAGATATCTTTCTATCAGTTTGCCAATATAATTATTGTTTGCTGATCATTCATATGATTTCAAAAGGGTATTCAAGTAACACAAATCTGATTGAATTAGTATCCATTTTCTGAATTTTCTCTTGTACTTCATGCCATTAGATATTAGAATGTAAGAGCTACTTTCACTAGAAATAATCTATAAATGCACAGCTTTAAGCTTTTGCATTCTGGTCAATCTTGTGTTTCAAATTTTTGCTACATTTCTTTCAATAAATATAGTAATATGGATTGAAAAGAAAACCTGTTCCTTAGTGATGTTTGTCCAGTGCTACACAGATGTACCATGACCAGGAGAAAAAGATTGTGGATCAGCTCAATCTTGTTGAGGATTACATGTTTGTCTTTAGTTGTAAAGGAGCTGTGTTGGATGGATTACTAACCATAAAAAGAAATAAGCAAATTTTTATCTTCCAAATGACAGTAAGAATGAGGAGTTGAAAGTAAGTCCACCAGTTGTAACATTCCAGGCTTATGGTTACCACCCGTGCATTATGTATTACTAGATCAAT
This sequence comes from Schistocerca americana, assembly GCF_021461395.2. NCBI lineage: Eukaryota > Metazoa > Arthropoda > Insecta > Orthoptera > Acrididae > Schistocerca > Schistocerca americana. The sequence goes on along the minus strand of NC_060120.1, from coordinate 97,966,098 downwards.
ACTCTTATATCTCCAGCTATAATTAAATTCAATTACTTTTCAATAGTAGGAAAAAGGCTTTTAGAAGAATAATAGCAATACCAAACAATAGTAGTTACAATACCCTTTGTACCATAAACAATCAAAATCAGATTCGGGAAATTAATGTATGGAAAATGTTTAGATAAAAGAATAATATATTTTGTTCTCATCAACTGTAAATGGTAGGAATTAAATCTCGAGCCTAATTAACAAAATATAGATAATTGATTGTTTAGCATTGTTAGAATGCTTATTTCTGCAATTTCAATATTAATGTGATTTCTATGTGTTTAGAAAATGTCTTAAACTGGTTCTAGCAAAGTAGGGAATATTATAGTGTGTTTGATAATGTTGTTAAACTATTTCATATTATAAATTATGTTTTGCATTATTATAACCAGTACATTGTAGGAAGAGTATAAATACCCGGCCTTGAGAATTTTTAGGGCAGATGAGTGTTGGACCCACGAGAGGACAGATCTGTTCATACAGTTGAGATAAGTTCTTGGTACATGATTCAGGTTTGGATTTACAATAGGGCAACTCGTATGTTGGACATTGTCTGAGACAGCATAGTAGAACAGTGTAGTGACGGATTATTTCGGAGTGTTAAACAGTTTGATTTAGTATCACAAAAGGCAGAATGATATGTGACTCTATATTCGTACTTCGTTGAGTATTAGTGTTGAACAATGCAATGGATCTCACACATGCATTTCTATCAAATTACTGCATCTGGACTATTTAATATCGTCCGTGTAGTATGCGCTACCATTGGCTAGCTGTAGTAGTAACAACGAGGCTTATTACACTGAATATTGATCATGAGCTCATAAGATACAGGTTTTGAAGTGAATAAATCTACATACTTACTTTACTTCAGTTGTGGCCGACATCATTGTAGTGAAATCCATTATGGTATCCTGTATTCATTGAACAAGCATATTTTAGCTCATGTATGCAGTCATTGATGGATACCAAATGTAAGATATTCACAGGTATTTAAACCATTTTTAACTACTCACTAACCAGTGGGACGTTACACAGTCAATGTTTATTCCAGTCATAGCACAGTGCTCTCTGCTAAACATTATCATTGATTGTGGACTGTAGTTAGGAAACCGTGACTGTTCACAATCTTATATATATATTATAAATATAAAAATGTGTGTGTGTGTGTGTGTGTGTGTGTGTGTGTGTGTGTGTGAGAGAGAGAGAGAGAGAGAGAGAGAGAGAGAGAGTTAGTATGTTTCTAACTCCTTCACACTGAAATAGCTGGATATGTTAGGATGAAATTTGGAATGTAGATAGCTTATACCCCGAATTAAAACTTAGGCTACCTTAATCATACCTACCTATCATGGGGATGGGGATGGAAAAAGACGAAGAGATGGACATTCAAAGAGAGGAATGGCAGATATTGGCAGAAGAGGGAGATGGACTAATAGAAGATTGGGGCAAGTACATTCTAGGACTTATTTTTTTGTTTTTTAATAAATTACTGGTGGTAACATGGTGAGGTGGGGCTAGTAAAAGATAAATTAAAGGCAATTGTTTTAATTTTATCTTTTATTGCCTTTTGCTGAGACTAATTACTTTCCAATCAATTTGCTTGTGTATTTTGAAATGTGGAAAACTACCCATTATACAGACCACAAAGCCCGGTGCACAAACTTTTGCTGAGAATCAGTAAAATTGGTCAATAAAATCTGTTTTATACATAGATACGTAATTTTTTTATGAATGCACTCGTGATCCCAGCTATATTCATTCAAATTTTTAATTCACAAAGCATATCAGTCACCTTAAGTTAGGGAGAAGATGCATATATTGAGTATTGGATTATTCGCTGAAATTAAAAGCTGTGCAATAAGTGCATTGTCATTTTTCTATTCATCTAAGGAAACATTCTGAGATCTTAAACCTAGTTGATTAGTCACATGTTCCATGGGTCGTTTTCCATGATGTATTGTAACAACATCGAACAAGTCAGTTTGCAGAATATTAACATAACTTAAATGTAAATATAACCAATTACAGTTGAGCTAACAACAATTACTTAACGACACTAGTACATAAAAGTTTTCCTTCAATTAAGTTACAACATTTAAAATAAAAATTCTTGTGTGATATAGGAGTTGGCCAGGAAGAACATTTCAGCTTACTTTTAAGTTTAGCTTTGCCATTGGCTGCCCCCCCCCCCCTTTCTGTCCATGAACCATACATGGACCTTGCCGTTGGTGGGGCGGCTTACCATAACGGAGACGGAGGGGAATCTCTTGAGAGGACAGACAAAATTGTTGTTCCTGCAGAGGGGCAGCAGCATTTTCAGTAGTTGCAGGAGCAACAGTCTGGATGATTGACTGATCTGGCCTTGTAACATTAACCAAAATGGCCTTGCTGTGCTGGCACTGCAAATGGCTGAAAGATAGGGGAAACTACAGCCATAATTTTTCCCGAGAATGTGTGGTTAAATGATGATGGCGTCCTCTTGGGTAAAATATTCCGGAGGTAAAATAGTCCCCCATTCGGATCTCCGGGCGGGGACTACTCAGGAAGATGTCATTCTCAGGAGGAGGTCGTTACCAGGAGAAAGAAAACTGGTGCTGTATGGATTGGAGCATGGAATGTCAGATCCCTTAATCAGGCAGATAACTTAGAAAATGTAAAAAGGAAAATGGATAGGTTAAAGTTAGATATAGTGGGAATTAGTGAAGTTCGGTGGCAAGAGGAATAAGACTTCTGGTCAGGTGAATACAAGGTTGTAAATACAAAATCAAATAGGGGTAATGCAGGAGTAGGTTTGTTGTTGTTGTTGTTGTTGTGGTCTTCAGTTCCGAGACTGGTTTGATGCAGCTCTCCATGCTACTCTATCCTGTGCAAGCTTCTTCATCTCCCAGTACCTACTGCAACCTACATCCTTCTGAATCTGCTTAGTGTATTCATCTCTTGGTCTCCCTCTACGATTTTTACCCTCCACGCTGCCCTCCAATACTAAATTGGTGATCCCTTGATGTCTTAGAACATGTCCTACCAACCGATCCCTTCTTCTAGTCAAGTTGTGCCACAAACGTCTCTTCTCCCCAATCATATTCAATACCTCCTCATTAGTTATTTGATCTACCCATGTAATCTTCAGCATTCTTCTGTATCACCACATTTGAAAAGCTTCTATTTTCTTCTTGTCCAAACTATTTATCGTCCATGTTTCACTTCCATACATGGCTACACTCCATACAAATACTTTCAGAAACGACTTCCTGACACTTAAATCTATACTCGATGTTAACAAATTTCTCTTCTTCAGAAAGGCTTTCCTTGCCATTGCCAGTCTACATTTTATATCTTCTCTACTTCGACCATAATCAGTTATTTTGCTCCCCAACTAGCAAAACTCATCCACTACTTTAAGTGTCTCATTTCCTAATCTAATTCCCTCAGCATCACCCTACTTAATTTGACTACATTCCATTATCCTCAATAAGTTTTTGTTGAAGTTCATCTTATATCCTCCTTTCAAGACACTATCCATTCCGTTCAACTGCTCTTCCAAGTCCTTTGCTGTCTCTGACAGAATTACAATGTCAAAGTTTTTATTTCTTCTCCATGGATTTTAATACCTACTCCGAATTTTTCTTTTGTTTCCTTCACTGCTTGCTCAATATACAGATCGAATAACATCGGGGAGAGGCTACAACCCTGTCTCACTCCCTTCCCAACCACTGCTTCCCTTTCATGTCCCTCAACCCTTATAACTGCCATCTGGTTTCTGCCTTTCGCTCCCTGTATTTTACCCCTGCCACCTTCAGAATTTGAAAGAGAGTATTCCAGTCAACATTGTCAAAAGCTTTCTCTAAGTCTACAATTGCTAGAAATGTAGTTTTGCCTTTCCTTAATCTTTTTTCTAAGATAAGTCGTAAGGTCAGTATTGCCTCACATGTTCCAATATTTCTACGGAATCCAAACTGATCATCCCCGAGGTCGGCTTCTACTAGTTTTTCCATTCGTCTGTAAAGAATTCGCGTTAGTATTTTGCAGCTGTGACTTATTAAACTGATTGTTCAGTAATTTTCACATCTGTGAACACCTGCATTCTTTGGGATTGGAATTATTATATTCTTCTTGAAGTCTGAGGGCATTTCGCCTATCTCATACATCTTGCTGACCAGATGGTAGAGTTTTGTCAGGACTGGCTCTCCCAAGGCTGTCAGTGGTTCTAATGGAATGTTGTCTACTCCCGGGGCCTTGTTTCAACTCAGGTCTTTCAGTGCTCTGTCAAACTCTTCACGCAGTATCTTATCTCTCATTTCGTCTTCATCTTCATCCTCTTCCATTTCCATAATATTGTCCCCAAGTACATCGCCCTTGTATAGACCCTCTGTATACTCCTTCCACCTTTCTGCTTTCCCTTCTTTGCTTAGAACTGGGTTTCCATCTGAGCTCTTGATACTCATACAAGTGGTTCTCTTTTCTCCAAAGGTCTCTTTAATTTTCCTGTAGGCAGTATCTATCTTACCCCTTGTGAGATAAGCCTCTACATCCTTGCATTTGTCCTCTAGCCATCCCTGCTTAGCCATTTTGCACTTCCTGTCAATCTCATTTTTGAGATGTTTGTATTCCTTTTTGCCTGCTTCATTTACTGCATTTTTATATTTTCTCCTTTCATCAATTAAATTCAATATTTCTTCTGTTACCCAAGGAGTTCTACTAGCCCTCGTCTTTTTACCTACTTGATCCTCTGCTGCTTTCACTACTTCATCCCTCAAAGCTACCCATTCTTCTTCTACTGTATTTCTATCCCCCATTCCTGTCCATTGTTCCCTTATGAGCTCCCTAAAACTCTGTACAACCTCTGGTTCTTTCAGTTTATCCAGGTCCCATCTCCTTAAATTCCCACCTTTTTGCAGTCTCTTCAGTTTTAATCTACAGTTCATAACCAATAGATTGTGGTCAGAGTCCACATCTGCCCCTGGAAATGTCTTACAATTTAAAACCTGGTTCCTAAATCTCTGTCTTACCATTATACAATCTATCTGAAACCTGTCAGTATCTCCAGGCTTCCATGTATACAACCTTCTTTCATGATTCTTGAACCAAGTGTTAGCTATGATTAAGTTGTGCTCTGTGCAAAATTCCACCAGGCGGCTTCCTCTTTCATTTCTTAGCCCCAATCCATATTCACCTACTATGTTTTCTTCTCTCCCCTTTCCTACTACCGAATTCCAATCACCCATGACTATTAAATTTTCATCTCCTTTCACAATCTGAATAATTTCTTTGATTTCATCATACATTTCTTCAATTTCTTCGTCATCTGTAGAGCTAGTTGGCATATAAACTTGTACTACTGTAGTAGGCGTGGGCTTCATGTCTATCTTGGCCACAATAATGTGTTCACTATGCTGTTTGTAGTAGCTTACCTGCACTCCTATTTTTTTATTCATTATTAAATCTACTCCTGCATTACCCCTATTTGATTTTGTATTTATAATCCTGTATTCGCCTGACCAAAAGTCTTGTTCCTCCTGCCACCGAACTTCAATAATTCCCACTATATCTAACTTTATCCTATCCATTTCCCTTTTTAAATTTTCTAGCCTACCTGCCCGGTTAAGGCATCTGACATTCCACACTCTGATCCGTAGAACGTCAGTTTTCTTTCTCATGATAATGATGTCCTCTTGAGTATTTCCTGCCCGGAGATCCGAATAGGGGACTATTTTACCTCCGGAATATTTTACCCAAGAGGATGCCATCATCATTTAACCATACAGTAAAGCTACATGCCCTCGGGAAAAATTACGGCTGTAGTTTCCCCTTGCTTTCAGCTGTTCGCAGTACCAGCACAGCAAGCCCGTTTTGGTTAGTGTTACAAGGCCACATCAGTCAATCATCCAGACTGTTGCCCTTGCAACTACTGAAAAGGCTGCTGCCCCTCTTCAGGAACCACGTTTGTCTGGCCTCTCAACAGATACCCCTCCGTTGTGGTAGCACCTACGGTACACCTATCTGTATCGCTGAGGCACGCAAGCCTCCCCACCAACGGCAAGGTCCATGTTTCACGGGGGGAGGAGAGTAGGTCTAGTAATGAATTTAAAAAAATGGGGGGTGCAGGTAAGCTACTATGAACAGCATAGTGAACGCATTATTATAGGCAAGATAGACACGAAGCCCATGCCTACCACAGTAGTACAAGTTTATATGCCAACTAGGCATAATTCCAGATGATGAAGAGATTGGAGAAATGTATGATGCGATAAAAGTAATTATTCAGATAGTGAAGGCAGATGAAAACTTAATAGTTACGGGTGACTGGAATTCGATAGTGAGGACAGGAAGAGAAGGAAAAGTAGTCAGTGAATATGGAATGGCAGTAAGAATTGAAAGAGGAAGCCACCCGGTAGAATTTTGCACAAAGCATAACGTAATCAAAGAATTTAAGAATCGTGAAAGAAGGTTGTGTACGTGGAAGAAGCCTGGAGACACTGGAAGGTTCCAGATGAATTATATAATGGTAACACAGAGATTTAGGAACCAGATTTTAAATTGTAAGACATTTCCAGGGGCGGATGTGGTCTCTGATCACACTCTATTGGTTAAGAACTGTAGATTAAAGCTGAAGAACCTGCAAAAAGGTGGTATTTGAAGGAAATGAGACCTGGATAAACTGAAAGAACCAGAGGTTTAGAGTGTTTCAGAGAGAGCATTAGGAAATGATTGACAAGAACTGGGGAAAGAAATGCAGAAGAAGAAGATTGGGTAGCCTTGAGTGATGAAATAGTCAAGGCAGCACAGGATCAAGTAGATAAAAAGATGAGGACTAGTAGACATCCTTGGGTAACAGAAGAAGTATTGAATTTAATTGATGAAAGGAGGAAATATAAAAATGCAGTAAATGAAGCAGGCAAAAACGAATACAAACACCTCAAAAATGAGATTGTCAAGAAGTGCAAAATGGCTAAGCAAGGATGGGTAGAGGGCACATGTAAAAATGTAGAGGCATATATCACTAGGGGTAAGATAGGTACTGCCTACAGGAAAATTAAAGAGACCTTTGGAGGAAAGGGAACAACCTGCATGAATATTAAGAGCTCAGATGGTAAACCAATTCCAAGCAAAGAAGGAAAAGCAGAAAGATGGAATTAGTATATAGAGGGTCTATACAAGGGCAGTGTTCTTGAGAGAAATATTACAGAAATGGTAGAGGGCATAAATGAAGATGAAATGGGAGATAAGATACTGCATGAAAAATTTGACAGAGTAGTGAAAGACCTAAGTCGAAATAAGGTCCCAGGAGTTGAAAACATTCTTTTAGAACTACTGATAGCATTGGGAGAGCCAGCAATGACAAAACTCTACCATATGGTGAACAAGATGGTGAGACAGGTGAAATACCCTCAGACTTCAAGAAGAAGATAATAATTCCAATCCCAAAGAAAGCAGGTGTGAAAATTATGGAACCATCAGCTTAATAAGCCATGGCTGCAAAATACTAACACGAATTCTTTACAGACGAATGGAAAAACTGGTAGAAGCCAACCTGGGGGATGATCAGTTTGGATTCCATAGAAATGTTGGAACACATGAGGCAATACTGACCCTACGGCTTATCTTAGAAAATAGATTAAGGAAAGCAAAGCTACGTATCTAGCATTTGTTGACTTAGAGAAAGGTTCTGACATTGTTGACTGGAATACTCTCTTTCAAATTCTGAAGGTGGCAGGGGTCAAATAAAAGGAACAAAAGAGTATTTACGATTTGTACAGAAACCAGATGGCAGATATGAGTTGAGGGGCATGAAAGGGAAGCAGTGATTGGGAAGGGAGTGAGACAGGGTTGTAACCTATCCCCGATGTTATTCAGTCTGTATATTGAGCAAGCAGTAAAGGAAACTAAAGAAAAATGGAGTAGGAATTAAAATCCATGGTGAAGAAGTAAAAACTTTGAGGTTTGCCAATGTCTTTGTAATTCTGTCAGGGACAGCAAAGGACTTGAAAGAGCAGTTGAATTGAATGGACAGTGTCTTTAAAGGAGGATATCAAATGAATATCAACAAAAGCAAAATGAGGATAATGGAGTGTAGTCAAATTAAACCAGATGTTGCTGAGGAAATTAGATTAGGAAATGAGACACTTAAAGTAGTGGATGAGTTTTGCTATTTGGGGAGCAAAATAACTGATGATGGTCGAAGTAGAGAGGATATAAAATGTAGACTGGCTATGGCAAGGAAAGCGTTTCTAAAGAAGAGAAATTTGTTAACGTCAAGTATAGTTTTAGGTGTCAGGAAGTCTTTTCTGAAAGTATTTGTATGGAGTGTAGCCATGTATTGAAGTGAAACATAGATGATAAATAGTTTATACAAGAAGATAAACTTTTGAAATGTGGTGCTACAGAAAAATGCTGAAGATTAGATGGGTAGATCACATAACTAATGAGAAGGTACCGAATAGAATTGGGGGGAAGAGGAATTTGTGGCACAATTTGACTAGAAGAAGGGTACGACACATTCTGAGGTGTCGAGGGATCACCAGTTTAGTATTGGAGAGAAGTGTGGAGGGTAAAAATCGTAGAGGGAGACCAAGGGGTGAATACACTAAGCAGAGTCAGAACGATGTAGGTTGTGGTAGTTACTCGGAGATGAAGTAGCTTGCATCGGATAGAGTAGCATAGAGAGCTGTATCAAACCAGTCTTTGGACTGAGGATAACGACGACAACTACAGCAATCGGCCAGGCATTTACATCATTGGAGAAATGATCAAAGATTTTCACAGCAGCTTTATTCACCTGTTTCTCAACTACATGCTGCTGAACACGCTGCCAAACATGACATTTTTCATTTCAATGACTACTTCACAGCCTGTGCCATATGGTTCCTTCCCACCAGCTTTTCTGATTTGCATAGGAGGGGACTTTCCCTGCAATATATCCTACATTCCTGTGTGACCTCAACCTTCCTTAGTCATTGCCCTAACTCATCTAGTCCCTTCCCTGCTCCCATTCCAGCACTACACAGCACTCTATTTTAACAATACACCCAGTCTTTTTACTTCTCTCCTTTTCTGCTACCCCGCCACCCCTCTCCCACCCTCCGTCTAACGTCTCAACTGCACCTAGGTGCCCCACCCTCTCTTCACCTCGTCCCTGCATGCTCCCCAGCAGTGTGTCAATCATCCCCCACCCGTACCCTGCTATCCCTCCCCCTCCCTGTCCCAGCCTGCCCCTCTCCTCTTTACATCCACCCAGTTGCCTCTCCCATCATGCACTGCTGCTCGTAGTGTGACTTCAGCTGCCAGAGTCTGTGTTCAGTTTTGTGTGTGTGTGTGTGTGTGTGTGTGTGTGTGTGTGTGTGTGTGTGTGTCAGTCAGTCAGTAAGTCATCTATTTTTGACAAAGGCCTTGTTGGCTGAAAGCTTATTGTGTGACAGTCTTTTTTTGTGCCTATCTGTAACTCAGCATCTCCTCTATATTCTTTTCATAATACTGTTGCATTCCATCCTGGATTTTTCCATTGTTTGATTTTCCCTGACGGTTTTTCTTCCATCCTAACCCAATGCTGTTTTCCTTTGTTGCTATTTTCTAATGCATTACTATTCTCAATGTCCGTCCTTCGTTCTCTTTTTTCCTGTGTTTCTCTTATCTCCTTACAAACAACACTGCATGCTGTACTTACAAGCTACACTGTATCAACTGTCTTGGCTGCACATATCTGACAGCTACAAGACCACGCTGATTGTTGATGCAGCATCTTACATCCCACATTACTCCCACCAATATCATTAATCCTGTACCTTCAAATTGATTACTCTCCCTGCGTCACTCCCTTGTATTTTTAAGGGTTATTTCCTGCACCTTTCCGGTGCCGCATGATCTTGTATCCCATTCTGCTAAGACCTCCCCACCCCACACTCCTCCTCCGTTCTATCCCAGTTCATATCTACTAATTTCTCCTCATGCAATTGCATCTGCTGTCCCTTCTTTACACTTATCCAGCCTCAGACCTGCAATCCACAGTAAATATTTTTTATTTACATCTTTTCTTTGATCTCATTGTAACTTCACGCCAAACTCAGTGAGTTTTCATCTTTCAGTATCATCGTAATCCCTCAGATTTCCTCTTCTTTCCACCTTTTTCATCCTTTTCATAGTTTTCATAATTTTTCCCACGTATTTGGGTGTATTTTTGCGAATTTTTTCTGACATAGTTCTACATTATTTACGTACTATTTTGCGTTTTTTCCACAACCATGGATCCTTGCTCCTTCCATCTGCATCAATACAAAAAAGTTTCCTTATCCCTAGCCAGAACCCAGTCCCACATATTGTTCCTGCATTGTTGCTCAGCTCGTGGAATCCCCCCAAATGGCCTTGCCATCAAATTACCCATCTCTGGCTGCAATCCTTCCTTGCACAATGACCTCAATCTGTTTAGATTCTGCCAATCCTTAGCCCTCACCAACGTAGTCCTGAAAACCATATCAACATAGGCCAAACCTCCTTGCAAAGCCGTCTCTCCATCCATAAAATTCTCCTGGAACCCATAATGCACATTCTAACTCTTGCTGCCCTGGAACTAGGGCAACATGCACAACATGACCTCAAAAGACACTCTACCCTGCTGCTCACTTCCTGCCCCCACCTTTGAGCACCACTGCACACCAGCTCTACAACAGCCTCCAAACCTCCCCACGTCACCTAGTAGCTGTCAAACCCTGTGTCAGAGACCTACTACATTTACCCCACCCTCCAAATCTTCCTCCCACCACTATCCAGAATCTAAATAGACCCAAAACACAGTCATGAACCTTTCCTCCAAAAGCCTTAGCCCCACAGAAATATCAGTCCTTTCCAAAGGCCTCAAGATTTGCCCTACTCCCAAATTCAATCATGCAGGACATGTTAAAGACCTTCTCCCCTTCTCCTGGTTCTTAGAGTGGAAATACTTTTTCGACACCAACACTACCAATCAGACTCAGCCAAAGTCTTATGTTAAACCAAGCCTGACTCAGTTCATTCCTCCATCCAACCATGATGCAACCCCCGCTGTCCCCAAATCACCCCCTGTTAACTTCCCAGATCTTCTTAACCTTGAACCAGGCCTTGCCATCACTCCCCAAATCCCTCAACATGCAAACTAACCTTACATCCGCAGAAAGAACAACCGTCCACCATCTAAAAACTGATCCCAACCTGCCTGCAGACAAAGGCTCCAACACAATTGTTTTGAACTGCAGGGATTACCTGGCAGAAGGACTCCACCAGCTGTCAGATGCTTCCACCTACAAACCTTGCCACAGTGACCCAATTCCAGAAATCCAGCAGGATCTCCAGTCTCTCCTCAAATCCTTAGGCTCATCCCAGAACCTCTCCCTGGAATCCACCTCTCTTCTCACCCCTACCACTCCTGACACTCCTACCTTCTACATGCTTCCTAAAGTCCATGAACCCAACCACCCAGGATGCCTCATGGTGGCCGGTTACTGTGGCCCCACTGAGAGAATCTCTGCTCTCATTGACCAACACCTTCAGCCTACTACCCAGAACCTATCCTGCTATGTAAAAGATACCCACAATTTCCTCCACCAATTCTCCACAGCTCCTGTCTCGTTGCCATATTTATCTCCAACTCAAAGATGGCTACACCAGTACCTCTGTCCATATCAAATCTAATAACCACCAGCAATACCTCCACTTTGACAGATGTCACCTGTTTCATGCCAAGAAGTCCCTTCCATACACCTAGCCACCCATGGTCACTGCATCTGCAGTGATGAGTGGTCCCTCTTGAGATATACCCAGGGTCTCATTGAGCCCTTTACACCCCTTAATTGTCCTCCCAACCATGTACAAAAACAAATCTCCCGTGCCTTATCTTTCCAGTCACCCACCACATCCCAAAGTCTCATCATCCAGCCACAGAGGAACATTCCCCTCATAACTGAGTACCACCCAGGACTGGAGCAAATGAGTTACATTCTCCTCCAGGGTTTGGACTACCTATTGTTATGCCCTGATATGAGAAATGTGCTGCCCACTGTCCTTCCCAACCCTTCCATAGTGGTATTCTGCCATCCACCAAACCTACATAATATACTCATCCATCCCTACACAACCCCTGCTTACCTCATGGCTCATATCCCTGTAATAGACCTAGATGCAAGATCTGTCCCACACATCCTCCAAACACCACCTACTCCAGCCTGGTCACAAGCATCACCTATCCCATCAAAGACAGAGGGCTACCTGTGAAACCAGCTATGTGATCTACAAGCTAAGCTGCAACCACTGTGCTCCATTCTATGTGAGCATGACAACCAACAAGCTGTCAGTCTGCATGAATAGCCACCAACAGACTGTGACCAAGAAAGAACTGGACCACCCTGTTGCTGAACGTGCCGCCAAACACAACACTCCTCATTTCAGTGACTGCTTCACAGCCTGTGCCATATGGATCCTTCCCACCAACACCAGCTTTCCTGAATTGCGCAGACAGGAACTCTCCCTGCAGTATAGCCTTCTGGCCTCAGGCTTAGTTAGTTATTATCCTCACCCACCTAGTCCCTTCCCTGTTCCCACTCGAGCATGACACAGCCCTCTATTTCACCAATGCACCCAGTCTTTTTACTTCTTTTCTGCTACCCCCACCCCCAGCCCACCTCTCCCCCACCTCTCCCCCGCCTTCCGTCTGTCCGCATCTAGTGGTCTGGTGGCTAGCATTACTGCCTCTGGATCATGGGATCCCAGATTCAATTCCTGGCTGGGTTGGGAATTTTCTCATCCCGGGGACTGGGTGTTTGTGTTATCGTCATCATCATCGTCATCATCATTCATGACAGTGGCTAGATTGCATTGTGAACAAATTGGACTGTGTACAAATTGGGACTTCGTATGGGCACTGATGACCAATGCAGTTGGGTGCCTCACAAACCAAACATCAACCCCACCCTCCGTCTAACCTCCCGACTGTGCCTAGCTGCCCTACCCTCTCACCTCCTCGTCCCTGCACACTTCCCAGCTGGATATCACCATCCCCCACCTCTACCTTGCTATCCATCCCCCTCCCTGCCCCAGCCTCCTCACTCTCATTCTGTTGCCTCTCCCATCATGCACTGCTGCTGCTGCTGCTGCTGCTGCTGCTGCTGCTCATAGTGTGACTTCAGCTGCCAGCTCTGTGTGTGTGTGTGTGTGTGTGTGTGTGTGTGTGTGTGTGTGTGTGTGTGTTTCTTCGTTGGTAATGTATTTTGACAATGGCTTTGTTAACCGAAAGCTTATTGTGTGACAGTATTTTTGTTGTGCCTAATGTGACTCAGCATCTCCTCTATAAGGTGTGTTGTGACAACTACAGTCAGTTTCAAAGAACTGTAATAAATATCATTTTGTCTTCTAATATTTTAATTGTGGGTGTCATTATTTCTTTTGAAATCTAATTAATTTCTTACAAAAAAGTAAATCATGAGGGAAGAATTTATTGTGATACTGTAGTGTCTTTACTTTTTCCTGTTGACACATAAATTTTCCTTTTCTGTTTACAAGATACTCTTACTCCATTAGTGATACATGGCTTTTTTGTGGCTCTCCTTTCTAGCTATGTTATCTTAAATTGCAGGCAATTGCAGCCAACCTGCGCATTTTGAAAAAGTAATCCACATTGGCTGTAGAATACTTTTTATTAAAAGTCATGACCAGTTTCATGCCAAAAGAAGACACATCCTTAGGTGATGGAGATGACGTACTAAAAAGAATCTTTCTCACCTGAGGATGCATCTTACAGTGGAGCAAAACTGGCCATGACTTTTAATAGATAGTATTCTACAACCAATGTGGATTATTTCTTTCAAAGACATTCTAACTAGTTTACTTGGAGAGCTGTTTTCAAATAATATCACAAATATAACATGAAATATATTAAATTTTATATTTGTAATTTTGTCTCTCTAAATTTCATCCCAATCCACTTTTTTCAAGCTATTTTTAAAAAATCGCTTGCCTTGGATTCATCAGTAATTGGGATGGATTCCCATAGTGGTGTCTCAGGACTATATGCCAGTGTGTTGTTCATTCCAGTTACTTTCACATCATGGTCTCAGAATCCATTAATTACTGCTAACACACACATTTATTTGCATTGACTTTTGTTTATAAATATATCGCCAATCAGTGGTGTATTGTCATGGCAAAATGTAGTGGAAAATTAATTGGCTCTGAGCACTATGGGACTTAACATCTGTGGTCATCAGTCCCCTAGAACTTAGAACTACTTAAACCTAACTAACCTAAGGACACCACACACATCCATGCCCGAGGCAGGATTCGAACCTGCGACCGTAGCAGTCCCGCGGTTCCGGACTGAGCGCCTGAACCGCTAGACCACCGCGGCCGGCTGAAAATTAATTACTTAAATCAATTTGCACAATCCAAATAACATTTCCAGGTCGTTTTCGTTCTCAGGATCCTTTAAAAAACCTATACTGAGATCACTACACACCAGTATTTGTTTCTTTGTGCCTGACATACCATAACAAGGAATCAAGATGTCTAATAAACAGTTCAAATTTCCCAGTGTGGATCTATTTATAAGTATGATTATAAGTAACACATTTTTTTAGCATCAGCTCACAAACACATAGTTATATCTCCTGATCTTTGTCAAAATTTACTTGCTCCAATCTTTCTATACTTGTGATCTGTTTTTATGTGTGTGGTAACTCCCTTCTTTCCCGTATATACTGTACAAAGGAAAATGTCAGTGTATAATCACTTATACCCAGTGCTTGGTTTGTTAAAAATGAGATCCGGTATTGTGATCTTCAAGGAGATGTATTTGATACTTAGAGATCTTAAAACATTAGTTTAACACATTTCTGATCATTTTAAAAGTAGTAATGTAACATGTGTTTTACATTGCTTCAATGACAGCAACAGTTTTAAAATCTGTGGTTCTGATTTTTTCCATCAGAGGTAACGGTACAAGTACACCGCACCAGTGCTTACCAACACAAATCAAGCACTGCTTATACCTAACTTCTCTATTCCTGTCATTAAAGGTTGTTCAAACAAGCATGTGACATCTGTCTTATCATGATATTGTAAACTTTCTAAACATACATGAAGCAGGCTCTTGAAATTTTCCTGAAGTAAAGAGTTTTCAGTGCAGTTTCAGGATTGCAGCCGGAGGATGAAGACTTCTTGCCACAATATTTCGGCTGACAAGCATCCAGCCATCTTCAGGTTGGTGTTTTGCTGTGGATATTGCTTGTTCACATTGCTAACTTTATATCAAAAACTGGCACGGAGACACGCGCACAAAAGCAGCTGCTACACGAGTGACCTCTGTCGAGTTTCATGCCCTCTTCGAATTGCTTCATCTGTGACACTGAAGAAACAATTTAAAGGTTCCCTTCTATGCTTGTAAGAGTCATACAGGCTGTAGAGTCAAGCGAATTAATAAAGACAACAATAAATAAGGTGTGCTGAGTGAGATACACAAGCTTGTTCGGAGATGTTATTTCTAAAAGCAAACAACTACAATAAAATTAACGAGTTACTACCTCTTACCAAGGGCAAACCCTCACTTGTGGTGGAGTCTTTTTCGGGGTTATATGTCTGCACGAGAAGACGTGCACCGAGAAGGGGGACTGCAACTTAGTGTTTTGCTGGAACGACATCCATATGCAAGTCTAACAAATCCATGGGAAAGAAATGGAGGAAGTTTGAGAATGAGATAGCCATGCCTGGTTGTCAAGGGAGCCAGATGGTTGGAGAGAAAATTCGCTTCAGTGTTGCACTTGGCAGTAACGGGTGGGGGGGCAAAGGTCCGCATCGGCAATATTCTGTTTTGTTTTTTTGAAGCTCTTGATCATGACCTGGGTCCAAGGAACCATTTTATTGCCTTTGCTTTTATCACCATGGAGTGCTGTAGAAAGGGCTCCTGGGTGACAGAGGCATCCTTACAATGTTGATGGAAAAAGTTGACCCTGTTGATAAAACACTGGGAGCCTTGGAAAGGAGTAGGGCATGGGAAGTCTGCTACTGCATGTTCTGTCTAGGGGAGCGGGCAGGGGCCAGTGGCAGAGACTAAGTGTCCAAGGAATTCAACCTTGCTTGCTCCGAAAATGCTTTTTTCCTTGTTGAGTGTCACTCCAGCTTTCTGTAGGCGGGAAAAAATTTAGCGTATGTGTTGGTGGTATTGAATAGGGTCCCTGGAGTAGATGAGTGTGTCATCTAAGTAGGTGAAACACCCCATTGCAACCCAGATGGTGATGTAATGCACAGTGTCATTCTGAACTTTCTGTAGAGCACTGGATGGCTGAATGAGGAGGGTAAATTCTGCAAGATACTGAGCATATGGGCCTGAAATCTCTAGCTGTTTCACAGTGAAACACCTGGTGGAATGGCAGCTGCAGTGGCTGGACCTACTGGAGGTGTCATTGACTGAACAATGCTTTGCTGCATCGGCCAGTAGACTGTAATGACCGAGGAAGTTGGCACCTGGAATGGGGTCAGTAATGTCCAAGACAGCAAAGGTTCACAGTAACTCGTACAGAAGCACGAAATTGAGCAACTGGGTAGGCACACCTCAATAGGGATGGCTGACTTGTTAGCGGCAGTGATTTGGAGGGGGGAGGGGGGGGGGGGCAGGATTTGGGAGTAGTTTATGGGGAAATAAGGATAAACTGGAGCCGGTGTTCACGAGTTAGTGGACAGAGGAACTAGTGCATTGAGATCCCTTACATATAGGCACTATGAATTGGTGGAGCACGGAGTCTTGCAGTTGTGGAGTTCTTGCCAAACCTCTGGTGGCACCAGCAAATTACACCTAGATCGCGGTGGTAATCTGAGGGCTAGTTAGAACCATGCCAGTGGGGCATCTGTTTTCATATGGGCTGGCTTTGTGAGGTGGATGTGAAATAACATCCTGGGCTCAGGCGACAGTGCTTGGGATAAGGTGACCAACAACTAGCCTGAATTTTGTTGTGTTGCTCATGATAGAACACACTGGAAAAGTGCCTCGGTGGAAGGAAACCACAGGCATGGGTCGAAGGAAGGCAAGTATGCAGCTGCGCGGCAGGGGGGGGCTCTTCAGAGTTGGCTTGTGCTAGGCATACCACTCTGTTGGTCAGCTGAGTCAAGCAGTTCTGTGGTGCTAACAGTTGTGTGCAAAGTTTTAATACCTCCGAAGTGCTTGTAGGTGCTAGGTCAGGAGGGGTAATGGGAGACTGCTAGCTGCAGAGCCCATCAGGTGTGACTGCAACAGGAATGCAAATGTGTGGCAGCAACATTGTGACTTAACAGTGCGAGTAGAATGTCATGGTATGCAGGGTGGTGCTGGCAAGCAGTGTTGTGTAAAAGGAGGTAAAAAAGACACACTCAGTGTGGACCAAACAATACAATATCTGCCGTTTGTTGCAGCGGAAAGGAGGGTTTAGTAAGTGACACAGTAAAGCCCACTTGTTTGGGTGGGTGGCTGTCAGCTACAGGTGGGGCATGGTGGTCCCTGCAGAGAGACGGCATGCATGGAGGGGTGTGGGAGGGGAGTGGTGGTGCACGTGGAGCGAGGGCATGTGTGGGGGTAGGGGGGAGTAGAGAAGGCAAGAAGAGAGGGGTGGGTGCAAGCAGGATGCATCCGGCTGACCTAATGGAAACTAGTTTTGTGACCATATGAGGTGTGCTAATCAGTATAATAAAAAAAGAAGAACCAGTGTGTTTCAGTAATGAGACCTGGTGCTTTCTGTAGACCAGGTCACCTGTGAAGGGAGTGATTTAAAGGTTCCCTTCTATGCTCCTAAGGGGCATACAAGTCTAAAGAGGCACACTAATTACCAAAGACAACAACAAATAATGAGGCATGCGAAACGAGATACATGAGTTAGTTCAGAGATATTATTTCATAAAGCTAACAACTGTGATAAAGTTTAACGAGTTACTACCTCTTAACCGAGGGGGGGATCCTTGCTTGTGGTGGAGTCTTTGAACAGGGCAGACTATGGATATTTTAAAGTACTTCATTTGGTGTTATCTGGCTGCATGACAAGACAAGCGCCAAGAAGGGGGACATCAACACAGAATTTCCCTGGAACGGCATATCTATGCCAGTCTAATGAATCCACAGGAAAGGAAGGGAGGAAGTTTGAGAATGAGATAGACTCACCTGGCAGTCAAGGGAGCCAGTATGGTCAGAGAGAAAACTTACTTCAGTGATGTGCTTGGCGGTAAAGGTATGCCAAAATGGCCAAGTAGTAAACCCACTTGGTACTCCTGGTGCTCACTGCTCTTCACCGCACTAACTACTCCACACTGCACACATTAATCCCAGTGCTGATAATGGGGGACGTGGTCCAGGCATCCAGCATCAGCTTTGTACAGCCGCAGTTAAGGCAAGTCTCCTCAAAGAAACCTGGCTCAGGAAGGTAGTGGAGAAGATGTGGTAGCACTACTCCGGTGAAGTGCAGCAGATGATGACACGAGCCACTTGACTTGCGTGAGAAGAGCTGTCAAAAGCAAGGCTTGGAAATGTTACCTTATCAGTGTGGGAGAACAGATTACTTGAATGACAGCTAGGCACGCATCGCATCTGGAAAGTGTGACAGTCTAAGTTCTACCACTGGTGGAAGTGACCAGCGAGGGTTAGATGCGGTGTTACCTAGGCTGCCAGGCACTTTGCTGATCGCTGGTTTTGGGTCGTTGCAAACTTGTCATCTGCTGCTGCAAGTGGAGGACAATGTATGGAGTGCCACAGCACGCAGGTGCATTTGTAATGTTGATACTGTATGTGCACCCTCTGTTGGAATGCAGGCTCCTGGAATTAAAAATTTTATGCCAAATCAATGAAAATTAACATTTCTTTAATCACAAGAAGTTTTCTTTCTGAAGATATTAAAGAAATTGCTGGGTCCCACACCTTACCCAATTGAAAAGTGCCATCATGATTAATAAGATCTTCCACCAAATGCATTCCCACCAATTCTTTAATAATTGAATTCCATAAGGATTTTTTTGAGGCCAAGATTTCTATGGCATAATAATCCGTGGAATAGCCTGTGGAGATACTATGCACCTCTATGACTGACTGACTGGGCTGCAAAAGGCTAGTTTGCTAATCATATTCAAAACACCCTTCATGCACTGTACACATTGTCTGACCAATGCAGGCTTTGCCATACTGCCAAAGTATTTTGTTGATTCTAATCCTCCACAATCCCAGATCATCCTTTGCCAAACTGACAAAAGCACATGTCTTTGTAAGTGAGTGGAAGACTACTTTGACATAATGTTTCCTTCAGATTCTGCCTGATTTTAATGGAATACTGCCGACATGGAAGGAATACCCTGGACTTGGACTGCTCCTTCTCCTTTTGAATGATCATATTCCTTCCTCCTCAAAGCTGTGCCGATCTGATGTGGAGAATATCCATTATCTTTGAACACAAATTGTAGGAATTCCAGCTCTTTTGTAGGGCTGTTTCCACCAAACACAAAGGATCTGGAATATCTACAATCTGTATTCAAAGATAATGGATATTCTCCACATCAAATCTGCATATCTTTAAGGAGGAAGAAATGTGAGTGCCCACGAGATCAAAGAGGAGAAGGAGCAGTTCAAGTCCAGGGCAGTCCTCCCATGTGTCAGTAATATTTTGTCAAAATTAGGCAGAATTTTAAGGAAACATTGTCAAAATAATTTCCACCTATCTACTGAGATTTGATCTGTTCTCGGTTCAACAAAGGACAATCTGGGATTGCGGAGGTGTGGAATCTGTAGATCACCTTCCCATTGTCACAATGCTTCTTTGGTCAGACAATGTTGTTGAACATGATTACCACCCTTGCCTTCCGTAGCCCAGTAAGTCAGCCATAGTTGTGCACTGTATCTCCATGGACATTGCTCCATGGATTATTCTGTCATGGAGATCTTGGCCTTGACAAAATCTTCCTGTGTTTCAGTTAATAATGATTCGATGTAAATACTTTTGGCGGAAGATTTTATTAGTTGTGATGGCACCTTTCAGCTGGATAAGGTGTGGGACCCAGTGATTTCATCAATATATTCAGAAAGAAAACATTTCATGACCAACAGCACATAGAGTGACAGTAACTTTTTATTAATTTGATTTCTGGATTTTAACTCTGTGAGCCCGCATTCCAACAGAGTGTGCGCATGCAATATCACCATTACATTTGCACCTGTACACTACAGTTGGAGCAATATTTGAAGAGGATATGAGACTTGACAGGGGTTGCTCATGTAGCAGCTGTCTGAGTGCACGCTCCTCCACGCGTTTCTGGTATAAAGCTAGAAATGTGAACTAGCAGTCTCCAGTGCAGAACACTCACGTAAAAATGGCTGTATGGTTGTCAGCCAAAATATCATGGCAAGAAGTCAGCGTCCTCTAGCTGCAATCCCAAAACTGATTGAATACAAAAAGCTTATCTTCCTATCTTATTTTTCAATCCTCAAGTATTTTGGTGAAATGAGCTAAACACTTCTTTTCAGCGATGTCTTACATATTTCCTGGGAGTCTTCTGCCATTGTAATTTCCATAAGAACTGCCTTCCTAAATCATGAGTCTAACCTGAAAATGGTGCCTCTCTGACACTAGTAGTCTCAGGGATTTGTGTAATTGTGGTTCCATTATATTGTCTGCAAGGCTGTTAGCTATACGTATTCTTCCCTATGTTATTAATGAAAAGGAAGAGCATTTCATTGGCAAAAAGGAGTTGATACTATTATCTTTTAAAACTTTTGAAATGGGATATTCCATGAGGGTGTGATAAAAAGTGTATAATATATGGCAATGAGTTGGCACAGCCGGCCGAAGTGGCCGTGCGGTTAAAGGCGCTGCAGTCTGGAACCGCAAGACCGCTACGGTCGCAGGTTCGACTCCTGCCTCGGGCATGGATGTTTGTGATGTCCTTAGGTTAGTTAGGTTTAACTAGTTCTAAGTTCTAGGGGACTAATGACCTCAGCAGTTGAGTCCCGTAGTGCTCAGAGCCATTTGAACCATTTGAGTTGGCACACATTTTATCTCATCTGTCATAATAGTAACTTAAGGTTATTGAAATTTGTTTTGTATTAATTGATTGCCTAGTATTTTATTTGGTGTGGTTTTCCACAACTTGAGTAATATTCTAACAATTTGAAATTGGTTTACAGCAATAATAAGAGATTAGTGTCTGGAACAAAAGATGGTGATCTTCTTCTGTGGTCATTGGAGAACTACACATTAGAGCGAAAATTGCCAGGTAGATATTTACTTTCATTGCTTCATTATTAGTTTTTTTATTTAATTTTTTTGTTTTGTTTTGTAATACATGTTGTTAGTTGTGTGGTCTTCAGTCTGAAGACTAGTTTGATGCAGCTCTCCATGCTACTCTATCTTGAGCAAGCTGTTCATCTCCAAAAAACTACTGCAACTTACATCCTTCTGAATCTGCTTACTGTATTCATCTCTTGGTCTTCCTCTACCCCCAACACTTCCCTCCAATACTAATTGGTGATCCATTAATGTCTCAGAATGTGTCCTATGAATCAATCCCTTCTTCTAGTCAGCTTGTGCCACAAATTTCTTTTCTCCCCAGTTCTGTTCAGTATCTCCTCCTTAGTTACATGATCTGCCCATGTAATCCTCAGCAATCTGCTGTTGCACCACATTTCAAAAGTTTATATTCTCTTTTTGTCTGTACTGTTTATTATCCATGTTTCACTTCCATAAAAGGCTACCCTCCATACAAATACATTCAGAAAAGACTTCCTAACACTTACATCTACATTTGACGTCAACAAATTTCTTTTTTTCTGAAACGCTTTTCTTGCCATTACCAGTCTACATTTTATATCCTCTATAATTCAGTCATCATCAGTTACTCTGCTGCCCAAATAACAAAACTCAAGGACTACTTGAAGTGTTTAATTTCCTAATTTAATTCTCTCAGCATCACCTAATTTAATTCAACTACATTCCGCTATTGTTGTGTTTCTTTTGTTGATGTTCATCTTACCGTATTTACTTGAATCTAAGCCGCACTCGAATCTAAGCCGCACCTGAAAAATGAGACTCGAAATAAAGGAAAAAAAAAAATTCCCGAATCTAAGCTGCACCTGAAATTTGAGACTCAAAATTCAAGGGGAGAGAAAAGTTTTAGGCAGCACCTCCAAATCGAAACAAAGTTGGTCCATTGTAATATGAGACACAATTTAGGTCAAATGAATGACGATACAGCTACAGTAGTTTGGTTCGAGTCGTAAGCTTAGCAGTTAAGCTTTACCAGGTATTGCTATGCGTCAGGCGCTCCATCCATATTTATACGGGTACCCTTCCTTTTTCACGTGCTTCGTCTGGTTTGAATTGATGGCTTATTTTGCTTTGATCTGATAAGTGCCGTTTTCTTTGTTATCGGTGTTTATGTCGGTCACTCTAAGCTGAAAATGCATTACTGTACTGTGTCATGCATTGTTGGTCGCATTCTGATAGTGCGTGTTTACGGCCTGTCGCTGCTCGCGGCATGGCTTGCTTTTGTGCGCGCTACCACCGCTTACAATTAGAAAAAAAAAGAGAGAGAGAGAGGAATCGTCTCATTAGCAAAACAATGGCAAGAGACTGCTATGTGTTGTTACTTACACTGCTGCTTTCTTTGATAATGATCAACAAGAGCCGAATGATAGATGTTCTGAACGAAAGTTTAGCGAAAATTCTTCGCCGTTTGAGAATCTTTGCAGACGCCTCTTTAGTACATTACATTCTGCACAGAAATTAGTCATCTTAGATTTAAAAATCTAGTCAGTTGCCGTGCTTCATTTCTGATTGTATCACTATTCAGCATAAGAATAATACGAATATAACATGACATGATATGTATGTATATTCTTCCGCATTTGCTGTTGTCTCACTCTAGTTTCGTAGTTTATTAGGCAGACAGGATTTAAATGAGATAGAAGCAAACAGGAAAGAATACATGGCAAAATGTTTATATTCGTATTATTCTTATGGTGAAGAGAATACTGCATGTGATTCACATTTCGTCAGGTTGCTATTAGCAACCATCTCTCCTCACAGGTAGGAAAAAATTCAGAACGTAGAGTTTGCCATATTGACAAACATCCCAAACAGTCTTGCCAGTCGGATTTTCGTATTACATTGAAATTCTGCTGCATTTGAAGATGAACAATACGGAATTTGTATTTACTTCAGTGGATAATGTATGAAAATGCAGTGGCCGAAACTCGGGGCGGAGAAAAAAAGCTCATCTTCCACCTTTTTTTTTAATTTTATTTACTTACGCAGAGGTTTTGGCGCCAGTATTTATCTTTGTGCCTACAAAGCATGCCTGTGTAGGGCTACATATATTAAACGGCAGAAGTTAGTTGTGGCGGCACCTACCAACATTTTTCAGAACTTCCGCTTGCTTTGCACTCGATTCTAAGCCGCAGGCGGTTTTTTGGCTTACAAAAACTGGAAAAAAAAGTGCAGCTTAGATTCGAGTAAATACGGTATATCCTTTCAAGACACTATCCAATCCATTTACCTGCTATTCCAAGTCCTTTGCTGTGCCTGACAGAATTACAATGTCATCAGCAAACCCCAAAGTTTTGTTTCTTGCCCCTAAACTTTAATTCCTACTCCAAATTTTTCTTTGGTCTCCTGCTAGCTCAATGTACTGATTGAACAACATTGGTGATGGGCTATAACTCTGTCTCGCTCCCTTATCAACCACTGTTTCCGTTTCATGCCCCTGACTCTTATAACTATCATTTGGTTATTATACAAGTTGTATATATCCTTTTGCTCTTAGTATTTTGCCCCAGTTGCCATGAGAATTTCAAAGAGAGTATTCCAGCCAACATCATCAAAAGATTTCTCTAAATCTACAAATGCTGTAAACATAGGTTTGCCTTTCCTTAACCTATCTTCTAAGATAAGTCTTACTGTCAGTATTGCCTCGTATGTTCCTTTGTTTCTCTGGAATCCCAACTGATTTTCTCCAAGGTCAACTTTTATCAGTTTTTCCATTCTTCTATAATGAATGTGTGTTAGTGTTTTGCAACCATGACACATTAAACTGATACTCAGACTTCAAGAACATTGTAATAATTCCAATTCCAAAAAAGGCAGGTTCTGGCAGGTGTGAATATTAATTCACACCTGCCAGAACCTGCTTTTTTTGGAATTGGAATTATTACAATGTTCTTGAAGTCTGAGGATTCTGTGCCTCTCTCATACGTCTTGCACACCAGATCTCTCACACATCATGCACTCCTGGTGAAAGAGTTTTGTCAAGGCTAGCTCTCCCAAGGCTGTCAGTAGTTCTGATGGAATTTCGTTTGCTTCTGGAGCCTTATTTCAACTTCGTTCTTTCAGTGCTCTGTCAAATTATTCTTTTTAGTATCACATCCCCCATCACATCCTCATCTACATCCTCTTCTATTGTTATAAAATTGCCTTGAAGCTTGTATCCCTTGTATAGACTGTCTATATATTCCTTACACCATTCAGCTTTCCTTTCTTTGCACAGGACTGGTTTTCCGTCTGATCTCTTGATATTCATACATTTGCTTCTCTCTTCTCCAGAGGTCTCTTTAGTTTCCCTGTAGACAGTATCTATCTTTTCCCTAGTGAAATATGCTTCTAAATTCTTACATTTGTCCTTGAGCCAGTCCTGCTTAGCCATTTTGCACTTCCCCGTAATCTCATTTTTAGACATTTTTATTCCTTTTTTCCTGCTTCATTTGTTGTATTTTTATATTTTCTCCTATCATCAGTTAAAATCAATATCTCCTGTGATAGTCAAGGATTTCAGTTAGGCCTTGATTTTTCCTATTTGATCCTCTGCCGCCTTTACTACTGCTTCTCTCAGTACTACCCATGTGTCTTCTACTGTCTTCCTTTCTCCTGTTTTAGTCAGTCATTACCTAATGCCCCCTCTGAAACTTCCAACCACCTCTGGTTCTTTCAGTTTATCCAGTCCCCATTTCCTTAATTTCCTACATTTTTGCAATTTCTTTAGTTTCAATCTGCAGATCATAACCAATAAATTGTGGTCAGAATCCACATCTGCCTCTGGAAATGTCTTACAAGTTAAAATCTGATTCTGAAATCTCTGTCTTACCATTACACAATGAGTCTGAAACTTTCTAGTATCTCGAGGTCTTTTCTACGTATGCAACCTTGTTTTATGATTCTTAAAATGTGTAATACACAACCAAACTGAAATCATAACTCCTTTGATTCTGCAGTACTGTGTATAATTTCTTGCAAAAAGACATGTGATAATGTAGAGCATGGTTTATGTTAAAATATGTAAATTTGAAGCATAATATTTGTCTTAAGCATGCACTGATTTGTTAATGACTTTTGCAGCCTTAACTGTTCTGTTTCTAAAAACTTTACCACTTTATCGTGACATATATTACAATTTTCACAGTCATTTATTCGTTCACTTACACTGTCAAAAATAAAAAGCACCATCAAGGACAAGGTCATGTATTGACAAGTGAGGTGACAGGTAGTCACAAACTTGATTGATAAATACAATATACTTTTCAGGAAGCAAATTCTTGCCACTGAGTGCAAAAACTTACTACTTCATGGCACTGATTAGGAACCCTGCCCCTCTGTTCCTTGATGCAGAGCTATATTTCATAGGTGTATATTGCTAAATGCTGCTATCTTCACTGTGTCCCATATATACATGGCACAACAGCAATGTAAACTCATGGTTAAACCTGAATCATTAGGACCTCTCCTAATAACAAGGAGGTCCACTGACTACACGGTATATATGCATCCAGGCAGATGATATAGATGACAGTCAGTTCCCTTTCTCAGCAGGACATGAAGCTTCACATGATTTTGGGCCAATGACTCAAAAGGGCTGAAATCGTTGTTAATGTTAAAGAATTTATGTTTCTTGTTCTGGACAAGAGAAAATTAGTTTTTAAATGTATTACATGTGAAACAATAATATTTGTGACAGACTTGGTTAGTCCTACTGTCTTTTAAATAAATATGTTTATACACTCCTGGAAATTGAAATAAGAACACCGTGAATTCATTGTCCCAGGAAGGGGAAACTTTATTGACACATTCCTGGGGTCAGATACATCACATGATCACACTGACAGAACCACAGGCACATAGACACAGGCAACAGAGCATGCACAATGTCGGCACTAGTACAGTGTATATCCACCTTTCGCAGCAATGCAGGCTGCTATTCTCCCATGGAGACGATCGTAGAGATGCTGGATGTAGTCCTGTGGAACGGCTTGCCATGCCATTTCCACCTGGCGCCTCAGTTGGACCAGCGTTCATGCTGGACGTGCAGACCGTGTGAGACGACGCTTCATCCAGTCCCAAACATGCTCAATGGGGGACAGATCCGGAGATCTTGCTGGCCAGGGTAGTTGACCTACACCTTCTAGAGCACGTTGGGTGGCACGGGATACATGCGGACGTGCATTGTCCTGTTGGAACAGCAAGTTCCCTTGCCGGTCTAGGAATGGTAGAACGATGGGTTCGATGACGGTTTGGATGTACCGTGCACTATTCAGTGTCGCCTCGACGATCACCAGTGGTGTACGGCCAGTGTAGGAGATCGCTCCCCACACCATGATGCCGGGTGTTGGCCCTGTGTGCCTCGGTCGTATGCAGTCCTGATTGTGGCGCTCACCTGCACGGCGCCAAACACGCATACGACCATCATTGGCACCAAGGCAGAAGCGACTCTCATCGCTGAAGACGACACGTCTCCATTCGTCCCTCCATTCACGCCTATCGCGACACCACTGGAGGTGGGCTGCACGATGTTGGGGCGTGAGCGGAAGACGGCCTAACGGTGTGCGGGACCATAGCCCAGCTTCATGGAGACGGTTGCGAATGGTCCTCGCCGATACCCCAGGAGCAACAGTGTCCCTGATTTGCTGGGAAGTGGCGGTGCGGTCCCCTACGGCACTGCGTAGGATCCTACGGTCTTGGCGTGCATCCGTGCGTCGCTGCGGTCCGGTCCCAGGTCGACGGGCACGTGCACCTTCCGCCGACCACTGGCGACAACATCGATGTACTGTGGAGACCTCACGCCCCACGTGTTGAGCAATTCGGCGGTACGTCCACCCGGCCTCCCGCATGCCCACTATATGCCCTCGCTCAAAGTCCGTGAACTGCACATACGGTTCACGTCCACGCTGTCGCGGCATGCTACCAGTGTTAAAGACTGCGATGGAGCTCCGTATGCCACAGCAAACTGGCTGACACTGACGGCGGCGGTGCACAAATGCTGCGCAGCTAGCGCCATTCGACGGCCAACACCGCGGTTCCTGGTGTGTCCGCTGTGCCGTGCGTGTGATCATTGCTTGTACAGCCCTCTCGCAGTGTCCGGAGCAAGTATGGTGGGTCTGACACACCGTTGTCAATGTGTTCTTTTTTCCATTTCCAGGAGTGTAGATCGATTTATGCTTGTTGCATAAGCTCTCCCTTACTTAGTGTTATTTCACTATTACTTTTTCTCTTGTAGTATTTCTCTGGATACTCACATTAATTTTACTTGAATACACGTGTGGCTTGAATTCAAAGTTTGACTATCAGGGGTAAATTGCTTCATATCAGGTTGTTTGCAGTCCCTCTTAGATTCTTTATTGTGCAGAATATTATGTCAGAAAATTCTCTTTTGCTGTATGTATCTTTATGATATAATTTGTGTTCTTGAGGCAATATTTATTCAATTGAATTGAGCAATTTGCAATTGAAAAGATCAGTGGAAGAAAGTGCTATCCCACAGGAGCATATTTTGAGACAGTTCATTCTAGATGTCGGACAAGAAGAAGACAAATACAAAAACACGAAACAATTTACATACCCGAAGTTGCTTTTTGCAGTACATGTGTAATTAATTACTACCTGAACGTAGTGCATTCAGAATCAACAGATAACATGATCAGATCAGTCCTTACTATATTGAGGGTTAGCACTTTCTTTTGCTGTCCCCTTCAATTAGTTCTGTATAAGAAAGGAACAACACCATGCTGAAAATTGTTAATGTATAAATACGCTGTTCTGTGAATTACACAAACCTTGTCACTCTATAATAGCTCAGAATGTTTTTCCATTCTTTCTAGGTCACCAAGGCACAGTGTTTGCTGCCAGTTTTAGTCCTGATGAAAGTAAACTTATATCCTGCAGCGAGGATCGCACATTCAAGATTTTTGATTTAAGTTCATGTATGCAAGTGTATTCTAAAACACTTGATGAGGAGTTGAGGTTTGTATACTGTGCCAAGAGTAAAATTATTATTGATTTAATATATTTTTTTATCATTTCCCAGTTTTGATAAATCATAGAAATGACAAGACTTATCAACATAAGCTGCTGTTTACTTTATTCTTTAATATGTGACTAGTTTCAGTCAAAGACCATTATCTAGCACAAATTTTGTTAACCTCGAAATCTTCCAGACATTATAGTATGTTTCAAAACATGTCCTGTTCTAACAAGGCTGTTCCGGGATGTTGGATCTCTTAAGGCCTTTCTGAGCTTACTTAATTCATGTTGTGACAGTCTTCTTGGTCCAGAATGTATCATGTATTTGTTTGGACAGTTTATTTTTGTCCATTCTGTACAGGTGTCCAAAAAACATCACCTCATTTTGCTTATGGTCTGTGAGATCCTCACCACAGTCTGGCAGATTCTTTTGTTGCTCCAAAATTTTCATCCAGTCTCACCTGAATTGCACCCATGATTTTTTTTTGTAGGATTCTCCTTCCTGAGGTCTCCAGCTTCTCTAGCTTGCAGTTCATTGAAAGGCATTCACTGGAATACAGGCATTCTGTTGTGTCCACAATATTACATTGTCTTAGTTTGGCATCCCAGCAAATGCACGTTTTGTTGTAAAAAATTTTCTCCAGCCCATACACACTCTCAATTTTTTTAAAATCCAATTGTTTATCGCAGCTTTATCTAGTCAATTTTCTTGTATGTTCTTTCACACATAATTTGGCCTATTTCTGTTTCAAGGAATTTTTGTCCATATTCGTCATTCATCAGTAATTTCATAGTTTGTATTGAGATCCTCAGCCCCCTTGTACAAGCAGATCTTTCTAGGAAACTTTGTGGGTGTGGATGCTCACTGTGCCTCTGCTATCCAAGAGTCTCGCAAAGTCATCCACAAAGGCCAGGCAGCTGGCTTTAATTCGTAACAGATCGGGCTTATTCTTGTATTTTCAAGTTTTGATTTTGAAACTATCACCATCTTTTATAGAACACAGCTGAATAGTAGTGGTGATAGATGATCACCTGTCTCACACCTGTCTTTACTTCAAAGACCTCGGATCAGTTCTCCCACGAACTTCACTTGGGAGATTGTGCCTGTTAAGGTCTCGTTGATTATGTTTGCCAGTTTGGGCTTGACACCAAATTCCTTGATGATCCCATCCAGAGTCTCCCTGTCCATCAAGTCAAAAGTCATTTTGAAGTCTATGAAAGACAGCATAATTTTCCTGGAAATCGGCATTCTGTGACAGATGATTGGCTTCAAATTCAGGAGTTGCACAGTGCAGGAGTGGCCTTTCCAGAATCCTGGTTGTTTATGTAGGGTCACTCTATCCTAATGAGAAGTATTTTTGAAAGGATTTTAGAGGTACACAGTTGTCAGCATCATGTTTGTCCCCTTTCTTATGAAGCAGAACAATGTGCCATTTTCCATCCTTCTTTCATTACTACTACTACTACTACTACTACTACTATTATCTTTTCAGTTTGTAATTTCACAAGACTATGTTTTTATTATATTTTATTGTTTTTCGGTAAGTTTTGTTTATTTATACATAATTTTGTCATTGACTCAAAATTAAATAAGTAGACAAATAAAAATTACTGTTCCAGTTTGTTATTAAATTCTCTGGTCATTATTTTTTGGTATGTAATCAGACACACTCGTACAGTCATAGGAAAGGTTAGTAGATACAGTACCATCACAAAGATACTTGTAATATAGTTAGCTTCGCCTTTATTTTGTGCTTAACACTAGGTTCTGTTCTTAAACAGTGTTCATGCCTTGACAGAAAAGTTCTTCCCCTTTTAACACCACTTAAGTTTTGAATGGTTTTACTAAAAAAGACAGAGATCCCGTAATTGGATCTTAGTGCTGATTAAGAGAATCAACCAGAGTGACCAGTGCCCAATCCAGACATTCACACTTTGCAGCAGATAATACCCATAACAGTCTTGATGAATTGCTCTGTGGAGAGCAAATATGAGGGGCTGCTCACTAACCAGCACTGCAGGCAGTGTGGTGACTCAAAGTCTGCTGCCCTCTGGACCAAATGCATTACAAACAATCCAAAGTCTAACTGGCTGTAAAAATGTCAATCTTGAATGTAAACTGAGGGGTCTGCTGGCATGTGATCAGTACACACTCTGGTTGTGTTGATTCCAGACTAGTGAAATTCAGAAGCATTAAGATCTGAGCTGAGAATATTATGAGTATTGCTCTGCTGAAGTTTAATGTTGTTCATGCATCTTATCAAATTCTTTGTGCTCAGGCAGGCTCATGAATCATTGATAGAGTTCATATACTCTACTGCTGTGTTCAATTTCTGGGACATCAGTATTCCAGCTTGGGTGAAAGAATATTGGGTTTGTGGACTGAGGGAACCCAGTGGCTTCAAGTAGGGAATCCAGTGGCTTCAAGTTGTGGGGCAAGCCCAGCTGCTTCTACACTTGCATCTTGCTACGTGAAGTTTATCTAAATAGTCAGTAAATTATATATAAAAACAAAGATGAGGTGACTTACCGAACGAAAGCGCTGGCAGGTCGATAGACACACAAACAAACACAAACATACACACAAAATTCAAGCTTTCGCAACAAACTGTTGCCTCATCAGGAAAGAGGGAAGGAGAGGGGAAGACGAAAGGAAGTGGGTTTTAAGGGAGAGGGTAAGGAGTCATTCCAATCCCGGGAGCGGAAAGACTTACCTTTGGGGGAAAAAAGGACAGGTATACAATCGCACACACGCACATATCCATCCACACATACAGACACAAGCAGACATATTTAAAGACAAAGAGTTTGGGCAGAGATGTCAGTCGAGGCAGAAGTGTAGAGGCAAAGAAGTTGTTGAAAGACAGGTGAGGTATGAGTGGCGGCAACTTGAAATTAGCGGAGATTGAGGCCTGGCGGATGACGAGAAGAGAGGATATACTGAAGGGCAAGTTCCCATCTCCGGAGTTCGGATAGGTTGGTGTTGGTGGGAAGTATCCAGATAACCCGGACGGTGTAACACTGTGCCAAGATGTGCTGGCTGTGCACCAAGGCATGTTTAGCCACAGGGTGATCCTCATTACCAACAAACACTGTCTGCCTGTGTCCATTCATGCGAATGGACAGTTTGTTGCTGGTCATTCCCACATAGAATGCAACACAGTGTAGGCAGGTCAGTTGGTAAATCACGTGGGTGCTTTCACACGTGGCTCTGCCTTTGATCGTGTACACCTTCCGGGTTACAGGACTGGAGTAGGTGGTGGTGGGAGGGTGCATGGGACAGGTTTTCCATCAGGGGCGGTTACAAGGATAGGAGCCAGAGGGTGGGGAGGTGGTTTGGGGATTTCATAGGGATGAACTAACAGGTTACGAAGGTTAGGTGGACGGCGGAAAGACACTCTTGGCGGAGTGGGGAGGATTTCATGAAGGATGGATCTCATTTCAGGGCAGGATTTGAGGAAGTCGTATCCCTGCTGGAGAGCCACATTCAGTGTCTGGTCCAGTCCCGGAAAGTATCCTGTCACAAGTGGGGCACTTTTGTGGTTCTTCTGTGGGGGATTTTGGGTTCGAGGGGACGAGGAAATGGCTCTGGTTATTTGCTTCTGTACCAGGTCGGGAGGGTAGTTGCGGGATGCGAAAGCTGTTTTCAGGTTGTTGGTGTAATGATTCAGGGATTCCGGAGTAGAGCAGATTCGTTTGCCACGAAGACCTAGGCTGTAGGGAAGGGACCGTTTGATGTGGAATGGGTGGCAGCTGTCATAATGGAGGTACTGTTGCTTGTTGGTGGGTTTGATGTGGACGGACGTGTGAAGTTGGCCATTGGACAGGTGGAGGTCAACGTCAAGGAAAGTGGCATGGGATCTGGAGTAGGACCAGGTGAATCTGATGGAACCAAAGGAGTTGAGGTTGGAGAGGAAATTCTGGAGTTCTTCTCCACTGTGAGTCCAGATCATGAAGATGTCATCAATAAATCTGTACCAAACTTTGGGTTGGCAGACTTGGGTAACCAAGAAGGCTTCCTCTAAGCGACCCATGAATAGGTTGGCGTACGAGGGGGCCATCCTGGTACCCATGGCTGTTCCCTTTAATTGTTGGTATGTCTGGCCTTCAAAAGTGAAGAAGTTGTGGGTCAGGATGAAGCTGGCTAAGGTAATGAGGAAAGAGGTTTTAGGTAGGGTGGCAGGTGATCGGCGTGAAAGGAAATGCTCCATCACAGCGAGGCCCTGGACGTGCGGAATATTTGTGTATAAGGACGTGGCATCAATGGTTACAAGGATGGTTTCCGGGGGTAACAGATTGGGTAAGGATTCCAGGCGTTCAAGGAAGTGGTTGGTGTCTTTGAAATAGGGGAAGAAAGGTTTTTTGAAAGTATGTCGCTATTAAGGCAATTCTTAAGCTAGCACTACAAAAATTATTATTTTGGTTTCTTAGTCAGAAATTTAAAAAAATATGTTTTTCAGCATTTTTTAAATTTAACCCCTGTGGGTGTGAAATAGTGAGTGAAAACATTTTTAAAAATAAATCATCAAAGAACTACTAAATATTTTTAAGCTACATCTAGTGACAATTGGAATTTCACTTCTCATTTTCAAATAGAAAAATGCATGTTTTAATGTTTTTGGACATTCAACCCCTAAGGTGGTGAAATAGGAATGAATTTTTTTATGAAAATATTTCATTATTAAAGCATTTTTAAAGCTGAATGTATTAAAATTTGAGTTTGGTTTCGTGGTTAGAAATGGAAAAATACATGTTTCACTGTGTTTGGAAATTCAGCCACTAAAGGGGATGAAACAAGCCCATCACCCAGCCCAAACCGCTAAGGATAGAAACTTGAAATTTGGAGAGGGTGTTGATCTTATACTGTAGGCATCATTTAAGAAAGGATTGTTCAGAATTCCACTCCTAAGGGGGTGGAATAAATTATGAACTGCTTTCCGAAAATATGTCACTGTTAAGACAATTTTGAAGCTAGAACTACAAAAATGTGAAATATTTTCTTTTTTAAAAAAAAAATCATTATTGTAGAACTACTAAAGCATTATCAAAGCTACATCTATCAAAACTGGTATTTGACTTTTCGGTTAAAAATTAATAAACACAGTTTCACTGTTTTAGAAAATGCAATCCTCAAAGGAATGAAATAGGGGATGAAAATTTTTAAGAAACTATTTTGTTGTATTAAAAAAATAATTTTAAAAAGCTGCACCTATGAAAATTGGTATTTCAGTTCTCGGTTAGATGTAAAGAAATATGTGTTAGGGAATGAAAGTTTCTATGGAAATATCACCACAAGAACGCAAAAGGCATGGTTAGCAAAAACCTTGGACTCCAGCTACCAGTATTGTTTTTTGATCAGAAAAACCATGCTTTTATGGTCTTAATTAGATTAAAGAAAAACAGAACAAAAACAATCTGTGCAGACCATACACTTTACGCAATTGAAACAGTGGGCGCTAAACGAGTCTGATGTACGGCAATGTAGAAAAAAATGCCAAAGTTTTTTTGTTGTATTTCTGTCCTCTCCATTATCCATGTTTTGCACCTGAACATTTCATGAATTTTTTCTTAAGTCTTAAGATTTATATTGTTGGCTGTTAGCAACTGTAGCTTTTGATAGAAACCCTTTTGAGATGTGTAGTTCTTACTACTATGTTTTTTGTGCATCTTCAGTCTGTTCTGCTTCCAAGATAGCAAAATTTGTCATCTCATTAAGAATCTCTTGCCCAGTTTAACATTTAACAATCCTGAATATCTACATACTACACTTGCTATTCCCTTAGTTTTCGTTTGAACAACTCCCACTTAGAAATAGCCCTGTACTTCCCTCACCACCTATGTAATATACAAATCAAATATCAGCGGTAACAATGAGCAGTCCTGCCCTACTCCTTTCATGATTTAGCCATCTTGTGTCATTCCATCAGAGTTGACTAGCCAGTTTGCTTCGTGTTGTATCCATGACAGGAACGGTCACTGGGTTGCTGCTAACGAAAACGTGGCAGGACCGAATGGGTGTGGCCCACGAACAAACAAGACAGACGAACAGGAATGGAAGGACAAGCAGGACGACAGACAACCAAGCAAGACACCAATATCAACGACAAATTAATAAGCAACAGGGTCACAAGAGATAACCTCACAAAATCAAAACAATGCCCCCTCGTAAACAGGAAGTAAGCACACGCTACGTAAACACGATGTCTGTAAGCGGATATGAACCGACTCAACATGAATACTAGACTGCCTCGCTCAGTGAGAGGCAGCCGCCTAAATACACGACACGGTATGTCGCTATTGACCACTGGGACCACATGCTCCACAGTGGCGCCCTCACGTTCGACTCGGGGCTAGGAGCGCGCGGAGCCACGGGTTGCGGCGCGACTGCTGCAGAGACCTCTAGTGGTCATCGAGTTCGATGCCGTCTGGCGCAGATTTGAAGCCCACGGTGCTCAGTACCAGATCCCTCCCCCCCTGAAACTTGCGCGTAGGGGCGAAAACGCCCTGGACAGTGCCACGGTGTTCGGCAGATGGGAGAAGACCCAGGCTCATCAACTGCCGTTGTCGGGGAGGAAGGAACATCCGAGGTGTCCATGATGGCCAACGCAGAGGCCAGGGCGTCAGAGGGAGCCTCCTATCCACCTGGGGATGGGGAGGGCTGGCGGCAGGCTCGCGGGGAGACGGCAACAGGGGGCAGTGGCGGCAACTTGAGGACCACGTCTGTACCTGAAGGAGGTAGCGTAGGTGGAGGTGGCGGTGGGAGTCCCACGGGGGTACGTGGGCAGAGCTGATTATGATGGCGGTGTTCCAACCCTTTCGACGTCTACACTGACGTCACACGCTGCCCATGGGCAGTAATGACCACGGTGGGCATCCAGTCTGCCTTGCTCCTGTACATGCGGGTCCACACGGCCACGCCGGGTGCATAACGCTGAGAGGGCCGGGAGAGGGGGTGGGAGGGTGCCGGCATCAGCAAATGGAGCAGGGTCCGCAGCTGTCACCCATGGAGGAGCTCCACCGGACTATGTTCGTCAATTGATGTGGTGTGATACTTGCTCAAGAACAGGGTGAGGGCCGTTGTGATTGGAGATGTTTCAACCACCTTTGTCAACTGTTGTTTAAAAGTTCGGACAAGCCTCTCCACTGCGTCATTGGGAGAAGGGTGGAAAGGCGGGATACAGATGTGTTAGATAACGTTGGCCTGACAGAAGTCGAGGAAGAGGATGCCATGAATTGGGGGCCATTATCAGAGACCAATGTATGAGGCAGACTCATTGCATCTGTATTGACAAACAGTCCCTCTCAAAATATACCAAAGGTCTTACTGAGGCCTTTGTAGACTGTAATTACCCTCCTAACCTTGTACAGAAGCAGATCTCCTGTACCTTGTCTCTCCAGTCCCCTAGCACTTCCAACACTCCCACCATCTGGCAACAAAGGAGCACTTCTCCTCTGACTCAGTACCACCGAGGTCTGGTGCAACTGAATAACATTCTCCACCATGATTTTGACTACCTCTCGCTGTGCTCTGAAATGAGGAATATCCTACCCACTATCCTTCCCACCCCTACCTCAGTGGTATTCTGTTGCCCTGAACATATGCAGTATCGTTGTCTATCCCTTCTCCACCCATGCTTCCAACCCTTTGCCTCATGGCTCATATCCCTGAAATAGACCTAGATGCAAGACCTGTTACATACATCCTCCCACCACCATCTACTTACGCCAATTTGGCCAGAGACATCTCCTATGTCATTAAATGTGGAATTCCCTGTGTAAGCAGTTATAAGAGGGACAAACTTAACTCCGACCACTGTGCTGCTTTCAATGCGGGCATGACAACCAACAAGCTGTCGAGCTGCTGAACATGCTCCCTTTCACAATGTGTTTCACTTCAGTGTCTGCTTCACAGCCTGTGCCGTCTGGATTTTTCCTACTAATACCAGCTTTTCTGAATTGCGTAGGTGGGAACTCACCCTGAAATATATCCTACATTCCCGTAACTCCCCTGGCCTCACCCTTCACTGGTCCCTGTCCTTCAGCTGTCTATCCCCCTCCCCTACTCCCACTCCAGCACTACACAGTCTTCTATTCCACCAGCACACCCACTCATCTTTTTCCCCTTCTATTCTTCTCCACTCCACTTCCCACCCCTCTCCCCCTCCCCTACCTCACGCACCTCACCCTTCTCAAATGTCCTGACTGTACCTAGCAGCCCTACCCTGTCCCTACCACCTCCCTGCATACTCCGACAAGCAGCACTACACCTTCTTCCACCCCTATCCTGCTATCTCTCTCTGTCTCTCCCTCCCCATCGCAGCCCCCATCTTATCCCCACAACCCCCACCAGTTTGTTTCCCCCATAAAGTGTTGTTGCAGTCCACAGTCTGGTCTCAGTGGCCAGAGACAATAATCAGGTATGTGTGATTTGTGCTTGTGTGAATGTCTAAGTGGTTTTTTTTTTTTTAATTCAGAAGGTCTTTTGACCAAAAGCTTAAATGTATAGCATTCTTTTTGTTGTGTATGTCTGTGACTCAGCGTCTTCTCTGTATTGTGAGTAGCAATTTATCATTTCATTCTATTGTTGTTATTCCATCCTGTTTCCATTGTTTGATTTTAAATTTCTTTAAGTATATGTGTAGTTCAAAAGATGAATTAGTAAAAGATATAATTAATCAAGTAAATTTTGCCATTTCTCTTTGCCTCCATAACTGAGTTATCAGCATATTTGTCTGCAATGTGAAGGACCTTAATTCAGTTCCTGTTACTGCCAGGGGCTTTTTTCTTAGTGGAAAGACTGGAACATGGAGCATTCAGCCTCAAGAGGTCAGTTGAGGAGCTACTGGAAAGCAAAGTAGTGGTTCCACGTTTCAGAAAGTTGAAAGTAGCTAGGATAGAAGTCTTGTCCATTGCCACCACATCCAAATGGCTTCCAAAGGCAGAGGATGGCATTGTGGCTGATCTTCTTCACACAGTTCTTGAAACCTGATGGTGAATTTAGTTAATGATGTTCCAAAAGTAATACAACATTAAATGTATAAGGCCATTCGAGGTATAATGAAATAGGTGTCAGATGTTTTACTAAAATTGGTTAGAGCTGGAGGAAAAGTTACACAAAAGAAACTAACAAAGTTATTGTCAGAATGTTTGTGAAAGCAATCAATTTTTCCAAAACTTTTTAACAGTTCTCTAATTATTCTCTTACACAAGAAGGAGCAAGGGATGGGGTGGGGGGCAATGTAGACATGTCAACCTCAGGTTTAGCATATAGAAGATATTAGCAAAGTTACCAGCAGAATGTCACATGCTGTTGACAGTGTTCCTTTTACCTATATGGCAGAGGCAACAGGAGGGGTGGTGACCTAAAGTCCCTCATCACGAGTCTTCGCACCGATGTCCTAATTAAATTCCAAACCTCCTGCATTGTTTCATGAAGTGAGGTCATGTGATATTGTTGATACCATCCTTATCAACAACATCATCATAATCATTCCTATCATCCTTAGGATGAGGATGTTAAACTTGGCACTCACCTTGCTCACCTTGGTGCTATTTGAGAGCGAGTAGGCTATGTGCCAGCACCAGGTTTCAACTTCTTCCTTCTCTCATCATCTCCGACACAAATATGACACTACACACACACACACACACACACACACACACACACACACACACACGACTGTCGTACTTCACAAAAAAAAGTGTGTGTGGACACAAAGGAAAGAAAAAACCTTTCCAATTGGTGAATATAAATTATGGAATAATGTAAGATTTGTAGTTTTTGAGAGAACTTACGACCCAAGTGTAACAAAATATGTACTTCACAACCATTAGTATTAGGAGGACTGGCATTAGCAAACTACCTACAACTACCGTAACCAGTGAAGTTTTTCTTCATTGTTTTCAGTTTTACTTCTTAAGTTACTTCACAGGGTGGTTTGTTTGGATCTGATTTTCAGAGATTGTTGAGGCAGGGGCCACATATGGCAGTCATGTGTGCATGAGCTGTGTCTGAGTGATTGTGTAAATGTGTGTATGCTCTCA
The DNA here is from genome assembly GCF_021461395.2 of Schistocerca americana. Classification (NCBI taxonomy): domain Eukaryota; kingdom Metazoa; phylum Arthropoda; class Insecta; order Orthoptera; family Acrididae; genus Schistocerca; species Schistocerca americana. The sequence goes on along the minus strand of NC_060120.1, from coordinate 97,927,789 downwards.
TTTTCTGACAAAGACTATGGCCAAAAATTTAGTTGTGAGAGTTTGATTGTCTTTTCTGTGTGACTGTTTGCACCTCAGCAATCATCTTTACAGTGAGTTGATACCTATCCTCATTGGTACTGATTCTCAGAGTATTTGCGAAGTTATCTGTTTCATTGATTGATAACTGCAGCCTCATTTAATCAACATGGTGTCTGTGACACGTGAATAGCTGGCCACGCTTGTGGACTTCCACGATGGGCCAAAACCACAGGCCATTTCTGCAGGTATCTCTACCAGACTGGATCTGAAGCCCATCATTTCCCACTAATATGCAAACCTTACCATCAGATCTAGTCTCACCAATCTTCTGCGGGCCGGGTCTATTTGTGTGTGGGATAATGTGGCGGATTTTCATGGCTTATCCAAGAACCCAGGACTGTGGTGGTCCTCAGCAGGCCAGAGGCCATGGGCAATGGATTGCAGGAACTGCGACTGTCCCACTACAAGTACATTGTACAGTGTGTCATTTTATAGACATTTTATTTCTTCTAGTACATTTTGGCATTTTGAAAATAATTTATATATTAGAAAGTATGCACAATAAGAAGAAAAAAATTGTGGCATTTGGTGGCTGTTTGTACACTAGTAGTCACATATTTCTCAAAAGAATAATCACATAATACATGTAAAATCATAGACATAACACAGCCACTAATAACCAACAATAACGAACATAGTAGAACCAAAATTTTATTGGTGGTCACCTATAGTGTTGGTTTACACAACTGTTCCCTGCCTTATACACTTCTTTCAAGAGGCCTGCTCTCTTCTGAGGTTACTTCTGAAATCAGTGAAGGTATTTTAAATCTGTCTTGTGACTTCAAGGATATGCATATTTTTGTCACCAAATGTGTTTTATTTTATTGAAAAAAAAAATACCAATGGTGGTCTTAATAAAACATACATACCATTTGACTCGCTTGCTTTCTCCATCTAAAAACAGTTCATTGAAAAACATGTTGATGTTAGTACTTATGATTTTTGGTCACATGGAGAAGAAATGCAGAAGTCCTTACACTATTTTGTCAACTTACGTCTTATGTAACCTTGAGCTGTCAAAATTTATCAGGGAAAAATGCTAAAACTTGTCTGGAAACCAGGGAATTTCACTTGGTGATACTTGTGGCAATACTGCTTCAGTACAGTGTCTTTATAGGTCAGTAGTGCGTTATACTTATCATACAAATGCATTATGCTTAAAAATTACTATAGAAAGTATGTATAATTAAATAAAAAAGATCAAAGTGAAGAATACATTGTAAATACAAAATCAATTTAAACTAAAATGAAAATAAACAAATAACTATACAATAACATTTTTATCTGTATGACTTGTATTCAGTCAAAGCCCCAAACACGTCATAAACATATATTTAGTACAAAAAATAAAGAAAAATGGACACAAATTTCTATAGCAATAACAAGAAAATGACATTTTTTCTCAATGTGACATCTTTTCAGCCAAAGCCACCATCTTTGTCAAAACACTTTGCACACACATACTGAACACTTCCAGCACATGAACCACTACGAATTTCTTGCACTGCACACGCAGATTTTTAGTTTTGTTCGAACTTTTGCATCCTCCTATCTGGCTGGTCTTCCACATGGGTACTCCACATATTTCAGTGGTCGCAGTGAATGTATGAACAGATCCTTTCCGTGATTGTATGTACAGCGGAGAAAAGAAACATTCATCGGCAAACTTTTTCTCCTGTTGTCTCTCTGTAAAGGATCCAGGCATTGATACCAGCAAGGCGTAGGACGCTGAAAACCACATGCATAGGCCATCTGTGGCAGGCAAACTTTACAGTGTACAAACGAGACATCTGGTCCACAATATCAACTCCAAATTTCCTAGAATTGTAGAAACTCAAAGTTTCAGGGAGTTTCTTCTGTGTTTGTTTGTCCACTGCAACTGACTGGTACACTGTGCTCAACAGAACAACATTGTTCTTGGTCTTCTCCTGATATGAGGTAATTGTTGTGTCACCAGATTTGTATAAAATAGTAGCATACAAAGATCTGGCAGTAGACTTCGCTGATGGAGAAACTTCTCTTCCGGTTGTCTGCAGTGTACCCACCATGGTTGTGTTCTCCCACATCAGCTGCTCTGTAAGATGTTTTGCTGTGAAGGAATTGTCACATGTTGCATTTCTTCCTTTCAAAGTATAATGTTGCACAAGACATATAACAACATGCTCTGCAATGGGTATGTTAGTGGGTCTTTCACTTTGTTTACCCAAGTAAGGAAATCCATTCATCATTTATTTACTACTGACATATGCTGCGGCCAGGACTTCCAACCAAATTTGTCTGGTATATTACTCATGTTGTATGGCCGTCCCCGGTAGCTGAATGGTCAGCGCGACAGAATGTCAATCGTAAGGGCCCGGATTCGATTCATGGCTGGGTCGGAGATTTTCTCTGCTCAGGGACTGGGTGTTATGTTGCCCTAATTATCATCATTTCATCTCCATTGACACACAAGTTGCCCAAATACTTGCATCAAGTGAACAGTCTACCCAACAGGAGGCCCTAGTCATGCACTCATGTGTGTATGTAGTGGCACTGAGCTTTGCATGGGTAGAATTGCTCATCAATGGTTATAAATGCAACTGGTTTGTAGTTCTGGATACAGTTAGATATGAAGTCTAAGTGGGGTAGCTGCTGTGAAGCCTTCGGTCTTAAGTCTTTCGACATGAGTGTACTTGTCATGAAATCTTAAAAATGGCATGACTTAGTGAACTTATTTCTTCCTTGAGACCACAGAAGTTTCAAGGGGAAGTTCTTTCCTCCATATACTCCACGTGCATACATTATAGCTATAGCAGCTTCTAATTAGACAATATTGAGTACCTATGTGTCATTTTGGAGAAGTTCTCAGGCTCGAACTTCTGTAAAGTTTTTATGTTCTGTAGAATATTATTGTCTTATCAACACTCGCCATGCACTCAAGTAACTGCCTGCAACCATAATCTTCCAGGTGCATGCCCTTGTGCAATTCAAGTCCACACTGTTCTATCAGCTGCAGTCTCTGCACTTCCAACTTCCAGATGCTGAGATGGATGTGATTTTTTTCTGATTTTTTCCTCGGCTGTGAGAAGGAATTTGTTATACTACTGGAATCAAACATGTAAACACTGGGTTGTTTGTTTGTTGTTTTACAGGTTCTGAGTGTTCATCTTCTGACTCTGATGATTCTGTTTTGTGGGGCTGATATTCTGTGTAATTTTTGTCATATTTGTCATTTTTATCATCCAACTCATCACATTCAAAAATATCTTTTTCTTCAGAATTTTCTTCTGGTAAACTCTTCACGTAATTCACTAATTTTTCATCTGAACAAAAACACGGGCATGCCATAATGATGAGGAAGAGTGCTAAACTTCTGCAGAGCACGACAGCATGTTGACAGAGAACAGTTACTAAAGTATGTCCATTCTACCACTGAATAAAGTAAAAATGCCTTGTAATTACAAGGTGTTTGTGGTGATAGAACTCATCTTACTATTACTTTGTAAGGTTTCATTTTTAGTTTGTGCACAGCTATGTGAGCAGAAGCTACCAGCACACCAACTTGAAATTCTAAATGGCACAACAGTTCCCTCATACTTCTTACTGAGGCCATTCCAAACTCTCCTAGTTGGGCTTTAGCAGTCGGAGATGGTAGTGGCCAAGTTTGTATGTGTTTGTCGTTTTTTGTCGACGTCTGATGGAGGACTTAGTCAGATAGCTGAATTATATCTAGCATTCCTTATTCAGTTGCCTGTCTGCCACTCAGTGCCTTCTTTAAGTGCTGAGTAGCAGTCTATCCTTTTCATATTGTTGATATTCCATCCAAGATTTTTTATTATTTGATTTCATCTAGGTTTGTTCTCAGTTGAAAGCAATATGCCACCTGCCACACCGTGTGAGCAGTGAGTCAAACTATCCTATGGTGATCACAGCCTACCTAAGGGGATATTTGTTCCCACACAACACCAGAGACAGCACTAGCATCATACTTGTAGTATGTATGGAAGTGAAACATGGACGATAAATAGTTTAGACAAGAAGAGAATAGAAGCTTTCAAAATGTAGTGCTACAGAAGAATGCTGAAGATTAGACGGGTAGATCACGTAACTAATGAGGAGGTATTGAATAGAATTAGGGAGAAGAGAAGTTTGTGGCACAACTTCACTAGAAGAAGGGATCGGTTGGTAGGACATGTTCTGAGGCATCAAGGGATCACCAATTTAGTATTGGAGGGCAGCGTAGAGGGTAAAAATCGTAGAGGGAGACCAAGAGATGAATACACCAAGCAGATTCAGAAGGATGTAGGTTGCAGTAGGTACTGGGAGATGAAGAAACTTGCACAGGATAGAGTAGCATGGAGAGCTGCATCAAACCAGTCCCAGTCTCAGGACTGAAGACCTCACCAACCAACCAAAGCAACCTACACTTGATGATATAGTTTTCTTCTTGAAAATGTAAAATTATGTTCCATAAAGTTTTGGCAGAATAGTAACACTGATTCACTCAAATATAATTCTTATTTGTGTTGCCTCATATATTTTGAATGATCCACTCAAACTTATAAAGAAAACAGAGAGTGCTGAAGATTTTGTAACAAGACCATAGTGTGGCCTTCACTTTATTTGTACAATATCTCTGGTTGTTTTAAAGCAATAGTACTGAAGCTAATGAGTGAACAAATTTAATTTGCAGGTGTCTAGCCTGGGATGGGATGACACTCATTCTTGGAGGAAGTCTTGGAAGTCTGTATATATGGGACTTAGTACAAGTTACACTACTTAAACAAATTGATGCACATGCAGGTTTGTAATTTGTTGGTTTTGTTTCATTTTACAGGACACAGAATAATATGACATTTCTTCACATTTTGCTCATTAATTTATGTAATTGTTATACTAATGCCCAACATATCTTTATTATGAGACTGTACAGGACATTGCCCTGTGAAATATATTCACAAAATTTAACTAAGCACTATTTTCCAATAATTTAGTAACATTGATAGTAATATATTGTAGATTGAAAGGAGAATTCTCATATTACATAATGCTCTCATAGCGTAGATATTTTTTCTGAAGACACATACAGGAAATATTAAAAATGTAATGACTTAAAAATGTAAGAAAGCCTATTATCACAGCTTTAGCTACTTATTTTGCAGCCAATTAAAGATGTTTGTTAGTAAGGATTTCTGTAGATTTGAAAAATAAAATGGAATTCATGCTTTGAAATCGGATGTGATAAATTAACAAGAATGATGAAACAGTTTATGTGTGAAAGGCAATACTTCTCACAATCCATACTAGGTTTATTAAGTTGCTCATTGTTTAAATGAATAACCTTTATCCTGTGCCAAATCTGACATTTTCCAGGTTGTGTTATTAGATTAACTGCAATAATAGTACATTATTATTGTTATTATTATTATTATTAGTAGTAGTAGTAGTAATAATAATAGTGGTAATATACCGTATTTACTCGAATCTAAGCTGCACTCGAATCTAAGCCGCACATGAACTTTGAGACTCGAAATTCAAGGGGAGAGAACAGTTTTAGGTCACACCACCAAATTGAAACAAAGTTGGTCCATTGTAATATGAGACACAATTTAGGTCGAATGAATGACGATACAGCTACAATAGTTTGGTTCGAGTCGTAAGCTTAGCAGTTAAGCTTTACCAGGTAGTCATTGCTATGCATCAGGTGCTCCGTCCGTATTTATACGGGTACCCTTCGTTTTTCACGTGCTTCGTCTGATTTGAATTGATTGCTTATTTTTCTTTGATCTGATAATAAGTGCCGTTCTCTTTGTTATAGGTGTATTTATTTATTTATTTATCTCTTGTTCCGGTGATCCATGTTGTGACAGTATCACAGGATATGGAACGTGTCAATTTTACAAGCTTTTGGCCAGAATTTAGGTAATACATAAAACAAAACAAAAACAGTAAACAGTAACTTAGGTCCCACTACAAAAAAAAAATACATTTTAGAAATAGATAGAGATTACAAAACAAAAAACAGTAAACAATAACTTAGGTCCCACTACAAAAATACATTTTAGAGAGAGATAAAGATTACAAAATAATAAGTGTTACAGAGAAATAAATATTGCAAAATATATGTTTACAATAAAAATATTCGGTATTACAAATACAAATTTGGGCATACATTTGCAATTTACAATACAAGAGATGTTAAACACTGTAGTTCAGGAACTCTTCTAATGTATAAAATGATCCTTGCAATAGGAACTGCCATAAGGTTTTTTTAAACAGGAGATCATCATCTACCAAACACTTAATTCTTGAAGGGAGGGCACTAAAAATCTTACAGCCACTGAAATGGCCTCCTTTCTGCACCATACTTAGATTTGGCTGTTCATAGTGGATATCGTGTTTCCTTCTAGTATTGTGACTGTGATATGCACTATTCAGCTTAAAGATGGATTTTTCTTTCTTTATGAAGCACATCAATGAGAATATATATTGCGCAGTGGATGTAAGTATTTCAAGCTTCTTAAAAAGATTCCTGCATGTCGCTCTAGGATGGACTCCACACATGATCCTTATGGCTCTTTTTTGTACACACAGTACTTTTTTAGCCAGTGGCTGATTTCCCCAAAATATAATTCCAAATGCCATAATTGCATGAAAGTAACCATAATAGGCTGACTTCATGGTTTCCATATTTCTATAAGAAGAAACAATGCGCAATGCATATGTTGCTGAACTTAGTCTTTTGCACGGATCCACGATGTGGTTGGACCAATTCAGTTTGCTATCAATATGCAAGCCTAGGTATTTTGAGGAATCTACCCTGGTTATTGTCTGCTCACCTACCATTACAAATATTTCCTCATCTTTGGATGTTTTGTGGAACTGAATGTATTTTGTTTTACAGTAATTTAAAATAATACCATTAATGTTGAACCAGTTCACCGTTTCATTTAAAACCTTATTTGCCGTTACCTCAAGCTTATCTTCCGAATTATCAATAAGTAGTGTAGTGTCATCCGCGAAAATGGTGAATCTACAATATTCCGTAGAGAGAGGAAGATCATTTATAAATATAATAAAAAGTAGGGGGCCCAGAACTGAGCCCTGCGGCACTCCACATGTGATGGTACCTCATTCTGAAGATATTGGGACACCATCTTGACTATCTACTACAACTTTTTGTTTCCTGTTTGACAGATATGAGTCGAGCCATTTCCCTGCTGCACCACTTATACCGAGACGTGCAGCTTTTTGTAAAAGAATTTGGTGATTTACACAGTCAAATGCTTTTGTTAGGTCACAAAATATGCCAATCACTTTTAGTTTTTTGTTGATAGATTCCAAGAGTTTGCCAGTAAATGCAAATATTGCATCTTCTGTTGACAAACCTTTCTGAAATCCAAACTGACTTTTGCTGAAGCTATTGTGTTCACTGAGATGCTTAACTATCCTGGCATGCATTAGTTTCTCTAAAACTTTTGAAAAGCTTGTCAGTAGTGATATTGGCCTATAGTTAGCAATATCCGTCTTATCCCCCTTCTTATACAGCGGTTTTACAACTGTGTACTTAAGCCTCTCAGGAACTATTCCTTGCTTAAGTGACGCATCAAAAATGTGGCAAAGGACTTTACTTACATGGCTGGAGCAGTATTTTAATAATTTGTTAGAAATGTTGTCAGTTCCAGCAGAGTTTTTACTTTTCAGGGATTTAATAACTCTTTCAATTTCTTGAACAGCGACTGTTTTTACCTTCATGTGTTGCACTAAACCAGGTACTCTAGCTTTCAAAAGATTGATGGCTTGCTTCATGGACCCTTGTAAACCTATTTTTTCTGTTACTGTTAAAAAATTGTAGTTGAATGTGTCTGCAACTGTTTTTGGATCGCTAACAAGATTACCCTCACTTTTTATTTGGATATTTTCACTACTAACTGCATTTTTCCCCATTTCCGTCTTTACAAATTTCCAGATAGTTTTTACTTTATTGCTCGAGTTGTCAATTTCTGTCTTCAAGCACATGTTCTTTGCTGCCTGAATTGTCTTATTCAGAACTTTATTGTAGATTTTATAGTGTGTAATCCTACTGTTATCATTTAAACTCCTGGCTGCAGCATATAGTTCTCTTCTTGTTTTACAAGAGATTTTGATGCCTTTAGTAATCCAAGGCTTGTTTCCAGATTTGAACAGGCTTTCTCTCACTGATTTTTTAGGAAATGCTGCTTCAAAAAGGCTTGTAACTTCATTGATAAATATATTAAATTTTGAATTAACATCAATTGTAGCATATACAGGAGACCAGTCCACAAGCCGTAATTGCTGATTAAAGATTTCAGTGGTGTGTCTGTTTATAATCCTAAATGTTTTCCAAATGAAATTTTCTTTTCTTTGTACATTCATTTGGTTTAGAGTGAGGAATTTCCCTTCATGATCAGAGAGCCCATTTATAATATTTTTCATGGTTAAATTATTGCAAATATCCTTATCTACAAACACATTATCTATTAAAGTGCTAGAGCTGGCAGTTACTCTAGTTGGAGTGTCCACCACTGGTACTAAATTGTAACAGTACATTAAATGTTCAAAATCTGTCTTGTTTCTATTTTCTGTTAAAAGGTATTGAAGTCACCCATAACAATGATAGATTTAGTTTTCCTACATAGGTGGGCCAGAAGTGATTCAGTTTGTCTTAGAAATACATTTAGATTTCCAGCAGGTGCCCTGTAAACAGCCAGAACAATAACAGTTGCACTATCTGCTGTTAACTCAATGCCACACACCTCAAAATGTTGTTCATCACAGTATTTGCTTAAATCTAGGGATTTATACACTATATTATTTTTTATAAATATTGCAACACCACCTTTTTCCATAACAGATCTACAGTAATGAGTAGCTAAACTAAAGTTCTCAATCTGTATCATGTGGATCCCATTCATAATGTGATGTTCTGAGAAACACAGTATATCAGGCTCACTTTCACACTCGTCCTGTAAATTTATTAGCAACTGGTCTAAGCTGAAAGTGCATTACTATACTGTGTCATGCATTGTTTGTCGCATTCTGATAATGAGTGTTCACGACCTGTCGCCGCTCGCGGCATGGCTTGCTTTTGTGCGCACTGCCACTGATTACAATTAAACAAAAAAAAATTAAAAAAAAAAAAAGAAGTGAGGAATCGTCTCATTAGCGAAACAATGGCAAGAGACTGCTATTTGTTGTTATTTACACTGCTGCTTTCTTTGATAATGATCAACGAGAACCAAATAATAAACTGTGTTATAGAAGATGTTCTGAATGACAGTTTAGCGAAAAATTTTCTCCGTTTGGAAATCTTTGCAGACGCCTCTTTAGTACATTACTTTCTGCACAGAAATTAGAGTCATCTTAGATTTAAAAATCTAGTCAATTGCCGTGCTTCATTTCTGACTCTATCACTATTAGGCATAAGAATAATACGAATATAAACATGACATGGTATGTGTATTCTTCTGCGTTTGCTGTTGTCTCACTTGACTCACTCAGACAGGATTTAAATGAGATAGCAGCAAACACGAAAGAATACATGGCAAAATGTTTATATTCGTATTATTCTTATGGTGAAGAGAATACTGCATGTGATTCACAATTCATAAAAGTTCCCATTAGCAACTGTCTCTTCTCACAGGTAGTAAAAAATCCAGAACGTTGAATTGGCCATATTGACAAACATCGCAAACAGTCTTGCCAGTCGGATTTTTGTAGTACATTGAAAAGCTGCTACAGAAGATGTACAATACGGAATTTGTATTTACTCCATTGGATAATGTATTAAAATGCAGTGGTCGAAATTCGGGGCGGAGAAAAAGCTCGTCTTCCACCTTTTTTTTTTCTTTAAATTTATTTACTGACACAGAGGTTTTGGCCCCAGTATTTATCTTTGTGCCTGCAAAGCCTGTGTAGCGCTACATATATTCGACGGCAGAAGTTAGTTGTGGCGGCACCTACCAACATATTTCAGAACATCTGCTTACGTTGCACTCGATTCTAAGCCGCAGGCGGTTTTCTGGATGACAAAAACTGGAAAAAAAGTGCGGCTTAGATTCGAGTAAATACGGTACATTACATTTTTTTGCTAAGCAGTCATAAACAATTCTCCACAGTTTCACTGATTCCTGCTGACAAAGTTATTCATTTTATTTACATGTAATCAATCAACAAACATATTCAAGGCATTAAGATCACCACTTTTTATCTTCTCTGCTGTTGTTGTTGTGGTCTTCAGTCCTGAGACTGGTTTGATGCAGCTCTCCATGCTACTCTATCCTGTGCAAGCTTCTTACTCTCCCAGTACCTACTGCAACCTACATCCTTCTGAATCTGCTTAGTGTATTCATCTCTTGGTCTCCCTCTACGATTTTTACCCTCCACACTGCCCTCCAATACTAAACTGGTGATCCATTGATGCCTCAGAACATGTCCTACCAACCGATCCCTTCTTCTAGTCAAGTTGTGCCACAAACTTCTCTTCTCACCAACCCCATTCAACACTTCCTCATTAGTTATGTGATCTACCCATCTAATCTTCAGCATTCTTCTGTAGCACCACATTTCGAAAGATTCTATTCTCTTCTTGTCCAAACTATTTATCGTCCATGTTTCACTTCCATACATGGCTACACTCCATACAAATACTTTCAGAAACGACTTCCTGACACTTAAATCTATACTCGATGTTAACAAATTTCTCTTCTTCACAAATGCTTTCCTTGCCATAGCCAGTCTACATTTTATATCCTCTCTACTTCGACCATCATCAGTTATTTTGCTCCCCAAATAGCAAATCTCCTTTACTACTTTAAGTGTCTCATTTCCTATTGTAATTCCCTCAGCATCACCTGACTTAATTCGACTACATTCCATTATCCTCGTTTTGCTTTTGTTGATGTTCATCTTATATCCTCCTTTCAAGACACTATCCATTCCGTTCAACTGCTCTTCCAAGTCCTTTGCTGTCTCTGACAGAATTACAATGTCAAAGTTTTTATTTCTTCTCCATGGATTTTAATACCTACTCCGAATTTTTCTTTTGTTTCCTTCACTGCTTGCTCAATATACAGATCGAATAACATCGGGGAGAGGCTACAACCCTGTCTCACTCCCTTCCCAACCACTGCTTCCCTTTCATGTCCCTCGACCCTTATAACTGCCATCTGGTTTCCGTACAAATTGTAAATAGCCTTTCGCTCCCTGTATTTTACCCCTGCCACCTTCAGAATTTGAAAGAGAGTATTCCAGTCAACATTGTCAAAAGCTTTCTCTAAGTCTACAAATGCTAGAAACGTAGGTTTGCGTTTCCTTAATCTAGCTTCTAAGATAAGTCGTAGGGTCAGTATTGCCTTACGTGTTCCGATATTTCTACGGAATCCAAACTGATCTTCCCTGAGGTCGGCTTCTACTTGTTTTTCCATTCGTCTGTAAAGAATTCGCGTTAGTATTTTGCAGCCGTGACTTATTAAACTGATAGTTCGGTAATTTTCACATCTGTGAACACCTGCTTTCTTTGGGATTGGAATTATTATATTCTTCTTGAAGTCCGAGGGTATTTCGCCTGTCTCATACATCTTGCTGACCAGATGGTAGAGTTTTGTCACGACTGGCTCTCCCAAGGCTGACAATAGTCTATGCTAGAACATTGAATAATGGTGCATGAATGGCCTTTAATCACACACAACAAGCTAACACCAGGAAGGATTACATAAAATATCATTGTCCTTATAGTTCAGTTCTTGGTTCCCACTCTTTTTAACATGTAACAACTGATCTGTAAGATTGGACGGTACTGCCAGAATTAATAAAACTTCTTGCTGCCACAAGCATTCTGGTTACTGATCTAAATTTGTCCATACACTGCTGCATCTTAGTTGTGTTACACCTACCCACATAATGCAGTGCTCTGTTTTGACTGACCTCCACTTCTTTGACCACTCAAGGAAACAAAATGATTCTCAGTTTACAAATCCTTATCACTCCTAATGGGGTAAGCTTGCAGCCTGGAACCATAAGCATCTTTACATTGAGAAAATGCTTTAGAAAGTCCATAGGTCCATAAACAGCAGCAGCTTAAAAGAGGCTGCTGAACAGTGACGGAACTCTGGCTCTTTCTTGGAATGTCTTTTTTCTTATCAAAAGAGGGGAAAGATTGTTCAAGAAAGTACCACTATTTTATGCAGGTATAGATCTGTATTGTATTGCCAAAACTCTGAATTCCATTAAGATGTTAATAAATTGCACCCTTTTGATAGAAATGAATACTTACCATCCATAGAATGTGTCTGTAATGTTAAACTGCTTTAGAAATTCTGTTATAGTAACAGACATGCACAACTATTTCTATTCTAGTAAGAGAGGTGTGTTTTAAAGGGATTCCATGATTCATCATCATTTTTACTTCCCATTTATCCTGCATCAGGCAGAGATGGGACAATTGTGGCACTTCTCCACTTTCACCTGTCTTTCCATCATTCGTCTTTAACTTTTTAATCCAGTCCAGATTCCTTATTCCTAAACTGGTCATGATCGAATCAGTCCATCTTGCTCTGGATCTCCCTCTTGCCCTCGAACTTGGGCCCCATCATTGGTGTTGGTATTAATCTGTCTTCCATTCTTCCTAGGTGTCTAAACCATTTTAATGTACTCTTCTCAGATCTGTCATTCAACTTTTCTACTCCAATTTGCATCCTAACATCTTCATTTCTCACTCTGTCTCTTCTCATTTTCATTTCTCCGGAATTTCATTTCACTGGCTTGGAGTCTAGTCTAGTCACAGAGTTAAACTCTATGTAAGTGGCAGCACAGTCCCAGTAGAATAACACGATGTCTTTCAAGTTGAGCGCACACACCAAAAATAAACAAGATTGCACAGTTATGATATGTTCTTATTAGTTGACACTGTCAATGGTGATAATTGATTGCTGTCCCAGTAGATCATTGTGGAGATGTAACACAGGCAACCACACCACATGTAGGTTCACAATAAGAAATAATTACATTGGATTAGATTCAGTTTTTTTCCATAGACCCAAAAATGGGATGATCCTCATGCATGTGTAACATGTCAGAAAGTAAAACATATAAAACATAGAACATTTGAATATAATACTCAGTTCCCTGATCATTTGTTAGGAGATTGTCCAAATATGTGAATACATTACAGTAAACTGGAACTACTAATGAAACTTCCTGGCAGATTAAAACTGTGTGCCCGACCGAGACTCGAACTCGGGACCTTTGCCTTTCGCGGGCAAGTGCTCTACCAACTGAGCTACCGAAGCACGACTCACACCCGGCCTCACAGCTTTACTTGCGCCAGTATCTCGTCTCCTACCTCCCTGTGAGGCCGGGCGTGAGTCGTGCTTCGGTAGCTCAGTTGGTAGAGCACTTGCCCGCGAAAGGCAAAGGTCCCGAGTTCGAGTCTTGGTCGGGCACACAGTTTTAATCTGCCAGGAAGTTTCATATCAGCGCACACTCCGCTGCAGAGTGAAAATCTCATTCTGGAACTACTAATGTTTACAGAATTAATATGTTGTCAGAGTGGAACACTGTTGTCTACTTTCAATAAATTTATAATACACAAAATACCTAATCTTGACTGATGTGACCGAGTGCTGTCAAAACTGAAATCTAACAAACATTTTAACTTAAGTTGGTCTAACAGTCCCTGTTAAGATATTCATTTATAGAGTAGAAGGAGGTGCATATCAGGAAGTTTTTCAGGCTGTGTTTAAAATGTAAACCTAGCTTTTAATAGTTGCTGGCAGTTTATTGAAAGTGTATGTTTCTGAATATTGGACCCCTTTTGGCCACAGTCTTTATGTACATTGTTCTGATTCCTACACTACGTATTGAGATATTATTTGCAACAAATTTCATTAAGGAATAATGTACTGAGAAACAATGGTTAGAATACCTAGTTCCTTAAACAGATTTCTACCTGATGTTTTTGGATTTACGCCACAAATAAGTCTTATTACCCGCTTTGGCACTCTAAAAACTTTTGCTCTGTTTGATGAGTTACCCCAGAATATGATTCCACATGACATCATTCACATTGCAAATTCAGACTTGTGTAGGCACTTCAGTAATTCTGTGGTATGCCCTTCCCAACTGAATTTATTATAGAGTTGTAATCCCAGAAATTTAACTCTGTCAACCTCTCCAACCTGTGTGTCCTCATATGTTGTACATGGACTGGAAGGAAATTTCTTACAGGTTCTGAACTGCATACAATGTGTCTTTTCAAAGTTTATTGACAATGTAGTAGTGTCAAACCATTTATCAATGCCATTGAAAATTTTATTAGCAGCCATTTATAAATCTGTACCTGACTTGCTATTTATTGCAATGTTTGTATCATCTGTAAACAAAACAAGCTTAGCGTTTGACAATGTAACATATGAGAAATCATTAATGTACACAAGAAAAAGCAACAGGCCCAAGAGGGGACACCAATGAACACATTAATTAATTCCCAATCAGATGAAGACTGATTGCTTATTCTACAGGTATCTCAAAGAATACTGCAAATATTGAAGCAAGTAATCCAGAAATCTAAGCAACTTTATTATGAGAAAAAGAGGATTTCATCAGGCAACAAAATAAACACTATATCCCATATAGTGAAGACAGAGACAGGTGGGGCCAAAAAGGAAGAGGGAAAGGTGGCTCTAAAAATAAATGAGACATTGGTAACAAGTGCATGTAGTGTTGCAAACATCTTAAACAAGTACTTTGTGTCTGTTACTGACAACTTGGTGTTATCTGATTCAGTAAACAGTGCAACAGAATATCTGAGACCAGTCTTTATAAATAACTTCAGTAAAATGGAAATACCACTCAAGTGTCCCAAAGAAGTAGCATCTATCACAAAATCCTTAAAACCAAATTATTCTACTGGTTATGATAACATGTAAATGAAGTTAATCAAAGAGTGCTCATGTGCTTTGATTTCTGTCTCAAGTTATTTGTGGAATCAATCTCTTATCAGCAGAACATTTCCTGGCGGGCTAAAATATGTTGAAGTTACGCCTCTTTACAAGAAGGGGGATAAAGAGATGCCATCAAACTATCAACCAATTTTACTTTTGTTGGATTTTTCAAAAATGTTTGAAAAGGTTGTATTCAAGCATCTTCTTAAGCATGTGACTGCAAATAATATATTGTCCAAATCAGAGTCTGGCTTCCTTAAGGATTCTGATATTGAGAAGGCTATTTACATGTACAGTGAGAATGAGAATGTACTTAATTCAAATTAATGATATGAATATAATAGAGGGAAACATTCCACGTGGGAAAAATATATCTAAAAAGAAAGATGATGAAACTTACCAAACAAAAGCGCTGGCAGGTCGATAGACACACAAACAAACACAAACATACACACAAAATTCTAGCTTTCGCAACCAATGGTTGCCTCGTCAGGAAAGAGGGAAGGAGAAGGAAAGACAAAAGGATTGGGTTTTAAGGGAGAGGGTAAGGAGTCATTCCAATCCCGGGAGCGGAAAGACTTACCTTAGGGGGAAGAATTTTGTGTGTATGTTTGTGTTTGTTTGTGTGTCTATCGACCTGCCAGCGCTAATGTACTTAATTCATTAGATAACAAATTACAGGCTACTGGCATTTTCTGTGACCTCTCAAAAGCCTTTGGCTGTATGAATCACAGCATTCTCTTAAGTAAACTAGACTATTATGGTGTCACTGACAGTGCTGTGGAATGGTTCAAGTCTTACTTAACTAACAGGAAACATCAGAGCTGTTCCTTGATAGTAAATACAGTCTCCTTTTTGTCCCACATGAGATTTTCATTCCTTTTGTAATCCATGGTTTATTTTTAGACTTCTGTTTGATTTGAGTTACCTTTAAGAAAAAACAATTTTCAGATGAGAAACTAATTTTATTAATGAATACTTTGTATTTTCCATTTGAATCAGAAGTATTGTAAACATCTATCCAGTTCATGTGTTTAAGCAGTCTCCCAAAAATTTTCAATTTTTGACTGATTTATTGCCCACCTCTACTCAGATTTAATAGATTTTTACTCTGACAAGTTTCAACATTTAACATAAGATGCTGCATATCATGATCAGATAGCGGATTTACTATTGGTTTTGTGATATGACTTTGTTCGCTAGATTTTCTACAAATATGTTATCAATAGCCATCTCAATTTACTTACCCTAATAGCAAAGTTCACAGTAGGAATTAAATTGAATGACAGTGTTACTGATTGCAATAATTGGTCACTGGCAGAGATTTTCATTAAATCCACATGAAACTCGCCAGCAACCAGTATTTACTTGTTTTTTACTGTGAGTTGGAACAACAGAGCTTCTGGATATTTTAAAAAGTTGTTAAAGTTTTCTGAGGGTACTCTGTGTATACATCCTGTTATGCAGGACTTATTATGAAATACTACTCCTGTCACACAAACTTCTAAGTGCTACTCTGAGCAAAATTTATTAATATCAGTATTCTTGAAATTAAAACAGTTTCTGACAAACATGGCAACTCCTCCTTTCTTCATATTTTCTCTACAGAAGTAAGAGGCTAACTTGAATCCTGTAACATTCAACGTATCTGTACCAGTGGTCACATGATGTTCAGAGAGGCAGATTATATCAACTGATTTGCTCAACTCTAATTCTTCAACATGAATGAGCAACCCATTAAGATTGTTAAGCTTTCGTGGCCACTTGTTGACGAACTATCTATTGGCTTAAGTCTTGGGTTCTTCGGCCGACGTTTTTCTGATGGTTTTAGTGACGTTTTCCCAGCATGAGTTGCTGGCATTGTCCATTGGTGGCCAACTTCTTCATGGAACATTTTGAAGCACAGGCACTGGACCTGGCAACTTGTAAATCTCAGGTGAGATACAGATACAGCGATGATACTTTCATTGTGTGGAGTTATGGTGAAGAACAGCTCGGCGACTTCCTAAAACACTTGAACAGCTTCCATACCAACATAAACTTTACCATGGAAGTAGAAAAGGACAAAAAACTACCATTTATAGATTTGCTGGTTACAAGGGATCGCGAAAACCTGTGACACAGCGTGTATCGAAAATCAACAGACATGGACCGATACCTGCACAAACTATCAAACCACCATCTCAGCCAGAAAAGAGAAATGATAATACACTTATAACATGAGGAGGACGAATATGTGAGCCGCAGCACCTCAGATGTGAAATGCAACACCTGGAAAGTGTTCTGAGGAGGCAATGGGTACTCCACAAGTTATGTTAGAAGTGTAACAGAGCCAAACACTCAGCGAAGTGACAAATCAGAAAAGGAAATGTTGGGTATGGCCTTTCTGTCATACATTCCCAGAGTGATGGACAGAATTGGCCATATACTACGTAAATGTGGCGTAAAGACCGTTTTCAAACCAACGAAGAAGATCAAAGAATGTCTTAGATCGGCAAAGAGAAAAGGGACCCATTTGCAATGTCGAGAATATACCACATACCATGCACATGTGGAAAAGTTTGTTGGAATGCCTGCCAGTCAACACCAGGATCAAAGAACATAAGTGACATTGCTGGTTGGGGCAGGTGGGGAAATCAGCCATGGTAGAGCACACACTGTGTGAGACCGACTACATAGTACAATTCACCGACACGTAAGTTCTGCCTGTGGAGAAGCAGTATCACTCCTGTTTGTTCAGACAAGCTATAGAAATACAAAAACATGGGAATAGCTTCAACAAGGAAGAAGAAGGCCTTAAGGTAAATTGATCCTGGTTTCCCATGCTGTAGTGAACGACCGTCGTCGGTAGCAAGAGGAGAACTGCACCAAAAAATGACCGTGGAGAAGCCCTGAGATGTTGGCACGCCAGGTACATATAGTCTGCAGCTGCGAGCTTGGCTCCAATTCATCACCATCAAGGGGAGGGTGAAGCTCTGACAATGCCAGCAACTCGTGCTGGTGAAACGTCAGTATAATCATCAGACAAACATCGGCCGAAGAAACCAAGACATAAGCCAGTAGGCAGTTCGTCAACTCATTAAGCTTACCCCCTGGGTCCTCAGATACTCAGATGCAATAAGGATAACTGATTTTGGGCGCTGGCTGAATTATAACTGGAAGAACCTAATTTTTCTGTTAATTTTTGAATATCTCCAGTTTCAATCAGTGGCTGTTTGCATGAATAGTGTACATTAAAATTTGCTTTCAGGCTGCCTGTTTTATCAATGTGAATTTCATTTTCAACCTGTCTGTGAAAATCTTTTCTTTTTGCCCTCCCTACCGTAAAAAAAAAAAAAAAAAAAAAAAAAAAAAAAAAAAAAAAAAAAAAAAAAAAAAAAAAAAAAAAAAAAAAACTGCTGTTCTGTCGCTTGTAGCCACTGGTACTTTACCACATGTGGTAGTACCCCTCCCCCTTAAGTTGTTTGCTGCTGACCTAGACAGTTTTCTCTTCCCTGTTGAAGTGAAAGCCATGCCTAGTATAGTCCCACCTACTGATAGAGTCAACAGGAAAGTTTGTTACGCCCTGTCTACTCCTGCTTCTTCTTGTGGCTCATCAGTTTCCACACCCTGGAACTAACAATATTATGGAAAGTCATACTCTTCTCATTCACGGCAAACAAATTTTAGCTTTAGTCTATAAGCTAAACAAGAAAAACTTCCTAGACTACTCAATTAATATATTAAATTTCTCAGAAAGTCTTGCCTAAAGTTTGGATACTAATTCAAAATTTGCAGAGAAATAGAAACAATTAAATCTGTATTGTTTCTAAGGTGAAACAAAGGTAAACAAAGAACTGAGCCTACACTGTATGAACTTTTCATTTATTTCTGAACTTTTCACTTTGACTATTTGCTAGAGAGTGAATGGATAGCATGTAAGAATACACTAACAACACAAACTGTGCTTCATTGAAATAATCACATGACTTAAATTGTACAATAACATAAACAAAACCTAGGCGAAAATTCACACGCAAGAAATGTTCTCTTTTTCTGAAAAATACGCAGATAAAAATGAAACCTTCAATTGATGGATTACAATAGGTATTAATTTACTTATTTATGATATAATATTGGCTTAATGAAATGTCATTACACAGTTAAACACTTATCTTTATGAGAGCTCTGAATGTACACAACTTGACCTAATGTCCCTGAGTTATTAAGAGACAAATGACAGGATGTGAAATCTGGCTTGAGCGTGGTACATGTTGCTGAACTGTCACTTCTACTGGACTCATTGCAATGAACTTTCCCATACCAACGAACACAGTTGTTGCTTCTGTGCTTTCTGGGTTCATACTGCAGACTCTGCAGTTCAGATCACCTTATAGACGTGCATAAGACCAAACTCTAATTTTGTGAATTACATAACACTTTGAAAATCGGCATAGTTGAATTTGACTGTTGTGAATGAATTGCAAACTTTTACTAAAATTTAGCTTATGAGAATTGGTACTGATTATAAATGTAGAAAAATATATGGACACCATTAAGCGTCTTCAATGTGAATCCCCTTGTTTACAAGTATAAGCACCATATTGAAAACATAGCTAATCACATGGAATTATTAATTAGTGAGTTAATAAACTAGTTCAGTATGTCATATTGTACACAAAAATTAAAGTAACAGAAGTACGTAGTTGAAGGTCAGAACCTAACAGTGCTTAGGGCAAAATCTGCAGTGAAAACTGCTATTATCTCAGAACTTCAAGTTTAATTGTTTCAGAGGATAATTAGTTTCAGGTAATTTTACTGGAAAATTAAAATTCTTAGTTTTTGAATAGTGTATGTCATCATATTGGATTCTGCTAATTAGCCCATAGGTTTTTTTTCCACTTACCAAACTGTAGTATTAGCTCTGTAACTTTTAATTAACATTATCTGTACGCAAATTAATGGTATCAATCAAATAAGTGCAGTGAGACGAATAAATTTAACAATGAATTTAAATTGAACTTTGCTTGGTAACTGATTTGCAGGTTTTCATTTACTTATCAGATGTTATATAAACAACTATTTGGAGATATAACAGCTTGCAAAAAAAGTCAATAATTATTGGGAGCCAGTGAAATAAGAAATGGGAATTACCCACTTCTTATGCAAGGTCCAGCTACCTTTATCACCTTCACACTTATTTCATTGATCTCATCAACCTTTCCTGTTTTCATCCTTCTGACTGATAGTTCCACTTATAACATTATAATATCTTTCTCTTCTTCCAGGTCCAGGCCCCCTGCCATGCTTCTGTCCCTCTTCATTGTTATTTTTTGCACTTTCCAGTTTGTCAAAGTACTCTTTTTCCATCTTTCCTTATTCCTCTGGCGGTATTATTACCTCTCCA
This sequence comes from Schistocerca americana, assembly GCF_021461395.2. Classification (NCBI taxonomy): domain Eukaryota; kingdom Metazoa; phylum Arthropoda; class Insecta; order Orthoptera; family Acrididae; genus Schistocerca; species Schistocerca americana. Next base: position 97,907,380 of record NC_060120.1, on the reverse strand, counting down.
GTTTCCCTTTTCACCAGCTTTTTGTAAGTGCTTCTCTTCCTCTTATACCTTGTACAGCATCCTGTTACTCCTATTTACATTAAAGGGGTTTCATAACTGTAGACATGAAAAAAGTGAAAAGAAGGGCAAGAAATTGAAAGAATGGCATGTGAAACTGACCACACGTTGACGATCTGTTTAAAATTGGCGCATTGTGCCAATGGCTTCAGCATAACCAACAAAGGGGTAGCCCACTGACTAGACGAAATATGAGAAAAATACTGAGTTCCTACCATCACTGTAAATCTGCCCTGACCTTATCACATTGTCATGCGTGGAGAAAGGAATGGGGTGGCGATGACAAAATGTTGGTATTGCTGACAGCTGAAAGAAGCCAGGGGATTCAAAATTTTTTGCTCAACATAAAGGTATTTTGAAACAGCTGGCCATACAACCATAGTAAATAGTCCAAATCTTGAAAGGAGACCAATTGGGATACTAAATGGACTTCCTCAACTATCTGGAATCCAAAAACAAGACAGACATCTAGCCCAAAGGTTTTCACACAAATAGTTAATTTTCTGCTTGTAACTTTAACAGTAAAGCACACCATGATGCAGAACACCTCTCCTGCAGCATCTGCAACTGGAATTGGTTTCACATCTCAGTGATGCTTTCACGCTTGCTAAATGAACCTGTAATGAAGCACGCTGCTCTTCTTTGGATCTTCCATATGTCCTCTGTCAATCCTATCTGGAACAGGCTCCAAACTGATGGGAAGTATTCAGTTATTGGTCAAATGGGGGTTCTGTGAGCTACTCCTTTATGGGTGGGGACTACATTTCCTGAGGATTCTTTCAGTGAAAATCAGTCTGCCATCTGCCTTACATGTGATTAATTTTATGTGGTCATTCCACATTAAGTCGCTTTGTACACATAGTACACATATTCCCAGATATTTTATAGATGTGACTGCTCCCAATGATTTTCCTGTGATAGTCATACAATAATGGGGCCTTCTGCCTATTTATGCACAATACATTACAGTTGCTGAAGTTGAGAGTCAATTGCCAGTCCTTGCACTGCATGTCAGTCCTCTGTAGGTCTTCCTGAATTTTGCCAGAATTTTCTAGCCTTGCAACTTCTCTGTTTACAGTAGCATTATCCAAAAAAGGCCTCATAGAAGCTCTGACTTTATGCACTAGGTCATTTATATACAATGTGAAAAGTAATGGTCCTATAACACTCCCTTGAGGTGGTACCAGAGCTAATTTTACACCTGAAGATTTCTCTCTGTTGAGAATGACATGCTGCATTCTGTTAGCTAAAAATTCTTCAGCCCAATCACACATCTGGCCAGATATTCTGTATGCTCATATTTTGTTCATTAGGCAGCAGTGTTTGTGAAGATCCTGTATCCTTCCGCATCACAATATTGTCTATATCATTTGTAAGCTTATTGCTTGCCATCACCACAAAGTATATGTTGTATCAATACAGCTACCGCTGGTTTAGTCATGTCCAGCATTTTAGAATAATCTTTGCCCACTGGTAATTCTTTCTGATATAGTGATTGTACTTTGTGTGTACATTTGACATAGCACTATGTAACGAGAGAAGGCAAGAATCTCACTGTTGTTGGGCTGCTGCACTCACTAATGTGTTAGGACTAATTATCAGTGTCGTGTTCTCATGACCTTAAGCTTTCACTGTGAAATGATTAATATTGTATGGAGACATATGGGATGTTGATAAGACTGAGTGTAGTTAAACAATGGAAACTCCAACTTGGAATATAATAGTATATTGTCACATAGAAGAAGGTGTAATTAGATGAATGACGAACACTAACTTCACTTAACGAAGGTTTATTCAGCACTGGCACTTACAAGAGTGCGGAGCGAACTGCCTCAGGCCAGAACACATACAGTGCGTGTGTGTGTGTGTGTGTGTGTGTGTGTGTGTGTGTGTGTGTTTATATATATAATAGAAGGAAACATTCCACGTGGGAAAAATTATATATAAAATCAAAGATGAGGTGACTTACCGAACGAAAGTGCTGGCAGGTCGATAGACACACAAACAAACACAAACATACACACAAAATTCAAGCTTTCGCAACAAACTGTTGCCTCATCAGGAAAGAGGGAAGGAGAGGGGAAGACGAAAGGAAGTGGGTTTTAAGGGAGAGGGTAGGGCGAAGGCATGTTTGCGGAGGGAATGTAAATAAAACTTAATGGGGTCGTTGTGGGGGTGTTGTGAGGGTGACATGGTATTAGAAGGTGGAAAGTGTAACATGAGGTGAAATGAAAATGAAATTAAAAATATATGGGGAGAGATAAAGGTGAACCGGAAAGTAACTGGGGATCTGGAATGAAAAAAGGCGAAAAGGTGTTGGTTACAGCTGGGCTATGTTGGACTTGGGTTGGTAGACAACGATGTGCATAAAGGTTAGGTGGTTGTGTTGCCGCCAAAGCACGTTAAAGGACGGAGAAATTCGGGAAATTTTCGAAAAAACTGCGTGTAGTATATTAAAAGGAGTGGTATTGTGGTGGCAGATTATGAAAATGAGGCTAACAATTGTCTGACGAAGAAATAATGACGTTAAAAACTGTGGGAAGCGGCTAAAAATTTTAAGTGATGTGGGAAAAACGGAAATGGAAATAAAGCGAAAGTTATTAGAACTGGCCAAAATGGTTGTTTAAAAGGTGAAAGGAGCTGTTTGTGAACTAGAAATGGTGGATATTATAGCGGCGGTAGTGCTGAAAGCGGCAAAAAAAAATTTTTGGTTATGGTTTGGAAGTGGGTTACGTATTATTGAGTATATATATAGGCGGGATAAAATAGTATAGCAGATTACGGTGAAAAGGAGAAGGTGAATACAAAGTGAAACTACTGGCAAAAACAGAAAGAGGAAAATAAGACGACAGAAAAGATTTCGAAATGCAACAGTGACAATAACAAACGTAATTGTTGGATTCAAATTAATGATATCAATATAATAGAAGGAAACATTCCACGTGGGAAAAATTATATATAAAATCAAAGATGAGGTGACTTACCGAACGAAAGCGCTGGCAGGTCGATAGACACACAAACAAACACAAACATACACACAAAATTCAAGCTTTCGCAACAAACTGTTGCCTCATCAGGAAAGAGGGAAGGAGAGGGGAAGACGAAAGGAAGTGGGTTTTAAACCTTAAAATGTCTGCTTGTGTCTGTATGTGTGGATGGATATGTGCGTGTGTGCGAGTGTATACCTGTCCTTTTTTCCCCCTAAGGTAAGTCTTTCCGCTCCCGGGATTGGAATGACTCCTTACCCTCTCCCTTAAAACCCACTTCCTTTCGTCTTCCCCTCTCCTTCCCTCTTTCCTGATGAGGCAACAGTTTGTTGCAAAAGCTTGAATTTTGTGTGTATGTTTGTGTTTGTTTGTGTGTCTATCGACCTGCCAGCGCTTTTGTTCGGTAAGTCACCTCATCTTTGTTTTTTTTATATATATATATATATATATATATATATATATATATATATATATATATATATATATATATATTGGATACTTGTAGCATGTACTCAAATCGTTTAGCATCATAACCACTACCCCACGGTGCTGCTCAGCTTCTTGTGCGACATTTCTCCCTCCTTAAGAGAACAGCGTCTCGATGTTACGTCTTCCTAGTCCAGGAACCAGTCATCGGTCCTGCATACTCCGACTCCTGATAACTGATTCTCACCCTGGTGGTGATCTTCTTAGAACTTCTTTTGCCGCTATGCTCTTTGTCACCTTTCCGCTTGTTGCCTGTTGCTGGAGCTTTGAATTTACCCTAGGTTGCAGGATCCTTACAGGGCTTCATTTGAAGGACATGGACCGTATCTCTGATCTTTCATCGTCTTGTGTCAGGTTCAAAATCTTCAACTTCATAAGTAACATCAGACAACTGTCTTACAACCTTATAAGGTCCAAAGTAGCACCTGAGGAGCTTTTCAGAGAGAACAGCCTTCCGAACAGGAGTGAAGATCCAGATGAGGTCACCAGACTAGTAGACTACCTTCGGCAATCATTTTCTAGAGCCTTCTGCGTGTCGAGTCAAGCTAACTGCCGAGCTTCCTCAGCTCTGGTCAACATCTGGCTGACGTAGTCATCGTCCAGGTCATCAGGATGTAACGGAAACACAGTGTCCATCGTCGTAGTCGCCTCACGCCCATCCACCGGGAAAAACGCGTAAATCCTGTGGCGTCTTGTTTGGTGGTGTTGTAGGCAAAAGTCACGAAAAGTAGCAACTCATCCCAGTTGCTCTGCTCAAGATTGATGAACATAGATAGCATGTCGGCCAACATCTTATTGAGGCATTCAGTAAGCCCGTTGGTTTGCGGGTGGCAGGCAGTCGTAATGTGATGGGTAATGTTGCACTGACGACGTATATCTGTCCCAAGATTCGATTGAAAAACTTTCATGACCTTGGGGCACCGTGTTTTAATACAATGTCTTCTACGATGAATTTGACTACCTCGGATGCTTCTGCTGTTTTCACAGCTTTTGTAATTGCATAGCATGTCAGATAATCAGTGCAAACAATAATCCATCTATTGCCACTAGCAGACATTGGAAATCGTCCGAGGAGGTCAATCCCAACACACTGGAAAGGCATTTCGCCTGGTGGAATTGGTATGAGTCGGCCAGGTGGTTTCTGAGGAATTGCCTTTCTCCTTTGGCACTCTCGACAGTGCAACACATAGTGACAGACACTCCTAAATAAACCTGGCCAGAAAAATCTCTTGCGGATTCTATCGTATGTCTTAATAAGTCTTAAACGTCTGGACTCAGGTGTGCCATGGAATTTCTGCAGAACATCTAAGCGTATGTGTTTAGGAATCACTGGTAGCCACCTCTTTCCAAACGGATCGAAGTTTTTCTTGCTAAGTAATCCATTAACTACCTTAAATTGTCCTTTCACATCCTCTGGCCGATTTAAGGCAAGCATAATGTGAGATATCTTGGCATCCTCCTCCTGCTCAGCACAGAGATCCTGGAGTGCAGCGAGACAGTCACTATCTTCAACTTGATGGCCTTGCACAGGGTTTCTTGGTTGGCATCTTGGTGTTTTCTTCCACTTTTGTACACTATGGTAATGTCACACTCTAGAAGACGTAGTGCCCACCTGGCGAGTCGTCTTGTTGGATCCTTAAGACCTGTCAACCAACAAAGTGAATGATGGTCTGTAACAACTGTGAACGGCCTTCCATAGAGATACTGTCAAAATTTGCACATGGCCCAGATCACAGCAAGCAAGACATTCTCTTTCTGTAGTTGAGTAGTTTCTCTCAGATTTTGTAAGTGTCTTAGAAGCATAGGCTATAACCTTCTCTTTTCCATCCAGAATTTGCATCAGAACAGCACCGATCCCATACCCAATGGCATCTGTGTGTAGCTCTGTAGGTGCTCTCTCATCATACAGACCAAGTACAGGATCAGTCGTCAGAGCTTTTCGCAGCACATCAAAAGAATCTTGTCAAGCACCACTGCCAGATAAATTTAGCATCAGCTTTTATCAATTCTTGGAGGAGCCTGGCTTTGATACAAAACTCTTTGATAAAATAACGGTAATAAGAACATAATCCGAGAAAGCTTTCACACCTCTAATACTTTTAGGAATAGGAAATTCCATTATAGGTCTCACCTTTTCCGGGTCTGGCCACACACCTTCGTTTGACTCAAGGTGACCAAGTATTTTGATTTCTTTTGCTCCAAAGAGACACTTTCTTGGATTAAGTTTCAGTCCGCCTTGTTGGAGACACTTAAGAATGGCCCTCAGTGTTTTTATGTATTCATCAACACTATAATGTCATCTAAATAACAAAGCCACATCGTTCACTTCACGTGCCCTAGAGGATTATCCATCATCCATTCAAAAGTTTCTGGTGCATTACACAAACCAAATGGCATTACCTTAAACTCATACAGGCCCTCAGTGGTGATGAATGCAGTTTTCTCATGATCAGCCTCATCTACTTCGATTTGCCAGTATCCTGAGTACTTGTCCGTGGTTGAGAAAAACTTAGCCCCCTTCAGACAATCTAGTGTATCATCAATTCGTGGAGGAGGGTAAACATCCTTTTTAGTTATCTTATTAAGCTTCCTGTAATCAACACAAAAGCGCCAATTGCCATCCATCTTCCTGACGAGGACCACTGCTGACGACCATGGGCTCTGCGAAGGCTAAATGATGTCATTCTTCATCATTCTCTCTACCTCGTCGCGAATTATTCGACGTTCAGTTGATGACACATGGTATGCTCTCTGGCTTATTGGTTGATAGTCTCCAGTGCTAATCCGGTGCTTCACCGTTGATTTGCCTAATTTGCTTTTCACTTGTGGATTGAAGCATTCAGAGAACTCTTGTAGAATGGCAAGTAGCTTCTTTTGTTGTTCCTTAGTGAAATCTGGTGATAGTCGAGCTAGAAGATCTTGTCTCACGGTGGTAGTGCTAATTTCGCCCACAGACTCGGCATGGGAGGTTTCTATGATGCTCAGCTGTTCTTCAATTAACAGCTCAGTGTTTGCTACGTACATGCGTCTTGGAAGGATCTGCAGTTCTCAGCGACAGTTAACTATCCACAATTCACCAAATCCATTCTTAAATGAGATGACAGAGGCTGGGATGACTAAGTTATTCTCCAGTGGTATGCTTCTCTTACATTCCACTACAAGATCCATGGGTTGATGCATGGCATGACACATGACAGTTACCTTTCTAGCACTGACTACAGGAATGATCACTTCATCCAGCACACATAGTTTCCACACACTCGGATGCGCACCTTCCTGTCCACAGCATCTCATCTCGTCTAGCATAATCTTCGAGTGACCACAATCTATAATTGCCTGAGAAGCTTTCAAAAAGTCCCATCCAAGAATCGTGTCATGACTACACTCTTGTAAGATGATGAATTCTAAGGGCTGTGTAGGGCCACTTATACCCACACAAATCGTACATCTTCCTGTAGGTTTTACATATTTCCCATTAGCCACCTTGTTGTCGACAAATATGGTTTTCTGTAACTGGCGACGGTACTTCTCCAAAATGACTGAATGTAATGCTCCAGAGCCCACAAGAGCTTGGGCTGGTCGGCCATCCATGAGGATATCGAGTTAGTTTCCTATTGTTTTTGTGGTGATCGACGGCGGAGGATTTTTCTCTTTGGCAGCCTCACCTCCAAGGAAGATCGCACCCTATAGTTTTCCAGGTTGCGGCGGCTAGGTGATCGGCTGGAGCTTCTAAACAGTGATGGAGACCTTGATTGGCGTGCTGGGGAGCATCCTCTCCAGCGGCTAACTTGCAGCGATGGTGACCCACGTCGTCCTGCACCCACATTTTCTTGTTCATCTTCGTCGTCCCGGAGTTGGTGTCGGCTAAGAACAATCTGCTGTTTTCTCGCATTGGCGTCATCAAATATCCACCGCCTTTCTTGACAATAGCGCACCACATGTCCCGGTCATCCACAGTGGAAAAATACTGGTTGGTTATCCTGGGACCTCCAAATGTCAGTCTTCCTTGGTGCCCAAGCAGGTTCCTCATATGGCATTGTAGGAATGTAACTCCACCTGTGTCTTGACTTTTTCGCCATTTTAAAGGGCAATAAAGGACGAGAGATTGGTCTGTCCCACTTCCTCCCTTATGACCTCTTGAAGTATCTCGGTTTTTTGCTCGCCGCGCAATCCAAGTGCCTTCTGAACTTCCTCTCTCACTATCTGACATAGAACACTTTGTCCTGCTTGCCGTGATCCAAAACTTTTAGTATGTCATGTGAGGCAAGTGAGTTGGGTTTTGCATGTTCGATGTTTTTGAAATCTATGCTGGTTGGCATGGAGGAGGTCATTATGTTTCACTAGGGACTGAACTCTAACTTCAGTGCCACTAACAACCTTTACATATGAGCAGAATTTCTTTGAGTTTTGTGAAAGATCATTTGACAGTATTCTGCTATGGTAGTCTTTGAAGCTTCCCACATTGCTCTCTTGACAGCCAAATGTGTTTCATTCTGTATTTCTCTACCCTTTAGCCCTATGTGTCATTTCACATGTATTACACGGTAGTCTCTGTTTTTTCGAAGTTTCGTTACAGTGATTATATACCATGGAGGGATCCTGCCAACTGTGAGGTGCGAGGTGTTGTTCATTTTCTGCAAGTGTAATATGTTGGACCCTGTGACAGTCAACACAGACTTATCATAATTTATAGTGAAGATATAATGACTGCAGCCAGTGTCCAAAAGTGGTGCATAATGTATAAAAATGGCAGATCAGGTGTTCACAATGGACAGAGATCAGGGCGACACTCTATCATAACAAATGTACTGAAACAAAAGGTGGGTTGCATCATTTGAGATAACTGATGAGACACGATTAGAGATGTGCATGAACAAAATGAGGAAGTGTCTCATTCAGTAGCACATAAACTTGTTGCTGAGCACTTTGGCTACCACAAAATCTGTGCACGATGCGTGCCAGCCATGCTCACATATGACCAGAGAGCTGTGACCATGGGTGCTGCATAAGAGTTCTTGGAGGATAGTGAAAGGAATGGCAACACATTCATTGACCAGGTTGTTACAGGAAATGAAATGTGTTTCTCATAACACCCACACAATGAAGTGACATTGTATAGAATGTTGCCACAGAACCCATGTAAGTTCAAACAAATTGCATCAACTCAAGAACTGGTGGCTTCTGTACTCTGGAAGAGTGAAGAGGTCCTACTCATTGATTTTCTGCCCTGCAATGCAACAATCAGTAGTGATGCAAGCTGTGATACCTTCAGATGTTTTTGTCAGGCTATCCAGAAACACCTAAGAGGCAAGCTCTCATGTGGAATTGTTCTGTTGCACAACAGTGCACATCCTGCTTAATGTACAGCTGATAGAAGGAGCACCTTGCTGGTAAAGACTTCCCAAATGATGGTGGCCTGAAGGAAACCGTCATGACCTGTTTGAATATATACACGAAATGGAGTGAAGATACCAGAAGTGCCCTAATGTCAATGACAATTATGTGGAAAAGTCAACAAAGTATGTGCCTTTGTATATTCGGTTTCTTACGAATAGGATATAGTGCTACTTACCGTATAGTACAAATGTGTCACAGACAGGCACAACAAAAAGACTGCAGTCTTTTTGTTGTACCTGTTTGCAACTCAACATCTCCGCTATAAGTAATTTATCCTTTTCATAATATTGTCATTATTCCATCCTGGATTTTCCATTGTTATGATCAGTTTATGTATTATTATTATTATTATTATTATTATTATTATCATCATCATCATTACTAAAGAATATCATGATATGGCAAAACATTCTTTACATTCTGGATGACCCTCATATTTATACTCAAGCACTCACCTGACCAGAAGTCCTGTTCTTTCTGCTACATACTTCACTACTCCTACTATATCTAACTTCATTCTATCTCTCTTTTTAATCTATCTCAGATAGCAAGCTAGTGCTAAGCAAAGAATGGAAAGCCGAAGGGTGGAAGGAATATATGGGAGGGCTACAGAAGGGAAATGAACTTGAAGGATATGTTATAGAAAGGGAAGAGCAAGTAGATGAAGATGAGATGAAATGAGAGGTACGGTACTGTGACAAGAATTTAACAGAGCACTGTAAAGCTGAAGTCAAAATAATGCTCCTGGAGTAGATGACATTGCAGTGGAACTACTGATGTCCCTGGGAGAGTGAGTCAACCACATCAAAACTATTCCACCTGTTGAGCAAGATGTATGAGACAGGGGAAATACCCTCAAACTTCAAGAAGAAAGTAATAATTCCAGTTAAAAAGAGAGCAGATGCTGACAGATGTGAATATTATAAATTATTACACAAATGCTTTACAGAAGAATGGAAAAGCGAGTAGAAGTTGATTGCGTAGAAAAACAGTTTTTATTCCAGAGAAATGTAGGAGCACATGAAGCATACTGACTACATGACTTACCTTAGAAGATAAGCAAACCTTTATTCATATCATGTGTTGGTTTAGAGAAAGCTTTACACAATATTGACCAGAATATATTCTTCGAAATTTTGAAGGTAGCAGGGAGCAAAACGTTATCTACAACTTGTACAAAAACCAGACTGTAGTTATGGGAAGCAGTAGACAAAGCTTAAGCCTATCTCTGATGTTATTCAATCTGTACATTGAGTGGGCAGTATAGAAAACCAAAGAGAAATTTGAAAATCAGGGAGAAGAAATAAAGCTATAAGGTCTGCCGATTACATTGCAATTCTGTCAAAGATGGCAAAGGACTTGGAATAGCAGTTGAAAGGAATTGATAGTGTCTTGAAACGAAATTATTAGATGAACATCAATAAAAGTAAAACAAGATTAATGGAATGTAAGTGAATTAAATCAGCTGATTCTGAGGGAATTAAATTAGGAAATGAGATACTGAGCATGGTAGATGACTTTACTACTGAGCAGCAAATGAACTGTTGATGGCTAGAAGCAGAGGGGATATAAAATGCAGACTGTCAGTAGCTAGAAAATTGTTTGTGAAAGTGAGAAATTTGTTAATGGCAAATATATGAGCATTAAATTGGTTAGTAATGATTTCTTTCAACACGTCATCATTTTCCAAGTGCTTTCCACCAAGAAATTCCTTCAGTTTTGGAAACGAAAATCTGATGGTGCTAGGTCAGGGCTGTATGGCGAATGATCCAGTAATTCCCAATGAAACTTGTCCAGTTGCGTCTTTGTTCTTGCCGCATCAAGAGACTGAGCATTGTCATGAAATAGAACAATACTGCTAGAGAGCAGTCGCCGCTGGTAATTTTGAATAGCGCACCTAAGCTGTAATAATTTTACAGTACCTCTCTGTATTTATTGCCACTCCTGTTGGCCAAAAGTCTAAAAGAAGAATGCCTATCCAGTCCCAAAAAACCATGGCCATAATTTTCCATGTTGAAGATTCTTGTTTGAATTTTTGTGGTTCCGTATGGGAGTTGGAATGATGCCACTCACTGAATTGATGTTTATTCTGTGGAGTGTTGTGTGGAATTCACATTTCTTCACCAGTCACAATGTGGTTCAAGAATTCGTCACCATCCATGTGATAGTGCTCCAAAACAGACAAAGAATGTACCATTTGCTTTGTTTTGTGTTCTTCTGGAAACATTTTAGGCACCCCTGTTGCACACATTCTTTTATGGTGAAGTTTTTCTGTAACAGTTGAAAAATTACTGATCTTGAAACTTGCAGAAATTTCTGATGCAGCTCAACAATAATGAAGCGCCTGTGTTGGTGAATTGCCTCGTCAACTTTTTATGTCAAGTCTTAATTCATGACAGTAGGCCATCCAGATCTTTATTCATCACAAGCATTTCTCCTTTCTTCATTAAACTGCCTACACCAGTTACACATATTTCCATCATGTATTACAATATTAGAGAAGGAAAGTTGCTACTCGCCATATAGCGGAGATGCTGAGTCACGATAGGCACAACAAAAAGATTCACACAGTTATAAGTTTTGGCAATTAAGGCCTTTGTCTGCAATACACACACACACACACACACACACACACACAAGAAACTTTCACCCATGTCTGGAGTCTCAGACAACTGAAACCACACTGCGAGCATCAGCACCAGTGCATGAAGGGAGTGGCGACTGGGTGAGGGTAAGGAGGAGGCATCTTTTTTATCTGGATTGAAAGTGAGGAAACCCTATTCACATTCCTCCAGAACCTCAGTTACTTCTCCCCCATATGCTTCACCTGGTCCTACTCATCCCAACAAGCCACCTCCACCTCAGAGACGGCTACATCAGTACCTCTGTCCATATCAGACCTACTAACCACCAGCAATACCTCCACTTCGACAGCTGCTACCCATTCGATACCAAGAAGTCCCTTCTGTACAGCCTGGCCACCCGTGGTCGTCACATCTGCAGCGACGAGTAGTCCCTCTCAAAATATACCGAGGGTCTCACTGAAGCCTTCACCGACTGTAATTATCCTCCCAACCTTCTACAAAAACAAATCTCTGGTGCCTTATCTTTCCAGTCTCCCACCACCTCCCAAAGTCCCACAGTCCAGCCACAAAAGAGCATTCCCCTCATAACTCAGTACAATCCAGTGTCCTGCCCACTATCCTTCCAACTCCTCCTCCAGTGGTATTCCACCGAACCTACAGAATATACTCGTCCATCCTTACACAACCCCTGCTCCCAATCCCTTACCTCATGGCTCATACCCCTGTAATAGACCTAGATGCAAGACCTGTCCCATACATCCTCCTACCACCACCTACTCCAGTTGGTCACTAAATTCACCTATCCCATCAAAGGCAGAGCTACCTGTGAAACCAGTCATGTGATTTACAAGCTAAGCTCCAACCACTGTGTTGCATTCTATGCAGGCATGACAACCAACAAGCTTTCTGCCTGCATGTATGGCCACCAACAAACTGTGTCCAAAAAACAAGTGGACCACCCTGTTGCTGAACACGCTGCCAAACATGATATCCCTCATCTCAGTGACTGCTTCATAGCCTGTGCCATATGGATCCTTCCCACCAACACCAGCTTTTCTGAATTGCGCAGGTGGGAACTTTCCCTGCAATACATCCTACATTCCTGAACCCTCCTGGCCTCAACCATCGTTAGTCACTGTCCTCACCCATCCAGCCCACTCCCTGTATTCATTCCAGCACTACATAGCCGTCATTCAACTGCCACACCCAGTCTTAATTTCTTTTTATTTCTCTCCTTTCCACTCCTTACCCCCCCCCCCCCCCCAACTTTTCTCCTGCCCTCCATCTAAACTGCAGCACTTCACTGTCCGCCACCCTCACCATACTATCCCTCCTGCTCCCCGCCCGAACCTCCTCATTACCCCCACCCAGTCACCACTCCCATCATGCACTGGTGCTGCTGCTCGCAGTGTGGTTTCAGTTGTCTTAGACTGCAGATGTGTGTGCAAGTTTTGTGTGTGTGTGTGTTTGTTTGTGTGTGTGTGTGTGTGTGTGTGTGTGTGTGTGTGTGTGTGTGTGTGTGTGTATTGCTGACAAAGGCCCTAATAAGGTCCTAATGACCGAAAGCTATAATTGTGTGAATCTTTTAGTTGTGCCTATCGTGACTCAACATCTCCGCTATATGGTGAGTAGAAACTTTCCTTCTCTAATATTGTTACATTCCATCCTGGATTTTCCATTGTTTCATTAGATTTTTTTTTTTTAGATTAGATTTTTTTTTAGATTAGATTTGCTTTCATTCCCATTGATCTGTAGTGAGGAGGTCCTCCAGGATGTCGTCGTCGGCTGATACTCGTATCCGAGTTTTCATTTCTCTCCTGAGATTTCCTTTGTGACGGTTCAGGCGTGGAAGTGTCGTTGATGGCTTAGCAATCCAATCCTAGCGTGGAACAGGCGGCCACAGACATTACAGCTGATGGAAGGTGGAGGACGTGGCTGAGCCTGGAGGAGTTTACGTCTCCGGCGTTTGTCATCCTCCATTCTTCGACGTTCCAGCTCAAAGTTTTGAAGAGCATTTGAGGTAACTGAGCACCAGCGACTTTGGTCTTGTGCTATTGTGGACCAGTTACTTGGATCGATGTTCAAGTTTTTCAGATTTTTCTTGTACTGACCCTTATAACATTTGAGAGGGGCACCTCGTGGCCTTTTACCTGTGCTCACTTCGCTGTACAGCATTTGGCGTGGAAGTCTGTCATTTTTCATCCGCTGGACATGTCCGACCCATCTGAGTTGATGCCCAATGATAAGAGCTTCCATGCTATACATTTTTGCTTTCTCAGGAACAGCCGTGTTGGATATGAAGTCATCCCATTTCAGGTTCATGATATATCTTAGCTTCTGTTGGTTGAAGTGTTCTAGTTTCTTCAGATCACAGCGATATAACCTCCAGGTTTCGCAACCATATAGCAGGGTGGAAATGACTACACCATCAGTTTGGTGTGCAGTGTTAGGTCTTTATTCAGGAAGACACGCTTTGTAAGACGTCCAAATGCTACATGGGCAGCACGTAATCTATTCTCCACATCTTTTCCAGATGAGCAGTTAGATGACAGTATGCTTCCTAGGTAGAGGAAATGGTCCACTTGTTCCAAGGGTGTATCATAAATGGATATGCTTAAGTCAGGAACGGAGGAGCCAGGAGTTGGCTGCGCCATCACCTTTGTCTTTGGAATATTGATGGAGAGACCAAATCGTTTGTACGCCCTGCTGAAGGAATCAACTGACAGCTGCAACTCTGCAGGTGAATGAGCTGGAGAAGCATTGTCATCAGCATACTGCAGCTCTGTCACACGAGTGGTACTGGTGAACCTTTTTGAATGGAGTCTGGACTGGTTGAATAATCCTCCATCAAACCTGTACTTTAGTTCTATTCCTGCATTGTGTACGGTTGTCTCGTAAAGCATAGCTGCCAGATACAATGCAAATAATGTTGGTGCAAGAACGCATCCTTGTTGAAGCCCACTTATTATTGGGAATTCACCAGTCGTTTCATTCTGGCAGAGGACCTGTCCAGTCATATCATCATGGAGAGCTTCAATCAGGTCAACAAAATGTTCGGGGCAGCCGAAGTGTTTTAATACCATCCACATGGCTTCTCTGGGAACTGTATCAAAGGCCTTTTCTAGATCGTAGAAAACAAGTAGTAAAGGCTTTTGCTGTTCTCTGCGCTTCACCTGTAGTTGTCGTGCACAGAAAATCATGTCAATTGTCCCTCTTGAAGGTCGAAACCCGTATTGAGACTCAGGTAGTATAGTCTCTGAAAGTGTCTGGAGGCGATTTAAAAGGATTCTTGCAAAAATTTTGCCAGTGACAGGGAGTAGAGATATTCCCTGGTAGTTACCACAGGCGCTTCTGTCGCCCTTCTTGAAGATGGTGGCAATTGTGGAGTTCTTCAAGTCAGCTGGTACCTTGCAGGTTTCCCACATTAATAGAATGAGTGAGAAGAGTCTAGTTTTTGGAGGGAAGCCGCCACCCTCAATAAGCTCCATCGGGATGCCGTCAGGTCCAGGCGCCTTCCCAGGTTTCACACTCTTGAGTGCCTTGCAGAATTCTTGAAAAGTTGGAGGATTAGCCATCCAGGGTTTTGGAGGGTGCTGTGGGACATTTTTGAGAAAATCTCTAGCGGCAGTAGAAGGGCGGTTTAACAGTGAGCTGAAGTGCTCTTTCCAATGAGTTAAGATGTCCTGACTTTCAGTAAGAATGGTGGAGTTGTCAGCAGCTTTCAGTGTTCCTGATGAGGAGCGGATAGGTCCATACAGCTCTTTAATACTAGCGTAGAAGCCACACAAGTTCCTTGCATCGGAAAGATTTTGGAGTTCTGTGGCTTTCTGTTGCCACCATTTGTTCTTGATTACTCGTATTTCACTTTGACATTTCTGTTTGAGTTCTTGAAAGTGTGCTTTCTTTTCTGCGCAGGATGGATCTTGAGCAAGGGATAGGTAAACATCCCACTTTGCATTGATGATGGCTTGGATTTCTCCATGGTTGTCATCAAACCAGTCACTTCTTTTCCGTGCACTAAAACCATCATCATTCTCAGCAGTTTCTTTGACGATGTTCTTTAATGTGGTCCATTCTTGTTCGACGTCATCTTTGGTTGCTGGAGCTTTGTTAAGTTGTTCAGACAGTATGTCTTGTTGTTCAGGTTGCTTATGTTGAATTTTCTGCGTGGTGGGTTTGAAAAGTGGGATCGTGGCTTGCGATACTTTGGTACTCTCAAACGGCTGACTAAAAGTCTATGGTCAGTCCAGCACTCATCAATTTTTAGTGCTGCTTTTGTGATGAGAATGTCTTTCTTGTCACGCTGTCGCGTAATAACGTAGTCTATAAGATGCCAATGTTTGGAGCGTGGGTGCATCCATGTGGTCTTATAGCAGTTACGCAAACGGAATTGGGTATTGGAGATGAAAAGCTCGTGCTCAGCACATAGACCAAGAAGTAACAACCCATTTGCATTGCAGTTTCCCACCCCTTGTTTAGCCATGACGTCTCTCCAAAAACGGTTGTCCCTTCCCACTCTGGCATTGAAATCACCAAGTAAAATTAATTTATCTTGAATGGGTATTTTAGAGAGAGTACTGTTCAGTTGGTGGTAGAACTGATTCTTTGTGTCTTCATCACTGTCTAAAGTAGGAACATATGCAGAGACGAAGGTGATGAATCTGTCTGAACCAATGGGTACTCTAAGAGTCATCAGTCTTTCATTAATTGAGACAGGTGTAAGTCAAAGATCTTTCACTATTTTCGTTTTTACTGCAAATCCTGCACCATGGATGCGTGGTTCTCCTGCATCCTTTCCCTTCCAGAAGATGGTGTACCCTGAACGTACCTCACTAATGTGTCCCTCACCTGAGAGTCTTGTCTTACTCAAGGCAGCTATGTCTATATCTAGCCGGGCTAGTTCTTGGGTGATACGAGCAGTTCTTCTCTCTGGCCTGTGATTGTTCACGTCCAGGAGGGTCCTGACATTCCATGTCCCTATTGTCATAATCATTTCATTCTTCTTTTGTTTACATCCGCAGTATAAGGAGTGACCTACTGGGTGCGGATTCCCAGCCCGGTTCAAGTGTGACTTCCGATGTTTAGCCCACATTTTCTAGGGCCTTCCCCATTCAGGGTGGGCAGCGGTCATCCTAAATAGGCCTGCCCAGTCGCAGATGCAGGACCGGATTCCCGAGTAGTCACTCGGGTTCTCAGGAAGGCGACCATCACACACCTGCCGCCAATGTGCAGGTCCAGACTAGTAGCTTCCAGCCTCACTCGGAGCCTGCTACCATCGTCCTTATCCCATCGCCATTGGTCTTTAGAGAAAATGACAGGAGAAATTGCAATTTGCGTGAATTTGTTTAAGGTGGATTACAGCTTGCGAGGAAGTGACCCACACACTATGATTCTGGAACAATTCATCACGGCACATATGTATGTGACATGTGACTTCAGGTACCAGAACTGCAACGAACTGCCGCGAGCTCAATGATGGCTGAGCGGCGCCTTTACAGCCAGTTTGTCTGGCATGACCTCTTCCGCCTCCACAATCGTTTAGAACCTGGGATATAAGATTCTTTTTCCGCTCGCTTCGCCGTTGGGTCGAAGGGTAGATAATAGATACTAGAGAGGAAAGTGAAAGACACCCTTGGGCCTCGGAAACCTAATACCGTTGGGGTCAAAGAAACCAAGAGTTGGCCGAGGGGGGCCGGATAGGAAAGGAAACAGGAGAAGCCTGACACAAGTAAGTGGAAGTAATGCCAGGCTTAGCTAAGGGCCCGTGTGGATGCCACCCACATACTCCCAAGACAGGAGCCCCCTGCGGGGACCAGGATGTAGAACATGTCAGAAAGCCAACAATATATGACAAATATTTACAACTCACACAAATAAGCTAATGTACCATTCCACAGGTCACAAGTGGCATGGTCGTCATTTTTTAATGAACGCTATATGAAAGAATCATTTTACAATAATGCACTGAATTTAAAATAAAAAAGTTTTTTATGTATTTATAAGGTAATAAATGTGTAATACAACTACTATAATATTTATTTACAATGAACACATTATTGCACTGAACTGGTGCAGAAGTTAGATTGTACTTACACACACACAACACACAACACACACACACACACACACACACACACACACACACACTTATTTACAATGAACACATTACTGCACTGAAATTGTGCAGAAGATACACACACACACACACACACACACACACACACACACACACACACACAAATCAGTTGATTCTACTGAGAAATTCATCAATGGAGTAGAAGGAGTTGGCCACCAATAAATCCTTTAGGCTTCTCCTAAACTGAATTTCATTGGTTGTTAAGCTTTTTATGGCTGCTGGCAAGTTATTGAAAATGTGTGTTCCGGAATAATGCACACCTTCTTGTACAAGACTAAGTGACTTTAACTCCTTGTGAAGATTATTCTTATTCCTAGTATTGATTCCATGAATTGAGCCGTTGGTTCGAAAAAGTGATATATTTTGAATGACAAATTTCATTAAGGAATAAATATATTGGGAAGCAGTAGTTAGTATCCCTAGTTCCCTAAACAGGCTTCTGCAGGATGTTCTTGCGTTCACATCACATATAACTATTACTGCACGTTTTTGTGCCCAGAAAACTTTAGCTTGGCTTGATGAATTACCCCAAAAAATAATCCCATATGACATTATGGAATGAAAGTAAGCATAGTATGCCAGCTTTTTCATTTTTATATCGCCTATGTCTGACACAATTCGCATTGCAAATAGAGATTTGTTAAGACGCTTCAGCAGTTCTGTGGTGTGCTCCTCCCAGTTGATTTTATTATCAAGTTGTAATCCCAAGAATTTAACACTGTCCACTACTTCTATCTGCTTGTCATTGTATGTTGGGCATATACTCGTGGGACACCCCTTACAAGTTCTGAACTGCTTGTAGTTTTTTTTTTTTTTTTTCAAAATTTAGTGACAAAGAATTGGCTAGGAACCAGTGATTAATGTTCACAAATATTTTATTAGTTGACCTTTCTAAGACTACACTTGATTTTCTATTTATTGCAATGTTTGTATCATCAGCAAACAAAATGAACTTGACTTCTGGTAATGTTACTGATGTAAGGTCATTGATATATACAATAAAAAGTAAGGGCCCTAAAATGGAACCTTGTGGGATCCCACATGTAATTAGTTCCTAGTTGGATGATGCCTGATAGCTTGATACATGTCTCTTTCCTAATAACACCCTTTGTTTCCTGCCAGAGACATAAGATTTGAACCATTTTGCAGCATTTACTGTTACACTATAATATTCTAATTTACTTAAAAGGATATTGTTATTTACACAGTCAAATGCCTTTGACAGATCACAAAATATATCAGTTGCCTGCAATTTTTGTCTAATGAATTAAGCACATTTTCACTGTAAGTGTAGATAGCCTTCTCAATATCAGAACCCGCTAGAAATCCAAACTGTGACATTGGCAGTATGTTATTTTAGATAAGATGGTTATAAAGCCGATTATACATTACTTTTTCTAAAATTTTTGAGAATGCTGGCAAAAGTGAAATTGGATGGAAATTTGGTGCTATTTCTTTGTCTCCCTTCTTAAACAGTGGCTTAACTTCAGCATATTTCAACCATTCAGGAAATACAAAATTGTTAAGGAAGATCAAAGAGTGTCCTAGATCGGCGAAGGAGAAAAGAGACCCACTTGCAATGTCGGGAATATACCGTATACCATGCACATGCGGAAAAGTTTGTCGGAATGACTGGACGATCAATTAACACCAGGATCAAAGAGCATAAGCGACATTGCAGGTTGGGGCAGGTGGAGAAATCGGCTGTGGCAGAGCACGCACTGAATGAGACCGACCACGTAATAAAATTCGCCGACACGGAAATTCTGGCTGTAGAGAAGCACTATCACATGCGCTTGTTCAGAGAAGCTGTAGAAATCCAAAAACACGCGAACAGTTTCAACAAGAAAGAGGAAAGCCTTAAGGTAAACGGATCCTGGCTGCCCGTACTGCAGCGAACGACCGTCGCAGGTAGCAAGAGGAGAACCGCACCGGAAATGACCGCGGAGAAGCCCTCGGACGTTGGCGCGTCAGGTACATATAGTCTGCGGCCGCGAGCTCGCCTCCAGTTCACCACCGGCAATGGAGGGTGAACCTTTGGCAATGCCAGCCACTCATGCTGGCGAAACGTCAGAAAAATCATTAGATGAACGTCGGCCGAAGAACCCAAGACAGAATCCAATAGGCAGTTTGTCATTCAGGAAATATTTCACTGATAAATGACTGGTTACACAGATAGCTTAATATGTTACTTAGAATCACATTCTTTCATTAACTTTGTTGATATTTCATCGTACCGACTAGATGTTTTTGATTTTAAAGATTTTGTGATGGATATTATTTCTGCTGAGGTAGTGAGGGTCAAATTCATATTATGGAAGTTACTTGAGATGTCTGGTCTGAGGTATTCCATAGCAGCATCTACAGAACCTGACAACACCATCTTGTCAGTAACAGTTATAAAATGTTTGTTAAAAAGTTCTGCAACACTGTACATGTCTGTCACCAATGTATCATTTACTCTTAATGCTATTTGTCTGGTTCTACCGGTCTCCTCCTTCACTATATCCCATATAGTCTTTATTTTGTTATCTGATGTGACTATCTTTTCCTTGTTATATTTTTGCTTTGATGTCCATATTACAGTCTTTAATATTTAGCAGTATTCCTTGTAATGTGCTATAGCATCAACATCGGAACTGTTTCGGATTGACAGATACAGTTTTCTTTTTGTTTTAAAAGATACCTCTATTCCTTGAATAGACTGTGCTCTAACCTTGGTAAGTTTTGGGGGAAAACAGTGTTCGAATAAGGTAAGCACTTTATTGGCAAGAGTGTTATATTTTTCATTCATGCCATGAGCACTGTAAACATCAGTCCAGTGAATGTCTCTAAGGAGTGTCCTAAAATAATCAATTTTTGGCTTATTGATTACCCTCTTGAGCTAAGATCTAACAGATTGTATATCCTGTTCAGTATTAACATTTAACAGAAGGAACTGCATCTCATGGTTTGAGAGGCCATTGACTATTGGTTTAATAGTCATGCATTACACCTGCACCATAAATTTCAGCAAGCTGTTGTTGAATTTCAGCAGGATGAACTTAAGTATGGAATAATGGAGCACACTCCACAATCAACAGGATTACTGATCAACATGGTGACAGGCAAAGCAATATAACCATACAACCAACGCCAGAAGAGACATGAAATGTAATGGCCGCATAGTGACAGACTGGCCAAGAGTGAACAACCATGAATGGATGTCACATGACAGGATGCAAGGACACAATGCGTTATCAATTCTTACTCTTAAAGTAGCTCTTGTAAATGGAAGTGTTAGATAATCTTTTCCGAAGATGTTTGTTGGACTGTAGCCTTGTATGGAAGTGAAACATGTATGATGATCAGTTCAGAAAAGAAGACAATCAAAGTTTTGTAAATGTGGTTTATAGTAGAATGCTGAAGATTAAATGGATAGATCAAATAACTAATGAGGAGGTATGAAATCAAACTGGGAAAAATGACATTTATTGCACATCTTCACCAAAAGAAGGAATCAGGTGATCGACATATCCTGAATCATCAGATTGTTATGGAAGAAAGTGTGGGATGGGGGGGGGGGGGGGGGGAGGTGAGGTGAAAATTAAGAGGCACTAAGGCTTGACTACAATAAGCAGTCATAAATGAATGTAGATTAAGTAGTTTTGTAGAGATGGAGAGGTTTGCACCGTATAGACTAGCATAGAGAGCTGCATCAAACCAGTCTTCAGACTGAAGACCCCAACAACAGCAACAACAATAACAACATGACATTTGTTAAAGAAAGCTCTATTCATCAGTCCATCAAGTGAGAACGACAGGTTTCTGTTATTAAATCAAAGGAATGCCTCATGTGTACTCCGTGTCCTATTTGTAGTTCTAGAGCACCATGTTTTCTGTTTTGTCAATCATATTAGTGATTCCCCAAATTCTAACATCATCTTCTGGATTATACAGCCTGGCATATCTCAAGCTCCTCTTTTAACCAGTCTATGTGATCTCTCCTATATATAAAAAACCTGATTAGACTGTGTGTATCCCCTATTAATTTTTTTTATTTTAACTTCTGTGCTGCACATCTGATAACTAATATCATCCCAAGCAAGGCATAATTTCACTGCTGTATTATAGATATTATGCATTTGCGTAGTTTTTCTGTGTTTTGTTCTTCCTTTTCACCTGACATGCACATGCACTGTAGTGAGAAGTTTTCTTGCATTTAATGTGTATTACAGGTATGTGTTCAAATAAACATTGCATGGCTGGTAATTTCCCCACCTATTCTATGAGATAAAAGAATTTATCAAGTGTATTATATTACTGTAGTGTTAATAGCTAGCCTGTTATTCTTTTAAATTATCGGTTATATTGTACTGTGTGTGTGTGTGTGTGTGTGGCATTGTCTGTTGTTGTAATGGCCTAATGACAATAAAATTTTATTACCATTATTATTATCATTATTATCATCATCATCATCATCATCATCATCATCATCATCATCTTTCTTGTTTTTGTTGTTGGTATAGTATTATTATCATCATTCCCAGTCAAACAGTCTGTTTACAGTTTGAGTGAAAATTGCTGGGATCACCATGAGTATATTAAGATGCAGGTGGAAGAGTATTGAAATATTAAGAATTTTTCCATATCAGTCGTTGTTTGTAACAAAAATTTTAAGAAGCTTGCCTGTGAAGTCATTGTATATAGATATATTTTTAAAATTATTTACAGGGGGTACGGTAATCAGATATAAACAGGATTCTATTTTTTTTTTAATTCATTTATTGAAACACAATAGGCAGTTACAAATTATTTTTCCATAGTTTCCCACATTAGAAATACATTTTTACCAGTGAGAAGGAAAGTTTTTTTTATCGTAGCATCGTAGAATGAACTGGTCACATCAGGAGCCAATGGCACATATTTCTCCATGCCTTCGACATCTTCAAGTTGGCACCCTCCTAGAGCTTCTTTAAGTGGTCCAAACAAACATAAATTGCAGGGCAATAGGTCCAGGCTGTAAAGAGGATGATCAAGTTGAGTCCAGTGCATTTCCTGTAGTTTGTTGACTTTTGGAGCTGCAGTATGAGGCCTGTTGTGAAGGACTACGATCTATTGAGTCAGTTGGTCTCATCTTTTGTGGTGATATGCATCCCTCAACTTCAGCAGCTTGCAGTAGTACACAGCATTTATTGTGAGTTGCTCATGCAAAAAGTTGATGAGACAAAATGCCTTACGAATTAAAGAAAAAAAAAATGAAAGAACCATGCTAGCTGACAGTTGAGACTTGATGTTCACCAGTGCTCCCTCACCTTTCGTCCGCCACTCCTTACTGGCTTGCTTGAACTCAGGAGTGTGGTGGTGGACCCACATTTCATTGCAGGTGACGATCTGACTCAAACTGCATCACCTTCTTTTGCAAACCTCGCTGTAAGAATAGGACAAACATCTCACCTTCTGATTTTCAGTCAAAAGACAAGGCACGCAGCCGGAACACACTTTACGGAACTGTATGTAATTTGTGATGACCACTTGACACCTCCCATATTCTGCTATTTCCAACACATTCGCCTGTCAATCGTCTTCAAGAAAGTCTTCAACTGCATGGACGTTTTCATCTGTATTGCTGGTCTGATGACAGCGATTGTGTTGCTGATCTTCCACATGTTCTCATCCTTCCTCGAATTCTTTATGCCAGACAAACACATGCGTCCTCAAGAATGTTTGATCACCAAACTGTGCAGTGTGTCTCTGGAAAATTTCCATAGCTTGAACTTCTTCACAAGCAAGAAATTTTGTAATTATGTGTTGCACAATGGAGAGGCACACCCGTTGCTCTGACATCATGAGCGTTACTGATGAAGCTGTGGGAAGTATGTAACAGCCAGCTCTCCCTACTCCTAATGGTCCCACCCAACAACACTATAAGCCCAGGTCCTGTCCTGCTAACTGCTGACCCTGAAGAACAAAAGTCCTGATTATATTTGATTCAACCTGATATTTGTGCAGTGTATAGCTCATGATTTTGTGTCATATGTGTACAATAGAAAGTTAGCATCTTATGAGTGAAAAAAAATTAACTTTTTTCCTTCCAGGAGCTGTTGTTGCTGTAGCAGCTAGCCGTGATGGATCACTTGTAGTCACAGGGGGTGAAGATCGAAGGGTGGTGTTGTGGGAAAGGTCTTCCTGATACAGCTGGTTATGTAGCCTGGAGTTTCATAAGTCTGCTTGTGGACCAACAGAATATATTTTTAAATTGTGCCTTAATAATGCTATCAGTAGATATAACACTGGTTTATGTAAAGCAACTTTTGAATGTTGAGCTTTTAACAACAATGTTTTGGGATTTACTACATGAACATTATTTCTTCAATGTTTTACAGTGCTATTTACAAGAAACATGTATGAAGGGCTATTATTCTTTTCCCACCACATCCAGTGAAAATAGATTTTTAATAAATGCTGTAAATAAACTAAAACATAGGAACATCTGTACAGATATTTGTGTACTTGTACATATTTATATGTTTTAAGGAAAAGTGAAACATAATATTGATATATTTTATTGTACATTAAAAAAACATTTCATTGTTTTCCTTTAAAAGCTCTGTGTTTTTGGTGTTGATGTCAGTGGGTGATTCTATTACCAAATGTATAGAGTGTACAGTTGTCAAAGATCCTACTGCTGTGTGTACAAAGCTGAAATTTTTGTATTCTAGCTCAGGTGGCAGAGTATTCAGAATAGTGTGCAGAGGGAACTCTGGAAATGGCTTCTGGCCATGGGGGTGCACTCACAGCCACAGGTGCAGCCAGACATTGCCAGATGTCGTTCAATGAGAAACCCAACCGCTTCTATTACTTTTTATTTAGGACTGTTGGATGAATGCTACTGTGAGATTGAAGGGATTGACAAAGAACAACTCATGAGGAGTTACATCAACCATAAAAAAATAAAAGCAGGAAAATTGCAGTTGTCAATAAAAGAGATTCTTGCAAAATATTTCTGCAGTCTATACTGTAACTCTGTTCAAGTGCATGGAATGTAAACCAGTTTGTAGTAACGTGGAAAATCTAACAGGCCTGTTGACGTAGCAGAAGAGCTAACAGAAATGCAAAGTCTTTCGTGGCAGACAGACACACACACATGCACGCGCGCACCCACCCACCCACCCACCCACACACACACACACACACACACACACACACACACACACACACACACACATACTTTGTGTAATTTCATTTTCCCACATAAGTGAAGGCTTTGAGCTGGCAAATCAGTGCACTGTAGTGTTCTTTCTCTTATGGAGAGGGTTGTAATGGAGTTTGTGTTATTTTATGTGGATCCTTGTGGAAGGAGGGAAAAAAAGGATTATAGCTCACACAAAGCAAAGATTTGCAGCAGGAGGAAACACACAAAAATGCAAGCTTTTAGAGCCAGTGACTCCTTCTTCTTGCAGAGGGGTTGAAGGAGCAGGATGAAGAAAAAGGACTGGTAAGGTTTAGAAAACAGTGAGTATAACAGAAAAGTCACCCAGAACAATGGGTCAGGAGAGAGTATTCCTTCACATCCTGCCTGGTAAACTTCCGGTGACCAAGGGTTCTGAGCGACTTCTCTCTATTTCTCCCCGTTTCCTAAAATTCAAAAGTCCTTTCCTTCATCCATCTTCCTTCACCTTCTGCCAGAATAGGAAGGCACTGGCTCCCAAAGTTTGCACGTTTCTTTAACTTTTATGCATTTTCTCCTGTCACCAATTGATGAAAAGATTATATTTGACTATCCAATTATATTATATCCTGATGGTATGGTGAATATAATGGGCATGACCTCTGGACAACTTCAGCTGATTAAACTGCACCTGTGTGTGTGTGTGTGTGTGGGTGTGTGTGTGTGGAATGGACTACACATTTTGTACTGGTTTTTATGTGGTGTGATTACCATATTTCATCCTTATGGGGATGAATTATTGCAGTCAACAGCACCAAGCTCTAGATATAGCTGCTATTCCAAGAAGGCTCATTGCAAACAACATGGAGAGGGAGCAAGGTGTAGCAAAGTATGTTGCTTATTTCCCTGCAATGCATGAAGAGCTGCTTGCATTAAATATCCTAGTGTGGGTTGCATTTTTGATAAAATGAACTAGTTTATTGATACGTAACTTTTTGGACCTAAAAAGGGGACATCACCAACTTGACCTCATATTGGAAATAGGCAAAAAAACACGCTTGTAAGATACCAGTACTAGAAATTGATCTTACATGACAATGTGGACCAAAATACTGATATTATGCAGTTATGACATTCTGGATGTACAGCAAAAGCTGTACATTCAGAAGGTGATAACTTTAGCATTTATGTACATTGTTTATTCATCACTGGCTCTGTTTAATGCAGCTGTTTAATGCCTGAGGATGAAGTACTGGTACAGTGGAGTGAAATCTTAATTAAGACCACTTTATTTTATGTGAAAAAGAGAGCTAAATAACATGAGTACATAAATGTCGACCTCAATTGCATGTGTATTCAGTATTATTTCAACAGTAATCTCATATTGATGCACACACACACACACACACACACACACACACACACACACACACACACACACACACAGCTGGTATTTCAAAGTCTTTGCATCAAATGTCTAAAAATGATAGATCCTGTCAAGGGGAACAACTTTTGTTAAAGGCAAAATCTTTGCGGATGCTCCCCAATGATGCTAGTTGTCTTTTTATTGAATATGCCAGCCCTGTGATAATAGAATTTCGCTGAACTAGAAGGAGCAGGGTCTACTAACCATGTGTGCTACATCTGCTTACTATCTACTCCAGTAAATATTGATAGCTATTTTCAACAAGAAAACATAAGAATCAGCATCTCTTAAGTGTAGATAGATATTTTAGAAGTGGATCAGGAACTTTAATTTTACTCACCGAACTCCTTTCACATGTAAGAGGTGATGGAATTTTAGGCTGCACACACATGCTGCTGCATAATGCCTATAATCCAGCCCATCTTAGGCATGTAACCAATAATAAAAAATGCCTAGCGTCACTGGGAAGTGTCAGCAAACATTTTATCTCAAACAGAAGTTGTTCCCTATGATGTCAGTTTGCAGTTTAATCATTCCAGTCATGTTGAATAGTGCAGGGTGATTCAAATGAAAACCTTTAAAGTACCATAAAATTTCGAAAAGTTATGTGACTTAGCAGGTAGATGGCAGCAATGTTCCTTGAGGTTCAGAAAGTGACTGACAAGTGGCAGAGTGATGCTACAATGCAGGAGAAGACAGGAGCATTCACGACAAGATGGCTGCTCTATCCGTCACCACCCTCTTTGTAGCCCAAAGCTGATTTATTAATTTTGAAATGAGTAATAATTTGGGCAGCTGGTCACATTTTCACAGCACTGAAGCCCGCTGAGATAGTGACACACTGCAGAGAGTAGTGAAGGTAGAATCTGAATAAAAAGTTTTTTTTTAATATTCATCTTTTATTCTTCTTCTTTGTTGAAAGTTGTACACTTGTAGTCCATTCTAAAATGTAACTTTTAATACTGGTCTAGAGGTTGCTAGAGTTAATTTAGTTAAGTGATATGAACGCTGGTGGACATTTTAGAGCTGAACACACATATGTTCAGTCATTTCACTTCACAATACAAACCAACATCAACCACAATACAAACACAACACACACAACATTTACTCCATTCACGCACTTCAAACTCATACTACTAACTGCCCAAAGACAAAAATTTATCTCTAACGATGTGTAGCAAAGAAAATATTATCATATATCAATCTATTTGTGTAAAATCATCTTTGAAACATACATTCTAAAAATAAAGTACAAATATTTGTTAATCATTGCTAATCTTCATCATCATAATTACATTTAAAGTGTTTATATATGTTGACTTTTATACATTTTCAGTTAGCTATATGGTAGTGGATTTCTGGGTTTTGAGTCTTCAACTTGGGAATTGGGAATTTCATATGGCTGAAGATCGGTTAGTACATTTATCTCACCATAACCAGTTTTATTACACTGCCTTGCTGTCAACATGCATTGGGATTGAGTAGTGATCTGTGATGCATTTTTTGTGTAGTGAAGGTGTCAATTCATTGCACAATGACAGCACAGTACGGTGTTCTATGTTTGTCATTGCAGCAAGTGTATGAGTGGTGTAGGAAGTTTAAGAGTGATGTAACTTCTGTGGAGGATGGCCCAGGACTAGGGCAGGCTCACTGTTCAGTTATGGACAGAACACTGTGTTAGTGGAGGAGCTCAACTGCCTGCTGGAAAAGTCCCACTCACACTCATTCTCTTTTGGGATGCAAATGGAATAATTTTGGAGCATTTCATGGATAGAGGAGTGATAATAACCAGTACTTTTTATTCAGACATACTGAAAAATCAACTTTGCCCTACAATCAGGAGTAAACGATGAGGACTTCTGATTTCAGGAGTACTGGTACAGTATGACAACGCCTGAGTGCATACAGCCTGTAAGACAGTTGAGTCTGTTCAGAAAATTAAATCTGGATGTCTGGTACATTCTCCTTATTCACTAGACCTCATGCCTAGTGACTTTCACCTGTCTGATGCACTGCAAGAAACAATGGGAGGTAGGGTTGGGTTGGGTTGTTTGGGGATGAGACCAAACAGCAAGGTCATCGATCTCATCAGATTAGGGAAGGATGGGGAAGGAAGTCGGCCATGCCCTTTTAAAGGAATCATCCTGGCATTTGCCTGGAGCGATTTAGGGAAATCATGGAAAACCTATATCAGGATGGCTGGACGCGGGATTGAACCATCGTCCTCTGAATGTGAGCCCAGTGTGCTTACCACTCCGCCACCTCGCTTGGGGGGGAGGGGGTGGGGGTAGGCATTTCAGAAGTGATGAAGAAGTGAAAACCATGGGACATGACTGGCTACACGCACAACTAAAAGCATTCTTCATCGTGGTGTCTATGCACTTCTGAAGCAGTGGAATACGTGCATTCAACCCAAGGAGACTACATAAAAAAACGACATGTAAGTTTTTTGTTCGTTATTACAATTAAAAATATTATAGCACTTTTAAGATTTTCATTTGAATCACTCTTGTACTCCATTTAACAGTGTCAGATCTACAATCCAAAGAAGATAACACATAACAGCAATGTTAATAAGTGACTAGTGCTGCACTGCTTCTTTAATGACACACTCATTCATTTACACTGCATTTGTGAACAGCAACATAAAAATTTTCAAATGGAATTGCTGGAACCTACTATATGTTAGAAACCATACATTTTAATACAGTGAACGAAGCATGATAGCAGTCTCAAAACAGTATGTAAACAATAATATAATTGTCCTATTGAAGGTATTGAAAGAAAGATTTTGCTCCTTTCCAGTTTTCCAAAAGGTTACAGCACCTTTCATATACTCCTCTATTACAGATGGGGACAAAGTGGTATCTGATGATATTACATCTTCAAACCAGGCTTCATCGTCGCTTATTTCCTTGTTTTTACATCCTTTCCTTGTTGTACCAATGAAGCTCTTCAACAAATGAGGCTGTGGTGAAATGGCAATCTCATTATTGTCATATCCTTTCATAAGGAAACATTGAATGCCAGTCCACTATCTTGCTCTATATCTAGTATGTCTTCATTCATGAAACTGTCTATGATTTGTGCAACTAAATTGAGAGCTATAAATAATAGCATAAAGAATGCCCCATTTGCTTTCATTTTCTGGGTATAAAAGTTAGTTGAATGGCCACATGTAATAATGCTTATCGGCTACGACTTTCAGTAGCTCTTGTTCTTTGGTGTTTAAATGGTGCAGTTTGACATCCATCCTACACTGCTCCTGGAGATGCTGCATTATTGCTTGTTGGTTCAGGAGTTGTCAATAAATTTTATGAAAATGGATGTACATCAGTACGTAACGGAAAAATCGCTTGGCGTTAGGTCAGGTGAACGTAGAGGCCATGCAAAGCAAGTCTTGTCATTGGGCCCCTTGCGGCCTATCCAGCGTTTGGGAAGAACTTGGCTATAGACTTGATGTGTGCCGTGTGACAACATTTGAACACTTATAAGGTTCTTGGTAAAACTGTTTGAGTTGCTCTTTCATTTGACATATCGTTTATAACTGTAAGTTTAATGTAATAAATATTATAAAGCGTTAAAACCCCGATATTCATTTATAAACACCCTGTACTGTTCACACAGTAAAATTGCTGCAGGAAGCATGACATTTTAATTTATTACTTTGTTATTTGAGATACATTTTGCAAATAGTATTCATGTGCACCACTGAATGTATCGGAAAAATTAAATCATGGTACCACATACAGTTCACGAGATATGACATTATAAACACTGAGATTTGTGAAAAAATGCTGCATCATGCAAGACATTTAAATTTACTACTGTGTTGCTACAAACTTTATTCACAACACTTTTTGCAAACAGTATCTACATCTGTCACTGCGTATACCTACAAAAATATATCTTTCTAAGACAGATAATTCAGGAGATATGACGTCACAGAGATGCGTGAAAAACTGCCATATCACACGTGTCATTTTAATTTACTACTTCTTTACTACTAATTCTATTTGCAACATATTTTTCTGACAGTACCCATGTATGCTGCTGAATGCAACTACAAAAACACATCATTGTACAACATGAAGTTCAGGATATGAAATCATAAACCATAAGATATGTGCAAAACTGCATCATCATCAATGACATTTTAATTTATTACATCTTTACTACTTATTCTATACACAACGCATTTTTCAGGCAGTAAGCTCATATACCACTTGGTGTACCTGCAAAATTATATGATTGTACAGCACATAGTTCAGGAGGTACGATATCAATTATTGAGCTGAAGGGCAAAACTCGCTGAAGAAAGAGGTGAAATGTCTGTGCAAATATGTGTGAAATATGTTCAAATAAATGGGAAATATAGTTGACATGTGCCTATGCAGGCAAAGCCACAGGTAAAAAGCTCATCCTAAACCTCTGGAACGATTTCATCCAAATTTGGTACATATATTAGTTACAATCTGGAAAAAAATACTGCGGGGGTTAGGACCGCCAGCCTCCTATTGGGATGAGTGTGTGATCTGGAGAGAGAAGGGGGAAGAAGGAGGGAATGAGCGCAGGTAAGGGAGGAAGAGGTACAGGATGGATAGAGAGAGATGATGGGGAAATGGACGGAGAGAGGGGAGAGGAGCAGACGGATAGAGACAGGAAGCAAGAGGCAGGCGGAGAGAGAGAGAGAGAGAGAGAGAGAGAGAGAGAGAGAGTTGGTGGGAGTCAAACAGACAGAGGAGGGAATGTTTCTTTCATCTTTATTTCCCTAATGGGAATGTTTGGAATAGGTGGTTGAAAGAGTCCAGTAGTGGATCCATAACTGCTGTATCTTGCACCAGGTTTTGCGTTTCTCTTAGTTTTTTTTTTTTGTTATGGTCGCCACGCAATACCAGTTCTGCAAGGATCCTACTATTCAGTACCTTTGAACCATGACACAGCTTCTCCCCCGTGGGTGCTGATCCCTTGCATCAAAGATTCTGAAAGAGATTTTTCTTGTTCTAGTGGAATAACCCACTCGGAGGAGTCGAACTCAATGTACTACTTACGACTCGAAATTCTCTTAATGAATCGACTACACAGACTCAGAATAATAGTACAATAAAAACATAACATAATCCCATGATGATTTCTGTGCTGCCATGGAGGTCATGTACACTCCATGCCTTTCCCTCGTGGCCCCTCAGAGAAAAAGACTCCATCCAGCGGGTAGAAGCGCCAGACCATGACTCACATTGCCGATAGCACAGGATCGGTACAATTCCAATCAGCAGAAACCATCAACAATCCTTCCAAAAGTGAGGTGTTTCCTACTTACTAACTACCTTAGCCCATGAACATCTTTCATCACCTAATGTATGTCAAGGATGTGGAACATCTCACTCTATAAATAACATGTTACTGCTCATATTCCCCCACTGAAGCAAAATATGTCATGCTCATAAACTTAATTCTAATAATTTAATGCATTTACAATAAACATCAAATTTCAGAAAATTGTTTAGTGCTGTAACTTTGC
This sequence comes from Schistocerca americana, assembly GCF_021461395.2. NCBI lineage: Eukaryota > Metazoa > Arthropoda > Insecta > Orthoptera > Acrididae > Schistocerca > Schistocerca americana. The sequence goes on along the minus strand of NC_060120.1, from coordinate 97,875,632 downwards.
AAAATACTAAGTTTGTTTGCAGTTAATTTCCCTCTTGGACTTTGCTTTACGTTTCCCTCAACTCTCTCATATTTCAGCAATTACTTCCCGTCATGACTTAACCCAACACCAAGCTATGTTCAGATCCAGTCCAAATGGAACTTGCATAAAATTTCTTTTTTTCATTGCTATTTTTCTTTATCACACTATAATTCTGCCTGCGCTCCATCATTCAGACATTTTAATTTTGTGATTACACTTTAGAATTCTCCTTTTGTCCTTGTTACCCGAGCTACATGACCTCTGTTTCCCTCAGCTATGGGTATTCTGACATGCACAGACATTCCTAGGTTTCTCAAGATATTACTATTAATTAGTTTAATTACTTTCTTTGCAATACATAGGTGTCACTACTTTTTTACTGTCATGTCCTCATTACAGCAAATCTTAGAAACGTACTTATGTTTATTTGCCACTTTAAATTAATTCATTTACCATATTTTATGGACTATAAGATGCAATGTTGCCTCCAATTTTTGGGCGTGTATTATACTTGAAATTAATGTAAAAACATCCAGCATTTGATTTAAAATTCCCACCAGTCTTAAAAATGGCCATATATTTGATGTTGTGGAAAAACTATTTCTATCTGGCAACATTGAATTCAACTGGCAGCAGCAGTACACCAATGCAACGAGCATGATTTGCAGTGATTCACAAGCTTGCTAACACTGTTTCTCTCCCAAAATACTATCACGAACCCAGAACGCTGTCTAGCTTGTGATACATCATTGCTGTCTACGGTGTCAGTGAACTTGAATTGAAAGTGATTTGTGTTGTCGGTAACAGTACAATATTTCTATTAGTAGCTAGTTTCATAGTGGGAAAAAAAAGGATTCATATGGTGTGGGCTATAAATTGAAAGTCGTAGCATACACAGAAGAACATGGAAACAGAAGGCCGAGTGGTATTTTGGCCCTCCATCAACAGAAAAAAAACATTCACAATTAGCAGATTAATAAAGAAGAACTAAACAAGCAAAACGAGCTGAAAGATACATGTGTTCAGTAAACTAGATAAAAAATCAGTAGAGTCATATCTCAATGAGGAACTCGAGACTTTCAGCACAGCTCACGAGCACGTAGAGGGCTCAAATTTAAAAGAGTAGTTGACCATGCACTGGATAGATAGGCATCCAGTAGAACAGTTCATAAGGGGAGCAAACCACTACTGTATACAGTCACTGTAAAGAAACTTTTGAAGAAACAGATATTACTGCACAATAGGAGTAAAATGAAGCACAGGGCTATCAATAGGTAGATGCTGAATGAAATGTGTGTGGCTGGCAAGAGAGCAATGCATGATGCCATCAGTGACTACCATTGCAGAATATTGTCAAATGACACTTCACAAAATCCAGAGAAATTCTGTGATATATACATAGGCTCAGTGGCACCAAAGTTAGTGTCCGTTCCCTACCGAATGAGACAGGAACTGAAATTGAGGGTAGCAAAGCAAAAGCTGAAATGCTTAACACCATTTCCAAATGTTCCTTTGCGAAGGAAAACCCAGGAGAATTGCTCCTTGTGCCACTGGAAGGATGAATGAAAAGTGCAAGTGCTGTTGAGGAACAGCTGAAATTGCTAAAATTGAACAAAGCTGGAGGGCCCGTTGGAATCCCAGTCATTCTATACTGTATGTGTGTGTGTGTGTGTGTGTGTGTGTGTGTGTGTGTCAGTCAGTTAGCCCGCCCCCTTCTAACTATATCATAGTTCCCTCAAACAAAAAACCCTCTTGGAAAAAGGTGCAGGACACATCTGTCTACAAGAGTAGAGGTGATCCACAAAACTACCGTCCAGTATCCATTATGTCGATTTTTGTAGAATCTTAGAGCACATTCTGAGCTCAAACATAATGAGGTGTCTTGAACAGAATGACCTCCTCGGCGCTAACCAGCATGTATTTCAAAAACATCGATCTTTTGAAACCCAACTCGTATTGTTCTCACATGACATACTGAAAGCTTTGGATGAAGGCAACCAGGTAGATGCAGGGTTGCTTGATTTCCAAAAAGCATTTGACTCAGTACCACATCTAAGCTTATTGTCAAAAGTATGATCATGTGGGATATCAAATGAAATTTGTGACTGGATTGAGGACTTTTTAGTAGAGAAGTCACATCATGTTATCTTGGATGGAAAGTCATCATCAGATGTAGAAGTAACTTCGTATGTGCCCTGGGAAGTATGCTGCAACCCTTGCTGTACATGTTGTATATTAATGACATTGCAGACAATATTAACAGTAAAACCAGGCTTTTTGCAGATGATGCAGTTATCAATAATGAAGTACTATCTGAGAGAAGCTGCATAAATATTCAGTCAGATCTTGATAAGATTTCAGCTTGGTGCGTAAATTAACAACGTCCTCTAAATGTTCAGCAATTTGAAATTTTCCACTTTACAAAATGAAAAAAAAAAAAAAAAAAAAAAAAACCTTAGTACCCTACGACTATAATATCAATGAGTCTCTGTTGGAATCAGCCAACACATACAAACACCTGGGTGTCACAGTTTGTAGGGACATGAAATGGAATGATCACATAGGTTCAGTCTTGGGTAGAGCAGGTGGTAGACTTTGGTTTATTGGTACAATACCGAGACAGTGCAATCAGTCTACAAAAAAAGATTGCTTACAAATCACTCATGCGACCAGTTCTAGTACACTGCTGAAGTGTGTGGGACCTATACCAGATAGGACTAACAGGGGATATTGAACATGCATAGAGAAGGGCAACACAAATGGCCACAGGTTTGTTAAATCTGTGGGAGAGAGTCACAGAGATACTGAAGGAACTGAACTGGCAATCTCTTGAAGACATGCCTGAACTATCCCCAGAAAGTCTATTACCAAAGTTTCAAGAACCTGTGATGAAGCAAGCTGGGATCTTTTCACTTCCTCTCTCATTTTGCCATCCGAATCATTAAATTCATTTTTGACTAATTACTATTAACATATGTGAGTATAATCTGCATTTTCATAAAAGAGAAAAGTTGGCCCTCAATCTTAAAGAATATACCACCAGTTCTAATTTGTTGCTTAGTTTTGTGTATGTAATTAATTTCCTGATTTATTTGGAATATTCCTAGTAAATATCTTTGTTATAGGATGAAATCAGTAATTGTTCCGTGACTTAAATTCTATTGTTGACAAATATAAATTCTGCGATAATGATAAACATTTGGAAAAAAAATCACTAGGATTCTTAAAGTACTTATTTGGCTTTATTTGAAAACATGTTAGCAAAGCCAGCTCCTTATTAATTACAAGGTAATTACCAGTTTCTTCAAAAGTGTTGTTTGTATAACTGTATCTGTTAATTTCATCATTTAAACAAATAATTCAGCTTAACCCTCATGTTAGAAGAAAATGTTAAAAAGAACCAATTTTTCCCTGTATTCAATTAATTGAATGAAGTATGTTTTAAATGTAATTTCTGTAATGTTAACATCAAACAATGTACAGTTTCAGTACCTATTATTTTGTGATATTATATAAAGGCCCGATTTTTGGGCTTGAGTCAATCAGTCCACAGCCGATTTTCAGACGAGAAACCTGTGCTGGTTTGGTCAAAAACAATGCATCAACTTCATTGTGAAAAAAAGTGTAATAGGCTGTGTGTTAAAACAATGACAGTGTCTGTTCAATATGCACCGTATTATCCTGCAAGGTTTTTACTGCTCATAGATGTTCACCAGTAAACTACTGTAGCAGTATGCTGACATTTGCCTGAAAACTATTAATGAGGTTTATCGAGAGCTAAACAATAGTGCACTGACCGTATTAACTGTGTATATTGGTGGACTGTGAACAGTGAAAGTAAAGAACTTTGAATTGCAATTGTGCACCTGTCGGCTACATTATTTATAGTAGTCTGTTTTGAAATTCCACTCTCCATTTTTCAGCCAGTATCACAACGCCCTGAAGAAGTGAATTAAAATATGTGCTGCAGCCTGGACTCGAACTAGGGTCTTTTTGCTTACTAGGTAGATATGCTGACCATTACACCACCACAGCATTATGGTCAACATAGCTGCACAGACTACCCAAGTCAAATACCCTTCCCAACACGAACTCCAATTCACATCTCCCCTTATATTGTCACTATTACCAGGGCTCTCCAACATTGAAATAGCACCCCAGCATTGGACGTAATGGGGAAGTGCTGTACCACATGTGATCATATAGATCTTAAATTAAATGTTCAAGTTAGTTTTGTTATCCATTGAATTCTTCCCATCTCTGGGTACATGACAGAGAATTTTACAGCTGCAAACATCTCTCCTTTTCGTGCCATACTATGTCTTTTAGTAAAGGATAGTGTAAATTATGTCTCCTTGTAGTATTACAGTTATGAATGTTAACTGTTGTTTCCACACTGTAACTGACTTTTGACAACACAACTTGGTAACAGAATAAATGTGCTGTGAGGCTGCTTTCAATATGCACAACTGTTTAAAGAGGTGTCTACAAGAGGCATATTATCGTTGCTGCCCACTTCTGTACGACAAAGAATTTTTCCTAGATGTCAAATTACCCCAGAATATAATGCCACTAGACATTAATGAATGAAAATAGGCGAAGTAAGTCAGTTTTCTGAAATTTTCATCTCCAAAAACTGACATCCATAGTTACATGATAAATAAACAATGCAAATTCAAAGAGTGTCAATTCAATTAAATACTTACAGATTACCATAACGGACAACTTAAATTGAAACTGTCGTGTAGAAAATCTTGTGGGAAGGCAACCAAAGACTGTCTTTTATTGGCAGAACACTTAGAAGATCCAACAGATCTACTAAGCATATGGCCTACACCATGTTTGTCCATCCTCTGCTAAGTGTATTGTTGCTTGGTATGGGATTCGTACAAGATAAAATTTATGAAGGACATCGAAAAAAATCAGAAGACCAGTTCATTTTGTATTATCATGAAGCAGAGGGAGAGTGTCACGGATATGAGAAAATAGAGAGTTCACAGAAAGATTTAGGTGTTCACTTTTCCTACACGCTGTTCGAGAGTGGAGCAATTGAGAAACTGGTCTCATGAACCCTCTACCAAGGCGGGCCTGGAACAGTAATTAATTGACTGTATTGTGTTTTATCTGAATTCAGTGTCAGTCCATTTGCAGAAAATCAGTTACATTTTTCAAGAAAATATTATTAACATTTCCATGTGTTGAAATTACTCCATTAGGCTTGACTGTAACACATCCAGCACCAGCAAAGATAACCACTTCTGCTTCTTGGATATATGATGGCAGATAATTTATATGTACAAGGAGCATTCAATAATTACAGAGACAAATTGATGTAGAAATTACACAGTTTGTATGAGGAGTTTTCTATTTTCATGACTTTAGGTTGTCATCACTGTGATGAGCTAAGGACATCTGATAGGTGAAACCTGTTTTGTTGAAAATCGCAGTATTGTATTTAATGATTGTTTGTCAGCTTGATGTTTCCACATTATTTGAACAACATTCAGTGATGTGTTTTTTTGCTTTCTGAAGGGGAAAGCTGGCTGAAATATTTTCTCAAATGATATTACAGTATGGTGAAAGTTGTAGAAACCACATAAATTTTTATCAGTGAGCAGAACAGTTGAAAAATGGTCAAACCTCAGTGACTGACAAGTAGTGTCCTGGCTGACCAGCTGAAGATTCATCAATGCCTTAGCTTGAAGGGCACACGTTAACAACACTATTCATGAAGACTGACATGTTACAGTTGAACATCTACCAAAAACAGTTGGCACACTTCAGACCTATACCATTAGTTTTATTTTTCAAAAGTAAAACAATGGAAACTCCAGGTCAGAATACCAACAACATAAGGCAAAGGATGGATTGCTACTCATTGTAAAGTTGATATGCTGAGTTACAGATGGGCACAACAAAAAGACTATTATGATTTAGCTTTCAGCCAAAGCCTTCTTCAGAAAAGAAAACATACACACATTGATTGTGTGCATGTTTCATTTTCTGGAGAAGGCACTGGCTGAAAACTAAATTGTATCAGTCTTTTTGTTGTACCATCTGCAACTCAACGGGTCACCTTCATGGTGAGTAGCAATCTATCGATATCCTTATATTGTTGATATTCTTCCAAAAGTGAGAAAGTGGCCTGTGATAGAATATTCACTCATTTAGATGAACAGGACTTGTTACTGCCTCTGAGTTTGATTTTCATAATGAATTCTCCACAGAGAAAACAATTCTCCACAGAGAAAACAATTCTCCACAGAAGTACTAGCAAAACTAAGCAAGAAAATTTATACTGTTGATATATTCCCTGACTAAACCTCTAATTGTGCAGGTTATACTCAGCAAATTAGAATGTTACAGCATCAGTAGCATTCCTCTCACATGGAGGGAGTCTTAACTTCATAACATAAAGAAGAAGGTCGCACTAATGATCTGTATCACTGGCACCAAACTAACATCAGAATAAGTGAACATGACTAACATGCTCGTAACACGAGCAGGATGAATATGTGAGCCGCAGCACCTCAGACGCATAATGCAACACCTGGAAAATGTTCTGAGGAGCAATGGGTACTCCACAAGTTAGACTAGAAGTGTAACAGAGCCAAACACTCAGTGAAGTAAGGAATCAGAAAAAGAAATGTTGGGTACCACCTTTCTGCCATACATTCCCAGAGTGACGAACAGAATCGACCATATATTTTGCAAACACAGCATAAAGATGATTTTCAAACCAACAAGGAAGATCAAAGAGTGTCTTAGATCAGCAAAGGAGAAAAGGGACGCACTTGCAATGTCGGGAATATACCACGCACATGCAGAAAAGTTTATGTCGGAATGACTGGACGATCAATCAACACCAGGATCAAAGAACATAAGCGACATTGCAGGTTGGGGCAGGTGGAGAAATCAGCCGTGGCAGAGCAAGCACTGAGTGAGACCGACCACGTAATAAAATTCGCCGACATGGAAGTTCTGCCTGTAAGAAAGCACTATCACATGCGCATGTTCATAGAAGCAGTAGAAATACAAAAACATGCAAACAGTTTCAACAAGAAAGTGGAAAGCCTTAAGGTAAACGGATCCTGGCTTCCCATACTGCAGCAAACGACCGTCACAGGTAGCAAGAGGAGAACTACACCGGAAATGACCGAGGAGAAGCCCTCGGACGTTGGTGCGCCAGGTACATGTAGTCTGCGGCCGCGAGCTCAACTCCAGTTCACCATTGGCAATGGAGGGTGAAGCTTTGACAATGCCAGCCACTCGTGCTGGCGAAATGTCAGTAAAATCATTAGATGAACGTCAGCCGAAGAACCCAAGACAGAAGCCAATAGGCAAATGGAGGTTTATTTATTTGGCCCATCAAATTGTACATGTACAAGATACACAAGGATACTGGACAAACTTAAATTCTTTGAAAAAATTCAGTTTACAATATGAGATACAAATTTTAAACTATAAATTGTACAGCACTGGTAAACATATTGGCTTATGTGAGATAACACTGTTGACTAGATTTGATTAGATATGTGTTAAAAACTTAATTAACTGCAAATTAGCAACTATAAAATAAAAAATAAAGCACAAAATCTACAGTCATACTGTAGACTAAAAGTACAAGAACTTTTAGAACAAATTGGATTTTAGAAAATGAAAAAAATGGTAAGTAAGATTTTTTGCTAAATGCATTTCTATTTTCCCTAACTGATAGGGGAAATTTATTTTAAAGCACTCTGCCCATCATTCTTACACCATGTACACTTTTGCTCAGTCCTTGACTGTTAAGCTGAATGTCTGCACTACAATGAGTATTATGATCGTGACTTATTGGTCTCAAGCAAAATTTCTTGTGTCTTCTGATGGCACAAGCATATTAATCAAGGATCCAAACCTTAGCAGACACAGCTCAGATGATACCTGAACATGCCTACAATGGGTTCACAGTTAACAGCTTAAGTCCTAAATCTCACAAAGTCATTTCTGGTAGTCTAGTGGTCAACTGCATGATTGTCACAGCATTGAATCCCAGTCTAATTATAGACATTTTCAATCAGTCATTGATGTGAAAATTCACCTTGAGTATCTGGATTCTACATTAAACTGTAGATCTTCTTTCCCCAGTAGGATTACTGGGGTAGGCTGAAGTCACACAAGTCTCTGAAGTATCAAATTGAAAGATATGCAATGAGCTGTTGAGTCACACTGAAATATTACTATTGTTGGGAATATATGAACAATACAATTCATATGTGAATGTGCGTGTGGCAAAGCATACTGCACAGACTGTAATAGACCTCTATGACTTTCCTTTGCATACTCTGTGGTGTTACCTTATCTACAGACTGTAATGTGCTATTCTACGTAATTATGGATGTTAAAATATGGCATGCCTTTTCCTGCAGTTTTCGTATTCAGAATTACTCATTTTCCTGCATGAGTTACAACAATTATTGTTGTACAAAGACTCATATTTTTCAATTTAAAACCAGTACTGTTGGCACAAAAAGCAGAAATGAATGTCCATATACTAAATGTAACACCATGTGTAAAATTCTTTGGGGTCCAGTTGGATAACAAGTAAAAATGGAATCAACATATAGATAAACTAATCAAGAAGTTCAATTCAGCATCTTATGTACTTAGAAGAATCTCTTATTGTGTTGACCTAAATACAAGTATGTTGGCTTATTTTCACATTGTGTTCTCTCTCAGAATTATCTTCTGGGGGAGTACACATGAAGTAAAATGTGTTTATTCAGCAAAGTGAGCATTAAGGAATATTGTGTAAAGTGGATAACTGTAAACCTTGCAGAAGCCTTTTTAAGGATCTTGAAATTCTTACACTAACTTCCCCATACATTCGCTGAAAGTCGAAATCAGTTTTAGCTGAACTGTGATTTGCACCTCAAATACAAGGCACGAGTTATTTACCTGTTGACCTTCCTCTTTGTCTAGGATTCATTTAATCTCATGGGAAGCTATTCAACAAAATCTCATCCAACATAGAGCAAGAAATGGGGATCCCTACCAATTCAAAAGAAAATGAAAAATGTATCACATTGACCACTTTTTCTGCAAATTACCTGAATGCCTACATCTTGGGATTGAAAAGTTTGTTACATACATGGCAAGTAGTTGTGTTTGTTGAAGAGCTGCATTGCGAGTAGCAATGTACTGTAAACAAGACTCAGTATTTATAGATGTGGAAAAATACCACTGTAATAAGTCAATATTAGGCTTTTAACAGCAGGTAAACAGCAGAAGGTACTAGCTTATTCAAATTAACAGCTCTCTTTCTAAATTCTTCAATTAAAATTAGATGCATAAGCATGAATAACACCATGATATATGGTGACAGTTTATTTTAATACTGTAGACCGATGAGGTTTCTGTGATGTCCCTGTCTTACGATAATGTATACCTTGACTCACTCTGCATCCCTGAAGGTTGTTGTTCTTGATGAGATCAGCAGAACATGGTGGATGAAAGAATGTGTACATGAAATACAAGTTTAACAAAGAGTAACATAAGCACTGATGAAGCAGATATAAAATACCAAAGGTGAAACATAAACCAACAGCAAATTTTTGAAGGGTTTGAAAACACATTCCACCTCACCAAATTAGAAGAATAACAAAACCACCAAACAGCATTCAGCCCTCAGACCAATTATCTGAAAGGGAAATCTACAATTTTTACTCTACCAAATGTCATCAATTGTGTTTGGAAAACCCTCCCATTCATCCTCAACTTCTAAAAAACATCCCGTTTAAAGTTGTCCATAGAAGAAATGTAGTGTATGATGTTGAGGAGCTTTACAAACAGTCCACTCCCTCAGTGACAGAACAGCATTTGATATTCAGTAATGATGGCCACACTGCTAAATTCATGTATACCATCCACATATTGACATACAGGTTTAAAAATGGTGCAACAAAACTGTATTAAAGGTCAAGATTTCATGCATGCCATCCACAAAATAACTGTGTAAATAAAAATTGGCATTTTGTACTTGTCATAACTATATAAAAAGGGTGGAAAAATCCATAGAATGCCAGCTGTAGCATAGATTATCACACAGAGTCTGAAGCCAAAAGTAGCCATAATCTCACAGGTAAAAACAGCATAATATAGTAATGATGATGTGATTCATGTAGAGGTTCTAATGGTTGAAGGAAGCTGCATTACAATCTCAATGTATTTCCAGTTAAACAATGCCACAGATGGACCATAAGGTCTATCACCTTGGCCACAGGAAGCTACTAACTGATGAATGCCAAATCAGTGCAGGATTAAAGAAGCATAATACTACTAGTCGTTATAGTGGAAATAAATGTGTAAATGGCAAAAAGCAGCAGATATCATCCCACAAGTGAATGGTGTGCTGATGCACAGTTTAAACTGTGCATATATATATATATATATATATATATATATATATATATATATATATATATATATATATATATATTTTACAGTATTGAATGAACATCTGGTAAGGAAGATCAGAAACTGGAAAGCTGAAAGAGGCCTCACCACAGGTGACCATGATATTATAATTTTTACAGTTTTAGATATATATTTCCTACGTGGAATGTTTCCCTCTATTATTACAGTTTATTCCTGTAGAAATGAACTCAGAGGAGACAATGCATTAAACAAGACACAATACAACACAAAAAAGTCATGTGGGACCTTGTGAGGAGTATTTTCTGCTATCTGGTCCTGGTGGGCATCAGTGACTACATGAATGTGATGGCTTAAGAACTCATCACCATTACATGTGGAAGTTTATGATGTGACATGTTGTTCTTTCAGAACACCGTGTTACTCTTTCTCCTCTCAACCTGATGAAAGAAGTACATGTAGAAACTTTGTTTATGTAATATTTAAGTAGAGAACTCCCCACAGTGCACACTGTAGCCTGAAGTATGTGCATATATGGTGAGAGAAGAACAAGCACATAACAGCGTCAAGGTGTGACAGCGATTAAGTATCTTCACCTGCAGTGGCGGGTTTGCTTATACTTTGGTGTCATGGCTTTACAGCATCTTGGAAGGCACCGAGGAAGAAGCGCTGCTGGTAATGAAAATGTACAGGAACTGTTGAAGAAAGCTTAACAAAAAATTTCATTCTGTTCTGAGATTCTGTATGGAGATGATTATATGTAAAATTTATGCGAGTTATGAATTGAAACAAGAGCTGTACACCCACAGTTCTTATATGTTGGATATGAAACATGGAAAAGTTATTACAAGATTTTTATGTTATTTTTGTGGTTCATGGTGTGGGCTCCTGGTATCATGTCCTAGTTCATGAACCACGGGCAACGTATGAGTGGCCAAGTAAGTGGTCCTGACAGTTGGGATACCAGGTACTTTGGAATAAGGCTGGGCATCTCGGACATATTCCGAGTCGTGGCCACCTTTGTGCTCAGATGGCAAAGACTACCAAATCCACCGGTTAGTCCCTCAACTATTAGGGGTAAAACTCAATGGGACCCGGGGCAAGTAAGGCTAGCAACCTGCTTCCCTGGTACTATAAATATGATGCTGGCAACAATCAGAGCAAAATGCCTCGGACCTTTGGAGGTGACGGAGTCCCACCTCTAATTGACAAATCAGGGACTCCTAAAATACGACTCGGCAAATGAATGGTAACGAGATGGGGAGTTATTAATATCAATGAGGGCTACTCTGGGAAGAAGGTAGAGGTGGCAGAGGCTGCAAGTAAGATGTTAGTGACATTCGGGTAAGGGGTGAGAAAGAAGAGGAAGTGGGAGAATACAAGGTCTACAGTCAGGAGTCAAATCAGGAATAGCACTATGGGGTGTAGGGCTTTTCATCAGGAAAGAAATGGAACCCAGTGACGCACTCAGTGATGTAGTTGTTAGAGTAAAGGACAAGGACAGTGTTCTGCTCATGGGTGATTTTAATGCCAGGATTGGAAATTGAACAGAAGGGTATGAAAAGGTTATGGGTAAATTTGGAGAGGATATGGAGGCCAACAGGAAAGGGGAAACAGCTCTTGGATCTCTGTGCCAGTATGGACTTAGTAATCACAAACTCCTTTTTTAAACATAAGAACATTCACCGGTATACTTGGAAAGGCAGGGGAACCAGATCTGTCATTGACTATATAATAACAGATCAGAAATTCAGGAAGGTTGTGAGGGACACACATGTATTCAGGGGATTCTTTGATGACACTGATCACTATTTAATCTGCAGTGAAACTGGTATTGTGAGGCTGAAAGTGCAGGAGATCAGGTCCATGTGTAGGAGGATAAGACCAACTTTGTTGTATGGGAGTGAAAGCTGGATGGATTCAGGTTACCTTATCAATAAGGTTGAGGTTACGGATATGGAAGTAGCTAGGATGATTGCAGGTACTAGTAGATGGGAACAATGGCAGGAGGGTGTGCACAATGAGGAAATCAAAGAAAAACTGGGAACAAACTCTATAAATGTAGCAGTCAGGGCGAACAGGCTTAGATGGTGGGGTCATGTTACACCCATGGGAGAAGGTACCTGGATTCGGTTAAGAATGATTTTGAAGTAATAGGCTTAACATCAGAAGAGGCACCAATGTTAGCACTGAATAGGGGATCATGGAGGAATTTTATAAGGGGTAATATGCTCCAGACTGAACGCTGAAAGGCATAATCAGTCTTAAATGATGATGATGATGATGATGATAGTAGCTTGCATTGTTTGGAGCTTTCTCGCAGCTCTCAACCCTCTGCAGAAGGTGAAGAAGTCAAATGGCAAGAGTTTGTGGCACTGCATAGTAGGTCCACTATGTCAAGAAACTTCGAGAAAGGTGACCGTAAAAAAGAAGATATAATTAAGGTAAAAGTAACCATGAATTGCATCAAGGTGACAGATCATTTGGAAAGTAACACTACATTTTGGCTTAGTACAGCTACAGAACTTGACTATAACACTCCATTTGGTGCCCTAAGGGCAGGTCATGAATAAGAGGTGCAAAAAGAAGAAACGGGCTTTTTTTAATAAGAAGAATTTTCAAAAAATAATGAGAGAAAACATGATGTTGCCCAGAGCAACCTAAGTGAACAGTGAAGAATATATAGGTGAGCACAAGCTGTAGTGTCACCCTAAATTAGTTCAAATGTTTATGAAGAAGTAATTTTCATTTGGTGAAAACCAAAGATTTTTGAATTGTTACAAGTGCCCACCCCTCTCCCATGAACCATGGGAACCATGGACCTCGATGTTGGTGGGGTGCTAGTGTGCCTCAGTGAGACAGGTAGCTGTACCATAGATGCAACCACAACAGAGGGGTATCTATTGAGAGGCCAGACAAACATGTGGTTCCTGATGGGGGGCAGCAGCCTTTTAAATGGTTGCAGGGCAAACAGTCTGGGTAACTGACCGATCTGTCCTAGTAGCATCAACCAAAATGCCCTTGCTATGCTGATACTGTGAATGGCTGAGAGCAAGAGGGAACTACAGCTGTAATTTTTTCTGAAGACATGCAGCTCTACATACAAGGAACTGGATAAAGGAAAATAGTTGACCATTGCAATGCGGTCAACAGCATGATATATTCATGTGCTTGAGAAAAACTTTTGACACATGCACATGAGTCAAGAAGCATTATTTTGACAATAAGGAAAAATTCTGAGTGCTGACATTGAGGCTACAAGTGCTGCAGTGACGTACAGTGGCATCTCGATGGAGGTCAACCACTGCAGCAACAGCATAGGTTACCTTCACTTTGCTGTGCAAGGACTGATTAGCTGAATATAAAACAACTGCACAGTGGCTCTTTGCCCAAGCAGAGAAATTAAATAAATTGGACAAAATGTCTAATAGTATGAATACACTTAAAATCCAAGGAGGGGAATTAAAAAGCAACATTTCAGACAAGATGGTAAGGTATCCACAAAGGTAGCTAACATTTCTGAGCCATAATGAATTTATTAATGATTCTAAAAACACTGATGAATTTATTTTTAAAAGCAGACATCCAAAAATAACCTTAACTGAAGAGACTGAATTTCAGTAACACAACTGACAGCAAACATCTCAAAAGGGCAACAGTATAAAATCACTTCCTTTTAGTAAAGAATATTAAATGAAGTAAAAAAATGTTTACATTACAAACAACAAAACATAAAATCAAATGACTATGTCACAAATATCAATGATCAGCTCTTGCCGGTAATTATCAAAATGCCATTGCCTTGTAAGCAGCCAAACTAACTGACAAATGTGGTTCAAATTTATGGTGATAGAGGCAGTGGCAGATGCAATGCTGCTACCACAGTACTAGAAACCTTCATTAAGAATTTCAGTCATGGTACTCAGGCATCTTTAAGAAGTACACATTTAACAAGAGCTACAACCACCTATCCTGTTGCAACTGAACTCGAGCTCGGTTACTACCTATTTTTCACGTGGCTCATCTGTAAAGGAGGTTGGTAGTAAACGGTTGCATTTGCGCCCCTATTATTGAGTCTGATATTGGCTGGCTTTTGAATTGAACTATACACGTTCAGATTGAAACTTATTTATTCAAAAGAAACACTTTAACGTTGTGGCCATGCATTTTTAAGTTCACAGATAATAATTGGTGCAATTCGTACACTGTTTGTCTCACACCCACACACTTTCACTTTGTTCCTTCGCATACACTGGCGTCCATGCTTGCACTCGCGGCACTTTGCCACTCCCAACTCGCCACCACAACGGCCAATGACAAAAGACCACGATTTTCCCGCTCACATCCACAGTCCTGAGTCAGGTCACATGACACCACAGTAGTCAAAATAATTGCTAAACATGGCCACAGTTCGTTTACAGTATTTTATAATATTTAAATACTTAAATCTAAATACATTATATAATTTTACAAATTATCACCACACTTATATAATTCGTTGCAATTAAAAGAAAACCAAAACACTATCCAATGGAACTACAACGTCCATCAAAACACAAATATTTTCCGGTCTATTTTGCCCAGCATATTATCTCTGCTGCCGTGCTTTAAATTTTAAATTACTTGAAAGAGTTCCATATTATCCCCTGTTACCTTACACTGTAACACAGAGAAAACTCATTAATTATTTTGTAAAGTTAACATCGTGATACTAGCCAACAGGTATCTGTAGACAGGCCTCATAAATAAGGTAGCTAGATTCAACAATTTTCGCTGACTATAAAATACAATTTGTAAATCAGAAGAATTATATCTGCACTCTATACCCTTAGATTTTAAAATCAGTTTGGAATAGTGACAGCCACAAGCACACACACATTGACAGAACTCGACTCAAGTAATACCAGGCAAAACGCTCATAAATAACAAATTTGTATACATAAAAAGGGCAACCTGGATACAGAGTCATAATAGCCACCACACAACACCAAGTGATGTGCACACTAATCAGATACTCACTGTGATTTCTCGTGAAATCCAGCACCCATTGACAATCGCTTGCTTAGAGAGCACCAAGAGAAGGATGTAAAAAGATTACTTGTAGTTGGAAACCCACGGATATCATCCAGCAGACACCACTGCATCCAGTACTTGCAAAGGGCAGACCAGTCTTCAACCCGGCACCACAATGGATGCAAACTGCTTGCAACTTCTTTAGCAGAGGATGTCCCAAATACTGTGCGTCCTGCCAAAGTAGCCTTTAATGAGCAATGTTCACAGCTGTGACCAACACTCAGCCCTGCCAAACATGCAGTGAGCAAACCACTCTCACCAATGGGCCAGGCAGACACTTGGCCACAACAACATGCCACCTCAATTGTGCTTCTCACCGCCCATGTCACACTTTCTTCTTCTCCAAGTCACTGCAGCCCTTAACACCTTCTCCTCCAACCTGCCCTCTGCTGGCAACAGTAACGCTCCATGCACTCTTGCAGCCAGAGGGATTCCAAATCTGTGGGAATTATGCGAAATTAAATGTGGGTGCATGGCACAATATGATGTAATAGAAGAATTTCAAATGAGAAATGGGATTAATTCATCAAAGCAGTTTCCTAAATTTAATCCTCATGGTGATGTACATCCAACTTATTTTTTAAGTATGTTCTCTTGATCTTTGCCACTGAGGTGGAGGATTCTAAGAAAATAGATTTTGCACTTGGTTATCTAGCAGCGGGGGCAATGGAATGGGGAACTACTCATTCAGAAGAATTTAAATCTTGAGGCAATTTCCAGGAAAAATTCAAAGGAAAATATTGGTTACCCAGTACACTGGAGAAATTAACACTGGAATAACTGATCCTTACATCCATAGTTAACATAGATGAATTAGTACTGATTAAGGATTATCATCATAGTTCATATATAAAGAGACAAGAAATTAAAACTGTGTGCCCGACCGAGACTCGAACTCGGGATCTTTGCCTTTCGCGGGCAAGTGTTCTACCATCTGAGCTACCGAAGCACGACTCACGCCCGGTCCTCACAGCTTTACTTCTGCCAGTATCTCATCTCCTACCTTCCAAACTGCAATGCGGGCCTAGTAATACTAGGACCCGCGTTGCCCGGCAGACTCGTCCAGCGACTAAGTCCCGTTCAAGGTCACCCGCCTAGCGTGCAACCAAGAGCGGCACG
Organism: Schistocerca americana; assembly: GCF_021461395.2. Classification (NCBI taxonomy): domain Eukaryota; kingdom Metazoa; phylum Arthropoda; class Insecta; order Orthoptera; family Acrididae; genus Schistocerca; species Schistocerca americana. The sequence goes on along the minus strand of NC_060120.1, from coordinate 97,859,006 downwards.
GCCACCAAAACAAAAAGTGAATACATTTTTTAATAAAAAAGGGAGGGAGATAAGGAAAGAACAGAGCACACTTTATTGTCTATAATAAATCATACAATCACCATTGATCTTTATTTTACAATTGCCATTGCCGACTTTAGCCCATAAAAAGAGGTACTCATCAGCATTTAACTTCTTCTTCCTACTCGTAGTCAAAACAAATGGCATACTTGGAACAAGAGTACCATAAGGCTGTTTAGGCAACAATCCTGTAGTCTCAGCAATACTCCATGTCTTCCAAGCCAAAATGTTAGCATCTGGAAATGCTTCAAGGCCACCACAATCTTCTTGATTTCCCCATACAACAGCAAGTGTCAGCCAGGTACTACCTCCAAACACTGCTTGTACATCACACGTAAAGTTCAGATGGTGTCCACGAAAAACATTTGGACCTCCAATCAATTGCTGTTTATTGTGTAAACGTGCCACAGCGATGTGGTTACCGTCGTCGCTGGCGGCGCACTGTACCTGTGTATCGCAGTTTGAAGGTGATTGATATTGACTTGGCTGGGCACTTTAATAAACATCAATTGATTGGAGGTCCGAATGTTTTTTGTGGACTCCATCTGAACTATATGTGTGATGTACAAGCAGTTTTTGGAGGTAGTACCTGGCTGACACTTGCTGTTGTATGGGGCAATCAAGCAGATTGTGGTGGCCTTGAAGCATTTCCAGATGCTAACATTTTGGCTTGGAAGACATGGAGTATTGCTGAGACTACAGGACTGTTGCCTAAACAGCCTTATGGTACTCTTGTTCCAAGCATGCCATTTGTTTTGACTACGAGAAGGAAGAAGAAGTTAAATGCTGATGAGTACCTCTTTTTATGGGCTAAAGTCGGCAATGGCAATTGTAAAATAAAGATCAACGGTGATTGTATGATTTATTATAGACAATAAAGTGTGCTCTGTCCTTTCCTTATCTCTTTTCCTTATCTCCCTCCCTTTTTTTATTAAAAAAAGGAGGACCGGGCGTGAGTCGTGCTTCGGTAGCTCAGATGGTAGAGCACTTGCCCGCGAAAGGCAAAGGTCCCGAGTTCGAGTCTCAGTCAGGCACACAGTTTTAATCTGCCAGAAAGTTTCATATCAGCGCACACTCCGCTGCAGAGTGAAAATCTCATTCTGGAGGCAATAAATTGTTTTCCAAAATACTGTGGACCATTTGAAATAGTGGGTATTCCGCATCAAAAATAGGTATTTTTGGTAGATCCCCAAAATGGTGCAAGAAAAAGGATTATATAGTACTGATAAGGTTCAGAAAATGTACATGCTCAGGAGAGTTTACATCCATTGGAAATTTGGTGGAGTGATGTCCATCAGCAGTCCCAATTAAATGCTTTGTTACTTCATATTTAGTTTTCCATGAAGCAATTTCTTCCTCTCCAGTTATGCCACTGTCTTTATTCAGCGTTCATCTCTTACTTTCCTATCCTATGAAGAAGCATGAAACGTAGCAAGAAAGCTATATTATTTGAGCATAAAGGACTTATGTTATTGAGCAACAGTTACAGACCACATGTGGAGCAGACACACAACAGCAATAAACACAAAATTTTTATTTATTTATTTACCAGCTTTATTTGAGCATAGAAAATGTCCTTCTGCATATATAATTTTCTACCTTTTCTTTCCTCTTATACATAATGGTTGGGTTTTCTGTATCTTTTACAGGAGAGGAAAGACAGATATCATCTGCAAACAGAACTGTTGCGGAGCTGATATTTAATGACAAGTCATTAACATAGAAGAGAAATAGGACTGGGCCTAATATGGAGCCTTGAACACCCTGAGATATTTTTTTTTTTCCAGTAAGAAAAATAATTCGCGCCATTTGAAGAGATGCTTACTCTTTGCATTCTGTTGGATAAGGTGGATTTAAGCCATTGTAGGGCACTGCCACTAATACCATACTTCTCAAGTTTGTAAACAAGCAAAGCATGGTTTGCAGAATCAAATGCCTTTGTGAGGTCGCAGAAAATTCCTGCCACCTTATTTCTCTTGTCTAATGATGTACTTATTTTCTCAATGAAACTGTTTACTGCATCTATGTTGTTATTCCTCTGCTGAAAACCAAATTGATTGTTTAGAATAACAGAATATTTTGCAATGAAGTTTTGGATTTATGCAACAGCTAGTTTTTCACATATTTTAGTTAGGACTGGGAGAATTGAGATAGGGCAATAATTTCCCATGACCTCTCTTGATCTACATCTACATGGTTACTCTGCAATTCGCACCTAAGTGCCTGGCAGGGGGTTCATCGAACCATTTCATACTCCTTCTCTACCATTCCACTCTCGAATGGTGTGTGGGCAAAAGGAACACCTAAATCTTTCCGTTCGAGCTCTGATTTCTCTTATTTTATTGTGATGATCATTTCTCCCTAGAGGTGGATGTCAACAAAATATTTTCACATTTGGAAGAGAAAGTTGGTGATTGAAATTTCGTAAATAGATCTCGCCGCAAAGAAAACCGCCTTTGTTTCAGTGACTGCCACCCTAACTCACGTATCATATCAGTGACACTCTCACCCCTATTGCACAATAACATGAAATGAGCTGCCCTTCTTTGCACTTTTTAGATGTCCTCAGTCACTCCTTCCTGGTAAGGATCCCACGCCGTGCAACAATATTCTAGCAGAGGATGAACAAGTGTAATTTAGGCTGTCTCTTTAGTGGGTTTGTCACATCTTCTAAGTGTTCCGCCAACAAAGCACAGTCTTTGTTTCACTTTCCCCACAATATTATCTATGTGGTATTTCCAATTTAAGTTGCTTGTAATTGTAATTCATAGGTATTTAGTCGAATTGACAGCCCTTAGATTTGTGCGATTTATCGTATACCTAAAATTTATTGGATTTCTTTTAGTACCCGTGTGGATGACCCCACACTTTTCTTTTTTAGTGCCAACTGCCACTTTTTGCATCATACAGAAATTCTCTCTAGATCATTTTGTAATTGGAACTGATCACCTAATGATTTTACTAGATGGTAAATTACAGCGGCATCTGCAAACAATCTAAGGGGGATGCTCAGATCATCACAGAGATCATTTATGTAAATCAGGAACAGCAGAGGGCTTATGACACTATTATGCAGAATGCCAGATATCACATCCGTTCTACTCAATGATTTACCATCTATCACTATGAACTGTGACCTCTCTGAGAGGAAATCACAAATCCAGTCACACAACTGAGACGATACTCCATATGCACGCAATTTGATTAATAGTTGCTTGTGAGGAACGGTATCAAAAGCCCTTCTTGATGAGTGGTTTGACTTCACCATATTTCATCTTTGGGAAACAGTCCTCTTCAAAACATTGATTTTTTATTTGAGCTAGTGGCTTTGCAATTCTATTATATACCACTTTAATAACTTTGGTGGGTATTCAATCCTAATCTGCAGATTTTTTGTTTCTTAATATTAGAATAACATTTTCTACATCCTCCACAGAAACTTTTAAGAATTTTGTAAAGTTCTCAGAGTTTTCACCTTGGCCAAAGGGATTTACTTTGTTGTGATAATCTGTTACATCTACATGGGATTTTGCTACATTTATAAAAAATTCATTAAAGTACTCTGGTATTTGAGTTGGCTTGATGATAGTATTTCCTTCAATGTCAATTTTTTAAATTTCTTGGTTACTGGTTTTAACGCCTAACTCAGATTTAATGACTGACCACACAGCCTTTGTCTTATTTTTATGATTTAAAATTAGCCTGTTTTATAGAGTGTGTCATATTTAATGAAATTAATATCTTTATTATATTTTAGTTCTCTGTGCAGTTGCCTTTTACTTACACAAGAAATTTTTGTGCCCTGAGTAATCCACTTTACTTTATTTGTTATTTTATTGCTGCAGAATCTAGGTGGAAAAGTTTCATTAAAGACATCAAGAAAACTATTTAGGAATTTCTCAAAGTTTTTGTTGCTTCAGTTACATTGATCAAAAGGCCATGTTTTCTCTTTTAGCTTGTCACTAAATGTTACCAAGTTTTCTTTGCTAAAGTACCTGCTCATATGGGTTTTCATACATGAAATGTTCCTGTCTGTCTGTGGCAGCTCAATGAATAATGCACAATGATCTGAAATACCTAGATCTAGACAAAATGTATACACATCTTCACATATATAATTAGTTAGAACATTGTCAATCCATGTTGATGATTGCTCATTGTCTCTGGCAGATTTATTTATTTATCCTTTGACAAAGTACGTCATATTGATCAAGATATATTTTCATTTCATGCACTGACAGGTACATCGTTTTTACTGTCTACTGTTTAACAAAAATATAATTTATTACAAATTTATTCTAGGGCTAATTCATATTAAATTAAATTTTGTACAATTTTTCTTTTGATACATTATTGGTATTGCAATTGTTTTGAACTGTAGGGCACATGAATTCATTAACACTGTAATAACAGTTTTCTGTTAGAAAATTTTTGAGACATTTTTTGAAAATATTTTTATTGTTTATTTCTCTCAAGAATGGAGTTTTTCAAGGGCTTTTGGTCCAGCATATGATGGCTTTTTTTGTATTTTGTGATGTTGCGTGTAGCCTCATGGAAGAGGTTCTGTTTTTTTGTGTCATGGTTGTGTTTTGTGTTGTTATCTCCAGTATCGGCAGAATATTTGAATTTTGTCCAACAGAGAGTTCGTATAGGTATATACTGGGTAATGTTAGTATTTTGAGAGCTTTAAATGCTGGTTTACATGAATCTTTCCAGTTAAGGCTGGCTATCATTCCTATGGCTCTTTTTTGTAATTTAAATACTTTATTAATGTTTGTTTTCGAGGTACCTCCCCCGCAGAATTATGCTATAACTTAATGTCGTATGAATTACTGCATAGTATATTGTTTTCATAATGCCTGTATCTTTTAGGTAGCTGAGTCTGTGCAGCACATATAGGTCTGTGCTGAGTTTCCCCCGTATATATTCTACGTGCTTATCCCAGTTTACATTTTCATCGACAATTATCCCACGGAATTTTGTATATTTTGTGTTTTCTTCTAAGCACTCATCTATACATAGATTGATATCTTCACTGTGAAAGTTTCAAAGTCTGAAGTTTATATAAAGGGTTTTAGTAATATTGTTGTGCAGATGTAATTCAATAAATCTGCATTGTTTACTTCTACACTGGCTTTTATTTCTAGCTTTTCTGTGTCTTTATCTGTGAACAGAAGAGTTGTGTCATGTGCACAGGTAACTATATTACCATACCTAACCGTATTTGGGGTGAGATTTGTTTATAGAATGAAGAGTATTGGGCCAAGAATTGAGCCTTGTGGCACAGAGAAGTGTAAAATTCTTGTTTTAGATCTTATTTTTTCACCAGTAGTTATTGTAATTTCATTATATTGGCTCCTGTTAGCCAGGTATGAGAGAATCCAGTCTCCTGCTTTTCCTCTTATGCCATATACTCCTAATATTTCTACTAAGTTCTGTGGTCTACACAGTTGAGTGCCTTTGCTGGATCCCATTTATTCTTAGAATCCAAGTTTGTTATGACATTTTCGATGAGATCTAGTACTGCATCTATGGTGCATTTATCTTTCTGGATGCCAAACTGATTCTTGTTGATTATTTCATATTTCATCAGAAAAGCAGTGAGTCTCTGTGCATAAGCTCATTCAAATATTTTTGATATGACTGGTAAAAGAGCATAGGCCTATAATTTTATGGATTGTATTCATTCCCCTTTTTATGTATTGGTTTTATCAGAGCTGTCTTTAAGCACATTGGAAAAGTTCCTTGCAGGTGAGGTAGATGTTTGGGTCAGTTACACCAAACAACAGCTTTTTAACAGTAGTTCATTTATTCACCTCTTTACACAAGCAAGACTTACAAAGAACTGCTCGTGGCGGAAGAGAGCAAAGATAATCTTAGCTTAGCGTCCAAAGTACTCTATAGAGGCCGGGGGGGAGGGGGGGCCGGGGGTGACCAAGACGTCGGCAGGGGTGGTCCGCGGGGGCCGGACCACGGTCAGCTTGACAGCGTCGTTGAGGAGCTACGTGGGTAGATGACATGAAGGAAGGTTCCACCACCGAACCTGGAAATCGTTGAAGCATGCTGGGCGTCGTACTGGGGTTGCTGGTCGTGCGGCGACAGGTAGGCTGGCGATTTGCGAGTGGAACGGAATGACAACAATGATGTCTCCGGTGGGCATGGCAAACACACAAAGCATGTCCAGGTCGACGTCGGCCAAGAGGGGAACACATTTCACCAGGTGGCAGGGAATGGCGGAAGTTGTGTCATGAGCACCGGATGAAGGGAAACACACAACAAACAGTGTGTCATTGCTTAGTATTATAGAGATGTTGTGGATTATGTCCGGGAGAACAGGCACAAACACCTCGAGCGAGGGCACGTTCAAGATGGAGGGACGTAAGAAACCTCGACAGGGTGAGACAGGCTATGGAGGAGAGGTTGAAGGGACCAGCGAAGTGCCCAGCGGCAAGGGCGTGATCATAGGTAGGCTCGATGTGGGGAGCATGGGGTCACTCGACGGAGTGTGTGAGACCGGAGTAGGGATCGAGGTCAGAGGAGAGCTCGACAATTGGAGCTGGAAGTCACCCGATTGAGTGTGTAAGTCCGACCTGGAGGGAGTGGTTGGAGCTTCCTGAGCCACGACAGTGAGTGGCATGGTCATGGCCTGAAGGGGAGTAGAAGAAGGCTCGACATGAGCAGGCTTAAGTCTTTTGATAGAGACTGTGACAGCTGAATCTTTCATCTGGATGTCATAGGTGTTGGCTGAGCACCGGAGAACTCGGTCCGGTCCGGTATATGGAGGTTGGAAGGGAGCACGGACAGTGTCATCTCGGAGCATGATGTACTCGCAATTGTCCAGAGATTTCAGGACGTGCTTGTGTCAGACAACACTACACACAAAGTTTGCCAAGGTAATCCCATTCCTGATGTCCAGGCAGAGCTTCAAGGAATCCTCAGAACCTTAGGCCCCCTGCAAAACCTTTCACCTGACTCCATCAACCTCCTGACCCCACCGACATCCTGCACCCCTACCTTCTACCTTCTTCCTAAAATTCACAAACCCAATCATCCAGGCTGCCCCATTGTAGCTGGTTACCAAGCCCCCACAGAACATATCTCTGCCTACGTAGATCAACACCTTCAACCCATTACATGCAGTCTCCCATCCTTCATCAAAGACACCAACCACTTTCTCGAACGCCTGGAATCCTTACCCAATCTGTTACCCCCCGAAACCATCCTTGTAACCATTGATGCCACTTCCTTATACACAAATATTCCGCATGTCCAGGGCCTTGCTGCGATGGAGCACTTCCTTTCACGCCGATCATCTGCCACCCTACCTAAAACCTCTTTCCTCATTACCTTAGCCAGCTTCATCCTGACCCACAACTTCTTCACTTTTGAAGGCCAGACATACCAACAATTAAAGGGAACAGCCATGGGTACCAGGATGGCCCCCTCGTACGCCAACCTACCCATGGGTCACTTACAGGAAGCCTTCTTGGTTACCCAGGCCTGCCAACCCAAAGTTTGGTACAGATTAATTGATGACATCTTCATGATCTGGACTCACAGTGAAGAAGAACTCCAGAATTTCCTCTCCAACCTCAACTCATTTGGTTCCATCAGATTCACCTGGTCCTACTCCAAATCCCACGCCACTTTCCTTGGCGTTGATCTCCATCTGTCCAATGGCTAGCTTCACATGTCCATCCACATCAAACCCACCAACAAGCAACAGTACCTCCATTATGACAGCTGCCACCCATTCCACATCAAACAGTCCCTTCCATACAGCCTAGGTCTTCGTGGCAAACGAATCTGCTCCAGTCCAGAATCCCTGAACCATTACACCAACAACCTGACAACAGCTTTCGCATCCCGCAACTACCCTCCCGACCTGGTACAGAAGCAAATAACCAGAGCCACTTCCTCATCCCCTCAAACCCAGAAGAACCACAAAAGTGCCCCATTTGTGACAGGATACTTTCTGGGACTGGACCAGACTCTGAATGTGGCTCTCCAGCAGGGATACGACTTCCTAAAATCCTGCCCTGAAATGAGATCCATCCTTCATGAAATCCTCCCCACTCCACCAAGAGTGTCTTTCTGCCGTCCACCTAACTTTCAGAACGTGTTAGTTCATCCCTATGAAATCCCCAAACCACCTTCCCTACCCTCTGGCTCCTACCTTGTAACTGCCCCCGGTGTAAAACCTGTCCCATGCACCCTCCCACCACCACCTACTCCAGTCCTGTAACCCGGAAAGTGTACACGATCAAAGGCAGAGCCACGTGTGAAAGCACCCACGTGATTTACCAACTGACCTGCCTACACTGTGACGCATTCTATGTGGGAATGACCAGCAACAAACTGTCCATTCGCATGAATGGACACAGGCAGACAGTGTTTGTTGGTAATAAGGATCACCCTGTGGCTAAACATGCCTTGGTGCACAGCCAGCACATCTTGGCAGAGTGTTACACCATCCGGGTTATCTGGATACTTCCCACTAACACCAACCTATCCGAACTCCCGTTACCCACCAGGCCTCAATCTCCGCTAATTTCAAGTTGCCGCCACTCATACCTCACCTGTCATTCAACAACATCTTTGCCTCTTTACTTCCGCCTCGACTGACATCTCTGCCCAAACTCTTTGTCACCGCGTACCACTACGGTCGCGGGTTCAAATCCTGCCTCGGGCATGGATGTGTGTGATGTCCTTAGGTTAGTTAGGTTTAAGTAGTTCTAAGTTCTAGGGGACTGATGACCACAGATGTTAAGTCCCACAGTGCTCAGAGCCATTTGAAACATTTGAAACTCTTTGTCTTTGAATATGTCTGCTTGTGTCTGTATATGTGTGGATGGATATGTGTGTGTGTGCGAATGTATACCTGTCCTTTTTTCCCCCTAAGGTAAGTCTTTCCGCTCCCGGGATTGGAATGACTCCATACCCTCTCCCTTCAAACCCACATCCTTTCGTCTTTCCCTCTCCTTCCCTCTTTCCTGATGAAGCAACCGTTGGTTGCGAAAGCTAGAATTTTGTGTGTATGTTCGTGTTTGTTTGTGTCTATCGACCTGCCAGCGCTTTCGTTTGATAAGTCACATCATCTTTGTTTTTAGATTTACAAAATAATAAGTGTTACAGACAATAATTATTGCAATATATGTGTTTACAATAAAGAACAGTCAGGATTACAAATGTATATTTGGGCACATATTTGCATTTAACAATAAAAGAAATGCTAAACACTGTACTTCAGGAACTCTTCTATTGTATAAAATGGTCCTTGTAATAAGAACTGCCTTAAAGTTTTTCTTAAACAAGAGCTCATCTTCCACCAAACACTTAATTCTTGAAGGGAGGGCATTAAAAATCTTACAGCCAGTGAAATGAACTCCTTTCTGTACCATACTTAGATTTGCCTGTTCATAGCGGATATCATGTTTTCTTCTCATCTGTCATACATTCTGTTTAAAAATGGACTTTTCTTCCCTTAAGAAGCACATCAAAGAGAATATATATAATGCAGTGGATGTAAGGATTCCAAGTTTCTCAAAAAGATTCCTGCATGTGACTCTAGGATGGACTCCACACATTATCCTTATGGCTCTTTTTTTGTGCACACAATACTTTTTTAGCCAGTGACTGATTACCCCAAAATATAATTCCATATGCCTTAATGGCATGAAAATAACCATAATAGTCTGACTTCATGGTTTCCATACTTCTATAAGAAGAAACAAGGTATTATGCATAAGTTGCCGAACTCAATCTTTTGCATAGATCCTGGATGTGGTCTGACCAGTTCAGTTTGCTGTCAGTATGCAAGCCTAGGAATTTTTAGGTATCCATCCTGGTTATCACCTGCTCACCTATTTTTACTACTATTTCTTCATCTTTGAATGTTGCGTGGAACTGAATATAGTTGTTTTAGTGTAACTTAAAGAAAATTAATGTTAAACCAGTTCAATGTTTCACTTAAAACATTATTTTCTGTTTCCTCGAGTATTCCTCTACTGAATTATCAATAAGTAGTGTAGTGTCATCAGCAAAAATGGTGAATCTACAATATTCCATACAGACAGACAGATCATTTATAAAGATAATAAAAAGTAGGGGGCCCAGAACTGAGCAATGGGGCACTCCACATATGATGGTACCCCATTCTGAAGATAATGGGACTCTATTTTAACTATCCAATACAACTTTCTGTTTCCTGTTTGTCAGGTATGAGTCAAGCTATTTTCCTGATGAACCACTTATACTGGGATGTGCAGCTTTTTGTAAAAGAATCTAGTGACTGACACAGTCAAACGCATTTGTTAGGTCACAATAAATCCCAACCACCTTTAGTTTTTTGTTGATAGATTCCAAGACTTTGCCAGCAAATGAAAATATTGCATCTTCTGTTGACAAACCATTCTGAAATCCAAACTGACTTTCGGTGAGGGAATTTTGATCCCTCAGATTCTTAACTATCCTGGCATGCATTAGTTTCTCTAAAACCTTTCAAAAACTTGTCAGTAGTGATATTGGTAGATAATTAGTAGCATCAGTCTTATCTCCCTTCTTGTACAGCGGTTTTACAACTGCATACTTAAACCTCTCAGGAACTATTCCTTGCTTACGCGATGCATCAAAAATGTGGCAAAGGACTTTACTTTCATGACTGCAGGAGTATTTCAATAATTTGTTAGAAATATTGACAGTTCCAGTAGAGTTTTTACTTTTCAGAGATTTAATAATTCTTTCAATTTCTTGAACAGTGACTGTTGTTACCCTCATATGTTGTACTGAGATAGGTACTCTGCTTTCAAAAAATTGATGGCTTGGTTCATGGAGCCTTGCAAACCTATTTTTTTCTGTTACTGTTAAAAAATGTTTGTTTAATGTGTCTGCAACTATTTTTGGATTGCTAACAAGATGACCATCCCTTGTTATTTGGATATTTTTAAAGTTGTTGTGATCTTCAGTCCTGAGACTGGTTTGATGCAGCTCTCCATGCTACTCTATCCTGTGCAAGCTTCTTCATCTCCCAGTACCTACTGCAACCTACATCCTTCTGAATCTGCTTAGTGTATTCATCTCTTGGTCTCCCTCTACAATTTTTACCCTCCATGCTGCCCTCCAATACTAAATTGGTGATCCCTTGATGCCTCAGAACATGTCCTACCAACCAATCCCTTCTTCTAGTCAAGTTGTGCCACAAACTCCTCTTCTCTCCAATTCTATTCAATACCTCCTCATTAGTTATGAGATCTACCCATCTAATCTTCAGCATTCTTCTGTAGCACCACATTTCAAAAGCTTCTATTCTCTTCTTGTCCAAACTATTTATCATCCATGTTTCACTTCCATAGATGGCTACACTCCATACAAATACTTTCAGAAAAGACTTCCTGACACTATACTCGTTGTTAACAAATTTCTCTTCTTAAGAAACGCTTTCCTTGCCATAGCCAGTCTACATATTATATCCTCTCTACTTCGACCATCATCAGTTATTTTGCTCCCGAAATAGCAAAAATCGTTTACTGCTTTAAGTGTCTCATTTCCTAATCTAATTCCATCATCATCACCTGACTTAATCTGACTACATTCCATTATTCTTGTTTTGCTTTTGTTGAAGTTCATCGTACATCCTCCTTTCAAGACACTGTCCATTCCGTTCAACTGCTCTTCCAAGTTCTTTGCTGTCAATGACAGAATTACAATGTCATAGGCGAACCTCAAAGTTTTTATTTCTTCTCCATGGATTTTAATTCCTACTCTGAATTTTTCATTTGTTTCCTTTACTGCTTGCTCAATATTCAGATTGAATAACATAGTGGATATACTACAACCCTGTGTCACTCCATTCCCCACCACTGCTTCTCTTTCATGCTCCTCGACTCTTATAACTGCCATCTGGTTTCTTTACAAATTGTAAATAGCCTTTCGCTCCCTGTATTTTACCCCTGCCACCTTTAGAATTTGAAAGAGAGTATTCCAGTCAACATTGTCAAAAGCTTTCTCTAGGTCTATAAATGCTAGAAACATAGGTTTGCCTTTCCTTAATCTATTTGCCATGATAAGTCGTAGGGCAGGATTGCCTCACGTGTTCCAATATTTCTACGAAATCCAAACTGATCTTCCCCGAGGTCGGCTTCTACCAGTTTTTCCATTCGACTGTAAAGAACTCACGTTAGTATTTTGCTGCTGTGACTTATTAAACTGATAGTTCAGTAATTTTCACATCTGTCAACACCTGCTTTCTTTGTGATTCGAATTATTATATTCTTCTAGAAGTCTGAGGGTATTTCACCCGTCTCATACATCTTGCTCACCAGATGGTAGAGTTTTGTCAGGGCTGGCTCTCCCAAGGCTATCAGTAGTTCTAATTGAATGTTGTCTACTCCCGGGACCTTGTTTCAAATCAGGTGTTTCAGTGCTCTGTCAAACTCTTCACGCAGTATCTTATCTCCCATTTCATCTGCATCTACATCCTCTTCCATTTCCATAATAGTGTCCTCAAGTACATCGCCCTTATACAGGCCCTCTATATACTCCTTCCACCTTTCTGCTTTCTCTTCTTTGCTTAGAACTGAGTTTCCATCTGAGCTCTTTATATTCATACAAGTGGTTCTCTTTCCTCCAAAGGTCTCTTTAATTTTTCTGTAGGCTTTATCAATCTTACCCCTGGTGACATAAGCCTCCACATCCTTACATTTGTCCTCTACCCATCCCTGCTTAGCCATTTTACACTTCCTGTCGATCTCATTTTTGAGACGTTTACATTCTTTTTTGCCTGCTTCATTTACTGTATTTTTATATTTTTTCCTTTCATCAATTAAATTCAATATTTCTTCTGTTACCCAAGGATTTCTACTAGCCCCCATCTTTTTACCTACTTGATCCTCTGCTGCCTTCACTACTTCATCCCTCAAAGCTACCCATTCTTCTTCTACTGTATTTCTTTCCCCCATTCCTGTCAATTGTTCCCTTATGCTCTCCCTGAAACTCTGTACAACCTCTGGTTTAGTTAGTTTATCCATGTGCCATTTCCCTTAAATTGCCTCCTTTTTGCAGTTTCTTCAGTTTTAATCCACAGTTCATAACCAATAGATTGTGGTCAGAGTCCACATCTGTCCCTGGAAATGCCTTACAATTTAAAACCTGGTTCCTAAATCTCTGTCTTACCATTATATAATCTATCTGATACCTTCTAGTATCTCCAGGCTTCTTCTATGTATACAACCTTCTTTCATGATTCTTGAACCAAGTGTTAACTATGATTAAGTTATCCTCTGTGCAAAATTCTACCAGGCGGCTTCCTCTTTCATTTCTAATCCTCAATTCATATTCACCTACTACATTTCCCTCTCTCCCTTTTCCTACTATTGATTTCCAGTCACTCATGACTTAAATTTTCATGTCTCTTCACTATCTGAATAATTTCTTTTATCTCATCATACATTTCATCAATTTCTTCGTCATCTGCAGAGCTAATTGGCATATAAACTTGAACTACTGTGGTAGGCATGGGTTTCGTACCTATCTTGGCCACAATAATGCGTTCACTATGCTGTTTGTAGTAGCTTACCCGTATTCCTATTTTTTTAATTCATTATTAAACCTACTCCTGCATTACCCCTATTTGATTTTGTATTTATAACCCTGTACTCACCTGACCAAAAGTCTTGTTCTTGTTTCACTAGAAACTGCATTTTTTCTTGTTCCTTTCTTTACAAAATTCCAAATAGTTTTTATTCTATTGCTCGAATTATCAATTTCGGTCTTCAGGCACGTGTTCTTTGCAGCTTGTATGGTCTTATTCAGTATTTTGCTGTAGAGTTTATAGTGCATACTCCTACTGGGATCATTTGATCTCTTGGCTGCTGCATATAGTTCTCTCCTTGTTTTACAGGAAATTTTGATGTCTTTAGTAATCCAAGGCTTGTTTCCAGATTTTAACATGTTTTCTCTCACTGACTTTTTTGGAAAGATTTCTTCAAAAAGACTTGTAACTTCATTGATAAATATATTAAACTTTGAGTTAACATCAATTGCAGCATACACAGGAGACAAGTCCACTAGCTATAATTGCTGATTAAAGCTTTCAGTGGTGTGTTCATTTATAATCCTAAAGTTTTTCCAAATGAAATTTTCTTTCCTTTGTACATTTATTTGGTTTAGAGAGAGGAATTGCCCTTCATTATCAGAGAGGCCATTTATAATATTTTTCACAGTTAAAGTATTGTAAATATTCTTATCTACAAATACATTATCTATTAAAGTGCTAGAACCGGCTGTTACTCTAGTTGGAGGGTCCACCACTGGTACTAAGTCGTAACAGTACATCAGGTGTTCAAAGTCCATTTTGTTTCTACTTTCTGTTAAGAATTCCATATTGAAGTCACCCATAACCAGGGCCGGCCTTAGCCATCCAGGTGCCCCGGGCGAGTCGTCCAGTTGGCGCCCTTTATTGTATAAATAGCGAACCTGGCAGTGCTTTGCAACACGGTATTTGACTGTTTTCTAGAAATCGTCTTAAGTGGTTAATGGCGTCGTCTTATGATCATAACATGGTTTTTTCCATCGTAAATTTGAGTATTTTATTTTTTTAAATGGAAATGAAATCCAAATAATCTGAAAGCCCGCTAAGACGCTCCATGTGAGTCTTGTGTAGCCTGTGACGTCAGTCCAGCATGCTCGAGGCCAACGAGAAAGTCTTTCTCGTTGGCCTCGAGCATGCTGCTGTCGCTGCCGTAAGTCAGTATAACAGTGATATAGTGTTTGGGCATTCACGTTTTCGGAAATTGTCTAAAAATATTGCGTAGTACTGCACTGTACATCTACAACAACTTCAGAAAATTGTTTTTACGTGTTCCAAACAAAGAAAAGATGCGTAAAATGTGGTTGAAACAGGCTCGTATATCCCAAATATTTCTTTTCTTTTCTGAAGCACCCCTGTACTAAAGCGAACAAAACAAAACAAAAATTATTCAAATTGGTCAAGCCATTTCTTTGTTTTGGTGAGACTAACACACAACAATTGATTTTTATATATAGGAGGTAATATGTATCACGAAAAAACACTAATTTTGAATTGGGTACCATATTTTTATTGAATTTAATATAACTGTAAGCCATAAACCTATATTTTCTGTCAGTCATCTGAACACAAAACATATTACGCCTAATGAAAAACAATTATAAACGACTAAAATTTTACTTTTCTCCCTTTTCTGTCGGCAAAGTCTCTGATCAGATTAGCAAAGTCCAGGTTTTCTGCAACTTCATTTTCAATGGACAGTGAGGCCAAACTGGTTAGTCTTGTTTGAGACATTGTAGACCGCAAGTACGTTTTTATCAACTTCAGTTTGGAAAAACTGCGTTCGCCGCTTGCGACAGTCACTGGTATTGTTAGCAAAATACGTAACGTTATCCAGATGTTGGGATATAACTCTTGAAGATTATGCTTTTTTATGAAGTTTAAGGCTTCA
The DNA here is from genome assembly GCF_021461395.2 of Schistocerca americana. NCBI lineage: Eukaryota > Metazoa > Arthropoda > Insecta > Orthoptera > Acrididae > Schistocerca > Schistocerca americana. The sequence continues at coordinate 97,843,470 of NC_060120.1, read as the reverse complement.
ATAGGCGTTGCCTGGCTGTCTTCGAGATAGTGTTGCAGGCCTAAAATTTCGTCGCACAGCAAATTTCCATCAATATCTGACTTCATGTTGACAGTTAACTTTTCTTGTAATTTAGAACAGCATTTCTTTATTTTGATTTTTTTTAATGTCAAACAAGAAACTCCACGTCGCAGAAAATTCTTGCATCTGTTCAAATCTTTCTTTCATGGATATGTGCACGGTGTCCAACAGTGCATTGAAAAACTCTACTTTAAACTTCTTTTTTGGGTCAGTTATTTGATCATCAACAGCCTCTTCACCTGGCCTGCGTTTAATACGTCTTAATCGCATTTGTGGTTTAAATAATGGCTGCGTATCAAGATCCGAAGCCAGTTCAGTTGCTGTTACAGTAGCTTGTTCGAAACCTGTTTGTCTATATGTTTCCAAATAAGAGCAACATTTGTCAAGGATTCCCATAAACTCGACAAAGTTGATTGTGGGTGACTGACTTGCTTTACTCACAACGTTAATTTGAAACAGAACATCATACCATGTCACGAGAGAAACAATGAAGCTGAAGTCTTTTAATTGTCCTCCTAGTGTTGTCGCTTCGTGTGACACCGCAGCATCGCTTTGTTCAGTAGCATCGGCCAAGGAAACCAAAGCGTCATGCATTTCGCATAATTGATAACGAACCGCTTTGACGCTATCAATTCGAGCTTCCCAGCGTGTGTCACTTACATTTTTCAGGGTGTATATCTTCAAATGGTCGGTCAAAATTTTCCATCTATTTACCGATCCAGCAAATAGATTAAACACTTTTTGTAACATTCCGAACAGTGTCACGGATTTTACTGATGATTTTGCCGCATCACACAATACCAAATTATAACTATGGCATCCACATGGCACAAAAAAAGCTAGTGGATTTAACTTCTTAATTCTGTTCTGGACGCCTTTATTTTTCCCCTTCATGTTCGCGCCGTTATCGTAGCCCTGTCCTCTGCAGTCATTAATGTTAAGGTCAAGATCACTCAATGTTTTTAAAATGCTTTCTGTGAGGCCTTCACCGGTTGTATCATCTATTTGCAGAAATGAGATGAAATGTTCTTTTACACTTACGCCATCCTCTGTTATGTCGGCGCATCTTAAAGTTATCGAAAGTTGTTCTTTGTGACTTATATCTGGAGTACAGTCAGCTATGATTGCATAATACTTTTAACCCTTTATGCGGGATATGATTGTAGACATAACATGTGATGCCATGAGTTCTATTAATTCATTTTGTATATTTTTGCCGCAATAATGGTCAGCCAAATCACCATTCAATGCCAGTCTGACGTGCTCTTCCATGATTGGATCAAACTTTGCCAATAACTGTACAATACCTAAGAATTTTCCATTATTTGGGGTAAATAATTTATGTGATAACCCTCTGAATGCCATATTATTTTCAGCCAAATACAAAGTAATGTGCATCAATCTTTGAAGCACATTGCTCCATCGTAAACTTTCTTTAGAAATTAGCTTTTGTTCTTCCTTGTCAATAGTTAATCCAGCTTTAAACCTGATTTCAGCTTCAGTCCATTGAGTAAATGCTTTTTTGTGGTTAGGACTATTTTCATGCAGTTTCAGAGCTTCACTTAAATGTTTCCAATTTCTGAAACCCACAGTGGTAGTCAAATTAGTAGTTGACTTTAAATCAAACAGTCGACAACAAAAGCAAAAGACACTGTCGTTTGATACAGAATAAACTAGCCACCGTCGTCTGATAGTTTCTTCGTTTGATAGTTTTCTTGGGTAATGAGTTGAAGAGAAATGACGCCCATTTTCATCTTTTGGAAAGTTATTTAGACATACTTGTGAGGGTCCACATATTATAATGCGATCTATATCTCTAGCATTAAGTACTTTTGGCCACGTACCTACATCAGAAACATTGTATTCTTTTATTGCAAGAACGTTGATACTTTCATCGACCACAGATGTCATGTGTTGATTTTGACTTGGAGAAATATCAGAGGATTCATGCAAAGATGTACTGCGCTGGTCAATTTGATCACCTTCAATAGGTGATTGTATATTTTTTGCGTATAATTGTTCACAGTCTGAAGAAATATTTGCTGATACATGGACTTTTGATTCAATATCTGAAGTATTTGCCTTAGAATTTCCTTTAAGGTACTTATAAATATTCATGTGCTTTTTAGTTTCTTCAAGAACTTTTTCTTTTTCAGCTTTTCTTTTCCGATTTTCTGAATCAGAAAGCTTTTTTTTAATCATTTCCTTCTCTTCTGGCATGATTTAATAATTTGACAAATTATTGCTTGGACACTGCTCTATTTTGCGACCACAATATTCGATCTATAACAAATAAAGAAGTTCACCTATCAGTAGACGTAACTAGAAAAAAACCTGAACTGAAAGATAAAAATGTTTTTCGCACCTACCAGAAAATTAAAATGTTGACACAGTCACGACACTCATTTCACTCACAATTATTCAGCCACGAAAACATGACAGCTGCCTCCGACTCTTACTGACAATTACTGACATGCGGGTGCAAATCGTAGCGCTGCCAACATATGCAGTCTAACAAACATTGTGTGGCGCTGTATTATTTCAGTAAGTTAGGGGAGAATTCTCTATGAATGCAGTGCACGCATTCATGATCTATTAATTAATGTACATGAGTCATTAAGTCACAAATATTCGATATAAATACATTCGTATTAATTAAATCATAATGTAATGTATATTTCACAGTCTGTATTTTCTTTTATTTGGAGCGACCGGTAGTTTCTGTTGTAAACGAGAGATGGTGCGGCTGCATGGGCTCTTCCTTGTTGCAGTTCTTGAAACAAATAAGAGAGGCGCTTTGGTAGAGCCCATGCTAGCCCGCGTCAAACATGGATGGTTGCAGACAATACGAAGATTGCATTCAGCATGATTTCTCTTCTGCTACCCCGAATTCATCGCGCATTCGTGAGATTAGCGATGTATGTTGAATGAGACTGAATAATATTTTAGTTTCGCGAAATGGGTGATTGTAAATTGTAATTTTTTTTTACATGCGTTTAGCACGTGGCGCCCCTTGGGCCCCGGCGCCCTGGGCGACTGCCCGAGTCGCCCCACCCTAAAGCCGGCGCTGCCCATAACAATGGTTGATTTAGTTTTCCTACATAAGTGGAACCTACTTGTCTCAGAAATACAATCATATTTCAAGCAGGTGCCCTGTAAAGAGCCAGTACAATAACTGTTGCACTGTCTGCTGTTAACTCAATGCCACACACCTGAAAGTGCTGTTCATCACAGTGTTTCCTTAAATCTAGAGATTTATACACTACATTGTTTTTTACAAATATTGCAACTCCACCTTTTCTATAATAAATCTACAGTTATGTGCAAATTTCAATAGTAATTCTCTCTGTAATGCACAATGCCTCTCTTGTAGTGTCTCCCAGTGGAGTTTGTTTAACATCTCCGTAACGCTCTCTCACCAAATAAACAAACCCATGATGAAACGCACTGCTCTTCATTGGACCTTCTCTACCTCCTCAATCAGTCCTACCTGATTGGGATCGCAGATAGATGAACAGTACTCAAGAATCGTGCAAACAAGCACCTTATAAGCCACTTCTTTCATGGATGAGTTACATTTCCTTAAGATTCTTCTGATTAATCTGAGTCTGGTGTCTGCTTTTCCCACTATCTGTTTTACATGGTCATTTCTCTTAAGGTCGCTCTGGATAGATATTCAATGGCAGATGCTGTCTCCAGCTGTTTGTCATCAATACTGTAGCTGTACAGTAGTGGATTTCTTTTCCTATGTATGCACAATATGTTACATTTATTTACGTACAGGTACAACTGCCAGAGCCAGCACCAATCATCAATTCTCTGCAGGTCGTTCTGCAAATTCTTACTATTTTATGGCATTGCTACTTTGGTACAGACAACTGCATCATCTGCAAATAGCCTTAAAGAGCATCTGATGTTTTCGACTAAATCATTTATATATACTGTAAATGCAATGGTCGTATCACACTTCCCTGTGGTACTCCGGATATTACCTTTACATCTGTCGATTTTGTTCTGTTAAGAGCGATGTGTTGCGTTCTATCTGCAAGAAAGTCTTGAATCCAATTGCAGGTCTGCTCCGATACTCTGTAAGCTAATATTTTCTTCATTAACAGCAATGCAGGACAGTGTCAAAAGCCATACTGAAATTAAGGAACACGGCATCAACCTAAGTACCGTTGCCCACCGCACTGTGGATCTCATGGAGGAACAGAGTGAGCTGAGTTTCGCAGGATCTCTGTTTAAGGAATACGTGTTGATTTTTATAGAGGAGATGCTCATTTTCTAAAAATGTCATAATTCTTGAGCATAAAACATGTTCCATAATTCTACAACATATTGACTTTAACGATATAGATCTATAATTGTGTGGATCTGTCTAATAGCCTTTCTTAAAAATGGGATTGACCTGCACTTTTTTCCAGTCGTTAGGTACCTTTTGTTGCTCAAGCGATCTACAATAAATTACTGCAAGAAGGGGAGCAAGTTCTGTCACATAATCTTTATAGTAAATTGTATGTATTTCATCTGGTCCTGACACCTTTCTGCTACTAAGCAACTGTAGCTGCTTTTCAGTTCCGCGATCAGTTATCTCAATATCTGTTATTTCAATGTTCGCATGACAACTGAAAGGAGGAATAGGGTTACAATCTTCTGCTGTGAAACAACTCTGGGAGACCAAATTCAGTATTTTAGTCTTCTCTATGTTATCTTCTGTTTTCTTGCCGGTATGGTCACTGAGAGAATGAATAGATGATTTTGACCCACTTACTGATTTTACATACCACCAAAATCTCTTAGGGTTTATACTCAGGTCAGTTGACAACATCTTACTTTCAAAATCATTGAACACTTCTCTCATTGCTCTCTTTAATCTCATTTTCACTTTGTTCAGCTTTTGTTTGTCAGCTAAGTTTTTACTTCTCTTGAATCTGAGATGAAGTGCTCTTTGTTTATGTAGCACTTTTCTAACATGGCTTTAAAACCATGGTGGATCTTTCCCGTCCGTTAAAACCTTAATCAGAACATACTTGTCTAGGGCATACTGAATGATGCCTTTGAATTTTTTCCATTTGTTCTCCACATCTGTCCTCATCACCGAATATTTGATGCGCACTGCTGAGGTAGTCTGAAATTTGTATCCTGTCACCCTTGCTGAGAAGGTATGTCTTCCTACCTATCTTAAAATTCCTTGTAGGACCCATCATCATAGATGCTGCCACTGCCTTGTGATCACTGATACCTTCCTCTACATTAACTGATTCGATAAGTTCAGGTCTGTTTGTTGCCAGGAGATCTAAGATGTTATCCTCACGAGGTGGTTCTCTGACTATCTGCTCAAGGTAATTTTGGGACAAGACATCCAGAACAATGCCACATGAATCCCTGTCTCTGGCACCAGTTTTGATGGCATAACACTCCCAATCTATACCTGGGAAGTGGCAGTCACCCCCTATTACAATGGCATGATAAGGAAAATTACTAATGATATTCTGCAAGTTCTGTCTGAAGCACTCTCCAATTACAGATCCTGACCCATGTGGTCTATAAAGGCATCTGATCACTATTTTTGACTGTTCTTTGATACTCAATTTCACCCAGATTAATTCACATTCAGAATCCATGATAACCTTGCTAGATTTTGTTGAATTTTTTACTGTAATAAACACGCCACCACCATTGGTGAGTAACCTATCTTTATGATAAATATTCCAATCTAAACTTAGGATTTTGTTGTTATTGATGTCTGGTTTCAACCAGCTTTCTGTTCCCAACACTATCTGTGCCTATAGCTTGCACTGTTTGGAGCTCTCTTACAGCCCTTGACCCTCTGCAGAAGGTGAAGAAGTCAAACGGCAAGATTTTGTGGCACTGCACAGCAGTTTCACTACGTCAAGAAACCTTGAGAAAGGTGACCATAAAAAAAGATATAATTACGGTAAAAGTTATCACAAATAGCATAAGGGTGACAGATCATTTGGTAGGTAACACTTCATTTTGGCTAAGTCCAGCTACAGAACTTTGCTGTTACACTCCAAGATACAACACCAGTCATAAGATGCCATTGAAATTAAAAGTACCATGAAATGCAGGCCTCCAAAGACTGAGAACAGAAGTCAGAAGAGCAAGAAGATTTTACCAAAAAGGCCATAGTGAGGAAGAAAGAGCTCACAGACGGGGAACTTCAGCAGAAACTTAAAGTTCATTTGCAGTAGGAAAGAATGGAAATCTCAAACAAATTAGTGGAACAGAATTTACATCTTGACCTGTGGGATACACCATATAAAATCATCTGTCAAACAATATCACCCCCATTAATGTTATCAGTTTTAAAATGAGTAGGCAGCAGCATGATAAAAACTGGTGCCCCCCCCCCCCCCAGCTTGTCTAGTGATGGGCACTCTCTTTCCACATGATACTGCATAGGGCAAGTATGATGAACACAGAACTGTGGAACAAAAGTGGAGAAGAATATGATGGAACCACAATACCATTTAAAACAAAAAAAACAAAAAAAAAAAACATCTGGACCTGTTGGCATCCCTTTGATGTTGTACATGATTGTTCCATTTCCCTAATGCTTCTCTATTGTGTGGAAAAAGGTAGCAGTTGTTGTTACTGTTACATACGGCTTCACTGGAGATTAATACATAATATATCTAGTCATATATAAGCATTAAGGTATTAACAACTTCATACACAATTACTTTTAAAATAATAATAATAATAATAAAACATAAGTTACAGTAAAGTTAGAATATACACTTTCTGGTGTCCCAGCAAAATTTTCAAATGTACATAATAACTTAGAAAAATAAGTGTAATAATGAAGCAAAGGTTGCAAAAAGTTAGAACATATAACTTATGCCAATTCAGTATAATGGGCAGATATTGGCTTCCTTTCATCCTTCTGCATCCAAACCTGAGAATATTAATAGATGATTTGACTGCATAACTCCAGTTCTGTAAATATAATATTCATTTGTGGGAAGTATTCTTAGCCTGTTTAGATGCTGGGCTAGGGAACTGCATCCCACTGTTGGTCAAAAGTTGGCTACTGCTTCCTTTCTCAGTTTATTCCTGATTAGCTCCCAATATGGTTGTGTGTAAGAGGGCAAAGTTACTCACATCAGTGATGTTACTTAAGTCACATGTGCCCCCTAGGTGGTGCTACATGAGTAACAGAAGAAAGCAAAGTTACATTCCAAGAAAAAGATAGTTCCCTTCTTAGGGAAAAAAGAGAAAAAGAAAAAAATGTCATCACGGCAAATATAATTATCTTCAAAAAGACTGAAGACATGATCCCCTATCTCCAAAGCCCAATTTATCTTCTTGATAACTTAGGAAAAGTAGTGGACCAGCTGCTGTGCAGTAGATTTATGAAGATAATACTGCCTCTTGCAATGAACTCCCAACAATGTGACTTCAGATGTGGAAAGTCAACAAAAGATGCCATAAATAAGATGATACAGTTTGAAAAAGACACTACCCTTAAATATGTTGGAACCACAATGATAATTATTGCTGGCATGTTTGGTAACATAAGTAGCCAGCACTTTTTGACAATCAGAAACCATTTGCCAAAAGAAATAGACAACTCAGGCATGCCTAGGAGAGTCTTACAAAAGAGATCTATGAGTGGCCCCTTCTTATCAGATTTGCTACTCAACAAGATTTTATGTATGATGAAGCAGTCATAAAAGTACTGGTCAACATGATCTTCTTTAAAGGAACAGATATCAGGAAATCTTGAGGTAGGTACAAATCGAGTATGAGAGCTCAATTTTGCAACCTCTGAATGCAGTTGGTAATCCATGTCAGTTCTTTGAGATATTAGCACCATGTAAGACACCTATTGAGAGTGACACCCAGGCAGATGGCCAAGCTTCCCCATTGCACAGCTCTATCCATGATGTCTATCAGCCTCAAGCCCATGAGGACTGGGTATCCAGCATGATATGTGCTTGGCTATTCCTTGCAATGAAGGAAAGCCTCAATTTTGCCACCCATGATGTCATGTCAACACAGGAAATCTCAAGACTGTGCTGCATAAGCTAAACACTCATACTGTGTACATATAGACTAAAACATCGCCATACAGAGTGAGGTGCACAAGTGGGCACAACAGCAAATCTGCTGTGTACAAAGTGTACACCAGGGGACTAGTATCAAACCTTGAGGGACTCTCCCCCATATCTGGCTGTGAGGACAGTCCACCCTCTGTCCTGACATGGAAGGTTATCCCTGCAAAGTACAATTTCAGGGGAAGGAGCAAAAGGAAGGAAGATAGATTAGAGTTTAACATATTGTCATTAGAGACAGAGAGAAGAAGCAGTGGCATATACTGAAAATGCAATGACTCTTATGAAGACAATTTCCAGAAATACTGTGGAAGAACAGTCCTTCAAGGATTACATAAGTCATACCATTGAATCAAATTGTCTACTGTGCCTGAAACTATCATATTCATGTTACTAAAAGGGAATATTTTAAGAGGCTAATCATAAAACAACATGCCCAGTGACAAAATTATAGTGCAGACTCAAAAGAAGAGAGCAAGAGTGGCAGGAAGATAATCAACAAAATTATTGGCCTACCCAATCATACTACAAATTTACCTATGTGAATGATAAGGGTGTATCCCTGGGGATCTGAAACATGCCTTAGACAGTTGCCTAAAGTACATAAAACTACAGTTACCAAGGATTTAAGTACCAGCTGAAAAATTCTGCATTGTCTGATGAATAATGATGTATCATAATACTGTCCTGACTATTATAATGGAATACTGTGTGAGTGATTGGGCACAGACCTCTGCTCATAACAGTAATACAAACACTTGATATGGTGCAATGTGGAATACTTGGTCAGTTGTTGGCACTGTGTCAGTTCAGGCATTGCATGTAATACTTGCAGTATATGCACTCTACCTACAGTTGCAAAAGTAAGCAGAACAGTATTGGATGACAAGAGACTGCAGAAAATAATAGGAGCTTGAGGCCACAAGCTAACAGCTAATTCTCCTGTGAAGAAATGATTGGCCGATGCTTAGTGGGACTAGAAGATTCCCTGTTGTATTGGACAGGTGCTTGGATGGGGATTTCGTTTATTACTTCTGATGCTAATGTGTAACAATCTAAAATTACTGACTTACTTATATGGTGTTTATCTCCTCTCTCGATATCTTCTTTCTTCTTTCCTGAGGACGTCATCTCCTGTGCAATTTGGCCTGTGCTGAAAATGGAACTGTGCTTATTTATTTCTAATAAAAGCAACTAAATAAGAGAAGTGACTCTTTCAAGATGTGTTTGATTTGATTTGATTTATTTTGTGTTCCATAGGTCCAACTGTGTTGGATTCACAAGGACGTGGAACAAGTCAGTTTTTTACAAATACAATCTGATAATCTTATAGCATATACAGAAATTTGAGTACATAATTATATAAAAATTTATACGTTAAATTCTTTGGGCAGCAATACAGAAAAAGAAAATACATATTTTCTTAGAATCATTAAAGCATTACAGAAAACAGATACATAGCACACACAGATACAGAGCTCAGGTTAAATAACATTCTTAGTGGCATTATGTCAACTTGTATTATATAATATTAAAATTTTACAATTTATTTAGTTAAAAATTCAGCTAGACTGTAAAAAGCTTTTTGTAGCAGAAATATTTTTAGTGCTTTCTTAAACTTACTCTTGTTATGAATCTCTGTCTTTATTTCAGGAGGAAGAGCACTGAAGAGTTTTGCTCCAGTGTAGTGGACACCCTTTTGTGCCAAGCTCAAATTTCTGTGCTCGCTGTGTATGTCAATTCTTCCTCCATGTGTTATGCTCACGATAATTACTGTTTGGTTGAAATATGTCTATATTTTTACAAGCAAAACACATGAGAGAAAAAATATATTGGCATGTAGTTGTGTATATTTTAAGTTTTCGAAAGCTATTTCTACACGAGTCTCTTAGGTGCAATCCACATATAATTCTTAAAGCTCACTTCTTTGCAATGAACACTTTCCTCGCTAATGGCTGGTTGCCCCAAAAAATAATTCCGTACTCAATAAGACAATGAAAATAACCATAGTATGCCACTTTTGCAGTGTTAGGTTCAACACATGTAGTGACAACCCGTAAAGCATAGGTGGCAGAGCTAAGCCTCTTACAGAGATCAATAATATGTGAAGACCAGTTCATTTTCTTGTCAATGTGCGCTCCAAGAAATTTTGTTGTTTCCATTCTTTCTATTGGTTGATTACCACATGTCACACTTATCTCTCTCTCTTTTTCTGTTTTTGTACAGAATTGAATAAAGCTGGTCTTACTGGAATTTAATGAGAAACCATTCACCTTGAACCAATTAACAACATCTGAGAGTATGTGATAAATGAGTTCCTCAAGATTGTTGTCTGTTCTACTGCTCATAAAAATTGTGGTATCATCAGCAAATGATGTAAATTTACAGAGCAGGCTTGTACATGGTGGTAGATCATTTATAAAATCGGGAATAATAGTGGTCCAAGAATTGAGCCCTGAGGCACTCCACATGTAATGAAACTCTGTTCAGAATCTGAGGAAGCGTCACATACTCCACCCGAGCTATTGAAGACAACTTTTTGTTTTCTGTCTTGGAGGTACGACTGTAGCCAATTGCCTGCAACACCACTTATTCCTACTAATTTTGCTTTTTTTCAAGAGAATCTGGTTATCAATACAGTCAAACACTGGATAAATCACAGAAGGCACCAAGTGCTAGCATTTTTTTATTAAGGGTTTCTAGCATTTCATTTGCAAATGCATAGACTGCATCTTCTGTTGAACGGCCCTTTTGAAAGCCAAATTGGCTCTTGCTGAGAACTCCATTCTTCATGAGATGATCGGTAATTCTTACATGTATTAGCTTTTCTAGAATTTTGGAGAAAGCTGTCAGCAAAGAGATAGGTCGATAGTTAGTTAGTTCAGCTTTATCGCCCTTTTTGTACAGGGGCTTCACAATGGCATACTTAAGTGTACTGGGAACAACACCTTTCTGAAGGGAAGCATTGAAAATATGACAGAGACTGTCCCTTATCCACACACAAGAATATTTCAATAAATTACTAGATATATTACCAACCCCTGCGGAGTTCTTACTTTTTAGAGAGATGATGATTTTTTGAATTTCTTCTACAGTTACAGGATTAAGATGCATTTCTGAAATTGTGTTTGAATATACTGCTTGACAAAGAGTTACAGCTTCATCAACATTGGACTTGCAACCAATCTGTTGAGGTACTGATAGGAAGTGTTTATTAAAAATCTCAGCCACTGTTTTGGGGTTATCTACTAGGGTACCTTCATATCTGATTTTATTTACATCTTCTTTGCTTGTTATATCTCTTCCTGTTTCTTTTTTTACAAAGCTCCAACTTGTTTTTATTTTACTATTAGAATTATCTATTTTCTTCTCATAATAAAGGGCTTTTGATTTCTGTATTAGTTTCTTCAAAATTTTACAGTATAATCTATAGTGTTCCCATTTTTCTACATCTTTACAGAATCTTATTGCAGCATAAGTTTCCCTTTTGGTTTTACATGACTGTTTTATACCATTTCTAATCCAAGGCTTACTTACAGAATTGGAAGCACTGTTTCTGACCCATTTCTTGGGAAATATTTCTTCAAAAAGAGCACAGAATTCATTTATAAAACAGTTAAATTTAGTATCAACATCATCATGGCTATATACTAAAGACCAATCCATTTGCTGCAACCTGTGGTTGAAAGTTCCGTTTGCCTCTTCATTCATTACTCTTATGAATTTTGATTGCGAAAATTATTTTTTGAACAGATTAACATCATAAAGAGTGAGAATTTGTCCATCATGATCTGAAAGTCCATTTATAACCTGCCTGACTGTATAATTCTGATGTCTACTTACATCTAAAAAAATGTTGTCTATCATAGTTTGGCACTCAGATGTAATTCTTGTTGGGAAGTTTATTACTGATGTCAGATTATGTAAGGTCACCACAATCTCAAAGTCAATTTTATTCTTATTTTCTGTCATAAAGTTTACATTCTTCCAGCACACACAATGTCAAAACATACCATACAACAGCTATCTGCCCTTAAGATTCAGTTATTACATCAAGCAGTACAAGCTGACAGACAGTTCAGAGCTGACTCTCCATCAGACTTCAGATCAGATTGATTCTCTTCTCTTTCTTCCATGATGTAGCACATTGTTATGGTGTGCCATATCCCATGGAACGCAGCATGTCTTCAAAGCAGGGCCGCAATTGCATGCAGCAGCCAACAAACCAGCAAGTGACACAAATATGCACACATCATATGAAATCTCCACACAATATGTGTGTCCAAATTTACTAAACCAACAAATGAAAATTAATTGCATGTTTAGCAATCATTAATTGTCAGTAATATAAACACTGTACAATACATCACTTCACTGAAGTGGTATGTTACACCTCAAGGTGCATGTACAGCTTGCTCCCAAACATAAAAGAGAGTCTGGAAGGGATGCCCCTGAACTCTTCAAGAGGATTGACACACTTTTTTGATCTGCTATGGCTCTTAATGCCACCTGTTGGCATCAAACTGGGAGAAGAGAAAACTCCAAAAATGACTGTGATGTAGAAGGCATACCTAGTAACTTTATTAGTGTGGAAGACCTAATGTGAGGTGGATATTGCACTGTGAAACAACATGACTGATATTGGATCACATTGTCAATGTGATTTCACATCCAGTGAACGTAACAGCAATATCAGAGTGGAAGCAATGCCATAGACCCATCTCTCACCACCCGATGAGCCAGTACAGGAATGACATGGGTCATCATGTGGCAGCATTCTCACTGACAACAGTGACACTCTCTCAGAACAAATGACCCATCCCCTGCCACCAGGGAGCCAGGAGACCACAGCAGAGACAGTTTTGACCACAACACATTCAACAGCATACAAGGAATTAGCAGGAAGCACCAACAGTCCACAGAGCAATAGAGAGCCTTATGGGATCTGGCACATAAAGAACTGTTGTTACCTTTTTATAATATATTTTGTTACTTTTTTTATAATGTATTTCAGTTGGATATAGTGCATAGTAGTGATACATAGTAGTGAACTAGTTCTAATTGTAGTGCAATATTAGTTGAGATAATGAATGTAGTCTCAATTAATAGTAGAAATAACTATAGTGTTGTCAAACAGTTTATTTATTTTTTATTTATTTACACATCTAGTTCTGTAGGACCAAATTGAGGAGCAAATCTCCAAGGTCATGCAACGTGTCAGTACATGAAATTACAACGTAAAAGTAATAACCAATAAAATGAAATGTTTATGAACACAAAAAAGTCAAGCCATAAGTTTAAGTAAACGCAATCAACAATATAACACAAGAATCAGCTTAATTTCTCAAGAAACTCATCAACAAAATAGGAGTGACCCATGAGGAAACTCTTCAGTTTCTATTTGAAAGCACATGATTACTACTAAGTTTTTTTTTTAAATTTTTGTGGTAGCTAATTGAAAATGGATGCAGCAGTATACTGCACATCATTCTGCACGAGAGTTAAGGAAGTGCGATCCAAACGCATATTGGATTTCTGCCGAGTATTAACTGAGTGAAAGCTGCTAGTTCTTGGGAATATATTGATATTGTTAACAAGAAACGACAGTAAAGAATATATACATTGAGAAGGCAATGTCAATATACCCAGACTAGTGAACATGAGTCGACAAGAGGTTTGCGAACTTGCACCAATTAATTGCCTGAACAGTCCGTTTCTCAGCCAAAAATATCCATTTAGAATGGGAAGTTACCCCAAAATATAATGCCATACGACATAAGAGAATGAAAATAAGCAAAGTAGACTAATTTTCATGTCAAACGATCACTTACTTCGGATATCATTTGAATAGTAAAAATGGCAGCATTAAGCTTCTGAACAAGGTCCTGAACTTGGGCTTTCCACAACAATTTACTATCTATCTGAACACCTAGAAATTTGAACTGCTCAGTTTCACTAATCATATGCTCATTCTGTGAAAGTAAAACTTCGGGTTTTGTTGAATTGTGTGTTAGAAACTGTAAAAACTGAGTCTTACTGTGATTTAGCATTGGTTTATTTTCTACAAGCCATGAACTTATGTCATGAACTGCATTATTTGAAACAGAGCCAATGTTGCACATAATATCCTTTACTACCAAGCTAGTGTCATCAGCAAACAGAAATATTTTAGAATTACCCGTAATACTAGAGGGCATATCATTTACATAACTAAGGAACAGGAGTAGCTCCAACATTGATCCCTGAGGCACCCCCCATTTGACCGTTCCCCACTCAGACCCCACATCACAGCCATTCTCAACACTGTGAATAATGACCTTTTGCTGTCTGTTTTTAAAGTAAGAGGTGAACCAATTGTGAGCTACCAAATATTGCACACTATAGTATTACATCTGTAGTAGAACAAATTGTCTCATTTGATGCTGGTGTACAGAAAAAAATATTATCTGTTGACTGTAGTAATCTAAGTAAGGTTGGATAGAGCCTGTGTTTAAATTGTGGTTAGTAAATGGTTCAAATGGCTCTGAGTACTATGGGACTTAACTTCTGAGGTCATCAGTCCCCAGAACTTAGAACTACTTAAACCTAACTAACCTAAGGACATCACACACATCCATGCCCGAGGCAGGATTCGAACCTGCGACTGTAGTGGTTGTGCGGTTCCAGACTGTAGTGCCTAGAACCGCTTGGCCACTCCAGCAAGCTATAGTTAGTTAGCTACTATGTAAGAAAGAAATGATTAAATACATTTTCACAGCCTACCAACACCTTCCTCTTGTTCAAATGTTAGTGTTGACCCAGAAACTAAAGTGGTGGTGAGAGCTTTTTCACTGATTTATGCACACGTCATATTCCGTAAGTACCTTCGTGAGGGAGAGCAATTGAAAATGTTAAACAAGTTACACTGCACATTACCGATCAGAAGCAGCCACTGCAGGGTACCTGAAAATAAACCAACAACAAATTGTGATTGGAAGTAATCTAGTCACATTGATAAATATGAAAAATATAAACAACCAGCAACTTTAGCATCAGATCCAGCTATACAAGTACCAGCTGAACAGTTAATTCAGCAAGACAAGCCAATAATGTCAGCACCTCCACCCTCATTTCCTGATTTTGATTAAACAAATTAATATTGGGAAATTTATTATTGTCAGTTAATACTTCACTTACATCATTACCACCATTTGAGGATGTCCTGGGAATGACACAGTCATATGAAATACCAATAGAAGCACAACAGGCTATCAAAGAAGATACATGAATAGCTAAGTGCAGAAATAATATCGTATTGCATAGAGTCTTGTAGCTGAGTCATTAGTCATTATTTTCTGGATCATCTGCAGGTGGTCTCACATTTGTAAAAAAAAAATGTTGCAGTATATGTATCACTGAATAGCAGAACAACTGCGTGTAAACTTCGTTAGCTTTTCTAAGCATGCTTACACACACACACACACACACACACACACACACACACACACACACACACACATGTGCAGCTGCAGCACTCCAGCTAAACACAAAACGCAGTTTGCCAAGTGGAATGGG
The DNA here is from genome assembly GCF_021461395.2 of Schistocerca americana. Taxonomy (NCBI): domain Eukaryota; kingdom Metazoa; phylum Arthropoda; class Insecta; order Orthoptera; family Acrididae; genus Schistocerca; species Schistocerca americana. The sequence continues at coordinate 97,827,775 of NC_060120.1, read as the reverse complement.
GTAAGGGGTTGTGTCAGAGTGTGAGTAGTAGGGGAAAGAGGTGAGATGAGGAAGGAGGGTTTGGGGAGGAGTAGCTGACAGCTTGGAGGGAGGCAGCATGTGTGCAGGATAGGAATGTGGGAAGAAGAGGCAGCAGATGCATAGGAAAAGAATGTGACACATGGGCCCAGAGCCAGTGAGTTCATGGGGCACATGATGGTGATGATGTGGAGGAATGGATTTGGAGAGGATAATAGGACAGAGGAGAAGAAAATATGGATGCAGTAGGCAAGTGAAGATTGAATTCAGGACACTTACAAAAGTTAAGGATGCATTTCAAGGCTAAATCCCATCTGCATACTTCACGAAAGCTGGTGCTTGAGGGAACAACCCAGATGGCACAGATTGTGAAGCAGCAATTGAACTTGAGAATGTTGTGGTCAGCAGGGTGTTGTAGCACTGAGCGGTGAACCACATTCTAGGTCACTGTTCAGCAGTGGCCATTCCTTCTGGTGGATAGCTTGCTGGTGGTCGTGCTCATATAAAATGCTGAGCAGATATTGCAGCAGAGCTGGTAAACCACATGGCTGCTTTCACAGGTGGACCTGTATGTTGGTTGGACAGCGGAATACAACTTTAGAAGGATAGTGGGTATGGTGTCCCTGATTTCCAGGCATGATGATAGATAGCTGAAGCCCTAGTAAAGGTCATGATTCTGATGCTCCAGTCTGGTGTGACATGGGTGATGAGGGCACTCCTTTGCAGCTGGTTCTTGGGGGTGATGGGAGGATTTGGGGTGTGGGCAGATATGGTGTGAGAAACTGGACTGGGTTTGGGAGTTGTACCTACCTGTGAAGGCCTCTGTTAGATCTTCAACATACAGGGTAAGGGAATTTTCATCACTGCAGATACCCCATCCACATGTGGCCTGGCTAAAAGGGAGTGATTTTTTAGTGTGAAAGGAGTAACAGCTTTAATAAAGCAGGTACTGTTGGCAGTTAGTGGGCGTGATATGGACACAGGTATGGATGGAGCCATCAGCAAAGTGAAGAGGCATTGTGTCATATACTAGCTCTGCTGCAATTTCTGCACAACATTTTATGTGGGTATGACCATCAGCCAGCTGCATTCCAGGATGGATGGCCACCGCTAAACGGTTGCCAAGAACAGTGTTGACCACACTTGGTGATCATAACAAGCTCATGTTCAATGGCTGCTTCATAGCCCACCTCAGTCCACTCATGTGGTAACACCAGTTCCCATCAGGTCAAAGAAATTAAATGCTGTCGGGCTTGGCTAGCACTTGGATGGATCACAGTTCAGGTCTGCCGAATGCTGTTGGCAAGCAGGGTGCATTCAGCCCTCATGAGGTCAATTAAGGAGTAGCAGCACTGGTCCATATCCATATCCAGTGAGGCCTAAGGGCTGAGGATAACACAGTGGCTGGTTGGTACCATTGGGCCTCCATGGCTATTTGGACTGTGTTTGTTTGTTTACTTTGCTTTTACATAAGTGCCCAATCATACTGTGGTCATCTGTGGAGACTTTAATCATCCAACAACAATTGGGAAATAACATTTTTGTTAGTGGAAGGAATGACAAGACATACTGTAAAACTTTACTAAATGCCTTCTATGAAAACTGCTTACAACAGAAAGTTCAGAATCCCGCTCACAATAGAAATATGTTAGATCTATTGCCAACAAATAAACTTGACCTCTTTGAGAACGCCCACACTGAAACTTGTATCAGTGACCATGAGTTGGTTGTCACAACAGTGATTACCAAACCACAAAAAGCAAATAAAACAAGTAGAAAGATATACATGTTCAGTAAACTAGAGTTAAAAATCAGTAGAGTCGTATTTCAGTGAGGACTCTGAAACTTTTGGCACAGGACGGGAGCGTATACACAAACTATGGATCAAGCTTAAAGGAATAGTTGGCCATGCACTGGGTAGATAAGTAGGTACCCAGTGGAACAATTCATAATGGGAGGGATTCTCCATGGTATACAGTCACTGTAAAGTAACTTCTAAAAAAAGAGAGATAACTGCATAATAGGTGTAGAATAGAACACAGGCCTATAGGAAGAGAGATGCTAAGTGAAATACGTTTGGCTGTCAAGAAAGCAATGTGTGAAGCCTTCAGTGACTACCATGGCAGAATATTGCCAAATTATGTTTCACAAAACACAAATTCTGGTCATATGTAAAGGCTGTTGGTGGTACCAAAGTTAGTGTACAGTCACTTTTGAATTAGACAGGAACTGAAATAGAGAGCAACAAAGCAAAGGCTGAAATGCTTAACTCCCTTTTCAAATGTTCATTTAAAATGGAAAACTCAGGAGAATTGTTTCAATTTAATCCTCATACCACTAAAAAATGACTGAAATAAGTGTTAATGCCAGTGGCATTGCAGAACAGCTGAAATTGTTAAAACAAGAAAGTACCAGGGCCTGTTGGTATCCCTATCAGATTCTATACTGGTTTTGCAGCTGAGCTAGACCCTATTTTAACTATACTCTATCGTAGATCCCTGGAATTGTGCCCAGTAGCAAGGAGAAACCACAGTTCACACACATTACAAGAAGTACAGTTGAAATGATCCACAAAACTACCATCCAATATAACAGACATCTTCTGAGCTCAAACATAATGAGATATCTTGAACAGAATGATTTCCTCCATGCCAACCAGCACCGATTCTGGAAACACTGATATGCAAAACCCAATTCACACTTTTTTCACATGACATACTGTAAGCTTTGGATCAAGGTAGTCAAGTAGATGCAGGATTTCTTGATTTCCAAAAAGCATTTGACTCAGTACCACTCTACGCTTATCAAAAAGTGCAATTATATGGGATATCTTGCTGTACACGTTGCATATTAATTGCCTTGCAGACAATATTGATAGTAACAGGACACTGTTGATAGCTGAAGCTGTTATCTGTAATGAAATACTGTCTGACATAAATATTCTGTTAGCTCTTGATAAAATTTCAAAGTGGTCCAATTTGCTTTAAATGTTCAGAAATCTTAAACTGTACACTTCACAAAATGAAAAAAAAAAAAAAGTAGTATCCTATGACTATAATATCAATGAGTCACAGTTGGAATTAGTTAACTCTTACAAATGTCTGAGTGTCGTTTAGTATGGATATGAAACAGAATGATCATTTAGGATCAGTTGTGGGCAGAGCAGGTGGTAGACTTCAGTTTATTGGTAGAATACAGGGAAATGCATTCAGTCTACAAAAGAGATTGCTTACCAATCACTTGTGTGACACATCTAGAGTGCCGGTATTGCTCAAATGTGTGGGACCCATACCACATAGTACTAATAGGGAATATTGAATGTATGTAGAGAAGGGCACGACAAATGGCCCAGGTTTTTTGATCTGTGGGAGAGTGTTACAAAGATGCTATGAAACTTGTGAAGAAAGTCATAAACTATCGCAAGAAGGCCTACTTACAAAGTTACAAGTACTAGGTTTAAATGATAACTCTAGGAATATACTAAAGCCCCTATATATTGTTTCATAGGGATCATGAGGGCAAGATCAGCTTAATTACGGCATGCACTGTGCCATTTATGCAGTCATTCTTCCTGCACTTTATATATTAATGGAATGGGAAAAAACCACAATAATTGGTACAATGGGACGCACCCTATGCCATGCACTGCAAAGTGGTTTGCAGAGTATAGATATATATGCACAGGAGGCACTGAATCAAATCCTCAAAAAAGGAATTTTGAGGGACAACTAGACTTAAAGAAAGGATCGGTTGATAAGTCACTTCCCGAGGCTCCAAGGAATCCTCCATCTTGTAGTGGAAGCAATTCTGAGGTTGTAAAACCTATAGGAGACTGAGGCTTTAATGCAGTGATTAGCTTTAGAAGAATATAGATCGCAGCAGTTATACTGAGAAGAAGAGTAGTGCATAGGGTACACTAGTGCAGAGACATCAACTAGTCTTCAGACTGGCAACAACAACAGCAGCAGCAGCAGCAGCAACAACCTATACTATGCCTATAATTAATTTTCCTGTGTTGTTATTGTGGTTCTCAGTGCAAAGGCTGGTTTGATGCACGTCTTCACCTTACTCTATCCTGTACAAGCCTTTTCATCTCCAAATAACTACTACAACCTACATCCTTCTGAATCTGCTAAGTGTATTCATCTGTTGGTCTCCGTCTACGATTTGTACCCCCATCCTTCCCTCCAGTACTAAAATGGTGATCCCGTGATGCCTCAGAACGTGTCCTATCAATCAGTCCCTTCTTCTAATCAGGTTGTGCCACAATTCCTTTTCTCCCCAATTCTACTCAGTTCCTCCGCATCAGTTACGCCATCTGCCCATTTAATCTTCAACATTATTCTGCAGCACTACATTTCTAAAGCTTCTATTCTCTTTTTGTCTACACTGTTTATCGTCCTTGTTTCATTTCCATACGTGGCTACGCCCCTGGCAAATACCTTCAGAAAAGACTTTGTAGCACCTACGTCTAAATTCGACGTTAGCAAATCACTCTTCGTCAGGAATGCGTTTCTTGCCATTGCCAGTATACATTTTATACCCTCTCCACTGCGGCCATCATCAGTTGTTGTTCTTGCCCAAATATCGAAACTCATCAACTACCGGTACTTTAAAAAATTTGTTTCCAAGTTGTTGTTCTTGCCCAAATATCAAAACTCATCAACTACCGGTACTTTAAAAAATTCGTTTCCAAATCTAATTCCCTTAGCGTCATCTAATTTCATTCGATTACATTTCGTTACCCTTGTTTTGCTTTTGTTGGTGTTCATCTTATATCCTCGTTTCAAGACACTGTCTATTCCGTTCAGTTGTTCTTACATGTCCTTTGCTGTTTCTAACACAGAATTACAATGAGTTACAATAACGTAACAGTACGAAATGTAATAGAAATAAAACCACCATTACATAGAACAATTGGATTTATTGTTTTTACTACGATAAGTGTCGGTACGGTATCATTAGCGTTAACTGGACACACAAACGGAACTTTGCAAGTTTGTAAGGAAGAGCTTGTGAGGACTAATATCGTAAGACGATAATTTTAAACAGTAATTGACTGACGACAACTCGCACAGGGGAAAACAGTCATCATTCTCATTTTATCCTCGTTCACAACTAGTTGTTTGCAGACTATTAACGTATATGTAAGTGCAGTGCGCAGCCGAAATCGTAACCATAAATAGATTTTATATGGTTGGCAAACAGCATCCATTTGCTCGTAGACAATATGAATTTTAGTCTGCAAATCACATCAAAATGCAGCTCGATACTAAATACATACTGTACTTGAACAGTTGCTACAATGTTTCAACCCTTGTGTGAACAGTGAAGGGCAACACAAATGTCACGAATTGCAACGTGCTGGGTATGTGCCATAACGTGAGATTTAGGCACTTCTAGACTACGATTTGAGTGGGTAACTTGTAAATATCTTCTGACTGAAACAGGAAACAGCAAACTCTTTTTATGTTCAACAGATGGTAGAGGAACGAGGGGACTTCCCCTGGCGATTGTGAGCTAGAAGTGTTTTGCGCAAGTCAGGATTCCTCATTGAGCCCGTAATCGTGTCGTGTGCAGTGTTTTCAACGAAATAGGACTGTAATAATTTGAGGTCAGTAAAAATAACAATACTACAATATGCAGGCGGATAGTCAATCACTCCCCCAGGAAGCCGACGAACTCAGTGGTCTTATACGTACACTACAGTAAGTACTGATGCTGCAAACCGTACACGGCTAGTCACAAGAAAGTATTAAGTACCGGTAGACGAAATTATTTTCTTGCAGTTATTACGGTTTGCAAGGAAGACATTCGTGAACTCGGAACTAGTGCTTTGTGCTAAAATACACATATTCTCTGCATCAAAGTAGAAGCAAAGGTGCGTTCCTGCTATCAACTGTGACGTAATATGCTGATTTTGTGATGAAAGCTGCATGTTGATTTAGTGTCACAGCGAAGTGACAGAAACGAAGGCCATCTCCGAGGGCGGTTCTGTCGTGAAGGCACTACCCAATCCACGATTGACCGATTCGTCACTTTTAGTCATTAATGGAAGTAAAGAGTACTCCAATCTTGTGTATCTTGCAAAGGTCGCGCTGTATTTTCTTACAGGTATCGAATGTAGCTTTCTGCTCAACGATTAAAAAAGCAATAATATGGTATCACAAAGTATTTCGGAAACCTCCTATAAGAAGGAAATTCTACGTGAAGTTATGTGCAGTTCTTAGTCGTCACTATAATTCAGAACAACTGTACGATACTATTTTATCATTATGGTATAAATCATTCGAACTTCCGACATATGCGAACAAATAGGACAATCCTCTTTCATTTGATTTAATTTTTTAGTTGGTCCTGTCGATTACATATTGTACAAAGGGTGAACTAGTAATATATGACAAGTAAAGTGAAATAATACAAAATTATGTGAACAGTTTATGCATCATACAAATACTTATTTTCTGTGAAACATTGGTTGCGGACAATATTACAACCAGCATTTTACTGGTATAAGATCAAGTGAATTTTTAAAACAGCAGACGGAATGGAAGTACACATTTTTATCTCAGAACGATAAATAGATTTATATTTAAATTAAAATACAAAATTGTTATCTTTGTCGCACAAATAAGTTCAAGTGAATACTTATTAGTGTAGAATAAATGGCAGTACACATTTTAAACTGTGATACAAACAAATTTACATTTTATCATTATAATTTATGTTAAGAACGCACAATTTTGTCTGCATGACGTAAGTGAGGACTTTCTTTTAAGAGTGTTTTATTTTTTTATTTATTTAATCTGAATGGTTTTCCCTCTTTTTTCTCAAAAGGATGCCTTATTACTCTAGGAATTCATTCATTTTATAAAAAGTTTTATTTCTCTGAGGAATGTTTTTAGTTTCCTTTGGAATACCTGTATGTTGCTTGTTGTATACTTTTATTCCTGACTCACTCACACCCCTATGGATTTTTGTGATAGTTTCAGAGTCTTGGGGGAAATTTTTCCCCTGTCTTGTCTTATGATTGTGAATGCCACAGTTTTCCTGGAATAATTCCTTGTTGCTGGCTATAGTGAATATATGTATTGATCTGTAACAGTAAATATCCTGAGTCTTAAAGAGATTTCTGCAGGATGTTCTGTTAGAGAACCCACATATTAACCTCACTGTTTGTTTTTGTAGTTTGAAGACTCCAGTACATTTCCCCAAAAGATAATACCACAGGAAAGTATAGAATGGAAATATGCAAAGTACAACAAAAGCAAAATCTCTCTGCCAAAAAGGTGAGAAATAATTCTCAGGGCAAAACATGCTGTGCTAAGTTTCTTGACCAGTTGATCACTTTGTCTTTCCATCTTTGCTGGTCTTTTGTACGTGTGGTTTCATAATTTTTTTGCATGTTGACCTCCACTTCAGGAACCTGGAGTTCTTTTATTTACTGTCTGAAACTGTATAATGTTACTTTTGAAAAATTTGGGTTAGGCTATTCGCTGTGAACCATTTGTGTACTTGGTTGGTGACTGTCAGGGCTATACCCTGCATTGCAGCGTTGGGACCCTTGATCAGAATACTCGTATCATTTACAAACATAATTATATTTGCTCATCATTAATTGTAACTAGTAGATCATTAATGTTGACAGAGAGATCAAATTCTTTGGGACTCTCTATTTTACATTTCCCCAGTCTGTGTTTACTGTTACACCTTCCTCCATAAAGGTAACTCACTGCTTCCTGTTGTGTAGATAAGACTCCAGCCATGTCAAAGGTTTGTCTTTGATGCTGTAGTGTGGAAGCTTTTTTACCAGTGTGTTATGATGTGCACAATCAAAAGCTTTAGCAGGGTCGCAGAAGCTGTCCATTGGATACTTTCTGAGATTTAACTCACGTAGAGTTTCATCTGTTAGGCTAAATATAGCTCTCTCTGTTGGTAATCACTTATGAAAGGCAAATTGTGTATGTGTCATATGGTCATAAATGTTCTTTCCCACATTTGTATTTTTTTGGTGCAGTGGTTCATGTGGCACACCATTGGAACAAGAATCAAAGTCCTACATTTTCCGTGCCATATCTTGTTCATTTCATATGATTTTTCACATGAGTTTCTGTAAAATAAAATAAGGAAATTGGTTTTCACAGGTAGTGTTTGTACAGTAGGACACATCATTGTGCTCACATTGTATTGTATTGTATTTTTATTGATCCAGGCAATCATAGTATTGTACAGCTGTACATATGATATTGGACAGGTCAAGAGAGCTATTTACAAGTAATTTTTACAAATTGATTTTTACATTATTTTATAGTAAGGAAATTATTTATCTTAAACAAAACAGTTAATACAAATCATAGAATTGTAGGGTTGTACATACTATATTGGACAGGTCAAGAGAACATATTTGCAAATAATTTTTAATAAATTGATTTTACGTTATTTTGCAATGAGGAAGTTTGCTATCTTTAACAAAACAGTAAATACAAATGTTGTATGATAAAATACAAACAGCCAATACAACTGTAATAGTAAAGTAGACATTATATACTTGTAACAGCTTGCATGGTAAATAATACCCAGCATGGTATATACATAATGCACAATGATTTGCAATACGTAATGGTGGCCATTACATGATGATGTACAGTACCAAGATTCAAAGACTACAGTTTTTTTACATAATATTATCTTTGTTTGTACATGAGTGGCTCTAGTTTACTTTCTAATGCTAGTTTCTCTTAACGTGGTAAAAAATATTTGTCATTCACAGGGTGAACTTTTGCTCACTGTCTGATCATGTAATTGGCCACACTTTAGAATTCTTCTTCTTCTTCTCTTTTTTTATTTTTTATTTATTTTTTAAAGGGTTGCAGTGAAATTCTTCTCAGGTTTGAAGTTTTGCAATTCTCTTGGCAATGCATGTATTGACTTGGTGCCAGAGTATTGAATCCCTTTTTCAAAAATCTGTAGTGTGTGTGAAAGATGACACAGTTACCTTCTACCCCAGGTGTTATGGAGATGGAAAGTCTTATTGGTCCTCAGTTTTGTGGGATCTTGTAATCCAGTCTCAGTGGCCTTAGATATATAGGGCCTATATGGATACACAAAATATTGAGGTCTTTGAAATGATTTTCACAAGACTTTTTTTTTTTTTGCTTCCTTTGCAAATGTAATTAAGATGTCTTTTTTCTGTAGTATGAATATTCTTTTCATTATTTTGATGGTAGAATTCCCCTGTATGGTGGTTCCGTATAGCATATATGGCTCAAAAAGTCCATGTTAGAGACTGCTTAAGAGGTCTTTATGTGTATACTGTGCCAGTTGTTTCATTATAGATATCACTGAGCTTTTAACCTCAGTCCTTTTTCATACACAAAAATGTTGATGTGTTTCTCTTTTTGTTTGTTGCTGAAAACCATATGTATAGTGTTTTTCTTTTCAGTTTGGTCTGATAATTAGCTCATTTTCCATGACTCATTATGTTATATTATTGACAGATTTGAAAATATTTTGCTAAAGTTCCTCAAAATTGTTGGCCACATTTAGCAGGTTCATGTCATCTGCATATAGTATCTTATTTTCATTTTCATATTTGTATACACTATTTTCATATAAATTGAACAGGATGAGTCCCGTTACAGATTGTTGAAGTACACCATACTATAATGCTTCTTACTTCTGAATTGTATATGTTTTCATTGGTCACTTACTGCCTCCTTTTACTGATATATGAAGTTATCCAATCTACTGCATGGCCATAAATACCAGTATTCCCTAGTTTCCTTACCAGGACTGCATGATTAATTGTGTCAAGTTCAGATTACAGAATAGAAGAAAGCAAGAGAAACTACTGTTTTAGCTGCACTTTTTAGAACAGTCTGTGCAAAGAACCAGTCATTTCTGCAAATATACTAGGAAATATTTGGAAAATAACTTCCTTTATTTTACAATAGAACCACATGTATTAAAATCTACTGTTGATTGTGCACTTAATGCTAAAATTTGTAATGATATGCTGTGCAGATAGAACTGTGTTGATGTATTATCTACACTCTTTAGTTACTGGCATTGTTTTGATGGGCCGCCTTCGAAAGTAAGTTTGAAGATGATGCATGTTCTAGACAACTCTATGTAAAAAACAGCAGCTTGTTATTTTGTGGTATCTGTCATACCAGTAAGCAGCACTGGTATGTTGATTTTGCATGTGATAAGGATGTAAATAGAGGGAATGAATGAGAATTCTATAGAAATAAAATAATGCCACACTGAACTTAGGAACTGAGCATGAAACAGTGAATTGGGCAGATGTTCAAAATGTTTGGTTTACATACTGGGAAAGAAAAATGAGCTGAGGGAGACCTTTTATTGGGCCTCTCAGACAGATAAGATTAAAATATTGCTCTCTGCACGTAAAAGCTGTTTCCAGAAACAGATAGACCAACATCTTAACATATTTAGCAAGATTAAAACATTGCTCTCTGCACATAACAGTTGTTTCCAGAAACAAATAGACCAACATCCTAACATATTTAGTAGTCTGGTAAAATAAGTTTCACTGTGGCAAAACACTGTGCAGTGTTTAGCAGTTGTCAATGAGACAGACCACACCATACTGTTCTTTACTATAAATAGCAAATGCAGTTCATTCATCATATTCTGTAGATTTCATTCATTAACATCTCAAAGCTATTCATTGAAACATTATGGTACATAATACTGTTTGGTGATTCGAGTTAAATGTGACTTTGTAAATTAGCAACTAAGAGTAAGTGTACTGGAAAGTGAGTATAATACTAAAGTAAAAGTAAACATAATACCAAAATCCATAAAGGGGCATTTGCAAAATTTGCTGCTGTGTAATTTCTACGTAATACTAGAACTGCAAACTGTGTGAAGAAACTTTAACAGTTAGTGAATATGACATTCTAAAGACATGGTGAAGGAACATGGCACATGTAATGTAATGGATCTGGTTCTCAGGCTTCATTTTAGAAGTGTCATTACTTTACAGAAATGTTACGTGCTGAGGCACTTATGTTTTTGCCTATAACTTGTTAACGTATCTCATGCCTGATGTAGAGGCACTTAGTACCTCATTATTTTGATTTTTAAACATTTTTGGAAGGTGAATATCAACAGCTGTGTGTGCTCTTGGTATTAGTATGTTTGCTTCCAAAAGTTCGGTGTCATATATTGATATTCATGACATGCCCTACACTTTCATTATCCACTATATCACATCACTGTTTGTTGATCCTCCTATTACATTACATTTATCATTTTCCATGGATCTCTTGGAGAGGAGTCTCTGGGATGTGTAAGTCAAAGGTTTTTGAGCTATAATCCTTGTGAAATATTCATTAGATTAGATTATTACTTGTTCCATAGATCATGAATACAGCTCTTCGTAATGATGTGGAATGTGTCACGTTAATAAAAGGTGTCTGTACAAGATATTACATTACACAAAAATTACAATACACTCAATATTTGTACTTTTTTTTCTTTTTTTGTGGGGGTTGGGAAATTACCCACTTACTATATCCAAAAATTCATCTAATGAGTAGAAGGAGTTGCCATTAAGAAATTCTTTTAATTTCCTTTTAAATGCTATATGGCTATCTGTCAGACTTTTGATGCTATTAGGTAGTGTGACCAAAGACTTTTGTGGCTGCATAACTTACCCCCTTCTGAGCAAAAGTTAGATTTAACCTTGAATAGTCAAGATCATCCTTTCTCCTAGTGTTGTAGCCATGTACACTGCTATTACTTTTGAATTCGTTCGGATTGTTAATAACAAATTTCATAAGTGAATATATATATTGTGAGACTACAGTGAAGATCTCTAGCTCTTTAAATAAGTGTCTGCAGGATGATCTTGGGTGAGCTCCAGCAATTATTCTGATTACACGCTTTTGTGCAATGAACACTCTTTTACTCAGTGATGAGTTACCCCAGAATATGATACCATACAAAAACAGAGAATGAAAATAGGTGTGGTAAGCTAATTTACTCAGATGTATATCACCAAAATTTGCAATGTGCAATGACCCTAATAGCATAAGTAGCTGAACTCAAACGTTTCAGCAGATCCTCAGTGTGTTTTTTCCAGTTCAACCCCTCATCAATGCATACACCTAGAAATTTTGAATATTCTACCTTAGCTTCCGATTTCTGATCAAAGTCTATATTTATTAATGGTGTCATTCCATTTACTGTGTGCAAATGTATATAGTGTGTTTTGTCAAAGTTTAACGAGAGCCCATTTGCAGAGAACCACTTAATGATTTTCTGAAAAACATCGTTTACAATTTCACCAGTTAATTCTTGTGTGTTGGGTGTGATAGCTATACTTGTATCATCGGCAGAAAGTACCAGCTTTGCATCTTCGTGAATATAGAATGGCAAGTCATTGATATATATTAAGAAAAGCAGAGGACCCAAGACCGAACCTTGCTGCATCCCAGTCTTGATTGTTCCCCAATTGGAGAAATCACCAGTTTTTTGGATATTATGTGAACTGTTTATTTCAACTTTCTGCACTCTTCCAGTTAGGTATGATTTAAACCATTTGAGCACTGTCCCATTCATACCACAGTACTTGAGCATAACTAGAAGTATTCCATGATTTACACAATCAAAAGCCTTTGATAGATCACAAAAAATCCCAACGGGTGACTTCCGGTTACTCAGAGCATTTAATATTTCATTAGTGAAAGTATATATAGCATTTTCCGTTGAAAAACCCTTCTGGAAACCAAACTGACATTTTGTTAAAATTTTATTTTTGCAAAGGTGTGAAGCTACTCTTCAATACATTACTTTTTCAAGAATTTTGGATAAGGCAGTCAGAAGAGAGATTGGGCGGTAGATGTTGACATCAGACGTATCCCCTTTTTTATGCAGTGGCTTAACAATGGCATACTTCATTCTATCTGGGAAAATACCCTGCTTCAGAGAGCTATTACATATGTGGCTAAGAATCCCACATATTTCTTGGGAACAAGCTTTTATTATCCTGCTGGAAATGCCATCAATTCCATGTGAGCTTTTATTCTTGAGAGAGTTTATAATTTTCCTAGTTTCAGAAGGAGAGGTGGGTGGAATTTCAGTTGTATCAAATGGTGTGGGTAAGGCCTCTTCCATTAACTGCCTTGCTTCTTCTAATGAACATTTAGATCCTATTTTCTCTACAACATTTAAAAAATGATTATTCAAAATGTTTTCGACTTCCGGCTTGTTTTTTATCAAGGTTCCATTCGCTCTGATGGTGATGCTGTCATTCTGTACTCTTGGTTGCCCTGTCTCCCTTGTAATAATATTCCAAATTGTTTTGATTTTGTTATCAGAGGTATTAATCTCAGACATGATGCACATGCTTCTGGACTTTTTAATAACCTTTCTTAATGTAGCACAGTAGTTTTTATAATATTTGGCTGTTTCTGGGTCATTATTCTTTCTTGTTGTTAGATACAGTTCCCTTTTGTGGTTACAAGATATTTTCATTCCTTTAGTAAGCTAAGGTTTTTTGCGTGGTTTCTTATAATTAGATTTAACTACTTTCTTGGGGAAACAGTTTTCAAATTCTCTTACAAGTGTATCATGAAATAAGTTATATTTTAAATTAGCATCGGGTTCCTTGTACGCCTCATTCCAGTCTAACTGCTGAAGATTTTCTCTGAAATTTCTAATTGTTGAGTCATTAATTGAACGCACAACTTTGGAGGGTAGTTTTGAATTACTGAATGGAGCTATGTCATATACCGTAACTAGCTGAGCATCATGATCAGAAAGGCCATTCCCAACAGGACAAGAATTTATGTTTTTAAACCTATCTTGGTCCATAAAAGTGTTATCTATCAATGTGCTGCTGTCCTTTACTACCCAAGTAGGAAAATTAATGACAGGTGTCAAATTGAAAGAACCGAGCAAGACTTCCAGGTCATTCTTCCTGTTACACTCTTTGAGTAAATCAGCATTGAAGTCCCCACAAATAGTAATTTGCTTTCCCCTATCTGACAGATAGTACAACAAGGCAACCAAGTTTTCCAGGAATAAATGAAAGTTTCCTGAAGTGGACCTATATACTGTTACAATTTTAAAAGAGTCCTCCTTCAGTTTAAGTTGACAGGCACATGCTTCTATATGTTGCTCTAGACAACACTTTTTTGTATCTAAGCTCAATGGAGTAGAAGGAGGTGGCCAGCAGGAAGTTCTTTAATCCACTCTGAAACTGATCTTTATCACTTACAAGACCTTTGATATGCTCTGGTAAGTTATTGAATATATGAGTACCCATGTATTTGACTCCTTTTTGTACTAATGTTAAGCTTTTATAGTCCTTATCTTCCCTTTCTTTCCCCTCTCTCCTCCCCGTTGAAGGAACATTTGTTCCGAAAGCTAGGAACGTAAATTTTCAGTTCTGTTTTATGTGTATCTATCGGCTGTACTGAGCTGAGGTAAGAGACATGTTGGAAATGACAAAGGACATCAATGAGTATATGTACTGAGAAGTAGTAGTTAGAATACCAAGTTTCTTAAATAGGTCTCTGCATGATGATCTAGGGCTGACACCAGATATAATTCTAATGACTCGTTTCTGAATTTTGAAAATGTTCTCTTTGTAAGAAGAGTTTCGCCAAAAGATGGTTCCATTACTCATTAGTGAATGGAAGTAGGCCGAATAAACTAACTTCTTCATTTTTAAATCACCTGTTTCTGCTGTCATGCATACTGCAAATGTAGCTGAACTAAGGCGTTGCATTAAGTCTAGGGTGTGATTTTCCAATTTAGGTTGTGGTCAATTTGTAGCCCTAAAAATCTGACAGTGTCTACAGCTTTAATTTCATTGTTTGAATACATTATACTTATAAGATCAGGTATTCTTTGTGAGGTACTAAACTGTATGTACTGGGTCTTGTCAAAATTTAGTGACAATCCATTTGCTGTGAACCACCCATTGATACTTACAAATATTTCATTAGCTGATTGCTCAGTGAGATCACGGGTAATGTGTATCATCTGCAAATAAGACAAAATTTGCATTTTGTGGCACTGCTTATGGAAGATCACTTATATATAATAGGAACAACAAGGGACCTAAAATAGAGCCCTGGGGCACCCCTTGTCTTGTAGTTTCATATTTTGAATGACTATTGTTATATGGTAAGCCTGATACAAACATACACCGCTTTCTATTAAAAAGATAGGATGAGAGCCATGAGCCTGCTACTCCTTTTATCCCATAATATTTTAACTTTTGTATAAGGATATCATGCTTAACACAATCAAAAGCTTTAGCCAGATCACAGAATATTCCAAATGGTAATAACTTTTGATTTATCGATTCTAATATATCATCTGTAAAAGTTAATATAGCTTGATCAGTTGACAATCCTTTCCGAAATCCAACCTGATTGTGCATGAGAATATTTTTCTGTACTAAGTGTTTATAAAATGTATTATACATAACCCTTTCAAACACTTTTGAAAATATTGCCAATAATGAAATGGGGTGGAAGTTTTCCACTAATGATTTACTTGTCTCCTTTTTTGTGCAGTGGTTTGACAATAGCATATTTAAGCCTATCTGGAAAAGTACCACTGTGTAGGGATTCATTACATAAGTAACTCAGTATGTCACAAAGTTCTGAGGAGCAACATTTAATTATAGTAGTACTGATTTCATCATAACCACTAGAACATTTGTTTTTAAGAGAGCTAATAATATTAAAAATCTCTTTCGGTGAGGTAGGATATAGTTGAATTTTGTTGAACTTCTGCGGAAATGCATTTTAAAAATATTTTAAGCTGCCTTCTGAGGAACTATGCAAACCTAAGTTGTCTGCTACTGAAAGGTAAAAGTTGTTGAAAGTGTCTGCAATTTTGGAGGTATCTCTAATCAACTCATTATTTACATTTAACATAATTTCTTCATTTGCCTGATTAGTTTTTCCTGTTTCATTTTTTACTATATTCCATATAGTTTTTTATCTTGTTATTAGAGACATTTATTTTTACTTGAAAATAAATACGTTTTCAGGTTCTGATTACTTTGTTTAGAATTTTACAATATAATTTGTAATGTGATTTAGCCCTGTAGTCATCGTTTTCCCTTGACATTAAGTATAGTCTTCTTTTTGTTTTGCAAGATACCTTTATTCCATTTGTAATCCAAGGTTTTGAAACAACCTATTTGCCTTGATCACTTTCTTAGGGCAGCAGTTTTCAGTGTGACCTATGACCACATTAGGGAAACAGTTATATTTTTCATTTACCCTGGGTGAATTGTACACATCTTTCCAGTCTGTATTCCTGAAACAGTTTTTTAAACCTTCAATTCCTGTTTCGTTTAATATTCGTATTGTTTCCCACTTCCTTTTAGTAGTCGAATCAGACCTCACTATATTAAATGTAAGCAACTGGGCATCATTATCTGAAAGACCATTAAATATTGGATTTATACTATGATTTGCTAGTATAGTAGTATCTATGAAAATGTTATCAATAGCAGTGCTGCTGGTACCCATAACCCTGGTTGGAAACTGTACTAAGGGAATGAGATTATAAGAAGTGGTAAGAGACACTAGTATTGATCTTGAGTGACTATCCTCCAGAAAATTTAAATTAAAATCTCCACTTAGTATGAGTTCATGATTTTTAAAAGTTAAGAAATTTAATACTACATCAAGCTGTTTAATGAATAGCTGGAAATTATCAGGTGGAGCCCTGTATATGGTGACTATAATTATTTTTCTTTTGTGTGTTTGTACTTGTGTGGCACAGTCTTCAAAATGCTGATCACTACAGTATTTAAGAATGTCAGTGTTTTTATAATTGTAACCCTTTCTAATGTAAGTGGCAACTCCTCCCTTCTCCATCTCTTTTGCTTAACATTTTCAGATACATCTTCTTTCAATATTGAATGTGCAGATAATGAACTTCGTTTGTAGCTACACTTTAATAGCTTAGCATCCCCCCATAAACTCAGACTGTTTGGTAAATTATTACACCTCAGATTATCTCCAGTCTTAACATTTAGCCTAAAGAAGTCTTAGAAATAGATTGCTGATGTTCGTCTAACGATATTGACTGCGTGATTATCTCTTGAGGCATATTTCCTATTTCACTCAGCACTTTATTTGCTTTCTCTAGAATCCCTTACAATGGTGAATCCTAATAGGCTGGTGCTCATCAGAAGGAGTCAGTTGCACTTGCAGTTGGTGGGTTGGTCTCAGAATTAAAATAGACATGTTGTGAAGAAAGTTACACAAATTACAGTTGATTTGCTAAGTTTAAGCCTCCCTGTGCATTAGTCAAATTTTATTAGCGAATATTTTTTTGGGTATCCTTTTAGAGTTTGCTTCTTGAACTGCAACTTTGACAGCACACCTGAAACAACGTTGTCAGGATATGTTTATGAAAAATAGCTCTTCTCTGATAATGTGTATTCCCTATCAATTGTTGGGAAAATTACAATATACAGTACAGTTTGCAAGTGTCATAAATATGAAAGTCATATTCATTTATTCATATACTGTGTTCCTTAAATCACATCCCCACCCCTATAAACGATGGACCTTGCCCGAATGGGGCTGTGTGCATGCCTTAATAACACGGATAGCCATACTGCATGTGCAATCGCAACAGAAGGGTATCTGTGGGAAGACCAGACTAAACTGTGGTTTCTGAAGAGGGACGGTGGGCTTGTAAGTAGTTGCAGTGACAGCAGTTTGGATGAATGTCTGATCTTGCCTTGTAACATTAGCCAACATGGCCTTGCTGTGCTGCTACTCCAAGTGGTTGAAAGCACTTCTGGAGGTAAAATAGTTCTCCATTTGGATCTCCATGCAGATACTACTCAAGAGGATGTTATCCTCAAGAAAAACAAAATTGGCATTATATCAAGCAGAGTGTGGTATGTTAGATACCTTAATTGAATACACAGGGCAGAGACTTCAAAAATGGAAATGTATGGTGCAACAATTTTCTGCAAATGGTAATTAAAACTTAATTGAAATTAATAACAATGTGTTTTGCTCCCAGGATACATTTGAAGCATAATACATGATGAAAACAGAATTGTAGTAAAATGTCACAATACAGACACTCAACTGTCAGTTGTTTAACACATGATGATTGTGACCTCCTGGTTCTTGGATGAGTGGAAGGACTGAACCGGAGACTTCAAGGGTTCTATGACAAGCTAGGCTGCAATGTCCTGGACTTGCGCCACAGAGCTGTGAACTGTAGTGTCTCCCTAAATGCCCCAGTGTGCACCACATGTGAGGGGCTGCTACCGTGGTAGCTGTTTGTGTGTTGGGTGCACACAGATTTTTTTTTAGATTAGGCAACTCTCCTTCCATTTGAGATAACAAGAGCTGTAGGCAACCCAGAACTTTAAGTGTAAGGTCCAAAAGAATGCTTCCTACAAGCAAGAGTATTAAAATCCTAATAGTTAACTGCCAAAGCACTCACAGCAAAGTGCCAGAGCTGTAAGTGCTCCTGAAAAGCAGTGAAGCTCACATAGTACTAAGTACAGAAAGACCAAGCAAGGTGGCACAGTGATTAGAAGACTGGAGTTGCATTCGGGAGGATGACTGTTCAAACCCGTGTCCGGCCATCCTGATTTAGATTTTCCGTGATTCCCTAAATTACTTCAGGCAAGTGCTGGGATGGTTCCTTTGGAAGGGCATGACCGACTTCCTTCCCATCCTTCCCTAATCTGATGGGACCAATGACCTCACTGTTATACAGAGAATGCAAACTAAAACATCTTTAATTGCAAGATGCGTTGAATGATAACAGTGGAAACATTTTCTGTTGTAGTCTTTTAATTAACTGAGTTAGTTAAATTTACCCTGAACAAAAATATTTAGACCTCGTTATAAACTTGGCCACATGACATAAACTCATAAGGTACATATTGCATGGCTTTAAGAATGGTGGTGAGTGATGTTGTTCAAAAATTTACTGATTGACCACTGATATTCTGAAGATCTGACACCCTAGAAAGTGCCATTGACTTCATGCTTAGCTAGCAGCTTAAGATGCAGTTTGTACCCAACAGTTAATCCTCTGGGAATATATAAAGTGGACATTGGTATTGGAGGGGGGGGGGGGGCCTTAATAATAATGGTAGGAAAGTGAGGTAGAACTGGTACCACCAGAGTGACATAGCCCAGACTAGCCTAGACTAGTCTCTCCTAAGTATAAAAACGGATAATAAACGACATGGCAATAGAGTAAGGGTCGCAGGGGAGGGTATAAAAAATAACTGGAACAACATGTGACGGCAGCTGCCCACCGAGATCTCACCGGCAAAATGGGCCATTGCGGACAAGCCTCTCCAGTAGCATAAGAAGCTATGTCATTGAAAAGTCTTCCCTATTCCTCCTCATTTACTGTGAGGAAGAAAAAATTTCTTTATACAGGTTAGCTAGCAGGTTGCCAGGTCAGAAGGGCTAAGGTAGTTGTTATACCCTGGAATCATCACAACAGATTGACTGACAGTAAAATAACAGATCTTTACTGTTCAACACCATTGCTGAATTCTCTATGAGAAGGGGGAAAACTCTGGTAGTCTGTTCACTGACATTAGCTTCTGATGCTACTGTACTTCTAAATGTAATTCCACAATATTACAAATTAAACATATTTGAAAATGGTACACTTCTACCTGTATATCACACATATGACGTAACTTCAACTAGCTTCAAGGAAGGGACTGTCCATGACCTTACACACTAGTACACTTGTCACATATGGTTAGCAATATAACAGGAAATAACGGACATAAAATGTGATAATTGCAGCACAAAATACTATCAAAATAGTAGGATAAGTGTAGCGTTGACACAGAGTAAAAAACTTGCATTGCAAAGTGACTTGATAAGCCAACTAACCATAGTAAACACTTCATTTTTTTTTTTACCTCAGTCTGACACAGTTATTCTGTATTGCTGCTTTAAAGTGAATGGGCGACTGGATCTCAGTGCTGTAGTTCTTGAATAATGTTGAATATAGATTAACTTCTGTTAAATTTGTTACTTTCCTGTTCCTAATACATGTTGTTTGATCTCTGGGTGTAAATAGGTGAAAGATGACATTATAGTTCAATTCAGTGATATGGCAATTGGGATGGTTCCCCCTGATTTACCTGTAATGAAATACTGGCTCTCATAGTGTTGACTCATAGGTCTCATCGAACAGCAGTGGTCGTGGATGACTGGCTTACTTGCCTAGATAATATTTTTTATGTAATACACCCCCACTCCCCCCCTAAGAATTGGGTACAGTAGTCACACAGTGCACTAAATTCTTTTAATACAATTCATTAGTGGTTATCTCATTCAAAAGGCAGCTAAACAGAGGTGATCCTTAGATAATCAGTAGGTTTCTGCAGTAGTGTGCATTGATCATTAGGGTAGTGAATGTGCAAAAGGCGTAATTGCAACCCATCTTGTACCCAAGCATACATGTGACTAAAGACTGAAAAATCCATAGTAAAGTTATGTGTATTATCATTACACAAGGCCACAGTTGGCAGCATGCCTTCAGGTGAGACATAAGCAGGTTTTCAGTGACTCGGATGAGTAAGGTACAGTGCAGCAGTACCAAATGTTTGCTAAGTGGCAGTCAGCATCTGTGACTGTTACATGGCTTCATGCATCAGTGTAATCTGTATGAAAGTGTTCTAATTTAGCTGCACTGTGCAGCAAGGGAGGGACACGAGGAAGCATGTTGAGTACTCAAATATGTCTGCAGATATGTGGACCTGTAATAATGCTTTACTTGTATCAGGCCAGAGTTTGATTTATTTCACAAGGTGTTCTTCAAGTGCACAGGTGTTCTTCAAGTGTAAGGGAGATGCGTTCTAGGAAGGTGTGATCTGACCAGACTAAAAAGTGTAAATCAGAATTTGAATTCATCATATCTAAATGGCTTGTAGTAATACATGCCTACAGTTTCTGAAAATGTACACTAGAAGAAAAGTCATCTTTGAAGTGGTAATCATATACTATGGCTGCTGATTTAAGGTCAGGACAACAACTACATAGTCACGGTCACAGGTAATGGGGTTGAAGTTAAATGCTGTGAATGGATTTTCTTCTGAAGCAATTCAAGAATTAGGGCCAGACATTAGAGACAGCATGACAAGGGACTCCTCTTAATGCATACAGTGGTCTGTCTTGCATCGGTCGCAAGGTATATGTGGTGCTATTAGACCAGCCGCTTTGACATCCTAAACTAACTTTCTGACCTTTCGGATGGCAGGCAGTTGTGAAGGCGTCCACCAGGCCAGTAGCAAAAATAGAGGATGAGAGGAATTCTGTTTAGTTTTTTCTTCCATGATCATTAAGTAACGGAGAAAATACAATCCTTATCTGATTAACAAGAGAGCAGAAAATGGTGTGCATATGGTAACAATTTACTGGTATGCAAGTAGCAGCTCAATACGCTGGTATGCAAGTAGCAGGTAACAGTTCAACTTAAGGCCATGCTTCAACAGACAAGTTTTATAAGCTTGGTATGCAGTGTTTTAACTTAGGTCTTACATACAGTAAAGGCACACAGTACAGTGATGGTTGTCATGAGGCACTGGTTGGGCTTTGGTGACAGTCTCATTGTGTCCAGCTCAGTGGTGGATACAGATAAACCTCAAGGAGGGGGCACTAAAGATATCTTGAGCTACCTTTACTTTTACCGTAACAAAAAATAATCAAGCCACATGCAGTTTAAGAATGTATATTTAAACTTATTTTACACATATACAAGACATGCCTTCTTATGATGTAAAAAAGTTACAGTTGTGGTTCTCTTCCTTAAACGATGAATTCTATGTGTCTATTCCTCCTGGAAAATTTTTAATTACATCTTCAGTAGGACAACCAATGTCAGCGTGAGTGTTCAACAGAGCTAAGCCATCAAGTCGATCATCCATTGTCGATCTCAGCCATGTAGCAATAGATGCAGGTAGACAAGCAAATATTTTGTGCAGCATGTGCGAAGTAGAATAGTCCAATCTAGGACAAACAGACAATGCTTGCATAACAGAATCATGATCATTAAGGGCATTTATGCTCATTTGTTTGTATTGAAGAATATCTCCCATTAGTCTCTTTTTAATCAGAAAGAGTGATTATTCTCCAAAGAATGGTAGTTGAGTTAAGCATTGACTCAATTTATGTGCAGGTCATTACCATCATGTTTCAGTAATAGTGAGGGCAAAAGTATGTTGAATATTAAATGATAAATATTTTCTTCAGCAAAATGTTCTCTCATGTTGGTCGTAACATGGTCCAGTGTTGGGGGGGAGGGGGGAACAGTTCTTTTCCAATATGTCATAGCACCATCATTATGATCACAGTTTTCCATTTTCCCTGTGTCATTGTCTGCCTGTAAGACAAGGAACACTCATCTCCATGTCTAACTCTCCCATATCTGCCTTCGCCTCTTCAACAATACGAGCAAAGTGTCTGTCAGCATTAGCTCTCATGCCATTATACACCTTGAACGTCAAATCTGATTTTGCTTTTGCAATCACGACGTCCAAGCTAGGGTCTTGTAAGACGTTACTGACTGGATATGTTATGCTCATAATGTCACTCAGTGTAAACAGAGTCATAATAAACTCGCAATTAGAGAGAGCTCGAAGGAGAACGTTAGCTTTGGCAGCAGTTATACTATCCCTCCAACACTCTATTTCTTTAAGAACCTGTTCCAAGATCAGCTGTGAATTGAATAACAGCATCATGTCACTCAACCCATCTTGTTTGACAATGTGACTCCAGTGAGAGTTTTAGGTGACTGTTCAATGTTGTGAACCACTTGCTAGACACTGTAAAGAACAATACTACTTCTTCAGTAGTACCAAGTGAGTTTCTCACACTTGTAACTTTGCAACTGCGAGAGACAGTAAGGCTGAGCTGATGACTTTGACACTAATCTAATCTAATCTAACAGTGCTACTTGTGCGTAGATAGCTGTCTTTTTTATTGTAGCCACAGCTCCTTTCACTTCTGACATATTAACTGAGCAACCACCACAGCCTATACCCATACAGTTCTCCAGTGACAGGGAAAGGCTTCCCATTCTCCTCAGAATCATAGTACCTATTACTTCGCCAGTAATGCTACGCTCTTCACCCTGACTCTCTTGAGGCTCATCATCAATGTTTCCAGTACAATAATTGACTTTATGAATGTCAATGAAATCCAAAAATCTTTCATTTAATTTGCCGTCACCATCAACATATATTGCAGCTAAACTCAGTAGGGCGATGAGCGCTATGTCCGCAGTCTCATCAAACATTATACTGTAATAACAAGAATCGATTTCCTCCTGTATTCTCCATATGTTTCACAGTATGAATTAAGTTCATTATATGTTGTTTTACTTATGTAAGTGGCGTTCACTTTAGTGGTCTCAAGGTGATGTTTTAGTTGCAAGTCTTCAGCGTCAATTCAAAATCTTAGGAGAGCTCTATAGTTTCCCTCATTACTCACTATACTTTCATTATCATTTTCGTTTTCTAATAGACTCCCATCATCTCTATGCCCCTGCAGAGGAATATTTTGCTTTCCAGAAAATATGATTGTTTTTATTATAAGTACAAGATTTTGTATTATAAGTACAAGATGGTATCTGTTTTCCCTAATGCTTTCCATTCTTTGTCTTGACAATTGATTTATGATCTCAAGTTCATGGTTGTCTCGTGTCGCCAAAAATAATTTTGCATCTGTTGACGCTTCAGCATGGTACTTGAGCTGATGGTGGGTCTCAATGTCACCATCTTTACCAATAAGTTTGGCAAACTTTGTTAGTGGTTCAGGCACAAGTTTCTTGGTGATAATGGATTTCTTACCTCCAACCATTTTATTATTCTTAAAAGTTGAACAATTAATGCAAAGAAGTCCCTTTTTAATTAGTGAGAACAGCAGCCATAGATTCTGTTCAGAGTCATTATCGTGCACCAGTCTGCGCCCCTCTTGTTGTGCTCAGAATTAGTAAAGATATAACCTTTTTCAGGTTTCCTTGGAGCTGTGAGAAGCTTGTGTTTTATATCATCACCAATATTTACTGACGCTAATAGTAGTAGGGCAAAGAGAGCGTCAACCCATATTGCATTGTTGCCAAATTTATTCAAGATGGCGGATCCAAGATGTCAGTGCAATGACGTCATAGCAGGAAGTTCAAATTTTGGCGAAAAGAAATGTCAATTGGGCCACTTTCACTAACCTAATAAAATGGCGGGAAAATAGCTCACTTGGGCTACCTCCACTAACCTAAGTCATCCGATCGCCACCGCTTTCTTGGTATTGACAGGAAAAGGACTCATCAGCCTGTGCTTGGCTGCTGTATAGGATGGAAATAAGTATTTATTTTGCATGCAGCGTTTATTTAAACAATTTGAGTTGTCATACGCAGTAGCTCCATCCGGTGTGTTCACCATGAGGTCCAGACTCCAACTGACCTAGTACACAGTACTGCCACCAGAGGGTACTGTCGTACTATAGTGGTCTGGGCAAAAACGGCGGGAAAAGGACTCAGTCCTTGTCGAGCTGCTTGGCAGAAGAAGGAGTGTACTGTATTTATTTTGGAACAGTTTATTTAGGGACAGACGTGACATAGTTTATTTATTACACTGATATGAAACACTCACCCTGGTGTGCATGGGGTCACAGTAAATAGTCTACAGACCTGCAAATTACTCGTAAACCACCGGAATAATGCAGTACACTGATGTGCACACATAAAAACAACTCGTAAATTGTCAAAATAATGTGTGTAAAACACTATGCAAACACGCTCACTAAATGTAAACTGTTGAAATAATGCAGTACACTGGTGTGCAGACTTGAAAACAGCTCGTAAATTTTCAAAATAATGCATGTATAATACTCTGGAAACAGGTTTGCTAATTTTAAACTCTCGAAATAGTGCATTGCACAGCCTGTAGACCTATAGACTATTCGTAAGTCACCGAAATAATGCAGTACACTGATTTACAGACACGAAAACAACTCGTAAATTTTCAAAATAGTGCTTGTAAAATGCTATGCAAACATGCTCACTAATTGTAAACTGTCGAAATAATGCAGCAGACACATCCACTACTTGTGAAATTATCAAAAAATAATGCATATGTAACACTATGCAAACATGCTCACAAGGCTTAAACAGCCGAAATAGTGCAGTGCGCAAACACTCATTGCACGTAAAAATGCTTTTGAACTATAGGTAAGAAATTCGATCGTGACATATCAAAGAAATGTTCTCTACAGAGCTCCAAGGCACGCACACGGGGCGGTGCGTTCACACCAGTTCCATACATGAGATGCCCCTGAGCTGCCCGCTGCCCGCTCGTATTTACCATTGCTGGTGTGATGCCTTTCTACCTGTGGCCCAGCGAAGACCTAATTGATGAGTGACTCACCATTGCAGGTGCAGATAAAAGGTTGTCAGTGTTATATTGACATCACAGCTCTATGTATATAGGAGCCAAATCTTCCTCTGGACACGCTATAAAAATCTTTTGCAATGCTTCCCAGAATAGCACAGGATGCATTCTTCCTAGTGGTCCTAACGGGACAGCACATCCATTACACATCAGTCCCTGTCTCGTATACTTTTATGATAAATATGTACAAGAATTATCAATGAATGGACATACTGCACAGTCATCTATCTACATTTGTGTTGGTTCTCGCAAAGTAGAGGAGCTGTGGTTTAGCGATGATACTGATGTTGGGGAGCATGCTGTCGCATCAGTGGTCAGTGTTGAAATTACTGTACAATTGCTCACACTATAAACTGTGATGCTTATTATTACAGTACGTCGATGGTGTCTTTTCCATCCCATTCATCCACAGGTATGCTCTTTTTTACCACATAATGATTGACTGGTATCGCTTGTTTGAGATGGAGAAAGAGTCTTGGTGGAGGGGGTGACCTTCTTGGGATGGCTAGTACCAAAACAGTGACCATGTACATGACTGCAGTATGAGGAATCAGTCGAAACGTACACTGAGTCACGAGGTATTCTGTCACTGTGATGGATGAGTTTAAGTCTAGAGGCCATCAATCACCTTCAGACGGCAGTTTGGAAATGCTCCACAACGTGTGTGTGTGTGTGTGTGTGTGTGTGTGTGTGTGTGTGTGTGTTTTATGGTAGCAGCAGCAACAACTTGATTTACACCATGCGACGTCTAGCTTTCTGTGAGAGGTAATGGATCAGAATGTGTTAATGTCAGTTTAGAGCCTGACACAGAGCTCGAAGTCATGAGTGAAAAAACAAAATCTATGGCAGTGTGCAAAGCATGTTACAGCAGAGATAAAAAAACCAACACAGGGTTACAGGGTGCCTCTCTTGCTACTGATAGTATAGTGTGTGGGATACAATCATCCTCCTACAGTACAGTCGATGAAACTTTACACATATTTAATAGGATTGCCATATGTGCTCGATGCCGGCATGCAGACGGTATTTGTTTTCTATATATGGGAAGAGGGAGATGCGGTAAAAATCTTATTGAGTTCTCTATCGGAAGAGGTTAGCAGAGCTTTTATAGTTTGTGAATTTTCTCTGTTTGATGGTACAAAATAACGATGATACAGTGTTGGGGTGATAGACATGGATGAACCCTGAGGGACACAGATCTGCTTCGGACTGCAGTACCTGTATGATGTTGAGTATTCCTAATTTTCATGATAAGAAACATTACCATAACTGTTCGTACTCTCTTTATACTACCTCGTGTTGCAGGAGCGGGCTTCATTTGTTGCCAACCTTACACATCGTGCACGGTTGGCGGGGCTACAGCAACATGTTCCCATTTTCTTTGAAGGGTCAAAACACGGTCCTGTCACACTAAGTCAGCATAGCCTGTTTCTACATGGACTGCAGAATGTGGTAGATATACATTATGTGATCAAAAGTATCTGGAACTCCCAAATTGGTGCATTGTGGTGCCACCTTCAGCCAGGTACTCAATATCAGCGACCTCAGTAGCCATTAGACATCATGAGAGAGCAGAATGGGGCACTGTGCGGAACTCACTGACTTCAGATGTGGTCAGGTGATTGGGTGTTACTTGTGTCATATGTCTGCATGCAAGATTTCCACACTCCTAAACATCCCTAGGTCCACTGTTTCCAACGTGATAGTGAAGTGGAAACGCAAAGGGACACGTACAGCACAGGAGTGTACAGGCCGACCTCATCTGTTGGCTGACAGAGACTGCTGACAGTTGAAGGAGTCGTAATGCATAATAGGTAGACATCTATCCAGACCATCACACAGGAATTCCAAACTGCATCAGAATCCACTGCAAGTACTATGACAGTTAGGCAGGAGGTGAGAAAACTTGGATTTCATGGTCGAGCGGCTGCTCATAAGCCACACATTATGCTGGTAAAAGCCAAATGCAGCCTCGCTTGGTGTAAGGAGAGTAAACATTGGATGATTGAACAGTGGAAAAACGTGTGGAGTGACGGATCATGGTAAGCACTGTGGCAATCTCATGGCAAGGTGTGGGTATAGTGAATGAATGGTGAACGTCATCTGCCAGCGTGTGAAGTGCCAACAGTAAAATTCGGAGGTAGTTGTTTTATGGTGTGGTTGTGTTTTTCATGGAGGGGGCTTGCACCCCTTGTTGTTTTGCGTGGCGCTATCACGGCACAGGTTGGTTTGGCTGTTTTGGGGGGAAGAGACCAAACTGCAAGGTCATTGGTCTCATCGGATTAGGGAAGGATGGGGAAGGAAGCCGGCCATGCCCTTTCAAAGGAACCATTCCGGCATTTGCCTGGAGCGATTTAGGGAAATCACGGAAAACCTAAATCAGGATGGCCGGACACGAGATTGAACCGTCGTCCTCCTGAATGCGAGTCCAATGTGCTAACCACTGCGCCACCTCGCTTGGTCCATGGCACAGGCCTACATTGATGTTTTAAGCACAGAGTCGTGACGTGAATCCTGTAGAATACCTCCGGGATGTTTTGGAACGCCAACTTTGTGCCAGGCCTCGCCGACCGACATTGATATGTCTCCTCAGTGCAGCACTCCGTGAAGAATGGGCTACCATTCCCCAAGAAACCTTCCAGCACCTGATTGAATGTATGCCTGTGAGAGTGGAAGCTGTCATCAAGGCTAAGGGTGGGCCAACGCCATATTGAATTGCAGCATTACCGATGGAGGGCACCACGAACTTGTAAGTCATTTTCAGCCAGGTATCCGGGTACTTTTGATCACATAATATAGTTTTCTCTGATTTCTACTCAGCTCCAACTTAAATTGTAATGATCACATGCTCAAAGCTGCTGGGATGGCAACACAGAGTCTAAGGAGCAGTTGCAAGATGCATAAGGACTACCTAAAACCACATTGGAATTTTGCTGTAGCAGATAGGTTCCAAAAAGGTGGCTCGTTTTGAGATATGAGACTGCCAGAAATTTGATTCACTAGTAGCTGTAATCATTAAAAGACTTCTCACAGGGTCAAACGCAGGTATTTGGTTGATTGGAAAGACTTGATTCCAAATCACAGACAGCATTTCTACCAGAAAGTGTAGCACTAGAGATCTGAAAAGCTACTGTACCTTTCTTACGACCTCAATCAGCACTATGTCTACTGTATGTGATTATTCTCAGTCAACCATCACCTATAACCCAGAGGATATATCGCAGAACCTCTGACATGGCATCGGGACAGAATGTGTTACAAATACTGGAGAAATATCTAATGGCGGCATGAGGGAGCTGTGAATACCGGCTGTATACTGTGTTCCTTAGCCAAATCACTTTCTAAATTCAGTGATTTTATTACAAGCTTACACCTTCGAGGACATGTAACCACACTGTTGGTACGTTAATATACGCTCCGGAGATCAACATCTACATTCAGTGTTGCGGTATTTGCCTGGAAAACCCATTTCATTTGGAGATAATGCCATACCACAATTTATAAGACTTGTATAGTTTTTAACATGGATATCATTAACAATATTTGTGAGCACCTGTAGAACCTAGGGCGCTTGTGACAGTAACAGAGCAGTTGTGATCGTGTTGTTAACATCTGGCGGCATGTAAGACTGTTACGTTTCTCTTTCTAAGACACTGTGGTGCCACTCGCAAGAAAAAATTTTGAGACATGTCCATCCATAGCTGGTTTTCACTCAGTATTTTTACGTATCACTAGCAATCAGTTATTGACAAAGTATTATACTTAGTAGTAGGGGATGCATGATAGGTTCGCCTTGAGCATCAGGCTTATAAAGTATGTGTGTGTGTGTTCCGCGATGTGCAAAGAAACTGACTGTCCTGTCATAAGGGAAGGTGTGGATTTGACGTGGAATCATGCAATAGCTGCAAAGGGAATGGATGTTTTTTTTTTTTTACTTGGAAAAGTATGTGAGGTCGTAAGAATGGTACAGATGTTTCTATTTCCAGAGCCACAGCCATTAGCAGTGGTTATTTCTGATACTTCACTCATTGTCAAATGTCATCCGATTGAGACTGCAATCGTGATATTTAACTGTAATATAGCAATCAGATATGTATGTGGCCTGTTTACTAGGACGATTCTGTCTGGGGGTGCTCGGCGTGCAGCAGCAGTGGCCTCTGGTGGGAGTGATTCACATTTGTGGCTAATGGCAGGAGCTGGCCAAACGGAAAGGCCTCTTGTGGTACAGGAATGTACCTGACCTAACTGAGTCATCCTCTAGACGGCTGAATAGCGAACTAATACTCAGTATGTGTTGGGCAGCCTTCGTGATCGTGTGTGTTCTCTGTGGAAATTTGAGAAGATTCAATATGGACGTGTGTTTGCATTGGACCATTATTCCCTCCCATGTAAATTGTCTGGTTGACTGCTTCTTCACATTTACTGTCTTTGTGTGGTTGAGAGAACACCGATTGTGGTGTGCGCATCTAGCAGGTGAAAGACAGGTGGAAGACGCATTTGTTGGTTCTCTAGACATGAGAAACACCTTAGTTGACTTTGTAAATTATAAGAATGATTTGGAATCTGTTATATCACCGACATCGGTATTTGCGAGAAGTAATATCAGTTTCCTCTATTTTTTCAAGTTTTCATGTAAAGATCTTCACATGTGGGATAAGTTTCTAGTTACTCAGTGGCTTGCAGCACGCTGAACTTCGCTAAAGTTTTGGGTTTCTAGAGAAATAATTTCCAGTCTATATCTTCAGAATTACGATGTGCAAGCGATCGGTAGCAGATTGCTAAGTGCTTGATATCGAAAAGTATCGCGAAAATAATATGATATTCTGGTAAAGCATGTGAAAATACATATGTTCTTGTAATCCCAGTGTTTGGAGATGGGTGTAGCAAGCAAGCAGGTAGGGGCCAGAAACAGTAATGCCTTTGTGCCGAGGGGAACTGACCCAGCCTTTGTACAACAGTCTTCTCAGTATATGCACGAGTGTCTGTTGGTCGATAGATATATGCAGGATGCAGAAGTGATGATTTTGTATGGCGCAGGATATGGTACGTGGAGATCATTCTCACACTGAAATATTCAAGCTTCCGTCATTAAAGGCAGAGTAGTGTAATTGAGGAAGTGTTTTTCTGTATTTGACGATCTGTAGACCACTTTTACAGGATTTTTACTGTCAGTCCAATGTGGCGATCTGTTTAGATTAGATTAGATTTACTTTCATTCCAATTGATCCGTAGTGAAGAGGTCCTCCAGGATGTGGAACATGTCAGAAAAACAACAATACATGACAAATATTTACAGCTAAAACAAATAAGCTTATGTACCATTCCACAGGTCCCAAGTGGAATGATCGTCATTTTTTAATGAACACTATATGAAAGTCATTTTACAAATACTAATGCACTGAATTTAAAATAAAAAAGTTTTTTATTTATTTATAAGGTAATAAACATGTAATACAACTACTATAATACTTATTTACAATGAACACATTACTGCACTGAAATGGTGCAGAAGTTAGATTGTACTTAACACACACACACACACACACACACACACCACACACACACACACACACACACACACACATTTACAATGAACACATTACTGCACTGAAATTGCGCAGAAGTTATATTGTACTTATATATATGTACAAAATAGTGTTGCCGCTGAAAGTCTCATCTAAAGAAAAAAAGGCGGACAGTACCCACACACTGGCAGAATCAGTAATTTGGTGGGTAAATTCAGTAAGAGCCATTCAGAAAGCTCCATTCATTCACAAACATCCTTTGTGTTGGGACATAGGAGCCTCTACATAGTGGTGAGAACGTTTGCCATTTCGGAGACGTTTGTTGAAAGCACGACCTCACGATTTCCAGCAAGGGTAACACATGATGGACGGGGTGCCTCATTAGGACCATCAGAAAGAATGCATTCAGTGTTATTCTGGGCTATATTCGTGAACGGTCCTGTTAGGACAAGAATTTCCATGCAGACTAGCTGAGACATCACGAAAGCTCCTACAAAAGCAGCCGTTAACTATTCCTGCGGCACTTTACTATTTCCGGTAAGGGACTGATGTTTAATGGACGGACTGTCCATTTAGGATCACTAGGAAGAATGCGTCCTGTGCTAATCGGGGAAGCATTGCAAAAGATATCTATACCGCATCCAGAGGGAGACTTGGCTCTTATTTACATAGATCTGTGACGTCAGTTTAACACTGAAAACCTTTTATCTGTGCCTACAAAGGTGAGTCGCTCATCAATTAGGTCTTTGCTGGACCTCAGGTAGAAAGGCATCGTGCCAGCAATGGTAAACACCTGCGCGCAGCCCAGTGGCATCTTGTGTATGGGACCAGTGTGAACGAGCCGCCCGGTGTGCGCGCCTTGGAGGTATGTAGGGAACATTTCTTTCATACGTCGCAGTCGAATTTCTTACCAATAGTTCACTGCATTATTTTCCGCTGTTTAAGCGTTGTGAGCGTGTTTGCAATAGTGCTACACATGCATTATTTTATCACAATTTCATGAGTAGTGGGTGTGTCTGTTGCATTATTTTGTGACCATATCTGCATTATTTCGACAGTTTATAATTAGTGAGCGTGTTCGTGTTTGCATAGCATTTTACAAGCATTATTTTGACAATTTACGAGTTGTTTTCGCGTCTGTACATCAGTGTACTGCATTATTTCGGCGATTTACGAGTAGTTTGCAGGTCTGGAGGCTATGCGGTGCATTATATCGACAGTTTACGATTAGCAAGCGTGTTTGCAGAGCATTATACAAGCATTATTTTGACAATTTACGAGTTGTTTTCCCATATGCACATCAGCGTACTGCATTATTTCGACAGTTTACAGTTAGTGAGCTTGTTTGCAGAGTGTTTTGCATGCATTATTTTGACAATTTACGAGTTGTTTTCGTGTCTGCGCATCAGGGTATTGCATTGGATGATTTCGGTGTTTAACGAGTTGCTTGCAGCTCTGTAGACTATTTACTGTGATCCCAAGCACATCAGGGCGAGTATTTTGTATCAATATAATACGTGAAATCTGTCCCTAAATCAATTGTTCCAAAATAAATAAAGTACATTTCTTCCTCTCTCCAATAGCTGGACACAGACTGAGTCCTTTTCGCGCCATTTTCCCAAGACCGCCATAGTACGACAGTGCCCTCTGGTGGCAGTACTGTCTGCTAGGTTAGTTGGACTCTGGACCTTATGGTGAACACGCTGGGTGGAGCTACTGCCTATGACAACTCAAATTGTTTAAACAAACACTGCATGTAAAATAAATACTTATGTACATCCTATCCAGCAGCCCAGCACAGGCTGAAGAGTCCTTTTCCTGTCAATTCCAAGAAAGAGGTGGCGGTTGGATGTCTTAGGTTAGTGGAGGTAGCCCAAGTGAGCTATTTTCCAGGTTAGTGAATGTGGCCCAATTGAACTTTTTTCCCCACCAAAATTAGAACTTCCCGCCATTTTCTGGGTGCAGGAAGGGGAAGCAGTTAGGTTGTTGTTGTTGTGGTCTTCAGTCCTGAGACTGGTTTGATGCAGATCTCCATGCTACTCTATCCTGTGCAAGCGTCTTCATCTCCCAATACGTACTGCAGCCTACATCCTTCTGAATCTGTTTAGTGTATTCATCTCTTGGTCTCCCTCCATGATTTTTACCCTCCACACTGCCCTCCAATACTAAATTGGTGATCCCTTGATGCCTCAGAACATGTCCTACCAACCGATCCCTTCTTCTTGTCAAGTTGTGCCACAAACTCCTCTTCTCCCCAATCCTATTCAATACTTCCTCATTAGTTACATGATCTACCCATCTAATCTTCAGCATTCTTCTGTAGCACCACATTTCAAAGGCTTCTATTCTCTTCTTGTCTAAACTATTTATCGTCCATGTTTCACTTCCATACATGGCTACACTCCATACAAATACTTTCAGAAACGACTTCCTGCCATTTAAATCTATACTTGATGTTAACAAATTTCTCTTCTTCAGAAACGCTTTCCTTGCCATTGCCAGTCTACATTTTATATCCTCTCCACTTCGACCATCATCAGTTACTTTGCTTCCCAAATAGCAAAACTCCTTTACTATTTTAAGTGTCTCATTTCCTAATTTAATTCGCTCAGCATCACCCGACTTAATTCGACTACATTCCATTATCCTCGTTTTGCTTTTGTTGATGTTCATATTATATCCTCCCTTCAAGAGACAGTCCATTCCGTTCAGCTGCTCTTCCAAGTCCTTTGCTGTCTCTGACAGAATTATAATGTCATCGGCAAACCACAAAGTTTTTATTTCTTCTCCATGGATTTTAATACCTACTCCGAATTTTTCTTTTGTTTCCTTTACTGCTTGCTCAACACACAGATTGAATAACATCAGGGACAGGCTACAACCCTGTCTCACTCCATTCCCAACCACTGCTTCCCTTTCATGTCCCTCAACTCTTATGACTGCCATCTGGTTTCTGTACAAATTGTAAATAGCCTTTCACTCCCTGTGTTTTACCCCTGCCACCTTCAGAATTTGAAAGAGATTATTCCAGTCAACATTGTCAAAAGCTTTCTCCTAGTCTACAAATGCTAGAAACGTAGGTTTGCCTTTTCCTAATCTTTCTTTTTAGATAAGTCGTAGGGACAGTATTGCCTCACGTGTTCCCATATTTCTACGGAATCCAAACTGATCTTCCCCAAGGTCGGCTTCTACCACTTTTTCCATTCATCTGTACAGAATTCGTGTTAGTATTTTGCAGCCGTGACTTATTAAACTGATAGTTCGGTAATTTTCACATCTGTCTACGCCTGCTTTCTTTGGGATTGGAATTATTATATTCTTCTTGAAGTCTGAGGGTATTTCGCCTGTCTCATACATTTTGCTCACCAGATGGTAGTTTTTTGTCAGGACTGGCTCTCCCAAGGCTGTCATTAGTTCTGATGGAATGTTGTCTACTCACAGGGCCTTGTTTCGACTTAGGTCTTTCATTGCACTATCAAATTCTTCACGCAGTATCATATCTCCTATTTCATCTTCATCTACATCCTCTTCCATTTCCATAATATTGTCCTCAAGAACATTGCCCTTGTATAGTCCCTCTATATACTCCTTCCACCCTTCTGCTTTCCCTTCTTTGCTTAGAACTGGGTTTCCATCTGAGCCCTTGATATTCATACAAGTGGTTCTCTTTTCTCCAAAGGTCTCTTTAGTTTTCCTGTTAGCAGTATCTATCTTACCCCTAGTGAGGTAAGCCTCTACATCCGTACATATGTCCTTTAGCCATGCCTGCTTAGCCATTTTGCACTTCCTGTCGATCTCATTTTTGAGACATTTGTATTCCTTTTTGCCTGCTTCATTTACTGCATTTTTATATTTTCTCCTTTCATCAATTAAATACAGTATTTCTTCTGTCACATAAGGATTTCTAGTAGCCCTCGTCTTTTTACCTACTTGATCCTCTGCTGCCTTCACCACTTCATCCCTCAAAGCTATCCATTCTTCTACTGTATTTCTTTCCCCCATTCTTGTCAATTGTTCCTTTATGCTCTTCCTGAAACTCTCTACAACCTCTGGTTCTTTCAGTTTATCCAGGTCCCATCTCCTCAAATTCCCACCTTTTTGCAGTTTCTTCAGTTTTAATCTACAGTTCATAACCAATTGATTGTGGTCAGAATCCACATCTGCCCCTGGAAATGTCTGACAATTTAAAACCTGGTTCCTAAATCTCTGTATTACCATAATATAATCTATCTGAAACCTGTCAGTATCTCCAGGCTTCTTCCATGTATACAACCTCCTCTTATGACTCTTGAACCAAGTGTTAGCTATGATTAAGTTGTGCTCTGTGTAAAATTCTACCAGGCGGCTTTCTCTTTGATTTCTTACCCCCAATCTATATTCACCTACTACGTTTACTTCTCTTCCTTTTCCTACTATCGAATTCCAGTCACCCATGACTATTAAATTTTCGTCTCCCTTCACTATCTGAATAATTTCTTTTATCTCATCATACATTTCTTCAATTTCATCATCATCTGCAGAGCTAGTTGGCATATAGACTTGTACTACTGTTGTAGGCGTGGGCTTCGTGTCTATCCTGGCCACAATAATGCGTTCACTATGTTGTTTGCAGTAGCTTACCCGAACTCCTATTTTTTTATTCATTATTAAACCTACTCCTGCATTACCCCTATTTGATTTTGTATTTATAACCCTGTATTCACCTGACCAAAAGTCTTTTTCCTCCTGCCACCGAACTTCACTAATTCCCACTATATCTAACTTCAGCCTATCCATTTCCCTTTTTAAATTTTCTAATCTACCTGCCCGATTAAGGGATCTGACATTCCACGCTCCGATCCGTAGAACGCCAGTTTTCTTCTCCTGATAACAACGTCCTCCTGAGTAGTCCCCGCCCGGAGATCCGAATGGGGGACTATTTTACCTCCGGAATATTTTACCCAAGAGGACGCCATCATCATTTATCCATACGGTAAAGCTGCATGCCCTTCGGAAAAATTACGACCGATGTTTCCCTTTGCTTTCAGCCGTTCGCAGTACCAGCACAGCAAGGCCGTTTTGGTTAATGTTACAAGGCCAGATCAGTCAATCATCCAGACTGTTGCCCCTGCAACTACTGAAAAGGCTGCTGCCCCTCGTCAGAAACCACACGTTTGTCTGGCCTCTCTACAGATACCCTTCCGTTGTGGTTGCACCTACGGTACGGCTATCTGTGTCGCTGAGGCACGCAAGCCTCCCCACCAACGGCAAGGTCTATGGTTCATGGGGGGGAGGGGGGCAGTTAGGTTATGATCCATTTTATTATATTGTTATGACATAGGTAAATTAGATACCAATTATTCATGAATAAACACTTTATTCAGACTTAGAAATGCAATTCTAGTGCACTTAGCACTAAAATGCACACAGTCACAGTCTGCGTTTCTATTATCACTAAGCACTACACTGACTGAAGCCCGTTGTAACTGCCAGTAATTGCAGTTGTTCACTTTTTATCGCTTCTAAGTTACCATGACAATTGTAGCTTTCAAAGTGACTACCTGGCAGCAACTCTGTTTCCCTTATAAATGTGGCTCGGTTGTTTCGAGAACATTCACTGCCAGAATGTTCACTTCCAAATTTATGGAGTGTGAACAAACACCTACTGTGAAAGCGACAAACCAATATCTACATTACGACGTATAATATAAGGGCAAGTTTCCAATGATAACATCATCCAGCAATTTATGGGTGTGGAACTTTTATTGTCGATTCCGTTCCTTTCTAGTGCATTTGATAGAGGGCCTATATAGTAACAATGCTTTTTTAGGAATCTTCTCGAAAGTCACTATTGCTGGACATATACGCATCAATAGTTTCCCACACCTAACTCGTATTACAAGTTAGGTACAGGAAACTATTGTTACGTTATTAGTAAAAATATTGTTACAAGTCTTGCAACAATATTTTTACCGAGGAATTTCTGTGAATTACTATTATTAATACTTCACAATTAACTGATCACTCGCACTCTTCACTAATCTTCACACTTGCACTTGCAACAACTGGGACTTTTTGCTTACTCATTCTTCAGTCTTAATATTTCTGCTTCTGAATGTAAACTAGCTTCCTGTTTGGTGAAAAGTCCGTATTTATAATGCCATGTAGTGAAGGGTTCTCTGTACAAGAAAACAGTAGAATATTCGCAATTTTTCTCGAAGAAATGCCAGACAGAATACGTATTGAAGTCACTAGAATGGCTGCGACTTTTCTCGTAGGTATTCGTTAGCTACCTAAGCACCAGCCAGTAATGTATAAAATTTACCAGACAGAAACGTATAAAAAACGATGACGCGGATGCACATGCTATATATGAAAGGACAATTAATCGATAACTTGATTCAGTCGAGTCGACTGACAGGAGAAATAGATGAATAGCGTGCAGGCTGACTGGCGGGGGTGGCGCAGGTGACAGTGCGGGCGTCACTGCCGGGGGTGGGAGGGGTTGGGGGGGGGGGGGGTCGCCCTGTGTGCTCCCCGTATGTATCCACCACTGACCCAGCTGTGGTGCGGGCCCAGCATAGCTTCATTGCAAGTATCATTCACTGTTAGAAGAGTGAGATTTCATATGTAATTATGATACTGGAATATGAGAGATTACTCCACCAATTAGTCCTGGGATATGAATGAACCACAAGTTGAATTGTGTAAGGCAAAAGCCTTTCACACCAAAATGGACTATTAATTCAAAGAATAATCAAAGACTAGAAGATGGAATCTATAGATTATTGGGAATAAGTGGTCATAATATGAAGTCATAAAATACCTGTGAGTGTAAGTACTAGAATTCAGTTCTTGGAGGTCTTTTCAGATTTGATCAAAACATTTATTGTCACATATTGTACTGTTTTCAAGTGACCTTTGAGTTGTAAAATGACAACGACAGAGCCAGAACTAGAATGTAAGAAGGCACTGTAATTTTGAAAGATATTATACTCCGTTCACCATAAGAATAAACCTGATGTAAACACAAATGCGACTATTGCTCAAGAGCGGTAACTCTCGTACACTGTGTTGCTTTGCTCTTGGAAGTAGGCCCAACTTATGTATTAGATATCTTATTACTATGTCACTGTAAATGAAACTTTAAGACATTTTGATGTATTAACAGCCATTGACATTTCTCTGAATCACACTAGAGCTATGTAATTTTTATTTCAAAAATCGTGTACAGTCACTGTCTCTGTAAGCACTACTTGTGCTCTGATTGACCCGCTGTTCATATGTACCTGGAAAATGAATGACACTTCTTCCTGCTTCGTAGTGAAACACGCACGCGGAACACCGTTAATGGCTAGAAACAAGTTGTTCTTAATGTTTTTCACAACATTACAGAGAAAAATGAGCTTTTATGTTTTTCAAGAAACATGGCATACTAAAAACACGAGATGGTAACATCGTTATATTCATAGCATAATTGGTAACATCGTAGATTAATAATATACAGATGGCTGCAGTTCGAAACCCGTTGTGATCTACAGTGTTTTTTGTTCGGTTTGAATATCTAAATCATTTAAATATGAAATTTACCAAAAAATGTGGTAGTTAACTCATACTTAACCATCATTTTTACAAATAAAATGCACATCTACTAGTTTCTAATTACATATCACATGCAGAATTCTGGTTTTCATTGCAAATACACGTTCTTAATTATTGCTATATTATAAAAGATTGTTAATGATTTTGAAGTTAAGAAAACATCACACAATTGAATTTTTTTGAGAAAAATGAAAAATCAACTACTCTTTGTATGAATATGCACATTGTTTTATAGAACAGATATGGTCTCACATGAACCAGAGTGATAAGCATCTAGAAACCTGCATTTTTTAACTGTCACCTTAATACTGCAATCTGATCCCAATGGAATTGATCTGGAGCCAAGTTAAGGGATATGCTACGAGAA
Source organism: Schistocerca americana (assembly GCF_021461395.2). Classification (NCBI taxonomy): domain Eukaryota; kingdom Metazoa; phylum Arthropoda; class Insecta; order Orthoptera; family Acrididae; genus Schistocerca; species Schistocerca americana. The sequence continues at coordinate 97,788,822 of NC_060120.1, read as the reverse complement.
ATAACAAGACATTTAAGCTGGCAAACGTACTGGAACTAGTGGACCAAGCTTTGTGACACGTCACTGTCGAGTGATGGCGAAATGCAGAACAGCACGTCACAAAAGAGGAGGAGGATATGTGGACTTTTTGATGGCTTGAGATTCTATTGCTGATTGCTTCATTACCAATATAGCAGCACTTAAATGTACTGGATTCCTCGGAGTCTGATTTGGAAGATGTTCGGAGGTTAGCAGACAACTCACTGTAATACCTTCAGTGGCTTCAATATTTAACTACATGGTGAAATCCCAGCAGTGCGCTTTTATGCCACATGTAGTTCATACAGAAAGATTACCCTTGTTAAACTCAGGAATTTTCATCACTCTTGTTTTTAATTACAGTACTATTTTAGCTAAGATTGAGAGCATGTTATGTTTTCCAGCAGATCACCTAAGAAGCACATTATCTGAGTTTTACTATTAATTCCTTCTGATCAAAAATTAAATGACATTCAAGGCTACAATCTTCTCTGCTCGTCTCTTATTTGTGTCTTAACTACAACTGTTCACATCACTGCAGGTTAGCTCAACCAGGTGGCTGGCCAGTGCTGTCCAAGTTAAATGTGCCGGTAAAGCTGTGGTCCTGTATTATTGCTGAGTTGATGTACGCATAACGCACAGCATAAAACGTATCCTCATTATCGTACTTGACTGTACTCGGGGCAGCTTGGCTTCTGCTCTGCGTGAAATGAAATCCAATGAGGTTCCAGTGAACGTGGAAAAATACATAGTGTAATATTTACATGAGGTTTATTTTTATGATGAATGGAGTATAGTAAATTGATACTCGTTGGTGAAATGATATCAGTGTTTACCATTAGAAATCTGAAACTAGCCTCTCTCCACATGCAAGCAGATTATGAGCAAGATACATGCCAAAACGGCTGGCTTTGTTTAGAACGTGCCGCTCTGCCAAAGGTGCCTTTGCAAGGACAGGGAGACTGAATGGAACCCAACAGGAAATGTCAGCTACTTATGACAAATTGGTATCTGATATTCTTTTCCACCTAGTCTTTGTCATACAAGAGCTATCCAGAAAGAAACAGACATTTTAGTCTATTGCGGTCATGGACGGGGCTATAACTGCCATCTTGGTGCCATCACATTCCTACACTTAGTACTCTTCCAGAAGTAGTAGCATGTGGTCTGCGTCTCTGCTTCTTTGCTTTTTGTGGCATGTTAAAATGTGTACTGCAATAGAAAATCTTGCCACTTGTGAGGTGCATTATGTGATTAGTTTTTTGTTGGCAAAAAACTGCAATCCAGTTGTAATCTATCATGACCCTTGTGGTGGGTATGCAAAAGGAATGATGAGTGAAAGCTGAGTGAGGCAATGGTGCATTGATTTAAAAATGGCCATACCAATGTTCACATTGAGGACTGCAGTGGTAGGTGTAGCCTTGTGACTGATGCACTGGTGATGAAAATCAATGACAGAATTAGTGAAAATCACCGTTTCACAATTAAGGAACTTTCATATCGTATTCTCCAAACTTCACAGAGCTTGGTGCATGAAATTGTGGTGTAGAAGCTTGGTTACCTCAAATTTTGTACTAGGTGGATTCCCAAAATACTAATGGAACAAAACAAGAAACAGAGGTTGGTTGCAGCACTGACCTTTCTCAAAGATTATGAGAAAACTTGTAACAGTGTTATCAATCATATCGTAACCGTGGATGAGACGTGGATGAAGCATGTCAATTGTGAAACAAAAAGGTAGTCGATAGAATGGGGACACACAAATTCTCCCAAGAAACCAAGGAAGTGTTTGCAAATACTGTCAGCAAGAAAGATCATGGCTACTGTGTTTTGGGGCTTTAAGGGAATGATTCTCATTGATTTTCTTGAATGTGGCACGACAATTAACTTAGAGAAGCGAAACTTCCTGGCAGATTAAAACTGTGTGCCAGACTAAGACTCGAACTCAGGACCTTTGCCTTTCATGGGCAAGTGCTCTACCGACTGAGCCACTCAAGCACAACTCATGACCCACCCTCACAGCTTCAATTCTGCCAGTACCTCGTCTCCTATCTTTCAGACTTTGCAGAAACTCTCCTGCAAACCTCGCAGAGCTAGCACTCCTCGAAGAAAAGATATTGTTAGACTGCCCAAGAGGAGAGGAGCAGTGCGGGGGAATAAGCCCCGGCTCCCTCTCAAAGTGCTTTTGTCCATGTTCTGTGCTTCTGCAAAAGGAGCCCTGACACAATGGTCATCAGGACCGTTGATTCCTTTTCTTGTGGTGAGTGTCACATTCAGATCCCTTTATGCACCAGGATTAGTCTCTTCATAAAACAGTGGTAGCAATTGCAGTTGGCAGTTTTCTACAGAGCACTTGCCCGCAAAAGCCAAAAGTCATGAGTTCAAATGTTGGTCTGACAAACAGTTTTAATCTGCCAGAAAGTTTCATACCAGCGCACACTCTGCTGCAGAGTGAAAATTCATTCCGTAACTCATAGAAGTATCATCAAACACTGACAAAGTTAAGGTGGGTGATACGAAACAAGTGTCAGGGAAAACTTAGCACAAAAGTGTGGTTTTTTCACAACACACTTCCACACATAGCGAATTGTATCCAAGAGGTCCTACGGGGTTTTGGATGGGAGGTGTTTTGATCAGCCAGCATGCAGTCCAGATCTGGCAATGAGTGACTAACATCTCTTCCCAGTGATGAAGACATGACTTGCCACACAATGCTTTGATACTGACGCTGAACTGCATAATGGTATAAGTGCCTCAATTTGAATGAGGTTACGCTGAAAAATAGCTGAAGAGTGTACCTTTAAAATGTATATAATAACATTTGGTTTGTTTCACATTGTTAATGTTTTATTTCAAATGATGGAAAATACTGGGTGGAATGTAACAATATTACAAAAAGGAAAGTTGCTACTCACCATATAGCAGAAATGCTGAGTTGCAGATGGGTACAACAAAAAGAGTGTCACAAATAAAGCTCTTGGCCAGTAATGCCTTCATCAAAAATAGACCACACTGCCAGTGTGTGTGTGTGTGTGTGTGTGTGTGTGTGTGTGTGTGTGTGTGTGTGTGGGGATAGCCCTTGTATTGACAGGGGAATGACTGAGAACTACTACCTTGGGCTTTACCAAAACATTAATAAGTTTGGTATACAATGAACTGCATGTTTTACTGCAAAATAATCATTCTTGTCCTCTTTCTGAATCATTAGAGATCTCAATGGAGGTTCAAATCAAGAAGGGACTTCTATGTTTAAATATTGAAGGCATGACTAGCTTGCCATATCTGAGGGTTATAGCATACAAGTTAAAATTAAAATGGCTATCATATACCAGAGGGAAAAACCGAAAAGCACAGGGCAAAATAATTCTGGTAGTAAGAACGGTTGTTGATGTGAAATACATCTATGAGTCCAGAAGTTTGTAACAATATTATGAAAAGGATAGCTGCTACTCACCAATGTACTCGCTTCGGCGGTACATATACTAAAATTTGAACGATACAGAGAAGATTAGCATGGCCCCTGCGCAAGGATGACACGCAAAATCGTGAAGCGTTCCACAAAAAAAAAATAGTGGAGATTCTGAGTAGCAACTATATTTTTATAACATTATTACATTCCAGTCTGGATTTCCCATAGTTTAATAACCTAGCTCGATTTATTAATGGTAAAATATTCAACTAATGAGTAGTTCACTATGTAGAAGGTTATAAATAATTATTCCTGTACTTGTATATTGGGGTTTTGATTCTAAACCATTCATAGGTAAAAGTCAACAGTTGTGAGGGGGCCTCCTCTTGTGTAGTCACAGGTTGGTTACCATATTAATATTCAATATGACAGACAGTGAATTGGTTAACTATATTATGCAAAAATTTCATTTCAGTTTCTGTAATCTGTGCACTTTGGGTGGGAGGCTGCATTTGGCCTCACACATTCTCACCTAGTGTTCTGTGACTGGTTGAGGTGGATGGTGGCCATCCTTGCCATTATGGCTGCTGAGCAGTCCTCCTGTAAATGCTCACAAACACTCGGGCATTTGAGCAGCGTAACTATCTTAAGGAGTATCTCTCATAGCTTGCAAATTTCTCTTGAATTCTCCAGCTAATCCGATGCTGTTGTTTCATCACAGAGAAATGTAAAATTCTTTTGGATGTTACACAAAGTGTGTAACCAGCTTCACAGCTTTTTTATGAAGTCAGTTATACAAAACACTGCACTCTTCATCGCAAACCACAAGGACAAAGATTTACCTTTGTTGTATATACTATGCAGACAGTACATCGTGGCATTCGGCCTTGACCATAAGCAACTGAGAACTTAGACTGCCCGAGGGGAGAGCAGGGGTGTGAGGGAATAAGCCCCGCCTCCCTATTGAAGGGCTGCCATCCTATGACCACGTTCTGTGCTTCTACGAAAGGAGAACTGACAGAATGGTCATAGGGAACATTGATTCCTTTTCTTGTAGCGAGAGTCGCATTCAAATCCCTTTATGCACCAGGATTAGTCTCTTCATTCATTTCAAAATAAGAAAAAAGAAAACAAGCAATCCACAGCACAAAGCAAATTGGAGTACACAAAGCATTTGGTAGTGGCTATAGTGCAATTGTTTGCTGCAGTTGGCAGTGTAATTCAGGCCCGACCTCTACTGGTATCCTATGTAATTGCAGTTCAAAACACTCCCTACCTAAAACTGCCATGATATAGTGCCCACATAACACTCTCTTTTGCATACAGAGAACAATATCGTCTTGCAAATAGAGTTGCTGCCAAAGAGTCTAGATGTCATACCTTGTATGAGGGTAGACTTTGCTGCAGCTTAAGTGTTACAACGTAAGGTGTTTATTGTCTGCAGAAGGCAGTTACAACTTCCAAACATTATTGTTTCATGAATTACTGCTTCCAACTAATGTGTACTAATGAAAACCCTGGACATGTGTCAACAGTTGCTTTTACAAATGTCACAAAAATATAGTAAATGTGTGATGTGTCTGACTTAATAATTGTATTAATGATCTTTCTGTGACATACATTGCATAAATTAGTTCCTGTTATTAACATATGGGCACATGACAAGAGAATTTCACTCATTGCTGCAAACTTGATTTTCAGTAGATCTCACCAATGCCTTCACTTCCTTGTTGTGCTTGTACAGATAGTAGTAGTGATGATGATTTGTGGGTGAGGGCACTTATCATAATGGTCATTAGTGCCCTTTACAGATGGTAGACCCAAACAGTGAGGCTTTAATAGAACAGTATTAGATTGTTAGATTGCAAATTTGACCAGGTAAACTGATCTATTAGCAACAGATAGTGGAAACATAGATATTGTAGTTTGTTATGTAAACATCATCAAATGCATGCATAACACATGCTCCCTTTTGCAGGAGCTAATATATGACAGTGTGACAAATATATCTTCATGTTAGTGAAACTTGCGTCACTACTGTGGTACTCAGCTTAAAATGTGTAGTTGAACTTCTAAAAGTAGTAAACCTAGTAAAAATTCAATTTTACAGGCCCAGTTATTGCGTATTTTGCAGGTCCAGTTATTGCTTAGATATTCACTTTGCTCTCGTAGCTTAAACAATATATATAGGGAAAAGTCAATGCTTTTGTAACTTTGCAATCCTAATTAGCACATTTACTTATAGTATGGCATAAAGTAACATGTCTACAGAGCAACTCATAAAAACTCCTTACCTTACAAAACTATTCTTTCTATTTAGCAAAAAATGACACTGATTCTAACAACCACACAATGTTCTCACTGAACATCTGCTGCTGCATCATTTCCTTTATGATACAAAAGTACAATGAAATCAGTAACCACAGAAAATCATCTATAATAGAACAAATGAAATAAATTGCATCTCCAAATCAAATCAACATTGACAGGACACTAGCACTCACAGTTAAAACCATAATACTCATGGAACAGTAGGCAGCAATGCTTTACATTCAAATAAGAAATATTTTCAATCGTTTGACCTTCACACATGTGGATGTTTGAACCTCACCATATCTTTGGCATGCTGGAGGCAGATTTGTCATCTTCTTTATTTTCTGTACAACTGAATTTTTGCAACAGTTGAGGTAGCGGAGTTTGCCCGTGATACGGCTTCAGTCTATCAAAATGGACAGTACAATCAGATAGTTGAATTTCCACATTAACAGGAGATGTAAAGCATATGAATGGATAAGGCTCTTCATGTAGAGGAAAAAATCTCTTTGTTTTTCCTTTCTTAATGGCTGGATTAAAAACGAGGACTAAATCAAATGGAATCATTTTTCTCTTAAGTACAATATATTAAAAAGTTCTCAGCTTGGTTTCAGGAAGGGTAAGTCTACAATAACAGCTATAGCCACATTTATTCAAGTAGTATTGAATGAACTTGATGATGGAAACAAAGTTATTGGCACCTTTCTAGACCTATCTAAGGCTTTTGATACTGTAAATCACTCCATTCTTCTACATAAGTTAGAAACTTATGGGGTCAGAGGAGTGGCATTAGATTTGTTAAGATCATACCTTGCTGACAGGAGACAATGTGTTAAGTTGTATTATACAACCGGGGGACTTATACAAACAGTAAAATCATCTTATAAAATTCTTAACTGTGGAGTCCCTCAGGGAAGTATTATTGGGCCTTTTCTGTTTATTATGTATTGAATTGAATTGAATTGAATTTTATTTGATCCTGTAAGATTACATTGTGTACAGTAAATGTACGTGTAATATAGGTCATGTCATAGTATTAACATTCTTTATCACTTATTACTTATTTTTCTACACCTTTAGCTTACATTTTTACATCACTGATAATGAGTAACAATATATACAAATTTAATGGCATAAGTATTCTGCAACACTACAAAACTCTTTTTCAATGAGATAGTCTTTAAGTTTCTTTGGAAAGTCATTGTGAAGTACACTATCTTGCAGGTTTTTGGGCAGACTTCTTAGTAGTCTGATACCAGAATACTGGGGTCCTTTTTCTAGCATTGCCAGTCGGTGGGGTATGCTCCGTACTTCATTCTTTCTTCTTGTATTGTGGGTGTGTACACTAGCATTTGTAATCCAGTCCTCACTACCTTTTGTGATGTACATTATTGTTTTGTATATATACAACGATGAAAAAGTTAAGATACCTAAATTCTTGAAACAGTTCCTGCACGTTTCAGAGGTCTTTCTTCTTAAAATGGTCCTAATTGCTTTTTTTTGTCATGTGAACACTCATTTTGTCTCTTGTTTGTTTGAGTTTCCCCACACAGTCACTCCATACTGTAAGTATGGTTCAAAAAGTCCATGATACACTGTACACAGAAGGTTCTTGTCTGAATACTGTGATAGCTGCATCATTAAGAATATGAAAGAGCTCAGTTTCTTACAGACATTATTAATATGTTTTTTCCATTTCAGTTCATTATCCACAAGAATACCTAAGAATCTAGCAGATTCTACTTCTTCCAGCCTTGTTCCATCAACCTCTAAATCCATGTCTACAGCTCTACAGCCTTTTCCTTGTTTTTAAACACTGCATACATAGTCTTTTTTAGATTTATAACCAGTTCATTTTCCAACAGCCATTGAGCTGTGACATTTGCAGATATGTATGCTTTTCTCTCAAGCTGTTCCATATTTTGGTCACTATTTAGTATTGTCATGTCATCAGCATACAATATTTTCTTTTCTTCCTCCTCAACACCTATATCATTAACAAACACATTAAATAACAATGGCCCCATTACCAAACCCTGCGGCACTCCATATTTGATGGATTTGGTTTCTGATTGGTACGAGTTTCCTAATGATACATACTGCTTGCGGTTGCACAAGTATGATTTTATCCATTCACCTGGTTGCCCCCGAATGCCACAGTTGCTTAATTTTTGTATCAGCATTTCATGGTCAGTGGTGTCAAATGCCTTTGAAAGATCCAGAAACATTGCAGAGACAACCGTTTTCTCATCTAAGGACTGTAAAATGTATTCTGTTAGACTGGCAATTCCTGACTTTGTAGATTTACCCTTTCTGAAACCATGTTGTGAGGGTATGAGAATGTACATCAGTGATATAATAATTCCAAAAAATGCAGACCTTGTGAATTATGCCGACGACACCTCCTTCATAAGCTGGCACCCTACAAAACAGCTAGCAGTGCAAAATAATATGAAGAACACTAGCCTCATCACAGAATGTATGACTAAAAATAAATTGGGATTAAATAAGGAAAAGACAATTCTAATGGAGTTTATGTTAAATTACAAATCAGGACAAGTGGATACTGAGCCAGAGTTACCAATTGAAACAATTGATAAACATAAATTCCTGGGTATTATAGTTGATGAACATCTTACATGGAAGGAGCACATCAGCTACATGTGTAAAAAAATCTCGTGTAATACCTACTGCTTAAACGCCTTGCTATCATAATAGCATCACCAGTCTTAAGACAAATCTATTTGGTATTATACACTCCCACCTACAATACGGTATTGAGATTTGGGGCGGGGCACCAACGGTATACATGGATAGGGCTTTTAGAGCCCAGAAGAGAGCAGTTAGGATAATAGCAAATATTAGTAAATGTCAATCCTGTAGAGAATTCTTTATTAAATATAATATACTAACAGTGTATTCATTATATGTTCTAAGGACTATACTGTTTGAAAAAGAAAATATGGAGCACAGTATAGTAAATAGTGATATCCATAGTTATAATACAAGGAAATAAGAAGATTACCACATAAAATTTAGAAATAAAAAAGCAACCAATCATAATCCATTTTCTGCTGGAAGATTTTTTTACAACAGACTGCCAAATACCATAAAAATGTTAAAAGGAAACATATTTAAAATAAAATTAAAGCAGCTGTTAATTGCTAAATGTTTGTACTCCATCAAGGATTTTTAATGTTGTATATACTTTATTTCTACTACTAATCTATTATTATTGTTCATGTATGTACTGACTGACTATGTCCATGATTGTAAAAGTTATTATGGACAAATAAACCATTATTATTATTATTATTATCATCATCATCATTCAGCTTGTGAGAGGGATGCCCAGATCTTTTGTTGCTTCATTCAACTTGTTTGGCAATAGCCTTGGCATTGTTTTGTAGCACTTCCTTCAAGGTGTTTTTAAAGGCTACTGCTGCAGGATCTCTACTTGTTATTACCAACAGATACATCCACCAGTTCCTTTCACAAGATACTTTAATCCCTCTAGGTTTTTTTCTGACAAGCTTATGTGGAAAACTATTTTCAAATAATGCTAGAAATTAATCATGGAATAGATTAAATTTTATTTCAGCATTTGGTTCTATATAAACTTCATCCCAGATGATCTCTTATAAATTATTTTTAAAAAAATTGTTTTTGGAGTCAAATAACTGTAACTGATTTCCACTGTGGATTATCAGTACTATGAGGCACTATCTTATTTATCCGAACTAACCCTATAGTAGAGATGTTGAAACATGGACAGGCATCAAAAAAAGACTGATAAACAAATAAGCTTTTAGCCAGGAGTCCTTCTTCTGAAGAACACATACCGACATATTTGGGATTCTGGGTGGTGGTTGTTGTTGTTGTGGTCTTCAGTCCAGAGACTGGTTTGATGCAGCTTTCCATGCTAATCTATCCTGTGAAAGATTCTTCATCTCCCAGTACCTACTGCAACCTACATCCTCCTGAATCTGCTTAGTGCATTCACCTCTTGGTCTCCCTTTACGATTTTTACCCTCCACACTGCCCTCAAATACTAAATTGATGATTCCTTGATGCCTCAGTACATGTCCTACCAACCGATCTCTTCTTCTAGTCAAGTTGTGCCACAAATTTCTCTTCTGCTCAATTCTGTTCAATACCTCCTCATTAGTTATGTGATCTACCCATCTAATTTCAGCATTCTTCTGTAGCACCACATTTCGAAAGCTTCTATTCTCTTCTTGTCTAAACTATTTATCGTCCACGTTTCAGTTCCGTACATGGCTACACTCCATACAAATACTTTCAGAAACGACTTCCTGACACTTAAATCGATACTCGATGTTAACAAATTTCTCTTCTTCAGAAACACTTTCCTTGCCATTGCCAGTCTACATTAATATCCTCTCTGCTTCGACCATCATCAGTTATTTTGCTCTCCAAAAAGCAAAACTCATTTAATACTTTAAGTGTCTCATTTCCTAATCTAATTCCCTCAGCATCACCTGATTAATTTGACTACATTCCATTGTTCTCATTTTGCTTTTATTGAAGTTCATCTTATCTCCTCCTTTCAAGACACTGCCCATTCCGTTCAGCTGCTCTTCCAAGTCCTTTGCTGTCTCTGACGGAATTACAATGTCATCGGCAAACCTCAAAGTTTTTATTTCTTCTCCATGGATTTTAATACCTAATCCGAATTTTTCTTTTGTTTCCTTTACTGCTTGCTCAATATACAGATTGGATAACATCGGGGATAGGCTACAACCCTGTCTCACTCCCTTCCCAACCACTGCTTACCTTTTATGCCCCTCACCTCTTATAACTGCCATCTGGTTTCTGTACAAATTGTAAATGGCCTTTTGCTCCCTGTATTTTATCCCTGCTACCTTCAGAATTTGAAAGAGAGTATTCCAGTCAACATTGTCAAAAGCTTTCTCTAAGTCTACAAATGCTTGAAATGTAGGTTTGACTTCCCTTAATCTATCTTCTAAGATAAGTCGTAGGGTCAGTATTGCCTCACGTGTTCCAATAATTCTGCAGAATCCAAACTGATCTTCCCCAAGGTCAGCTTCTACCAGTTTTTCCATTTGTCTGTACAGAATTCGCGTTAGTATTTTGCAGCCGTGACTTGTTTAACTGATAGTTCGGTAATTTTCACATCTGTCAACGCCTGCTTTCTTTGGCATTGGAATTATTATATTCTTCTTGAAGTCTGAGGGTATTTCGCCTGTCTCATACATTTTGATCACCAGATGGTAGAGTTTTGTCAGGACTGGCTCTCCCGAGGCTGTCAGTAGTTCTAATGGACTGTTGTGTACTCCCAGGGCCTTGTTTCAACTTAGGTCTTTCAGTGCTCTGTCAAACTCTTCACACAGTATCGTATCTCCCATTTCATCTACATCCTCTTCCATTTCCATAATATTGTCCTCAAGTACATCGCCCTTGTATACACCCTCTATATACTCCTTCCATCTTTCTGCTTTCCCTTCTTTGCTTAGAACTGGGTTTCCATCTGAGCTCTTGATATTCATACAAGTGGTTCTCTTTTCTCTGAAGGTCTCTTTAATTTTCCTATAGACAGTATCTATCTTACCCCTAGTGAGATATCCCTCTACATCCTTACATTTGTCCTCTAGTCATCCCAGCTTAGCCATTCTGCACTTCCTGTCAATCTCATTTTTGAGATGTTTGTTTTCCTTTTTGCCTGCTTCATTTACTGCATTTTTATATTTTCTCCTTTCATCAATTAAATTCAATATTTCTTCTGTTACCCAAGGATTTCTACTAGCCCTCATCTTTTTACCTATTTGATCCTCTGCTGCCTTCACTATTTCATCCCTCAAAGCTACCCATTCTTCTTCTACTGTATTTCTTTCCCCCATTCCTGTCAATTGTTCTCTTATGCTCTCCCTGAAACTCTCTAGAACCTCTGGTTCTGTCAGTTTATCCAGGTCCCATCTCCTTAAATTCCCACCTTTTCACAGTTTCTTCAGTTGTAAGTTTGGTTTCTGGATGGTCAGGAATCCAAAATCTGTCACCTGGTTCAGATTCATTGATGACATCTTTGTGATCTGGATCAGGGGTGAGGACACCCTATCCATTTTCCTCCAGAATCTCAACACCTTTTCACCCATTCACTTTACCTAGTCCCTCCTCCACCCAACAAGCCACCTTCCTCGATGTTGACCTCCACCTCAGTGGTGGCTACATCAGTACCTCCATCCACATAAAACCTACCAATCACCAACAATACCTCCACTTCGACAGCTATCACCCATTCTTACCTAGAAGGCCCTTCCGTATGCCTAGCCACCCATGGCTGTCACATCTGTGGTGACAAACAGTCCTTCTCAAAATATGTCAAAGGTCTCACTGGGGCCTTCACAGACAAAAATTACCCTCCCAAAGTTGTACATAAAGAGATCATACATGCCTTATCTCTCCAGTCACCCACCACCTCCAAAACTACTACCATCTGACTACAGAGGAGCATCCCCCTTTTGATTCAGTACCACCCAGGACTGTAGCGACTGAATCACATTCTCTGCCAGGGTTTTGAGTACCTCTCGTTGTGTCTGGAAATTAGTAATGTTCTGCTCACTATCATTCCCACCCCTCCCACAGTGGCAGTCCACTGCCCACAGAACCTACACAATATCCACATCCATTCCTGCCCTAAATCTGCTCTGAACCCCTTGCCTCATGGCTTGTATCCCTGTAATAGACCTAGATGCAGGACATGTCCCCTACATCCTCCCAGCACTACGTACTCAAGTCCAGTCACAAGCATCACTTATCCCATCAAAGGCAGGGCTGCTTGCAAAAGCTGCAATCACTGTTCTGCGTTCTTCATGGGCATGACAACCAACAAGCTGTTTGCCAACATGAATGGCCACTGACAAACTGCTGCTGAAAATGCTGGCCAACACAATGTGCTTCACTTCAAAGACTGTTTCACAGCCTGCATCATCAGGATACTTCCTTCCAACACCAGCTTTTCTAAATTGTGCAGGTGGGAACCCTCCCTGCAATTTTCCAATGTTCCCATAACCCTCCTGGCTTCAATTTCTGTTTGTAACTGTCCTTCAGCAACCTATCCTCTTCCCTGTTCCCACTGCAACACTACACAGCCTTTTATTCCACCAACACACCACAATCTTTTTACTTCTCTACTTTTCCACTCCCCCCCACCTGGCTATCTTCTTTGTCCCCTCTCGTACCTTTATACTCCTGCAACCAGCGCTTTACCATCCCTCACTCCTACCATGCCATCAGTCTCCCTCCCCACCCTATCCATCTTCTTACCCCCAAAACATAGACTGCTTCTCTCATCATGTCTGGCCTCGGCAGCCAGAGATAATGGTCATGTGTGTGTGAGTTGTGTTCTCGTGAATGTGTGTGTGTGTGTGTTTTATTTGCTCCAGAAGAAGGCCTTTTGGTCAAAAGCTTTGTTGTTTAGCAGTCTCTTTGTTGTGCCTGTAAGCAACTCTACATCTCCACTATATGGTGAGAAGCAATCTATCCGTTTCCTAATATTGTCATTTGTGTATTCTGTGTTTTCTGTTGTTTGATTTTATCCTAACTAACTATGTATCATGTTCTGAGAGAGCACTTTTTTTTTTTTTTTTTTACTGGGATGCAGTTTTTCTCCCTTTGAGATTCATCAAAGAAAACTTTATCAGTTAGTGTCCCTCTATCTTTACCCCCCACACTGGGAAATAAATTACTAAGACTAAATTGTAATAAATTACTAAGACCAAATTGTAGGTTCCAAATAAGGTTTCCAGATCATTTTTCTTATCAGAATCATTTAGAAAATCTCATTGAAATTGCCATAGACTACTAACTCGTAATAGTTATTTTTACTGTATTTATTCTTCATAGACAAATACAAGGATTTGAATTGTGGACATATCACACACTCCATGTTGTAATCTTGTGGGAAAACTACAAACAATAAAAATAAAAGAAATAATTATACAACTTTTACATGTAAATATAATTTTAAAAAATGAAAGTGTTCTACTCCTATGAAAGGAATTCCTTAATACTATAAAAACATTTATTTGTAAGAAACTCCTTTAGGACCATGTCTAAGAAACTCCCAATGTGGCTTTTTAAATTTTTTTAAAGTGAAAGAACTGATGGTAAATGAAAACAAAACAGTAACATTATTCTTCCACAATTCAGAAAATAAAACTGACAAGATATATAGGGTCGGTACATTTGAAGTGATCCAATAAAAATTAAGCTGGTTGCTTAACTGTTTTTAAATATTTTGGTTTTTGAAATATGTGATTACACTATAATTGAGAAGTTAAAAGCAGTTTTTAAAAGAAGTTACCTTGCACTGTTACTGAATGGCAGCCATTTTTATTTGTAAGCGCACAACGGTTTTTCAGTTTGGAGACATTAACGTAAACTTGAATATCTCCGCACTGGGTTAAGTTACAACATTGCAGTTGACATGATTGTTTTTAGAAAAGTCTACAACATTGTTTAGAACTCAAAATACCCTAAATTCAAAAAGAACCAGTTGAAATGGACTCCAAAGTTTGGTATTGAAAATTTAGAAAAACCACTTTTTAGACCCATAAATAAGAACCAAGCAGTGATATATCAGCGGTTTTTTTCCACCAGCTAGGTATCGTAAACTCCTAGCCTTAGAACATGAACACTTATATAGAGCAAGTAATTTGAAAATATTTATTTTTTGTAAAGTTTGGGGATAGTTATCTCTTGTGGGACTGAATATAAAAATTAAATTTTTGCAAATTTTGTACACCTATATGATAGCAAAGTTTCACTTGATTAAATAAGTATACCAGTCTTTGGTGTAGCTTCATTCTAGCAATTGTACACACAGGCATAGTCAACTTGCATAAGAATAAGAGTTGGTGGCGACTATTTTGAAAAATAGTGCAAAGTGTATAGTTTATGATGCCTTCTTATATATGTTTTTGGCAATAAAGTTTCTGTGTGAAAAACAATGATAAAACTTAGTTCAGAAAGCTTCTCTAGTAAGATAGTTCACTTGGCTAAATAAGTATACCAATCATTAGACGCTGAAGTGTAGCTTTGATCTAACAATCTTACATATAGGCATAATCGACTTGCACAACAGTACAAGCTGTCTGATTCGCTGTTTGGCAGAGTCTATAAATACAGTGTCACTGTCTAGCAAAACATTGGTTAAGGTCAGAAATTGGCGTCAGCTGACTTGTACCTGGTCTCACATTCTCAGTTGTCCAGACACACTCCTCTTTCCTTGCTGGCAGCATTTTATATCGACCATAAAAATGTCTTCAATCAACCTGTTTAACTGTGTTATTCTTCTTTTATAATACATTTCATTTCAACACTGTTAAATGCTTTTTCACACTTGTTTAAAATGTTTAGGTTACTGAAATGGTTTCTAGTAGCCCAATGTTACCAAATGTTTATGGAATAAGAAGCATACATATTTTCATCTAAACCTTGAAATTCATTCCTCTGTAGTTCCACTTAGGTTTTATTACTGTCCCCTCTCCATTTTTCTTGAAATCGGTATTGTGTTTTTGTGTACTTTGTAACTGATAAAGCTTTTCATTACTTTGTTATGCATCCGTGAGCCTTTTTCTCTTTAATGGGGGTCTGTGGCGCATGCACACACCTTTGTGTGTGGTGTGTGTGTGTGTGTGTGTGTGTGTGTGTGTGTGTGTGTGTGTGTGTGTTTTGATGGGTGGTTACTTGATTTCAGTTAAAAGTTGGACGAGTATGACTTGGTTTTTCTTCTCTTTATTTTACTCTTTTTGTTGCCTTTTGTATGTGTACATTGAGGAGAATAATTTTTTTTACTTAAATATTCTAATGATATGACTTGGTTTCTCTTCTCATTATAGTTTGGATTCTATTTATCTTGCATTTGTATATATTTTTCCACGTATTCTAAAAACTGTGATTATTATGTTACAGGGACGAAATACTTGCTGACATCAAAAATGAGGAAAATTGGTGCCAACCATTTATCGCAGGAATTTTTTCTATGTATGTACAGTGTACTTTTTAAAGTTAATGTGTTTCATTGTTTTGAAACCTAAGTTTTTCTTTTTCTGAGCATATATTTTTTACACACCTATTCCAATACTGAGTACCTTAAATATAAGAAGACTTTTCCATTTATAATTTACTGGGCAATCATTGTGTAAGAATGTAGGTAAAAACATTTGGTAGGCCCCTGTGCCCCCCCCCCCCCTCCCTTCCCCACCCGTTGCTTAAGGAGCTACAAACTTCCAGGTTATATCTTTTTGGATAACATGTTAGTGGATTCGGAGTGTTGCTACAAAAAATAGTATGGCAGACACCCTATCTGCCATGGTGGCAGTAATGAGCTCCAGATCTATGGCTCTAGTTACCACACCATTAAGTAGAGCAGTGTACAGGGTGATTCAAAAAGAATACCACAACTTTAAAAATGTGTATTTAATGAAAGAAACATAATATAACCTTCTGTTATACATCATTACAAAGAGTATTTAAAAAGGTTTTTTTTTTCACTCAAAAACAAGTTCAGAGATGTTCAATATGGCCCCCTCCAGACACTCGAGCAATATCAACCCGATACTCCAACTCTTTCCACACTCTCTGTAGCATATCAGGCGTAACAGTTTGGATAGCTGCTGTTATTTCTCGTTTCAAATCATCAATGGTGGCTGGGAGAGGTGGCCGAAACACCATATCCTTAATATACCCCCATAAGAAAAACTGGCAGGGGGTAAGATCAGGGCTTCTTGGAGGCCAGTGATGAAGTGCTCTGTCACGGGCTGCCTGGCAGCCGATCCATCGCCTCGGGATAAGGTTTCACAACTAACCTTTTTCATAGGACTCTCCATACAGTTGATTGTGGAATTTGCAGCTCTCTGCTAGCTCTGCGAGTCGATTTTCCTGGGCTGCGAACAAATGCTTGCTGGATGCGTGCTACATTTTCATCACTCGTTCTCGGCTGTCCAGAACTTTTCCCTTTGCACAAACACCCATTCTCTGTAAACTGTTTATACCAACGTTTAATACACCACCAATCAGGAGGTTTAACACCATACTTCGTTCGAAATGCACGCTGAACAACTGTCGTCGATTCACTTCTGCCGTACTCAATAACACAAAAAGCTTTCTGTTGAGCGGTCGCCATCTTAGCATCAACTAACGTTGACGCCTAGTCAACAGCACCTCAAGCAAACAAATGTACAACTAAATGAAACTTTATAGCTCCCTTAATTCGCCGACAGATAGTGCTTAGCTCTGCCTTTTGTCGTTGCAGAGTTTTAAATTCCTAAAGTTGTGGTATTCTTTTTGAATCACCCTGTATTTTTGCTCCGGTAGATCACAATATCAGACAACAGATGTCTGCACATTCATATTTTAAGTGATGTTTCTTACCAACAGTAAGGTGTTACACTATATGCCTGGATGCCTGAGGTATCCATGACAGCCGGCCCAGTGTCCAGGTTGGGGGAGGGAGCCACCAATCCACCCGGGGCAGGAAGGGCTGGCGGCAGGCCCACGGGGAGACGGCAACTGGGGGCAGGGGCGGCAACTTGAGGACCACGTCCGTACCAAAAGAGGTAGGGGAGGATGCGGCGGCGTGAGTCCCACGGGGGCATGTGGGTGGAGCTGATTATGATGGCAGTGCTCCAACCCTTTCAACATCTGCACAGACATCACACGCCGCCCATGGACCGCGACGACCATGGCGGGCGTCCAACCCGCCTTGCGCCCATACTCGCAGGACCACACGGCTGTGCCGGGGTCATAATGCTGCGAGGGCCAGGAGTGGAGGTGGGAGGGGGATGGCATCAGCAAATGGAGCAGGATCTGTGGCTGTCGCCCATGAAGGAGCTCTGCCGGACTGCATCCATCAATGGCATAGTGCAACAGGTGCTCAAAAACAGGGTGAGGGCCGATGTGGTTGAAGATGTGTCGACTGCCTTTGTCCACTGTTGTTTAAAAGTGCAGACAAGCCTCTCCACCGAGCCACTGGACAAGGGGTGAAAAGGGGGGTTACGGATATGTTTGATACCGTTGGCCCGACAGAAGTCGTGGAAGGAGGATGCCATGAATTGGGAACCATTATCGGATACCAACGTGTGTGACAGGCCCTTAATGGCGTGAACGTGGGCCAGGGCCGTGAGTGTAGCCGCCATGGTGGTTCATGCCATGCGGACGACATATGCGTACATGGAGTAGGCATCAACGATAAGTAACGACATGGTCCCCAAAAATGGGCCCGCAAATTCGATATGGATGCGATTCCAGAGCTGGCGAGGCACAAGCCAGGGTGTAAATAACAGGGGGGACTTGCCTGGTGATGCGCACATACAGTGCACCCACGGACTAGGTGGTCAATATTGCCATTGATGCCAGGCTGACCGCTACGGTCGCAGGTTTGAATCCTGCCGGGGGCATGGATGTGTGTGATGTCCTTAGGTTAGTTAGGTTTAAGTAGTTCTAAGTTCTAGGTGACTGATGACCTCAGAAGTTAAGTCTCATAGTGCTCAGAGCCATTTGAACCATTTTGATGCCGGGCCAATACACGTGCCGGCGAGCCAAAACTTTCATACGGGACATACCCCAGTGCCCGCTGTGTAACAAACTGAGGACCCGAAGCCGCAAATCCAGAGGAATGACCACCGGATGGGCATCCGACTACGTGGCCAACAGAAGGACATCATCGATCACGGACAGCCTGTGGGACTGGCGGCGCCAGGGTCTGAAATTGGACTGCCTCCAACGAGTAACATAGGAGGGCCACCCGTGGACCACTTAATGGAGAACGTGCCACAAGATAGGGTCGCAGCAGGTAGCCACGACAATGTGAGCAGCCATAAGAGGCAGACCGTCCAGTGCATCCTGGTGGGCAGAATCAGTGTGAAAGCAGAGGACCTCCTGTTGGTCAAAGGAAGGATCGGGGCCTGCTGGGAGACGTGACAAAGCGTCCACATTGGCATGGTGGGCGGTGGCCTTATACTGGATCGTGTAAGCATAATTTCGTACAAACAACGCCCAGCAATGGAGATGTTGAGCCATCCGGTCTGGAAGGTGTGAGTGGGGTCCAAAAAGCGTAACCAAGGGTTTATGATCTGTCATGAGGGTGAACTTTTCCACAAACAGATAGGTGTGAAATTTGTGGACGGCGAACACGATTGCCAGGGCCTCATTTTCAGTCTGGGAGTAGTTCCATTGTGCTTGGGTCAACGTCTTAGAGGCATAAGTGATGGGCTGTTCGGAGCCATTAGCATCCTGATGCGCAAGGACGGCCCCAGTGTCGTATGCCAACACATCAGCCACCACAACCAAGGGGCCGTCCGGAGAAAAGGGAGTAAGGCAAGGGCGGACTTCAGCATCGTCTTTAAATGGAGAAAAGCCTGGTTGCAGGCAGGAGTCCAATCAAAAGGTACCCCTTTGCGATGCAAGTGATTGAGGGGTTGAGCAACGGAGGCAGCCTGGGGCAAGAACTTTAAGTAATAAGTAACCTTGCCCAAAAACACCTGGAGTTCAGATAAGTCCTTGGGACGAGGAAGGGCCTCAATGGCCGCGACATTACAACCTGAAGGGCGAATGCCATCTTTGCTAAGCCACTGGCCTGAGTATTCCACTTCCGGTTGAAAAAAACCACACTTGTCCAGCCGACAGTGTAAACCTGCAGATTGCAGAGCGTGGAATTAGGCGCTGAGGTTTTGCAAATGTTCCTGGTGGGAATGCCCTGTGACCAAGATGTTATCCAGATAATTCACACAGGCGGGGATAGGCTGTGTAAGCTGCTCCAGGAACCGCTGGAAAATGGCCGGTGCCGAAGAGACACCAAAGGGAAGGTGCCTGTACTTATACAATCCGAAAGGCGTGTTGATAACCATTATGTTCTGAGATACGGCAGCCAGGTCGATCTTTGAAAAATACTCTCCACCGGCAAGCTTGGCGAGAAGGTCTTCCTGTCGGAGAATGGGGTAAGTGTGAATGAGGAACTGAGCATTGACTGTAGCGCCGAAGTCCCCACACAGATGAAGGGACCCATTCCTTTTCTGTATGACCATTAATACTGTCGCCCAGGCACTGTAATTCACAGGCTCCAGAACGCCAGTCGCCTGGAGCCGATCAAGTTCCTGCTTGACTGCCGGCCGTAAGGCCACCGGAAGGGGCCGGGCCTGGAAAAAGCGAAGCTGCGCATCCAGCCATAGGGTGACGTGCGCCTGAGAACCGGAAGCACATCCGAGATCAGGCGCGGCTCGTAATTAAAGGCTCTGAGGCGGAGCCGCCCCAAAATATATGTTAAAGTAAATTTCGCAAGAACGTATTACATAATGACGAATTTCGCATATTTCCCATTCCGATTAAAATAACGACGGTCAGCGTTTTTGGAACTGTTTGTATCGATAGATGTTTTCCGAATGGTTAGTAGTGTTTAAGCTGCGCCTTGGAACGTCCGTAAGCTGCATGTAGTAGCGGTTTGGGGGCGTGGCTTCTACATAGTACTGCTCTTCATGGACGACCCGAAGGCTCAGAGCTTGCAGCCTAAGGGTGTCATACCAACCACCACAAGTTTTTCACGTTCCACTATCTATGTAATAAAGGAATGTAGAGTGGCCGAAACTTCGCTATCCAATCTCTGTCTCTGCACATCTCTACTACGCTTCGATGCGTCATTAATCGACGTTTAGTATTATTGTTTTGATAATGTTTTACATAGTTGTTTTGTTTCTGCCATTGGCTATTTTATCCACATTTAGAATAAGTTTGCAAATATCCCGCCATAGTGCACTAGACTACAGTAACATAACAGTACTGCCATCTAGCGAGAGTTTCATAAGTGATTAGAGGACAAAGCGCGCGAAATTTGTCCCATTTCTTTACTTTCCTTGCTTGCTGATGCTGACTGCTTTTGTTGATATCGTGTGGTACTAGCAAGTTTCTTTTTCGGAGTGTATTTAGCAAGATTTTAGTGAGTTTTCCTTGCACAAGACCTGTGGCGTCACCAAAACATCACAGTATTGTCATGTGAACTCGTAAACTTCGAGCTTTAGAGGTAAACCACAATAAACGCCTTAAGTTTAGAACTGAAAACACCTAAAATATTAAGCAGCCGCAAAGTTAACATTCATCGCATTAAAGATCTCTCCGAAACGCGTCTTTTCGTATGATTTGCTGCAAAGTGTCAGAAAATGTAATGATGACGTATAAAAACACTAACCAAAGATTTTAACTCTAAGTTAGCTTCTAATGATATTTAATACCTGATTATAGAAGATACAGTACGTAAAATTATGGGTAGAGGGTGATATGCCCACCCCCCTCCCCCTGAATTCTTAGTTGTTTATGTCAGACTAATCTGTAGCTTAACCCGAGGTCTACGTTGGCTCTTATCGATAAATACCGCAGCCTTCCCCGGTATAGAAACCACGAGCCGCGCCTGTCCGAGATCCATTGCAAACAACGACACAAAAGCGGAGCACAGATCGTCCAAGTCCTGAAAAGGCACAGCCGTGCAAACGACCTTAACTTCGTCAGAAATTAAAAAGCCAAACAGTTGAAACGCATCGAGGCCAAAAATATTCGAAAAGCCGACGGATGGCCGACGACAAAGAGGGTAAGAAACCGGGGAACACGCTTGTACGTCGCCTGGACGACTAACTGCCCACGAAGGGGAATGTAACCGTCTCCGTAGGCGACCAAACGGTGAGAGGGAGGTGAGAACTTAGGAGAGCCCAGCCGGGTACACGTCGCAATATTAATCGGGGAGATGGTGGCCCCAGTGTCGACCTGAAAAGTGACATCCTCAGTGAAAAGGCGGAAGTTAGGAAAAGCTGCCGCGCTGATGGGTCATCCTGTGGGACGACTGATTGCAGAGCACGGACTGTATCTTGAGGCCCAGGAGGGGCAGGACTGGAGCGAGTCGAGTGACTACAACAATCCGATCGGATGTGGCCCTCCTTGTTACACAGCGTGCAAGTTTTCCAGCGGTGGGGACAATCAGCTCGAGAATGTACAGTAAATCACTGTGGGCAAGACGGAAGTGGGCCGCGCGACCGGCGACGAGGGGCGACCAGAGGCGCCGATACCATAGAGACGTCGGACAACGAGAAGTCCCGACGGCGCTGGCCTCGGTCTGCTGGGCCACGTCAACGGCTCGAGGGCGGAACCCGCCGTGGCGCCTCGATCGCCGCCACCTGCGGCCGCGCCATAAGGTGCTCGTTGCGCAATTGTGTATTCCCTCTGTTTGCGTTTCTTTTTGGATACTTTGGTCTGTTAACTACTGTTCGCTTTATTACACTTCGTTTTTCGTTTGGGCATTCTCCTTACTGTCGTTCTATCAAGCATGTGCCTCACTTCTGCGTTTTCCATTAGTTTGATGTTTTCCTTTACGTTCAACTGGTGGACTGGTCTTCTTTGGCGTTTGGAAAAAATGCTATAGGAGTGATCGAGACTCATGGATCAGATTTAGCAATTTCTCTTAACTCAGAGCGACTTCCTAGGTTTGCAGTTAAAAAAAAAAAAAATGGTTCAAATGGCTCTGAGCACTATGGTACTTAACATCTGTGGTCATCAGCCCCCTAGAACTTAGAACTACGTAAACCTAACTAACCTAAGGACATCACACACATCCATGCCCGAGGCAGGATTCGAACCTGCGACCGTAGTGGTCATGCGGTTCCAGACTGAAGCGCCTAGAACCGCACGGCCACACCGGCCGGCTTGTAGTTTCACTGTGTTCGCTACTTTACACTTCTTTTTAATTCCTTTTTGATGCATTCCTGTTTGGCTTTTTCGAGGTTGTTAGGGCAGAAACTTAATGTGGAGGCTGGCCGTCTGGCCTCGCCCTTTCAGCCTGTGAGTGGACCGGTGGCCACTCATTCAGCAAGATCCAAGCAGGCAGACGGGGGGAAGGGTTTGGAAGTGGTAAAGACTGCTGATCTTACGTGTTGGTTGCAAGCAGAACTGATAATCTGCAGCATTGTTCCCAGAACTGATGGGGGTGATTGGTTTGGCTCCAAGTGGAGGGTCTCAGCCAAAGGCTCCATCCATTCTGTGACGAGTGTGGCTGCACATTTCTGGGCCTGCCTTATGGGGTGGAGAATTATAGGACTCCCTGTTGTGACTTGGCAAGACAGCCAAGCCACTACGAGATAGCCGAAAGGCACGCGTTTAAGCTCACGCAGGCTGGCGTGAGGTCTGGATCAGTTAAAGGAGTTGAGTCTAGTAAAAAAGGTACGTAGCTTCTGGAATACTTAACTTTAATCCATAATTGGTGAACATTGGTCTGACGGTACATGCATCACAAGATAAATAGCAAATGATAATGGCGCCTTGCTAGGTCGTAGCAAATGACGTAGCTGAAGACTATGCTAACTATCGTCTCGGCAAATGAGACCGTAATTTGTCAGTGAACCACTGCTAGCAAAGTCGGCTGTACAACTGGGGCGAGTGCTAGGAAGTCTCTCTAGACCTGCCGTGTGGCGGCGCTCGGTCTGCAATCACTGACAGTGGCGACACGCGGGTCCGACGTATACTAACGGACCGCGGCCGATTTAAAGGCTACCACCTAGCAAGTGTGGTGTCTGGCGGTGACACCACACTCCCCATGATAGGTCAAGAACGCATCACACAAAGAGAGCAGCTATTCGGATAACAAAGTACTTGTGGAGTGCACATAGGGTTTTTTTAGGCTAGGCAGTAGTTTGAGATCCTCCAGTGAGTGCCTACCAGTTAATATACAGAGAGCAAAATCAGAGTGCATACAAAGTAAGGCTGCTTCCACTGTCAAAATTTTAACAGTAAACTGTCGCAGTATTCATAGCAAATTTATTGAATTTACTACCCTCCAAGAAAAGTTGTCACACTCAAACAGGGTGTACACGACCCGGGACAATCGGGAAATCCGGGAAAAACAGGGAAAATCCTGGGAATTTTTTTAGAATTCCGGGACTTTTTCGTTGTTTCAGTTTTCAATTAAATTATTGTTATTTTGACTGGTAAGAATCGATACTCTAACAAAGGATATTACTGTATCCCGCTACTGCAGAATAATACTGCAGCAATAAAACGTGAACGAGAAAACAAAACGAAAATAAACCATAAACTGCCATATACAACAACTAAACACAGTGCTCATACAAGGGTTAGCCGACAGCAAAATGTGTCAAAGGCTTTAGGAAGACTGTGCAATGATTCATAACAGCAAATTGCCTCCGATGAGCGTGACGTCACAACTGTTTTCATTAGATTCGTTTTAGCAGTTACGAGTGGGCTCATGCGCATGCGCAGTTGAGTGGCTGAGTAGTACCTTCTCCCGTTTCTGGCTACAGAAATGTGGCTGTTGGCTGTGTAAGCAGTCGCAGCAAGCAGCTAGATGCAACCGGGAAAAATTTTACTGTCGCGTCCAGCTGCCAGAGTCACGCATGCGCAGCGGGCCATGATATGGGAGGGGGGGGGGGGGGGCGGACGCGCCAAATACATATTCTGGAGGAGAAAAAACCTATCTTAGTATTGCCCCGGTTCGGAAATATCGCAGATCCGAGGTTGCTGCGCAGAGCAGTCTGATTTACAGTGGGGAAGTGTGTTGTCTCCACGTGACCCATGTTTACATTTTGTGATCTTGCTGTATCCTCTTCGTTTACTGCTCTCACGTCAAATGAAAACAAAATGGATTTCTGTGGCCGGGAGCTATCAAGTGAATTAAAAAACATTCACATAATTGCGAAAGGCTAATATACGTTATTAGTTTCAGATTTTATTTTTGTCGTTTTGCTAAATAAATTTGGTTCTTATTCATCTTTTACGCTGAGGCAGTCAATGTGTTTGAAACAAAGTGTTTAGTTCCACACTATTGGCTAATTTCAACTGCTTGCTGCATTTCAAGTGCACGTTTTCATCTTCTAGCACGTATTACATTATGCCATAATAAAGAATCAAATGGTTCAAATGGCTCTGAGCACTATAGGAGTCAACTTCTGAGGTCATTAGTTCCCTAGAGCT
Organism: Schistocerca americana; assembly: GCF_021461395.2. Classification (NCBI taxonomy): domain Eukaryota; kingdom Metazoa; phylum Arthropoda; class Insecta; order Orthoptera; family Acrididae; genus Schistocerca; species Schistocerca americana. Next base: position 97,764,080 of record NC_060120.1, on the reverse strand, counting down.
TAGAACTAGTTAAACCTAACTAACCTAAGGACATCACACACATCCATGCCCGAGGCAGGATTCGAACCTGCGACTGTAGCAGTCGCGCGGTTCCGGACTGCAGCGCCTAGAACCGTACGGCCACTCCGGGCGGCAATAAAGAATCAAAACTGAGTTAGTACAGTACCGGTACTCCAAGATAATTTACATCTCGGATCCCAACTGAAAAGCTTAATGTCAGGCTACTTCATTGGGAAACTGAACATATGAATGTGCTCTTTAAGTATGCAACTTGAATGTGCCATTTTAGTATGCTTCACGAAATTCCGATGCTCTTTGAATATCCTCTTGTCTTTTTATTTTATGACATAATGTAAGATCTTCTGATGTTATACACTTACGAACATACGGACTTCCCGCATCATAGCAGCTGCCAAAGTGCGGTGGCGCCTGTTATTTGGCGCTCTCTGACGACTACTGAAACGAGCACTCTAGTGAAGTACTTTTCAACTCGTTTTCTGAAATCTGTCTTGAGCAGTAGTCCGACAGGCCACACACAGTGAAAATATTTTAGATGATGTAGCTTCAAACAGGCCTGATCTTATTGACAGAGCCGATATGGAGACAGAGTTTAGAGATCATGATTTCATCATAGGGCTGTGATTACTAAAGTTACTAAATCCATCGAGAAGGCTAGGAGAACATTTATTCTAGAAAGAGCAGAAAAGCAGTTGTTAGCATCCTGCTTAGAAAATGAATGGACGTCATTTAGTTCCACTATGATGGCTGTAGAAGAATTATGGGCAAAGTTTAAAAGGATTGCAGATCGCGCCGTGGAGAATTATGTGCTTTGAGTAAATGGATTAAGTACAGAAAAGACCCACCGTGATTTAATCACTACTTTTGGAAACTGCTGAGGAAGCACATGCCGTTACCCTCTTGCTTCAAAGAAGAATGCACAAATGTCGACAGATAAAAGTTAGTAGGATTTTTGTATCTGTGAAAAGATGGACGCACGAACCATACAACTACGACCATCATACCTTAGCAAAAAGTCTTGCTGACCAGCCGATAAAATTCTGGTCCTACATAATATCGCTAAGCGGGTTGAAAGAATCTGTCCAGTCACTCTGTAATGCCCCCACAGAAAATACCCTCTACCACGCACCAATTAATCATTGTCAATCAAACCAGCAACATTCATTCACTTTGGAAAAGTATCTGATCTTATTTTCTCGTAACATATGCGGCGACAGCTCGACGACTCCAAAGTATTTTCTAGTGCGTTTATTCTTTGAAATAACAGAGATGCATATATGCATTCTCCATGGTTGTTAGAGTGGTAACTAGGACAGCTTCTGGAGTATCTGTTGAGAGATTGACGTGTTTCTGAGAGATACATATTTTGCTTTTCTTCTCGCTAAAGCGAGCCAATTAACATTTGTGCCGCTAGCGGTTTGTTTGAAGAGAAAGAGACTGTAAACGGAAAATAATTAAGACGTGGGATCACCGGAGATCTGGACATGTAATGGAGATGGATTGAATACATAATTTCCTTCATAAATAAGGTTTGTGACTTTTTTGTTCCGGAGTGAATGAACGAATGAGTTTTTCTGAATCATTTGATGATCACGTTGGCCCTGTAATTAGTGGGGAAGTTTCAGCTGTGTCGAAGAGAGCCTGCAATCACTGAGTCTGTGTTAAATCGCCCAAAAAGGCTTCGTACACATCTGGAATTCGCAATCTTTCGTAAAAGGAACAAATTGTCCACACGATTGATTCTCCCGACTGAATGCAGTGTTTAACAGTAATAATAAATGTTAAAACTCGTTGACCAGTTTGGTGTGGCAATAGAAAGCCGAAGTCATTTAAGAAATCATTCATGGAGGAAGATCGTACAAACATACCGTCATTCAACTGTAGTACAGACTCCCTTACCGAGGACATAGTAATCGGTGTCCCTGGCATTGAGAAGCAGTTTGTCTTGAATTTCTAGCGCAACGCAAAGTCCCATGCGAGAGGAAAAAAGTGCTAGTGACTCCTCTGTGTAAGAATGAGAAAAGAATTGATACGCAAAGTTAAAGGTCAATATCCTTAACATCTGTATGCTGCAGAATTCTTGAGTATATCTTCAGTTAGAATATAATAAATTTCCTTGAGACCGAAGAGCTTGTGTCCACAAATCAGCACAGATTTAGAAAGCATCGCTCATGAGAAACTCTGCCTACCCTGTTTTTACATAATATCTTGCGAACTGTGGATGAAGTGCAACAGGCATATTCCATAGTTCCAGATTTCCAGAAAAAGCGTTTGACACAGTGCACCACTGCAGGCTGTTAATCAAGGTACGAACATATGGAATATGTTCCCAGCTGTGCGAGTGGCTTGAAGATTTCAGAAGTAATAGCACCCAGTACGTTGTCCCCGATGGTTAATGTTCATCTCAGACAAGGGTATCGTTAAGAGTGCCCCAGGGAAGTGGGAAATATTTGATAGGGCCGGTCTTATTCTGTTTATACATAAATGATCTGATGGGCACAGTGTGCAGCAAGCTGCGTCTGTTTGCTGATGATACTGTGTTGTACTGGAAGGCGTCAAAGTTGATTGATTCTAGGAGGATGCAAGATGACTGAGACAAAATTTCTAGTTGGTGTAATGAATGGGAGCGTGCTCTAAATGTATAAAAACGTAAATGAATGTAGACGAGTAAGAAAAACAATTCCGTAATGTTCGAATACATCATTACCACTGCTTGACATATTCACGTCGACCAAATAGCAAGGGGTAATGTTGCAAAGCGATCTGAAACGGAAAGAGCACGAAAGGAGGGTAATAGGGAGGGTGAATGGTCGACTTTTTGCTGGAAGAATTTTTGAGAAAATGTAGCTCATCTACAAATGAGACCGCATACACAATGCTTGTGCGACTCATTCTTGAGTACTGCTTGATTATTTGGGATCTCCCCTAGGTCAGATTAAAGGGAAGACATCGAAACAACTTAAGAGGCGAGCTGCTAGATTTTTTACTGGTAGATTCAGTCAACACTCGAGTATTACAGAGATGCTTCGTGAACTCAAGTGGGAATCTGTGGGGGGAAGACGACATTTTTTTTGCAGAACACTACTGAGTAAATTCAGAGTACCAGCATAGCATTTGATGCTGACTACAGAATGATTTTACTGCCGCCCACGAACATTTAGCTTAAGGTCCACGAAGATAAGGGAAATTAGGGCTCCAACGGAGACATATACAGGGTGTTACAAAAAGGTACGGACAAACTTTCAGGAAACATTCCTCACACACAAAGAAAGAAAATATGTTATGTGGACATGTGTCCAGAAATGCTTACTTTCCATGTTAGAGCTCATATTATTACTTCTCTTCAAATCACATTAATCATGGAATGGAAACACACAGCAACAGAACGTACCAGCGTGACTTCAAACACTTTGTTACAGGAAATGTTCAAAATGTCCTCCGTTAGCGAGGATACATGCATCCACCCTCCGTCGCATGGAATCCGTGATGCGCTGATGCAGCCCTGGAGAATGACGTATTGTATCACAGCCGTTCACAATACGAGCACGAAGAGTCTCTACATTTGGTACCGGGGTTGCGTAGACAAGAGCTTTCAAATGCCCCCATAAATGAAAGTCAAGAGAGTTGAGGTCAGGAGAACGTGGAGGCCATGGAATTGTTCCGCCTCTACCAATCCATCGGTCACCGAATCTGTTGTTGAGAAGCGTACGAACACTTCGACTGAAATGTGCAGGAGCTCCATCGTGCATGAACCACATGTTGTGTGTCGTACTTGTAAAGGCACATGTTCCAGCAGCACAGGTATCCCGTACGAAATCATGATAACGTGCTCCATTGAGCATAGGTGGAAGAACATGGGGCCCAATCAAGACATCACCAACAATGCTTGCCCAAACGTTCACAGAAAATCTGTGTTGATGACATGATTGCACAATTGCGTGCGGATTCTCGTCAGCCTACAAATGTTGATTGTGAAAATTTACAATTTGATCACGTTGGAATGCAGCCTCATCCGTAAAGAGAACATTTGCACTGAAATGAGGATTGACACATTGCTGGATGAACCATTCGCAGAAGTGTACCCGTGGAGGCCAATCAGCTCCAGATAGTGCCTGCACACGCTGTACACGGTACGGAAACAACTGGTTCTCCCGTAGCACTCTCCATACAGTGACGTGGTCAACGTTACCTTGTACAGCAGCAACTTCTCTGACGCTGACATTAGGGTTATCGTGAACTGCACGAAGAATTGCCTCGTCCATTGCAGGTGTCCTCGTCGTTCTAGGTCTTCCCCAGTCGCGAGTCATAGGCTGGAATGTTCCGTGCTCCCTAAGACGCCGATCAATTGCTTCGAACGTCTTCCTGTCGGCACACCTTCGTTCTGAAAATCTGTCTCGATACAAACGTACCGCGCCACGGCTATTGCCCCGTGCTAATCCATACATCAAATGGGCATCTGCCAACTCCGCATTTGTAAACATTGCACGGACTGCAAAACCACGTTCGTGATGAACACCAACCTGTTGATGCAACGTACTGATGTGCTTGATGCTAGTACTGTAGAGCAATGAGTCGCATGTCAACACAAGCACCGAAGTCCAACATTACCTTCCTTCAATTGGGCCAACTGGCGGTGAATCGAGGAAGTACAGTACATACTTACGAAACTAAAATGAGCTCTAACATGGAAATTAAGCGTTTCCGGACACATGTCCACATAACATATTTTCTTTATTTGTGTGTGAGGAATGTTTCCTGAAAGTTTGGCCGTACCGTTTTGTAACACCCTGTATACAGTCGTTTAACCTCGCTCTATTCGCGAGAGGAACAGGGAAGAAAATGACCAGCAGTGGTAGACGCTACCGTCCGCCAGACACCATACAGTGGCTTTCACAGTATGTATGTAGATGTAAATTGTTCTTGACGATTTCCTTCACCTGTTTCCCATAGTCACATTTCTTGTGTATTTCCACTATGTTATAGAGTTCATTGCACTTCTCAGTAGTTTTTGCTACGATCTTTCCAGTACTGGTGATATCGCTATGCCCTGTTTGTACATTGTGTTCTACGTACATTTTTTTCCTCCTCACATAAACAGGTACTCGCTCGGAGTGCTTCAAACACAGCTGCGACTGTTTCATGGTTTTGTAGTGTTGATCCCAATTCAGAAGTTGTTTCTTGACTATTATTTCCTGGTTTCTCTCATTTGGTTATATCTTCTTCTAACTTACTAGATGATGACAATAAAAATCGTTACATTTTTATATTTTTCCCAGTGTTCATACCATTCTTCCTCCTTTCTCCTCCAATGTGTCTCCCATTCTTCCATCCTTTTTTTCGGTCGTTCCTCACATTCTCTCCGCCCTTCCTAATACACATTTCTCTCTTTTCCCGACCTTCACATGACCCTGAACAATGCGTGCTACTGTAAGTAATACTGTCTCCAATACTGACTTTGCTACTGTCTAGAAATCCTTAATACTTAGATTCATCCCCTAGCTTCTCTTTATTCTCCTCCTGGTCTTCATTTATCCTCCTAAATATTTCTCCTGTTTCAGCCATGATCATAATTTGCAATAATACGAATTTAGCTGTCACCATTAAGCTAGAATAAACCCATAAAGTACAGTTCCAACACATTTCATTCTAGATCTCACATGCTATTCCACACCCCAAAAATTCGATGGCCTGTTGAAAACTAATTCCTCTGAATCTTTTATTCCGATATCAATATCGGCTGAGATATTACATGTCATGCATATTACTCTGTCGACATACCTCCTTCACTCAAGCAGGTTGCAACCCACTCCCGCTAGAGGGCTTCGAATTTCGTGCCTAACTTGGTGGTGTGTAACATAACTATGTCCGTGCGTGAGGAACAACATGCTGTAATCGAGTTTCCAACCAAGGAGTTTGTTCACACATGGAGCACCCTGACCTTCAGCATGACATTGCCAGACCACACACACGAGCGCTCTGACATCTGTAACAATCTGACGCCTTGGGTTCAGTGTCATCGATCACCTCCATACAATCCCGACTTGGCTTCATCCTATTTTCATCTGTTTCCAACACCTTCGAGGACTTAATTTTGGTAGTGATAAAGTGGTGCAAGAAGACATGAGGTTGTTCCTCTGCCAACAAAGTGAAACGTTCTTTCCAGAGTGACACACTGGTCTCTTGTTGGGAGAAATGCGTTCGTCACGAGGGCAACTCTGTTAAGAATATATATATATATATATATATATATATATATATATATATATATGTATGTATGTATGTATATATATATGTGTGTGTGTGTGTGTGTGTGTGTGTGTGTGTGTGTGTGTGTGAAGAATAAAGATGTAGAATTTTAGTAAAAAGATTAAGAGGTTTCACTTTTCAGCACGCCGTCGTACAACTGTTACTCATAATTCACTACCTGAAAAAAAAAACTGCAAACCAAGAACATAAGTTGAAGTTGGTAGGCGTGTTTGTAGATCTGAAAGATGATGTCTATTCAGATTTTGCGCCAGTCGCTTAAGAGTGGCGCTACTAGCGTTCCTATCAGGATGCAAATCAGGTTTGCTTTAAATACATGCTGAGCGGTCGTTAGCGTTAGTTGCCTTTGAGATTGGACATGGTGACTTGATGTTTAGATTAGATTAGATTAGATTTACTTTCATTCCAATTGATCCGTAGTGAGGAGGTCCTCCAGGATGTGGAACATGTCAGAAAAACAACAATACATGACAAATATTTAAACTAAAACAAATAAGCTAATGTACCATTCCACAGGTCCCAAGTGGAATGATCGTCATTTTTTAATGAACACTAAGAGTCATTTTACAAATACTATTGCACTGAATTTAAAATAAAAAAGTTTTTTATTTATTTATAAGGTAAGAAACATGTAATACAACTACTGTAATACTTATTTACAATGAACACATTACTGCACTGAAATGGTGCAGAAGTTAGATTATACTTACACACACACACACACACACACACACACACAAATTTTCAGTGAACACATTACTGCACTGAAATTGTGCAGAAGATATGTTGTACTTATATACAAATCAGTTGGTTTTCCTCAGAAATTCATCAATGGAGTAGAAGGAGTTGGCCACCAATAAATCCTTTAGGCTTCTCTTAAACTGAATTTCGTTGGTTGTTAAGCTTTTTATGGCTGCTGGCAAGTTATTGAAAATGTGTGTTCCTGAATAATGCACACCTTTTTGTACAAGACTAAGTGACTTTAAATCCTTGTGAAGATTATTCTTATTTCTAGTATTGATTCCATGAATTGAGCTATTGGTTTGAAAAAGTGATATATTTTTAATGACAAATTTCATTAAGGAATAAATATATTGGGAAGCTGTAGTTAGTATCCCTAGTTCCCTAAACAGGCTTCTGCAGGATGTTCTTGAGTTCACACCACATATAATTCTTACTGCACGTTTTTGTGCCCGGAAAACTTTAGCTTGGCTTGATGAATTACCCCAGAAAATAATCCCATATGACATTATGGAATGAAAGTAAGCATAGTATGCCAGCTTTTTCATTTTTATATCCCCTATGTCTGTTAAAATTCGCATTGCAAACAGAGATTTGTTAAGACGCTTCAGCAGTTCTGTGGTGTGCTCCTCCCAGTTGAATTTATTATCAAGCTGTAATCCCAAGAATTTAACACCGTCCACTTCTTCTATCTTCTTGTCATCATATGTTAGACATATACTCTTGGGACACCCCTTACAAGTTCTGAACTGCATGTAGTGTGTTTTTTCAAAGTTTAGTGACAAAGAATTGGCTAGGAACCAGTGATTAATGTCTACAAATATTTTATTGGCTGATCTTTCTAAGACTACACTTGATTTGCTATTTATTGCAATGTTTGTATCATCAGCAAACAAAACAAACTTGGCATCTGGTAATGTTACTGATGAAAGGTCATTGATATACACAAGAAAAAGTAAGGGCCCCAAAATGGAACCTTGTGGGACCCCACATGTAATTAGTTCCCAGTTGGATGATGCCTGATAGCTTGATACATGTCTCTTTCCTAATAACACCCTTTGTTTCCTGCCAGAGATATAAGATTTGAACCATTTTGCAGCATTTCCTGTTACACTATAATATTCTAGTTTACTTAAAAGGATATTGTGATTTACACAGTCAAATGCCTTTGACAGATCACAAAATATACCAGTTGCCTGCAATTTTTTGTCTAATGAATTAAGTACATTTTCACTGTAAGTGTAGATAGCCTTCTCAATATCAGAACCTTTTAGAAATCCAAACTGTGACTTTGACAGTATGTTATTTGAGATAAGATGGTTATAAAGACGACTGTACATTACTTTTTCGAAAATTTTTGAGAATGCTGGCAACAGTGAAATTGGATGGAAATTTGATGCTATTTCTTTATCTCCCTTCTTAAACAGTGGCTTAACTTCAGCATATTTCAGCCATTCGGGAAATATTCCACTGATAAACGACTGGTTACACAGATAGCTTAATATGTTACTTAGCTCAGAATCACATTCTTTAATTAACTTTGTTGATATTTCATCATACCCACTAGATGTTTTTGATTTTAAAGATTTTATGATGGACATTATTTCTGTTGGGGTAGTGAGGGTCAAATTCATATTATGGAAGTTACTTGAAATGTCTGGTCTAAGGTAATCCATAGCAGCATCTACCGAACCTGACAACCCCATCTTTTCAGTAACAGTTATAAAATGTTTGTTAAAAAGTTCTGCAACACTATACACATCTGTCACCAATGCATCATTTACTCTTAATGCTATTTGTTCCTCTTCATGTCTGGTTCTACCGGTCTCCTCCTTCACTATATCCCATATTGTCTTTATTTTGTTATCTGATATGACTATCTTTTCCTTGTAATATATTTGCTTTGACATCCGTATTACAGTCTTTAATATTTTGCAGTATTTCTTATAATGTGCTATAGCATCAACATTGGAAATGTTTCGGATTGACAGATACAGTTTTCTTTTTGTTTTACAAGATACCCCTATTCCTCGAGTAATCCATGGCTTCTTTGTAGACTTTGCTCTAACCTTGGTAAGTTTTGGGGGAAAGCAGTGTTCAAATAAGGTAAGCACTTTATTAGCAAAAATGTTATATTTTTCATTCATGCCATGAGCACTGTAAACATCAGTCCAGTGAATGTCTCTGAGGAGTGTCCTAAAATAATCAATTTTTGGCTTACTGATTACCCTCTTGAGCTCAGATTTAACAGATTTTATATCTTGTTCAGTATTAACATTTAACAGAAGGAACTGCATGTCATGGTCTGAGAGGCCATTGACTATTGGTTTTGTAATATAATTTTGTTCATTTGACTTTTCTATAAAGATATTATCAATGGCTGTTTGTGAGCAAGTGGTTATCCTAGTGGGGAACTTTACTGTGGGAATTAAGTTGAATGATAGTGTTACTAACTCAAATAGGTTCTTATTGGGAGAGTCTTTAAGGAAATCTACATTGAAATCACCAGCAACCACTATTTCTTTGTTTTTGGTTGTTAAATGGGCCAGTACAGCTTCAAGGTGGTTTACAAACAGATTAAAGTTACCTGCAGGTGCTCGATATACACTTAATATTATGAAAGATTTTTTGTGAAATTCTAATTCTGTTGCACATGCTTCCATATGCTGTTCTAGGCAAAATTTATGAATGTCTATGTTCTTAAATTTATGACAGTTCCTGATGAATGTGGCAACTCCTCCTTTCTCCATTTCTGATCTACAATAGTGAGATGCTAACCTAAACCCTGTAACACTTAAAAGTTCTATACCAGTGGTCACATGATGTTCAGAGAGGCAGATTATGTCAGCTGGGTTTGAAGACTCTAATTCATCTATGCAGATAGTTAATTCATTAATTTTATTTCTCAGTCCTCGAATATTTTGATGCAATAAAGATAGCTGACATTTCACATTGACTGACTTAAAATTGGATGGAGTTAAAATATCTGCTGACAGTTGAAAATTCTTAACCAATGGCTGTTTATGTTGATGTAATAAGCTGGAATTATGTTTTTTGATTTCTTTCTCAAACTGAAGGTTTGTCTCAGTTCTAACCTCTCTTAAAATTTGTTTTCTTTCTGTCCTCCCTACCCTAGAAAAGGGTCTTTTCTGAATCCTATAACCACTGGTATTTTACCACTCATGACAGTGCCTCCCCCCTTTAACTTTCCTGCTATTTCCCCAGCCAATTTACCCTTCCCCTTCCTGTTGAGGTGAAGGCCATGCCTAGTATAATCCCACCTACTGACAGAATCAACATGAACCACACCAATGTGTGACCCCGCACCCGACATGAGCAGCCGTTCCAGCTCCAAATTAACTCTCTTGACAGAAGAGTTCAAATGAGGTCGGTCATGGCGCCCAAGAACAGATACAAACTCAACACTGGTATGCCTCGATGCTGATGCAATCTTCGCCAGGTCACACTCTATGCTGTACCCAGGATCTCTGTCAATACTGTTACCTGCCCCACCCACTATAACCACGGTGTCTTCCTTAGTGAAATCTTTGCAAAGTGATCCTAAATCCTCTGTCACCTGCTCCAGACCAGCACTAGGTTTAAAAAAATTGGTGACCTGGTATTCTGATCCTAGTTCATCCTGCAAGAGTTGGCCAACACCTCTTCCATGGGAACTACCTAACAACAACACTTTCTTTCTCTTTACTGATTTCCCTACATTCTTACTTTTCAATTTGCTGCTGAAAGTTTGTTGTGCCCTGTCTACACCTGTAACTGCTTGAGGCTCACCAGCTTCTAACTGAAGCAACAGGTCAAATCTATTTTCCACATTCACCATAAAGCTGTCAGACAAAGTTCTAGGCCTGTTCCTCCTGTTGCCTGTTGCCACTTCCCACCTCTCTTTACCCTTCTCCCTCCTTAACCTGTCAAGATCTCCCCTGGCCTTGTCTAACTCAGCCTGAAGGGCAGCAATTTTCCCCTCCTGTTCCAGTATCTTCCTATCTCTACTACAAATCCTACAAAACCACTGATGAGTCTCATTTACTTCCCCTATTCCCACGCCACTACAGTCACCCACATGGAAAAAACTACAGCACCCATCACACCAAAGCCCCGACCTAACAATTCTACGGCAAGTCAAGCACTTTTCACTCATGATAAACGTAATAATTTATTAAGAATAAGTCAGTTAAATTACAGATAAACACGAAAATATGGTTACACAAATTTGGCCTATACGCAACTGTGTGTAAACAAAAACAAAAGTGCAAAGTTTCTGAAACAACAAGTTAAACTTTACGCTACTTTCCGGAAATGCTAGTTAAATAATGAAGAGGTACGCTAAGTTAAATTGCTGGAGAGAGCAAGGAACAACTAAACGAAATTCTATAGATTTGCTGCAGCAGAACGTAAACAGAAAATACGACTGTACGGTCTTTTCGCGTTTTCTGCTATATTACGTAATGAGAAATGAAACCTTTAATGGTACACTTAAACGGCACACTAATACACTTATTTACCACGTAATCAGTACTAATCTATGTGTTTTATAATCTAAAATAACTTATCTTTACGAGAACACCAAACCTCGCGCTAGTCGCTTGGCTGCAGGGCGTGTCAGAAGTGAATGAATGTTAGTCAAGAATGCCTGTAAGCATTATCAACGCCTCACTGAGTTTGAACGAGATCGTGTAATAGAGCTACAAGAAGCTGGACGTTCAATTGCAGAAAGACTTGGCAGGAATGTAGCCACAGTACATGATTGTTGGCAGCAGTGGTCACGAGAATGTTCTGTCTAAGACTGGGCTCCAGACGGCCACGTGGCAATACTGAGAGGCAAGACCAGTGTGTTCAGCGTTGTGGCTGTGACGCATCATACAGATTTTGAAGCAGCAATTTGAGCAACATTTGGCGCTATAGTGTAACTACGAACTGTGACAAATTGGTTACTTCCAAGGACAGCTCGGAGCCAGATGCCCTGCAGCGTGCATACCATTGACTCCAAACTACCGGCTTTTGCGATTTGACAGGTGTCAAATGAGAGCTCATTGCAGGGAAGTGTGGAGGTCTGTTGTGTTTTCGGATGAAAGCTGGTTCTGCCTCAGTGCCGGTGTGGCCGTTGTTGTTCAGGAGAAGGCCAGTTGAGTGCCAGCAAGCAACATGTCTATGTGTTGGACACACAGGTCCCTCCTGGAGTTACAGTCTTGGGTGTGATTTCGTATGACAGCAGAAGCACTCTCGAGGTTATCCAACGCATCCTGATTGCAAATTTGTACTTCAATCTGTCGATTCGACCTGTTGTGCTGCCATTCATGAACAGCATTCCAGCTGGTGTTTTCCAACAGGATAACACTCGCCCACATACCTCTGTTGTAACCCAACATGCTCTACAGAGTGTCGAAATGTTGCTTGGCCTGCTTGATCATCAGATCTGTCTCCAATCGAGCATATATGGGGCATCATCTGACAACAACTCCAGCGTCATTCACAAACAGCATTAACCGTCCCTATATTGAGTGACCAAGTGCAACTAGCATGGAACTCCATTCCACAAACTGACATCCTGCTCCTGTACAACACAATGCAAGCACGTTTGCATGCTTGCATTCAACAATCTGGCAGTTACACCAGTTACCGACGCACCAGCATTTCACATTTGCAATGACTTATGTCGCACATACATTAACCTGTGATCTTGGAACGATAGTCATTTAAGTATGTTACCTAGATAAATGCATTCTCGAAATTCCATTACTCTACATTAATTATTTTTTGGTGTTGCGAATATTTCGTCCAGTGTAATTCTATTACAGCACTGCTTGCCAAAACTATGATTTTGTTTCTTTTGAGGCTCACTTTTTGCTGTCATCCAGTGGCTGAGGTTGCATATCGTGGCGTCCTCTTCAATGCTGGAAACGGCTCCATGACATTCTTGCAATTTCTTTTGGCGTTCGACACACATGCTTTATCCATTCAGCACCTCTAATTTTCTTGAATACTTTGTACTGATCGCGTGGTTCACTAAGCTTGTTCATACTCGGCACTCACCAATGTGTACTCTCCCACCTATTGTCGGCAGGTAACATTAGTCTTTTAATTTTAATCTCCAGATTTCAGTTTATTCTCACACACATTCTTGTTCACTAAAGATCGTCAGTCACTATTCGCCACTTGTAAAGTACTATTGTGGGAGAGCAACTAAGGTACTGAATTGCCACGTAACAAGTCATTCGTTTCCACTTTTGAGAATTGGAGTCATAAACATTCAGAACACAACAATTAAATCAAAACCTTTTTATTGACCTGAACACTTATTTCTGATCATAAATGATTAATACACAAATAAAAACGAGATCTTCGCCGGGCTGGGGAGTACCAAGAGATGTCTACTGGCTGCCGTGTCATCCCTTGCCTTGTGGAGTCACGCAGATGCAATGTGGAGCGGCATGTGGGCAAGACACTGCTCTCCCCTCCGGTTTGCAGACTTTCCAGACTGTGGAGCCGTTGCTACTCGGTCAAGGAGTTCCTCAGTTGGTATCACGAGGCTGAATGCGCCTCCTCCAGTCCTCCCACCAAGGAATGATCCTTGGCAGTACTGGTAATCGAACCTAGGTCCCCTACATGGCAGCCATCTGCATTGACCACTCAGCTACAGAGATGGACAATACACATATATGCTTTTCCCTTTATCATGTACTTCACTCTTTGGTTGCTTCTAACTTTCGACAGTTACAGTACTCCATTCGGCACTCTAGGCTCAAACAGCTCTAAACTCTGAACACAAAAGGATTGATGCCCATTTATATTTTCTTCTCATATAAGTAGCACTTAGGTTTCTTTTATAAATTCAAACGATCTCATTATTTCACTAAGCATGCTAGCCTCAATTCAGTTTGCCATGCTGCCCTCCATTCGACTCCTCCCTAACGTAAACCAAAGAACTCCCAAATGTGTAGGTATACCACTATCATAACCTTACACTTCCCCTGGGTGTTGGTTCTTTACTTTACGTTTCATTAAGGTTCTCTCATCTTCTACTTCCTATATTCTACAGAATCAATACGATTTAAAAAGTGTAATTACATCATACTAGTGCTGAGAGCAGGGCCATACATGGATTTCATGGGCTCCTAGACAAATGTCTGTGAGGGCTGGTAGTCTTCTCAGCCCATAGAGGTCAATTACCAAAAATACTGATTCTTCAGTATATTGTTTTACACATGAGCAGGAAATAAATTCTGCTGCACAGTGCACTGTCAATAATTTATTTATTAATTGAATTTATTGTATTTTAATATATAAAAATACACTGATCAGTCAGAACATTACGATCATATAAATAATAGTCGTTGATGTCCACCTTTGGCATGGATAACAGTCGCGACACGTTGTGGTGTGGAAGCAGCCAGGCCATGGATGGTCGGTGAAGGGTGCTGGCACAACATCTGCACACACGAATCAGCTAGTTCCTGTAAATCCCGGGGAGGAGGGTGAGCTCTTGTCACGTTCAGTCACATCCCAGACGTGTTCAGATCTGGTGAATTGGGGACCAGCACATCAATTGGAACTCCCGCCTTGTTCCTCGAACCACTCCATCACTCTCCTGGCTTTATGAAGTGGCGCATTATGTTTCTTACAGATGCCACTGCCGTTGGAATGGGTGTATGTGGTCTGTAACCAGTGTACGTTACTCCTTGGTCGTCATGGTTCCTTGCACGAGCACCACTGGACACATAGATGCCCATGTGAATGTTTCTTAGAGCATAATGGAGCTGCCACTAGCTTGTCTCTGTCCTGCAGTACATTTGTCAAGGAGCTGTTCCCATAGAAGACAACGGATTCGCGCCCTCCCATTGGGCATGATGAAGAAGGTATTGGGATTCATTAGACCATGCAACACTCTGCCACTGCGCCAACGTCCAGTGCCGATGGTCATGCACCCATTTCAGTATATAACGACCCTGTCGGTATTACGCCAGGCCCGCTATATATAACGTCGCAATTTCTTCTTACTTTTCTAACAAACCTTCCGTATAGCTAATTTCATTTAATAATTCCTCCAGGGATACTATGATGACTGTTTCAAGTAAGAACGTCTGTTATTATTCAAACAATCAGTAAACATTTACACTTCTGATAACATTCAGCATTTCAGTCAACATGCCACAATTTGCTACCAATAGCTTCCACACAGAAACTTAAGCAACGACCGCTTGTGGCATGGGCACACTATAAAAGAATTGAGACAGCTACCAAGCAATGCCGATGATGCATATCCATGCTTGGTTCACTCCACCCTTGCCAAGAGCCCAATGGCAGCTAACTCACACCACAACGATAACTGGTCTCCAACATATTGTCAACAAGCAAAGATTACCTTAACACTAGTAGCCACGGTTACAACACGCTCAGAGAACTTCATTGATATTACACCACAGCATTACCAAAAGAAAGTATTTTTAACATCATCAAAACAGGCGACTTTGTGTCCACGAGAGATTGATGAAGAAAGATAAAAACATTAAGTCATTATCTACCAGTTTCTGTAACGTACAATATATGTTAACTTAACTGCCACTGTTGTACAAATTAACATTCATCTGTCTTTAATTCCCAACTGAAATCAACAACTTCAAAGTTCATCATTAAGGTAGCTAATCAACTAGTCAACTTTTTAATTAGCCAATGAAGTAATCAATTTCATAAGATCAGTTATCAGGTACATGAAAGGGAAGCAGTGGTTGGGAACAGAGTGAGACAGGGTTGTAGCCTCTCCCCAATGTTATTCAATCTCTATATTGAGCAAGCAGTATAGGAAACAAAAGAAAATTTCGGAGTAGGTATTAATATCCATGGAGAAGAAATAAAAACTTTGAGGTTCGCCGATGACATTGTAATTCTGTCAGAGACAGCAAAGGTCTCGGAAGAGCAGTTGAATGGAATGGACAGTGTCTTGAAAGGAGGATATAAGATGAACATCAACAAAAACAAAACAAGGATAATGGAATGTAGTCGAATTAAGTCGGGTGATCTGAGGGAATTAGATTAGGAAATGAGACACTTAAAGTAGTAAAGGAGTTTTGCTATTTGGGGAGCAAAATAACTGATGATGGTCGAAGTAGAGAGGATAGTCGAAGTAGAGAGGATATAAAATGTAGACTGGCAATGGCAAGGAAAGCATTTCTGAAGAAGAGAAATTTGTTGACATCGAGTATAGGTTTAAGTGTGAGGAAGTCGTTTCTGAAAATATTTGTATGGAGTGTAGCCATGTATGGAAGTGAAACATGGACGATAAATAGTTTGGACAAGAAGAGAATAGAAGCTTTCGAAACCTGGTGCTACAGAAGAATGCTGAAGATTGGATGGGTAGATCACATAACTAATGAGGAAGAATTGAATAGGATTGGGGAGAAGAGAAGTTGGTGGCACAACTTGACTAGAAGAAGGGATCAGTTGGTAGGACATGTTCTGAGGCCTCAAGGGATCACCAGTTTAGTATTGGAGGGCAGCGTGGAGGGTATAAATCATAGAGGGAGACCAAGAGATGAATGCACTAAGCAGATTCAGAAGGATGTAGGTTGCAGTAGGTACTGGGAGATGAAGAAGCTTGCACAGGATAGGGTAGCATGGAGAGCTGCATGAATCCAGTCTCAGGACTGAAGACCACAACAACAACAAGATCAGTTATTAAAGTACAATAAACTGGACAGTAATAATCATTAATAAAAATCTAACATCCTTGCTGTCGTCGTAGCCAAAGCTAAAATAGTGTCATAACACAGAACAAAGAGAAGTAATCAAATGATTTACAAAGCACATACACAGATAAATAAGTAATCAAAGTGACATCCACTATTGTTGGTAATTAATGGATTCAAAAAGAAAAGAAAAGGAAGAAGGGGGCAAATGTTATTTCAGTGGCATGCAGTGCATGCAACAAATACGTGAATACTTCACAATATCCAAAAAAATTTTTCATTGCGCTTTTGCATCACATTTAACCCTTCCATGGATAAAATTCATTTTTTACAGATTTTTAAAATATTAAGGTGCTAACAGTTTCTTTTCAGTCCCATTATTATATTTTCACTGCCAAAATATTTTTTAAGTTTTCCATTTTTTCACAACAGGAAGTGGGACACACATGTCCCATGAACCAACACAAGATACCTTTTACGCTGACTGACTGATTTTGTAATTTTATTTTTTTTAGCCATAAAAAGGATTTTGCAGAGAATAAAAGAACTACAAATTATACATGCATGTAATCTTTTTATTTGTGTAGAGCCAGTGTAAAAAATATTCACTACATTTCAGTTTTCATGATACATGATCAATACTTACAAAACTTTACATGCCATGAAACTTGGAAAAACATGGTGTGGCACAGAGTGGTACACCACAAGCAGTGCAAACAACTTTTGTTCTCTTCTCTTTAGAATTTGTGCTGCAGAATCTGCATCGTTTGCTAGTGCCACTGTCTTTCGGTACATGTTTGCCTACGTTCACGAGCCGGACGTCATCTGGCACACTAGAGACTCCTCTCTTTGCTGGGAAGAAAGTGGGCATTGATCCCCTCTTCCTATTTCAAACCGTTAAATAACTTTACAAATAATGTCTGCTGGGACACATGTGTCCCACTAATTTTATTTCGATTATAAGATAGTACAGTCGCTGAGAAGTACATTCCACACTGTATTTGGGCACTTATGCAGTTTAGCAGGTACGGAAAAAATTTATCAATTTTCTTCAAAATTAGATCGATTATAGTCAAATTTGATACGCTGATTACGAATACGATATTTATTTTCGCCCCAGTCAATTATTTACATCAAAAAAATTGTTTTAAATTTTTTTAAAATTTTTTTATTTTTCAATATTTTGTCGATATAGTGAATTCTGATGCGCTGATTTCGAATATAACATCCATTTTCATTTTCCCTTGACCGTCGGCGATATCTTCTGCCCGATAAGCGCGGCGCTGCCGATGACGCAACATTGCGTAATACACTAACTAATCAGTATTTTCAAATCATAGGCGGCCGCTGCCGCGGCCGCATTCCAAAAAAAGAAACTCCCAACCTAACCTCAAGTGGGCTACGCTACAGATCACTTTATTTATGAAAATACAAAGTACAATCACCAACAAACTTTACATATTCACCCACAAAGCTCTCCAAGCCAGATACATTTGGAATGAAAAATTTTTTCCGTGCCTGCTAAACTGCATAAATTGATCTGTAGCGTAGCCCACTTGAGGTTAGGTTGGGAGTTTTTTTTTTGGAATGCGGCCGCGGCAGCGGCCGCCTATGATTTGTAAATACTGATTAGTTAGTGTATTATGCAATGTTGCGTCATCGGCAGCGCCGCGCTTATCGGGCAGAAGATATCGCCGACGGTCAAGGGAAAATGAAAATGGATGTTATATTCGAAATCAGCGCATCAGAATTCACTATATCGACAAAATATTGAAAAATAAAAAAATTTTAAAAAAATTTAAAACAATTTTTTTGATGTAAATAATTGACTGGGGCGAAAATAAATATCGTATTCGTAATCAGCGTATCAAATTTGACTATAATCGATCAAATTTTGAAAAAAATTGATAAATTTTTTTAAAAATTTTTTATTTTTCAATATTTTGTCGATATAGTGAATTCTGATGCGCTGATTTCGAATATAACATCCATTTTCATTTAATGAGTTGATGATGAGAATATGCTGCTCATAATTTTAAACGAAAATAAGTAGAAATAAAAACAAAACGGATTAGTTTACAGCTTCGGGATACGCTAGGCAAAGGTTTAAACTAAAAAAAGGTTTAAACTGAAACAAATACACTGGTAGTCTGTCGTGTCGAATTCGTTGCTTTGAACACGATTTGTTAGTCGACAATATTCTGAAAGGTTCATTTGAATATGGCAAATAGATTTCCAAATCTTACGGAATTTCGCCTCAAAAATTTATTCGAAATATCGGCCACTAATGGGAAGGCGATTAACTGGGCTCAACAACACGGGTTGTTGAAAAGTGTGATGATTTGTGATGGCAACTGCGTGGGATACAACGAAATGCGATTAGAAAACAATAATTCTATGGATGGTGTCATCTGGCGTTGTTCAGCAGGTCGAGTTTGTAGGAAACAAGCATCAATTCGAAAATTTTCATTCTTTTCGGGAAGCCATATTGAAGTTTCCAAGATCTTGCAACTGATGTATCTGTGGGCTTATGATGTACATAAGCAGGACTTTTTACAGAGGGATTTGGAAATCGGAAGTGCCCATACGATTGTTGATTGGAAACAATTTTGTAGGGACATTTGTCACGAATATTTTTTGCTCAATCCGATCGTTCTGGGAGGCAGAGGTCATATTGTGGAGATCGACGAAAGTTGTTTTGTTCGTCGAAAGTACGAACGTGGTCATCGCGTTAGAGAACAATGGGTTTTTGGTGGTTTCGATGTGGAAACAAAGGAAAGTTTCATGGTGACTGTAGACAGACGCGATGCTGGCACTTTGTTGCCTATTTTGCAACAGTTCGTGCTCCCTGGTACTACTGTTGTCTCGGATTTGTGGGCAGCATACAACACAGTGGGTAATCTGGGATATCAGCATTTGACTGTAAACCATTCGATTAATTTCGTTGACCCCCTTACTCACGCTACAACCAATCACGTAGAATCTGTTTGGCAGAAAGCCAAGGAAGAAAACAAACGCAGGTTCGGTACCCATCGTACTATGCTAGATAACAATTTGGCAGAATTTTTGTGGCGTCAGCGTTTTCAAAAGGATGCATTTCATAACTTGGTTGAGCACGTTCGTTTAGTGTATCCCGAAGCAGCACAGTGATTACGTTTTATTTTTATTTTGCTAAATTTAGTTAAAAGTTTGTTAATTTTGCACTGGCGTTTGATGAGCAAGAGTATTGATTGTGGTTAATTAGTAAAAATACGTACCTACCGTTCCGTTAAAATGAACGTATACTGTAATTGACAAAATACTGAAAAATAAAAAAATTAAAAAAAAATTTTAAACAATTTTTTTGATGTAAATAATTGACTGGGGCGAAAATAATCAGCGTATCAAATTTGACTATAATCGATCAAATTTTGAAAAAAAATGAAAACTTTTTTCCGTACCTGCTAAACTGCATAAGTGCCCTGTATTTGTACTAAAAGATGATTATTAAGTTAATAATAAGATGAATTACTTACGTCAGACATTGCTGGAAAGTGAGAAATGATGAAAACTGAAGAATGACACAAATAAGTGGCGTTGCAACGGCCATATATACACGCCAGTCAACAAAAGTAGTCACCGCTTCTCTATTGCCTTTGCAGTGCAGTCCCGATTTTTTTCTTAGGTTCAGTACAGTCGTCCCTAGATGGCAGCACTGTGCAGAGCTGGGTAACATATATCCCGACACTCGAACTGGCGCTCAAAGTTAGTGGGACATATGTGACCCATCAACCACGAAAGGTTTAATTACTACATTCATGGCTACTCTGCTTTTTTGATAGGTACCTAACCCCCACGGTAAATACTTCACACTTGATTCACAATGATGTCACCACTCTGTATCACGTGAATTTGTTGATAAAAACCCAGTTGTCGGTGGCCTGCTCAGTAGGACGACTGTGCGCAGAGATGCTCTGGTGAAGTGGGGAAGGGGGCTTATGATGATAGCGCTGTTCGTCGCGGTACAGTGATGGTGGTAGTGCAGCATGGCTGGATGTCACTGTGCGCTGTTCGATGGAGAATTCGTCATCTGTTTGATGTCAAATGTTGGTTACTTCCCGTGATCCAGCAACTTCCATGCCCTGACGTAGCAGTGACATAGTGTCCTCGGGTTACAGTACCTCATAAACACAGAAAAATTAAATGCTGTCATCACACCCACACAGTACAACTCAAAATGGTGAAATGACGAACTTGAAGTATATTCACATTGTATGTTGTGGAGGGTTCAAAGC
This sequence comes from Schistocerca americana, assembly GCF_021461395.2. NCBI lineage: Eukaryota > Metazoa > Arthropoda > Insecta > Orthoptera > Acrididae > Schistocerca > Schistocerca americana. The sequence continues at coordinate 97,743,085 of NC_060120.1, read as the reverse complement.
TGGCCTGTATGTTGACGTAGAAATGTGTCGAATCTTTTCCTTTTCAATAAATGTCTGCCATACCATAGAACGAAACTGTGGTCCATTATCTGACTAAATATTACATGATCGATTGGTATTCACAAAGTAATCTCTTCTATTTAGAGATTGCTGTAGTCTCGCTACCAGAATCTAAAACTGCTGTAATTTTCCGACCACTTACACTAAGTACAGTCACTTCATCTATATTGTCTATATCTCCTCTCAATAGTTCAACCCTAGTATTTCCAGTTTCACATTCAGTGATTGGTTTTATGCTCTTTGACCCATTAAACTGTTCCGACGTTCTGGAGAGGGTCTCATCCGAAACTATTTCTAGTTTACCAGAAATTGCGTTTGTCGTCAATGTCTATAATCCGTATCTCTGAGGTGAACGATACCGAACCCGTTGATCGTCTGCTGGCTGCTCCTGCCAAAATCATTTTCTCTCCTCTCATCGCTTCGAATTTGGTCATCATTAAGACGGTGATTAGCGAATGTTCATCTTCTTGCATGTCATTGTGGCGCTGTTGATTGTTGCATTGGTGGTCCCACGATTGACTTCTGTAATTATCTTTCTGTGCAGCATCATTTCGTTGAAACAGTTGATTACTGTGAGTCGAATTTCGCTCTACTCCTGTCAGCGTTCCTTCACTATCTATTTCTTCGAAACGATCAACAACTAGTAATAATTCATCAATTGTTCGCGACGCTGTTTCCATAATTTTGTGGTTCTTCCTTCTTTTTGTACTCTTTCGTGGGTAGTAAATTTTAGTTTATTATGTTCACGGGTGACCATGTCTTCGAAATCTAGGGTCGTCTTCAGTTTATTGTTATTTAAAGCTGGGAGGACGAGTCACAGACTTCATTAAACTCTCTTGAAACAGTAGTAGCCGATGTAACATAGCTTGACATTGTCGTAAATTGTTTATTCACAAGCTTTGTTATTAAGCAACCTCAGTCTAATTCGGTGAACAAACACTATTTGTTTTTAATTAGAATTAATTTCTAGCACTCAGAACTGAAAATCCTAAATTGTTTTTTCACAAGCCTTGTTATTAAGCAACCTCAGTCTAATTCTGTGAACAAACACTATTTGTTTTTAATTTGAATTAAAAATAAATGTCTTGACACCTTATATTCGTCGTAATTAAGTTTTCACGTCAGATTACACGCTGAAAGTCAGAGAGGTTGCTGCAATGTAGTTGGTGAAATTCTTCAAGTAAATACAGTCAGCCGATCGCTCTGTGCTGCGATCGGAAGTTAACTTTTTCATGGAAATTGTTTAACTGGTGTTGAATTGAGACTGACTTCAAAATTATAGTAAGTGCAGTCTAGTATTTTTGAATCAATCAGCCTCAGATGTAAAATCGTAACACTTCAATAATTGCACATACTAAAATCCATAAATGACGAAGCTGAACCAGTGATTATTTTTTGATTCTGGTTTACTCGTAACTCGTACAAAACGAAACTTTCACAAATAACACTTTGCACCAACAAACATAAATGTAACCGAGATTCTAACTGAGACAGAGCTAATGGAACCGAAGATATCGCCACAGTCTCAAACATATAATACTAAAACTAAACATTGAACAATGTAACACCTACTTGTTATTTTGAAGCCTTTAGCTTCCTTGAAAAATCTAAATTTCTTTATTATATTATAAACTTATAAATAAGAAAACAAAAATTGATGTAATTACTCATCTAAATAACTCAAATTAAATAAAAATAAATATTTCAATTACTATATAATAAAAGAGTGCCTTCAAAAGCCGCCCTTGAATAAGTGTTGCAAATTACAATAGCACCAAAAAATTAATTTCGCTAAGCTCTCTAAACCATATGAGTCTAACGATTTTGCTCTTTGAAAATATTTGAAATTATAATCACAGAGAAATGTAATACTAGTAATTATTTTTTAAAGAAAATTAATTAAATATTTTATAGAACATCTTAGCAGGATTACTCATTTATATAATACAAAAAATTATTCATTTAGTATTTTAAAGAAATTTCTCTAAATAATCGTTCTGGGCCTAACATGGTTGCTCAGTTGATAAAATAAAAAATATACATCATTTCTTTTGAGAAATTTTGTTTTGTTGTCTTCATGATCAGCTGCTGCAGATGTGATCTTGAAGATCTCTGGATGGTCAGATGACACAGCCTACTAGGTTTATGGCTGGCAGGTTGAAAAAAACCGAAACCTGTTAGGACCATTTCTCGTGGCCATGAAACAATATAAAGAACATATCTAACACACTTATTATTGACACAACGTTCCCGGAAACACAAAGTAACTGTTTGGTAATTCCTCTGTATTCCAGATGTGAAATTTGTCAAATTCATGTTTATGTGACAATTGTCATGTATCATGAATTTATTTAACTTTTGAATGTCACTGTACTCACTATTCACAGATATTGTATCACTGTAATTACAGTTCTGTCAATAGAATAGCCCAATATTGTTGCTTGTGCAGATATTGTGAATATTTTCTCATCAAAGTCCCATCACACAATCATGCTTCAAGCATTAGTCACAGGTTGTTACATAACCACGATTTCCTTGATGTGACATCCAATATACAGCAGTGGATACGTTTCACATAATCATCTGGGCAGTAAACATTCGTAAGAGCTTAGCGGTTACTGGTAATTGCGTCTGGCCTTTGCCTCAACCATGCAATAACCACTAGCCTTAGTCTTTAAAAGGGAAATTTATCCCTGTTGAAATTGTGAGAGGCTGAAATATACCACCTTTTGTAGATAAGACGATTTCAACTTGATGTAATTGGGTCAATTTACAGGATTTTCTGTGTTTTTAGAATAAAAAAATAACTACATACATGAATTTCGCATTAATACACGAGTAGCTTTACGTGTGCACATTGGATTAATACTAAACCTAATAACACAATAATTACTAACAAAATGAAAGAACATGAAATTGAAAAATTCCAATACTCTGAATAATTGAAACTTATCTATTCAGAATATTTAATAAATCTCAGTTTGTTCTGCATAGTGCAGCAGTTTTGTTATGAAATCGTAAGATGGTTTTTAATTGTGAGGATAATGACTTGCTAACTGAAATCCTTAATTTGTCATGAATACCTCATAATGATGAACTCTAAGTATTATTTAATCAGAAAAATTCAGAAAATTCACTTCATACTGCATATTGCAGCCCTTTCCTTAAATATTACGAATCAGTTGCAGTCTTTTCCTTAAATATTATGAATCAATTTTTTCATCTGCGGGAATAACAACTCGCTAGATGATAACTTTAACTTACAGTGGAACATGAGAAAATTGAAACGTTACCTACATTTGACAGAACAAAACTTACATCTAGCAAAACACATTAATAGAAGACAAACATATATATTTACTATACACAAAAAATTAAGCCACCACATAAAGATACTCATGTGAACAGCTACTATAAAATTATTGACTATAACGCTTCACTCAGAACCTTTTCCGTTCCCTATGATGATACAAACCCTTCACCTTTTCAGCTTCCTTAATGTAGTGTATTACTTATTACATAAGGTACAGAATAAACTTCTTGCCACTTCTTATTCTGTTTCCACATTAAAGATGATTTCAGGTGATTTTTAACAATATCTTATCGCCAATATTCTATACTAAAAGGTTACGCAATGTAAAAACAGATGATTGTTCAACAATGTCATTTAAACCATTTAGGCCTTGTGGCAGTTGCAATAGAGCGTCAGCCACTACATTATCTTTTCTCCTAATGTGATTAATTCAGTGTCATAACTTTGAAGCACTAACACCCATCTTGCAAGTCTAGCATGTAGCAATTTACAGGGAAAGGGAAAGCTTATTGACTGGTGTTTGGTATATACTTTCACTGGATGGTAATAGAACTTGATTCGCAAATCCAATTACTCTGATTTCTTTTTCATCCTCTATTACCTGGAATAAACATGCACCTAACCTAGTTAAATATGTGTCAGTGGATTCATATTAGGGTAGTACAAAATACAAGGGTTAGCCAAAACGTTTTTGATTTGTTCATGTACTTCTGCACAATTAGTTGACCTGTACCAAGGAAAATTTTTCCGTAACAAATCTAATAATGATAGTTATTCAATAGATGGTTGGGTATGAATTTTCTAAAAAACGAGGCCTAGAAATGATATTGCCATTTGTTTGTTTGATATGGTGTATTGCCTAATGCATCCAGTTTCTTCAAATCTGGTTTGATTCCCATAGGTGATACAATGTGACCTAAAAATTTAATTTGGTTGTTACCAAACTTATCCTTTTTTATATTTGCTGTTAAACCATAATCATTGCATTTCTTAAATACCTCATCTAAGACTTCGATATGTTCTTCCCAAGTTTCTGTAGTGACTAGAATATCATCTACATACAATGTAACTCTGTCTAGTAACTCAGGTCCTAGCACTGTGTCCAAGGCTGCTATAAACACTCCACCACTTATGTTTAGCTCAAAGGATGTTACCTGAAACTGTTTGCTTCTTCCAGAAAATATAAAAACTATATATTTTCTGGATTCTTCGTCAAGCTTTATTTGCCAGAATGATGATCTTAAGTCTACAGAAGTTAAATATTTTAAACCATAAAATTTTCTAACAACTCTTCTAAATGCTCTAGTCGCATTCTAGCAGGCACAGTACTTTTATTTATATCTTGAGCATCCAACAAAAGTCTACTTACTTCTAAGTCTAATTTCTTTGAATATGGCTTCTTTCTTAAACCAAGGTATCGAATATGGTGACCTACAAAATGTTTTATGATGATATATTTCTTGATGACAAACATAGCTTTTTATTACACCTGGTTTACTATCAAAAATACTGATATACCTCTTAAATAAATGTCTTAACTCAATCTGTTGGTGTTCCATAAGATAAGTAGACTCAGCTACTTTTTCATTATAAGATCACTGAGCTCTACATCCATGGGCATTCATGGATTGAGTATGCATTTCATCATACCAATCTACTATATTATATATGATATATCTTACATTTATACCCTTTGCATACTTTAAAATATAATCCACATTGCTCACCAGATTTAATGTAATCACGTTACCACAATTATCTAACGTAATAGTACCTACATGTAGATCTATCACCACTTTCATTTTACATAAAAATTCCCAACCCTGATACATGGGACTGATAATTCAATCATGTCCAAAAAGTTGCACTGTATGTCATACTTCTGGACTCTAACATCAACCATGATCTGGGACATAATTAATTGAATCTGCCCCCAAATGGGCCAATAACATTACATTTCTGAACAGGCAATATTGGAATCTTTCTTAACATATTCAGTTGCTTATATAGCTTATAATCTATCACAGACATAGTACCACAGTATCAACAGTAATATCAACAGGTACATCATATATATGAGCTTTAACTACAGCTTGGATTGTCTTATTATCAGATTTATCCTCAGCAAACTCTTTACATAATTTTTCTTCAGTGTTCTTGCCATCATTATATCTGAGCATTAGCAGCATGTTTTGTGAACTGCCTCCCTCCTCCTGTGCAACAAGCCTCAGAAGGCCAAGATTGGTCGTTACAAGTTTTCCAATTTGATAGTCACATTAGGTGGTTCATCAGCAACGCCTGTTAACCTAATAGAACGATTTTGTGCTGACCACGCCTTTCAGGTGCTATGTTGGTCATATCTGATTGAATCACTCTCATTATTAATCCGATTGGACACCTGTGGATGCTATTCATTATTAATAACTGCAACAGAAGGCTACAAGCATCCTGGCTATTATTCTACAGTTATTTGTGTTATTTCTTTGATTACTTTAGGATAGCCAGTTAGTGTGAGAATTATTATTAGATCCATATTCGTTATTATTATATTTTCTTTTATGACTACTAGTATCATTATGTTGTACATAATTAGATTGGTGTTGACCATTATCATTTCTCATACTATTAACAAAGCTTTCAGTATTAATCACTATTAATCACATTCCCATTACCACAGTCATTCCCATTTCTAATTCTTTTCGCATTGTTACCGTTAAATCCATGATAGGCGTTCCCATTGGTATGAAACACGTTTCTGTACTGATTCGCTTTCGAACTGTTACTATTACTGTTTTTGCTAAATTGTTTTATATCTTCCAGTATAATATCAATAGAATCTATTACAGACAGAAAGTATTCCAAATCAATATCTGGTATATAAATTAACTTTTCTCTAATATCAGTGGGTAATTTTGCTTTTAAAATACGAATGACTTTTCTAGGTGCCATGGGTTCATCCCAGTATCTAGTTTTATTAACATATTTCTCTAAGTATTTGCTTAAAGTATTCCTTTTAGAATCTTAATATTCTGGGTTATAAAATTTTTTTTACAGAATTTCTCTTGGCTGTTAAATGACCAAAATTTTTACTGAATTTACACTCAATCTCCTCAAAAAACTACAGGAATTGGGAGTGTCATTTGCCCACAAAGCTGCCTTCCCACAGTATGAGAAATCACAAATAGAATATTGTGCCTTTCATTCCATTTTCTTAGAAATATATTCCTAAAGCTTTTAATAAAGACTAGTGGGTGAGGAAAATCTTTTTCTGAAGAGCATGCTGAAATTGTCATTTCTTAATAATATGTTGTTCTATTTTCAGAGCAGATAATGGTGGACAACCATGTATGGAATCATTTTCTATGGAATGTCTATTTGGTTTCCCTGCAGATGATTCACAAGACCCCACTGAATCATTAGTATTGTTATCTCGATTTCTAAAGCTAACACCTTTTTTACTTGTAATAGATGTTTCGTCTAATTTTTGATTAATTTCCTTCTGGTACTTAGGTAGTACTGAAATTACTTTTTCTTTAATCTTATAAAATTCCTCTTTACATTCATCGACATTTTCTGATGGTTTAGCACTGGACACATTATTTGCTGATTCCAAAACTATAGATTTAACTTTTTGATTTATTTCTCCGCTTTTTGCTTCCAACCAATCAGAAACCTCTTCTTCCCACTTTTGAGCTTCCTCAGTCTGGTTCTGATTCGTTAACTGTATATTGTTGATTCTTTCAATCAATGACTCTACAATTTTACTTAGACTAGATTGTTGTTACCTTGTTGTTACCTTGTCTACTGATATAGTTACTTGACATACTAGATTTGTCAAATTTTCGTATTTTCTATTGATATCATCTAACCTTTGATTCATACATGCTAGATCGTCAAAAATTATCTTATCTTGCTATTCCCTTTCCTTATCTTTCTGTTTTTTCCACTCTCCCTTCTCTCGTTCTTTATCTTATCTCTGTTCTTCCTTCTCTTGTTCTTTGTCTTTCCCATTCTTCCCTTTCTGTGTCTTTATGCTTTTCCTATTTTTCATTCTCTGCTAATGGCATTAAAAGCAATGTTAATGGATCAAGTCGTCACACTTACAGGCACACGTATATATACCATTATCACTTGGCAAATTGGTGTCAGTCTACAAAAAATCCTCGCCTTTTTTTACACTTATTGTGCTGCAGGTATACTGATCCAGTATGCATCAAGATGAAAAATCAATTAAGGCGGTGGCACAGTTACCAGTATTTACTTTTTTGTTGATGGTAGATCATCTGTCAAGCATTAGCCATCAGCAGGTGCCATGTATGAATATTGTTGTCACAGGCTCATTTATGTCACTAATTTTACTAGCAAACATAGCAGGATCATGCAACATAACAAAACCCATACTAGTTACATGTCACAGAATAGTCACACACATAATATTATCACACATGCTAAATATTTCACAGTCACTGGTAAGTTTAACAACTGTTAACTACCATTTATGTTGTGATCATTACATAAGATCTCGTTTTGAAATTTCGTCAGTTGTTGATTTCTTGACAATTACATAATCTTGATTTTCCCTGCGTCCTTTTAATTGTTACATCTTAATTATCTTTGACCCCACATTGGGCGCCAATTGTGGCTCCTCATTCTTTTTGTAATCTTTCATGGGTGTTAAATTTGAGTTTAAGTTCACGAGTGACGTCGTCTGTGATCTGCAGGGTCATGTTCAGTTTATTGTTATTTAAAGCTGGGGGAACGAGTTACGAACTATATTAAAATCTCTTGAAATAGTAATAGCGGATGTAACGGAGCTTGATATCGTCGTAAATTGTTTATTCACAATCCTTGTTATTAAGCAAGCTGAATCTAATTAACACCATTTGTTTTTAATCAGAATTGAAAATAAAGTTCTGACACCTTATATTCGTCGTGATTAAGTTTTCACGTCAGATTACACGCTGAAAGTCAGAGACGTTGCTGCAGTGTAGTCGGTGAAATTCTTCATATAAATGACAGTCAGCCGATTCCTCTGTGCTGTGATCGGAAGTTAACGTTTTCATGGAAATTGTTTAACTGCTGTTGAACTGAGACTGACTTCAAAAATATAGTGTGCAGGGTCAACTGAAGACCGGGATACAAAGCATTGGCTTTGACCGATGACATCATAGTTTACTCATAGATATATTAATGTCTCTACTTTCGTGCCACAGATAATAAATCGGTTGTCTGCTGTGGACACCGTGACTTCGATAGGCAATCGTTCTTGGAAATTACCTAATTAATTGGTTGTTTCCTATTCTTTCGGTACTTAATTTCATTCTTAGTGAGTTTGAGATAATTTGGAAGAATTAACATGGATCTTGCCGTTGGTGGAGAGGATTGCGTGCCTCAGCAATAAAGATAGCCGTACAGTAGGTGCAACCACAATGGAGGGGTATCTGTTGAGAGGACAGACAAACGTGTGGTTCCTGAAGAGGGGCAGCAGCCTTTCCAGTAGTTGCAGAGGAAACAGTCTGTATGATTGACTGATCTGGCCTTGTAACACTAACCAAAACGGCCTTGCTGTGCTGGTACTGCGAACGGCTGAAAGCAAGGGGAAACTACGGCCATTATTTTTTCCAAGGGCATGCAGCTTTACTGTATGGTTAAATGATGATGGCGTCCTCTTGGGTAAAATATTCTGGAGGTAAAATAGTCCCCCATTTGGATCTCTGGGTGGCGAATACTCAGGAGGACATTGTTATCAAGAGAAAGAAAACTGGCGTTCTATGGATCGGAGCATGGAATGTCAGATCCTTTAATCGGGCAGGTACGATAGAAAATTTAAAAAGGGAAATGGATAGGTTAAAGTTAGATATAGTGGGAATAGTGAAGTTCGGTGGCAAGAGGAACAAGACTTTTGGTCAGGTGAATACAGGGGTATAAACACAAAATCAAATAGGGGTAATGCAGGAGCAGGTTTAATAATGAATAAAAAATACGAGTGCGGGTAAGCTACTACAAACAGCTTAGTGAACGCATTATTGTGGCCAAGATAGACACGAAGCCCACGCTTACGAAAAGTAGTACACGTCTATATGCCAACTAGCTCTGCAGATGATGAAGAAATTGATGAAATGTATGATGAAATAAAAGAAATTGTTCAGGTAGTGAAAGGAGACTAAAATTTAATAGTCATGGGTGCCTGGAATCCGACAGTAGGAAAAGGAAGAGAAGGAAACGTAGTAAGTGAATATGGATTGGGGGGGGAAGAAATGAAAGAAGAAGCTACCTGGTAGAATTTTGCACAGTGCATAACTTAATCATAGCTAACACTTGGTTCAAGAATCAAGAAAGAAGGTTGTATACATGGAAGAAGCCTGGAGATTCTGGAAGGTGTCAGATAGATTATATAATGGTAAGACGCAGATTTAGGAACCAGGTTTTAAATTGTAAGACATTTCCAGGGGCAGATGTGGACTCTGACCACAATGAACTGTAGATTAAAACTGAAGAAACTGCAAAAAAGTGGGAAATTGAGGAGATGGGTCCTGGATAAACTGAAAGAACCAGAGGTTGTACAGAGCTTCAGGGAGGGCATAAGGGAACAATTGACAAGAATGGGAGAAAGAAATACAGTAGAAGAAGAATGGGTAGCTTTGAGAGATGAAATAGTGAAACTAGCAGAGGATCAAGTAGGTAAAAAGACGACGACTAATAGAAATCCTTGGGTAACAGAAGAGATATTGAATTTAATTGAAGAAAGGAGAAAATATAAAAATGCAGTAAATGAAGCAGGCAAAAAGGAATACAAACATCTCAAAAATGAGATCGACAGGAAGTGCAAAATGGCTAAGCAGGGATGGCTAGAGGACAAATGTAAGGCTGTAGAGGCACATATCACTAGGGGTAAGATAGATACTGCCTACAGGAAAATTAAAGAGACCTTTGGAGAACAAAGAACCACTTGCATGAATATCAAGAGTTCAGATGGAAACCCAGTTCTAAGTAAAAGAAGGGAAAGCAGAAAGGTGGAAGGAGTATATAGAGGGTCTATACAAGGGTGATGTTCTGGAGGACAGTATTATAGAAATGGAAAACAATGTAGTTGAAGATGAAATAGGAGATATACTGTGTGAAGAGTTTGACAGAGCACTGAAAGACCTAAGTCAAAACAAGGCCCCAGGAGTAGACAACATTCTGTAACAACTGCTGACAGCCTTGGGAGAGCCAGGCCTAACAAAACTCTACCATCTGGTGAACAAAATGTATGAGACAGGCGAAATACCCTCAGACTTCAAGAAGAATATAATAATTCCAATCCCAAAGAAAGCAGGTGTTGACAGATGTGAAAATTACCGAACAGTCAGTTTAATAAGCCACAGCAACAAAACACTAACGCGAATTCTTTACAGACGAATGGAAAAACTAGTAGAAGCCAACCTTGGGGAATATAAGTTTGAATTCCGTAGGAATATTGGAACATGTGAGGCAATACTGACCTTACGACTTATCTTAGAAGAAAGATTAAGGAAAGGCAAACCTACATTTCTAGCATTTGTAGACTTAGAGAAAGCTTTTGACAATGTTGTCTGGAATACTGTCTTTCAAATCCTAAAGGTGGCAGGGGTCAAAGACAGGGAGCGAAAGGCTATTTACAATTTGTACAGAAACCAGATGGCGGTTATAAGAGTCGAGGGACATGAAAGGGAAGCAGTGGTTGGGAAGGGAGTGAGACAGGGTTGTAGCCTCTCCCCGATGTTATTCAATCTCTATATTGAGCAAGCAGTAAAGGAAACAAAAGAAAATTTCGGAGTAGGTATTAAAATCCATGGAGAAGAAATAAAAACTTGAGGTTCGCCGATGACATTGTAATTCTGTCAGAGACAGCAAAGGTCTCGGAAGAGCTGCTGAACAGAATGGACACGCTCTTGAAAGGAGGATTGAAGATGAAAATCAACAAAAGCAAAACGAGAATAATGGAATGTAGTCGAATTAAATCGGGTGATGCTGCATGAATTAGATTAGGAAATGAGACGCTTAAAGTAGTAAATGAGTTTTGCTATTTGGGGAGGAAAATAACTGATGATGGTCGAAGTAGAGAGGATATAAAATGTAGACTGGCAATGGCAAGGAAAGCGTTTCTGAAGAAAAGAAATTTGTTAACATCGAGTATAGATTTAAGCGTCAGGAAGTCGTTTCTAAAAGTATTTGTATGGAGTGTAGCCATGTATGAAAGTGAAATGTGGCGATAAATAGTTTAGACAAGAAGAGAATAGAAGCTTTCGAAATGTGGTGCTACAGAAGAATGCTGAAGATGAGAAGGGTAGATCACATAACTAGTGATGAGGTATTGAATAGAATTGGAGAGAAGAGAAATTTGTGGCACAACTTGATTAGAAGAAGGGACTGGTTGGTAGGGCATATTCTGAGGCATCAAGGGATCACCAATTTAGTATTGGAGGGCAGCGTGGAGGGTATAAATCGTAGAGGGAGACTAAGAAATGAATACACTAAACAGATTCAGAAGGATGTAGGTTGCAGTTGGTACTGGGAGATGAAGAGCCTTGCACAGGATAGAGTAGCATGGAGAGCTGCATAAAACCAGTCTCTGGACTGAAGACCATAACAACAGCTTTCCATTTAGAAGAATTTTTAGTTTTTCATTTTCATTTGTTGGTACGGATTTATCTACTCCAATGAATATGCAAGACTTAAGCAGGCTTTGGCTGTAGACATGATGGCAACCATTCGATTTTCACATGTCTGGTCTGCTTGCTGATTATGTTTGATGTCGTGAGTACAGCGAATATATGCGCCTGGTAAGTGTGTCTACTCGTAGTCACGATTTATTTGTATGGAGGTGTAGCTAGGATCGACTGCAGCGCTCAATTAGACGAGGAACATGGTTTGAGAAATCGAATTTGGCCTTGAGGTATATAATAAAACGAACATATTGTTGGTGTTTGAGTTATCCTGTGTGGTTGTGTGTGCATGAATGTTGTGTGAGTGAGCATAGACTGGTATTTGTAGGGAATTTTGTGGGGAATATATATTAAGTATGGAGGGCCTTTGGAGGGGCCAGGTGTTATATCGAAATCTATGAGTCACTTCAGGTCCAGAATGTGATGATGTGTTTTTTAAAGTAGTTGCTAATCGAACGATGTGTTGGTGAAATTATTTGACGATCATTTTGCAGAGCGTTCTGTAACTGTTCCGACCGATTTTCCTTCACATAGGGATTTGGGAATAGGAGTTTTCAGCATCTTGTTGTCAATCATAATATTGAATTCAGATCTTCATCAACCGGGGCTCATATCAGTAGTACAGAATGTCATTGGTCAGCCATAAAAGCTGTTATAGGGAGGGGGAAACGACGCATTTCGACACTACGGAACCATTTAGATGAATATTCATGGGGGTGTCGTGTACCCGATATATATTGCCTATTTAAGTGTTTCCTTAAATGTGTCGGGCAAATGTATCGTCCAAAATTTGTTAGTTATTTTCTGGTGGGATGGCAGGTGGGGAGGGTAACTGATAATTAGGGAAATTGGTGGGTTTGGTCAGCGTGGTTAAAATATTGATTTCGATTTTTTGGGGTTGCTCCATCAGTCTTCATTTTCTTATGTTAGGTAATTTTCTTCTGTAGATTTTTTAAATTATATTACTTCGTTTCATTGATGTAAACTTCCGGGTTTATATATTTGTATGTATGTGTGTCTGTTTTTTCGTGATACTGTATTTCTTGTGTATGTGATTTTTCTTGAAATCTTTCAAAGCAAGCTTTGGTTTTTTCCAGAGGAGTTTGGGTATGGTAATTTTAGTTTTTTATTTTCTGTTGTCTATTTTGATGTATTTCTTTGTCATATCTCATTGTTCTGCATTAGGTATGGGTTCGTCAGCTGCAGTTGTTGCTCTTTTTCCCTTTCGTAGTATTAGTATCACTACGATTTTTTCTGGTCTATATTAGCACTACTGAATGCTAAAAGACCGACATACGTAAAATTTGTATCCTGTACTTCAGTTGACGTGTACAGATCAACCGAAGTCATGAATATTGGTGCCAGCTAGACGAAAAAAGCGACATATCGTCGCTAGGCAATGAAAACCTCATAACTCAAATTGGTCAAATTTTACAGGAGAAACAAAAAACTAATTATAGAAATCACATGAGGACCTGATTAGTTAAATGTAGTGGTTTCTGCTACACCATATGGATCCGGTCATTGGTACATAAGACTTTATTATGCACTTCAAATTGTCTGCTGGTTTTTGGAGTGACGAGGTTTTCGTAGTTATTTTTTTGGTAGTGATGGAGATAAGAGGCATGTAACGAGTGCACAGTTAAGAATTGAAATGAATTTGTTTTTAAAAAAACTTACTTAAATTTTACATTATTTGTGTATTATGAAACGTCTGTAACGATACATTGTTACAGATATAAAGTGAAATGAATAATTTCACTTTGATCAAAATATTGGAATCTGGATGTCAATAAATTGCAGTGTTTAAAAAACATAGAAACAATGTTGTTAGCTTTAATTAACCTTTACTTACTGTAAACATTTGTGCAGTTTATTAACATTTATTATTGTTACTATTGCTGCTACACTGACAGTCATAGGTGGCTGGAAACAAGTTTATTTTCGGCTGCATTTTTTTATGCACGGACATGTTCTCTCATTCCAAATGTGTCATAAAATGAAATCACGTCCTTAGGAAGGACCAGCTTTAGTTGTTGCAAATGCGTAAACTTTTCTGCGCTGATCTTCAGTGGTGAACTGTAGAGAGGGGGCACTGTAAGTGAGCTGGGTATGTTTGACATCCTTCTTGGAAGTGGTTCCCTTGTATCGCTGAATTTCAATTTATATTCCATTTTTCCGGAGGGATCATACTTGAGACACCGGATATCAGTCACTGTTGGATCCCCAATTTTGGATCCTGGCCGAATAGATGAATACAACGAGAGTTTATCATAGGACTTGAACACCGTGTGGTCCAAATGATTGACAACATAAGGTCTAGGACTTTTTCTTGCGGTAGCACAAACTTCTACATAGCCAGCAGGAGTATAAATGTGTCTGTTTTTTAACTTCCTTTCTATGGTGGAGTGCATAGAATCACACTCCATTTGAGTGTGACCTTTCTCCAGAAATTTTTGCAATATTGTAATGCCTTTCTGATTGGCGAGATAAGCCAGTGCATTACTCATGACTGAGTTTCGATTCTGGTACGTGCATCCGTCGCTATAGAAAATAGCTTCTGAATCATTTTGGACGTACGTTTCTATAAAATGCACGAGTATACTGGCAAATTCCGAAGCTGTTAGTCCACCTCCACTCTCATGCCAAAGGTAACAATAACCATCGTTACTTTTTAAATCATAGATGGTAAAGTTGTGGACCTTCAGTTTGCTTTTATAGTACAATGCAGATGCTTTTAGTCTGGGAGAAAGGAGAAGTGCTTGAAGGTCCTTTGTAAACACTCTAGCTGATCCTAATTTATCACTATTTTTCGCTTCCCTTGCCTCAGTTTTTCGGGCCATATGCAAAGAGTATTCATTGTCTGAGAGATTGCCTGTCTGGTGAGAACAACAAAGATCGCACTGGTCCTTTTTAGGCGAAAATAACTTAAGATTATTTTCATCGAATACCTCGCAGAACTGTTTGTAAGCAGCTGGGATTTGTCCTCTTTTCTTGCAAAATTGTATATATTCCCTATGTAGTTCTGATTTACTCTGCCAGTTAGGTTCCAAGTAGAGTTTTGTGGAAGAACGACGGCAGTAATGCTTTCCAGTTTCGGCAACTCTGCAAAAAAATCTGATGCTGATTGTCGTCCACCTGAAACTTTCGCTGGTCTCTCCTGCATTTGAGGCCCTTCTGCAAGCGTTCTTCCTGATGCAGTAGATGCCCATGTTCTGACACTCCATTCGCCTAAGCACACAGTATTCAGAAACATAGTCTTGCAGACAGTTTTTCTCTGTCCTTCTACCACAAAATTGTAATATAGTGTGTTAGAACGAGTGTGTTAGAACGGTGAGATTTATTAGATTCTGAATTATTTCTGCGTCTTTTAACTGGAACGTAGTAGACATGGCTTCTAACAAAAATTTTTCTTTCACCCCAAGACATATCCTACCAGAAATGATTAAATATTCGCTGTCTCTGCTCTTCTGTAATATCCTTGCAATTCCTGTTCCGATTTAAGGAAGAATGTTTACAAGTACATCGTGGTTTCATTTCCCTCCTGCTCCTGCTCATTGTTGGTCTCTTTTTGCCAAACTCATCTTTTTGCATCCCTAAATAATCCTGTCCCCTCATACGTTTTTCTTTGTGCAAACTTTGAAGTGATTGATTGCTTTTCCTTTTACGGCGCTGCTTAGTACTCTTCACTCCCACATCAACTTCGTCATCGTCGTCTTCCTTGCTCTTGTTACTGCTATGGTCATTTTTGTTTTTATCTGGATCGTACGCATCACTACTGCCACTGGAGATATCATCCTCGCTGCTGTGTTCGAAAAGACTTTCAAACTCAGAAGTGGAATTCGCCTGTGTATTGGCTTCTTTTTCCGCATTATCTGTAGTGTAAACCATAACGTCATCAATAACATTTAAATAATGTAATCACCCTAACTTCCAAACAAGGATCTTACTTCCAGTTACAACAATATAAACTACAGTTTACCATCATTTTGTAGGTCTACCCTTTCTTTTGGTGTAGGACAAGGAGGAACCTGACTAGAATCTTCTTCCGGTGATTTTATACGATATGATGCGTTGTCGGCTTGTTTCACAAGGTGAAGAGTGAATTTACTCTTTTTACCCATAGCTGAAAACAAAGTAGTTACTGTAGAATGTATAGGATTCTGTTCAGTTCTAAAATTAGAACCTCCTATGTACCAAGCGCAGTCTGCTTTACGCGCGATGAAAAACTCGTAAGTCAACATTGTATTTAACGAGGTCATTATTAATTCTGTATATTAAAATACAATACATAAATACCAACACGTACCTGTAGCAATAAAGCAGTGTTGGGTCTGTCAGTCAAAAACGTTACTATCACGTCAAAAAACGTTTAAATCTCGGAGTATGTGTTCGCCCTGCACACTAACAATGGCGATTATCGGAGATACGAGGTTTACAGCACAAACTACATATCGCTGGAGATGTGAGGTTTTCATTATTGCCGCTAGATGGCAACACCGTTCAACTCGAAGATGGAAGGTTTCAACAGCCTATGTGGCATAATTTTCTACATTTGGTAATGCAGTTACGTGGATTTCATTGTCAGATGGAGTTAGGAGGTTTTCATTGCCTAGCGACAATATGTAATAGTGATGCCATTTACCTTATAGGTCTACTGAAGAACATTGTCGCTGTCTTTCGCCTTCGCTAGCACTAGTATCCTATTCCCCAGCTGACTCATATAGCTCAACTATAGTACAGGATACACATGTTGTAAATGTCGTTATTTCCCATTGGAAATTACTAGTATCCTATTCTTCAGTTGACCTTTATAGCTCAACTGTAGAATGGGATACATATTTAACTGTTGTCGGTTTTTTGTCGCCGCTGACAAGACTATGATAATTTTCAGATGATACTATTAGTATCGAAGGCAAAAAAATACTGTATCCCGTACTTCAGTTGGTATGGACAACACATTTTATGTGGTCGTTTTTTCCCACCTTTGCATAGTTGAACTGAGGTACAGGATGCCAATGTTATGTACGTCTATTTCTTCGTTTTCGTTAGCAATAGT
Source organism: Schistocerca americana (assembly GCF_021461395.2). Taxonomy (NCBI): domain Eukaryota; kingdom Metazoa; phylum Arthropoda; class Insecta; order Orthoptera; family Acrididae; genus Schistocerca; species Schistocerca americana. The sequence continues at coordinate 97,725,966 of NC_060120.1, read as the reverse complement.
GTCATATTCCTCAGTTGACCTATATAGTTCAACTGAAGTGTAGGATACAAATATTATGTTTGTAGGTCTTTTCGCCTTCGCTAGTAATAGAACAGAATGCTAGTAGTAGCAGAGGCAGAAGAAACAATTCCTGTAAAATCTGTATCCCATACTTCAGTTGACCTATATAGGTCAACAGACCAATAGGGTATTAATGGTAACGAAAACAAAGAAGTTGACGTACGTTAAATTTGTATCCCGTATTGCAAGTAATCTATTCAGATCGACTGAAGCTCGAGATACAACTCATATATGTGTCAGTTGGGCTATTCCACTCTACCGTTACTTCTGTCCCTTTTTTTCTTTATTTTTTACAGAAGTGCTAGGACTGAAACAAGCGATATTCTTAACATTATGTGCGAAATATTACTGGACGTGGTAGTGCTTACCATCTGTTTTCTCTCCTGCACTCCATTGTTTATGAATACTCGTCTTTGCTGTTAAATCTGTATAATAAATCATCTCTGGCAAACTCTGACGTCATTGGTCAAAGCTGACAGGTTGATCCCATTCTTCAGTAGCCCCGTAAGTGCAGACTAGTATTTTTAAACCAGTCAGCCTCAGATGTAAAATCGTAACACTCCAATGATTGTACATATTAAAATCCATAAATAACGAAACTGAACCAGAGATTGCTTTTTGATTCTGTTTTATTCGTAACTCGTATGAAACGAAACTTTCTCAAATAACACTTTTCAACAACAAACATAAATGTAACCGAGATTCTAACTGAGAGGGAGCTAACAGAACAGAAGATATCGCCACCGTCTAAAACATATAATACTAAAGCAAAACACTGAACAATGTAAGACCCACTTGTTATTTTGAAGCCTTTAGCTTCTTTGAAAAATTTAAATCATTTTATTATATTAATAAACTTATAAATAAGAAAACAAAAATTGACGTAATTACTCGTATAAATAACTCAAATTAAATAAAAATAAATATTTCACTTAATATACTACAAAAGAGTGGCTTCACTTTCCATGGTAAAAGCTTTATCAAAAGTGTGATCAAATCATCATCCCTAATAGAATCTCCCAGATACCTATTGCACTCCCAGTGTGTTTGACGAAAGTCATATATCAAACCCTCATGCCAATCGTAATTATGAATTGCAAATGATTTCTTTTTTACACTTCGTTGTTTCTCATGTGACCAGTATTTGCAGAGAAACCCGCTTTCGATGTCTGCAAAAGTATACTGATTAGATGCACAGTTTCCCCATGTCCTAGACCTGCATTCTTGTGTCTTACACAGCTTTCGATTTTTTATACTTAATTTTGAATTCGTGCAAATACAACTTTAAATTGTTTCATGAAATCCTTGGGATGTAATTGTTTATGCCGATCAAATTCTTCAAACTGTCCTTAACCAAGCATACAGTTAATAAAGTGTACCACGATTTTCGTGCATTAAAATTTCCATTTATTGTCATATAATGTCTTTATGTGGGATATTGTTATATTCTTAATTGTGTCTTCCGGTGTCTGTGCTTTTGATTCAAGATTAGAACATTGTTGTTGCACACCTAATATTACTTTAATGACTGATTTCTAATTTTCCTCACACACAGTTTGAGCTCGAAGTACCTGAATATTTGTAATGATACTGCTCACTAAAGCTTGTTTTATTACTTCCATTTGTGAGTTGTCTTGTTTCTGTATCTCAGTTACATCGGCTTTGATCCTTTGACACTTTATTGTAACCTTGTCCATGAATTCCGATTGTTCCGTATCAAGTGATTTCCTAAATTACTGAGCAAAATTATTGAACTGCCTGTGAAACTCGTTTGAAAATTCAGTATCTTTCGAACTAACGTTTTGTCTAATTTTTTACTGCGTTGTTCGAATTTTTTGTTCAGATTTCGCTCCGAAGTTTTTTGTTCAAATCAGTGTTCATTTTTTGTAAAAGCTGCATCATTACATCCTCACTTCCTACAACCCTAACCCTATCCTTATCTCTTACTGCCTCACGTGATTCTAGGGTTCAACATTTACATCCAAGTTGGTATTTTCACTTTCTGTGGCATCTGCATTTTGAATTTTACTGCGTAGTTCTGATTCATTAAAAAGATCCATGTCACCGCTATCCTGGTTAACACTGTCCTCTCCATCGATTATGTTACCATTTCTGTCTGATCAGACATTGTTGTTCAATTGTATACTGAACATGCAAAATATAATTAAAATGAGATTATTCACAGCCTATCATTCTTTTGTTGGTATGTCTAATTCACTCACCATACGTAGATGCTGGCAGTCAGGCTCCAGATCCGAAGACTGTTGCAGGATACGATGTCCTTGTCATCAGTTTTCGTGTATAGTGACCCTGTCGGTATTCCTACAGGCCCACTATATTAGGTCGCAGTCTCTCCTTACTTTCCCAACAAACTTCCTGTACAGATAATCTCATTAAATAATTTCTCCAGGAATACTATGATGACTATGTCAAATGAGAACATCTATTGTTAAGGGGTCACGAATTATAATTTATTCAAACACTCAGTAGACAGTAACACTGTTGATAACATTCAGCATTTCAGTCAACATGCCACAGTTTGCTGCCAATCGCTTCTATGGCTGTTCACATTCCCATTAGTGTAAGTGGCTTCATCACTAAAAATTAAGCGATCAACAATGCCATCCCCATCCTCATTCAATTGTTGCAACCGTGAACAAAACTCAAAACGCTTGTCTTTGTCGTCTTAATTGAGCTTCTGCACTAGCTCCAATATGAATGGTTTCAGAAACAGCTTCTGTCGCAGGACCTTCCACACTGCCATTGGAGCCATTTCGAGTTCACGGGATGCACAATGCAACAATTCCTATGGACTTCTTATGAATGTCTCTCAGACATGCTCCACATTCACTTCACTCACACTGGGACATCCGCTTCTTTTTGCCTGTCACAAGCAACCCGTTGTAACGAATTTGTTGTGCCACTCGTAAATGGCCATCCTTGTTGGTTGCTTCTTACCGTACTTGGTTCTAAACATCCATTGAACAGCTGTAGCACATTTGTTTTTGTCGAACTCCAACACACAGAAACCTCACTCCACACCTGAACTTACCATGTTCGTGAATAGCACTGACTATTGGCAAATTACCAAACTACGCTGTGGCGGTGTACGTGAAAAAAAAACTTGCAAGGTTTCTCTTCAAAATGACATATGTGTGATATCTGTACAGTGTTTGGTTCTTGTGCAATAAATAATTGAAAGTGTTCCCAGACTTTATGTACACCCCGTATTATTAACATACGACAAATACATTGCCATGTGAGGACACTGTATCCTCACAAGTTGTAGTTGCTGATGTAGTGATGTTAACATTGGCACATGCCAGGTCGTCGGCTGCAGAGACCCATCATCACAAGTGTTCAGTGCGCTGTGTGTTCAGACACACTTGTACTCTGCACAACATTGAAGTCTGATGTTAGTTCCGCCACAGTACGCTGTCTGCGCTGTTTCACCAGTCTGCCAAGCCTACATCTGTTATGAGGAGTGGGCGCCCAACCTCATGATGTCAGGATGTGGTTTAGATTGGTTTCACCACATGCTGAAGACACTCACTACAGCACTTCTTGAATACTCGACAAGTGGTGCAATTTCCGAAATGCTTGTGCTGAGCCCCCAGGTCATCACAATTTTTTCTCAGTCAGACTCAGACAGATTGTGCGCCTTCCCCTTTCTACACACGGATAGCAGCATGCTTACCGATACTACATGCACCGTGCATGTATCTGAATAGCAGTCATTCCTCGCCAGCTCACACTGCTATAGCTAGGATGGGTTTATATCGATAGTACGTCAGTGGTTATAAATATTAGTACACAATAATGATTGTGTGCCTCTAAAACTCAGAAACGAGTCCCGGTACAATCAAGGGAGTTATACGCTATGATAGCCATCTGTGCCCCATCCATTAAGAAAGTTCTCGTTTTTACCTAACGTGCATGCTTTTAAAGACATAAAGCTGGGATGTTTCGTCCTCTAGAAATTTCTAGAACATTCGAGAATATTCTAGAATATTCGAGAGCAGTCTACAACATTCCAGAATGGTTCAGAATGTCTCTCAGTGATCCGGAATGTTCTGGAATGTTTTGGAATAGACAGGAACATTCGGGAAGATTCCAGAATGTTTGGAAACATCCCAGCATTGTGGAACATTTCAGAGCACTCGAAATGTTGTGAAATGCTCTGTAACATTCTTGACGATTCAAAGCCTTTTTGGTATGTTGTGGAATTCGCAACTGGTGGGGCTACCCATTGGTAGGGGTATATAAAGCAAGACCTGTCATGACGAAGGGAGGAATCGAAAAGAGCAATGAAGTCTGAGTAGTAAAATTGAAACAGTGACTGAACATAAATCGAAAATAAAGTGTGCAAAGTGGGTAAATTGTATTTAATATATCTGTTTATGGAAAGTTGATTTGATTTATATTTTAGATAATGCCCAAAAATAAAAGAGGGGGAGATCTTGCCAGTTCTGAAGCAGATCGGCGAAAACGAAAAGAACAGCTAAAAACCGAAACAGACAGAGCATGAAGCACGTTTAACTTCCCAAAGAACGTCAGTGAACACCATGAGAAGCTGAGAAACCGAAGAATGAAATGAATGGATTGAAGCATCAAGAATTGCGACAGTCTTGCAATAAAGGAATGTGAACGCAAGCGAGCCATGAAAATATCACCCTACAAGAAGCACGGACAAGGACAAAAACACAGTACAACCTAATAAATGAAGCACTCCACTACGAACCAACAAAGGAATATAACAACCACAAACACGTCGTAATCGGAAAAATGGACAACTTCTGCCAGTTTTGCAAAGTGAAAAACTTAAGTAGAGAGACACCAGGGTTCTGTTGCATGAATGGAAAATTCCATTACCACCACTGGAAGCACATCTGCAGGAAGTTTTACATTACATGACTGGGGAAACTCCAGAATCAAAACACTTTCTTCAAAATATAAAAAATCATACAACGCCTGCTTCCAGATGACTCCATTTTGTGTCACCTCGATCAGCGCTAATAGAAATGAAGTCGATTATGTTTTTTTCACCCAAGAACAAATCTGTCACAATATGGGATCATTACTGCCATTACCGAATGAAGACTATAAATTTCTGCAACTGTATTTCATCGGAAATGAAGATATAGAAATTGATCAACGATGCACAAATATCAGGGGATTGAGACGAGAAGTAGTCCAAGATGTGCAGAGGATCTGACACAAATACAATCAACTGATTTATGTACTCAGTAGAGCTCCAGATCCAATGATTTCTGATGACTGTGAAGTTATAATTCAAGCCGACAAAATACGACCTGGAGAACACGAATGTCGATTTAAGTGTTCCACAAATAGACCAAGTCACCATGGTAATTGTGGATGAAAACACAAGAAGTAGCATAATTATTCAACGAGTAAGAGAAGGACTACAACACAATGCAGAGACACACCATTCATATGACGCCCTCCAATATCCATTAATGTTTCTGCACAGAGAGGACATATACGATTTTAATGTGAAACAAACCCAACTCAACAACATAGTAGTGAAAAACATGACACAGAGACTATGCGGGCCCCCAATTTGCTGTGTAGGAGTGATGGAAACTGTACAAAAAAATACTCAAAACCATACTTGGACGATACACTAACAGAAGCTGATGGCTATCCCAAAGTACAGAAGACAATCGCCCAAACCCGGTGGCTTCACAACAAAAATACGAGTATGAGGCAGCGACGAACTGGAGATAGTTAATCAATGGGAAGTACCATATCACAAAGCCCGCCCAGCTAGCCACGCGGTTTAACGCGAGATTCCTGAGTGGGAACAGGTTTCGAGTTTCAGGTACTGTCTCTGGCTGAGCCAGATGCAGCTGCCTGCCCTGTTTCAGAGGAAGATTCTCAGCCTTAAAGGTCTGGGCAATCGCAGAGGATGGGCTTATTGGTAGTTGGGAACTCCAATGTTAGGCGCGTAATGGGGTCCCTTAGGGATATGGCGGCTAAGGAGGGGAAGAAATCCAGTGTGCACTCCGGGTGCATTCTGGGGTGGAGTCATTCCTGATGTGGAAAGGGTCCTTCCGGATGCCATTAAGAGCACAGGGTGCAGCCAGCTGCAGGTGGTGGCACATGTCGGCACTAATGACGTGCGTCGCTTTGGATCTGAGGAAATTCTCTCTGGATTCCATCGGCTATCTGATTTGGTGAAGGCTGCCGGTCTTGCTTACGAGATGAAGGCAGAGCTCACCATCTGCAGCATCGTTGACAGAACCGACTGCGGACCTTTGGTGCAGAGCCAGGTGGAGGGTCTCAATCAGAGGCTCAGACGGTTTTGCGACCGTGTTGGCTGCAGATTCCTTGACTTGCGCCATGGGGTGGTGGGGTTTCGGGTTCCGCTGAATAGGTCAGGAGTTCACTACACTGAGCTGGCGGCTACACGGGTAGCGGAGGCTGTGTGGCGTGGACTGGGTTGTTTTTTAAGGTTAGAAGGCCTCGGGAAAGTACGGGGTGTGCTGCAACCTCAAAGGGTGCATGGCAAATACAGGACGTGCTTGGATCAAGGAACAGTCGGAATTTTAGTTGTAAATTGTTGTAGTTGTGCTGGGAAAGTCCCTGAGCTTCAAGCGCTATTAGAAAGCACAGAAGCTGAAATCGTTATAAATACAGAAAGCTGGCTAAAGCCTGAAATAAGTTCTGCAGAATTTTTTACGAAGTCTCAGATGGTGTTCAGGAAAGATAGATACATAGAAGAAAGACAGATAGGCAGAATTGGTGGTGGAGTGTTTGTATCTGTCAGTAGTGGTTTATCTTGTAGTGAAGTCGAAGTAGATACTCCGTGCGAATTGGTATGGGTGGAGGTTATAAAAATGGTTCAAATGGCTCTGAGCACTATGGGACTCAACTGCTGAGGTCATTAGTCCCCTAGAACTTAGAACTAGTTAAACCTAACTAACCTAAGGACATCACAAACATCCATGCCCGAGGCAGGATTCGAACCTGCGACCGTAGCGGTCTTGCGGTTCCAGACTGCAGCGCCTTTAACCGCACGGCCACTTCGGCCGGCGGTGGAGGTTATACTTAACAGCCGAACTAAGTTAATAATTGGCTCCTTCTACCGACCCCCAGACTCCGATGATATAGTTGCTGAACAGTTCAGAGAAAATTTGAGTCTCGTAACAAATAAATACCCCACTCATACGGTTATAGTTGGTGGGGACTTCAACGTTCCCTCGATATGTTGGCAAAAATACTTGTTCAAAACCGGTGGTAGGCAGAAAACATCTTCCGAGATTGTCCTAAATGCTTTCTCCGAAAATTATTTCGAGCAGTTACTCCACGAACCCATGCGAATTGTAAATGGTTGCGATAACACACTTTAACTCTTAGCCACAAACAATCCAGAGCTAATAGAAAGCATCATGACTGATACAGGGATTGATGATCACAAGGTCGTTGTAGCTAGGCTCAATACCGTTTCTTCCAAGTCCACCAGAAACAAACGCAATATAATTTTATTTAAAAAAACGGATAAAGTGTCACTAGAAGCCTTCCTAAGAGACAATCTCCATTCCTTCCAAACTGACTATGCAAATGTAGACGAGATGTAGCTCAAATTCAAAGATATAGTAGCAACAGCAATTGAGAGATTCATACCTCATAAATTGGTAAGAGATGGAACTGATCCTCCATGGCACACAAAACAGGTCCGAACGCTGTTGCAGAGGCAACGGAAAAAGCATGCGAAGTTCAGAAGAACGCGAAATCCCGAAGATTGGCTAAAATTTACAGACGCGCGAAATTTGGCACGGACTTCAATGCGAGATGCTTTTAATAGGTTCCACAACGAAACATTGTCTCGAAATTTGGTAGAAAATCTGAAGAAATTCTGGTCGTATGTAAAGTACACAAGCGGCAAGACGCAGTCAATACCTTCGCTGCGCAATGCCGATCGTACTGTTACCGACGACTGTGCCGCTAAAGCGGAGTCATTGAACGCAGTTTTCCGAAATTCCTTCACTAGGGAAGACGAATGGAATATTCCAGAATTTGAAACACGAGCAGCTGCTAGCATGAGTTTCTTAGAAGCAGATACCTTGGGGGTTGCAAAGCAACTCAAATCGCTTGATACGGGCAAGTCTTCAGGTCCAGATTGTGTACCCATTAGGTTTCTTTCAGATTACGCTGATACAATAGCTCCCTACTTAGCAATCATATACAACCGCTCGCTCACCGGTAGGTCTGTACCTACAGATTGGAAAATTGCGCAGGTCGCAACAGTGTTTAAGAAGGGTAGTAGAAGTAATCCATCGAACTACAGACCTATATCATCGACGTCGGTTTGCAGTAGGGTTTGGAGCATATACTGTATTCAAACATTATGAATCACCTCAAAGGGAACGATCTATTGATACGTAATCAGCATGGTTTCAGAAAACATCGTTCTTGTGCAACGCAGCTAGCTCTTTATTCGCACGAAGTAATGGCCGCTATCGACAGGGGATCTCAAGTTGATTCCGTATTTCTAGATTTCCGGAAAGCTTTTGACACCATTCCTCACAAGCGACTTCTAATCAAGCTGCGGGCCTATGGGGTATCGGCTCAGTTGTGCGACTGGATTCGTGATTTCCTGTCAGGAAGGTCGCAGTTCGTAGTAATAGACGGCAAATCATCGAGTAAAACTGAAGTGATATCAGGTGTTCCCCAGGGAAGCGTCCTGGGACCTCTGCTGTTCCTGATCTATGTAAATGACCTGGGTGACAATCTGAGCAGTTCTCTTAGGTTGTTCGCAGATAATGCTGTAATTTACCGTCTAGTAAGGTCATCCGAAGACCAGTATCAGTTGCAAAGCGATTTAGAAAAGATTGCTGTATGGTGTGGCAGGTGGTAATTGACGCTAAATAACGAAAAGTGTGAGGTGATCCACAAGAGTTCCAAAAGCAATCCGTTGGAATTCGATTACTCGATAAATAGTACAATTCTCAAGGCTGTCAATTCAACTAAGTACCTGGGTGTTAAAATTACGAACAACTTCAGTTGGAAAGGCCACATGGATAATATTGTGGGGAAGGCGAGCCAAAGGTTGCGTTTCATTGGCAGGACACTTAGAAGATGCAACAAGTCCACTAAAGAGACAGCTTATACTACACTCGTTCGTCCTATGTTAGAATACTGCTGCGCGGTGTGGGATCCTTACCAGGTGGGATTGGTGGAGGACATCGAAAGGGTGCAAAAAAGGGCAGCTCGTTTTGTATTATCACGTAATAGGGGAGAGAGTATGGCAGGTATGATACGCGAATTGGGATGGAAGTCATTACAGCAAAGACGTTTTTCGTCGCGGCGAGATCTATTTACGAAATTTCAGTCACCAACTTTCTCTTCTGAATGCGAAAATATTTTGTTGAGCCTAACCTACATAGGTAGGAATGATCATCAAAATAAAATAAGAGAAATCAGCGCTCGAACAGAAAGGTTTAGGTGTTCGTTTTTCCCGCGCGCTGTTCGGAAATGGAATGGTAGAGAGATAGTATGATTGTGGTTCGATGAACCCTCTGCCAAGCACTTAAATGTGAATTGCAGAGTAATCATGTAGATGTAGATGAAAGGCGTGCCAGTCCCCAGCACGAATCAGCCCAGCGGCTTAGTGTCGTGGTCTGGTGTGTCGGCCAGCCTGTGGGTGGTTTTTATAGCGGTTTTCCGGCTGCCTCGGCGAATGCGGACTGGTTCCCCTTATTCCGCCTCAGTTACATTATGTCAGCGATTACTGCGCAAACATTGTCTCCATTTACACGATAATTACTCTACCACACATACTTTTGGGGTTACACTCGTGTGGTATGAGACTTTCCCGGTGGGGACCGAACCGCACAATAGCCCTTGGTTCAGTGTAGGACGGCGGTGGGGTGAGTGGACTGCTGTAGCCTGTTGGGGCTGTGAACCACTAAGGGCTACGTCAGGAATGACGCCTCTCTGTCGTTTCTAGATCCCCAGTTCAATACACCATATAACACATTACTTTTCAAAATGTTCCAAGCACACATAAACGCAGAATAGTGTAATTCAGGGAAAGCCATCAAATATGTACAAGTATGTGAAAAAGGCAGTGACAGCCAAAGACAGCGAACAACAAAACAGGAATGACGAGATCCTCATGTACCAAATGGGAAGATACATCAACAGTAACGAAGCAGTGTGGCGGATTTTCGGTTTTCCCATACACGAACGCGAACCAAATGTGCAACATCTGGCACTACTTTTGAAGAAGAGAGTTTACTTCACATAAGACACAGCCAGGAAAATTGCAAGCCAACCAGCTCAGAACACAACATTAACAGCTTTTCAACAACTGTGGCAGATGGTTCCATTCGCGAAAACATTACTATAAGTCGACGTGCCTACCTACCATATATGGAACACAAGAAGAAATATCTTTCAATGACGAAAACAAAGAATTACAGTAGAAGATCATACAGGAATCATGAAAACAGGTGCACTAGGCCGAGTATACATCATATATCCGAACAACGCCGAATTTTTGGATCTCGAGATGTTGCTACACGAAATATCGGGATCAACAAGTTTCACAGATCTCAAGACTGTTGACAGTTACGTATGCCTGACGTACAGCAAGCATTCCAATGCTTAGGAGTACTGGAAAACGCCAACCACTGGGAATTAACACTACTGGGAGTCTCAGTCACAGCCTCAGCTGAACAAATGAGAGACTTATTCGCCATAATTCTAACAACATGTAACCCATTGAATCCAAAACAGCTATGGGTCTCCTTCAAAGAGATTAAGAGTGAAGACATACTGTAACAAATCCGGTAAGCTCATCCTAAACTGACCATTGTATTCAACAACTACATCTTCAATGAAACCCTCATTCGCCTAGATGATAAATGATCAGCAATAAACAACTAGACCTTAGTACAACTTGGGATGTAAGCATCATGAACAGATATTATCGCTATTACAAAGGAAAAAAGCCACAACATCAATGGACTACTTCAATACATTGCTCGCAACAAACCACTCCTCTGTGACTATCAAAAGGAAGTTGACGATGTTATCACAGACTGGATCGACAAGACTGGTGGAATTATTTACTTGGACGCACCAGGCAGCACTGGGAAAAGGTTTCTAATAATTCTATTGCTGGCAGAAATACATGCTAAGGTACACTTCGCACTTACAATGGCATTGCAGCCACACTTATGGAGTGAGGACAAACTGCCCATTCCGCCCTACAACTACCATTAAATATACCTGAAGAACAATACCTGGTTTGTAAGATCTCAAGATCATCTGGACGGGGTGAACTTCTAAACAAAGCTAAAATTATCTTCTGGGACGAATGCACAATGGTACATAAAAAATTACTCGAAGCCATAGACATAAAATTAAAAGACATGTGAGGGAACTCTGAAGTAATGGAAGGAGCTGTACTCATACTCTCCGGAGAGTTTCTATGAACACTGCCAATCAACACCAGGAGAAGAGATCAATGCATGCTTTAAAAAAATCACATCTCTGGTTACACATAGAAAAACTGCGACTAACAAAAAATAAGAGAGTTGAATTATCGAAAGACGAAACAACAGCATATTTTGCTCAACAACTTTTGCATATAGGAGAAGGAACGTATCCTACCAAGCAGACGACTAGCCTCATTAAACTCAACAGTGATTTCTGCAACATAGCCACTACTGAAAACGAACTCCTCAACCAAATTTATCTAAACGTTTTTCACCACTAACCAAAGTGGACTGACTATTTGAAAGGGCAATTTTGGCAACTAAAAATAATATTGTCGACGATATCAACTTTAATATTCGAAAGAAAAGTTCCAGTGAAGAGAGAATATACAAATTGATCGATCCGATGGGAAACACTGAAGGAAGAGTGAACTTACCTGCAGAATTTCTAAATTATTTGCAAGTGCCAGGAATGCCATTTCACTGCATTCACCTTAAAATTGTATCTCCGATCATACTGCTTGGTAATCTCAACTCACCAAAACTATGTAATGGAACAAGGACCAGCGTCAAACAGCCACCAAATAACATAATCGAAGCCGAACTTACGACTGGAAAGTACAAAGGACATTCACTATTTATCCCCAGAATGCCACTAATCACTGGCCATTTACTAAATTCTCCCTCATCTGAAACAACAGCAACTGGTATGGTAATGAAAATCCAAAGTGCAATGCAAAGTTCAGGAAATACAGATTGTAACCTCGACCTAACAAATTTCATTTCGAAGAAGAATTGGAATTCTTCTGTTTTTTGTTGTCTTTATCAAATCCAGAAAACCAGCTGCATTTCTTTGATAAGTTTATTACTCGGATCATCATGATAAGGTCTAATTAATTTCTTGATCGTGTCACTGGCTTCCAGAGGTGTATTTCCTCTGAGAATAGGTTCAAAAGTCATTTCTTCATACCAATAATCCATCTGAGGAGCAATGTTATCTATGATTTCATCGAAATATTCTTCAGTTCCATAAGAGAGCGTGTCAGTTGCTCCACCAAGAAAATCTTCCTTTTCCGTCTTACTTTTTAGGAAAACCTCCCTCAGTCCCAGTTGCAGCAGCCATTTCTTTTAGCTCTGCGAAGAATTCAGGTCAAAGAGCTCTTACACTATTAGCTGTGGTAGCTAAGAGCTTTAATATTTTCATTTCAATATCAAGGGAAAGAGCTTTTGGCTGCAGTATCAAACTTCTTAGATGGGTGGGTATGGTCTAAAACATGTCTCCAAATATTCAAGGGAATCAATGTTTCAAACTTGGAGAAATAATTGATAGTCAGTTTACTTCTGCTATCCCATTACAAGACAAATTGCATTAACTTGTTTTCTATGTTAAAGATTTGTTACCCATGTTAATTTTTATAGTATAGAATTTACTGCCTCACTTCTCACACTCCATCTTCTTTCAGACAGGCCACGAAGAGATCCATTGGTAACATATTTTGATAACTCTTCCCATCGGTGTGGGCTTCCATTGAAGAAATTGCACAACTTGTTCAGACAGCTGAAGAATGTATCTACTACTTCATTGATTCTTATAGCATGTAGTTGTACCAAGTTCAGAGTGTGAGATGCATAGGGAGAAAATGTTGCCAGGGGGAAAATGTCTCTAATTTTTGCTTATATTCCATTTACTTTCCCAGCCTTATTTGATTCATTATCTAAGAAGGGACCACCTATTGCTGTAAATCAATTTCAAGCTTGTTAAATACGTCTATGACAGCCTTAATAATTGCATCAGTTGTCTTTTTCTCCAAATACAAAATATTCCAGAAACCTCCTAATAATTTCAAATTTAATTTCCTCGTTGTTAAAAAAACCGACCTTAAAATCACAATATTTTGTTCAGTCTCAGACATACCTGAGGTAACACCACAAATAAAAGAAGAAAAACAGTGGTTTCTGCCTTTCTCCTAAGACTTACTTTAATATATTATCCCTACACATTGAAGAGTGCTCATTCTGTGCTGTCCAAGATAAATGGTGCAATTTCTAGTCGTGTTCCTCGTAACAACTTTTAACACAAATTGTATATTCCCTCATATTGGGCAATAATTCAATTAACCCCAAGACGTTACCACTATCTGGCTCCCCTAACAGGTGGCCAATTTCTCAAGAAGGAAAACGTATTGAGACTAAAAAAAAAGATAATAACATCTAAAATTCCTTTTAACAGCCCACATGAAAAGTCTCTTTCTGTCAGTAATTTCTGGAACATGGAATGCACAGTGCTACCTATTAGGCTTTGTTCATATCATCTCCATGCTAAATAATTATTTTTCTGCCACAAACTTTTCTCGTGATCAGGAAAAATACACTATAACTCTTTCCAAGATTAGCATGGCGAAAAGAAGAGTTTTTTGTCCACACTAACCAAACCCTTTTTAATTTGTTGTAAGGGCGTTTGGAATATAAGTGATGCTTGGTACATTTTCTACTTTGTTCCTCTACAGACTGTTGAACTTTTCGAAGGTCAGCATTTCAGATGCCCTTTCTAACAATTCTGTGTCTATCACTGTTATTAATTAGATATAATATGCACACTGCCTAGATCGACTTGGATTCCAATTAGAGTCACTACATTCATCGATAGAGACTTTTGTTCACTTACCTCTACTTCATCAGGCGGCAAAGTGCCTACATGAGATGCAGTTAGCTTAGGTTTTTGCTCAGAATAAGTTTCTGCTTATATTCGAAACTGGATTATTTTTTGTCATAAAGTAGGTACCTATTTTTTTCTCCATCTGCCTTACAATTTTTCATTGTGTTTAAGTTTTTCTGATCGCCTCTGTGAAACATATAACATTTAAAATAGCCACTAAAGTATGTTCACACTAATAAGAAAAGCTTTAAGCAACTGAAAGTCATGGTACTAAATTGCTTCTGAAATTTTGTAACCTTCCTCAGCCAATATAAATAGAATTACCTGATAAATTCACTGATACCAGTAATATCTGGACATGCAACGGAGCATAATTTTCACGAAAACAACAATTTGCAAACTGTTGTCACCCCTAATGTTGATTGAATGAATGACAATAAGCACAGCACTTAAGTCTGGAACACATAGCATGTAAAACACAGCATGCCGACAGTAGAGCCAAGCGCGAAAACAGTGGTTGTCAATATTGTTGCCAAAGCTGTTTTTATGAAAATAGCAAAGTCATAATGCAAGAGCCTCCATATTCGATAGTTACAAGACTACGGCTTGTCCAATTTTTCTTTAGTTTTTGTTGTGTAATTTTTTTCAGTTAACTTTATAAGCTAAGAAAAGCATTGCAAGCAACATGGACCATATATATCTTTACGATCGCCCAGCACAGACAGTTCACCGAAAAATTCTTAAAAAGAATCACAATTGAATTAAGAACAATATGTATAATTTTTTTACAGCCCTCCCCCAAAAGCTCGGGACCCAGCTTTTTGAGGCTGACATTTGCACCCATAGGGATTGGCTGAGCTATGTTTCTGGTGTGGAAATACAGCACGAACTCCATGTTCCATGTACAGGCATCGACTTACATCGTCACTTTGTGACACAATCCAATCTTCGCTTGGTGAAAGAAGGAGAAAAATAAATGGACAGTTATTTTGCGTTAGGTGCCAACACTCAAGACTTTCAGAGAATGTGATAGTCAAAGTACTGATGCTACTGCAGTTTGCGTTTCCATTTTCAATTACTGTTAGTTACACCAGATCATGTAAGATTTGTGATGATAAAATTTTATTTTAGTACTACTTAAAATGCTTATTTATTTTGTGAATAATTCCATTGTATTTGTTGATGTCATAAAAATGTTCCGTTAGTGATTTCACAACCTTCCATGAGAACAAACGGAAAAAACATCATTAGATTGGATTTGAACACGGAGCACAAAAATTCCAACCTGTGACATTAGTTACTACGCTAACAACTCGCTTGCTGTAACACCATGTGTGCAAACTGATCAGTAGCGTCAATACTTTTGATTGTGACGTTCTCAGAATCTACTGTGTGTTGGCACCTAAGACAAAATAAGAATCCGTTGTGACCTAACATCCCAAAGATGTTCGGGCTGACATACGGTTCCTCTTCAGCGAAATGTCTTGGCTCAAACTCGGCTGGGGGTTGAACCACACGTGTCGCATTACACGTCCTAAATTAGACACTTGTGACCCTTTGGTTAAATTGTCTGGCTGATGGCAAGTTTGCGAAATTGTATGAAACATACAAAGTTAATATAACATATAATAACAGTAATAATAATGACGGGAACTAAATTAATGACCCATAAATGATGTAGGCCACACAGTTACGATTTAGTTAGAATAATGTTAATTCAGAAGGCAAACTAATAGCGAAAGTGGTCGTATTTAGAGTTACTGTTACATTCGAGTGCATATCCATTTGACACAGTTCCATCATTCACAATCTCTTGGCGAAATACAAGTCCAATATCCGACCATGTTGTGTACGCGAAAAGCTCGCACCAGGTGCGCGGCTGCTCACCGCTCAGAGACTAAGTACCCCGATACCACACAACGCGAAATTTTCTAAGTCGTTTCACGTCCTAGCTACCTAAAGACAGACCGTCCGCTTTCACGTCTCCACCAGCGCTGTCCAATTTGGCGTCTCCAGCCGAACTGGCCGATTTCGCGCCTGCACCAGCACTGTCCCTCTGCCCGTCTGCGGCCGCGTCTCCAGCTTACCAAACACTGTCGCTCAACTGACCAGTGCAGTTCGCTTCCCTGAAGACGTCCATCTGATTGGCTACAGCTTATTCTGAATTATTTTACATTTTCACATATTTAAATAATCAAAGCTTCACCACTTTCACGTTCTAAATCAAGTAACAATAATATCCATTACACAATAAAGATTAAATTCTTTTACATAATACCAATGCAATTTCCTTCTTAACTTTAAATATCACAGCCAGTAGCTTTGCACCAATGTGCTTTCTGATAAATAAATAAAGAACAAAAGTTACTGTTATGCACTAAACTGTACAACAAATATTCTATTACCTAATGATTCAATAAGGTGCCATGCTGTCAGCGTTCTGTGTGTTTTGTATGGAGGAAATGATGACAAATAAAGTTACAGAGTTGATAGTTATAACATTTGTCATTATAATGGTACGCTTTTATATGAAATGTCGATCGTTTGATCGACCAAAGCGTTCAGATTTTAGCATTCAGGTCTTTATTACAAAACTTATTACTTTCACGTTAATAGTAAATCCTAAGCTATTATCGATATGATCAATATTCAAGTTTTATTGGGATCACCATGAAAATTTAAGAAAGATGGTGGATTAAAATTCATGTGGCTTCATTCCCTGAATTAGTACAGAAGTAAATAGTTTTCAAAAATGTTTTCCTTTATAGCCGATCTTAGGCCCGCCATATTTAACACTGCTACACCTCCCTGGGCACAAACAGCTCCTACGGGATTTCCCTGTGATCTAGGTTCTCATCTGTCTCACTCGCACACTACAGCGCTTTGGCCTGATCAGTCTGGCCTCATTCATCACAATAGATGCCTGTGAATTTCCCCATCTTGTGGCGAACCTGCGTTGTTTGTGGCACACGGTCCTGGACGACAGGATTCGTTTCATAATTCCGGGAACGCTGTCTGTTTCGGCCATATACTTAAATGAGAGCAAAGTGCTCGTTAACTCACACCGTTTTATTTCGCCCTTCGTTCACCAAGCCAAGTTTCAACGGTGTCAGGGAACATGGAATCCCTGCAGTACCTCATGCCCAGAAATACAGCTCGCCCCAACCCCTATGGGCCTAAGTGTCGGTCGTGAGAAACTAAATACTATCGAAATTAATCACTATGTCCTCAATTCCTCAGGATTACTATGTTGTAGTTAGGCTTGTTAAAATAACATTAAATGATACCGATGCTGTGGAAATTCACATGTTTCATTTCCTGAAACTTGGGGACTTGTTTATTCTGTATTTTTTATTCTCTTCCTGAAACTGAGCTCTTCGATGAAAGTGAAGGTTGCTAGTTGTGAACTACATCCTACTAGGACCGGGATAACAATAGTATCAGATGGCGGACAACCCCACTGCAGTCACATGTTACCAGTGTTTAAAACGACTCGAAGAGATCTTCGGTTACATATAGTTGGCGTTTGATAGCTGCGTAGGGGCTATTTCAAACTGGAAATACTTATGGAAGAAATGGTTTAGGTTTAATCTCGAAGTTTTTACAGTATTACATCAACCCCGTTTCATCTAAATTCGTTGCCTTACCAATGCCTAACTTTTTCAAGTTATTCCACTGTGATGTAAAGATTGAGACATCTAGTTTGTATGTCTATTTGCCCTTCTGGTTTTACGCAATTTATGTAAACCTCAACTTTCTAGCTAAGATTGAGCTGATGAACCGTTGTCTCAGGAGGCTAGTTGATGTGCCTAGTCGGTATCTTGAAAGCATTATTAAGACTTTTCAATAGTCTCCAAGATTAAATTACAATTAGCGTTGTCCACTAAGTCAGATCCGGCGACAAGTGCCATAATATGTAAAATACTAGTCAGTTTTAACAATTATACCCAGATAATTCACATATGAATGTTGTGATATCCTTGAGGGGTCGTTAATGTGAAACAGCGTAGAAACAATGTACAAGCAAAACGTGTCAACTGCGATATACTCTGTCCCACAATCTCCTGGGGTTAACCTCTTCTTGTTGCTTTGGTTCCTCTCTGTCTTCAGCTGAGCTCATTCATCCAGCGCTTGTCGTTGTTATTGACAAAGTAGTACCATCATTAGACTATGTTATCGTCTCTTTGGTTTTTAAAGAATGAACGACAGTGTTGCTTAAGAATGACATACTTGACACATTTATGTTGACATTTTTGTTTCATGTTTCACATCATCAACACTACCGCTAATCCTTTCATGTTATCAGAATCTGTATTCGGACTTGCATTGCAGTTATTCAATGATTTAATTATCTTTGTGGCTTTCGTGTACTGTTTTTATTGGTCATTTGGAAAAATTCCCTTATACAGTTTGCTTTTGTGATTACAAACTATGAGTTGTATGTTTTCTGCAGCATGTGAAATCTGATTACAAAATACCAACATCCACATGCAGTGTTATGTTGTCTTTTCATTTGTGTATTATGTATTGAAAGTGGTGGCAAGGCATGCATAAGGGAAATTGTTTTGAAGTATATGATATTGCAGTTAATGATTTTCAGTCATAGTGTTAATAGCGTCTGGTGATGCTAAAAAAGCGAATCGCTTCCAGTGAACGGAATTTTTTGTTGGCAGTTTGCTTAAGGCAGAAAGCTGAACACGCCTATGACAGCTAGCGAAGAGGACAACCGTCGGATATTTCTCCCTGCTCTTTCTTTATGATGTTCGAGTTGCAGTCACTGCATCTGCATGTTACTCTCGAGTACGCTTTAAACCCAAATGATAGTTACAGAAATACAAATGAAACTCTTTAACTATAGCACGTCTTCGAAGAGCGACCTGAAGGCGAAAAACTTGCAGAATTTGACACTTGTTGGAGCCTGCTTTTTCTGCTTTCTGAAAGATTTGTTAACTGGACTTTGTTACGAACCTACGCCTACCGTTACGTTTGCATACTTTCATGAGAGTCCTGTAATGCTACTTCAGTATGACTGTGGAATGAATGTAGAGACAGACCGTTTTCCAAAAGTGTGTATTAATGTCCTAATTCGTAACAATGGGGATTTTTATTTTATTAAAAAAGATTCTTTTCACAACGTTATCATGGCAAGTTGCAATTGATTTGTATAAGTACAGAACATACTTAAAAGTGTTTTAAAGTTCCTTTTTAGAACACGCCAGATAAACATAAGAAATAAATAAATCGGTAGCAATATGGTTTCCACGTTATCGAAACATTCTGACAGTGTTCGAATAGTTGTTCGACTTGACGCCTATAGATAATATGTTGGTGGCACTTCATCTCCTTGCATGTTATGCTGTTTTAACAGACAGTAAAGCTATGCATTTCAGCATGACGATGAGGTGAGGGGTCCCACAAATTCTGTCGTCAGCTGTACATGTTATTTTGCTGTCAGAAAGGTAAAGTTAAGATCCGTTTGAATAACTACTGTATTCACAGTAGTACTTCTGGCTTACTTTTCCATACATGTTCTCCCTTTCTTCAGATTAATACTAAATTGATGCATCAGGCTGTGTGTGTGTGTGTGTGTGTGTGTGTGTGTGTGTGTGTGTGTGTGTGTGCGCGCGCGCGCGCGCGTGTATGTGTGTGTGCGAATTTAGTTTTTGACATGACCTTTTCTTTGGGGAGAAAGGGCAGGTAGATCGCGTAGTTGCCATCCCCTGCCTCCATCTGGGTACGCCCTTGTTTCCGTATCTGACATGTCTCCATATCACATATAAAACAACTTTCTGTATTTTGGGGGGAAAAAGAGCTGAATACTTCCTTAACATCTTCATTAATCAGTTCAAGCTCTACTATAAGAGGAATAAAGGGTTCTCTCTATAAAAAGTTAGACCACAAAAGAGTTAATTACTGATAAACACCTATACACCCGCCATACTAGTTCAGTAGCAGTGGATACCAATGGCTTGGTTGCAATGCCAATGCTGACGGAGCAAACTGAGGTCTGTGAAATACGGTTGGGTGGAGGCAATGTGCACTACAAAATGCCCACTCTACACCTTAAGGACACATCTGTAAAAGTCGTAAGAAGCTGTACTATTAACAGTTTTAAAGCACCATCTCTTATCTGTTCACAGTAGTCCTATGGTTAGAGGCGTCTGGTTGTGGAGTTGAAGGAAGTAGATTCGAACCTAATACTTTGCATTTGTTGGAAAAATGTCGTGATTTTCTATTCAAAAAACGAAAGATGAAACTTGCTGGTTGCAAGTGAAGTAACCAGCAATAAAATTTACCTTCCTTCGTGTCGCAAATATTTGACCGTTTATTCGGAATATTTCGCGATTTCCGAGGGTATGATTAGGCAGGGATCTAAGAGTACTCGCTTAAATTGTTGCGGGTATAACGAACATCAGCCATGTTTGCTTGTCACCTTAATTCGCTGTTTGTTTGGAATATGTCGCGAACCTAAGAGCACAACTTAATGACTGCAAATGAAACGAGCTGTGTTCACGTTTATAGTTTTGCTTGACATAAATATTTGGCTGTTGTCGTTTTTGGCCTTCGTAAATTTGTCGCTCAAGGCAAAGATCACACAAGACGAGCGAGGGACGTCACGTGACCGCTTTCCGACTTTAGTCGAATATCAGACACACACTCGATTTGTAGTCACTCTTGAATGCCAGAAACACTCCCGATTTGAGTCATTTGTCATCTCTTGGGTGTTCGACATGTTTACCTAGTCAAATCGTATTGCCAGCCACAGAACACCAAATTTCAGAATAGGAAGACCCATGTTACGATACGGAAACAGAATGACAGCTGCGTTCCTAGTGGCCTGATAGTTAACTTTGAATACGCGAAAATATGGCGCGAAATTCCTATTTCTAATGCAGAATATGCGATTTAGATGGCAATAATTTTCATTTATACTTGGTAGGTGGGCTTCTCAGTGCATGCCTGGAAGCCAAAAGTTTTTGAGACCTTGCAAATTTCAATCAAAAACGAAGATAAACTTCTCGTAGCTGGGGTTTATGGACATGTAAAATTTTGTAAGTGACATAGTGGTCGCCTTTTGACTGTAAATTATTTATTTGTAAAATCTAGTAAAGCAGTTTTGGCCGCATGTCATTATCGAAAGGAAACAATTGCAGCTTGGCTGACATGACAGAGAAGCTGGTTTCATTGCATCGTGTTCCTGATTACGTTTTCGTGTGTATATTGTAGTCTTTGAATTACATTATAATTATGCTGTTCACATAATGCTTCATTTTTGCGCACATCCATAGTATTGGATTGGCTACATGATTCCAGATTGTTTTGTTTGTGGACATTTCTTCTAGCCTATGAAACCGTGTGTGAACTGCCCAATTTAAACGCTTTTATAAATATATAGTTCCTATTCTATTTTATTTTAGTACACATCCATATATCGTACTTTTTAACCGTTACTGGAGAACTCCATGTTAGTACAGTTTGTATTCAACTATGTTGCATCTTGTCACGAAATGAGTGTGGTATGTATTTCTGCTTTGAGCGGTGTTGCTTCTTGCAATTGAGTACGCTGTGCAGTCGTAATGACTAAAGCATTCTTCCTTTCACACGTTAAAACTGCAACAGCTACCCAAATGTGTTCACACATTATTGAGAGGTAGGTCTACTACAGCCAGTAACAGAAATAAATATATTACGATTATAACTACCATCGCGTGGTATACTTAGTGAAGCTCAAAAAGTTGCATAATAATATTTATTTGACAGTTTCCAATCACCATCGTTAGTTACACAATGTCACTTGTTTTTCTTTTCTTTTTCTCTTTTTTTTTCAGAACGGGTCAAACAGAGCCTTTATAAAAATCAAAAATGTTTCAGGATATCATGAAACAGCATGTGCAATAGTGGTGAACCCTCAGTTACTTTTTCCCATTATAATTTTCCCGAAGTTTCTCCCAGAATCACTGTTGTCTCTAAACTATTCCCCCACCAGTAACGAAGTTATGAATTGATACATATAGCAGTGAAGCAAATTTCTCACAAAAGATCAACACAACATTAAAACGAATGTATATTAGAATGACAAAAAATGATACAACATAATTACAAGAAACTGTTTATAGTGTCTGATGTGATATTTCATTAATTCTACACAGAGATAACTTGCTCCAAGAATTTAGGTGGAAACCCTATAGTTCTTCCTGACGTCTATACTCGTGATACTTAGAGTTGGTTCTTCTGGGAATGTTGTGATTGGATGTCCCTGGAAAATTTTGGAAGATCCTTTTCTGATTCCTATTTTTCCTGCAAGAGGTAGGCTGGTTTAAATCTGTCCACTGACACATTTATGTGTTTGCATTTCCTCTTGAACGTGAAATATTTTTCGTGCCTCGCTTTGACAGGGAAAGGACCGCCATATGTAGGTTCTAATGGTTTTGAAACCCCGTTGCATCACAGGAAGACATGGGAACACATCTGGAGGTCTCTTGGAACAAATACTGATCTTGATGTGCTATATGTAGGTTCAGTAGGTTTAAGACATAACATTTGCTTTTGAAAATCAGATGCAAAAGAATCAGGGTCAACATTCGTACATGGCTCTTCAAAAAATTCACCAGAAAGTCTTATAGTCTTTCCATATACCATCTGTGCAATGGAATGGTTTTATGTATCTCAGACTGTGGTTCGCAATACCCACAGAACAGCAGATACAATTTCAGTCCAGTATCATGGACAACGATATAAAACTTCAAAGTTCTGTGTAGTCACTCATCCTTGCTGTTGCACTGAGGATGATAATATGGCGTTGTGTGCTGAATTTTCATTCCACATACTATGACCAGTCTGTTAAACAGTTGCGTTCTAAAATGTATTCCTTTGTCGGTGATTATCTGAAGGAATGTCTGAATATTGCTATCCAATGCTGGTAGAAGGCCTTTGCTACCCTTTCAGCTGTGATATCTGCGAGTGGTCTGCCTTCCATCCATAATGTGACAATCAATACAAATCAAACAGTACATCATGCCATTAGAAGGAGGCAAAAGTTCCCAGGTCAATGTGTACAACACCGAAACGTTCATCACATTTTACAAATTTTTCCAATTGCGATTTTGTGTGGTGAGTGATCTTTTTATCGCGGCCAACAAGATTTTGTCCATTGTCCCACATCACTGTAGTCCTTATGCCAGAATGAGCTAAGCCATGAAAATGCAGAATATTTGATATTGAAAAGCTCAAGGAATGTACGCTCGGATATTTACAATTGAGGTGTCACACCACAGTATTTTCCAGATAGAGTTTGGATACTACTTGAAATTTAAGGAATTGTTCTCAATTCAGAGTTGATGCAATTGTTGATTTTACAGCTGGCTCTTGGCGATTTCATCATAATCCATTAGGTTACTTCATTAACTCTGGATAGGGCATCTGCTAAAATATTGTAACTGCCGCTGACATGACGAATATAAGCTCCAGAATTGTATTGCAACTGTCTCATCTGTTGAGGAGTTGCCTTTCCTTTGATTTGTTTAAAAGCAAATGTGATTGGCGTATGGTCAGTGCAGCATATGAAGTCTCTTCCTTCCAGAAAATGGTTAAACTTTTTTACAGGAACGTAAACTCCCAACAATCCCCGGTCATAGGTACATTAATTTCACAAAATCCAAATTGTATAGTTGTAGCTTTCTTGTATTTATCTTTTTCAGTAATGGGTATTTGATAGTAAAACATAAACAGATCAGTTTTATAAAATACACACATCAAAAAAGTTTTGCATCACCTCGGTTCCAAGAGTTCCGGAACCTGTACAGAAAATTGAAATAGAGGTCAACATAAACATCATTTCCGCCCTTTTTATTGCTCTTGAAAACCACACATTGCATGTTGTACCACCATACAGAAGTGGTGGTCCAAATTGCTGTACATACAGGTACTGCTAATACCCAGTAGCACTGCTTCTTGCATTGATGCATGCCTGTATTCGTCATGGCATGCTATCCACAAGTTCGTCAAGGCACTGTTGCCCCAGATTGTCCCACTCCTCAATGGCGATTTGGTGTCTGTCCTCAGAGTGGTTGATGGGTCACATCGTCAATAAACAGGCCTTTTCAATCTATCCCAGGTACGTTCGATAGGGTTCATGTCTGGAGAACATGCTGGCCACTCCAGTCGAGCGATGTCGTTATCCTGAAGAAAGTCATTCACAAGATGTGCACGATGGGGACACGAACTGTCGTCCATGAAGAAGAATGCCTTGTCAATATGCTGCCGATATGGTTGCACTATCGGTCGGAGGATGGCATTCACTTATCGTGCAGCTGTTACAGCGCCTTCCATGACCACCAGTGGCCTACGTCGGCCCCACATAATGCCACTCAAAACATCAGGGAACCTTCACCTTGCTGCACTCGCTGGACAGTGTGTCTAAGGCGTTCAGCCCGACCAGGTTGCCTCCAAACAAGTCTCCGACGATTGTCTGGTTGAAGGCATATGTGACACTCATCGGTGAAGAGAATGTGATGCCAATCCTGAGTGTTCCCTCCAGCGTGTTGTTGGGCTCTTCTGTATTGTGCTACATGGTGTCATGATTGCAAAGATGGACCTTGCCATGGATGTCGGGAGTGAAGTTGCGCATCATACAGCCTATTGTGTACAGTTTGAGTCGTAACACGACATCCTGTGGCTGCATGGAAAGCATTATTCAACATGGGGGCGTTGCTGTCAGGGTTCCTCCAAGTCATAATCCATAGGTGGCGGTCATCCACTGCAATAGTAGCCCTTGGGTGGTCTGAGGGAGGCATGTCATAGACAGGTCCTGTCTCTCTCTCTCTCTCTATGTCCTCCATGTCCGAACAACATCGCTTTGGTTCACACTGAGATACCTGGACACTTCCCTTGTTGAGAGCCGTACCTGGCACAAAGTACCAATGGGAACGCGGTCGAATCGCGGTACTGACCGTCTAGGCATGGATTAACTACAGACAATACAAGACGTGTACCTCCTTCTTGGTGGAATGACTGGAACTGATCGGCTGTCGGACCCTGTCCGTCAAATAGGCACTGCTCGTACGTGTTTGTTTACATCTTTGGGTGGATTTGGTGACATGTCTAAACAGTCAAAAGGACTCTCTCTGTGATACAATACCCACAGTCAACGTATATCTTCAGGAGTTCTGGGAACTGGGGTGATGGAAAACTTTTTTTGGTGTGTGTATATTTTTGCCTTGCAGAATACAGTGAAAAATCTTCTATTTCAGGTACAGGATACAGTTGGGAACTGTTCCCTAACCATTTCACCATCTTTAATTTCCATATGTACATATCAAGCCATACTACTTGGGCGTCATATGGAGAGAAGTAGCCCATACAGATTAGATTGCCTAATATGACTTTCAATTCTTGTTTTAACACATCCATGGCCTTTGGGACTAACTTTCTTACCCTAAAAAACACAGGTGGGCCATCAGTGGTAATACAGTGTTTGACATCATGTTTATTTTAGCTGGGTACCAAATTAGGCTTCGCCATATCTACATGTTGCAACAATAGGTCTGTAAATTTTGTATTTTTACTCATGGTATTTCTCACACTCTCCTTTGACATTGAAATAACTTTGCCCTCAGAACTGAGCTGGTTCTGTTAACCTCTTATTATGGAAAATTACTAATAATTGGAATATATTAAAAATGGCTCCTAATATAGCTTTATTGATTTACACAAAGATTAAGGCCATCGACATTGATGTCGCAGTCTCCACTTGGTGGTACGAAGTTTGATTCTGAATGTAGGAATTTCAGTATCATTAGCAGCCTATAATTTATACTGTGATTCAACATGACCTTTGAGATATTTGGAATTACAGCAACGTGAGCCCCACTGTCAACCAAAAATTACAATCCCGTTTTTTTGTCGATTTTAAACAGGCGGTTTTTGTGGCAGTTACTTTGGGCATCAGAATTTGCCACTAATTCACCTGATGGGTCGCGGTTCCCTGCTCAGACCAGCTACAAGGAGGCGAAATTCTTTTCATTATGTCACTCATTGTTACCGGAACATCCTATTGGATATGAACAATATGCTACAGGGATTCATTTGCATTATTCTATCAGCCATTATAGCCACTTTTTCGAGTCCTTCATCGTCGATAATTAAAAGGTTCCTATAGAGAATTCAGAACATTTCCTAGTCAGACTGTCATAAGGACCTTCTCTGGCACATCTACTCCTACTAAGGCTTGCATTTTGTGTAATAAATGGCTAGGTTTTAGTCTCCCAAATCAGTTCCCGCGACTGATCTCTTAATACACTTATTTTCGCTTACATTGAATATATTCAGTCGACATTCCTTAGCCAATGCATATTTATTCACTTCTGTGCCACAAATAACGTTCCAAGCATTCTCAGGGTATTTTGGTTCTAATTGTGACACTAGAAGGTTAAATTTAGTCTATTCTATAACAATTTTGCAAATGCTGGTCTGTACCTCTACCTGACATACCAAACTTTGGATTTGTAACTCCATAAATTACAGTCGATCCTTAGGTATGCTTCACTTGTCGCCATATCTTCTTATTATCACATTGGGGTCACCAATTATAACTGCCATCATATGGTATATTTACTGGAGCTCAGAAAGTTGAGAAATAATATTTAACAGTTTTCAATATACATCTTTAATTACACAATGCCACTGGCTTTTTTTTCCAAATGGATCACACAGAGCTTTCATGAAAATCAAAGGTATTTCACGATATCATGAGACAGCATGTGAATAGTGATGAATCTTCAGTTACGGCGAATAGCTTTTCTGAACTTTCTCTCAGAATCACTGTGATGTCTACTCAATGATCCTCCCACGCCACTGAAAATTTAAAATCAAATAAGACACACTGCTATACCTTCATCATTGGATCTACTTGCGAGTAGAGTTAGCTAAATGAAGTAACATTAGGTAATTGCAGTAGCACTCAGTATGTTGGAAGTAAATTTACCCTATACCACACTATCCAATGTATAAATATGCAATTCGATGTAGAATATTTTTACTGCATAATAATACCTGGCACCACAAGGCATACTCAGTTGCAAGAACCAACACATATATATAATACTTATTCTGTGACAAGATGTAATAAAGTTAAATACGAATTCTGTCAAAAAGCTGCTAAAATGCAGATCTCCATTAAATGTGAGAAAGTTGGAAAAATGGATGCGTACTGGAAGTAGAAAGTTGTTGTTGTTGTGGTCTTCAGTCCTGAGACTGGTTTGATGCAGCTTTCCATGCTACCCTATCCTGTGCAAGCTTCTTGATCTCCCAGTACTTACTGCAACCTACATCCTTCTGAATCTGCTTAGTGTATTCATCTGTTGGTCTCCCTCTACGATTTTTACCCTCCACACTGCCCTTCAATGCTACATTTGTGATCCCTTGATGCCTCAGAACATGTGCTACCAACCGGTCCCTTCTTCTTGTCAAGTTGTGCCACAAACTCCTCTTCTCCCTAATTCTATTCAATACCTCCTCATTAGTTATGTGATCTACCCATCCAATCTTCAGCATTCTTCTGTAGCACCACATTTCGAAAGCTTCTATTCTCTTCTTGTCCAAACTACTTATCGTCCTTATATGGCTACACTCCATACAAATACTTTCAGAAATGACTTCTGACACTTGAATCTGTACTCGATGTTAACAAATTTCTCTTCTTCAGAAACGCTTTCCTTGCCATTGCCAGTCTACATTTTATATCCTCTCTACTTCGACATCCTAAGTTATTTTGCTCCCCAAATAGCAAAACTCCTTTACTACTTTAAGTGCCTCATTTCCTAATCTAATTCCCTCAGCATCACCCGACTTAATTAGACTACATTCCATTACCCTCGTTTTGCTTCTATTGATGTTCATCTTGTATTGCCCTTTCAAGACACTGTCCATTCCGTTCAACTGCTCTTCTAAGTCCTTTGCTCTCTCTGACAGAATTACAATGTCATCGGCGAACCTCAAAGTTTTTGTTTCTTCTCCATGGATTTTAATACCTACTTCGTATTTTTCTTTTGTTTCCTTTACTGCTTGCTCAATATACAGATTGAATAACACCGGGGAGAGGCTACAACCCTGTATCACTCCCTTCCCAACCACTGCTTCCCTTTCATGCCCCTCGATTCTTATGACTGCCATCTGGTTTCTGTACAAATTGGGAATAGCCTTTCGCTCCCTGTATTTTGCCACTGCCACCTTCATAATTTGAAAGAGAGTATTCCAATCAACATTGCCAAAAGCTTTCTCTAAGTCTACAAATGCTAGAAACGTAGGTTTGCCTTTCCTTAATCTATTTTCTAAGACAAGTCGTAGGGTCAGTATTGCCTCGTGTTCCAACATTTCTACGGAATCCAAACTGATCTTCCCGAAGGTCGGCTTCTACCAGTTTTTCCATTCGTCTGTAAAGAATTCGCGTTAGTATTTTGCAGCTGTGACTTATTAAACTGATAGTTCGGTAATTTTCACATCTGTCAACAGCTGCTTATTTGGGATTGGAATTATTATATTCTTCTTGAAGTCTGAGGGTATTTCGCCTGAAACATACATCTTGCTAACCAGGTGGTAGATTTTTGTCAGGACTGGCTCTCCCAAGGCCGTCAGTAGTTTCAATGGAATATTGTCTACTCCCGGGGCCTTGTTATGACTCAGGTCTTTCAGTGCTCTGTCAAAGTCTTCACGCAGTATCGTATCTCCCATTTCATCTACATCCTCTTCCATTTCCATAATATTGTCCTCAAGTACTGGGTTTCCATCTGAGCTCTTGATATTCATACAAGTGGCTCTCTTTTCTCC
This sequence comes from Schistocerca americana, assembly GCF_021461395.2. NCBI lineage: Eukaryota > Metazoa > Arthropoda > Insecta > Orthoptera > Acrididae > Schistocerca > Schistocerca americana. Next base: position 97,696,959 of record NC_060120.1, on the reverse strand, counting down.
AAAGGTCTCTTTAATTTTCCTGTAGGCCGTATCTATCTTACCCCTAGTGAGATAAGCCTCTACATCCTTACATTTGCCCTCTAGCCATCTCTGCTTAGCCATTTTGCACTTCCTGTCAATCTCATTTTTGAGATGTTTCTATTCCTTTTTGTTTGCTTCATTTACTGCGTTTTTATATTTTCTCCTTTCATCAATTAAATTCTATATTTCTTCTGTTACCCAAGGCTTTCTACTAGCCCTCGTCTTTTTACCTACTTGATCCTCTGCTGCCTTCACTGCTTCATCCCTCAGAGCTACCCATTCTTCTTCTACTGTATTTCTTTCCCCCATTCCTGTCAATTGTTCCCTTATATGCTGTACCTGAAACTCTGTACAACCTCTGGTTTAGTCAGTTTATCCAGGTCCCATCTCCTTAAATTCCCACCTTTTTGCTGTTTCTTCAGTTTTAATCTACAGTTCATAACCAATAGATTGTGGTCAGAGTCCACATCTGCCCCTGGAAATGTCTTACAATTTACAACCTGGTTCCTAAATCTCTGTATTACCATTATATAATCTATCTGAAACCTGTCAGTGTCTCCAGGCTTCTTCCATGTATACAACCTTCTTTTATGATTCTTGAACCAAGTGTTAGCTATAATTAAGTTGTGCTCTGTGCAAAATTCTATCAGGCGGCTTCCTCTTTCATTTCTTAGCCCCAATCCATATTCACCTACTACGTTTCCTTCTCTTCCTTTTCCTACTGTCGAATTCCAGTCACCCATGACTATTAAATTTTCGTCTCCCTTCAACACCTGAATGATTTCTTTTATTTCATCATACATTTCATCAATTTCTTCATCATCTGCAGAGCTAGTTGGCGTATAAACTTGTACTTCTGTAGTAGGCACGGGCTTCGTGTCTATCTTGGCCACAATAATGCGTTCGCTACGCTGTTTGTAGTAGCTTACCTGCACTCCAATTTTTTTTATTCATTATTAAACCTACTCCTGCATTACCCCTGTTTGATTTTGTATTTATGACTCTGTATTCACCTGACCAAAAGTCTTGTTCCTCCTGCCACCAAACTTAACTAGTTCCCACTATATCTAACTTTAACCTATCCATTTCCCTTTTTAAATTTCGTAGCCTACCTGCCCGATTAAGATATCTGACATTCCACTCTCCGATCCGTAGAACGCCAGTTTTCTTTCTCCTGATAACGACGTCCTCCTGAGTAGTCCCCACCCGGAGATCCAAATGGGGGACTATTTTACCTCCGGAATATTTTACCCCAGAGGACGCCATCATCATTTAACCATACAGTAAAGCTGCATGCCCTTGGCAAAAATTATGGCCGTAGTTTCCCCCTGCTTTCAGCCGTTCGCAGTACCAGCACAGCAAGGCCATTTTGGTTAGTGTTACAAGGCCAGATCAGTCAATCATCCAGACTGTTGCCCCTGCAACTACTGAAAAGGCTGCTGCCACTCTTCAGGAACCTTACGTACGTCTGGCCTCTCACCAGATACCCCTCTGTTGTTGTTGCACCTACAAGTTCACAGGCGGATTCTGAGGCAAGAACAAATGTTCACAGAATAATATCCGACGAAACGATCTTGTTTATATGAAGCAAACATTGGTATTATTTACTCCATCCAATATCGCGGAGATAAGCAAAAATAAAGCACAATGTGAGCAACATATTCACAATGAAGTACACACGCACGACTAGTCATAATCAAGAATACAATGCTACAAAAGCAGTTTCTGTCTGTTACTAAACGATAAAATACGTCCCCCCTGGTTGCCATCTGACTATGTTGATAATATTGTTGATGGAGTGAGGGTCGCTTCAATATATTGGTTTGACAAATAGTATTACCAACAAATATTAAACGTGTGCAGGCCGATTTAGAAGCCATTCTCTTGTCCATTCGACCTTTGTTTGTTCCACTGACACTGATGACGAGTCGGCGGTAGATTGAAAAGTGATGGAGATGGTATGGTGTTGACGCACGAGATTTGCGGAGATTTAATGTGTGCACAGATACTGGCACAAACAAGTCCTAACCTGTGGATCGGCGTTAATCGAATGCAAAGATCCTAGCATGCAGAAGGACTTTGGACAACTTGGCAATGTGCGTCAGCGTATCGCTACTTGGCTTAAGGCCCGCGCCCGCCGGATTGTCGTGTGCACTCCTGTTTGTTTAGTAGAAGTGTTGTGACAGTAGGATGTCTGAAAGTGATACTGTTCATAAAAGGTAAGTGTGGACATGATGGTTTCATGCATTCTGTTTGGGTTGCCTGTGTCAGTAAAAGGAGTTTAAAAAGACCTGATCTGTTATGTCGCTATGCAAAGGGTGTAAACGCGTAGTTATACTTTGATAGGAAAATTTCCAGTGATATACTTAATTGGTTCATTGTATCTGAGGTTGTAGATAATCGGAAATAGCCGTTCGGACAAGTTGTGTGTATCCCTGAAATTGTTTATATGAGTGGATAATCTTCGTCTAACATTGAGAACTTTGTGTCGTAAACGTGAATTGGTCAACAATTCAATGTAATTGAAAACTGCTCGACCTGTAAACCAGTTGTAAAGGGACAGAAGGGCAGAATCTCAACATTCTTTGTAATTATTTAAGTACCCCGTGCCCTAGAAGACCAGGACGCATTTAACATGGAGCAGTAACCCCCCCCCCCCCCCCCTCTTTATCCAGTAAGATAACTGCGAAATAATGTGCTATTTGTGCATTGTCTCTTGAGTTTGTGAATTGAATAAATAAATAAATTAATAAAAACCCACGGTTGACATGAAGAGTCACGTCGATTGATTGGTGAAGCAGCTGCATTATTGCAGTGGCCCAATATAATCTCAGTGGCTGTCTCTTTAAGCGCATCCTTTAAGAAGGACATTATCTTTGTGCATACAAAAATCAGGTGCATTGTCTTCTGCAGCATCAAGTAAACTAATCTTCATAAAAACTAAAACGACCTCACTGCTGAGACTGGGGGGGGGGGGGGGGGGGGGGGGGGGGGAAGAGAGAAAAGCAACTTTCCACAAAGGTTCATACAAGTTATCCTGCTCAGTCTCATACTCATATAGGTTATTTGAATGATTGACTTGCAACAGAATAAAAGCAGAAATGTAAATGCTAATCCATCAGAACAAACTGGATTTTGTTCTGTTTTTTTTTTTTTTGTTACAGTTACTATGTCCTTTCCTTGACTGCCTATTTGATAATTGGCTTTGAGAAGAAAGAAAGAAGTCTTATTAGACACAATCTACTGTGTACACCACAGTCTAGAGATGGAGTGACTTTTTAATAAAGTTAACTGTGTCAGTTCGTTGTTCGGCGGTATGAATAACTTGTCCTGTACTGTTCAGTCTAGACACCCACAACCTACACGAAATTCTCACAAATTATCCCATGTTGTTGGCTTCTGTCTTATGCTTACATAGATTAAACTCTAAGGCAGAAGTAATTTACACAGGACTTGTGAGTATTGAAAAATATTTTGTCATTTAGAAGTGTAAATATAAACCACTGAAGATGGTTGTGGCTATCTGTCTGAACTATAAATATACAAGTTATCTGCAGATAATGGAAGCGTTGTACAGATGCAAAAACAGTAAAGATGAAAGAAGAATAGAAATTTGTTGTCATAGAAAAGCGTTAAGATTACTTGGGTGGATCATATAATTGATGAAGTACTGAATCGAATTGAAGAGGAAAGGGAATGTTGGCTCAATTTGAGTAAAAGAATGGATCGGTTGATAGGGCACATCCTGAGGCATCAAGGTGGAGGGGAGGTAAGACAGACCAGTCATTCAAATGAAAACTGCAACAATATATGTATTACATTGCAACAGCACTCCAAAGTGTCTGAGGATACAATTGAATATGTCACCTACTGACACCATTTTCAGAGTACTATTGCTGAAGTGAAAAGCTGCAATCTATTGGAAAGGCTAAATGGAACTCTCTGAGGAACTAACCTGAAGACACTGAGGACGACTGCATTGACCTGGGTTTATCAGTTGACCATTGTCAGCTACTCGGTTAAAACACGTGGTGGGTGTTCACCTTTGTTGAACCATGCACATTGTATCTGGTGCATTTTTACCTGTGCGTGTGTAGTGGCTCATTGTACCAGCAGTAAGACTTCTCCTCACATAGAAACTTCAAACTCTCATTTGGTTATGGGCAAGAATGCAGGAGAACTTCTCTGTATCCATGTACAATATAATCCAGCAAGATTTTATAATATTACTGAACTCTCATCAACCAACCTTCAGAACTGCCATGATCCCATTTACCAGTGCTCACAATCCAGAGCTGTCTTGATTTTGATTTATCGCTGGTCGAAAATCCAACTGTTGTCCAACTGGGATTAATTTTCTTTGCCGGGTGGTTCAAACTCAAATGCATCAAATATTGGACAGGAAGAACTGCTGCTACTCATCACAAGTTCTGAGGATGGTGAGACTCTAAGCTGTGACTGCAACAAGGTGGTGTAAGTTGTGCAATATATTGTACAAGACTGGATCCCTGGAAGACCTGGATCAGGCAGGCTCCACAGCAATTGACGGCTGGAAAAACTGGAAATTGTACTTTTAATTTTTTCTTTTGTTTATTTTATTGGTTGTCTGTATATTTGTTATGTATTGCACAATAACAGTCTATTCATTACTGATTGGCCATCAAACACTAAATTATAAATAAAAACAGTAGAATGAATGATTATACAATTTTTCCTAGAAAGAAGTAAATTGGTATCTCACTGTTGAATGAAACGAAGTTGAACAGCTGCTTTTGATGAACTTGAAGAAATGTAAATCATTGGGTGAAGATCAAAAACTGAAACTGTGTTCTGCTTTTTAAGAACAGTGGCATACATCAGCTTGATCAGAGAAGTGTAAAAGATCTCAAATATAAACCCTCTTACTAAAGTTTGAGACCCAACAGGGATGTTGGCAGTACCAGGAAGATTAACATTAACACAAAATAAGTAGAGTATGCGAACTGCAGATGGAACCACAGACATCCAAGATGTCATATGTTAATCTGAAAACATTTAATTTGGGAGTGTGGACGTCTTATAAACTATTTTCTATGCCCAGTCATTCAGAGGACAGCACAGGAGAATGCCCTCCCAATTTCACCTGCTGTGTTTCAGATCTCCTCATAGCTATTGTCTTGAAAGATTAAATTAGTATTAGTCAAAAATGAAATCAGCAAAATAACAAATCCATTGAATTTCCTATCACTACAATTCACCAGTAACCTTTATTTGCATAACATTTGTTCTGCTATGATTTATTTATTCCTTCAGGTATTATCTCACTATGATATAGGATTTGTGATTATAATGAAGTTGGTCATAATATAGTGAAAATAAATAGCTCAACACAGACACACAAAACAGAATATAAGCACACTTGTATGAGGGCAGACAGGTTGTGGCCTTGATAATGGAACCATCCCAACATTTGCCAGAAATGATTTAGGAAAACCTAAATCAGTGTGGTAGGACGGAGTGAACTCCATCCTCTAAATATGAGGTTAGTGTCTTAACAACTGCACTGCCTCACTCAGTTGCCCCTATTTTACAGTGTTCTTTGATTTGAACAGTAGTACCTGCCTCCCAACTCCAAAATATTCTCTTCACCTGGAACAATTTCATTTTAAGTACCAATTATTAAGCCTTTAAAGGCCAGGGTTAATAGGGAATAAACATTAGGGTAACCATCATGCATGTAACTGATTATTTGCACAATTAGAGAGGTTAGTGAAGCCCACAAATGTAATTAGATGATGTGCACTGACTATTTTACTAGCTATGCTGTCATTAAAGAAATATCTAGTGAAGTTCCAAGAATTGTAATATTCATTTATAAAGATATAATTTCGAATCACAGATAGTCCTCTCTAAGGACCTCTGATTTTGAGAAAAATGTCAAAACTACTGTCACATTACAAAAGCGCACAGGACAATACAAGCCCAACGCTCACAGAAAAGTTTAATAACAGACTGTTTTAATAAGACATTATCAGATAGCCTCTTAATAGCATTAGAGCCATATGGAGTCTTGTAATGAATCATAACTTAATCAAGCTATCAAATTCATGTCTGTACAACTAAATAATTTATTTGTGGCACCCACCCACAGCTCGTAAGTAGTCGAAACAGTTTCTAGACTCCCCAAGAGAGGCTGAAAAAATAATTGTTCATTTACTTCTGATATCAAACTGATCATCTTCAGGTATCCTTGCACACCTATTCCCATTTGAACCTACCCTTTTGCACTGCCCAGCTTGCCCATTGTTTTGAGTGGTCCATTCTTTGTGACAAGTATTCGAGTGACCATTTCCTGTGTGCTATACATTTGCTGACCGCTACCCCATCTGTGTGCACACACGTGTGACAACTTACTAAGGCTGACTGTCAGCTTTACCCCTCCCAGGCGACCTTCGAAGAACAAGATTTCCCCAGTTGTGATGAGCAGGCGGAATATCTCACAGATGTTATCCTCGCTGCTGGAGAACATTCCATTCCTCGCACTTCCTCTTTACCACGTCGTGTCCCAGTCCCTCCGTGGGCTGGGGCATGCCGTGATGCAATTCGCTCACGGAGACTTTTTAACATTTTTAACCATCATCCTAAGCTGGCAAGCTGCATTCATTATAAACAGATGTGTGCAGAGTGTCATCGCATTCTTCGGGTTAGCGAAAGAGCTAGCTGGATTTCATTCACTAGTTCTTCCAGCAGTTCCACCCCTTCCTCTGTCGTGTGGACCAACCTCCGACGGCTCTCTGGGACCAAGATCCATTCCCCAATTTCCAGCCTGTCAGTAGCAGACGATGTCATCGTGGTCCTTATTGCTATCTCCAACTCCTTGGGCCGCCATTTTACAGACATTTTGAACTCCTCCCACTATCACCCTCCTTCCTCCATCGGAAATGAGTGGAGGGGGCTCAGACGATACCCTTCTCTTCTCCGAATAGTGAGTGCTACAGTGCTGTCTTTACTATGAGGGAGCTAGATTGTGCTCTCAGTTCATCCTGGTGCTCCGCCCTAGGGCCAGACACCATCCACATTCAGATGTTGCAGCACCTTTCTCTTGTGGGCAGGCACTTTCTGCTTAACACGACGTACATCTCCATCTGGGCAGTGCACATTTCCTGGAAGCTGATGTGAAGCCACCATCATACCCATACCTAAGCCTGGTAAGGACAAAAACCTTCCTTCTAGCTACTGCCCCATCTCTCTTACCAGCTGTGTTTGCAAGCTGATGGAACATATGATTCGTGCCCGGCTGGTATAGTGGCTCAAGTCTCGCTATCTACTGACGAATGCACAGTGTGGATTTCGAGCACAGCTTTCTGCAGTTGATCATCTGTTTACTTTGTCCACCCATGTCATGAATGGCCTTCTGTGGAAGTCGCAAACTGTGGCCACATTTTTCGATTTGGAGAAGACCTACAACACCTGCTGGAGAACTTGTATCCTCCGTACTCTTTACATGTGAGTCTTCCGTGGCTGCCTGCCCTATTTCCTTCAGGAATTTTTAAAAGATCAAGTTTTCAAAGTCTGTGTGTGTTCTGCCTTGTCTGGCACCTTTATCCATGAAAACGGTCTGCCTCAGGGTTCCGTCTTGAGAGTCATCCTCTTTGCTGTCACCATTAACCCTAAATGGCTTGTCTCCCGCTGGGAATGTCCGGCTCCCTTTTTGTTGACGATTTTGCCGTGTATTGCAGTTCTCTATGGATCTGTCTACTGAGCGCCATCTTCAGCGATGTCTTGATTGTCTTTACTCGTGGAACATCGACAATGGGTTTCGCTTTTCCTCTGACAAAACTGTCCATATGAATTTCTGGTGATGCAATTGGTTTCTACTACCATCTCTACATCTTTAGCCTATTGCTCTTCCGTTCATTGAAACTACGAAATTCCTGGGGCTCATATGTGATAGGAAACACTCTTGGTCCTCACACGTCTTACCTGGAAGCCTGCAGTGCGCTGTTCCTCAGTGCCCTATGTGTCGTCAATGGTACTTCCTGGGGTACTGATCGAACTACCCTCCTGTTTGTACTGGTCCCTTGTCCATTTGAAACTCGATTATGGGTGCTTTGTTTATGCATCTGCATGTTTATACCTCTTATGCCATCTCAACACTATCCACCATCGTGGCATCTGTTTGGCCACTGGCACAAGGGCGTACCAAGGATCTGAACGGGGGGGGCAGGTCATACTAGTCTCAGGAAACAAGGACTTGAGACAACATACAGCACTTCTTATTAAATAAAACAGTAAACCAGTGAAAAACTGCTTTTAATAAACATTTTAAATACAAGAATGCGCTTGTACAATCCGAGAAAACATGCAGCATTTCTTATTAAATAAAACAGTAAACTAGTGATAAACTGTGAATATCTTCTAGGGGTGGAGGGCAGCTGCCCTGCCCCTGCCCCTGCCCCTGCCCCTGCCCCTGCCCCTGCCTCTGCCTCTCGCTGGATGCCCATGCTCTGGCACCTTTACACTAGCCCGGTAGTGAGTCTGTATGACATAATCCATATCATTTCAGGCAGGAGTGTTATCGTCATAGTCTTGGAAGTTATTGAATTTAGCATATGTTAAAATTCAGGAGTAAGTAAGAAACACTCATTTTTTGTTTTCTCCTAAAAAAATCCCTACCCTGAGATATAGGCTTCCAAAGACGACACTGCAAACACCATTTTGAATATGCGAATTTTGGAAAAATTTATTAAATCCTGTATCTCTGTAACAGTTCTAGATGTTTTGTTAGTTTATTATTATTATTATTATTATTATTAGTCGTAAAGCTCCCAACATGGAAGACTCTAAGTAAAGATGGTTCACTTCTGGGGCTTCTTATTCTTCTTGTTTGCCCACCAGGTCTTCATTCTTTGCGAGAATTCAGCTTTCCCCTCCTGCGGGTTCGGGGGTAAGATTAGGCCCGCGGTATTCCTGCCTGTCGTAAGAGGCAACTAAAAGGAGTCTCAAACGTTTCGGCCTTATGTGATGGTCCCCTCTCGGGTTTGACCTCCATCTATCTAAATTATTCCGAAGAGCGAGCCAATTGGGGAAGGGCACCTTACATGGTGCACTGTATCCTTCGTGCAATTAGACCTATAGCCATCTTTCTCGTCGTTGCAATGGTGTCACGCTCGTTTTCGATCTCTTGGGCGATTACCACGCTGCACTCTGCAGTGTTTCTTTTAACTGTGACGACGACCTTGGCCATTTTTGCACCTAAGATCCAGCACGGTAGCCAGTCCGTTGTGGTGGGGTCGCCATGTACCCTCTTGGTTGTAGCCCCCTGACAACACAGGGATCGCTCTACTGATGCCTGCGCCGTTCACTCCCCACGTATGCCAAGGAGTAGATGCCCATCTCCCTGGGGCATCAGGACTCCCGGCAATGGCCATCCTGCCAGGTGGCCTTTGCTGTGGCTGGGTGGCGCCCGTGGGGAGGGCCCTTGGTCGGAGTAGGTGGCATCAGGGCGGATGACCCGCAATGAAGCGTGGTACATCATCTGTCGCTGGCGGCCAGCCGTCAGCAGTCTCTAAGCGTTCGAGAGCCCATTTTAAAGGTAACGTTTATGACCCCAAATCGTTCCCCTCCCTCGCCACACCATGGGAGGAACGACAGGCATTGCGTGACACTGAGACGTATTCGCCCAGATATCTTGTCTGTACCAGAGCTGATGGGGAATCTTTTCTATCCGTGAAGCCTCAGTTCTTTGTCGAGCATTTAGAGGACAAGTTTGGGGAGGTGGAGGGCTTGTTCAAGATGCGGTCCGGATCGGTGTTGATAAAAACGGCATCCTCCGCCCCCGCGGGCCTTGCTCGCTTGTACTAAGCTGGGGGATGTCTCTGTCACTATCACGCCCCATAAGAGTCTGAACATGGTCCAGGGCATTATCTTTCACAGGGATCTCCTTTTACAGTCCGACGACGAGCTGCGCGCCAACTTGGAGCGCCGAGGTGTCCATTTCGTCCGGCGCGTCCACCGGGGTCCGAGGGATCGTCAAGTTGCCACCGGTGCCTTCATCTTGGCCTTCCAGGGTGACACGTTACCTGAGAAGGTCAAGGTGATGGTGTACCGTTGTGATGTCAAGCTGTATATCCCTCCCCCGATGCGGTGCTTCAAGTGTTGGAAGTTCGGCCACATGTCTTCACGCTGTGCGTCCGACCTCGTCTGTCGCGATTGCGGTCGACCTTCCCATCCAGATCATCCCTGTGCGCCGCCTCCAATCTGTGTGAACTGTGGTGCGCACCATCCGCCTTGCTCGCCAGACTGTCCGATTCTGCAGAAGGAGCGGAAGATCATGGAAATAAAGACTCTCGACCGCCTGACGTACACTGAGGCGAAGCGGAAATATGATCGGCTTCATCCGGTGCGCATGACAGCTTCATATGCCGCAACTGTCATTCCTTCTAAAATTCCATCCGCACCAGTCAGCTCTCAGAGTCGAAGTCCCACACCTGCCCCCTTGATGGTGGGGGGCACTAAACCTCCTGTTGCTCCTGCTCCATCTACTTCAGGAGCAACACCCCCCCAACCATCGGGGACATCAGTCCCCCCTTCCCACCCGGAGAAGCGTAAGACTTCTTCGGCTCCTCTCGTAAGGAAGGGGTCCCTTGGGGACCTCCCTTCGCACGCTCCGACCGGTTCCAAAGCCGACGGCCGCAAGTGGCTCAAACAACCGCCAGTCCCTGGTCGTCGGGACACACGGTCATCGTCTGTCCCTGAGACTGACCCAGTGACGCCCTCCCAGCCTGAACCACCCAAGGCGCAGCGCGAGAAGCAGAAGAAGAAGAAACTCCCCAAGGCTACCGACATTGCGGTGGCACCCATTCCACCGCTTCCTACAAGCTGTGCGTCTGAGGATGAGGTGGAGATTCTGGCGTCCGCTGAGGACATGGATCTCGCCGGTCCCTCGGATGCAGTAAATGGCTGTTGTCCAGGTGGTGACTCCGTAGCAGCAGGGGCCCCGGAGGCGTAAACTGCCTCCCCAATTCCTTCACGCCTTTCCCATCCATGGCTAATACCATCCTCCAGTGGAACTGCAGCGGTTTTTTCCACCATCTAGCTGAGCTCCGCCAACTTCTCAGCCGTCATCCTTTCCTTTGCATTGCTCTGCAGGAAACTTGGTTTCCAGCAGTGCGAACCCCCGCCCTCCGTGGCTATCGGGGTTATTTTAAGAACCGGGCGGCTTATGAAAGGGTGTCTGGTGGCGTCTGCATATATGTCCTGAACTCTCTTCACAGCGAGTTTGTACCTCTACAAACAGCTTTAGAGGCTGTCGCTGTTCGGGTGTGGACGCCACAGGCTATCACCGTCTGCAGTATTTACCTTCCACCTGATGGTACTGTCGCGCAGCATGTCCTGGCTGCTCTGATAGCACAACTGCCGCCACCTTTTTTGCTGCTGGGCGATTTCAATGCCCACAATCCTCTATGGGGTGGGACTGTCTCCGATGATCGTGGTCGGGCCGTGGAGCATGTGTTGGCTCAGCTCGACCTTAGCCTCTTGAACACCGGTGCTCCCACGCATTTCAGTGTGGCCCATGGCTCGTTCTCGGCCATCGATCTCTCTATTTGCAGCCCTGGACTTGTCCCATCCCTCCACTGGAGGGTGCATCCTGACCTGTGTGGTAGTGACCATTTTCCCATCTATTTGTCACTGCCACAGCGTCATTCTTCTGGGCGCTTGCCCCGCTGGGCTCTCCACAGGGCTGACTGGCCAGCTTTTACTTCGGCTGTAACCATTGCGTCTCCCCCACAGGGTGACATTGATGAGGTGGTTCGTGTTTTCACCACGTCCATCATTTCAGCGGCCGAGGCTGCCATCCCCCGTTCCTCTGGCCTCCCTCGGCGGAAGGCTGTCCCCTGGTGGTCGCCGGAGATTGCTGAGGCTATTCGCGACCGTAGGCGAGCTCTCCAGCGTCATAGGCGGCACCCGTCTCTGGAGACCCTCATCGCCTTTAAGAGGCTCCGTGCCTTCGCCCGTCGTCTTATTGCACGGCGTAAGCAGGAGTGCTGGGAGAGGTACGTCTCCTCCCTGGGCTCCCGTGTCTCGTCCTCGCACGTGTGGTCCCAGATCCGGCGGATTTATGGCTCCCAGACACCTATGGGTGTCCCTGGGCTCTCCTTGGACGGCGCTGTCTGCACGGACGCTGCCGCCATTGCTGAACGGCTAGCCGCGCACTTTGCTCAGAGCTCTGCGACTGCATCCTATCCCCCCGCCTTTCGCTCTCTAAAGGAGCGAGCCGAGTGGACGCCGTTCTCATTCCACACGCGTCATTATGAAGCATACAATGCTCCTTTCAGCGAGAGGGAACTCCTCGCTGCCCTCGCCGATTGCCCTGATACAGCACCAGGACCGGACTGCATCCACGCGCAGATGCTGAAGCATCTCTCCAGGGACTGCCAGAGACACATCCTCACCATCTTTAACCGCATTTGGAACGAGGGCGTGTTCCCGTCGCAATGGCGAGAGGGTCTTATTGTCCCCATCGTGAAGCCCGGTGCGGACCCACTGGCGGTGGACAGCTATCGTCCCATTACCCTCACCAACGTTTTGTGCAAATTGCTCGAACGTATGGTGGGGCGGCGTTTGTGTTGGGTCCTTGAGTCGCGCGGTCTCCTCGCTCCATCCCAGGGTGGCTTCCGTCGGGGCCGGTCTGCAGTGGACAATTTGGTGCGGCTGGAATCTGCTGTCCGTATGGCTTTTGCCCGACGTCAGCATCTTGTTGCTGTATTTTTCGATCTGCGGAAGGCGTATGACACCACATGGAGGCATCACATCCTCGCCACGTTGCATGGGTGGGGTCTTTGTGGTCGGCTCCCGGCTTTTCTTCAAAGCTTTTTATTGCTCCGCTCTTTCCGGGTGCAAGTCGGTGCCACCTCTAGTTCCTCTTATATACAGGAAAATGGGGTCCCGCAGGGCTCGGTGTTGAGCGTCTCCTTGTTTTTAGTGGCCATTAATGGTTTGGCTGCAGCAGTGGGGTCGTCGGTGTCTCCTTCTTTGTATGCCGACGACTTCTGCATCTCATTTAGCTCCACGACTACGGGAGTCGCCGAACGCAGGCTGCAAGTCGCCGTTCGCAAGGCAGCATCATGGGCTCTGACTCGTGGTTTTCAGTTCTCTGCTGCCAAGACTCGGGTTATGCACTTCTGCAGGCGTCGGACGGTCCACCCTCATCCTGAACTTTACCTCGACGGCCACCTGCTTGACGTGGTGGACACTTGCCACTTCTTGGGACTCGTGTTTGATGCCCGGCTCACATGGGTTCCTCATATTACTCAGCTGAAGCACAAATGCTGGCGGCACCTCAACGCCCTCCGCTGCCTTAGCCACACGTCTTGGGGTGCGGATCGCTGCACGCTGCTGCGATTGTACAGAGCCCTTGTGCAGTCTCGGCTTGATTATGGGAGCCTGGCCTATGGGTCTGCATAACCCTCAGTGTTGAAGTTGTTAGACCCCATACACCACTGTGGGGTCCGGCTTGCAACTGGCGCTTTTCGTACGAGCCCCGTGGATAGTCTACTGGTGGAGGCCGGGGTTCCCCCGCTGCGGATTCGCCGCCATCGACTGCTCGCCGACTATGCTGTCCACGTTCATTGCTCGCCAGATCATCCTAATCGTCGCCTGCTTTTTCCTGCTATGGTCCTCCATCTGCCCGAACGGCGACCTAGGTCTGGGCTTTCCGTAGCTGTCCGTGTCCAGTCCCTGCTGTCAGAACTGGGGTCATTCCCTCTTCTGCCTCCCTTCCGGGTCCGTACACCTACGCCTCCCTGGTGTTTGTCCCGGCCGTCCGTCCGTCTGGATTTGGCACAGGGACCTAAGGACTCTGTTCCGCCTGTGGCCCTCCGTCGCCGTTTTCTTGCGCTCCTCGAATCATTTCCGGGCTGTGAGCCTGTCTACACGGATGGTTCCCTGGTTGATGGTCGCACTGCCTACGCTTTTGCTCACGCTGCCCATGTTGAGCAACGCTCCATGCCGGCTGGCTGCAGTATTTTTACTGCAGAGCTGGTGGCAATCTTGCGCGCTCTTGAGCATATGCGTTTCTGCTCAGGTGGGTCCATCGTCATCTGCAGTGACTCCCTGAGCAGCCTTCAGGCCATCGACCGCTGCTATCCCTCCTCTCCTCTCCTGTCCTCTATTCAGGAGTCTGTTTCCGCCATTGCCCGTTCTGGTCGTTCGGTGGTCTTGGTTTGGACGCCAGGTCATGTTGGCATCCCGGGGAACGAACGTGTTGACAGGCTGGCCAAAGGGGCGATCAACGCCCCAGCTTTGGAGATCGGCCACACAGCTCGCGACCTGCAGCTGGTGTTGCGCCGTAAGGTGCTTGGGGTGTGGGCTGATGAGTGGCGTGGCCTGACATCCCCGAATAAGCTGCGGGCTGTTAAGGAGACGACCGATGTGTGGCGTTCCTCCCTGTGGGCTTCTCGCAGGGACTCGGTAGTCCTATGTCGGCTGCGCATCGGCCATACATACCTGACGCACGGCCATCTGTTGCGTCAGGAGGATCCCCCCTTGTGTCGGTGTGGGTCCCGGCTGACGGTCGGCCACATTTTGCTGGAGTGTCCTCGACTGCGCACACTCCGGCAATCTTTTAATCTCCCGGGCACTTTGGCTTTGGTTTTATCCGACGATGCCTCCATGGCTGACATTGTTTTACGTTTTATCCGTAGTAGTCCTTTTTATGGTTCGATTTAGGGAGGTCCTGCGCCTTTCCCTTTCTGTGTCTTTTGTCCTTGTGTCTGTTGCTGTTCTGGTGTGCCGTCAGATGGTTGACTCTTTCCCTTTTTTTTTTTTTCTCATGGTCAGTCAACCAGTCTCCGGCCATCCTCCTTTCTTCTGTTTCTTTCTGTCTGGTGTTCCTCTGTCCTGTTTTTGTCTGTAGTGTTTGTTGCTGCATTTGTGTTCTTTTAGCGCCTGGGGGGACGTCTCCTCCCCCTTTGGTTTTTATCTGCTCCGTAGATTTTCGGCTCGCCTGATTTTGGAATGGGGGACTGACGACCTTCGCTGTTTAGTCCCCCTTAAACATACCAACAACCACCACCACCAACAATTCAGCTTTTCTTTCTTCGCTCCATTTTGTTCCAGTTCTCGGCGCTTTTGTCTCTGGTTTGACCTCCCATTTGTCAACTTTAAGTTTGAAATTGTTTCTTTTGTTCATGTCTTCAGTAGTAATGTTGGCTAATTCCAGATCTTTCTTTACATTTTTGATCCATTCTCCTCCATTAACAAGGGATGCTACGTATCTTACTATTTTTTTTGTAAGTCTGTGATCGGGAAGTCTCATTATGTGGCCATAGAATTTTAGACGCCTCTTCCTCATGTTTATATCTATGTTAGAATATTCTTCAATTTTAGAATTTTTCTGTAATCTATACCCCTCTTTGGTCCATCTTGGTCCCAGAATTTTCCTAATGATTTTTCTTTCCTCTTTCTTCAGGTTTTCCATATCTGTTTTCCTTTTAAGTGTCAAGGTTTCGCTGGCATATAGCATTATTGGCTTAATTACCGACTTATAATGTTTAATTTTTGTATTTATAGATAGACATTTTTTATTGTAAATGTTTTGGACCAGCCCTAGACCCCTACGAGCTTTTAATATTCTTTCTTGTTGTGAGTATTTTTCAGAAATTATCTCTCCTAAATATTTAAAGTATGGTACCCTCTTAATTTCTCCATATTTGGTCTGTAACTTAGAAATTTCTAGATTTGTTGTTGTAAACACCGTTTTCTCAAAAGATATTTGTAGGCCAACTTTTCCTGCACACTCTTTTAAGGTTTCTATCTGTTTGACTGCCATTTCACTAGAATCTGCCATTATTGCAAGATCGTCTGCGTAGGCTAAGTAGGGGATTTGTAGGTCATCTTTTTTGGTTCCCAGTGATATTGGTTTCCAGTACTTTTCTTTTTTGAGTTCTTTTTCCCATTCTGCCACGACTCTATCCAGAACTAAGTTAAATAACAGAGGTGATAATCCATCACCTTGTCTAACCCTAGTTTTTATCTCAAATGATTTTGAAAGTTTTCCCATGAATTTCACTTTGCATTTTGCATTTGTTAATGTCTGCTCTATGATGTTCCGTGTCTTCTTATCCAGTCCTTGTTCTTCAAGAATTTTAAATAGTGTGGGTCTGTGAATTGAATCATATGCCTTTTTAAAGTCGACAAAGACATATACTGTAGGCTTCCTTCGCATTTGTCTCATCCTTGTAATCAATTTCAAGTTTAAAATTTGTTCTGGACATGATCTGTTTGGTCTGAAACCAGCTTGGAAATCTGAGATTTTGGGTTCTAGCAGTTTTTGTGTTCTTTCAAGAAGACAAGCTGATAATATCTTGTATGTGACGGCAAGTAAGGAGATTCCTCTATAGTTGTTCACATCTGATTTATCCCCTTTTTTATGTAACGGATGTATTAGGGCACATTTCCAATCTTCTGGTATTTCTTCAGTAACCCATATGTTTTGAATAATTTTAACTAGCTCATTTCTTGAGTTAGACCCTAGACTTTTGAGAAATTCGGCTACTATTCCATCTTCTCCTGATGCTTTGTTATTTTTGAGTTTGTTTATGTGTTTGATAATTTCTTCTTCAGTTGGCGGTACAGAGTCTTGCTGTTGCGGGGCTTTAGTGCTGGATATTGGAAGAGCTTCTGTTGGTTCTGGACAGTTTAATAGCGTTTCAAAATATTTGGCTAATTCTTCACAGTTTTCTTCGTCGCTTAGTGCCAGATTCCCATCTGATTTCCGAAAACAGACATTTTGAGGGATATACCCTTTAATTTGGTTTGCAAAAGTTTTGTAGAATCCATGCGTATTATAATTTTTAAAATCTGCTTCTATTGATTCCAGTTGCTGAGTTACATACTTTCTCTTCTCTTGTCTAATAAGTTTATTTGAAAGTTTCCGTGTTTCTAAAAAGTTTTGAAGAGTTTTCTCATTTTTATTTGAACTGTACTTCGCAAAGGCTTCTGTATGAACTTGAATTGCCTTTTCGCATTCCATATTCCACCATGGATGTTTGTGCTTCTTCTTCAGTGGTATTTGCTCCTTCGCTATTTTTGTGATTTTTTTTCCTTGAATGTTTCCCAGTTGTTTGCGGGAGAATTTTCCCATTTTTTAATTGTTTCTGATTCTGTTAGTTTTTGTAGGTCAAATTTTGGGATTGCTGGTGGAATTCTTGGTGTTTTCCTTCTTGGGGTGAATTGGACCCGAACTCTTGTGAGATAATGATCTGAGTCAATATTTGCACCTCTCCTAACCTGGATATCTCTGATCTCTTTTTGGAAGTTATATGAGATGGCCACATGGTCAATTTGACATTCTCCCAATTGGCTTATAGGGGATCTCCAGGTCTTCTGTTTTCTTGGTTTCTTATTGAACGACGTTGAGCTGATTTTCATGTTGAATTGTTGACAAAGTTGGATTAGTCGCATGCCATTTTTGTTGGTCAATTTGTGTGCTGGGTATAGCCCAACCGTCTTCCTGTATTTCTTTTCTCTGCCAGTCTGTGCATTGAAATCTCCAAGAAGTATTTTGACATCATTTCTCGGTATCTTTGACATTTCAAGTTCTAATCGTTCCCAAAATTTATCCACATTGTCTAGTCCTTTCTATTGTCAACGTTGCAGGGTGCGTGAACATTAATTAGGGTGTAATATTTATTCTTGTGTTTCAACCTAAGAAACATTAGTCTATTGCTAATAGTTTTTACAGATTTTACAAATTTAACTGAGGATTTTTCGACCATAAAGGCCATACCAAGCATGTTTGCCCCTTTACCAATTTTTCTGTCCGTTCCACTTTTGAAAATTCTGAAGCCATTGTAGTCAGTGATTTGATTATCAGGAAATCTGGTCTCTTGTACTGCTAGGATTTGGATTTTCAGCTTCTTTAATTCTTCTGTTAATGTGTATAATTTTCCGGTTTGTATTAGTGTCCGTATGTTTACTGTTCCAATGTAATCTTCATTTTTGGAAAGTTTTCCAGAGTGCTCCGATCCACTCACAAGTCGTGTAGGTCCGGTCTCCCCAGAATCCGATAGACCGGTTGCCACCTTTCTGCTAGGTGGGTGGATTTCACCACCTGGGGTACTTTTGTTATTACATACACGAACCATGATTTTACTTGTAATTGTATTTTGGTCTGACATGTGCCAGTTGGTAGGATCAAGGTTGTGGAGCCTTGAAACACAAATCAGCCGCCACTAACATGTGGAACAGACGCTGTCGGGAAACCGCCACTGACATGTGGCACCGTCGTGCCCTAGTTTGCTAGTTTTGGTCCACCCCGGGTATTTTATTTCCCCGGTACCCACCATATCTGGTGAGCATTCCCCTATCCGCCACCTGGGGAGGCGCCTGGTAGGAGACTAGCAACTACCCCAGGGTTAGTTTATTATTATTATTATTATTATTATTATTATTATTATTATTATTATTATTATTATTAATAAATATTATACATCTAAAAACACAGATGATGTGACTTACCGAACGAAAGTGCTGGCAGGTCGATAGACACACAAACATACACATGAAGTTCAAGCTTTCGCAACAAACTGTTGCCTCATCAGGAAAGAGGGAAGGAGAGGGAAAGACGAAAGGATGTGGGTTTTAAGGGAGAGGGTAAGGAGTCATTCCAATCCCGGGAGCGGAAACACTTACCCCAAAATATCTGCTTGTGTGTGTGCGTGCGTGCGTGCGTGCGTGAGTGTATACCCCTTCTTTCCCCCTAAGGTAAGTCTTTCCGCTCCCGGGATTGGAATGACTCCTTACCCTCTCCCTTAAAACGCACATCCTTTCGTCTTTCCCTCTCCTTCTCTCTTTCCTGATGAGGCAACAGTTTGTTGCGAAAGCTTGAATGTCATGTGTATGTTTGTGTTTGTGTGTCTGTCGACCTGCCAGCACTTTCATTTGGTAAGTCACATCTTCTGTGTTTTTAGATATATTTTTCCCACGTGGAATGTTTCCCTCTATTATATTCATATCATTAATAATAATTATTATTATTATTTTAAAGATAATTGCCCTCAATTTAGATATATCTGTCAAAGTTCTTTCACTGTTGCCCTTTGAATTTTTTTTTTAGTTTACAGAAGAAGAAAAATTTTCAGAAATGCCAATCCAGAAAAGTTAGCCATGGTGCAGATGATGCAGATTTTGCTCCAACAAAGGAAGAATTAAATACCCTGAATTAGTCAACTAAAGAGATAATTTAGAGATGCATCGGTTTTTGGGAATGGTTTTTGATACCTGATTGACTGGGCTCCCTCATATTCGGCAACTTCAGCAGTCGAACTGGTGGCATCTTAACGCTCTTCGTTGCTTGAGTCGCACCAGCTGGGGTGCCGATCGGTCTACCCATCTACGACTGTATGAGGCGTTAATTCAGTCCCGTCTAGATTATGAGAGCCTGGCTTACGGTTTGGCATACCCTTCCACATTGTGGTTGCTGGACCCCATCCACAGCGGGATCCGACTCGCCACTGGAGCTTTCCGGACAAGCCCTGTCAACAGCATACTTGTGGAGGCAGGTGTCCCTCCATTGCAGTTCCTGCGCCAACGATTACTGGCCGATTATGCTTCCCATGTTTGTAGCTTGCCCGGGCATCCCAATTATCATCTCCTGCTCCCTCACTCACGTCGTACATCTTCCAGAATGGCAGCCCCAGTCAGGGTGTACGATCGCGGTTCGCGTCAGAGCTCTTCTCTCTGGGCTTGAGGTTTTCCATCTTCCACTTCTTTTCCAGGCCTCTCTGCATATACTCCCGTGGTGTGTGCCCCTCCCATGCCTTCGGCTCGATTTGGCACATGGCCCGAAGGACTCAGTCCCTCCTGAGGCCCTCTGCTGCCGCTTCTTTCAATCCTTGCCACCTTTCAAGGCACTGATATAGTCTATACTGACTGTTCGATGGTTGCTGGTTGTGTCGGTTATGCTCTTACTCTAGGGGATTATTATGAACGACACTCATTTGCCGGCTGGCTGGCTGCAGTGTTTTCACTGCCGAGGTTGTCGCCATCTCTCGTGACCTAGAGTATATCCGCTCCTGCTCAGGTGAGTCCTCAGTTATCTGTAGTGACTCCCTGAGTGGTTTACGAGCTATTGACCAGTGTTTCCCTCGCTCTTGTCTGGTGATGGCTATCCAGGAGTTCCTTCATATTCTTGCCCATTGTGACCGCTCTGTGGTCTTTGTGTGGACCCCGGGTCATGTAGGCATCCCGGGAAATGAACGTGTTGACACACTGGCCAGATAGGCTGTTGGTGCATCAGCCTTGGAGATTGACCTTTCGGAGAGTGACCTCAGGTCAGTTTTGCGATGGAAGGTACTTCACACCTGGGGTGAAGAATGATGTACAGACAGTAGCAGAGCCAGAATGGGGAAGGTGTAGGCACATTTATTTGGTCCAAGCCTTGTTGACACAAATTTATTATTTAACAATAATTGGTTATACATCCAAGTTTATACAATTAACAGTTTAAAAGGAAATTTTAGCAATAAATTTTTTTTAAACATTCTCTAGAAGAACATGCAGCCCCACTCTGAAACATTACATAAAGGTACTGTTAGTAAAGGGTGTATTATATCGTACAATAGTGCAACATGTTCAAATATTAACAATTACGCCAGAAAAATATTGAACTTGTGATTTGTACCACATGTAAATCAAACCTTTAAAAAATCCAATTTGGAAAGAGTGCAACAAATTCCCTATTATCTGCTTAGGAAAAAAAAAAGTGGCAGTGATAATCATCGGCCTCCTGATTTCACTTAAGCTTACGTAAACCCTACACAAATGTCACTTATTTTTCTCTCATGTGACATCAGTTCACCTTTCATGACAAATACACAAAATTTCAAAATTATTTTGTATCAACTAAGTAAGCTACAAGACAGAAATAACATTAATGACTGGTAACATGAGTAAACACTGTCAAGTTTTCGATTTCACAACGGTTGTGTTATCTAGCAAATTTTCATTTAAATACCCGCCCTACGTGTTCCAAAATAACAACAGCTGGTCATGGAGAACCACGCTAAGCAAGCGAGCATTCCGTCCGCCCCACGTGCTCGCAAACAGCCATACTCATCGCAGTCCTTAATCGGCAGGCACCAGTTGACTTCCCGCCGCTTCCGTCCTGTCGCCATATCCCGACCGAGCCGCCCTCCAAAACTGTTGCTACGTGCACAAGCGCCAACAGCACTCAGCGATCACGCCCCCTATCGCTGCGGCGAAAACAAGTGAAATAATCTCGCAGGTAAATCGAGCTGAGCCGTGACACGGCTCACCCTTCCTTCACCCAACAAACTTCGGGCCATCAAGGAGGCTACCGGTGCGTGGCGCTCCTCCTTGCGGGTCTCTTGCAAGGACTCTGTTGTCCTCTGCCGGCTGCGCATTGGCCACACCTGGAGGACGCACAGCTATTTATTGCACCACGAGGACCCACCTATATGTCGCTGCGAGTCAGCTTTGACTGTGATCCGCATCTTGTTGGACTGCCCGCTTTTAACTCCGCTCAGGCAGACATTTGCGCTGCCTGATACGCTTCCTGCACTTTTATCAGATGACGTGATGACAGATTTAGTTTTGAGTTTTATTCGTGCAGGGGTTTTTATTGCTTGATCTAAGTATTTTTCCTTTTTTTGTGTTGAGTGTGGCCTTTGGCCTACGATTTTAGACTGGGGTTTTTAGTGTGTTTCTTGGTGTTGGCTTTGCGCTTTTTTTTTTAAGTGGTCGGCCAACCACTTTCACACTCGGTGTGATTTTAATTTCTTGAATCTGTGTCTTTCTTGTCCTGTGTCGTCTCTTGTCATCTCCATTGTTTGTTTTTATTCCTGGTGGGTATTTAAAGTTCATGGAAAAAGCTACCAATGGCCCTAGTAGTCTAGTCCCTTCAATAGCACAAACAAACCAACCAATCAATCTGTGTTGCCGTCTGTCAGGAGGTGGTGTCACTTTGGCATTGCCAATGGTCCTCCCTTCACAGAAACAAGCTGCGGCGTATTGAGCCTCTCCCAGCAGCTTGGATAGTGACGTCCTCTCAGCCCTCCAGCCGGAGGAGGTCATTTTAGATAGGCCGCGTATTGTGCATTGCCTTTTTAGCCATCGTCATTTTATAAGTGGCACTTCCTCACCACTTTGTACACATTGTACCCAAGCTCTAACTGTCCCCCACTTCCTGACAGAATGCCCTGTGTAACTGTTTACCTTCGCGCTTGGTTATGCTGTCTTGAGTTATCGGCCATTTTAGCAAATGATGCACGGGCTGTCGACCTTGTTTTACTTTATCCTCATAAGCAATATGGTTAAGGCCTTTTAATTTTTAGTTTTGGACCTACGTTTCTGTATGATGACTCTTTTAGCACTTTCTCCACATGCCTGTTATCTGTCTTCTCTTATGTCAATTGGGACTGACGTATAGTCATTTTTTAACTCCTCTGTCTTCATGTTCTATAGTTTTGACTAGGGCGTGTATGACCCCAGTTGTTTTTGCGCCCTAAAGCAAAACAAAACCAAACCAATCTACAGGTATTCTCACATCATTTCAGACTAATCATCTTTAGGTATTAGCACATCATTTACAACCCCTTTTGTAGTAGTATTTTTAATGTGGTGTTAAAATAAGTCATCGTGCAGCACTAGCATCAATAGTCTTTTGTTTGATAGCACTGTAAGAAAGTTGCTATGTAGGCTGTTCTAAGTAATTATATGGTATCTGGAGATGATTGAAGTCAGTAGTCAATAAATAATTATTTTATCAACAGCTGTTGGTGGTCTTGCAATATGATCTGTTCCAAATAACATACTTGGCACTTACTGACAGGAACTCCACAATAAAGAAAGAAATTTCATCATTGAAGCATATTAATTAAAACTACCAAGCTTTTTTTCTTTTTAAATGATAAATTTGTGAATAAATAAGTGACTGAAAAACCAATTTGTTTATGCTTTTCAGATAACTTGTACGATTTTTAATAAACATACTTTGTTTTTTTTTATTTTTACAGAGGCAATGAAGAAGCAAAGGAATTTGTGATGTCATTGTATGATAATTCGATGTTGGATGAGTAAGTAAACCATTGTTGTTGACTACATATCGCGGTACTGGGGCTTGGGAGTTTTGCATAAATTCTATATATGCAGTGATTAAGCAAAAAAATAAATACTGAATACTGCAATATTATTTACTCTGTTAAATATTGTGGACTTGCTCAAGACTCTGAAATAACCCAGTACCATGATAACATACATGCAGACATCAGCTATTCTGAAGTATGCACGAAATAATATTTTATACACAGCGTGCAACTCACTGCCTTCTCAGAGATAGTTCGCGTAAGCGCTGCTATTATGGAGAGAAAATGTGTGCGCTTCTACACAAACTGTAATGATTAAGTTGGTTCTCAGGGGCTACTGGTCATTTATGTGCCAACTTTCACAAAGAAACTGAGATGTATTTTTTAATGCTTCATAAATGTAATATTTTTCTGTATTTACTATTCGTTATCTGCAAGGCAAAAACTGAGGAGAATCTCATCTGCCGTTAAGCGGCCAATCTTAAACATACTGAACTCGTTCAGTAAGAAAACATTCTTTGAAACTATTAAAAGATCAAAATAGAGAAGTCTCTTGCATTTACATTTAATATTACAGACTGAATTTCTAACTAAAAAATATGATCAGTGTAATGGCCTAGCAAATGCTACTAGGGAAAAAGCGCTCCCCGCAACACGAAGTTATGAAATAGAGTTATTAATTGCAATTAATGGTGGCTATTATTGGAGGTGCTCACTAATTTGATAATAAACACTTTCTAATAACAATTGGACATATATTCTGATAACTTACAGACAGACTTACATGTAATCAGATTGTGATAAATGGCGGTCTCCCGCTAGACGAAACAAGCTAGGACGAAAAATCTAACCCACAAATAAATTATCTCTGAAATTCTTCATCTCGTGACACAGATACTATAGATGAAAGGCTATTTGTTAAACACATCACTGTTTGCGAGCTTTACAGATAATAAACTAAACTTTGTAATATTTGATATTCATTGCGCACACGTACAGTCTTTCAACAATGTATAGTTCACATGTCACTATTTTTAACATACACAAAAAACCCTTTTTATCTTTCTCAAAATGTCAGTTTATGTAACGTTCTGTCACTGAAAATAATTGAAAAACAAGTGGAATAGTCTGAAACTGTCAGTGGTTTAGTATGAATTTTCAGGAAAATTCAGGCGTTAACTTTTGGCTGGAATCCCTCCTTAACCTTTGATCTACTGAGCTAAATTTTTTTCAAATTTTACTGAGGGCTGCATTTTGTACCCGCTATGTTCATTTTCTAAGTTGGAGTATATTTTATATTGTAAATTATCTAAACTTTATTATGATTACAATAAACTTTGTTATAAGTTTGGAAGGTAGTTAACGAGTAAAATACTCAAAGATAGTTCATTACATTTTTATTAAAATTTATTTCAAGTGCAGTCTTTTAAAATCAAAATTTGATTTACCTGTTACAATTTGGTGGTAGTCTATTTCTTTTGTTGATAAAGAGAAAATTTAATTGTGACAGCAGCAGAACTTCGAACAATTTTTATAAACTACATGGATTATCTTATCAGAGTGATCACCACAAACCCATTCATCAGGCTGCTAGTCCGTCTTCCTGTCTTTTCTTGATTCAAATAGGACTTGTCTTTCACATTGCCTGCCAAGAGTTTTTCTACTGTTTAGGCTTGTTGAATTTCTGTGGTTACACCCATCAAATTCATTACACTGAGGACATGTTTGCTCAAGGTCTTTCAAACTTTTCGCTCTTTAGTTCTGTGTGAGGTCTCACTATTCCGTCTCCCAAAGCAAGCAGCAACAGATGCCAGAGGACAAAAGCATACACACAGGCAATATCTGAAGAGTTCCATAGGTCTCTCATATTCACAACAAGGTCGCGCCAGCCTATCCGATTTCCCACATGCCGGACAGCTGCACTTAGTTGTGACTCCTGCAATGGTGGAACATGCAGACACTCTCGTTCGAGGTGATACAAATCATGAGCAAACTTCTTGCTGCTCAATTGGACGTCTCTGTTGGTAGTGCTGACACATTTGTCCATTAGTTGGCGTACTCAAAACATCCTCCCACATGTTCAAATATGGGTTCATTGCTTTGAACTGAAAACAACCTTTGGCCCATAGTCATGGCGACAGTCATCTGGGACTCGGAATGGGTTACTCTGATTGATATCCACCCCCATGATGCAACGATCCAGTCTGAAGCATATTGTGCTACCCTCGGGAAGTTGAAGAAATGATTTCAGCATGTTCATCACCACAAAAATGCAAACGAATTTCTCCATCTCCATGATAAGACTTCACACAAGTCTGTGCACCTGAAAGCAGCTCACAAAACTTCCATCTCTTTGGCCCAATGAAGGATATACTCCAGGGCAAGCAGTATGTGGATGATGGGGAGGAGGTTATTGGTGCTGCAGAGGGTTGGCTCCGACATTGACCAGTAGGGTCGTACCATGCAGGCATACAGATCCTCCTAGTAAGGTGGCAAAAGGCGTCACATAGAATGGAGATTGTGTTGAAAAATAGGCTTCTGTTGCCAGAAGACTGGGGAATAATACAGTGTATTGGAAACGCAAATAAAACTAACGAACTTTCACAAAAACTCATCACTTATTCAACACCCCTGTGTGTAACACATTTGAGTCATTGAAAAGCTGAACAATATTTTTTATGTGCCTCTCTATTGCTCGGCAGGTTAAACTTATTGTAAATGGTTACCCTGGCTAGACACACAATACAACCTTACTGTTATTGTGAGAGTGAAGGAATCTGTAAACCCGCTGTGGTACTCCTGCCTGTCGTAAGAGGCGACTAAAAGGTGTGTCACACGGTTCGGCCTTATTGTGATGGCCCCCCTGTAGGGTTTGACCTACATTTTTCAAAATTTTCCTGAAGAACGAGCCAATTGGGGAAGGGCGCCTTATATTGTGCATTGTGTCTGTAATGCACTGAGACCTGTTGCATCCTTCGTCGACGTTGATCTGCGCTTCTGCTCATTTGCCAACTGTTGGGCGAGATCACCCTCCTGGGTGCATATTTTTCCATCGACTGTGCAGTATTTTTTTCTGCGCTGACGATGATAATGAACTTCTTTTCCTTGGTTGCACCTGATACCTGGCACGGCAGCCAGTCCATTGTGGTGGGGCCGCCATGTACCCTGTTGGTTGTAGCCCCCTGACCACACAGGGGCTTGCTCTGCTGACGCCTACACCCCATGTATGCCAAGGGGTAAATGCCCATCTCCCTGGGCCATCGGGACTCCCAGCAATGGTCATCCTGCCAGGTGGGCTTTGCTGCAGCTGGGTGGCGTCCGTGGGGAGGGCTCCTGGTCGGGAGTGGATGGCATGAGTCCGGATGATGTGCGATGAAGCGTAGTACATCATCTCTTGCTGGTGGTCAAACACCAGCAGTCTCTAAGTGTTCACGGGCTCAATTCAGCGCACAGAAGTACGACCCCAAATCATTCCCCTCCCTGCTCACACCATGGTACCTTGTATGTTCGAGAGCTGATGCAGAATCTTTCTTGACAATGAAGCCTCAGTTTTTTGTTGAGCATTTAGAGGACCAGTTTCAGGAGGTGGAGGGCTTGTTCAAAATGAGATCTGGGACAGTCTTAATTAAAAGCAGCATCCTTTGCCCAGTCAGGGGTGGTACTTGCTTGTGACAAGCTGTCGGATTTTTCTGTAACCATCATGCCCTTTAAGAGCTTAAATATGGTCCAGGGTATCATATTTCACAGGGATCTTCTTTTGCAGTCTGACAATGAGTGGCACTCAAATTTAGAGCAGCAAGGTGTACATTTCGTTTGGCTTGTCCACCAGGGTTCGAGGGATAATCAAGTTGCCACCGGTGGCTTCATCTTGGCCTTCGAGGGTGGTACATTATCTGAGAAGGTCAAGGTGGTCGTCTACCGCTGTGATGTCAAACCATATATCCCTCTCCCGATGCATTCTTCAAGTGCTGGAAGTTCGGCCATATATCTTTCCGCTGTACTTCCATCGTCACATGTCGAGATTGCAGACGCCCATCACATCCCAATACTCCATGTGCCCCGGCTCTTATCTGTGTCAACTACGGAGAGCACTATTTGCCTTGCTCGCCTGACTGCAGGATTCACCAGAAAGAAAGGAAAATCATGAAATACAAGGCCCCGGACCAACTGACCTACGCTGAGGCTAAGAGAAAATGTGAGAGCCTACATCCTGTGACTATGACCACTTCATACGCTGCCACTACAAGAACAGTTGTAACCCCTTCAGTACTGCGAATTCCAGTCAGCTCTCAGAGCCAGAAGGCTACACCTACCCCCTTGATAGTGGGGGCAATTTCCCCCCCCCCTCCCCCCTCCTTCTCCTGTTGCTCCCACACCACCTACCTCGGGAGCACTGTCCTCCCCCCCCCCCCCAACCATCGAGGACACCAGCCCACACTTCCCAGCTGGAGAAGCATAGGTCTTCTTCGGCTCCTCTCACCAGGAAGGGTTCCCTTGTGTCACTGCCTTCCGAGGTTTCTGCTAGTGGGAAAGAGGACACCTGCCAGTGGCTGAATTGCCCAAAAGCTGCTGGCACCCACACCACTGCTGCCTACAAGCAGGTGCGTCTGAGGATGGGGTGGAGATAGTGGCATCTGCTGAGGACCTGGATCTCGCCGGACATTCAGACACAATGGATATAGACTGCTCAGGCAATAAGTCGGTGGCGGCAGGGACCCTGAGGCGTAAACGGCCTCGTTGAATGTTCGATGCCTTCCCAGTCTCATGATGTCCTCCTCCAGTGGAATTGCAGTGGTTTCTTTCCAACGCCTAGCTGAGCTACAGCAACTGTTAAGCTTTACATCTGCTTTCTGCATTGCTGTCCGGGAAACCTGGTTCCTAGCATCGTTGTGAGGGTTGAGCAGGTGATTACAACAATCGTTAATGCAGCGGAAAATGCAATCCCTGAGTGTATTAGCAGCACTGATTATCAACTTCCTAAACTTTTCCTTCTTTTGGGAGATTTTAACACCCATAACCCCACGTGGGGTGGCACTGTGCTTATTGACCGAGGCAGAGGTGTCGAAACTTTACTGTCTCAGTTCGACCTCTGCCTCTTAAATACTGGGGCCGCCACACATTTCGGTGTGGCTCATGGTAGTTACTTGGCGATTGATTTATCCATTTGCAGCCCAGGACTTCTCCCATCTGTCCACTGGAGAGCACATAGTGACCTATGTGGTAGTGACCACTTCCCCATCTTCCTGTCACTGTCCCAGCACCAGGCCCACAGGTGCCTGCCCAGATGGGCTTTAAACAAGGCGGACTGGGAAACTTTAACCTCTGCTGTCACCGTTGAATCTCCCCCACATGGTAACATCGATGTGATGGTTGAGCAGGTGACTACAACAAATGTTCCTGTGGCAGAAAACGCTATCCCTCCCTCTTTAGGGTGCTCGAGGTGTAAGGTTGTCCCTTGGTGGTCGCTGGAAGTCACTGAAGCAATTAAGGAGTGTCGGCGACCTCTACAGCGGCATAAGTGGCACCCTTCCCTGGAGCACCTCATAGCCTTTAAACGGCTCTGTGCCCGCATTTGCCAACTTATCAAACAACGGAAGCAGTAGTGTTGGGAGAGATAAGTCTCGAACATTGGGTGCCATACGTCACCTTCCCCAATCTGGGCAAAGATCAAACGTCTTTTCGGGTACCAGCCCCCAACAGGTGTTCCTGGTGTTAACATAAATGGTGTGTTATCTACTGTTGCAAACGCGATTGCCGAGCACTTTGCTCGAGCCTCTGCGTCGGAGAATTACCCCCCAGCCTTTCGCACTCTCAAACGGTGGATGGAAGGGAACATCCTCACATTCACTACAAGCCACAGTAAATCCTGTAACGCCCCATTTACGAACTGGGAGCTCCTCAGTGTCCTTGCACATTGCCCTGACACAGCTCCTGGGCCAGATCGGATCCACAGTCAGATGATTAAACGTCTCTCATCTGACTACAAGCATTGCCTTGTCATCTTCAACCGGATATGGTGTGATGGTGTCTTTCCATCACAATGGCGGGAGAGCACCATCATTCCGGTGCTCAAACCTGGTTAAAACCCACTTGATGTGGATAGCTATCGGCCCATTAGTCTCACCAACATTCTTTGTAAGCTGTGTGTCGGCAGTTGGGTTGGGTCCTGGAGTCACATGACCTACTGGCTCCATGTCAGGGCGGCTTCCACCAGGGTCACTCTACCACTGATAATCGTATGTCCCTCGAGTCTGCCATCCGAACAGCCTTTTCCAGACAGCAACACCTGGTTGCCGCCTTTTTTTACTTACGTAAAGCTTACGATATGACCTGGCAACAACGTATTCTTGCCACATTGTATGAGTGGGGTCTTAGGGTCCACTCCCGATTTTTATTCAAAACTTCCTGTCGCTCCATACTTTCCATATCCAAGTTGGTGCCTCCCATAGTTCCATCCATATCCAGGAGAATGGAGTTCTGCAGGGCTCTGTATTGTGTGTCTCTCTATTTTTAGTGGCCATTAATGGTCTAGCAGCAGCTGTCGGGCCCTCCGTCTCACCTTCTCTGTATGCAGATGACTTCTGAATTTCGCACTGCTGCTCCAGTACTGGTGTTTTTGAGCATCACCTACAGGGAGCCATCCTCAAGGCGCAATCATGGGCTCTAGCCCACGACTTCCAGTTTTCAGCCACAAAGTCGTGTGTCATGCAGTTCTTTCGGTGTCATACTGTTCCTCCAGACTCAGAACTTTACCTTCGTGACGATCCACTCACGGTAGTGGAGATATATCGATTCTTAGGACTGGTTTTCGATGCTCAATTGCCTTGGCTTCCTCATCTTCATCAGCTTAAGCAAAACAGAAGTGCTGGCAGCTCTTCAATGCCCTCCATTGCCTGAGCAACACGAATTGGAGTGCAGATCGCTCTACCCTGCTGTGGCTCTACAGAGCCCTTGTCCAGTCCCGAATTGACTATGGTAGTGTGGTTTATGGTTCGGCAGTGCCCTCAGCAGTGTAGTTACTCGACCCTGTGCACCACTGCGGGGCTAGACTAGCGACAGGAGCTTTTAGGACGAGTCCGGTGACCAGCGTACTGGTGGAGGCTGGGTCCCCTCCATTGCAGATCAGATGTGCACAACTGCTCACCAGTTATGCAGCACAAATTTGTAGTCCTCCTGATCATCCGAATTACCGTCTCCTTTTCCCACCCGCGGCAGTGCATCTCCCGCATCAGTGGCCCAGGTCGGGGCTAACGATTGTGGTTCACTTGCAGTCCCTTCTCTCCGAACTGGAGCCTTTCCCTTTACCACCTCTACTTGTGGTCCATTCACGTACTCCTCCATGGTGTACGCCTTGGCCGCAGCTTCATCTGGACCTTTCACTTGGCCCTAAGGACTCCGTTAACCCTGCGGCTCTCCGCTGTCACTCCCTCTCAATTCTTGACGCGTTCCTGGGGCTCTGAAGTGGTTTACACCAATGGCTCGATGTCTGATGGTTGCGTTGGCTTTGCTTATTTTCACGGCGGCCATATTGAACAGAATTCCTCACCTGATGACTGCAGTGTATTCACTGCAGAGCTGGTGCCCATTTCTCGTGCACTTCAGTATCTCCGTTCTTGCCCTGAGGAGTTTTTTCTTTTATGTACTGATTCCTTGAGCAGCCTGAAAACTATTGACGAGTGCTACCCTTGTCATCCTATGGTAGCGTCCATATATGCCCTGGAACAGTCCAGTTGTTCAGTGGTGTTCATCTGGACCCGTGGTCACTTTGGAATCCCAGGAAATGAACTTGCTGACAGGCTGGCCAAACAGGCTACACAGATACCACTTCTGGAGATGGGAATCCCTCATAACTGACCTGCTTTCGTTATTATGCCACGAGGTTTTTCAGTTTTGGGAAACGGAATGGCAAAATCTCAATAGGCACAACAAACTGTGAGCCAATCTGTGTAAGTCCTCGGTGGGGGCTCTCGCAGGGACTCCGTGGTTGTCTACCGGCTCCGCATTGGCCATGAATGGGCAACCCACGGCTACCTCCTGCGCTATGAAGACCCACCTCAGTGTTGGTGTGGTGCCCAGTTGACAATGGCCCATATTCTTTTACTCTGTCCTTCTTTGGCTGCCCTGCGACTTCATCTTCGGTTGCCGGACTCGTTATCATTTATTTTTTAGCAGCCAATGTCTCATCAGCTGATTGGGTTTTACGTTTCATCCGCGAGGGTGGATTTTATCATTGTCTGAGTTTTAGCGCATTTCCTTTGTCCCTGTGTGTCCTCCACCCTAGTGCTTTTAGGGTGGAGGTTTTAATGTGTTGCAGGGTGGCTGGGTTTTCCTTTTTGTTTTTATGGTCGGCCAGTCACTGTAATCTGCTTCCTTGGTTTACTCTCTTCTAACGATTTCTTGCATCTCTGTTGTTTTCTTGTCCTCTTTTGTTCCTTTTAGTGTTAGTTGCATTTCCTTCATTCTTGTGGTCTTTCCTTTCTTTCAGTTTTGTGTTATATGTCTCATCTGTTTTATTCTCACACTTGTGAAATTGTTTTATTAGGAGCAAGGGACCGATGACCTCATAGTTTGGTCCCTTTCCCCCCATCTTTTAAACCAACTAACCAACCATGGTGTGTACCCCTTCCTTACATCTGCGTCAACCTCTCCTTTGGACTGAAAGACTTAGTAGACTCAATGATTTTTCATCACCTGCTCCTGGACGTCCTTAACACATTTCCAGGCTCGAACATGATATCCATTTGACAGCTCTACAATTGGTAAACAAACTGATTTTGCCTACACACATGCAAGATGCATTGAACTACACTACTTGCTGAATGGATGCATCGTATTGACTGCACAATTGGTGGCCATTGCTTGAGCCCTTGGACAGCTTTGTTATTGCACTGGAAAGTTGTTCTTAATCGACAGTGAGTCCTTCAGTAGTCTTCAGGCTGTTGACCAGTGGTGTGCTCAACAGGCATTGGTTATGACTGTTCAGGATCTCCTGTATTAACTGCACCACACTGGACAGTCGGTCATCATTTTATGGATCGCTGGTTACGCTGGGATCCCAGTGAATGAACATGTTGGTCATGCTGTCTACCAGGATGCCAACTTGAGAGACTTCCAATCGACTCCATGTTGACAATTGTTGAAGGCTTGTAATGAGTATTGGTGTGCCCTGGTTTCTCCGAATAGTGCACAAACTGTAAAGGAGACCACGACCATGTGGCAGTATTGCTTTGTGCTTCATACAGGGAATCTGCAATCCTCTATTGGCTTCGCATTGGCCACACTTGGCTGACCTATAGCCACATCCTCCGAAGTGAGGAACTACCCCACTGTCAGTGTGATGCCCATCTCACAGTGGCCTGAATTTGGCCACCTTACAGCAAAACCTTTAACTTACTGACAAGCCACTTCTGGTACTACCGGACGATGCCAAAGGAGCTGATTTGGTTTTTTCTTTTACATTTGTTGTTGGTTGACAGACTTGTCATTGTTCTCTTTCCTGTGATTTTATCCTGTCCGTGTAGCTAATTTTCTAGTGATAGTGGAGTGTGTGGAAGGACCAGTCAGATGCATTATGTGCCCTGGGGACCTCCAGCTGATTTCTGGGCCAGGCAATTGTCCCACCTTCACCTTTTTACCCCCTCTCTCACTTCTATGTGCTTCTGTCTCTTGCCATTCTTGATTCTTGTATTCAGTTGAGTCCATTGGGATTTGTCTTCTGTGTCCTTCCTCTCTGGGGATTATTTTTGGCTTGACACACAAAGAATTAGTAACCGATGGCATTAATAGTTTGGTCCCTTTATTCCTCGAGTGGGCATGCTTATGTATAAAGTGCCCCAACCACAAATAATTGTCTTGTACTGTTCCATTATTGTTCTACATTTGCGATTCCATACCTATTCCTTCATTATTGTTTCAGCTAACACAGTGATAAGTTGTATTGTCATCTGTACAAGTGAGCAGCAGTAATATTAAATTAACAGCGAGCTATGTGAGGAAAAATTTATGATCCATGCAAG
This sequence comes from Schistocerca americana, assembly GCF_021461395.2. Taxonomy (NCBI): domain Eukaryota; kingdom Metazoa; phylum Arthropoda; class Insecta; order Orthoptera; family Acrididae; genus Schistocerca; species Schistocerca americana. The sequence continues at coordinate 97,663,835 of NC_060120.1, read as the reverse complement.
AAAACTATGCAGATTCTGAGCTAGCACCGCAATCCCACAATGACGTGGTTTGTTGGTACTGTACAGCTTTAGAAATTTTGATTGTGAGAAACTTACGCTGGAGTCTTGTTCTTTGCTGTGCCAGTGTAGAAGTGTGCACTGAATCGCCAATATGCACGTTTATTTATATATAAAATCCAACTTAGGAATAGAACAGTCTTTCTCTAATTTCATAGCACTATTTCATGAGAAATAGGTTAGTTTCAGAATTTTCGGATGCTTACAAAACTGTATTTTCATAAGTTAGTGGGGAATTCGTAGCAAATCAGCATTTGTGGCTCACAGTTCAGCCAACGTATATATCGCCCCTGAATTTCATTGTATATTGACGCAAATAAATGTGCAGTTTTCAGAATTTTCAGATGCTACCATTTCTTTTGCATTATCTACGAGCAGTTTGTAACAAATCTGGGTTTGTGATTTAGTTACTGTAGCAGATTTTCTAACTAACATGTTGTTATATCTAGTTTTCACTTAAAGAAAAGTAGCCCTATATATTATCTGCAATTATTGTAAATTAACTCAGTTTTCGAGTTTGCTAACACCTATAATTAACATCAAAACTTTTTAGGAAACTAGTAATTATACCCTCTGGTTTTTGTGTTGCCTTAATCGAAATCTCATTTGTGTATCTGCTTCTATTCTTATAGGGAATTAGCAACTTTTTAACTCAACAGGTGAAAAGATAATTGACAGATTTAATTTAAAGTTATTTGTTCACTGCCTCGTAATACATCACACCAATCAAAATGCAGCCCCACTTGAATGCTGTTTTCAAACATGGGAGGAGTTTGTTGACGTTGGTAAGCAGCTGGAAATCCCTGACTATTGTCAAACGATTGGTAGCTACTGCGAATTGGTATGTTGGAAGAGTCCCTAAGAGTTGTTTACCCATGATACCTGTACCAGAGGTACCTCAGGTACAATCCTCTCCTGTGGGTCCTGTCTTCTCTGCAGAAAGTACAGTATCTGTCATAACCTGCCACTTGACTGAATGGCGTGTCAGTGGTAGGTCTGGTGGACAGGGACCAGGCAAGACTCAGGGTATTGTATCGATGCCCCTAACCAACAAGTTTGAGGTGCTGTCTTTCACCGATTCTGAAACTGTGAGCGAGTGGGACCCATTCACCAGTTTTGAGGAAATCTGTTTTGTCCAGTGTCAAGAGAAGACTGACACAAAAGGGTAATGGTCTATTAATCATCAGCAGTTCAAACATACAGCAAATAATGGTACCCCTTAGGGAAATAACAACAAGGGACAGGAGAGGACACCAGGTGCACTCACTGTGTATGCCTGGGGACTCATTCAGCATGTTCAAGAGGCTATTCCATCTGTTACTGAGGGAACAGTGTGCAACTAACTGCAGATTGAGCTGCACGTTGTAACAAATGATGCCTGTTGTCTGGGCTCAAAGGTCATGCTTGGGTCATTCTAGTGACTGGAAGAGAAGGTTGAGAAGACCAGCCTTGCGCATGGAGTTTCGATGAAGCTCACAATTTGTAACATTGTCCCCAGAACTGATCGTGACCTTTAGGTTTGGAGTCAAGTGGAAGGAGTGAACTGGAGACTTCAAAGGCTTTGTAACCAGCTAGGCTGCAACTCCCTAGACTTGTGCCCGAGGATTGAGAACTGTAGGGTGGTCCTAAATGGGTCAGGTGTGCACTACACACCAGAGGCTGCTACTCAGGTAGCTGACTGTGTGTGTGGGGTACACACAAGGGTTTTTTTAGATTAGGTGACACTCCATCTGATCCAGATGACAATAGCTTTAAGAAACCCGGAATTATCAGTGTAAGATAAAAGGAACGCCTCCCACAGGTGATAGTATTAAAATCCTAATGGTAAACTGTCAAAGCACTCACAACAAAGTGCCAGAGTTTGAAGCACTCATGAAAAGTAGTGAAGCCCACGTAATACTAGGGACAGAATGCTGGTTGAAACCTGAAATTGATATCAGTGAGATTTTTGGGGAAAATTTAAGTGTACATCGAAAGGACAGCAAATGGGAAATAGAGGTGGTATATTTGTTTCAGTATACAAGAAACTCAAATCAGCAGAGATAGATATTGAAGCTGCCTGTGAGCTTGTTTGGGCATGAGTCAGTATCAGGGGTGGGCATAAAATAGTAATTGGATCCTTCTATCGCCCACCAGACACATCACCTGCTGTAATCGAAAACCTTAGAGAAAACCTCTGTTCACTTGTACATAAGTTCCCAAGCATACTGTAATCATTGGTGGAGACTTAAACCATCCAACAATTAATTGGGAAAATTACCATTTTGGTAGTGGTGGGTGTGATGAGACATCCTGCGAAACATTACTAAATACCTTCTCTGAAAACTACCTACAAGAAATAGTTTGGAAGCCCACTCACGAAACAATGGATGTAATGGCAATAAATAGACCTGGTGTCTTGGAAGATATCTACATCAAAACTGGTATCCATGTCCTTGACACATTTGTGCCAACAATGATTACCAGGGTGCAAAGGACAACTAAAACAAGCAGAAAGATATATATGTTCAGTAAACTAGAAAAAAATATCAGTAGTGTCATGTCTCAATGAGGAACTTGAAACTTTCAGCACAGGTCTGTAGGATGTAGAGGAACACTGGCTCAAGTTTAAAAGAACAGTTGACCACATACTGGATCGATATGTACCCGTCAGAACAGTTCATAAAAAGGGAACCTCCATGATATACAGTCATTGTGAAGAAACTTCTAAAGAAACCGAGATTACTTCATAACAGGTGTAAAACAAATCATAGGGCTATAGATAAAAGTATGCTGAATGAAACACGGTTAGCTGTCAAGAGAGCTGCGCGTGATGCCTTCAATGACATTTCACATAATACAAAAAAATTCTGGTTATATGTAAAGGCTTTTAGTGGTCCCAAAGTAGTCCCTAGCGAATGAGACAGGCACTGAAATTGAAATTGAGCGTAGCAAAGCAAAAGCTGAAATGCTTAACTCAATTTTGAAATTTTCCTTTACAAAGGAAAACTTAGGAGAATTGCCCTAACTTAATCCTCATACCACTGAAAAGATGAATGAAAGAAGTATTAGTGTCAGTGGTGTGGAGAAACAGCTGAAATTGTTAGAATTGAATAAAGCTCCAGGCCCTGATTGAATCCCTGTCAGATTCTGCACTGAATTTGCAGGTTAGCTAACCCATCTTCTAACTATAATCTGTCGTAGGTCTCTTTCCAACAAAAAACCGTGACCAGTTCTTGGAAAAAGGCACAGGTCACACCAGTCTACAAGAAATAGTAGAAGTGATCCACAAAACTACCCTCCAAAATCCGTGAAATAGATTTGTTGTAGACTCTTAGGACATTCTAAGCTCAGACATAATGAGGTATCTGGAACAAAATGACTTCCTCAGTGGTAACCAGTGTGGATTTTGAAAACATCGATCATGTGAAACCCAACTAGCACTTTTCTCGCATGGCATACTGAAAGCTTTGGATCAAGGCAACCAGGTAGATGCAGTGTTTCTTGGTTTCCGACAAGCATTTGACTCAATACCGCACCTACACTTATTGTCAAAAGAATGATTATATGGGCTATTGTGAAATTTGAGAGACTGAGGACTTTTTGGTAGGGAGGACAAAGCATGTTATCTTGGATGGAGAGATGTCAGATGTAGAAGTAACTTCGGGTGTGCCCCTGGGAAGTGTGTTGGGACCCTTGCTATTCATTTTGTTTATTAATGGCCTTGCAGACAACATTAATAGTAAAATAAAGGTTTTTGCAGATGATGCAATTGTCCGTAATGTACTATCTGAAAGAAGCTGCGTAAATATTTAGTCAGATCTTGATAAGATTTCAAAGTGGTGCAAAGATTGGTAACTTGCTCGAAATGTTAAATTTTGCACTTCACAAAACAAAAACATAGTATCCTGTGACTGTAGTGTCAGTGAGTCACAGTTGGAATCGGCTAACTCGTGCAAGCCTGGGTGTAACACTTCGTAGGGATATGAAATGGAATGATCACATAAGTTCAGTCACGCGTAAAACAAGTGGTAGACTTAAGCTTATCGATAGAATACTGGGCAAGTGCAATCAGTCTATAAAGAAGATGGCTTACAAATCTCTCATGCAACCCATCCTAAAATGTTGTCCAAGTGTGAGGGACCTGTACCAGATAGGACTAATAGTGGATGTTGAATGTATACAGAGAAGGGGAGCATGAATGGCCACAGGTTTGTTTAATCTGTGAGAGAGTGTCACAGAGATACTGAAGGAACGGGACTGACAAATTCATGAAGATACACATAAATCGTCACGAGAAAGTCTACTAACAAAGTTTCAGGAAATGGCTTTAAATGATTACTGTAGAGATATATCACACAAGGATCATGAGGATAAGATTAGAATAATTACTGAATGCACAGTCATTCAAACAATCATTCTTCCCATACTCCATATGTGAACAGAACAGGAAGAAACCCAAATAACTGGTACAATGGGACATACCATTCGCTGTGCAGCTCTTGGTGGTTTTCAGAGTAGAGATGTAGATGAGGCAGGTGTCTGCGAGATAATTAGTAATCGAATAAATGTTTGGCAGGGATCTGATGCAACTACACTGTTTAATGCTCCAAGTGGGTTGTTGTTGTGGGGTAACACTTGCATTTGGCAATAGATTGGTACAACAAAAGTTTGTTGTTATTTAATTAAACTAAGATTAAACTGTGAATTTGCTCATAAATGTTTACCTTTGAAACGTAAAGGCAGCTATTCTGTATGTGTGTACGAAGTACGCCGTGCCCACTTGTGTTGTGAATAATGGTGCACTCATTCAAGGGTTAACCCCATCAATCCACCCATTCATAAGTGATAATTTACATCATGTATAAGGAGTTAGTAAGGAAGTATTGTCATTTAATAATGCCACGTAGAACAATAATCTAGGGATATTTAATTAAGTAAGTCCTCATTGATGGATATGTGCCATAAGAATATTACATTGTGCTCAGCCACAGTTCTCATAGATAGCTGTGAGTTACTTTAATTCTAGTGTCAGTGTCACAGTACAAATTTTTGTTCATGAAATGATTATAAGTCTGTTAGAGTTCAGAAAGGGATGGATAATGATACTACTAAAATATGCTTTTTTAAATTTTACTAATTTGTTTATTAAACCTGATCTAGTTAAGGCATTCAGGCCCTTTCTTAGATCAGTGTTTCACACTTAAGTTTTTTTTTCTACATCATAGTTATCTAAGAAATAACAGATTCAATATATAGTACTGCCCAGAACGTAACACGATTTGTGGGACAAAGTGATAGCTGTGGAAGTTGAATTCATGTAATTAGGCATCCAGTTTTGCATAAAAATACACACAAATTATGATAAGTTGGACCAGGGACTAAAGAAAAAATGCAATTTAGAAAAAGTTTAATAACTGTTATCTCACATTATATTACAGTACAGTACAGGGTGATTCAAAAAGAATATCACAACTTTAGGAATTTAAAACTCTGCAACGACAAAAGGCAGAGCTAAGCACTACCTGTCGGCAAATTAAGGGAGCTATAAAGTTTCATTTAGTTGTACATTTGTTCGCTTGAGGTGCTGTTTTCTGTGCCATTTCAGCCAATAGAGTTTTTGGTCCCTTTTTCTTCGAAGGTGCTACTGTAACTGGACTACAGTATCTGGAGATGTTAGAGAATTGGCTGTTCCCTCAGCTCGAACAAGAAGCACAATAATTCATATTTCAGCAGGATGGAGCGCCACCACATTGGCACTTATCTGTCCGTAACTACCTGAACGTCAACTACCCGAGGCAATGGATCGGCCGCCAGGCAGCCCGTGACAGAGCACTTCATCACTGGCCTCCAAGAAGCGCTGATCTTACCCCCTGCGATTTTTTCTTATGGGGGTATGTTGAGGATATGGTGTTTCGGCCACCTCTCCCAGCCACCATTGATGATTTGAAACGAGAAATAACAGCAGCTATCCAAACTGTTATGCCTGATATGCTACAGAGAGTGTGGAACGAGTTGGAGTATCGGGTTGATATTGCTCGTGTGTCTGGAGGGGGCCATATTGAACATCTCTGAACTTGTTTTTGAGTGGAAAAAAAAACCTTTTTAAATACTCTTTGTAATGATGTATAACAGAAGGTTATATTATGTTTCTTTCATTAAATACCCATTTTTAAAGTTGTGGTATTCTTTTTGAATCACCCTGTATTATGCATTGCAACGATGTAAGCCAAAGTTATTGTGATGTAGAAAGCTTCATAAAATCATATCATCATCATCTGGTGAGTCATTTATTTTAGCATGCTAATAAATTTTTTATTCCCCATCTTGCAGCAGAAATGCACATTTCGTTGGAGTGTATTAATTTTAAAATTTGTAACCCATTTTCAATTGAACTGAGGCCTTCTGTCAAGTTTGCAACTGTCATTTGATCTTCTGATTGAACTGTGACTAAGGATCAGGTTGTTCAATGTTTTGCTCTTGCTCACGTGTTTCCATAAGCTCATCAGTTGTTACCTGATTGTGAGAGTCCAGCAGTTCTTGAACATCATAACAACAGAGCTCTAAATTTGTCTGGTAAGACTGACCACTTCTTCAGTCGCATTATCAATTTGACCAGGATCTGGTGTTGGGTTTCAGTGATGAAGAAATGAACACTATTTTTTTCAGATGCCATTTAAAGTTTTTTAGAAATTTCATGCCAAGATTGTTCTAAAATTCTCACAGCATCTGAAACATCGAATTGTTTACAACATTCTTTAACTGAGAGCTTGTTGTTTTCTCATAGTTTCATGTAGATGTGTAAGCAACCGTCTCATGTAGTTTGTAAGCTTTAAATGTTTTAATGACTCTGTGGTCCTTGTATTCAATGGCAAAAATACAACTTCCACATCTGGGTCAAAATTGGAGAAACAGGACAACACCCAGATGCATTGTGAATTAGAAGCGTCGCTTTAATCCTCAAGTAGGCGCACCTTTTTTCATAATGTGAGTGGGCACACGTGTACATGTAGAGAATGGCTGAGAGCAAAACCACAGTTTAATCTTAGATTAATTAAACAACGATAAAATAAACTTACATAATGAGCTTAAGCACTGTTTAATTAAACAATAATGAAATAAACTTTCATTATATCACTCTGTTGCCATGGACAGGTTTTACCCCACAATAATAACCTACACAAGAGCATTAAACAGTCCATTCACCACAGAGCCCAGCCAACCACTTAGTCCATTACATTATCTCATAGTCAATTACATTATCTCATAGACAACAGCCTCATTGCAGAATTGTGCTGCTAGCTCGTAATCTGGGTCATTTTCTTGCACTGATAATAAATTTTTTCCCACTTAGCTCCCTGTTTATTTTATTTTGCTGCTGCTCACTTGACTGTATGACAGCACAATTTATAGGTGTGATAGCTGAAACAATGGTGAAGGAATAGGTAAAGGTTTGCAATTGTGAAACAATTATGGGACAGTGCCAAAAAAAAAAAAAAATAAATAAATATTGTGATTGGCGCACTTTATACATAGGTGGACCCACTCGAGGGTTAAATGGGATTTGTTTTAGTTAGCACTAACATTCAATTCAAGGTAGGAAGTGATGACCAAACCAGTCTTCCAACAGGGAAGCTGTCGTGCAAGTTTTAGCATTCAACTTCAATGTCACTGGCTTTAGGTGTATTTTTTAAAGTTCGTGGATATTCTGAGCAATGAACCAAGAGAGGTGTTAATTTACACTCGCCAGCTGCATTCATGCCAACCATCACTGTCAATATCTTTGGTGACTTTAAAACACAAAGATTTTCTCTTCATGCGTGATAAGTTCTTTTAGGCATCTTCCAGAAGAGATCAGTTTCATGTCTGTTGAATATGTTTTGGCAGGTATATCTACCTTTTTCTATCATTGCATTGAGATTCACTGGATAGAGTGACAGAGTATCTTCTTTGGCACTTGCCACCTCTCCACTTTCTGCGATGCTATGCCCAATGTAGTGACTTTCAAATTGGTTAAACCGACTGTGTACTATCTTTAAATGTTTCATCTGTGGTCACATAGCCAGGTTCTTCTTTTGTTGTCTCAAACATCAGCTTCGCTTGAGAGCATGCCATGTTGTGATCAACAGGACAGTTTTGTTTTCACCTAAGCAATAATACCATAAAGTTTATAAATGCTACTTGAATTCAGAGGCTCTCTCTCTCTCTCTCTCTCTCTCTCTCTCTCTCTCTCTCTCTCTCTCTCACTCACACACACACACACACACACACACACACACACACACACACACACACTTGTTGTGACTGTTGATTCCAGAAGATCAAACTTTTTCACAAATTTTAGTTTTGAAGTCTTCGGTAATATTCAGTTTACATTCCAGTGATAAAGATTTTCAATGCTTGCTTGATTAAAATGAATCAGTTCTGCTTTGTATGGATGGCACACTTAGGATCTAACAGACAATCCAGCCCCATGGGTAAAACAATTCTGCATGAAACACGTCCAAGCCCATTGTAAGCTAAACATTCCATGGGCAAAAAGAGTGAGTAGAGGTGCATGGTGCTCAAACAGATGAATCGCATAACTTCAGATTTGTGTAAAATGGGGTAGCACAAGTCAGTAGTACTGTATCAGTGAAAATAATCAGTTTCTGAAAATATAATGTAGTTGGATTGATAAAAAGTAAAAATCTACTCACAGAGTGGCAGGAGGCGGCCTGCTTATGAAGATTGAAGAAATGTGCAAAAATTTGGAGACAGTGGCTTCTTAGTCTGGCAGAAGGGGTGAAGGAAAAGGACTGGTGAGGTTTATGAAATGGGGAGAGATCAGAAAGGTCATCCAGAACCCAGCTCAGGGGAGACTTACCAGGTGGGATGAGAAGGAAGGGGGATGACTTTTCCCAAATTCCCCCATTTCCTAAACCCCATCAATTGTTTTTCTTCACCCTTCACCTTCAGCTCTTCTGCTATAAGTAGCAGCCACTTGCTCTGAAAGCTTGCACCTTTCTGTAAATTTTGTATGATTTTGCTCCTGTTGCTGCTTGCTGAGTAGCATTTTTATCTATCTAGTTACATTGGGATGATTTAATATGAACAGTAGTAACAAAATAAAATTGATAATAATTATTTATGATTTGAATGTCTGTAGACAGAATGTGAATAAATAGTACTAAGAACTAATAAAGTTACTGCTACTTTGGCAGCATCAGCTGTTGCTACTACTACTACTACTACTACTACTACTAGTAGTAGTAGTAGTAGTAGTAGTAGTAGTAGTAACAACAAATACAGGTGTATAAGATTTACTTCCGGCATAGCAAGCTCTGAGGGAGGTTTAGGTAGACTGCACCACGTTAGATCAGTAGGAAATGATGGGGTTGGAAAGGAGAATGTTAGGGGTAATGTGTGTATATGGATAAAGATTGTTGCTGTTTCAGGAGGTATGTCTTTTGAAGCTGGAGATGTTACTCAGCTCTCTAATATAATGAAGGGGTCATTCCAGAGTCTGGTTACTCCGACTGAAAAGGACTTCAAGAAAGCGCAAAGTGATGGAGTGGGATTGAAAAGATTATGCTCTGATGGGAGTATTTCTGCTTCGTTGCATTAAGGTCAAAAAGAGAGATGAGTGACAGTGTATGTTTATAAGACAGTAGAGGAGACGGAGGGTGTGGAAATCTCTGGGCTTCTGTGAACATAGCCACGATAGCTGTATATAAGATGGTGACATTTAATCAAAGATTAACATTATACATACAGAGTGTTTCAAATTGAATAGAGGTTTTAAGGCTTTGTGCCATTTACTCCAAATAATACATCAGATGGAATGATCAAGAGTGAGTGAGTGAAGAAAGAGTTGAATGAGTGAAGGATAGTCGTGAATTAGCAATTTCAGTGATGTGTGTATTGAGACACCATTACCATTTGCAGTTTTTGCAGTCTTTAAAGTGTAGAGCATGGAACTTCAAAGCCAACTTCACAAACGAAATGGTACTGCATGGTGAAGATTTCCTTAATTGTGTCATGTTCAGTAGTAAATAAACATTTCACCATAAAGTGTGAACACACATAATGTACACATCTGAGAGTCAGCAGATCTGTGTGAGGTGGTACAGTTGCAACAAAACTCCCCTAAATTGAATGTTTTTTGTGCCATATGCTGGTTAAAAGTTTATGGGTGAAGCAGCTGTAACTGGATATTTCCTCAGTTGAAAAAAGCTGAACCACATAACTTTGACAGCAAGATGGTCCACTGCCTCATGGGATAACTCAGTATGCGATTCATTAAATGACTGTAATCGACTGCTGGTGGCCACAAGGGACCAGATGATAGAGCTTGTTTTGCACAACCTCCATGTTCATACACAATTTGATGCTTTGAGATTTTTACCTTTGGAGGTTCGTAAAGGATCTTGCATATATGGCTCTGCTACCAGCTGATCTGGTACACCGGGCACCCACATTGTGCAAGCTTGACAGTGTTGGTGCCTGTGCTCTCAATTCCCCATATATGTTGAGGAATATATTTGTGTCTTGTCACATTGCCCACATTTTCCAATGCACAAGATTTTGTGTGACAGTCGTGCATCCAGTGTTAGGAAATTACTCAACCAGAGCACAGGTCATTAGTTGTTGACCAGTCTTGGTCAGAGTTTTGCACAATTGCAGTAGTTCGGGTATTGGGACTGCCACTCTGCTCATCATGCACATACGTATGACCACTTTTAAAAGTTTTTACATAATCAATTCTCCATCCTTAATGTACACTATTTGCAGTTTACGTGTTTTATACTGTACTATGCAATATCTTACAGACATATATGCATGTTTGAAGGCATAGGCACTGCTACGATCTACAGCTGTATGAAATGGAAGAAATGTATTCAGAAATGTGAATACAGTTAGACTTCAGCTGCACAATTTATTAGCGACAAATGAAAATTTGTACTGGACTGGGATATTGAATAGTACACTGTAAAACACTCACACTGCAAATATTATTACATGTCTAAAATGGCTGCAACATTAATAATAAAGTATCTCCCTGTGCAGGGATCGCAGCAACTGCAGTTGTAGGACGTGGATACTCAGTGACACACAGAGGTTTGCTCTGATAGCTGGTTAAGGCGACCACTCATGTAAGGTGGGAAATCTGGGTTGGACACACTATCTGGCACAAACAAAAAAATTGTGTAGTGGGAGTCTTAATTGTATTCGCATTTATAAATACCTTTCTTTCGCCATTAATGAAGAGTAATTTCCTCTCCTCCACAACACTGAGCCCTAGTAGCTTCCAGAGCAAGCATGTGCATGTGGGGGAGGGAGGACAGTTCTCTCCATGCCCCCCACCCCCACCCAAAAAAAGAAACTGCAGGAAATAACCCCCTCCTGGTCAATATCTCTCAGTAAGGGTAACCACCCTACCCCCCCTCCCCCCCTTACCCCCAATTCATATCATTTCCTCATCTCCTACTACCCTGTGACCTGGCAGTAGCCAATGGCTGAAAGTGGCACTAGTGATGGGCTCAGAGTACCTTAGTCATCCTTGTTCCAGAATGCTACTTGTTATTCCTCTCACACACAGGTGAAATGGAAAAAGAGAAGAAAAATTCAAATATGAAGGTAAATTCAATTTAACCAGTGTGTTATTTTGTTCTTTCCTTCTACTTTACTGACTAGAGATTCTTTCCAATCTCGTTTATTGCCCTTACAAATCAGAAAATGCTATTAAAGGCTTGAATTTAGGAAATAAAATACAATTTTTTTAAAAAAAATCATCTGTTTCCTACTGCAAAGATACCTTGGCGATGGAAAAACTCGTTCACTTTACTGCGAATTGTTGAAATGTTAATTTTAATCAACAGATTTACACCATTTCACTTACACACCTACTTCAACATCAAAATGAATTTGTAGTTGGGAAGTGTTTTGAGTCCATCGATTGGGTATTTTACAGACCTTCCCGAATAACTCACTGGAACAGGCCGCAGAGTGTGAATTGACAAATATTTCAGTTTTTATATTACATGCCTCTTAACTTCTGGGCTGAGAATGTTTATGTTGTCTTGTTACATATTTTATATTAATAGATAGGTATGTAATACCCTGAACTGGTGCATTTGCTGAAAGTTAGTGAATAACCGATTATGTTTGTATTGATTCTGAGCTAAAAAATGCGAAATCCTGCTTGTCAAAGTTGACACAGTATCCTGCTAGATCTCTGCTCAGCACGTGACTGATACTGTAAGATATTATCTCGACACCCATTCCACTGCTGTGTCAAACTTTGATGATGATTACATAACTGAAATCACTATCATTAAATAAATGCGATTGAGAATTATTTGAAATCAAGATATAATAGCAATTGTTGTTACATAGACATTATGTCTCAAATTATTGCTATTATCACTATTTCCATATCTTTCACTTCTCCTCTTGTGATAAAATGTGGAAGGTGGCTTTCCTTGCATGAAGAATTCAAATTTAATATCCTATGCTGCCTCCATCTCATTATAGGTTAGTGTAGATTTATTGAACATTAAACAGAATGGTATGTTTTAGATTCATTTAAATTTATTATATCCATGAATTTTTTCTGCGTGTTCATAGAATGAGGAAGACCTATGAAAGCATCTTGAAAACTGATGAGCGGCATAAGAAGAACATGAGGGATCTAAGAAAGTTGTGCGAGACAGGATTAGAACATTTGTCTCTAGAGGAGGCTTTCATTAAATTTGGTGGAGACCGAATGCAAAATGTCCCAAAAAATGACCTGGAGGAAATTGCTTCACAGTTAGTTGACTCACCAGAAAGTAAGTGACAGGAAATGTGTTGAGCTTTCTTCAGCTATATAAATTTAAAATTGTAAAATGCTAGATTGTGAATGTGCGCAGGTGGTACTAGATATAATGATGGTTGCAAAGCTGAAATTGCTAAGAAATTTTAATAAAGTAGCATGTGACCAAGGCATCAACATTAATAATCTACTTCGTATTTTTAGAAGCCACTACAGTTTTCAATAACAGAAATTCAGGCTGTCATTCCTCCCATCTCCTAGGACTATTTCCTATGTGCAATTAAGACATTTTCTCAGGAAAGCTGACTTGTACCCTGCCTGCGAACTAGAACAAAACTCTAATGGTAGCACAAGGCAGCAGCTAGTAACAAACCTGGAGAATCCCATAGCAAACACCCAAAAATACTCGAACTAAGCTAGCCAAACTTTTGAAGAGCTGTTGAGTGAACAGGACAGAAATATGGCGCAACGCCCAAGTACTGTTGGAGATTACGGGCAGGGGTTGTAGGGGAAATGCAGAACTTTGGAGGAGAAGTGCCGAGCTAAACTGAACCCTACACTTACGTGGTGACCATTCAAAAAGATCTTCACCTCTGCTTTGGTTAGTATCTAAAAAGAATGCCACTGAAAATGTATTTTCGTTTGGCTTGTTAACCATTTGTAGCTTTCAGAGAAATGTTATGGGTGGCAAATTTTGAGTAAAACCTACACATTTCTCTGGCTGCCACGTTAAAATTTGCTTCTTGTGCCAAATCACAACAGAGTTTACACAATCTCACCTACTTGCAGACATAATTACAGGTTCTGAAACAGTGGTTTATTAAGTGAGGAACTGAGGAAAATTGAGGTCAGTAGCTTACGAAAAAGCTTCCAAAACCCTTAGCACATGTTGTTTCACCATCTGTCAGCAGCCCTTAAAAATTACATTCTTTGATTAAAAAGTCTGCAGTTACTGAAATAACTCTGTAGATAATGAATTTTTGCATAATAAGGGCATGGCAAAATACTGTCCTGTTCATGCACTATCATTTGTTAAAATACCATTTTTATACCTGAAACCATTCATGAAAAATGAGGACTGTTGTGGATATTTCACTCTGGCTTTATTACTGATGCGGCGCAATTGCAAATGAGTGTGCTACATCACATCAATTTTCTTGAGATTCATGATGGAGAGACACAGCTACTTAAGTCCACAGAAAAATTCAGTATGTTAGCTAAATTTCATACGCATCATCATCTTCTGTGATATGCACGAAACGCAAAAATCATAGCGACCTCTAATTTTCATCAGTCGTGCGTGCGTGCTTGCGCGCGCGCGCGCGTGTGTGTGTGTGTGTGTGTGTGTGTGTGTGTGTGTGTGTGTGTGTGTGCGCGCGCGCGCGCATTACGCATTGCTGACTGGCCGAAAGGTGGCAAATACGTATTGGTGTCCCCTTCGGAACAAACGAATGAACTTGAGCAGTGCTTTGGACAAAAATTGGTCACTGCACATCAGCCATCATATCAGACACGAGATCTACTCTGGTGTGGAACAAGTATGCCGGCCATGGTGGCCGAGCTGTTCTAGACGCTTCAGTCTGGAACCGCACGACTGCTACAGTCGGAGGTTCGAATCCTGCCTCGGGCATGGATGTGTGTGATGTCCTGAGGTTAGGTAGTTTTAAGTAGTTCTCAGTTCTAGGGGACTGTTGACCTCGGACGTTAAGTCCCATAGTGCTCAGAGCCACTTTTTGGAACAAGTATGTAGGTAAACATATCTACCACACCATGAGAGTGGCATGCTAGTATATTTTAACACATTGACAGCACCTGGGTAAAGGCATGGTGCTGTATTTTTACAATTCGACACAGCCAAAGCATTAAGCAATAAAAATTGACACTGTTTCGTTTGTTCTCTCACTGAACATGGACAATGTTTCAGAGTGTATCTTCTATTTTAGCAATGATAGTGAAGCATAAAACTTGGCTGGTATGCCTCAGGAGCTGAATACTTAAAAGGAACTGGCTACTTCTCAGCCCCTACTCCCACTGGTCTTTGGCCATGCACTGGGAAAGTTATTGTAATTGTTCTTAACAAAAAAACTCCTATCCACTGCTACCAGCAAAGAACGACAATGCGGAATTGGTGGAAACCATTATTTGTAGATTGAGGTGGTGTTTGCTGTATTTTGAGCAGACAAGGCATGATGAGTGTAATAGTAGCACTGCAGTCAAATGGGCTATGTATTCCGCTTCAGTTAAAACAATGATAAAAAATCATATATCTCAAAAATGTCTACAGCAGTTGCTTGTTCCATGGGCACATTAATGCTGAATTGCTGTTGTAGTATCACAGGCAAACTGTAATTTTATTAAATCCGTTACTTACAGACTCATTGCCTAGCTGTCTTTCATCAAAGTAGTATATATCAAATTTCAATCTAATCGACTGTGAGTACGTTATATTAGTGGTACAGTGGAATTCTTCATTGTCATTGCAAATGAGCGAATTGGTGCAGCGCAGTGCAGTGCAGCTGATAAGAATACTACTGTTGAGCTGCTACAGGTTACATTCAGGTTCTGATAAGGGCACTAGTCTCCTGTGCATGTGAAATTTGTAAAAGCTGTTGTCTCACAAGATGTAGTTTTATTGTATAACAAGAAACTGTCTTTATTGCTGCACCTTCCCTTTCGACTAACAATGCCACTGTGAATATTGCAATAAGAGAAATTTATCTGCAATGAACCTAGTTTTTAAACTAGATTATGAATTCTTTTGTAAGTTTCACACTCGATGGTGGTAGCGTCCCACAGCGTCATTTTACTGAAATTTATTGATGTAATTGACACGCACTTCAGTAATAGTAGTGTTCATTTGCGTAATACAGTAAGTAAAATATCTTTCAGTGCTCCTGGACATCAGTCTTAACATAGAATGTATTGGCCGTAATGTTGAAGTAATATTTTTTTAATAATCTCATTGTAATTGTAACTGTCATTTTTCCCATTAACTGCAGAAGATGATTATTATGTATCAGTTATTAATGTTGCAGATACAATGTGATGTATTTATTGTATAATTTTGTTCGCAGTAATGTTATCAAAGGAAACTAAAGAAAAGCTGTTCAGGGCTTGGGAAGAAAGGTTGAACAGACATCATCATCGTCATCATCTATCTACATCACCTACAAAGTTGCAGTGACCTTCCTATTCAAAATAAGTGAAATGTAAATATTTTGTTTGTTCATTGTGTACAGTAATAAAGTAATTTTTTTTTTAACAAAATGAGAACTGTAATTTAATCATCTGTTGACTCATAATGTTCCATCACATAAGATATTATTACAAAATTCTGTAGTATGTGTTCTAGGTACCAATTTAAGGAAGGCTGTTGAAAAGTAGAGCGGATGAAGAATGAAATGTTCACAAGAATATAATACTTGGGAAAAAGTGGTTTTAAACCCAGAAATAGGAGACCATATTGCTACACCTTTGTATTTAGAAAAAGTTGCCTTAGCAATTATTAGTATTAGCCAGCACAGGGAACTTTGAACCAGTCTTGTATGACTACAAAGATGGACCTAAATGAAGTTTATACAATTAACCGAAAGTAGTTTCTTCTGTGCATTTACTAACCGTATTTACTGTCTGTCATGCTACTTAATATATTTTTGCCCCACTACAACTGAAAATTTTGAAGGATGGTTACTACTAATTAGAACTACCATCCACAACTACTTGCTTGGATTTGCCACAGAACAAACAGATGCCGTAACTCAAGAGAACAGCAGTGCTTAGAGAAGACAGCAAGTGGAATGTAATTTCCATTTGATGTAGTGGTCTCGCAGGAGCACATGTGACTGGAGACCAAGACAGTGGGATTGAATCACAGCTGGATCACTTTTTTCACTCTGCCTTTTAACCTAGTATTCACCTTTTGATTATGTGAAAATACACATTTGGAATTATGACAATTCTGCTTCCCTCAGATTAGGAATTAAAATTCTCACTCTTAATTTCCAGCAAGTTCTTCAAACAATGGGTAGTGAGTTACTCAACTTTGAAGTATCATAATAAATATGACCAATAACTCAAAGAATACCACTTCATCATCAGGCTGTGATGTGTGAGAGTTTGAAATAATCAAGTATTTTCAAACAATGGATAATCCAGCATGAAATAATGACAATATTATGATATTACTAAATATTTTTCAACAAGTAGTTTTCTTGCAGTCATTGGAAAACAATTGCACAGCAAAAAACATGTAAATCCAAGATACCTTGTTTTATTTTTTATTCCACATGTAAAATGTTTTCCGAAAACACGCTTCAGCAATTTTGCTTAGTTTGGATGTAAGTTATTCCTTCAGCAGCACAGCAAATGACTCAACTTAAAGCTTTTCTTCCTTGAATCAAACCTAGATGAAGACACAGTTCTGTCCGTGGCACAGCGAAAAAATTTGCCATAAAGAGTCCACGACAAAGAATTGCAGCAATGAGTATCAACAAGAAAAAACACACACACACACACACAGTATCTGGCAGTCTGGCTCCAGCTGCCAGAGACTGTGTGTATGCATGCGCGTATTTTCAACAAAGGCCTTGTTGGCCAAAAGGTCACTTTCTGACAGTCTTTTTGCTGTGCGTATCTGCAACTCAACATCGCTGCTATATGGTGAGTATCAACTATCCTTTCCGCAATATTCTTACATTCTATCTTGGATTTTCCATTGAGGGATTATATTCGGTTACTTAACATTATTCTCGGAAATTTATTCATAACCTAATGCAGTGACCTGCAAACGAAAGACCCTACACAATGCAAGACTTAATGCTACCTATGCGAAGCAGGCTGTGTCGGTAAAATAGAATAAAATTACAAAGACAGGCCTAATAAATTGAAAATGGAACCAGGTTGGTATAGAAGAGGAGAATAGCTCTTTAGTTGAGCATCAGGAGGAGATCCAGTGGTGAAAGCAAATAAGGCAAGTAAGGGAAGAGGTAAACTTCGGCAATAATAAGCTGAACTTCTCGTAAGGCATGCCAAATGAAACTTTGGGGAAGTAAACACTCATTGTGAGGATAACCACATGCTCAGACATTTGTGAAATGGGCCAATAAGCCAAATCATAAACATAAGTGTGGCCTTTTCTACAATGTGTTAGGTCTAAAATGCCCAACAACACACAAGGAAAATAAGTCTCTTTATTTAAACTGTATCTTTCACTTGATGTGAGGAGAAGAGAGCTATACCAACCACCATATATTGACGCCAGCAAAGAGAAAATCATGGGTTGGAGAATATTTCAAAAATGTCCCAGAAAAGAAAACAGTGTTAAATTTGTGCGCTATGTATATTAGTTTCTAAAGATAAAATACTCTATCCAGCAACATTAATGTGATCACTTCTCGAAAGCCTGAATAACTGCCATCTGCAGGAAGTGTCAGAGTTTCTGGAAGATACTGACAAGGATTGGTGCCATGTCAACTCCAGTGGCATGTCTGGCTGTGCTAGGTTTCTCATGTGAGGATCCGTGACACCCACACGGCTTGATCTAGGTGGCCCACAGAGTCCCGAATGGTTTTAAATCCACAGTGTTTGGTGGCCAGAGGAGTACAGTAAACTTACCTTAGTGCTCTTCACACAGACACACACACACACACACACACACACACACACACTGCAAGCTGTGTGACATGTTGCGTTGTCTGGCTCGTAAACACCTCATGCCGAGGAAAAACAAAACTGCACGTAGGGATGGAAATGGTCACAAAGTATATATGCATACTTGTGTTGATCAACCGTGCCTTCCAAATTGAGTAGTTCACTCACAGCCATGAAAACATTATGCAGATCATAATGCTTCCTCCTTCGGCCTGGACCGTTCCGATGACTGTTGCAGGGTTATCGAACTGTTTCTCACTGTGTATCTGTCTGAAGGAGCATAAAATATCGATTCATCTGAAAAGGTCACCTTCATTACTCAGTGGACATCCAGTTGCAGTATTGACAAGCAAATTCCAGCTTTTGTCGCCAATGAACTGCAGTCTGCATGGGTGCACGAAACAGGCACAAGCTGCAGAATTCCATTTGTTAAGCAGGAGACAGTGTTTGTAGCCCATTTGTTCAACTGGGCAGTCAGCGGCTCAACAGTTGCATGCATGTGCCCATGCACATCTGTAGCTGTCATTCACGTCATGTCATGTAGGGCCCATGGTGCACCACAATTACCTCAGCACCAGTTTTGGATGGCGTCATCTTGCCACCCACTGTATACTTTAACCATTGCGGCATATGGACAGTTTGCAACTGTACCCATTCCAGAAACGTTTCCACCCTTGGCCAGTGATAAAGCCATTTTGAATATCAGATAAAGCACCTGTTTCCACATTAAGACAATGGCTGGACTGTTTCCCACATCCCCTCCCCCCCACACACACACGCGCGCGCGCGCACACACACACACACACACACACACACACACACACACACACACACACACACACACACCCGCGCGCGCGCGCTCTGTATATCTTCCACTGCTTGTGCTTGTACCTGTTGTCTGTGGGTGGTTATAGCATGTTGACGTCCAATGTAGATGGTCATTTTAATGTGACTGGCCCCTGTGCAGTAAGCATGATTTGCCATTTGAGGAATCATGAAATCAATTTGTCATCAAACATTAGCACTTCTGTGTAGATTAGTAGTGCAGGTATGATTAATAACTCGACAGTATGTCACTCATTTTGTGGTGGGTTAAAGTTTTTAGTTTGTACATTTGAGATAAAACTTTTTCATTGTGTTGCTGTAAGTATATCTTTGCAATAGCCATATCAAATAATCTTTTATTGGTGTAACAGGGGACGACAGATACATGTGAACCACAGTTTCACAAAAGTTTTCAGCAGATGTTGAGTTTATTATGTTTTTGTGTGCCAACTGCTTGTGTTCCCTAAAATTCGTTAATTTTTCAAATAGTCCTAGCAATTCCGCCATTTCTTTGACACACTCTTAACTTGCCACTTGAAAGCAGGTGAGTTAAAAGTATCGCTCTGACAATGGACACTTAACTCAAGGAATCGTTCTTATACTAGCATGAATGACAATATCTCGGACCTTAAATATCAGTTGAGGCTGTGTTTTGCATCGTGGATGGATTTAGCTGTGACTAAATTAATCGCAAGGGCAGAACAAGAGAGAATCTTTTTCTCGTCTAACATGTGTCGATTGACCTTCATAACAATGCTGTCATTATCTGTGAAGGTAGCTGAAACTTTTTCAGTTCAAACGTTCCATTTGAAGAAAATATCTAACACTTTTTTGGTGGTGTTTCAGTTCAGAAGCACCTAATGTTCTGTTGAGAATTGCCTAGAAATTGAATAATAATGTCCATAAATGATTTATTAGGTTGGTCTATTGTCTTTTTTTATTTGTATTTCACTGTTACTATCTGAGTTTACATTTTGTCATTTTGTCCTTGGAAGATAGCAAGTGAAGCTGTGAACACTAGAAAATGGAGTGCCAAGTAGAGAAATCTGACATATTCTTCCGATTGAGTTCAATAGTGACAGCAGCGAAGGCAGCCAGAAACGTATTGGGATAATGCCATTGGACATGGCATGGCAAGAGGATGGTTTTCTCGCTTTGAGAAGGATTAGTTAGACATTAGTAACTCTCCTCGTTCAGGAAGACTTTCGGGGTTTGATGAAGGTCCTTTAAATGCATTAACCACGATGATAAACGTCGGTGTACTCGAACTGGTAAATGTGATGAACTGTGATCATTCCACCACTATGCGACATTTGTACGCGGTGGGGGAATAGTTCAAAAATCGGGTATGGGCACCGCATCCGCTCTAAGCAAAAATCAGCGGGTGGCAATATGTGCATCTCTGCTTGTTGATCATCAATTGGTTGGTGAACAGCACCTGTATCATTACTGGTAACGAGAAACGGTGTCTTTATCCTGACATTAGGAAAAGAAAGGAGTGGTTGAGCCCAAGCAAAACAGCAACTCCCCGTAAAGACCTGCGCGCATCAACAAAGGATATTATTATGCACCTCGTGGAACAGCGACGGTGTGGTTACGAAGCTGTCTTGAGCATCCACGAACGAAATGAAATGATCCATTGTTGAACGACGTCGATATTCATGAACTTTTGTCATCGATGCATCGGCTATGTATCGCCATTCAAAACACTGATGCTAACTCGATATTTATGGACGACACACATCGATGTCTCGTTTGCATCCCAGAATACAGTACATGTCTTGGTCCGAAGAAACCTATATTCGGTGGGCCGTACACCCCACGAATATATGCTGTTTCTAAGCACCAGCACATTGGATGTCACGAGAACGAATCGTTATTGGTACGATTTGTCATAACAGAACTATGGGAAGATTACTGGTTAAAGAATTTACTATTTATTTATTATCGTGTTATAACCCCGACGTTATCAGAATAAACCGTTTTTAAGGCAACGGCGCAATAGATTCACGAAAAAGTGCCGTTCTTGTTAGCTTTTGTTATAATTAAATGTAAATTAATAATACAGCGGCGATTAAAGCCTATACAAGACTAGTCATCATCTTCAGTCCGAAGGCTGGTTTGATGCAGCTCTCCATGGTACTCTGTCCTGTGCGAGCCTGATCATCTCTGGATACTGCAACCTACATCTTTCTGTATCTGCTTACTGTATTTATCTCTTGGTCCCCTCTACGATTTTTACCCCTCCCCCACACACTTCCCTCCAAAACTAAATTGTAGCTGTGGCACAAATTTCTTGTCTCCTAATTCTATTCAGTACCTCATTAATTAGTGATCTATCTAATCTTCAGAATTCTTCTGTAGCACCACGTTTCAGAAGCTTCTGTTCTCTTTTTATCTAGACTGTTTGTAGTCCACGTTACACTTCCAACAAATATTTTCAGTTGAGACTTCCTACACTTAAATCTGTACTTGATGTTAACAAATACCTCTTCTTCATAAATGCTTTTCTTGCTATTGTCAGACATTTTATATCCTCTCTAGTTGGGTCATCATCAGCTATTTTGCTGCCCAAATAGCAAAACTCATCGTACTTATATGCCTCGCTTCCTAATTAATTTCCTCAGCATCGCCTGATTTAGTTCAACTACATTCCATTATTGTTGTTTTGCTTTTGTTGATGTTCATCTTATATCCTCCTGTCAAGACACTCTCCGTTCAAATGCTCATCCAAGTCCATTGCTGTCTCTTGACAGAATTAAAATGTCATCGGCAAACCTCAAAGTTTTTATTTCTTTTCGGGGACCTTTAATTCCTGCTCCAAAATTTTCTTTTGTTACCTTTACTTGTTGCTCAGTGTGCAGAGTGAAAATAAGAGGATATGCTACAGCCCTATTTCACTCCCTTGTCAACCACAGCTTCCCATTAATGCCCCTCGAACTTACCGTCTGGTTTCTGAACTAATTGTAAATAACCTTTCGCTCCCTCTGACTCCTGCCACCCTCAGAATTTCAAAGAGAGTATTCCACTCAACATTATCAAAAGCTTTCTCCAAGTCTACAAATGTTACAAACTTCTGAGACAAGTCATGGTGTCAGTATTGCGTCGCGTGTTCCCACATTTCTCCTGAATCCAAAGTAATCTTCCCCGAGGTCGGCGTCTACAAGTTTTTCCATTCTTCCGTAAAGAATTCGTGTTAGTATTTTGCACCCATGACTTATTAAACTGATAGTTCGGTAATATTCACACCTATCAGCACTTGCTTTCTTTGGAATTGGAATTATTATACTCTTCTAGAAGTCTGAGGGTATTTCGCCTGTTGCATAAATCTTGGTCATCAGGTGGAAGAGTTTTGTCATGGCTGGCTCTCCCAAGGCTGTCAGTAGTTCTAACGGAATGTCGTCTACTCCCGGAGCCCTGTTTCGAGTTAGATGCTTCAGCGCTCTGTGAAATTCTTCATGCAGCCTCAATCTGCCTAGCCATTTGCACTTCCTGTCGCTCTCATTTTTGAGACATTTGTATTCCTTTTTGCCCGCTTCATTTACCGCATTTTTGTATATTTCTCCTTTCATCACTTAAATTCACTATCTGTTGTGTTTCCCAAGGACTTCTACTAGTCCACGTATCTTTACCTACTTCGTCCCCTGCTGCATTCACTTTCATCTCTCAACGCTGCCCATTCTTCTTCTACTGTATTCCTTTCCCCTGTTCTTTTCAATCGTTCTCTAATGCTCGCTCTGAAATTTTCAACAACTGCAGGTTCTTTCCGTATATCCGGGTCCCATCTCCCTGATGTCCTACCTTTTTGCAATCTCTTCAGTTTTAATCTACAGTTCATTACCAGTAAATTGTGAACAGAGTCCGCATCTTCCCCTGGAAATGGCTTACAATTTAGAGTCTGACTACGAAATCTCTGTCTTACCTTTATAATCAATCTGAAATCTGGAAGTATTTTACAACGAAGTTCCAGTGTAGTGTAATGTGTAGACGCACCATGTTACAGTGCAAAGATTAGATCGGTACAGGGGTTGAATACTGTTGTATACTTTTTTCTTTTCTTCATCTTCACGTTTTTGAAAAGATTAATTTGAAATAAAATAATTTGAATGAATAATTTCATCGATATGATGAACTTTTATAGTCCTCACTGATCCGGACGTGTATCTTTCCTTTTTGTCTTACTAGATGTTCACGAATATTAAAGTTCTTATGTCTGCAGCAGAAAGAACAACACAAGTAGCATGTTGACAGGGGAGGAAATAGAGCTAACGCAGGAAATTTACACGCGTCCACTTTCGTGAACAAACTGTATTGTTTGCGAGCCAAATGACGTCAGCTCCACTGGAGAGCGCATACAGCGCAAAATCAGATTTAAGTAGCTCGTCCCGTGTGCTGACAGTGCTGTGTTTCGTGACGTTGGACATCCCGTCTGCGTGCACGTGAACGTTAGCTGCCTCGTCTCTTGTGCTGAAGGCCGTAGGAGATGAAATGTCTTTGTAGATGCTAAAGCTTCTTTCGGCATCCGCAGAAACTTTGCATTTACTAGGAACGTGAATACCCCAATATACAGATTATCCTGAAGACTAGACTCAGGTTTCTGTTTGACAAAGCTGCTCAACTGCTTCCTCACTCAACTAAAAATGCACCACAGTTTTTCCTTTTCGAGACCTTGTTGTTCTCATCGTTTAACAGTTGTAGACAGGTACTTGTAACTTTGGACACATCATAATTCTCTCTACAAATCATGGATTTCTCCGGTACCAGCATTTGCTGTCCGTTGGAAATTGCGCCTTTATCGGCTGGATCCAAAGAACGCGCAAACTCTGTAGGCAACAATATGACAACGAGCTTTAGTAGGATGTTCTTCAGGTTTGAGATGAATTATCTGCGATGACGTATTCGTTCTTTATATATTTACTAATCACATGAAGGGCATGGACCAAGCTTGTCACATACTTCGACTTTGGGAACAAATGTTTCAATTGTTTAACGGCTGAAGTCGTATGAGGCCTGGTCCGCAACCACTAGAACAACTTTTTCAAAACTTCTATGATCGATGGCATTATTGTACCGGCATTGATTTAGCTTTCTCCCGTGCTAAGGGAGAAACTGTAGTGTTTAAAACACATCATTCCATTGAGTCTATCGTCTCATCCAAAATAATTCCCGCGCCACATTCAAACCCTTTCTCCTTGATTCTTTGTATTATCACAGTCTAACATAACAGTCTGCTGTAAAAGGTGTTACCGTTTGACATATGGAGCGACACTAGCGCTCCAAGCGGCAGGTAAGGTGAACGTCAGACGCGTCGTAAGCATAATGTTTGTTTGCATTCATTTCCTACGTAATTTCCGAATTATTCGAGTTATGTTCTTGCCTCCAAGAGTTTGTGTAGTATCATAAGGCATCTACGTTTCTAAAAATGATTCTAACATATGCGCAAGTATGGACAAAAACCATCAATGGAGTGGCAAGCTACACAACACATTCGTGAAGAAACACTTGTGAAATCGGACAGAATTGCAGCTTACCACGTTGACATCAAAAGAATATAAAGACACAGATTCACATGTAAGAAGCACAGACATGTACCTCTACATGCAAAAGCGATAGACAGCTCGTTTATCGTTCTGTAGGCCTACTGTGTTTGTCATTGTCGCCTGTTGCCACATGTGCGACCTTCATCTTTATATTATTCTAAGTGGGACAAGCAACTGCCAAATAGTGGGAGACATATGCTGAAAACATTATAATGAGCTGATTACATTTCACGAAAAACCAAATATTTGAATAATGTTCAAACAATCTGTCTGTAGGCACTTTCCTTGTCCCGTAATAGTTTGGCTTCTGCACATTCTGACACTGCACACGCTTTTGTAAGACACGAACAGCTGCGCTTAATTTAACCACTTCATCGTCAAAGCAGGTCTGTGTTGATGATTCACACGAATCTGGCACTGATACATGGAGAGTCGAACCGGCTGCTTCTGTGTCATAGGACTGTTTTACAGCTTTAGATTGACTGTCGAATCTTTGTGGCAGTTTCTTCTTCATCGTCAGTTGAGGGGGCTTATTTGGAATGTCAAACACTGTGGGTACTGCATTCCAAACGAGTTTGTTATTGTCTGCGTTCATGAACTGGTTTTGTTCGAAATGTAGCGAACAAAACCTAATATTATTATACAGGTAAACTGGGTCTTTCTTCATACGGTCTTCTAGTCTGCTATTAACTAGCCATTTTCTGCTCCTAAAACGAAACATTCATCATTTATACACACACACAGTTTGCAAGTGAATCCTGACGATACAGTTTAGTAACATGTTGGTATCTCCCAGGATCCTTAGGAAACCTAAAAAAGAAATCTGTGGTGTCGTCTTCCTGTTGTTGCTGCAATTTATTGCGCTACAAACGCTCCCGATGGTAAAAACCATTGTATAAATCAAAATAAACAATCACTGTTCGCTTTCACGATCGCGCCGAACTCTCAGTTCAACCTACCGGCCGCGTGGGGCTCTGCTGGCGCTGTAGGCAACAAAATAGAGGCGAAGTGTCACGACTGTTATGCTAGACTGTGGTATTATTTCGTGGTAAACATGGTTTTTCCTTAAAGTACGATCTTTGGGTACTCATATCTTTGTGTTTGGAGAAATCCTTTGAAGGCTGGATGGTTCACCTTATTGAGTGGAATTCATGCTTGTGAAAGAGCTGTAAACAAATGAATGTTGAATCCCTTCAAAACTCGTCTTTTTGAAGAAAGTGTTGAAATGCATTTTGCAATAGAGGGTGCTGTGATTTTTTTTTTTTTTTTTTTTTTTTTTTTTTTTAAGACTCTTCTTTTGATGTGATGTTACTGGTATTTTTCATCTGACGAAGTTCCTGAATCGCACGTAGGTCATCCATCACATATCAGTTCCACCAATTTGTGTGGAATCTTACATGAATTTCTAGGCCAGAACGAAAAAAGAGGCATTGGTCATCCTTGGCATGGTAAAATCCAGTAATACTCGTTTGTTACCAAACTTACCTTCACGAACAGTAGGCGTCAGACTGTGGCGTTATTAAAAGTATAGAACGAAAAATATTTGTTTGCATTGTTGCACGTTTGTTTTAAATCAAGAGTTTACTATTTGCTTGTTCACTGCGAGCTCAGAAGACATTAATTCAGAGTTAAATATTTTATATCGATTCGAAACCATATACAAATGTAATTAGACTCAGGTCATTTCTCATATAAATAATAAAATGTTCTCAAGATTACTGAAAAGCTGCTATAAAAGCAAAAACGTCTTTTCAAAATTACAAGCACAATTTCACAATGTGTCTTTCTGAAGAGCTTTAATTTACCGCAAGGGAAAACATGCACACACAAAAAATCCTAACCCTGGTAATGGATCTGTAACTTAACCTACCTCTCTCATAAAACGTGTGTAAAATTTTTCAGCTATTTACATATTTCGGAACTTATTTGAAACAAATTACTACGTGAACAAAGACTTCTGATATAGATTGTAAATGAGATTATTTATTGTGGGATTTCAATCAATATTCAAAGTGTGTTTTATTGTTGCTTGGACTTCAGGCACATCTTACCACTATATTTTTCTTTACTTTTAAGTTTGACAGTTTCTTATCAAGACGTTTTTTCCTGACTGTCCGAAATAAAACCCTTCAACCAATTTCGCTGACTGACTCACTGGATCAGTATTATCGAATAATGGATGATTACTACATTATTTTACATATGAAAATGAAACATTTTGTCAAGTACAATAAAACTTTAAGCAGTCATATGTTTTAGATGTGGAACAAGTATTCAGACACTTAGGGTTTTCTTTTAATAGTTCTTGTCAAACTCTTGAGTTAAATCTTTCATGTCCAACGCCTTAGAAAAATTTTTGGTCCAGAAAATCAGCCATTAATGCCATTATTTAAAATGTTAATGATGTTTATGTTTGATATATTGAAGATAGGAATAAACAATATAAAATACCTACCTTCAAGGTCTACTTTTGTATTTATTTCAGTTCTTTGAAAGTGCGCAATAACGACAAAGTATAGTTATTCTAGAGCAATTTCTCACACAATTGGCTTGTGTGACGAAAAATCTGAAGTATTCTGGCACTCAGAGAGGTATGTTGCAATCAGGGCAATCCCATTTTCCTTCCTGCTTTTTTGTCAGTAAATTTTGACTTCGCCAAACAAATCCTGAAGACCCGTATTGGATCTTGCCTGGCCTTGAGATTCATGTGTAAAATAGATGATGCAAACACAAATAAAACGAACTGAACTGTGATTACAGCTGCAGGCTATGTAGCAACAACATGAGTGGCGAAAAAATTGTAGCAGATTGCAGCTTATCTGAATATGAATCTCTCTCCGATCCAGAATCACTGAATTCCTCCTGGTGAGCCTCCAAAATTTGTTGCTCACTCAACAAACGTGACATTTGTAGGCGACTTAACAGCAAACAGTGAAACTTTAACAAATACACACGCGAAACTCACGACAATGATAGCCACAATGGCCGAGTCACAACAACTCTGTCGTATGTTCGCTAATGTTTCTTTCGAAGAAAGCCTACAAACTGCCAATAGAAGGCACACATGTCAAGGGACAGGGAGCAAGACCGTCCATACGTTGTTCTCATACCACATGAGTCCAGTGATAAGCAGTACCACGGGATTCGCCACATAGCAAAAGTTTACAAATTCTGGGGGCCGAGCGCCAGCGTATAAAAAAATTGTATCAAAATAGATATGAACGGCTATTTACCTACCGTCCTAAGCAAATACGGCGGTGTCCATATGTATAACGAGTAGTACCAATTTAAGCTCATTTCTAGATGTGAGCGCAGGGCACACCATGCACTGTGTGTCGTAAGTTTGACATCGCAGATCATGAAGTAGAATTCCCTAACAATATTCGAGCCAGACGTAATAATCCGATCAGTCAGAATAGAGTTCTATTGATTACCAAGAAGATGACTATCGTATCTATTTTCGTAAGCCTACAATTACAGTCTTTCATTCATTACTTCTATAGAGATTTACTTTTCTTGCAGTACTTTTAGTAGGAGCCGTCTATACTACAATGAAGTGTGCTTTCTTGCTTTTTGACTATTGTACAACGCGTTGTAGTTTCTGCCTTTCCTTTGTGTTGTTTCTTTACCGAACGCTATGCACTTATAGGATACTATACTAGTGCTTAACAACTGTAGAAGCTATTAAGAGACTGAAATATAATCTTATCTAGTGTTGGCGAAATTTGCCGATAGGAAAAATAGAAGCACTGAAGAATTAGGCGAGCCTGTGCTAGGAGTAATGTATATAGTGTAACTCATGTAAGGCCTCCTTCAAACCTATCATGTTATATCTTCATAGATCCGATGATGGTACCTTTAATGCGTTGAAACAGGTTATCCAGTAAACAGTATTTAAGCGAACTTGGATTTTGAGTTATTTCTGCAACAGAGTGATCGCCCCACTACGCACTGTGTGTTTACTTCTGTTGTTTTGTGCATGCGCCTGCCTAGCATTTATTGGTGTTTGATCCGATAACATGGTATCGTTGTGGCTAAGCTAAAGTTCTTGCATTCAATGCTTACAGAATGGTATTTTTTGTATACGTATCAAAATGATTATGGTCTTTATTTTTAATCGTTAAATTTGGTTTTAAATATAATTCTTTCCTTAAATTTAAATTCTGATCCTTGACTGCATCAGTTCGATCATTGTCGTAATTATTTTGCACAGATTTAATTAAGTGAATTTGTATAAAAATGTGACTGCAGTTACGTAGCGTGAAAATTAAATTTGAAGATTCGCATGCAACAAATCCTAAATGGCAATGTTATTGCTTTGTCATTGTATATTACATCGTTATAGTTCAGTACTTTTCAGAAATCATTTGAAATCATTATAGAACAATAAAATATTTTATAATGGTGATTTTAGTGCTAACTAATCAAATGGCACATGTATTAATTCTTTCTATGGCCACATCATTTTCATAAGGTTGGCAGCACAGGTTCACATGACAAAGAGCATTGGAGGAGTTCCAGTTCATTGGATACATATGTTGTATCAGTCAAGTTTTGGAAATTTGTGGTAAGGTTCTGTGGAACCAAACTGCTGAGTCATTGGTCCCTAGACTTACACACTACTAACTTAAACTAACTTATGCTTAGGAAAACACACACACACCCATGCCCGAGGGAGGACTCAAACCTCCGACCGAGGGAGGTGTGCGAATCGTGACAAGGCGCCTCAGACCGAGCAGCAATAAAGTTTTGGAACACTTACAATTGTTTAATATTCATTTTGTTCTGTAATTGCACTCTGCGAGTTTTGCAATCATGAATTAAATTTAAAAAGTTTTACTGAGGTCTGCATTTCAAAACTTACAAATTTCGATTAGAGTGCTACGATTTTTTTAAAGACAAAGTGCTTCGAGAAAATTGGCGAGACAACAAGTCGTAATAAACTGTACTTGCATTTATGATAAGCCTGCCATGCAAGTTTAAGAGATTTTATTTTATATACTTGTAGTATAAAATGCCAAAGTTTTTCTTGTGTAGATATTGTTACTATTTCACCTCGTCCATTCTTAATTTTACTTCCATTCGCCTAATAGCAAGGCAGAAAAATACGAAAGTGCTAATAAAAATATAGATTTTGGGAAGTATTTAAGATCAGTTAATTTTATTTAAATAGATAAGTGCTTACTTATCAAGTGTTATTTGTAAATTTCACGTTGACACTAATCACGCGATTATTTACCAGGAACAAAATGTACAGAAAAAAAACACCAAAGTGGTTCGGAAAACATACAAAATAGGAATTACAACAAAAGAAGCGTGACGAACTATTAAAGTAGACGCAAAAACTTTATCATCTTGGATATAGTCGTCAATTATCGGAAAATCAGCCTTGTACGTCTCCAAGTTCGACTGTCGTCTGTGAGCCACACATTGGCAATGGACCCAGTCTAGATTCTTTGCGAGTGTTGTGAACAAATTGGCCACTAGAAACATCTACCTTTGTGGGTGCAGAGGAAAGCGAGGCCGAGACCGAGGTCCAATTACTTCATCAAAACGAAGTCCACCTAGGAGTCGAATACTAGAATGACAGTTGCTTATGGCAAAATATTAGCAACGAGATTAAGAGTAGGCGTAGTAGATGTCCTAACGAATGTCAACACTTTGAGTTTAATTTTTTCTGGTTCAAGCTGACAATATGATGAGAGCAAAAGATTTTTTCCTTAATCATAAGTTTTTTCGGATACATATAAATGGCAGTAAAATTAAACGAGAATGTTTATGTACTCTCTGCGCACTGGGAAGTATACTGTTTTCCATGTGTTCTTTTTGCTGAAGCTCAAAGTCAATCAAATTTCAAACTGGATTTTCTAATTGGAAAAATGCATTTCACCGAACTCAATTGCATGAGAATAATACAATACACGAATGTGTACACACACTGATTAGTAGATGCATAGCCACAGACGAATCAACAACTCATTGGAAATTACAGTCAACAAATAAAGATAATATTGGACGGAAGTTTTCCTAAGAATCATCTCTGTGATTAAACTTTCATCATCCCGTGTATTGTTATTGTTATAGCAAAATTCTTGGTTCTTAACATAATAGCAACTATTTGGGAATTTTAGAGTTAATCAAAGAGTACAACCCGTTCTCTAGTTGGCATTTAGCCAGATATAGTAATGTAGGCAAGGGAAAACTATCATATTTGTCTTGAACGACTTGCAAGGAACTTATTGATATATTGGGACATAAGGTAAAATGTATTGTTAATGAAATTATTCAAACAAAATATTTCCCAGTAAGCATTGATTCAACACGAAACATATCTGTCTGCAGCTCGTGGTCGTGTGGTAGTGTTCTCGCTTCCCCCGCCCGGTTTGCCGGGTTCGATTCCCGGCGGGGTCAGGGATTTTCTCTGCCTCGTGATGACTGGGTGTTGTGTGATGTCCTTAGGTTAGTTAGGTTTAAGTAGTTCTAAGTTCTAGGGGACTGATGACCATAGGTGTTAAGTCCCATAGTGCTCAGAGCCATTTGAACCAAATATATCTCATACTGACCAGTTTACTATAGAACTGAGATACATTACGTCAAATGGATTCATAGCGGAAAGTTTTCTTACATTTATTCCTATGGAAAGTCACAAAGGAGAAGGACTGGCCACCAAAATTTAAAATTTTTTAAACCAACTTAAGATTGATATAAAAATTTTGAGAGTCCAATCTTATGATAATGCATGAGATATGTCTGGTTGTTACAGAGGTCTACAGGTGCCCATGAAGAAAAATAAATCACATCACATTGGAATGCACACTGCGGGTAGCTGCATTGGAGCAGTTTCATTCCTTGGATTTGTAGAGGCACTACACAATTTTTTTTTTTTTTTGCTTGCGTCAACTCTTCACTGGTCAATTACGCTCAAACATCTTTATCAGTTACAGCAGTTTCCAGAAAGCTTTGCAGTCTGTTGCTGACGATGAGTCCGACATCACAAGTAATTCAAGAGGCCAAATCTCCATTAAAGGACTAGGGGGGGGGGGGGGGGGGGGAGGGTGTTTTACCATAATGGCAGTATTCTGGGCTGCCACACTAGATCAAATCAGTGGAATCAGTGTATCTCTACAAAAATTAACTACTGAACTTCAAACAGCAGCCAATCTTTTAAAAACGCTTCTAGATTTTTTTTACTTTCATAGTAAGAATTATTTGATTACAAGATGAAGGCAAATGAGAAACTGATACCCAATATGGTGATGAAAATGAGCGTGTACAGGAAAGGAAAAGGCATCACGATGACAGATTTGCGGAAGACGTTGCACACAGAGGAAAAGAGAAGTAAAAAACTGCAACAAATTTATCTGTACTAGACATGCTGTGTACGGAACTGGCGTGGTAACTACAAGTCTGCCAGGAAATCAGTTCTCTGCTTGGATTTCTAGCAGATATCTCGACGAAGTCTAACTATGAAATTCGAGAGGTTTGTACGAGGTTTAGGAAACATTATTCCGAGGATATTGGCCATGAGTTTATAGACAGGATCGTTCAGTTCAAGTACTGCATCTTACACTTAGAGGGTGCTGAGGAAGAAAAAATTGTATTGGGGAGGAATCGTATAAACTGATTTTTGACAATATGGCACAATAAACTTTACTAAATGTATTGACAGCATTGCAAATACATATTTCTGACAATTATAAACGCCATGGGTGAATATAACTTTTCAAATTGAAACTACTAATCAAAAACTGTCTTCGATCATCAATGTTTCAGAACCATTTAAATTCACTGGCTATTGAAAATGACACATTGGAAAAGATCAACTTTTATGATGTTTTAATATATGAATATTTTCCTTTCCATTTTTTTCTTTTTCAATTACTGCAATAGTGAAAATCCAAAATTGTGACATTTTCGAAAAATATATTGTGTACATTGTTATACCAATGATAATCATAAGAAATACCTTCTTTCTCCTGCAAAAGTGTTCTTGTAAATCATTATTGATTTTATCAGTTTTAGTATCGCTGCTGCCATGGTTTAGAGCCAGGCTTCTGGAACTGTCTTCATTGTATCACAATATGATTGCCTTTATCAGGTTTCTAAGGTCAGGGTGTATACGATCCGGGACAACCGGAAGATTTGGGAAAAACTCGGGAATCTTTTCATCTGGGAGAAAACCAGGAATTTTTGTGGTTTTGACAGGTAAGAACCGATTCTCTAACAAAGGATATTACTGTATCCCACTACAGCAGAATAATACTGCAGCAACAAAACATGAACGAAAGAAATAAAACGTAAATTGCAAAGGAAATGCGCCATATACAGCAAAACACTGTGCTCATACAAGCGTCTGCCAACAGCAAAATGTGTCAAAGGCTTTAGGAAGACTATGCATGCATCATAACAACAAATTGCCTCCGATGAGTGAGACGTCACAGCTGTTTACATTAGATTCGTTTTAGCAGTTACAAACAGGTGCATGCACAGTTGAGTCGTGTATGAGTAGTACCTTCTCCTGCTTCTGGCTACAGAAATGTAGCTCTTTGCGGTGTAACCTGTCGTAGCAAGCAGCTAGATGCTACCGAGAAAATTTTTATGGCGCGCCCAAGCTGCCAGATTCACGCATGCGCAGCAGGCCCGGATCTAGGAGAGGAGGAGGAGGGGGGGGGGGGCGCCCCAAATTCATATTCTTGAGAGAAAAAAAACCTTCGTTCACAAAGCGCCTGGCATCCAGCGCACGTTGATCTGGCGATTATTCATATGATTTTGAAATGCTTCCCTGTTGGCTACTGAACATTTTTGAACACATCCTAAGTTTATTTCTGAATGAATCATAACTTGATTTGTGAATGTGTGCATAGTATACGTGCTCTCTGTCAGGGGAATGCTCGCCACATCTACAAATAAAGTTATCTGCAGACAAAATGGGCTATACGAGCTGAGCGGTGGTAAGCCGAACGGATGAATGCCAATCGCTGTCTGATTATGTGGTTCACTGGGTTTGCAAATGATCACCATTGTTATAATTACTAGCGAAATCCATAGATTCGGACTACCGAGTGGAAATAAAAGACTAACAGGAATAACAGGTAAGAAAGATTACATATTATCTTCTTAGTATATACAAGAAAATGAAATTTTGACAAAATTTTGGCCAGATTGCTATGGTAGTAAGGGCACGTTGTACAGTCCCCAGCTAGCAGCCGCTTAAGTTCTATTCTGGATGCAGCATGGAAGACGCATTGTACAAACATGTAACAACGCCTAACTGGAGAATAATCGTGGGATAACTAAACAAGTGATTCTGGCAGGGTTAGTGAAGTTAACTGGCGAATAATTTTTGACACTGGCGGGAATTGTTACAGAATTAGTGATAACAAGATTGATTGTTAGAACGAGTAAGGAGAAGAAATAGGGACACCATAAATTATTTAAGATTATGACAATTCCAAAATTATATAAAAATTTCGTACTACTACTTTTCCATCTCATACTTGAGAAACTGGAGTGTATGAATGAAATGTGAAACTATTTCATAACATAAAGCTTTTTGCTTGTAGTAGGCCTAATAGGCATTTGATTTTGGTACTTCGTGAATTCTGTTGTGTTATAAAAATGGCCATTTGTGCCAAAACAGTCTCGTTATTTGGAGTGTGTTACAATTTCTGCAATGTTAGAAAGACCTGTTATATTTTATCTGACAGGCAGTGACAAAATAGACGTAATTAACTCGAGAAACCACACCAGTCTTGGGTACTATTTTTATTAACAGCTTTTTTCAGTATTTCACAACGTCATTTCGATTTTTCATGTAGCGAAACGTTTGATGAGGTAAGGGATCCTTTCGCACAAAGGAGAACATGCCATGTAAAGCTGTAGCAAGATTAGAGAGAGAAAAATTCTAAGAGCTAAGTAAAGTATTGAAGAAATGAGTACTGTCTTGCTTGTCTCTTGTCTTTTCTGGTTCTATGTAACTTATATTTAATTTGTCACAGAAAACAGCAAATTATTAGTTAATAGGCAATAAAGAAAGCAAATTTCCTGAAGACCTTTGTTCACCTGATTACAAATAATCCCATCCAGCATTAATTGCGAGTTTTTTCTTTCTTTTTTAAGAGGGGCAGGATGTCAAACTGGCCGACTGGGAGCAGGATAGGCACCACAGGACTTTTAATTTCCACTGTTCTGAATATAGTTTGATGCCATCCATTACAATATATACACTTTTTCAATTCCACAGAGTGAAACATTTTCTCAAACACGTTTTATGTACCAGACTCTTCAGAAAGATGTGCACTACAAAATGAACATATTTTTGAAAATTTGATCTTTTAAAAATGTTTGACATCCTGTCTGAAACGCTTGAGGGAGGTTGGGGGGGGGGGGGGGGGGGGTGGCACCATCTAGTGTTGCCCTGGTTCGAAAATATAGGAGATCTGGGGCTGACGTGCAGAACAATTTGAGTTATAGGGTGGAAGTGGGTAGTCTTACGTGACCTGTGTTCACATTTAGTGGTTTTGCTGTTTCCTCTTTGTTTACTGCTCTCAAATCAAATGAAAACAAAATGGATTTCTATGGCCAGGAGCTATCAAGTGAACTAAAATACATTCACATAATTACAGAATTCTAAAATATGTTATTAGTTTCAGATTTTATTTCCACCTTTCTGAGAGTCAAGCTTTAATTGCCTTGCAGAACAATGAAGATATTTTATTCGGTTTGCTGAAGAAATTTGGCTTTTATTAATCTTTTCTGCTGAGGCAGTCAATGTATTTGAAATGAATTGTTTAATTCCACGCTATTGGTTAGTTTCAACTGTTCACTGCATTTTAAGTGCATGTTTTTATCTTCTAGCACTAACGGCATTATGCCATAATGAAGAACCAGACATTAGATTACAGTAGTCGTACTCCTAGAAAATTTACATCCCGAAAACGACACTGAAGAGCTTAATATCAGTTCGAGGCCTGCTTCATTGGGTTGGTTGGTTGGTTTTGAGGAAGGAGACCAGACAGCGAGGTCATCGGTCTCATCGGGTTAGGGAAGGACGGGGAAGGAAGTCAGCCGTGCCCTTTGAAATGAACCATCCCGGCATTTGCCCGGAGCGATTTAGGGAAATCACGGAAAACCTAAATCAGAATGGCCAGACGCGGGATTGAACCGTCGTCCTCCCGAATGCGAGTCCAGTGTCTAACCACTGCGCCACCTCGCTCGGTGCTTCATTGGGAATCTTGACATGCAAATGTGCACATTTTAGTATGTCACGAAATTCCGATGCTCATGGCGTATCCTCTGATGTCTTGTTTCTTTTATGACATAATGTAAGATCTTTTAATGTTTTACACGTACGAACATACGAACCTCCTACGTCTTCATAGCCGTGCAAGCGCGGTGGCGCCTGTTATCTGGCACACTCTGGCAACTGCCGAAACGAACCTATTTCTAACAGGTCCCGGGAAAATATTGCGAATGATGGTTTGAAAAGCGTTACTTTCAAAGCAAACTTCCTTTTACACAAGTTTAACTATGTGTGCGAATGTACAATGAATTTCTTAAATCACAGAGCGTTTGACTCTCATTTAAAAATCAACTCTTCGATGATGGGCCATTTAGAAGAATTTCGAGCCCAGAAGATCAGACATTTATGTCGTTATTAAAAATATTACTGGCACATTTGTGTGATATATCTTAAAGTGTAATACGCGCAAAAAAGATCAGTATTTTATGTGAAGTTGTAGCTTCTCATGCAGTGTATGAACCTTAGAGACCAATGTTATATGCGAAAGCTTTGCTTTCCTTGTAGCAGCATGATGTGTTTTAATTTAAACTACTAATTCTTCCTGTTTGTGTGTTTGCGCCACTTAACAGTCATGTTGCTATTGGCTGACTACATCACGTGCACTACGCTCTGAATATCTGCTGTCATTGGCTAGCGAGATCAAGTGAGATGAGCTTTGACTGGCTTACAAAAGCGCATCGCAGCACTTCGGAAAGTAACATGTGGTGTTTCGTGGAATTTATACTTTCGTAATACGAAAATATGCAGCGTATGTGTTGCTGCACATGAAAGATC
Source organism: Schistocerca americana (assembly GCF_021461395.2). NCBI lineage: Eukaryota > Metazoa > Arthropoda > Insecta > Orthoptera > Acrididae > Schistocerca > Schistocerca americana. Next base: position 97,626,913 of record NC_060120.1, on the reverse strand, counting down.
TTTTCAAAACGTGCCTTTTTCCCTGAGTTCTAAAGTGCTGGGAAATTCTACGCCCGTGTATAAAACCATAACGAATCAAAGGATTGATAAGTTTTACACTTCAGAGGGAAAATATACTGTCACTTAACACGGAAAAAAGTGTGTGTTCATCCGGGAGAAAGTGTATTTTCAACTGGGAAATCCGGGAATTTTTTTTCCTTGTCCGCGTATACACCCTGAAGATGTTCCACAAATGTTCAACATATGCAAACCAGAGCCTCATGTGCTTTACATTGTTGTACAGGAATGGTATAGAATTTGTGGCAGTACTATTGGCACCACTTCCTGGAACATAAAATTGTTTTCATTTACACCCGTACTCTACAAGCCACTGTGCTTTGCACGCACGCGCGCGCGCGCGCGCGCGCGCGCGCGCATACATACACACACACACACACACACACACACACACACACACACACCCTGACTTAATGAATTAGTGTATTAGTTAAATGCTGCTGATTAATTATAGTTCCATTTATCAGAAAACAACTAGAATCTCGTGTCTAAATGGGATACAAAATAGCAGTTGAAAGTGCTGCTTCAGTTTCTAAATCTATTTGTGAAGTATATAAATGTTGGGGTAACAGATGGCGGTGAGAGCAAGCTGGATATTAACACAAAATGAGGGGGGGGGGGGGGGGGGGCGTATAATGTCGTAAGATATGGAAAGAGAACAGAAAACATTTTTGGTCTGAAAGGATTTGTTGGGAATGCAGATGGAGGCCCCTGTGGGCTCTTATTGCAGTGTGAGTATCGAGTTTTGAGGTATAATCCACTTCTTGTGAATTTTAGGACTCGTGTAACAGCAGTTTCCATATGACAGTATGAGAAGCAGAGAAGCACAATTTTTTTTTTCTTCTCGGGTTGGCTACGATATCAGACAGTATAGGGGGTCAACTCATGCTACTAAATTCAGTAAGAAGTCCATCATGCATTAGTGGTTTCCTGAACTGTTTTAATACCTTGCCACTCCAAGACACAATCTTTCAGGATTAGGTAACATGGCTTGATATACAGAGTACTGTTATGATGGTGCCAGCCTCAAGATGTTTAGACAATGGGTCTTGAGAAACCAATGTTTGGTCCTTAAGTATCACTGGTTAATAGTTTGAAAGCAGCTCAGGGAGTAGCAGCACAGTAGGGACTATTAGCTGTCTTAGGTTTCAAGGCTTTGGTGATACACTCAGCTCCACAGTGGACATCCCACATACATTTAGAAGAGGTTGTAGTTTGTAGCCATCAGTGTACACAATCGCTAAGGTATTCACAGAGAACCAAGGGAAACTATCATCTTTAGATGTAAGGATTTGTGTTTCATTTAGGTGCACAAAACAGGTCAAGCTATATCTTCAAGCACGTTACACATGAAGGAGGAAATGGAGGAGTGATTCTGTGCTTGCAGTTGAGTGGGAGGAAACTGGAGTCTATTCGTTTAGCACCTCCACTTGCACTTCAGCGAGGGCTATTAATTTTAGGACAGATCACATGAAGTCTTTACTCCTGATTGTTGAACAGAACCAAGTAGTGTGGATGACTAGTCATCTGTTTAACTGTTATTGCATAACTAATAAGACATTGCCGATTCTCATTTTTGCAGAGGAGAAAAATGGAAGCCATAGTTTAAGCCCCAATTTTGAATGACTCCTGGGAGCTGGCATTTAACTGCAACCAATGCAAACAGAAGTTGTCTACATACAGCAGTTACAGAAACCATGGGATCCACTGTGGATGGAATGTCATTGGCAGTGGTCATGTAAAGAGGACAATCTTAAAGAGGACCCTCAAGACTGGTCTCTGCGGAACTCCATTCCCTTCTGTCTGTCTGTCTGTCTATCTGTTGCTAACGGGTGTCCTGACTAACATGAAACAGATAAAAAGTTGTGTGAATGTTGGTAAGCAACCTTGGAAAGTAGAATGGCTGTAACACCATACAGTGCCATACACTTTCTGCTAACTGAAGATTACAGCCAATGTTGGCCATGCATGAATTCAGTTTGGATTGTGGATTCCAATGATGTAAGATCGTAAATAAGGGAAGAAAATTCTTGAGAATTGGTACTGGGACTGATAGCCCTTTGACTAAGAGACAGAGTAGATATTGGTTTACCATGAGTAGTTTATACATTCTTTCACGAGACAGATCAATTTGTAATTGTCTAGTACAGCGAACATCAACCTTTTTTGCGCAACGGCCGTTAATTACAATGTTTGGCAGCACCTTGAACCGCATGTGTACCTGTCAAATTATTAACAAGTAACATAAATAAATGTGTATGTTATAAGTGCCCAATAAACTAGCTGTAGTAAAGGAAAGACAGGTTTGCTGCTCACCTCCAAGTACTAATTGTCAAAAGTTTTCACCATTCAGAACACTTCATGTTGACTGTTCTCTGTTGTAGATTGCAGCCACACTCACCGACCCCAGAATTGTGACACTAATTGCCTGACAAAGTATTGTCCTTGTGGGTGGATCTTGATTGATTAGTAACAGTAATTGTACTTATATTTAAATGTATTATGAACATGAGACACAATCACAAATATTTACTCAATGTTCTAAATGTCATTTTTTTCTATTCACTGCATTGTAATACAACAGCCTTAATTATATTTCATATTCCTTGCTACAAATATCTGCTGCAATTGAAGATGACCATTTCTACAATTCGCATTCCTGACCCGTGTTACATCTGTGCCAAAATGTATTCCACAGCAGCTCATTAGTAGGAGTCACATGGCAGTGAATTGTCATTGCTGGAAAACAAACACTAACATTTCCCATCACATCCTTTAACCTCACAATAGTCACACTACTTTCCTCCATGTCCCTGAGATAATGACCAACTTTACTTATCTCACAGCTGAATTCATCAACGTCAGTTAAAATCATACCATACATCTTTAAATATTACTGTCCCTCTAAATATTTTTGGTACGTGGGTGGCACCGAAGGTGTTGCCAAACTGGTGGGTCTTAGCAGGACCCTATGCCAATACATTAACACGTGTCAATGTTGCATCCCTCTGTGATCACACAACAGGAGGGCGCGAAGTGGAAGGCTGAAACGGCGTAAACATCCTTTGCGCTTTGGATCACATTCAGATTTTGTCGAATGGTTTTGAATGGTCCCCAGTGGTTCCACACTTTATATCACAGCAAAAATTGTGGTTGCACCACAAGGGGTCAGGCAACACACAATGGGGGCACAGCTCCACGATGTTATCGTAGGGCTGAATTGTCAGATGGTGTAAAACCTCGTCAGGAACATTGTCCTGTTACTCATCGCAATGCGATCTGTCGTTTTCGTGGGGAATCAATGCCCAAAAGAAGGATACCAGTTTCAGTGACGCCCTTCTGAGGGATTTTATGTCGATTCGAAGTTGCTGTATGCCTGAAATGTTAACCTGAGCCACCCATAAGAAAACCGCGATTTGAACGCTGGGTGTCACAATTCTGACTTCCATTGCAGAGGCTTCTAAAGAAAAAATATATCTATTCAAAAAAGCACAAAAATTCGATTAATATCTTCCTGAAGACAATCTCTACTCCTTCCATGTTAAAAATGTATATGCAGACCAGATGTGGCTTGAATTCATAGAAATATTATCCACAGCAATTGAATTATTATTGTCGACAGTTGAGAGATTTATACCAAATAAAAGAATAAAAGACGAAGCTAATCCCCTGTGTTACACAAAAGAGGTCACAACACTGTTGCAGAAACAACGGAAAAAGCATGGCAAATTTAAATGAACGCAAAATCCCCAGGATGTGATCTTTTATGGAAGGTCGTAATATAGCGCCGACTTCAACGTGAGGTGCTTATATAGATTTCCACACGTAACCGCCTCGAAAGCTGACAGAACCCCAAAAGAGATTCTGGTTGTATGTAAATTATGCTAGCGGCAAAACAGAATCAATGCCTTCTCTGCATGAAAGCAACGGAAATACTGTCACACACAATGCTGCTAAAACAGAGGTACTAAACACAGCCTTCTGAAATTCCTTCATCAAAGAAAACGAAGTAAATATTCAAGAATTCGAATCAAGAACAGCTGCCAACTGTGTAACATAGAAGTAGAGAGCATCACAGCAGTGACGCAATTTAAATCACTTAATAAAAACAAGTCTTCCAGTCCACACTGTATATCAGTTAGGTTCCTTTCGGAGTACGCTGATGCAATAACTCCTTTCTTGACAAACTTAGACAACCGCTTGCCCTGCGAAAGATATGTACCCAAAGACTGGAAAGTTGCACAGGTCACACCAATATTCACGCAGGCAATAGGAGTAATCCATTAAATTACAGGCCCATATCATTAAAGTCACTATGCAGCAGGATTTTGGAACATGTATGTTGTTCGAACATTATGAATTACCTCAAGGAGCACCAGAGGCGCTGACGTAAAAAAATATTGGGGGGGTGGGGGGGGGGGGGGGGCGCATACTGGGGCTCTTGCCCTGGGATATTTTCTAAATTTTAGATGAAAAATAGTGAGTTTTAAAGTTTAAGCATTTTAGTGTCATATGATGATCATTAGAACCCCGAAAACTGCACTCTCGATAAGTCAACACTCCGGGAAACTCGACAAGCCTCACATTTTTTGTCTTTGCAAAAAGAAACAAAACAAACACACATGGTATTTTTGTAAAAAAGCTAATTTAATTTACAGTATTAATCACGCTTATAGACTATTACAGTGCAGTGAGTATATAGCTCTGAAAAGACTTAAATTATATTTAAATAAATCCTAAACTATCTTTAAAAGAATAAAACATAAAATATTGCTGTTGCACAGTAATAGCACTTTGACTAATAAGTGAAATAGCTAATTTAAGCTTACTTTGAATAAGGCTCAGGTTTGATTAAATAAAAACAATATCTCGAAGTTAATGCTTTAATACAGTTAATAAAGTTAATCCATTATGCCTAATATTTTCAGTCAAAAAGTATGTAAACCGCGTTTTAATTGGGTCTTACACCCTAAAAATATTTAAGTATTTGAAAATTACTAATAGAGTACTATAGTAATACAGTACTAAACTAGTACTAAGATTTTAAAACTGAAAATTTAACATTATGTATTTAATTCTCTATTTTATAAAGATTTTTAATATTGCTCTAAATGACATTATTAGGGCTACAGTGTCTTCAGAAAGGTGCAAATGTCGACCATCTGACTGGATTACTGAACATGAAGTCGTTGATGACTGGTCGGATATATGATTCATCCAAAACATCTCGGTGGGCATGAAGAACTGCCAAGTTGCTCAATCGCTTCTGTCCCGTTGTTGATCGGAGATATGACTTCAGATGTCTAAGTGTGCTAAATGACTTCTGCTATTGCTGTCGTGATTGGAACTACCTGGAGAAGCTTAATGCACTTCACTACTTCACATAACATTTCTCCAACTGCAGGCTCTTGTGTAATGTACTTTCTTACATCACGTATGTTTTTTTTAAGACCAATTGTTATTTATTAGCGATATCGGCTAACATATTCAAGTGTAAGTGCAGTCTCTCAATGCCTAGGTCATTTTTGAAAACTCAGTTGATTTTTCCAAATTTGTTTCACCTCTGTTCACTAAAAGCAAGCACTCTTGTTCAACTGCAATGACCTGTGTGAGTCTAGTTGAAGCAAACCTCTCAGTAATGCAAGATAGCAACGTTTCACAAACTTCAATGTAAATAGCTTTGTAGTATTACTTTGGTGTTTTGAAAGTGTGCGGTGAGCTGGCTTCGTTGTTTTCATATTTATTTGGTATTCTTCAATTCCGAGGAAGCGAAGGATCATCCACTTGTGAAGGTTTTTCTTTTAAACACAATTCCTAAAAGTGTTCAAAACTATCACGCCTTCCATTCAATAAACAAATCAAGCCCTCGTATATTTTTTCCAGATCAGCAACACTTAGATGGGGGCACTGAATTTTTTCGTTGACATCCTCTTCTGGGTACACTGCATGGCAATAAAGGCGTAAAAAGAAATAAGTCTTGAAGTGTAACATTGACTCAACGTACCCTGCACATTTGTAACCTGCCTTTGTTTCGTCCTCTGCAGGAAATATTTTAAAAAGCTCTAGAAGTTCTTCAAAGTTTTTCGATATTCTCAAGATACTAGAAGCTCGCATAGTTCATCGAATCGGGCAAAGGGGTCATAGACTAACTTGGTGGTTGACGCTCTCACAGTGTATGCTTCTGAAAAGTCCCATCCTCTTTTTAAGATTCCCTTACGGCGTTTATTAAGTCCTTGGCTAAAGCCATATTATCCCTCATAGACGCAAGACGACGGAGACTGTCAACAACCGCCAAGTCTAAACTGTGAACAGTGCAGTGTACATAACATGCTTTTGGTTGTATATTCAAAACTAACTTTTTTAGTCCTTTGAACTTACCTCATATTCGAGGCACCATCACAGCACTGTCCTCTTAAGTTATCCATTGACAAATGAAGACGAGCAAAAACGTCTTTTGAAATACTAAACAGAGTTTGCGATTCAGTTTTGGGGGTCTCGTATAAGCCAATAAAGTCTTCGTTGATGACTAAGGAATCATCGACAGTACGAATGCAAAATGACACTTGTTCGTGAATCGAAGAATAACTCGTATCGTCAACCATGATAGAAAAATGTTCAGTCTTCTTGATTGAAGCCAATACCTTTCTCAACGCAGACTTTCCTAGTAGATCAATTATCTCGTTTTGAATATCGTGGGACGTCGTCCACTTATACCGCGAACGCCCTAACCAATCTTTAAACTCAGGTACATTATTCTTTTGGAATTCCAACAACTGAAAAAAATTTGAGTTTACATCTTCGTGCCCTCTAATTACTAGTCCTTGTCGGCATAGAAATTGTCTCAAGAGCTAAACGGCCTTCTTCATATCAGTGTCTAACTGTTCATTCAATTGGGAGGCCACACTTCGAATAGTGATAGAATTTAGTTTCAGAACACCTTTATGTGTAAACGAATTTTCTTGAAGATGGAATTTTACCAAAGCCTTTTCCCAGTTAGAAAACCCTACGGATGTAAATGCATCATCTTTTTTAGCATCTGCCTCTTTGCAGGTTTTGCAAAAAACTTTTTCGGTAGATGCTTCATATTCTAGCCATGTGTTTTGATCAATCACGACTTCTGAAATGCTCTTCCCTTTCCGGATTGTCCAGGTTTCTGGTGTGAACGGTTCTCGCCTGAAGATGACGAAGCAATTGACGACACAATTATTGCAATATCATCAGCTTCCAAATGTGCCTTTTTGGCAACAAATTTATCCATTGCAAACTTAATTCGCAATGCACTAAGAGGCTAAAGTGAATGAATAAAATATAGTCATATAAAACAGTCCACTAAAGTCGGAGCACTAAACACGTCTGCAGCACACGCACTGAACGAAACTATCCATATTGAATGACTGCGACAGCAGGGTGGGCTTCATATAGCCGCGGCGTCTTTAACGTCGCGAAGCGTCATGGCGACGTGAGGCGGAGGGTTCCATGCGCTTCTGCTCCACACCTTTTGGATGTCGCCGCGGCCGCAGCCCAAAGGTTTGCGCACCGGGACAAATTCTAAGTGTGCCCGCAGCACCGTGACACTATTATGATTCACGCCACTCGTTTTCAGTTAACCTGCTTACAACCGTAATAATTATTTGTTTTAACTCATTGCTGATTGTATTTTAAAAGGTAACTATCGTCAAACAAGGATAATAAAAAATTCCAACATAATTTTCAGATATTACAAAGCACAATATGATTAATAATTTTCTTAAATTATTGGGGGACTCCGCCCCCCCCCCCTCCCCCCCCCCCCCCACACACACACACACACAAACGAATTTTTGAGGGGGCTTGGGCCCCCTCAGGCCCCATGGAGTCGGCACCTGTGAAGAGCACACAGTCTATTGACACCATCAACGTGGACTTAGGACACATTGGTCTTGTAAATCACAACCAGCTCTTTACTCAAATGAGGTCTTGAGTGCTATCGACAAGGGATTTCAAATTGAGTCTGAATTTCTAGATCTCTAGAAGGCTTTTGACACAGCACCACACAATCTTGCATTTTAGGCCCCAAAAACAACTACAGTCATACATGATCATGTCAGAACCGTATAACACGAAGATGAAAAAGGAGTTAAAAGCGACTACACGTTAAGCCCAACCAACAGAAGGAAAGACGGCTAAAAACAGGGACTCTCTCTTGATGAAAGCTCCATAAAATACACCATAGAGACAATGGAGGTTCTGAACTAAAGTTTAAATGTGCTTCGCCATATTGCTACGACGGATAAAAAGTAAAATTCAGTCGACAAACCGCGTGTCGTTCGCTAAAACTGAGAACGTAAGTAGTTAAAAAAAGGAGCATTCCGTGAGGAATTGGCGAACCGTCTATGGTTGACGACAATGAGCACAAAATGGTGGGGGATCACCACTTAACAAATGGCAATGGCTAAAACGACAGTACCCAATACGCAACCTAACTAAAATGGTCCTGTGGTGGGAGCGCTGAGAGGTGATCTGCGAAGCCACTGGGAGAGGTTCAATGCCCCAGAGCTTACTCCCCTGAAGGGAATACCAGCGGTGGTGACAAAGTGACACCACCTGCTGACAGACGGCGTCAAAGAGATCATGAAAGGGAATGTAAAAACAACCGGGTCATGGTGCGAGAACTGTAGCCTTGGCAGCAGTGTCAGCAGCCTCATTTCCTGTCAGACCAACGTGACCAGGGACTCTCATACACATCACAGCAGCCCCATCAAGAGTGAGCAAGTGAAAGCTTTCCTCGACACATTGCACTAACTGATGGTTGGCGTACAACACACAGAGGCTCTGAAGGGCACAGAAAGCTGGAGCAAAGGACACAGCTGTAAATAGTGAGCAGTGTTCCATATGCTGATACCGAAAATCATCGATGCCAATGAACACCATGGTCAGCTGGGAGCCATCAGCCGAAGGTCGAGAAACTTATGGTGATAGACCGAGTCTGAAGTAGCGTCTTTAGCAAGCAAACGAAGTGCAAGGTGAACATGAGCCTCCACACGAGGCCAAGATGGTGAAGGGTTCACACCCATTGGGAAAGTGGCAGGTAGTGTGAAGTTAAGCTGCCCGAGCAATAGCCAAAAGCAAACTCCAGAAGGTAACAGAGAAGAGTGATGTGCCCCATACTGGCAGTGAAAGGAGTCATTGAAGGAGGAGGCATAGGATGAGTGGCCACGCTTGGCAGAGAAACGGCACGCGTATCCACTGAGGAGAACATCAAGTTGATATGACAGCGGTAGTTTGGCAGTTTCTGAACACAGTCTCTCAACCAGGCTAGTGTAAAGGGCGTCAATGGCCGAACGCATGCCACAATGATGGATAGTATTAAGAAAGCTTAAGAGGAGTGGATGCACAAACGAAACACCCATAGCCTAGTTTTGAACGGACAAGGGACCGTTACAAATGGAGCAGGGTAGTTTGATCTGCTCCCCAAGAAGTTTGAAGACATGTAGGACACTGAGGGATTGCGTAGAGCAGGCCACCAGGTAAGACACATAGAAGGACCAAGAAAATTTCCTGTCGAGCATGAGCCCGATGAATCTCATAGTTACAGCGAATGCAAGAGGCCCAAGATGTAAAGACAGTGGAAAAAACCCATTGCACCACCAGAAATTCATACAAACAGTTTTGTCAATGGAAAAGTGAAGGCCACCGTCCATGCTCCACAAGTAAAGATGATCGAGACATCGCTAAAGACGCTGCACAATGAGACAGGTCCATTGAGAACTGCAATAGATCGCAAAATCATCAACGAAAAAGGAGGAGGCGGTGCCCGGCGGGAAACAGGCCATAATAGGATTAATGGCGATGGCAAAAAGGACAACGCTAAGGACGGAACCCCGAGGCATACCGTTTTCCTGGATAAAGGTGTCCAACAAGGTAGAACCCACAGTTATCTTGAAAGCATGGACACCAGTCCTCAAGCAAGTGTCGTAGACTTTCCCCAAATAAAAAATCACTGCAGAATGGTGCACTTGAATTCGACATTGTGGACTGGTTAATAAATTGTGAAACTTGAACCACTATACCAGCCGGTAATGAATCATACATTTCATCACCTTGAAAACACATCTGGCAAGAGAAATGGGGTGGTAGATAAAGGGGAGGACTTGACTTAGGTATGGGTATGACAGTGGCTTCACGCCAGCATCTGGGGAATGTTCCCTCTGCCCAGATGAGATTGTACATATGAAGGAGAAAGTGCTTACGCACAGGAGGAAGGTGCTGTAACATCTGAATGTTAACATCATCTAGCCCTGGGGCAGAGGATCAGGATGAACTGAGAGCATGATCTAGCTCCCTCATAATAAAAGCAGCACTGTAGCACTCGCGATTCTGAGAACATAAGGGTATGGCCCGAACCTGCTCCATTCGTTTCCAATGAAGGAAGACAGGGTGACAGTGGGTGGATCTCAAAATTTTCAAGTTTCAGCAGCCCAGGTATAGTCAAAGTTAAAGGGTTTGTGGCATTCACAAACAAACATTTTATGTTATTATCTTGAAAATATTGGTAGATGAAGGCAGAAACAACAGGAAGTCTTAGTTAACAGGCACCTATTTATTTCCTAACTTATCTCGACATCCATTAAAATGTGTAGTTCAACTTGAAAGAACAATAGGTAACATGTCAGTGACACATGGATAATAACTAATAAGGTATTAATTAATGATTAATTAATATTTTCTCATAGACGAATTTATCAGACACATTACTCTCTTTTGTCCATTATTCGATATGGGAATTCCACAAAGTTAATAAATAAACTTTATAATAAGGAGAATAAATTTTCACATGTTATTTTAAGCAAACATAAGGGAACAAACAAGGAAATATGCATAAAACAGTTGAAAGGTTTAAGTTAGACAAACTGACATTAATAATTAAAAAATAACAGATGGAAAAAGAAAGAATAGAAAGGGGTAGCGTAACGTTAGTGGCATTTAGTGCCCAGGTCCAATAATAATGTCGTGTGACTAGGGCCTCCCGTCGGGTAGACTGTTCGCCCGGTGCAAGTCTTTCGATTTGACGCCACTTCGGCGACTTGCGCGTCGATGGGGACGAAATGATGATGATGATGATGATTATTATTAGGACAACACAACACCCAGTCCCTGAGCGGAGAAAATCTCCGACCCAGCCGGGAATCGAACCCGGGCCCTTAGGATTGACAGTGTCACGTTGAACACTTTTTTTTTTAATTCAGTTTGTTCCTTGCATCTGCTAGGGGCGGACGTCGCAAGACACCCGATTCAGTTCGTCGTTGATCCATTAACTCTTGTTTTTTTTCTTTTTTTTTATTACAGAGGGCAGCTAACCCTCTGACCGAACACGCTGAGCTACCGTGCCGGCAGTCCACTCAGCTACCGGGGGACAGGTCCAATGACATGAATAAATAAATATCTTAACATATGATGTATCCAAGGATGCACATTTTTCACAGTACCTTTTTATCACACTCTTTCACTGCATTCACGGGTACTTTGCTTTTTTTAATGTAGCCTAACCGACACTATAAACATGTCACATGAACTTTAAGACTCATGTCGTCGTTCCAGCCCACACGGCTACGTTGATAAGCAGCCACTAGGTTGCCTGCCGGGGAAGATGACTACACAGTCAGTTTGTGCAGCGCAATAATGTCTGTTGCTGTTGATAATGTTTACCCCCATGAACAAGTTACCTGCACCATGGCAGTCTAGAAATACTGTTCCGGGTATTGGAAGCCATATTGTGACGAAAAGTAGTGGCCATGAGTAGAACTTCTGCATGGACTGGTCCATTACTTGTGTTTGTTATCTTCAGCTGCTAAAGTGAAGAATATGGAGTTGCAGTTCTATTAACAGTAAGCGTTTCGTAGCTGCTAGTACAAGAAGTAACTGCAATTTCTTAACAATAACTGTGAATGAATATTTTCAAGGATATCTCTCAGACTATTCACGATTGTGTCATCAGTTACTGTATAAATACTTCCTGATGTGTACATTTATACTGTAATAAATATATTGGACATCCTTTTTCTGATACTTGAAATGCTGAGGTGCTGTAATGTGGCCAACTGTGAAAGTAATTACAAATTACAAAAAGGAACGGTCAGCCCATTTTCTTTACCCAGTGATGAGCTAAAGAAGATGTCAAAAATTTCCACTGACTTTTCAAAGTTAAAGAAGCCTATAATAAGCATAAAACTTTTTAGTGAAGAGTGCATAGTAAAAATGGAACAGTTTTTAGTTGACAGGAAGGTGAAGACATTTGTAACGAGTTATCCAAAGCTGAACCAGATGTGGCGTCATCAGTTCTTCCTAACTGCCACAATATTTAACCGTTTGACTGCTGGAGGTGCACTATTTGCTTGGCACGCTGAGGCCTGCGGTGTTACACGTACCTCCGCTAAGTGCCTGTTCCTAGAGCCGCCGCCGGAGCGGCCTGCGTTGCTGAATATTTCTGGAGTGACTACGACCCCAGGAGAAGTACTGTGCCCTCTCATAGCTGATACAGAATAAATGCTGCATAGTTTCTCTGCAGATGAATTACTGCAGAATCAAACTGAATCGTTACAACCATTTTCCGTCCCTAAGAATTATGTATCTTGCTTGTAGGTTTCTTTTTTTACGTGATTTTTGTGGCTTATACCGAGAGCGACGTGGTTCGTTAGATTTACCTCAATAGTTTACGTTTATAATGGCTGTATTTCTCTAGAGTTCCTCACTGTACTAACTCGAGAACGAATAAAATAACCATAGATTGCAAATTACTGTCCGTTGTTCAAAACGTATTACGTCGTTTATAGGAGAAAGCGGCATATAGATCATATTTCATATCGCACTACAACATCGGAATTTAGTGTCAGCAATGATAAGAACAATTTTACTTCACTTCGTTAAATTCGTTTTGAGACGTGTTTGGAAATTTCACACGGCTTACTATTTGTTTCTGAGAATACAACAAACTAAGTGCTTAGTCATCTGCAGTCAGATTCATTACCTGCAATAGATACACTTGACAGGCCCAGTTCCAGCCCTCCTTTAAAGATGGTAATCGGTGAAGTTATAATTTGGAATCGCCGGAAATGGGGTTGTCTGCCACTGATCTTTTTTCTTGTGCTATACTTAATTGCTGCACATGAGTACTCAACAGATTTTTCTAACATCTGAAAGCTGTTAAGTCTGTCTTTTTGTTAGCACATTAAATTCAACTGTAGAGAAGATTCAAAGTCATGAACTGTAAATTTTGGAGTTCCTTTTACATTTTGTGACTATATTTTCCATCCGTTTTGATCTGGGCTTCGGACCGGCACTGGAGAAAAAGTATTGTTTTTTTTACGTTTTATATTTTTTTCGTTTTCGGAACTTTTTCTGGTAGCATTGTTATAATCGTTCTGTGCTGCAATTCTTAATTCATTTTAGTGTGGTAATTTTCAAAACAGGGTACGATGCACAATAGTACCTTGCAAATTTTTTACATTCGTACCTACTTTCTCGACAGAAAGAATCGGACGACAAGCTAGCGGCCAGAACTGCGAAAGCCTAGTGAGACATCAGGCAGGAAGTCCGCTGTGTGAATTATATCGTCATCAGCACTCGGGTAGCATCTTTACTCGTCATCAGCACGCAGGTCTATACTAGACATCAGCGTTCAGAGGCCGGCAAACGGATGCGACTTATGGGTGAAAACCAGCGCCTGCAACTAAACTCGTCATTAGCACCCAGGGAGCAGCATGCAGTATGACGAGTAAACACTTCAACAGCAGCCAAAGTGTTAACTGCTGGACACTTTTGTAGTAGGTTATAATGCATAAAAATGAAAATTTTGATAATGCTGTGGCAACAAGCTTGTAAGAGCATTGGCAGTACGATGGTGAACAGAATGCTATTAGTAATTTGGAAGACATATCCAAGTATGTTTTGAGTGCTATCCATGTCAACAAAAATTGATGCCGTATTACGAGCGAACAAAAATTGATGCCGTGTTATATTGGTACTAGTGATGAAATACGCAACATTACTGGATCAGTAACTGTAAAGACATTTGAGTAGGCTCCTTTTGATTAGATTAGATTAGATTAGATTAGATTTACTTTCATTCCAATTGATCCGTAGTGAGGAGGTCCTCCAGGATGTGGAACATGTCAGAAAAACAACAATACATGACAAATATTTAAACTAAAACAAATAAGCTAATGTACCATTCCACAGGTCCCAAGTGGAATGATCGTCATTTTTTAATGAACACTAAGAGTCATTTTACAAATACTATTGCACTGAATTTAAAATAAAAAAGTTGAGAAGGTATAAAATTCCACAGCATAAAGGGCCCAGCAGTTGTAGGTCAGTAAAATCTAAGCACACCTTGGATAGTCTACCTGAATATGTTGTTTGAATATGTTGTTTTATTATGTTAGAAGAGGTTTTTTCAAGTGATAGACATTCACAGCTGTAACTGATAATGGAACAAATCCAATTTTTAACTAAAAATGACAAGAGTCAACATACAGTGCGAACACATTACTACTGGCAGCTACACTTAATCTACATTCTTCAGGTATAAGCTGCTGTGCACATGAGTGGTTATCTATATTTGCCACACCCATGCAATGTAAGAAAGCTGATAGCCATTTTAACTCAAATAGTTTAAATGTGGATGGTAGTACAAAGTATCTGAAGATTAAAAATAAAGTTTTGAGAGATCATGAACTCCTTATAAATGTGCTCCTGGACAAAATTTACATCAAGTCTCATTTGATCTTTAAAGGAGATACAATATATGGACCAGTAAAACTGATGATAATGATGTAGCTAAAACAGCTAAGTTTTTATGATATCAAGAGTTTTTTAAAATTTGAAGATTTTGTGACTGTAATACTGGTCAGCAATTTAACTGCTCCACAACTAAAACATATGCTGTCACATATAATTAATGAAGTTGAGATAATTGGATTTACTGCATTAGCTTCAGTATCAGATAATGACAGAGTAAATCTAAAAGCTTATGAGTTATGATACAACTTTAAATACAATCACTTATGAAAACATTAATAAATTCCTACTCAAGTCAGTTTTTAAAACCAGTACTTATCATTCCCTTTCCAGTAATTGTTTCTTTCTTCTTCACAAAGTAAGCATACATGTCTGTTTCTTCTTCGCACACTTATTTTCAGTTTATTGTTCCAACTCAAATTATTCTTCATATTTGAAGTTCCAATTGCAATCCTTTGCATATTCATCATGGAAAATTGTGTACATTGTTCTGCTGCTCCTTGGCGACAGACTCACACACAAAATCATTTGTAACTGTGCACATGTTAACGTCTTCCACGTCAGACCTTCGTGCTGCGTAGTCACCAACATAGATCTGCTGTGCACAAAAATCTATCTTCTTAGTTAAGGTTTCCAGAAATTACCACAACCAGTCACCTTTTGAAATAGATGTATTTCAGTAAACCATGACCGGTTTTGAGCTGTATAGCAGCTCATCATCAGATGGTACATATATACATTCAGTGGCTTTTTGTGTATCTGTGGCAAGATTGAAAAGACAGCAAATAAGCGTTACATGTGGTACAGTTTTGCAAAATATTTCCAATATAAGTTATGCTTGAAGGTGTTACTCAGTTGATAGTGTTTTCAGATATACAGGGCATATCAAAAAGAATCGTCCGATTTACAGAAATTTCTGAGCTCTGACCTTTTTCCATGTGTGTCAACGACTTGTCTGAAGCATTGCCAAGCCTGTAGATGATGTCGCAGCATGCCACACTTTTGCACAATTACAGAAGAAGTTTGTAGGCACCTTTGAGCCAAATGAGAATGGAGGCACTTACCGACTTCAAAAAATCTTTAAGCATAATTTCCAACCTTTCCAATACTTCTCTCTCTCACAGGCTCAAAGTCGAATATTCAGCACATTAACTCATTGGTGGATTAATCACATGTCTGAAGCTGTTTTATACAGGGAATTTGATTCTTTAAAGAATCAGGGGTTTACTCTTCTCTCTTCCGCTCTGTTTGTTAACTTCAAACACTAATTTGGCACTGAAAACCAATCAGTAAACTTTTCTAGGTGATCTTGTTTTCTGTTGGTTGATGGTTAAGAAGAGACTGGAAAAATGATCACTGTTGCATAGATCATTGTAAGTTTTCCAATGAAATAAGGAAGCAAGGGCTGGGCACCAATTTATGTGGTCTGTGGCAGAGAATGTGCCATGGGCTTTGAGTTGAGGCTCTGTAATAAACGTGGTGGAAGAACCTATTTCACTAGACCTATTGTATCTCTTGATGTAATCTCCACATGTGGTGTAATATAGGTGTCGCGTAGTATTAACATATTTACCACCATCAGGCTTCACACCTGATTCCATGTCCCCATCAGCAGCAACAGCACACCCTCACAGCTAACACAGTGTCCCTGGCCTGGCAGAGAAGCATCCATGATCATGTGTGTGGCAGTCAACATATTAAAGGTATCCGAATGTACAAATGAACAGACTTCCCAGGCACTGTTAGCATTCACACTGTTCTTATTCTATGTGTTATAGTTTGTTATGGATATATTCTTATTTTCTAAGAGCCTAGTTTCTTTTCTTGCCACAAAGATAACAAGACACACAGAGAAGAGCTGTCACTGCACACCTAGTTGACAAAAGCCATACAGTTCCAAGGTAGTAACACCATGAAGTAAGTTTCTGTTTAAGTTCCATAGGAGAATGTCAATTGATATTCATGATTTACCTGGTGTTCCATGTGTACAACATAAACTAACACTAGAACTAAATGGGGTCAAAGGCAGCCAAAGCTGCACAGTCAGGTTTCACTTTTGGTTTTATCTTATTGTCTCTGAGGTTTTGTTCCTGCAAGAATTTCCTGACTACATACAATGCACTGTTCTCACAACTGCTAGCTTTTTTTTCTGCCACTGATTGGTGACAGGTTGCAGTTCTGCTTCAGTCTAGAAAGAGGACACTGTGTTATGTTTCCTTTCCTGGGAGATTCTGGGAGTGCTGCTGCTGCACTGGTGTAGAGGTGTTCACTAATGAAGGATGTTTTTAGACTGAGTGTGGGATGTCTTCACCCTTTGGTGGGCAGTCTGTCTTATTGTGGAAAAGACCTGGAGCACAAACACTTAGTGGCTTCGCCACAGTTGTATCTAATTTTACTGTTACCACAAAGTCATATTGACCTGGCGGAGACTTTCACATTTCTTTGCAGCATCTTGACAAGGCAGAGAGCTGAGAATTTTAATTCTTTAATACGAGGTGTGTTTTTTAAGTATGTACCATTTTGAAATTAAAAAAAAAAAAAAAAAGACATGGTAAGATATCTCAATAATTTATTTTTACACGAAAGCCTGTACCTTAATCTACTTTTTACATAATTTCTGTCAATACTGAGGCACTTCTCCTAACATTGTACCAGTTTTTGAATACCCTCCTCATAGAAGTCTGCCGCCTGACTTGTTAACCACTGCATCACCACTGTTTTGACTTCGAGATTGTTTTGAAGAAGTGACCGTACAGGTGTTTCTTCAAGTGCAGGAACAGATGGTAGTCACTGGGCGCAAGATCGGGGCTGTACGGAAGATGATCTAGACTTTCCCATTGAAAAGATGCGGATGGGCATTGTCTTGCAGCAAAACGATGCTCTTGCTCAACTTCCCTGGACTGTTGCTTTGATTCTGGTGTGACATAGGCCACCCACGTTTCATCGCCCGTAACAATGTGGTTAAGAAATCATCACCATCGTCGTGATACCACTCAATGAAAGTCAATGCACTGTCTACATGTTTTGTTTCGTGCACATCCGTCAACATTTTCGGTACCCAACGTGCGCACAATTTTCGGTAATTCAAGTGCTCAGTCACAATGCCATACAAAATGGCTCTGAGCACTATGGGACTTACCTTCTGATGTCATCAGTCCCCTAGAACTACTGCAACCTAACCAACCTAAGGACATCACACACATCCATGCCCAAGGTAGGATTCGAACCTGCGACCGTAGCGGTCACTCGGCTCCAGATTGTAGCGCCTAGAACCGCACGGCCACTCCGGCTGACCAATGCCATACAAAACACTAAGCGAAACATTAGGAAAGTCATCCCGCAAGGAGGAAATCAAAGTGTGTGTTTCCCCTCACCTTATTGTCCACTTCTTGCACCAAACTTTCATTAACGACCGAAGGACACCCACTCTGTTGTTCATCATGCACATTTGTGTGGCCATCTTTAAATGCTCTCACCCACCTTCTTACTATTCCATCACTCACAATGTTTTGTCCATAAACCGCACAGATCTCATGATGAATATCAATCGCTTTTAGGCATTTAGCACTAAGAAATCTTATAACAGCTCATACTTCACAGTTGGTGGGACTCACGATTATTGGAGGCATCTTAAATACTCAGTACACAATGTAAACAAGGAAGAATCAGACTGTAATGGCGTCAGTGAGTAGATTAAGGTACAGGCTTTCATGAAAAAATAGAATTATTGCGATATCTTAGCATGTCTTTTTTAAATTTCAAAACAGTACTTACTTAAAAAACACGCCTCATATCTTTATTTTTGAATGTGAAGACAGGTCAGTGAATAAAGTTAAGTGTTGTTCCAAGCAGTTCACGCATATTGGTGGTTGTTAATCTGGTATTCCTTCATACACTGTCCTTCCACAGTTCCCAGAAATAAGATTGGTGCAGTGGGAGGAAATGCCCAAATCCTAGGCACTTTAAATGTAGGATTTAACATCACACCGATGTGTCAATACCTCAACCAGTCACAGGCAGTGTCCTTGTTGGATCTGACAAACACGGTGAGCACCTAAGTGAGTTAAGCTGGCCTGCAGTTCTTCACTGTTTTGTAGTGTCAGATCACAATGAAATGTGAGCTCCAGCAGCCACATTCGATTTTTTTGTGAAGAGTAACAGACTAGTATACTGCAAGATTGATGAGCCTCTGACTAAACAGATTTTTGTACTGTCCTGGTTAAAATAGAAAACTTCCCTCACCTCTACAGCTGCAACTTCACCAAACTTATCTTCGATGTGTTTGGTGAAGAACCACAATTTTGTATTCACAAAGGATTCTCTAATAGTTGATCTTCATAACAAGTGGAACACAGATTGTTCTAATTATCTGCATTAAAGCTTTTACAATTTCCATTGAAACAGCCACCCCAGAAGAGCTGCTGCTTGGATTAAATTTACCCATTTTACCGCAGATCATGCTACTCAAATTGACACTCTTGCTAAAGCAATAGCTACCTGGAATAGTATTTATTGTATCGAGTCCTAGGTTTTTACACACTATGAATGGGGTTTTCATGCCATAATGCTTAGACACAGTAAATACAGAAAAGAAAAAGTTTCTCAGTAAGTATGTTTTAACTGATCCAATAAACTCATTAATTAAAAACCTTACAAATGACTGTTGACATGAAAGCTTCACAAATTGTTGTGAATCATATTTAGTAGGAAAAACAATCATCTAGATAGACTAAGTGGCAATGAACAATATCCTTGTGCATTGCCCATACAAATTAGAGATAAAAAATTGTATCTAGCACACGTATCTGTTCATCATAAATTCATCTTATATCTGCTGAGAGTTAAAAACTTCAATGTCCACTACAGTCACACAGCACTTTATTCACATTCTGTAAATTTCCATACCTAACAATTACTAAAGTGTATTCAGTAACATAGTGAGTTTCCTTGCTAGTAAATGGCATTTTTGCAGTTGTCCGCAGAAGTTAAATTCATTTGCCTGACAATTTCTGCCTGATCAACACAATTTAGATGATCTTTCTAGGGTATACAACTTCTTTCCAGAGCACACTATCTTGCCTGCTGCAATGCACACCAGTTTTATGTCCAAAACAACCTGTTTTGGTACAAATGAGCTTTTACTTTATAAAGCTTGTGAAAAATGATTTTTAATTTTCTGTAGGAGTTCTTTCTTCACAGCATCTGGTACCAAAGCTGAAACAATGTAATAGACATTAAATAAAATACTTGGTACACTTTATAAATTCAACAGTTACACATTAAGAACACTGACTTTCTTATGTGAAGAAAAAAGTAAAAGTTTCAATCCATTATACCAAAAAAATTCAGAGCTTATGTCTACATGCTGGAAAACATAGTACCCTTTTTTAATCTGGTGCGCATACTATACAGCCACTTCTGATGAGAGGGTGTGTAAGTGCCTACACAGCACATGGTATAGCAGCGCTCCATAAAAGTAGTCTCACTTTTATCTGTATCCACCGTATTTTCTCGAATATAAGCCGCACTATTTTCCGGTTTTTGTAATCAAAAAAACCGCCTGCGGCTTAGATTCGAGAGCAAAGTAAGCATAAGTTCTGAAAAATATTGGTATGTGCCGCCACAAATAACTTCTGCCGTCTAATATATGTAGCGCTACACAGGCATGCTTTGACCCGCCAGGTTAGCCGAGCGCGCTAATGCGCTGCTTCCTTGACTCGGGTAGGCGCGCCAGCCCCAGATCAAATCCGCCCGGCGGATTAACGATGAGGGCCAGTGTGCCTACCAGCCTGGATGTGGTTTTTAGGCGGTTTTCCTCATCCCCCTAGGTGAATACTGGGCTGGTCCCCATGTATCGCTTCAGTTACACGGCTCACAGACATCTGAACACTTTTGCACTATTCCATGGATTACACTAGTCGCACACAGTTGGGGTACACTAATTCCTTCCTGGGGGGGTACGGGGTGGTGGCAGGAAGGGCATCCGGCCACGTCTTCAACTAACAGGCATGCTTTGCAGGCACAAAGACTGGCGCCAAAACCTGTGTGTCAGTAAATAAATTTAAAAAATGGTAGAAGGTGTGCTTTTTTTCTCCGCCCTGAGTTTTGACCACTGCATTTTCATACATTATCCAACGAAGTAAATAGAAGTTCCATATTGTTCATCTTCGAATGTAGCAGCATTACAAATATTTGTAGCAACAAAAATAAATTTATTTACACAAAAGTACCAACAATTCACAAGGCTTTAGTATTGTTGCACGAGTTGATACGCTGGGGCTCATTAAGATTTCACATAGCGGCACCTATTGTTTCGGGTAATTTTGTGAAGTGCTTGTTGGTGTTAGTGAACCATAATGAGGCGCTTTCATTATAGTGCCAAATCCAAGAGAGGAGTTATTTCTTTTGCGGAACAAAGTTCTAATCGTGCTGCTGATCTGCGATACGAGATTGACGAGAGCAACGTCAGGGGATGGCGACTGCAGAGAGACAAATTATTTGAATGCTCACGTAGCAGGAAAGCATTTAGTGCGCCAAAGTGTGGCCGATATCATGCACTAGAAGTGATTTTAAATGAATTTGTTAAGGAACAGCGTCAGAAATCCCCGCCTGTGAACGCCGAAATTTTAAAAATGTAGTCAGATGAAACTGCTAGAAAGCAAAAAGTCAAAAAATTTAAAGCTAGTCGCAGCTGGATTGATCTGTTTATGAAGCGCTGGGTTTTTTCACTTCGGAGGTGAACTTCAGTTGCACAGAAGCTGCCGAAAAGTTAAGAAGAAAAACTTGTGGAATTTCAGTGCTCCATAATTAGGCAGCGCACAGAAAAGCAATACCTTCTTGGTCAGATAAGAAATGCTGACCAAACTCCCGTATACTTTGACATGCCGTCAAATTATACGGTTGACGCCAAAGGAAAGGAAGAAGTGTTCTTACATCAGGGGGGTGAAAAAACAGCGGATGCCCGTCATGCTTGCTTTCACTGCAGATGGACATAAATTACCTCCATTCATAGTTTTCAAGCGAAAGAAGTGTTTCCAAAGAACAAATTGCACGAGCAAACGAAACCGGGTGGTTTTCGGAGGACATGGTGCTGGAATGGATTGGGCGTGTGTGGAATCTGCGTCCTGGCGCAATGCTTGGTTTACACACACTGTTGGTATTAGATGCGTACGAAGGCCTGACAACACCTGCAGCAAAACGAAAATTAGAGGAAAGCAAAACGGACTTGGCAGTAATTCCAGGCGGGATGATGTCAATTCTGCAACCACTTGACGTATGTTTGAATAAACCATTTAAGGACAAGCTTAAATACATGTACACAGACTGGCTTTCGAAAAGCGACAGACAACCGACACCAACAGGACGTGTAGAACGAGCAAGTTTGTCGCAAGCGTGCCAACGGATTTATGATGCATGGAAGTGTGTTCCAAATCAGACTGTGCAACAAGCATTTAAAAAATGTTCGATATCCAATGCACTAGACTCTAGATGGTACGGAGGACGATGAACTGTGTGAAGAAATGAGCGACAAAGAATCGAATAATAGTGATTCAGAATCGTGACTGATATTTTAAACATTTGGTGTAAGATGTATTACAAACCTAATAAAATTTTGTTTTAAATTTCAGAGTTTAATTTCTAAGTTATTTTCATTCCTATTTGATGAGTGTTGCTACTCTGCATTGCACAGGATAAAAAAACAGTGGAGAGCTGCATCAACCCAGTCTACGAACAGAAGACAACAACAACACACACTGTCACTGCATTTGAAGTCATCACTAAAAATCTACTACGAAAATCTGACTTGCAAGACTGCTTGGGATGTATGTCAATATGGCCAACTCCGCGTTCTGAATTTTTTCCTAGCTGTGACAAGATATGGTTGCTAATAAGAGCTTTTATGAATCGTGAATCACATGCAGTATTCTCTTCACCATCAGAATAACATGAATGTAAACATTATGCCATGTATTCTTTCGTGTTTGCTGCTATCTTGTTTAAATCCTGTCTGCCCAATAAACTACGAAGCTAGAGTGAGATAACTGCAAAGGTGGAAGAATGTACATATCATGTCATGTTTGTATTCGTATTATTCTTATGCTGAATAGTGATACAATCAGAAATGAAGCATGGTAACTGAATAGATTTTTAAATCTGAGATGACTAATTTCTGTGCAGAATGTAATTTACTAAAGAGGCGTCTGCAAAGATTTTCAAACAGAGAAAAACTTTCGCTAACTCTCGTTCAGAACATCATCTATCACATGAAGTCTATTATTTGTTTCTTGTTGATCATTATCAAAGAAAGCAGCAGTGTAAGTAACAACAAATAGTCTCTTGCCATTGTTTCGCTTATGAGACAATTCCTCTTTTTTTTATTGTAAGTGGCGGTAGCGCGCACAAAAGCAAGCCATGACAATACAATAATGCATTTTCAGCTTAGAGTGACGTAAACACCTATAACAAAGAGAACAGCACTTATCAGGTCAAAGAAAAAACAAGCAATCGAATCAAACCAGACGTAGCACGTGAAGAAGGAAGGGTATCTGTATAAATACGGATGGAGCACCTGACACATAGCAATGGCTACCTGGTAAAGCTTAACTACTAAGGTTACGACTCGAACGGAACTACTGTAGCTGTATCTTCATCCATTCGACCTAAACTATGTCTCATGTTACAATGGGCCAACTTTGTTTCGATTTGGATGTGGGGTCTAAAACTCTTCTCTCCCCTTGAATTTCGAGTCTCAAATTGCAGGTGCGGCTTAAGGAATTTTTTTCCCTTGATTTCCAGTCTCATTTTTCAGGTGCGGCTTGGATTCGAGTAAATACGGTAACAACCTCAGAAGACATACTTGAAGATATTGGTAATATCTTGTGGAAAACTAGTGTTTTGGTTTACTTAGTCTCTTGCACAAAGTTTTTATTAGTTACAATACTGTTCACACAAAAACAGGTGCTTGAAATCTCATTCTCTGATATTGAGTCACATGAACAAGTTAGGCAGCTCCTAAGACATATCCTGCAAAAATGACCTAAGTTTTCGTGACAGAACACCATTCAGATGGAGATTAGGCACTGTCCATGGCATATCCAATCTGTGGACCACAATCCTCTTGTCAAGGCAGCAGGTTGTAGCTCACAGTACTGGTAACCACTCTGGCTCACTTTTTTTCCCATTCTTTCTTTCCATAAATTCTAGCCCTCATTTTAACTTCATTGACATAGTTGCATGCACTGAAATGTGGGATAAGTAACAGCCTACTATTTCTTGCATACCTTGCAAGGGGATCCAGTCATTTGTTGGATGCTTTGGCATCCAGGTATCCCAATAAAAAGTTCACAGGCTTTCCATACTGCTGCAGTTCAAATTACCCTATGCATTATGTTCAGGAGATGAATGTCATCCTGTCACAGGACAGTGTTTTGAGAGCTGGCAGCATACTTAATGAGTAAGCCATCATCAGGATCTCTTTCAGTTCAAGCTGCCTCTGAGGAAAGCAATGACTATTCTGCTCGGGGATTAGGCTAAATGAATATGACAGCTACTAATGGCTGATATGTTATTTTCAATCATTAGCGAATATTTGAATCACAGCTGGTAACTACTGAATGCGTTGTTAATGTTTGGTGCCTGAGGAGCAGATGAATTTTGCAGGCAACTAGTAGCTGAGAAAAAGGAATTCCATGCAGTGTGTACAATAAGTGCTGTTTACTACTCAGTAGCACACATTTTGATTCAATGGAGAAACAGTAACTGGGCCAAAGAAGCTCTTGTCAGCTAATTACTAGGTACTGGAGGCTTAGGAATTTAGATTCTCCCTAATAAATGTATCTTCCACAAACTAGTGCCAAACACAAAGAGGGATTTTGCTGTACCCAAGAACACTGATTTTCTTATCTGAGGAAAAAAGTGGGAAGTTTCAGTCCATTATACCATAAAAATTCAGAGCTTAAGTCCGCATACTGGAAAACACAGTTCTCTTTTTTTTAATCTGGTGCACATACTATGCAGCCACTTCTGACGAGAGGGCGTGTAAGTGCATACACAGCACATGGTACAGCAGTGCTCCATAAAAGTAGTCTCAATTGATTTATTAAGCAAGGGCTCATTTGTACGAAAACAAGTTGTTTTGGACGTAAAACTGGTGTTACTCCACTGCAGATTCTAACACAATGGTATTGTATTTTGTCAATCTGTTGTTTCCTGGTGCCATTCAGCAACAGAAGAATCTCAGAAGTTCGTGTGCCGAACTTTCGTCCAGAGAACACATATTTGGTGTCGGGCTAGGACAGTTTCAATGAAGAATTGCAATACCTGAGATAAGTTGTAAAAAAGAATGGTTACTCAGAAAAACAAGTTGAGTGAGCAATACAAGTCAACACCAGTTGCAGTGAGAAACAAGAGCAAGGAAGAAGAAAGAATCTTCAACCTTTCAAACGCTGGTGCCATTTCTGGGATGGTCAGAAGAATACCTTAAAATTGTGGCTTCAAATTAAACTAAAAAGTCTATTATGCTGCGCGAAAGATAATCTAGAATGCTGCAACTATGATGTTTATTGCATACTGTTTGAATGTGACATGTAGTATATCTAACAAATACGCAAATACTGCAAGGCTGTGGTTTAAGTAAAGCATGGGATGTGGCCATCAGTTTGCTCATGAGTTCCCTTTATTTGCATGTAGGTGAGTACCTATAGTGGTGAAAAGCACAGTATAACAACAGATGTACCTGGAAAGATTTTGGAAAAGAACTAATCAGAATATTAAAATGATACAAGATTCTAATGGTATTAAAAGCCCAATGTGGATTCAGGAAGGGTAAATGTACTGAGAATGCAATTAATGAGGTGAGAAAATTAATCAACATTGCAGATAATAAAGTATAGACACCTGGATAGATTACAAAACAGTCACAAATTGTCAGGAGTTGTTGCAAAAGTTGATGACTTGTTACTCTTAGTGTACACCAAGAGTTGTGATTTGCTAGAAATCGCAGCTGTGATTCAAGATGACACCACAAAACTCAAAATATATGCTACTAAATGTAAAATTTATTGGGGATCCATCCATTAAAATAAATTAGGTGATAATTTGAAAGTGTTCAATCAGCAGCTAGTTACATAGGCAGTTGGACAAACACTGCACATTCAATACCCACACAGAATACTTAGCAAGGAAAGGGAGATGTATAAGGAATGAAGTTATTAACGTGCGACAACGAAGGTTTCATTTGCCTCTGAACGTAATTAGACTGTACCATAACCTGTATTAACTAACTGTAGGCTACTGTGCCAGCATTTAGGCACGCAAGTTATGATTGGAGCCTCCACCACATCCACAGATGTCCTAAACATATTATGAACGTATGCCCCCTGGATCTGCAAATATGAAAAAATATGAGAAAAATACATGAAAGTCCTGGAGAACCAGCCACAAATCTGTCAGTAATAAAGACTTCCTTACGTTCAGAGTGGTAGCAGAGATGGAATTCCTCAGGCACAGAAAGGAGAAGGCTTGAGATAAATTCTGAGCCAAGTAGGGGCTGGTCCACTACCTTTCTGAACATTGACCATGTCCTACGTTATGTGATTAGAATTGGCAACATGGTAACGACCAGCTCTGACTGGTGAAATAGGCATATCAGATCGTGTCCTACGGTAATGTTTCCTATTTCTGCCAAGTTATTGGCACAAAGGCACAGTGGTACATAAGTGTAGCTTTCGCTCACTTGGTGTATTGGCAGGGGCAATGTCTGACTGGCAGATTGGCTGCGGCACTGTTACAGTTCTGGGCTGCTTTTTTTTGCCACTAAAGTTCTATGCTGCTACATTTCCTCTCTCCTTAGATTAATCGAGACCTACAGATTACTGCTTAAGAATCTGGCTGCAGCAGAGACATTGATTTTTTTCTATAATTGTTTCTACGCTTTACATTTTACTGCATAAAAATATCACTTTTTCATAACTTTTCCCCTTTGTTTGTCTTTCTTCCATTTATGTATGACATTCTCTAAACTATCACTCTTGTGATGAACAAACATCGAGTCTGTTTCTTCCCTTTCTGCACAATTTTACTGCACTCACCGAGGTTGAGGCACGTATTCACTGGTGCCGACAACCACCACAGACCCACAGGTTAAAGGTTTGGTTTTGTTTTGCTTTAGGGCACAAAAAACAACTAGGGTCGTACACGCCCAAGCAATAACTATACAACACACAGACAGAGGAGTTAAAAAACAACTATATGTCAGTCCCAAGTGACATAAGAGAAGACATCTAAAAACAGACACATGGAGAAAGGGCTAAAAAACACCACACAGAAACAGATGTCTGAAACTAAAAATGAAATGGCCTTCACCATATTGCTTTGGTGGATAAAAAGTAAAATGCAGTTGTCAGCCTGTGCATAATTTGCTAAAACGGCCGATAACTCAGACGGCAATCCCAACCAGGAATGTAAACGGTTAAAAAATGGGCATTCCATCAGGAAGTGGTGGACAGTTAAAACTCGAACACAATGTGCCAAAGTGGCGAGGTAGCACTACTAATCAAATGTCGATGGCTAAAAAGGCAGTGCCCAATACACAGCCTAGTTAAAATGACCTCCTCCAGGTGGGAGGGCCAAGTGGCAGTCGTCCCAGCCGCTGGGAGAGGCTTAATAAGCTGGAGCTTATTCCCATGAAGGGAGTAACATTGGTATTGCCAAAGGGACACCACCTTCTGACAGATGGTAACACAGAGCTCATCAGAGGGAATATAGGAACTTGTGGGCTGAGGTACAAGGACTGCAGCCTTGAAAGCAGCGTCAGCAGCCTCGTTTCCTGGTAGACCGACATGACTAGGAACCCACAGAAAAATCACATTGGCTCCACCAAGAGAGAGCAAGTGACAGTTTTCCTGGACCTGCTGCACAAAGGGATGGGCAGCATACAGCACACATAGACTTTGAAGGACGCTGAGTGAGTCTGAGCAGAGGACACAATTGAAAAGGCTGTGTCACCGGATGTACTCCGTGACCTGACACAGGGCGAAGAGCTTTGCTGCAAACACTGAGTAGTGTGCTGGTAGCCAATATCGAAAGAAACGGGTGCCAATGACAAAGGCACACCCGACCCCACATCTGTCCGAGAGCCATCAGTGTATACAAAGGTACTATCGTGAAGTTCCATGCGAAGGTTGTAAAATTGAAGGCGATAGATCAAGGCTGGAGTAATGTCCCTAGGAAGCAAATGAAAGCCAAGATGAACAAGGATTTCCACACAAATCCAAGGTGGTGAAAGGCTCACACCCACCAGGAAAGTTCCAGGTAGTGTGAAGTTAAGCCACCATAGCAAGTGCCGAAAGTGGACTCCAGGAGGTAACAGAAGAGGGATGCACCCCATTCAGGCAATCAAAGGAATCAACGAAGGAGGCATAGGATGGGTGGCCATGCATGGCAGACAAACTGCATATATATCTGCTGAGGAGAAAGTCACAGCGGTAGTTCAGCAGCTTCAGCATACAGACTCTAAACCAGGCTAGTGTAAAAGGCACCTGTGGCTAAATGGATGCCATGATGGTGGATAGTGTTGAGATGGCGTAAGAGAGATGGACATGCAGGTGCATAAACGAAACACCAACAGTCGAGTTTTGAAAGGACAAGGAACCAGTACAAACAGAGGAAAGTGGTTCGATCAGCACCCCAGGACGTACCATTGAGGATACATAGGACATTGAGGAAACATGTACAGCATGCTGCCAGGTAAGACACATGGGAGGACCAAGAGAGTTTCCTATCGATTATGAGCCACAGGAACTTCATAGTTTCAACAAACGGAAGGGCAACAGGTCCACGATGTAAAGATAGTGCAAAGAACCATTTGCGCAGTCAGAAATTCATACAGACGGTTTTGTCAGTGGAAAAGCAGAAACCACTGTCAATGCTCAAGGAATAAAGATGATCAAGACACTGCTGAAGATGCCACTCAGTGGGACAGGTCCAAAGAGAACTGCAATAGATGGCAAAATTGTCAACAAAAAGGGAGTGAGATACCCAGCAGGAGGCAGGCCATTATAGAGTTAATGGTAACAGCAAAGAGGACGACACACGACGGAACCCTGAGGCACATCGTTTTCCTCGATAAAGGTGTCCGATAAGGCAGAACCCACACGCACTATGAAACCTTGATCTTTTAAAAATTCCTGAAGGAAACAAGGCAGGCAGCCACGGAAGACCGACGTGTAAAGAGTACAGAGGATACCAGTTCCCCGCAGGAGTCTTGGGCCTTTTTCAAATCGAAAAATACAGCCACAGTCTGATTTGCAGAGAAAACCATTCATGACATGGGTGGACAAAGTAACGAGATGGTCAACTGCAGAGCACCGCACTCGAAATCCACAATGTGCATTCGTCAGTAAATTGCGAGACTCTAGCCACCATACCAGCCAGGCATGAATAGTATGATCCGTCACCTTGCAAATGCGGCTGGTAAGAGATGGGGTGATAGCTAGAAAGAAGGTTTTTGTCCTTACTGGGCTTAGGAATGGGTATGATGGCGGCTTTACATCAGCTTCCAGGAAATGTGCCCTCTGCCCAGATGCAGTTGTACGTGTTAAGCAGAATGTGCTTGCCTGCAAGAGAAAGGTGCTGCAACATCTGAATGTTGATGGTTTCTGGCACAGGGCAGAGTATTGGGATGAACTGAGAGCATGATCTAACTCCCTCATAGTAAAAGTGGCACAGTAGCACTCACGATTCGGAGAAGAGAAGGGTATCGCCCATGCCGCCTCTGCCTGTTTCTGATGGAGGAAGGCAGGGAGATAGTGGGAAGAGCTCAAAACTTCCACAAAATGGTGGCCCAAGGTGTTGGAGATAGCAATAGCGTCCACAATGACATCGTCTGATACTGTCAGGCCCGAAATTGGGGAATGGATCTTGGTCCCAAAGAGCGGTAGGGGGTTCGTCCCCATGACAGAGGAAGGGGTGGAATTGCTAAAAGGAACTAGTGAATGAAATCCAGCTAGTTCTTTGGATATTCTGAAGAATGCAACGACATTTTGCACGCATCTGTTTATAATGAATGAAGTTTGCCATTGTAGGACGACGGTTAAAAACACGGAGAGCACGTCTCCTTGCGTGAACTGCATTGCAGCATGCCTCAGTCCACCTACGGACTGGGACACGACATGGTAAAGAGGAAATGCGAGGTATGGAATGTTCTCCGGCAGGAAGGATAACGCTGATGAGATAGTCCACTTGGTCATCACAACTGGGGAAATCTTGTTCTTCGAGGGTCACCAGGGAGGAGTAAAGCTGCCAGTCAGCCTTAGTAAGCTGCCATTTGGGTGTACACGGGATGGGGTTGGGGTCAGCAAATGGATAGCACACAGGAAATGGTCGCTCGAGTAGGTGTCAGAAAGAACAGATAACTCAAGACAATGGGCAAGCTGGGCAGTGCGAAAGGATAGGTCCAAATGTTAAGGCAAAAGAGATTAAGTTGGTTAAGAAGGTCAGCACAGAGGGCACCTCTCCGACAGGTCCTGGGAGAATCCCAAAGGGGGTGATACGCATTAAAGTCACTAAGTAGCAAAAATGGGGGCGGCAGCTGACCAATAAGCTAAAGGAAGTCTGCCCTGGTGACATCAAATGACGGAGGGACATAAATGGTACAGAGGGAAAAAGTCAGGTGGGGAAGGAAAAGGCAAACTGCAACAGCTTGAAGATGGCTAGTCAGGGTAATGGGGTGACTATGAATGCCATCCGGTATGAGCAGCATGATGCCCCCATGAGATGGGAATGCTGACCTCAGGGGGAAAGCCAAAATGAACCGGTAAGAAATTTGAGAGCTCTAAGCAGTCTTGAGGACACAATTTCGTTTCCTGAAGGCAGAGTACAAGGGGATGCTGTCATGCTTAAAGCACCCATAAATCCTCTTTGTGGGACCGAAGGAAGAGATGTAGGGATTTCACCTCAGTGGCTGCCGAATGACAGCCTGTGAAGAGTCGCTACTACATGGCACAGAAGCATGAGGATCCTGTTCTATAGGGTCCATAGAAGCATCGGCATGCTTGTGCAGTTGGTCTGTGGAGTCCAATGCTGAAAAACGGTTGGTGGTGCGCACTGGCATGACAGAGGCCGGCCAGACTAAGGTATCACTTGGCAACACCATCGAAGATGATCTTCAGGTCAGCGAAGGAGAAGACCATTTGTCTTTGGTGGACTTCTTCAAGTCTTTCCGGTTAGAGGACGACTCTGATGTTGTTTGGCTGGAGGGACAGAGGAAGGCGAGAGGCAAGAGGCAAGAGTTTGGCGGCTTGTTGCACAGCTGGGCAGGGGGACGGCGATGCTACCTTGACACTGGGCAATTTCACAACCTCAGAGCGGAATTGGAGGTCGCATGTCTGCATGGCCATGTCCTTCAAGGAGCGACTGGTAACAAGAACAGAGCTATAGATGCCAGATGAGAGAACACAAGTTTGTGACCAACCAGTAACTGAAGAGCAACTGGATAAGGCACTTTTTCCATTACCTGGATCTCTCTGACAGCCCGCTCATCAAGATACATGGGACAATCCCGTTGATACAGTGGGGAGAGAGAGGCGGACAATCACCCTCATAGGCATCCTTACCACAGGTTATACATTTGGCTGGGTGTCGACGAGACGTTCTAGTGTGGTTGAAACAATGACACTGGTAGCAGCACATCAGGTTCAGAATGTACGGCCCGACAGTGATAATTTCATGGCCTGCTTTGATCTTTGACAGAAGCACCACCCTATCAACGGTTAGAAAAAGAGTATGGGTGGGTACTAAGGAGGAATCTCCCTTTTTCATTACACGACGGACGGCAATGACACCCTGATCAGAGGTGTAAGACTCGATTTTGGCCTCTGTTAGACCATCAAGCAGCCTGGTGTGAATGACACCATGGAAAGAATTCAAAGTTCTATAGGCCTCGACATGAATAGGGTAGCTGTGGAGAAGCGAAGCAGCAAGCAGTTGTTGTGCTTGAGAATCAGAAGTAGTCTCCAAAAGCAAAGTGCCATTCTGTAAACAAGAGCAGGCAATTCCATCAACACCTTTCTGAATAATAAACGGATTTACCATGGCAAAGGACTGACAGTCTTCAGTATGTGAGATCATGAGGAACTGTGGTGTAGCGGGGAGGGTCTTTGAATCATTAGCCTCATTACACTTTCGTTTCGTAGGTGATGATTGTGAAGATGATTGACTCATTGCACGAAATTCCACATGGCTGCCAGTGTCTCAATAGCGCACTCCTTCCAACTGGGGGGCCCTTCACAAGGGGGCGCACCTGCCTTAGGTGATTGTTCACACCTCAGGTCACACCTCCCGAACAACTGAGAGGGACCAGTCGGCAATTTGGGAAGGTTGCAAATCAGGCTATCACCCCACCATGGGCCTGGCCTGTACCAGGGGGTGCATGGAATCCTTACCTGTCAACCCAGGGCTGAGAATTACGCATTACTCAATCACGTCAGATGCGTGGGCCCGCCTCTAGGCGCACACAGGGAGGAAGATGAAAGAGGAACCTCAAACGCCGAAGTGGAGGAATGAGAGGAGAAGGGAAATGAAGGAAGGTAAAAAGGGAGCAGAAAACAAAGGTGAGACCGTTCTTGTGTCAGCGACAGACAATGCAGAACATTCCCAATAATGCCCCAGACATGTTCCCCAAGGGAAGCGAAAAAGAATAGCGAAAGGATAGACATGCAGCACAGAAGGGAAAAAATGCTCCAAATGCTGGGGCCCTGTGGTAGCCAAGCACAATCCCACCGAAGAGTGGCGAGCCCCCAGGGAGGGGGGCAGGTTAAAGAAAAGTGAGGGTGGGATTTGGGTAACTTGGCAGTACACAGTACTTATTATTAGAATTACACAGGCAGCTGATGTGTTAGTCCCTCAGGTGATGAGTCAGTGGCGATATTTAGTCCGATATTTTTTCACATGATTGAGCATGTGTTCCATCGTCGTGTGGCAATTTTATGCTGCGATCATCAGATCTATGTAACCAGGAAATATTGGGTCTAGTGTGCCATTTGTTTAGGTTAGGTTTTCCTTGGGCAGGATCTCAAAAGGTAGGTCTGGTTGGTAAATTAATGTATACTTTGTGTTTAGGGTGGTAGCTCTGGTGATAGTGGCAGGTAACTGGAAAGTAAGACCTGAGATGTCACCGGTCACAGTTTCTCCCACTGAAACAGTGTACTGGCATGACTTTGGGGGACTGTGAGTATTCATTTTGTGGGGTATACAGTGACTTGCCCAGTCTGGCACTGCAGTTAACTCGACAGTGGAGATAAGTACTTCCTCAAATCCCTCATTTTTAATGGCTTAATAGACACAGAAAACTCCCTTTACAAAGAATAATCTTAAAGTTAAATGCCACAGTGGGTGTCAAACACAAATGCTCACTCATTTACTGTCACTGCATTTTAAAAGACTGCACCACATCTCCACATACCACAAAATTTCCAAAACAATAAAGATATTACACCACATAGCACCACTGTTTTACTTATAGACTGAATTAGATACGCTAAAGTTCCACTGACATTGCAAATAAGAATTCATCTGAAAATTCTTTAACCTATTACCTAAACTGTTTCCTGCAAGCCTCTCATAAAAGCAACACCAACATAGACATAACCATAACAAAAACTCGCACATATCCCTAGTAACTAACTAGAATACAAAAAAAGAAAAAATTAGTTCACAAAGTCAGCTCGTGGTTGGCTGGATGCTTAGAGGGTCCAAGCTAATAGGTTATCAGTCCCTTTGTCCTCTAACAAACAGTTCTACATGAGTGTGGATCAGAGATAGCGTACTGCGCAAAACCTAGGGGGAAAAATCCCAAGGTCAATCAATGTCAGCGAAGCTGAGGTAACAGACAAAAAGAAGAACGGGAGACAGAGGAAGAAAGGGATGCAAGGTGCTCCACCTAGGGAGCAGTCAGAAGCCCCTGAAAGCAGAGGGCAATGAGAGAACAAATACCCCAGGTCCCACCACTTACTGGAGGCACTCTACTCTGAGACTGCCCTGGAAAGACTAGCAAAACAGACAGGGAAAGAGAAGCACAGAGCACAGAGAGACAAAAGACGAACATGTCTAACAGATCACATGGTGCAGAGGGGCAGTGGGGTGGGGGGTGGGGGGGGGGGGGGGGGAGGAGGAGGAGGAGGAGGAGAAAAAAAGAGCAAATAGGACGAGGACCAGGCTGCGTCACTGAGCCAAGGCAGCTGCAACACACTTGGACAGAGGAGACAACAGAGTTCTGCCAACCCCTCAATGAGCAGCCCTCCCTTAAAGAGAGTGGTAAAAGTTAAACCAAGTCAGCCACTGGGGCATCAGTTCCTAACAACAGGGGTGGTGAGTCAGAGAGGTTAAGGGTCCGGCCACAGGGTGGCTAGGTTGAGACAGTTCAGCAAAATGCAGACTACTGTCAAACAGGCACCACAACAACTGTGGGGTGAGTCCTTACTACGTAGGAGCTGACCACGAGTCAGCCAATTATGGCCGATGCAGAGCCGGCAGTGGGCAGTAGAATCCTTGCAAGAGGCCTGCATGAAGGACCTCCACAGTTTTCTAGTCTCCTTTATCATTATCACCTGCAGTTTGTTTGGTGAAATCAGAATGAGCCATTCCATATCTCAAGCACCTGAAACTTGATGACATAACACCAATCAGAGGTCTGTTTCCAGAATACTTCTCAAGAGCCAGTTTACTGGTAGCCAGTTTGGTCAGGCTATCAACGAGTTTATTCCCCAGGATCCTGACATTGCCCAGGGTCCACACATAGGTCACTGAACGTCCACACTGTTCAATGGCATACAGGAAATCCTGCATAGCAACGACCAAGGGGTGGCAAGGTTACCACTAGTCGAGGGCTTGCAAACTGCTCAAGGAGTCGCTGCAGATGAAAAGGGCCCACCAGTGCAGGAATGGATATACCAAGAGCACAAAAAATGGCTACCAACTCCTCAATAAAAACAGTATACCCATCAGCAAGGAGTGCAGTTCAGTATGACCTGCATGAATATAAGCAAAGCCTATATGATCAGCAAACATCAGCCATCAGTATAGTCTACTTCTGAATGATTGGATGCACCAAGGATGGAGAAAAATTTATGGCAGAGGGCCCCTGACTGAACCGATATTATGATAGATCAAGACGAAGGTGTGGCTGAGGGATGCACCATGGAGGTGTACGGGAGTGAGCCCAGAGGAGAGGTGGAAGAGGAAACAACAGGCGTTCAGTGAGGATAGACCAGATGCGATTGCAATCACGATCCCTGATTGGGGCCGCCATTGCAGGAGATGGGTTAACGTGTTTCAAAAGAGAAGATGGTAGTTTGGATGCTTAAGGAGCTGTGAACATGGGTAGCATAAATGACAAGCTGTTGTTGGCATCCAATAGACATTGGATGGACACCAGCCTCCACGACTAAGCGGTTCAGAGGGCTAATTTGAAAGGCTCCTATCGCAAGTCAAACCCCGCAGTGGATCCACTATCTGCAACGCTCAGGGCAATGCCAAACCGTATGCCAGACTCCCATAATCACTACAGGATTGTATCAGGACTTTGTACAGCTGCAGAATGATAGTGCGATCTGCATCCCAGCTGATGTCACTCAGGCAGCGAAGTGTGTTAAGGTGGAGCAAGCACCTTTATTCAGGACACAGGGTACTTTTCCGGCTCAACATTATGTAAAATTCAACACCTATTTCTTTCAGGCGCTGTTTATAATGCATATGTCTTACAGATTTTTTGTTGGTATCAGGTAATGCAGCAGACTTTATAAACAAATTAGAAGTATTTTGAATATTTTTGAACCTGCTTAGGATTATTAAAAAAAATTACAAAGAAATTTATGCAATTTTTTTCCCAAAATGCTCCCTCAAATCGAGGTACCACTTAATCCAATGTAATACATTTGAAGGAGACCAAATTTTTACCAAATATGCATGACATGATGGCTGAGGTACTAGACCTATTTAATTCCACCTATTATGTATATTACAAGGATAAAAAATATATTACATTTTAATGTTTGTAATTTTTCCTAATAAAAATGTTATTTTTTCTATAATTTAGTTGATTCCGCAATAAAGCTTATGTCTACTACATAAGTAAGGACTATTGCAAGTTACAGAAAAAAATTAGAGCAATGCTTTATAAACTTTAGGAAATATTTGTACCTGGATTCTGAAAAATACAACTTGTGGGAAATTGCGAATGAAGATGTGAGTCCAATTAAACTGTGCCTCAGAACATTCCTGAAGCATAGTCTTCATCATGCAGCAATTCTTCATCTTCAAGCTTCCTCTTGGCATTCCTTTTAGCACTTCATGCTTCTTTGGTAACTTGAAGAGTGAATCTTTCAGCTTCATGCACTCTTTGTCACATGCAAACAATTGATCTTCCACATTAGAGCCACATTTTATGCCTAAATTTCTCAGGACTTCCAACCTTCCTATCAGTCCATCATTGAACCCCACAAACTTTTAATGTATTTAGTCCTACAAAAACATTCTTGGGTAATCTTTCCCATAAGCAATGGTTAAATAAATGTAATGTGAAAGATGGCTTCCTGTCTGGTAGACTGTTGAAACTTTCATTTGTGTTCCAAGTGCCCCCATGGAGACACTAAGCAAAACAGGGTCACTCAGGTCTCTAAAAATTGGTTTTATTTAATTCCTAACAGGCTCAGGAGGAGAATGCTTATGATCGTATATTTGACCACTTTATTTTGCTTTTTGGTAACCACACCAAGAATCTGCTCCTTTAGGGCAAAGTCTGAACAGGGTGGTCATCTGTGGACAACGTATGAACGTAGGTAGCCCAAACAGCTTTTCTCATTGCTGTGACATTATTCAGAGGTGCAGTTCGTCTAATGGCCAGTCCATAATAATGGAAGAAGATCTATTTCAGTTTCTGCCAATCTGACTCGGCCAGACAGAGATTTTCCATCAGATAGAAACTTTAATTTCTCTTCTTAGCTTCCTCGCTTTAGCACCCATCCTCTTTTGCCCACGTCCACAACACTGCAGTTTCGTTACCAACGCATCACCATAAACATTGAACTCATTAATTTTATTGAAAGCTTTAGAGTCCCTATCGACTAGGTACTTCGTATATCTAACGTTACAAACAGGCACTGAACTCAAATATTTTTAGAGCTCCATCACACTCCATACCTCCACTGTAACCATTATAATTCTTAGAACACTGATGTTCAATATGTTCTTCAGTGTTTCCATGACAGGTGTGGCAGAACTTAGATAAGCACTCAACATCAACAACTTTTCCATTCTCCAGAGAAGTAGCACTTACAACACCATCCAAGGAACGATGTTCACGACATTGCCGTGTCCCATCAAGTGCAACACCAATGCCCCTGGTTCCACTAATGTTCACAGTTTCTTGTACTGCATGTTTCATAGATGCTTTAGACACAACCGTCAAGGCATCTAAAAGTATTTGTATGTACTTGTTGAACCTACTTTGAGGAGGAGGAGAAAGGTCCATCAAACCACAAAACATTTAAGAAGCCTTTTTTCCTTTTCCTATTGCACGCATTGCATTTACTAACTTCAAATTCACATCATATGAATTTGTACAATGTTCGAAGTCATTTTCAAGGTAGATTTATTGCAGGATCTACACAGAACAACTAATTTTGACGCTAAGCCCTTCCTGCTACTTTGTTGTTATTTCCAGACAGCCTACACCATCACACCATTTTCATTTCGCCACTTCCTTTATCAAAGAAGATAAGATGCCCACATCAACAACAACAAATCCACTACAAACAGTGTCATTGTTAACACAAAAATTTGAATCACCAGGAGGCGTGCCATGTGGGAGTTTCTTCCCTGAAGAACTGATACATAGGTTACTTTAAACAGTGTAGCTTGCTTTGTTTGTGAACTGGTTACCACGGAATTCACTTTTATCGAATTTCTTGATGTGTGGCATAGTTCGGATTTATTGCACACTAAAGGATATGTACTTCCACAAATATATGCAGCACTTGGGTAACAAACATTCAGTAACACATGAACGAACTGCTTCAGCAAAACAAGAGTAAATATTAGCAAAGATAATCATTTACAGACACTAGGAACCTGCAGTGTTACCAACATATACGATATAATCACAGGAAACAGTAAGTTCACATTCCTTTTGAAATAATACGGGTTTCTGTAACAGAAATAAAGGGGGCGTGGCCGTATACATGACTGACTTTAAAATTTGGTATATAGGTCATTTTCCATTTGAAACCCTATAATGTATATATCAATGTAATCAGGAACGACTATAGAATTTAATAAAGACATAAAAAAAATTTGATTTTTCCACCATTTATAAGTACCTATCCTTAAGCTGGTGAAGATGTGAAACCATGCCAAGTGAGAATCAAAGACAAGTCCCAAAAAGCGATAAATCTCTACCACTTTCAGTAGTTGGTAGATGAGGTAAAGGTTTGGTTGTGAGTGAACGGTATGACATCGACAGAAGCGCCTGACACAGTCTCAGTGGCGGAAAATTAAAAGCCACACGTGAGCGGCCATGCCGGTGCCTTTT
Source organism: Schistocerca americana (assembly GCF_021461395.2). Classification (NCBI taxonomy): domain Eukaryota; kingdom Metazoa; phylum Arthropoda; class Insecta; order Orthoptera; family Acrididae; genus Schistocerca; species Schistocerca americana. Next base: position 97,588,497 of record NC_060120.1, on the reverse strand, counting down.
GTACAGCGCCTTGCAGTCGATGTTCAGCAACACCCTCACTACAAGAGTAACAGTGCAGGCAAAAATCTTCAGCATACAAGGAGGGTGATACTGAGGACCCCCACATCTGCTGCTAGACCACTGAAGGCTACTAGAAAAGCTCTGTGGGACCCCACTCTCTCTCTCTCTCTCTCTCTCTCTCTCTCTCTCTCTCTCTCTCTCTCTCTCTGTGTGTGTGTGTGTGTGTGTGTGTGTGTGTGTGTGTGTGTGTGTAAGGGGGGGCGGTGACTATGGAAGGACCAACTTGAACCCAGAACATATCATGTGACAGGAAGTTCTGGATGAAAACTGGGAGCAGACCCCAGAGACCCCACTCACGTATGGTAGCAAGGATGTGATGTTGCCATGAGGTGTTAGTTTAGTTAGTTAGTTTAATTATGTCATGTTCTGTAGATCATTTTCACAATTATTTTATCGATATGATGTGGAACAAGTCACATACAAGATACACACACACACACACACACACACACACACACACACACACACAAATAGTGCTTATATTAATATTACTGAAATTTTTAGTTCTACACGTGCAACTACATTTAGAGGTACTTTTTTTTTTACCACTTCTGAAACAGAAACTTGTCCATGGAATAGAAGGAGTTGTCCAAAGGAAATGATTTTCAGCTAGATTTAAAACTTGATCTGCTACCTGCCAGACACTTTATGTTGTTGGGCAAATGATCGAAGATTTTTGTTGCTGAATAATGTACCCCTTTTTGAGCAACTGACAGCTTCAATAACAGATAGGAAAGGTCATTTGTCCCACTAGTGTTGTACGTATGAACATCACTGATCTTCGCGAACTGAGATGGATTATTTGTAACGAATTTCATTAGTGAATATATGTACTCTGATGGTGCGGTTAAAATACCTAACTCCTTGAAAAGGTGCCTACCTGATGTCCTTGGGTGAACACCACTAATTATTCTCACTGCTCTGTTTTGGACAATCAATACCTTATGTCTAAGTGGTGAGTTACCCCAGAAAACTATTGCATAAGACATTATTGAGTTGAAATATGCAAAGTACATTAGGAGGCTGATCTGTTTATTACCAAGACTAGTGATTATACGAAGAGTGAAAGAAGCTGAACTTGATTGTTTGAGAAGCTTATATGCTTCTTCCAGTTCAAGTTGTCATCAATGTGAACACCCAAAAATTTGGAGAAATCTACCCCGTTAACTGAGCCCTGTTCATATGCTACATCAATTGTAAGTATGACTATTTGGTGTACAGAACTGGATATAGTGAGTTTTTTAAAAATTAAGGGAGAGTCCATTTTCTGAGAACCACTTAATAATTCTTTGAAAGACATCCTTAACAATATCTTCAGCTGCTTTTTCTGGAATGGGATTTATTATAACACTCATATCATCTGCAAAAAGTACTAGTTCTGCTTGCTGAACGTTAAGTGAGAGATCATTCACACAAATAAGGAAAAGCAGAGGACCCAAAATTGAACCCTGTGGGACTTGCTTTGTGACAACTCCCCATTCACTAGAATTTACTATCCTCCCAATATCATGTGTGTTATTTAGCACAACTTTTTGCTTTCTGTTCGTTAAGTATGATTCCAACCAGCTGTGTGTATTGCCTTCAGTTCCATACAACCTGAGTTTTTCTAAGAGTGTGACATGATCCACACAGTCAAATGCCTTGGAAAGATCTCAAGAAATAGCAACTGGTGATAATTTGTTATTTAGGGCTGGTACTATTTGATGGGTAAATGTGTAGATAGCACTCTCAGTCGAGTAACCCTTCTGGAATCCGAACTGTGACATGCTGAGTAAATTATTTTGACTTAAATGTGAGACTACTCTTGAATACATAACTTTTTCGAATATTTTAGAAAATGAAGTTAGCAATGAGATTGGTCTATAATTATTTAAGTTGCTCTTGTCCCCTTTCTTATGAAGAGATCTGACAATTGCATATTTCAATCTGTCTGGAGAAATTCTCTGTGCCAGAAAAGCATTACATATATCACCAAGGACTCCACTTACTAAATTAGAACAACATTTCACAATTCTCTTAGAGACTCCATGATCACCACATGAGCTCTTGTTTTTCAGTACATTTATAGTTCCCTTAATTTCAGTGGGGGATGTTGGTGCTATTTCTAAAGGCCTAAAATCCCAGGGAATGACGTTTTTAACATTTTTTGCTTGTTCAACTGAACCCTTTAACCCTATTTTAGCTGCTACATTTTGCTAAAAATACTTGCAACTTGTGAATTATCACTCACATCATCATTTAGCTTTATTGCTGTGCACTGTCAAGCTGCCCCATCTCCCATTCGCAAAAATTCCATACAGTTTTAATCTTATTATCCACATTATTAATTTCTGTCGGAACACATAAGCTTCTTGACTTCTTAATGACTTTGGTTAAAATATTACAGTATCTTTTGTAGTAAGCAAGTAACGTCAGATCTGACTTATTCTGGCCTGTCCATATATTTCCCCTCTTCCTCTTACGTGATATCTTAATTCCCTTAGTAATACATGGCTTACTTGATTTTGTAATGGCTTTTTTTGGACAACATTTCAGGAAAGCAACTGTCAAATATTGAGTCAAATTTATGATGGAATAAATTGAATTTGGCATCAGCATCATTTTCTGTGTATACTTCATCCCATTCTACCTCTTCCAGGTTGCTCTTAAAACTCTGTACCTTGTTTGCATCAATGAGCCTCCCTGCCTTTTATGAACCCACCTGAAGCCTGCAAGGTGCTATATGTGTTATTTCCATTAACTGTGCATCATGATCAGATAGCCCATTAACAACTGGGTACAGATTAATTGTTTCTGCCTGAGCAGTGTCTATGAAAAAGTTATTGATAAGTGACCTACTATCCTGCTGCACATGGCTGGAAAATTTACAACAGATACTAGATTGAAACAACCAAACAAAGATTCTAGCTCATTTCTCCTTATCATATATTTTAAGAAATCTACATTAAAATCACCACAAACCAGTAACTGCTGCTTTTTGTCTGACAGGTAGCTCAATAACGGCTCTAGATTTTTCATGAATAGCTGAAAGTTTCCTTGAGGGGATTTGTAAATTGTTACAATTACTATAGAAATATACTGCAGAAGCAACTCGAGCACATGCTTCAAGGATCTGATCTACACAAAAACTAATTGTTTCAATATTTTTTACTGTGTGTCCAGTTTTATGTAAGTGGCAAAAAAAAAAAAAAAAAAAAAAAAAAAAAAAAAAAAAAAAAAAAAAAAAAAAAAGAGTTCAAATGGCTCTGAGTAATATGGGACTTAACATCTGAGGTCATCAGTCCCTTGGACTTAGAACTACTTAAACCTAACTAACCTAAGGACATCACACACATCCATGCCCTACGCAGGATTCAAACCTGCGACAGCAGCAGCGCGGTTCCGTACTGAAGCGCCTAGAACCGCTCGGCCACAGCGGCCGGCTATAAGTGGCAACCCTTTCTTTTTCCATGTTGACACTACATGAATAAGATGCTAATCTGTTATCTCTTAAACTTAACTTGTCCATCCCTGTGATTACATGGTGTTCAGAGAGACACAAAACATCTATACATTGAGAATTTACCCCATTTTCTAGGCATACAAGAAGCTCATCTATCTTATTTTTCAATCTTCTAATGTTCTAATGAAGAACAGAAATTTTATTTCTTTGGATACTGGTACATACATTATGGCGCTGTTCTGTTTTAAGCTCTTTCATTACTCTCTCTCTCTCTCTCTCTCTCTCTCTCTCTCTCTCTCTCTCTCCGTAACCTGACTCTAACCTAAAAAATGTTTCCTTCTGACTCCAGTAATCACAGGTATTTGTCTTGTGTGCATGTGGCTTCCTTACACTTTCCGCAAGAAGATCAACTAATCTATCCTTTCCCCTACTATTCAGGTGCAAGCCATAACTAATGTAACCCCAACTCCCAATTGCATCAACAGGCACAGCACAGATATGAGATTTAGTTTCTGCCAACAGTACCCCCCCCCCCCCCCCCCCCCCACACTCTCTGTTAACATGGCTGACAGCCATATTAACCTATTAACCCAGGACTGGTCAGGGCACTGAAAAACATCCACAAACCCCACACGAGTGTGAGATATTGCTACTCCAATTACATCCAGGTCACACCTAATATTATAGTCCGAATTGCTAGCCAGGCTGTTTCCTGCTGCTCCTACTGTAAGAACATTGTCCTTACCATCAAAATCTTTCCACAAGGCACCTTGGTTTTCTGTAACCTCACTAAGCTTAGCACTAGGTTTCACAATGCTTGTGACCTGGTACTCAACTCCTAGCCTATCCTGTAGCAAATGGCCTACACCTCTCCCATGACTGCTACCTAACAGCAGGACTCTTTTCTTTCTGTTTGATTTTACTCCCGACCTAGCATTACAATTGTTACTACGAGTCCACTGCACCCTACTTTGCTCAAAAACTGTTCGAGGCCCTTCTACTTCAGGTAACAAATGAAACTGACTGCTCACTGGAATCTGAAAAGCGATTTCTGGAGTTTTCTCCTTCTCACTATGACTTGTTACCTATTCCCAGCTCCCATTGTCTCTTTCCCCCTGTAACCTGTCTAATTCGAACTACACCATTTCTAGTTCAGCCTGAAGGGCACAAATCTTTTTTCCCCTGTTCCACAATTTTCTTGTCACGGCTACATAATCTAAAACTCCATTGGCGAGCCTCATCTGGCACTATTACAGCTTCCCCACTACAATCAGCCCACTGAAACACCAACCCATAATCCTGACATTTCACTCCCGTGCTCACTAATCTACAACAAAATCCACATTTGTCACACATTACGGCAGATTAAACGATACAAATTACACTACAAAGAAACAATACAAATACAAACAATACAAATTACACTAAAAACAATTCCATTACACCAATAAATAATTAATAGAAAGTAACAGCTTCTGGTGAGATGAGCAGAGAACTTCTGGACGTCAGGCGAATAAGCCTTTTACACGTCCAAGAAGACAGCTATAAGGTTTTGACATTGGGCAAAAGCTGTTCTAAATGGCAGAAGCTATGTAAACCACATTATCACTAGTGGAACAGCCTCAGCGAAAACCACCCACAGATGGAGATAGAAGACCCCAAGGCTCAAGGAGCCAGCACAACCACCAGCTCACTGTGTGTTCCAGCAACTTGCAGAGAACGTAGGCGAGACTATTTTGGTGATAACTGTCCATCTCAGTTTCAATACAGGTACAATGATGCTTTGTTACGGGGACAGTGATGGTGTCTCACCACAGATGGGAACTCTCCCTCGCTCCAGATGCACTTAAAGATGGCAAGGATATGATGCTGACAATCCACCGGTAGGTAGATGCGAGCTTGCCCTGGTGCTGTATCACAGCAGTGGTGAGGAAAATAACGAATTCCCTCTCACTGAATGGAGCGGTATATGGTTCTTGGTGGCATGTAGTAAAAGAATTGCTTTCACATTAACCAGCGTTTTAGACACAAAAGGGAGCTTGTTAATTCTCAGACACTGAGGCTTGAGCATAACGCAGAGCAAAATGTTCGACAAGGGCATCTGGGTCAGTGCAGACGGTACCATAGGTAATACCAGGTACACCTGCAGGTGTCTGGTGCCCACCGAGACATCTGATCTTAACCCAAACCTGTGAAGGAGAGGTACGTGGGCTGATGGTTGAAACTTACAATTCTCAGCATTCTTGCTTCTGTCTTTTTATCAGGTGGTGGACCAGGGCACAGAGCCACGAGGTGCTCCATCGATGGGTGCCACTTACAGCACTGGAGAGCCCACCCACAATCTTGAATGGCCCCTGCGGTTTCTGAGGACCACCATGGTACTGTCATCTGTTTGCATGGGCGCGAGGAACATGGGATCACTAAATCAGCTGCTGAAAGAATGGTTGTGGTTGTATTCTGGACTGCTCCACTAATATACTCATGTGGCAGGGAGGCAAGGCCAACAGCAGAGGCAAAAGCATCCCAGTCAGCACCGCTGAAAGTGCATCTGGGTAGGTGTCCACGGGAGTCATGTTGAGGAAGGGACAGGAAGATTGGGAAATGGTCACCACCGCACAGGTCATCATGGATTCGTCAGTGGATGGACGGAGAAGACAAGGGCTGCAGGTGGAAAGGTGAATGTCCAAGAATGTTCTGTCCACCACACTGAAGTGTGTGGGGGCACCAGTATTCAAGAGGCAAACTTCAAGTTGAGCCAGTAAATTTTTTACGTCTTTACCACAGCAGTGATCAGGGTCCCACCCCACAAAGGGTTACAGTCATTGAAATCACCCAAGATGAGGACAGATGGGGAGAGCTGAGAAACCAATGCAAACTGTATGTTCTGAGCACTTCACCACTGTGGAGGGAGGCAAACACTGCAGATGGTAATATCCTGAAAAGCCCTTGCTTGAACAGCCACAGCCTCAAATGGTGTATTAAAAGGCAGAATTTCATTATATAGGGTGTTTAGAATATGTGCACACTCTGCCCGGCACGCTATCACAGGCAGCACAATTCTTACAATATCCCTGGTATTCACAAAGGGTTGGGATCTGTATTGCTGAAAACCAAGTCTCCTGAAGGGCAATGTAGAAGGCAGGTGACGTGCTTGAAAGTTGTCATAGCTCAGCGAGCTACAATTCCACTGGAGAATAATGCTGTTGTACAGTGAGGCCATGAAGAGACCAAGAGGGCAGGTTATGCCTTAAGGTCATCTGCCACTGGTTGAGATGTTACGGCGCAATATACATAGGTTCCAGGTTCTATTGTGTGGTGCGAACCAGGACCTCAGGGGCTGAAGGAACACCCACCTCACCCACAGGAGTGGAACAGGCGGGATCTGGTGGCATCGGGCCCCACTGGAATGTCCTCCTCTGAGGATTTTTTTTCTTATCTTTCTTCTCCTTAGAGGATTTCTGTAATTGCGAGGGCTTCTCTAGATCAGTTTCAGATAAGGGGGATGATTGCGACCACTCCTTCCTGGTGAGAGAAGCCAGAGGAAGATCATTTGTCTCCTGCAGGGAGGTGGAGACCAATGTCCCTGATGGGTGAGAAACCACTGATCCGTAAGTAGATGTGGGGAGCCCCAACCATCACAGTGGCAGGCATGGATGAGTGGCCCTGAGGGTCCACTGCAGGATGTTCAACAGACAGGAGTACAGCCACCAAAATGGGATGACATCACCATAGCTGTAGCATACAGCATTATTTGACATTCTGGGCGCAATTGCTCGAACTACTTCTTGGCCTCTTGATACCCAAGTTTGTCCAGAGGTTTTTATTCTTATACTTTCTTTTTCCTCTGGAAAACAGCACAATCTGGTGAGCAGAGACAATGGCACTTAACAGTTGACACAGATGGGGAGATGCACAGGGAGTGATTTCATGCAGTGCTTGTCTATAATCTCTACAAATGGGGCTAGCGTTGCAATGAGAAGACATGTGACCAAATTTCGAGCACTTTAAGCACTGTATGGAATGCGGGACATATGGTTTCACACTGCATTAGTACCATCACCTTGACCTTTACAGGCAATGAATCACCCTCAAAGGCCAAGATGAAGGCACCGGTAGCAACCCTTTTGTCCTTTGGCTCCCTACGTACACAACGGCCAAAGTGTACACCTCATCGTTCAAAGCTAGCATGTAGCTCGTCAGAATGTAAGAGCAGGTCTCTGTGGAAAATGATGCCCTGAACTAAATTTAGACTTATGAGGAGTGACAGTAACCAGCATGTCACCCTGCTTGTTACAAGCGAGCAGTGTCCGTGACTGATTCACTTTTCATTTTAGAGATGGCTGCCACTTCCTCTAACCTGTCTTCTAAGCTCTCCACAAAGAAGAAGTGCTTTGTGGCCAACAAGGCATCACCAACAGTCCATGTACGAAACAAATACTGCATGGAGTACTGCTCTGGCTGCCACTTAGCCCTACATTCCTCCCATGGTGCAGCCAGGGAAAAGAACATTAATCGGTTGTATCTCTGCACTGAAAGTGGATTGTTCTTTCACAGAGATCAGCAGGAGATAACTTAATCCGCTTCATTTGTGGCTGATCCACCACAGTGCCACCCACTCTGAACGGGGGCTCTCCCCATGAGTGCTACCCAGCACCAGCAACAGCTACCTGTCCAATAATCCCCAGTCACAATGAAGCACATACTAATTGAGAGGTTGGTTGGTCGATTTAAAAGAGGGGAGACGGGGGGTGGGGGGGGAGATCAAACTGCAAGGTTATCAGTCCTTTGTTCCTGGTAAAATAATTACACAAGGGAAACAAGAAAAGAAAGGAGACATACAGCACAACAACAGGATAATAGGAGAAAGGAAGAACCAGAAAAATGACAGGTCAACCAACACTACTTTGGACAAAACAGTAAAAGAAAACCACAGAGAGAAGCAAGAAACAGGTAGAAGGAGTAAAAACAAGAGAGCAGATGACCGTGGCTGGCCAACCACAAGAATAAAAAGGAAAAGCCAGCCACTCTGCAACACATTATAACACCCACCCTAAAAGCATTATAGTGCAGAACACAAAGGACATGCACTAAAACTTATATAGAATGATAAAACCCACTGTCACATATAAAATGTAGAACTAAATTAGCCGAAGGGGTGGTGTCCGCTAAAATTAATGGCAACGAGTCCGTCGCAGGGCAGCCAAAGAAGGACAGCTCACCAAGATATGGGCCACTGTCAGCCGGGCGCCGCACCAACACTGAGGTGGGTCATCATGGCGCAGGAGGTAGCCACGTGTCATGCAAGCATGGCTAATGCGGAGCCGCCAGAGAACCTGAGTCCCTGCAAGAGGCTCGCATGGAGGGCTGCCACACATTCGTAATCGCCTCAATGGCATGCAGTTTGTTGTGAATGCTGAGGTTATGCCATTTCGTCTCCCAAATCCACAAAACCTTGCAACGTAGTACTAAACGCAGGTCAGTTGCAGAGAAGCCGATCTCCATAAGCGGTTTCCACATAGCCTGTTTGGCCAGCTCATTGCCTGGGATTCTGACATGACCTGGGATCCAGACAAACACCATTGAACGACTGGACCGTTCCAGGGCATAGATGGACTCCTGGATGGTCACTACCAAAGGATGGCGAGGGTAGCACTGGTCGATAGCTTGTAGACTGCTCAAGGAGTCAGTACACAGAAGAAACGACTCCCCACGGCATGAACGCATAAGCCCAAGAGCACAAGATATAGCCACCAGCTCGGCCGTGAAAACACTGCAGCCATCGGGCAAGGAATGCTGTTCAATATGTCCTCCATGGACACATGCGAAGCCATCATCATCATCATCATCATCATCATCATCATCATCATCATCATCATCATCAGCCATCGAGCTGTTGGTGTAAACCACTTCGTGGCCTCGGTACATGTCAAGAATCGACAGGAAGTGGCAATGGAGAGCTGTGGAGTTAACTGAGTCCTTAGGGCCATGTGGAAGGTCCAAGCAAAGCTGCGGCTTAGGTGTACACTATGGAGATTTACGTGAATCGACCTCAACTATAGGTGGTAAAGGCAAAGACTCCAGCTCTGAAAGAAGGGATCGGACATGAACTGCAACTGGAAGCCCTGACCTTGGCCACCGATGCAGGAGATGAACAGCTGTGGGTGAGAAAAGGAGACTGATGCGGATGTGCAGGAGAACTACGAACATGTGCAACGTAACATGCCAACAGTTGTGCATGCCTAACCTGCAATGGAGGGACTCCAGCCTCCAAAAGGACGCTGGTCACTAGACTCATCCTAAAAGCTCCTGTCGCTAGGCGAACGCCACAGTGATGCACTTTGTCCAGGAAACGCTAGTTGAGGGCGCTGCCAAACCATAAACCACACTCATAGTCAGGGTGAGATTGAACTAGAGTTCTGTAGAGCTCCAGCAGCATAGAGCTATCTGCACCCAAGTTGGTGTTGCTCAGGCAGTGGAGAGTATTGAGGTGCTTGCAGTGGAGAGTATTGAGGTGCTGGCAGTGGAGAGTATTGAGGTGCTGGCAGTGGAGAGTATTGAGGTGCTGGCAGCACTTCCACGTGACTATGACCCAATCTAACTGCCAACACACCATAAATTCCAGCAGCTTACAAAGAACGTTTGTGAGGCTGACGGGCCAATAGCTATCCACATCAATCATGATTTTACCGGTTTAGAGCAACAGAATGATGGTGCTCTCCCGCCATTGCAATGGAAAGACACCATCGCACCAGATGCGGTTAAAGATGATGAGGCAATGTCGCTTGTAGTCAGATGAGCTATGTTTAATCATTTGACTGTGGATCCGATCTGGGCCAGGAGCCGTCTTGGGGCAACTCGCAAGGGCACTGAGGAGCTCCCACTCTGTAAATGGGACGTTATAGGATTCACTGTGTCATGTAGTAAACTTTCCCTTCCAGCCACCATTTGAGAGTGCGAAAGGTTGGGGGGGCGTGGGGGGGGGGGGGGGGGGGGGGGGGGGGTAATTCTCCAACGCAGATGCTCGAGCATAGTGCTCGGCAATCGCGTTTGCATCAGTAGATAACAAGCCATTTACGTTAACACCGGTAACACCTGTTGGGGTCTGGTACCCAAAAATATGTTTCATCTTGCCCAGACTTGGGAAGGTGACATATGGCACCCAATGGTCGAGACATATCTCTCCCAACACTCCTGCTTCTGTCGTTTGGTAAGTTGGTGAACACAGGCGAGGAGCCATTTAAAAGCTATGAGGTGCACCAGGGAAGGGTGCTGCTTATGCCACAGTAGAGTTTGCTGATGCTCCTTAATTGCTTCAGCGACTTCCGGCGACCAAGGGACTGCCTTTCACCGGGGGCACCCTAAAGAGTAAACGATCGTGTTTTCTGCCACAGAAAAGATTGTTGTAATCACCTGCTCAACCATCACATTGATGTTACCGTGTGGGGGAGATTCAACAGTGACTAATTGAGAGGCAGAGGGAGAAAAAGGTAGTGGAAGTGTAAGTATGCAGTATGGAAAGGAAGTAATGCTGCAAAGGCTGGGGCCCCGTGGAAGCCAAGCATGTACTCATGAAAGAGTTGAAAGCCCCCTGGAGGGCACCTCGTGGTCTTAAGACACATGATTGTGATGCAACAACTGTAGGAATTTCCTGCTTCGAATGCCTGGTTTTACCTTTCTTTTTATTATTTCATCCAACCACTTCCCTTCCCTTTCAAAAGGGGCAGGTGGTAATTCAGGCAGTGCCTCAGATCACTCTGAAATGGATGACTTCTTGCCACGTGCAGTTCTGTGCTTTGGATCAGAAGTTTTAGTTTGACATTCACTGGAGATACTAGCACCAGCACCAGCACCAGCTGTGGAAGCACAGACTTTGGATTAAGACTCAAAATGTATTTTATTGTTCATTGGAATGTAGACAAACTGTCTTATGTTTTCTATTTACCTTTATGTTTGACAGTTCTTATTAAGTCGACATAAAAGTTTTCTGGGTCTGGTACCGCGTCATAATGTAAAAACTACTGCTGCTATAGAAAAGCCAACGTTTCGGCCACGATTGCAGTGGCCTCCTTCTGGGTCTAATGGTGCGTTCTAGCTATGCAGTGTCCTTTATATTTTGTTGTTAGTGTTCACTGCGCATGCCATTATGTCAATTTTAAAAAGGTAGTTAGTTTATTGGTCACTTAAGGAAGAAGGAGAGGGAACTTTATTTTAATAGGTTATTGCGGTGGAGGGAGAACGTGACCTCTGTTGTCCATTGGCTTTTGTGTTACGTGCCATGATTGGTGGCCATAGTCGAATGAGAAGTTTGCTGTTGTTTACCAACTGCTGGACGTCGGCAGTTACTCGCCGGTAGTGCTCGTGCCTCGTGTTGACAGTGCGGTCTGTTGGGCTCTGATTGCTGGCAGCCAAGATGGGGCAAGCCTGACTCCATCATCCCTGTTCATGTTGTTAGGGTGTTTGAGTATTTCGATGGCCTCTCTGATTTTGCGTTTCATCATAATTGGCTGCTTGGCCAACACACAGGCTTCGCTGAATTTTATTTGTTTTCCGCAGTCATGGTGATATTCTGCCACTGCGGATTTATTGTTTTGCCCTAGACGAATGTAACGCTCGTGCTCCCGAACGCGCGTTGCTATTGGCCTACCAGTCTCGCCGATGTATGCCTCTCCACATTCGCATTCCACCTTGTAAATGCCTGCAGTGTGTAATGCATCTACCTTGTCCTTGGTGGAGCCTAGCACGTCCTGGATCCTACGACCACTATGGAAGACCAGCTGCACTCCAACGTGGCGAAGGTGTTTGCCTATTCGGTCAGTGACGTTTCTCACATACGGTAAGCGTACTGTTGGCTGCAGTTTGTCTATTTCCTGCTTATCTTTTTTGCTTGTGTTGGTGGACAAGGCTGTGTTTATCGACTTACGGCTGTAGCCATTGGCTAAAAACGTTGTGCGTAACCTTTTGAGCTCAGGTGTGATGTTTTGAGCATCACTTAGGCGCTGAGCACGGATTGCCAAAGGGATGACAGTTGTTCTGCACTGGGTGGTGGTAGGATTGGGCGTGCAGGCTTACGATATACTCTGTGCCCCAGTGTGCCCTCCGTTCTCCTGTACACTTCGACGTCTAGAAACGGGATAGTATCATTCTTTTCTACTTCCAGCGTGAACTGTATCTTCCCGTGCACACTGTTCAGATATTCGTGGAACTTGTGTAGCTCCGTTTCACCATGAAGCCATATAGTGAACGTGTCGACCACGTATCTAAACCAGCAACGTGGTCGTAAAGGAGCTGAACTGAGGGCAGTTGCTTCAAAGGCTTCCATGAATATGTCTGCCGCCAGCGGAGATAGGGGAGACCCCATTGCTACGCCGCCTGTCTGCTCATAGTATTTTCCTTGCCATTTGAAGTACGTTGAAGTCAGGCACAGCTCAACCAGGTCGCATATGTCTGGCGGGACATGTTCCTGAAGGATGTGGATGGTTTCATCCACTGGCATGTTCGTAAACAGTGATTTCACGTCAAAGCTGACCACGATGTCCGTAGGTAAAATTGTTTCTCCCTTTAGGCGTTCTATAAAGTGTGTAGAGTTCTTCACATAAGAGTCCGTCTTGCCAACTAGACGTCTTAGTTTGCAGGCTAGGTACTTTGCCAAGTTGTAAGTAGGCGAATTGATCCCATTCACTATTGGCCTCAAAGGGCAACTTTCCTTGTGTATCTTTGGAACACCGCAAATTCTAGGAGAGACTGGTACTCTGGGAATAAGACCCTTGGCTGTGTCAGCGTCAATTCTCGAGTCCTTAATCGCAGCCTGCGTCTTTCGAATTATCTTCGCCGTAGGGTCCGCCGTTAGTTCTTTGTAGATGGGATCATTTAATAATTCTTTCATCTTGTCTGCCTACTGCAAGGTGTCTAAGATGACAGTAGCATTGCCTTTGTCTGCTGTTACTATCACAATTTCGTCGTCGTTCTTCAGTTCCCTGATAGCTGCTCTTTCCTCTCTGTTAAGGTTGTGTTTCTGTAGTGCGGCACGTAGTAGGACTCGAACGGTTTCCTGTCTAATTTTCTCAGCTTCTATTGCAGATGTGTGCCGGAGTGCTGTTTCCATGGATTCGATAATTTCTTCCGTGGGAATCCGCTCAGATGTGACGGCAAAGTTTAGTCCTTTAGCTAGTGCTTCTGCAGCTGCGTTGCTGATGGGATGAGAAGAGAGGGTCACTGACCGAATAGGCAAACACCTTCGCCACGTTGGAGTGCAGCTGGTCTTCCATAGTGGTCGTAGGATCCAGGACGTGCTAGGCTCCACCAAGGACAAGGTAGATGCATTACACACTGCAGGCATTTACAAGGTGGAATGCGAATGTGGAGAGGCATACATCGGCGAGACTGGTAGGCCAATAGCAATGCGCATTCGGGAGCACGAGCGTTACATTTGTCTAGGGCAACACAATAAATCCGCAGTGGCAGAACATCCCCATGACTGCGGAAAAGAAATAAAATGCAGCAAAGCCTGTGTGTTGGCCAAGCAGCCAATTACAATGAAATGCAAAATCAGAGAGGCCATCGAAATACTCAAACACCCTAACAACATGAACAGGGATGATGGAGTCAGGCTTGCCCCATCTTGGCTGCCAGCAATCAGAGCCCAACAGACCGCACTGTCAACACGAGGCACGAGCACTACCGGCGAGTAACTGCCGACGTCCAGCAGTTGGTAAACAACAGCAAACTTCTCATTCGACTATGGCCACCAATCATGGCACGTAACACAAGAGCCAATGGACAACAGAGGTCACGTCTCCCTCCACCGCAATAACCTATTAAAATAAAGTTCCCTCTCCTTCTTCCTTAAGTGACCAATAAACTAACTACCTTTTTAAAATTATGACATAATGGCATGCGCAGTGAACACTAACAACAAAATATAAAGGACACTGCATAGCTAGAACGCACCATTAGACCCAGAAGAAGGCCGCTGCAATCATGGCCGAAACGTTGGCTTTTCTATAGCAGCAGTAGTTTTTACTTTATGATGCGGTACCAAACCCAGAAAACTTTTATGTCGATTGACTCTGGCCGCGGAAGCCTACGCAGTTCTTATTAAGTCGTACTTTCCCACCTGTGTGAAATAAATCAGTTAAACCAAATATCTGTAACTCACTGGACCAGTATAGTTGAATAACAGACCATTACTACACTGGTAAGGCCCTTGATAACACAAAACGTTTTAGTTTTTCCTTCCACCATACAAGGGTTAGATAATATTACTCACTGCCCGACATGATACTTAGGCTATTTCATTTTTCTGTTGTGGGATTTGGGTTCCTTCCTGCTGTCCTAGGGCCTTTGTATGATGTCTGTTAAAAAAGCATCTGACCTTTGGCAAAAAAAAAGTTTACCTGTAGCGTTGGACACCTTTATCACTCTGAAAATTATTTCCTTGAGGTTCCACATACTTCTCCCAGTAGTGCCACCATTGTTGGAAGAATGCCAAAACTACCTCTTTTGGAAATGAGTTTAGCTCGGCTGTTGTTTTTTTTTTTTTTTTTTTTTTTTTTGGTAGGGTTTAAGGGCGCTCAACTGCTGAGGTCATTAGCGCCCAGTCACTGGTGTTAGAGCACAAGGAACCTGCTAAAACTCAAGGGGATTGGGGGACATCAAAAGGACCTGACAAAGATGCAGATGAAATAAGTAAAAGGTTAAATGTCTTTGGTCAAGCCAGTTAAAGTTATAAAACGCAGAAGACGAGCAGTTGCTCGAGCGTCACCAGCTAAAACATCCGGTAAGGTAGATGGCAGGGACAGGACAACACGAAATTGACTAAAACGGGGACACGACAATAAAACATGGCGCACCGTTAATGCCTGACCACAAGGGCACTGCGGGGCTGGGTCACCAGCGAGCAGGTAGCGGTGGCTAAACCAGCAATGCCCAATCCGCAACCTGGTCAGAAGGACCTCCTCGCGCCGAGATGGTCGGGAGGAAGTTGTCCAAGCAGTTGGGAGCGGTTTTACTGCCCGGAGCTTGTTTCCTTGGAGGGATGACCAAGCATCCCACCACAAGGACACAAGCCTCTTACATACATCCCCACAAACGTCAGATGATGGGACACAATGGGAGGCTGGCCGAGGCTGGAGGACTGCAGCCTTGGCTGCAGCATCCGCAGCCTCATTCCCAGGCACTCCTACATGTCCGGGGACCCACAGAAAGCTGACAGAACCGCCATTATCAGCGAAACAATGGAGGGACTGCTGTATTCGTTGAATCAAGGGATGGACCGGATAGGGAGCCCCAAGGCTCTGAAGAGCACTGAGTGAGTCAGTGCAGAGGACATACGATGAATGGCAGTGGCGGCGGGCATACTGAATGGCCTGATGGAGAGCAAAAAGCTCGGCCGTAAAGCTGGAACATTGGTCAAGGAGCCGGTATTTAAAGGTGGCGGTCCCGACGACAAAGGCACAGCCGACACCATCGTCAGTTTTGGAGCCATCGGTGTAAATAAAGGTGTGACCAGCAAGTCGAGCACGAAGTTCGACGAACCGTGAGCAATACACTGCAGCCGGAGTACCCTCCTTCGGGAGTGCGCTGAGGTCGAGATAAATACGAACCGGAGCCTGGAGCCAAGGTGGTGTCGGGCTCTCACCCTCTCTGAAGGTGGTAGGGAGGGCAAAATCCAATTGTCGAAGCAGGCGACGGAAGCGGACTCCGGGGGGCAGCAGGGCAGACACATATAACCCGTACTGACGGTCGAGAGAATCAGCGAAGAAGGACTTGTAAGAGGGGTGTTCGGGCATAGACAACAGCCGGCAGGCATACCGACACAGCAGTATGTCGCGCCGGTAGGTCAACGGTAACTCGGCAGCTTCAGCGTAAAGACTCTCGACAGGACTAGTGTAGAAGGCTCCGGTCGCAAGACGTATCCCCCGATGGTGGATGGAGTTGAGCCGGCGTAAGAGGGATGGCCGAGCGGACGAGTAGACGAAGCTCCCATAATCCAGCTTCGATCGGACTATGGACCGATACAAGCGAAGCAGGACAGTGCGATCCGCTCCCCAAGATGAACCGCTAAGAACTCTGAGGACATTAAGGGAACGTGTACAACGGGCCGCCAAATAAGAGACATGTGGAGACCAACACAGTTTCCGGTCCAACGTGAGCCCTAGAAACTTAGTTGTGTCCACGAATGGGAGAACAACGGGACCGAGATGTAAGGATGGCGGAAGGAACGCTTTATATCTCCAAAAGTTGATACAAACCGTCTTCTCTTCAGAGAACCGGAAGCCATTTGCCACGCTCCATGAGTAGAGGCTGTCTAGACAACGCTGGAGGCAGCGCTCCAGGAGGCATGTTCTCTGGGCACTGCAGTAGATCGCGAAGTCATCGACAAAGAGAGAGCCTGAGACATTAGGTGGAATGCAATCCATAATTGGATTGATCGCGATGGCAAAAAGGGCTACGCTCAAGACGGAGTCCTGAGGCACTCCGTTCTCCTGGAGGAAGACGTCGGACAATACGGAACCCACACGTACCCTAAACTTTCGATCCGTTAAAAAGGAATCAATAAAAAGGGGCAGACGACCGCGTAGGCCCCACTTGTGCATAGTGCGGAGGATACCTCCTCTCCAACAGGTATCATAAGCCTTCTCCAAGTCGAAGAACACGGCTACCGTTTGGCGCCTTCGCAAAAAGTTGTTCATGATGAATGTCGACAAGGTCACAAGGTGGTCAACAGCGGAGCGGCGGCGACGAAAGCCGCATTGGACATTAGTAAGTAGTCGTCGAGATTCAAGAATCCAAACTAACCGAGCATTAACCATGCGCTCCATCGGCGTCACGCCAACACATGGGGACCTGACCTTCGGTCCAGACGCGATTGTAGGTACGAAGAAGGAAGCTTTTGCCCGCCGGAGAAAGGTGGGCCAGCATCTGAACGTGAATGGCATCTGGCCCCGGAGCAGAGGACCGGGACAGCGCAAGCGCACGTTCGAGTTCCCGCATAGTAAAGGGGGCATTGTAAGTCTCCAGATTCAGCGAGTGGAAGGAAGGTCGCCGAGCCTCGTCTGCCTCTTTCCTGGGAAGGAAGGCAGGATGGTAATGGGCGGAGCTTGAAACCTCCGCGAAAAAGCGGCCAAAGGCGTTGGAGACAGCCACAGGATCAACAAGGACCTCATTACCTGAGGTCAGGCCAGGTACTGAGGAGTGGGCCTTAATGCCCGACAGCCGGCGCAGGCTACCCCAAACAACGGAAGAGGGAGTAAAACTGGTAAAGGAGCTCGTGAAAGAGGCCCAGCAAGCTTTTTTGCTGTCTTTGATGACTCTACGGCATTGCGCTCGGAGTCGTTTGTATTCAATACAATTCGCCAACGTAGGATGGCGGCGAAAGGTGCGTAAAGCACGTCGTCGAGCACGGATAGCGTCCCTACAAGCCTCGTTCCACCAGGGGACGGAAACGCGACATGAAGAAGAAGTAGTACGAGGTATGGAACGTTCGGCAGCATTGATAATAACAGCCGTGAGGTATTCGACCTGACTGTCACAACTGGAAAAATCGCGGTCCGGAAAGGTCGCCAGGGAGGAGTAAAGTCCCGAGTCAGCTTTCAGTATGTTCCAGCGCGTAGGACGTGGGGATGGGGTGTGGTGCAGGAGACGAACGACACAGGGGAAGTGGTCGCTCGAATAGGTGTCAGAAAGGACATACCACTCGAACCGACGGGCAAGAGTGGTAGAACAGATCGAGAGGTCCAAGTGGGAGTAGGTATGAGTAGAGTCCGAGAGGAAAGTCGGGGCGCCGGTATTGAGGCAGACAAGATTGAGATGGTTGAAGACATCCGCCAAGAGTGAGCCTCTTTGACAGGATGCAGGAGAGCCCCAAAGGGGATGATGGGCATTGAAGTCGCCAAACAATAAGAACGGCGGGGGAAGCTGATCGATCAGGTGCATCATGTCAGCCCGACTAACAGCAGATGACGGTGGAGTGTAGACGGTACAAACGGAAAAAGTAAAAGCAGAAAGAGTAATGCGGATAGCTATTGCTTGGAGTGGGGTGGTCAATGGGATGGGATGGTAATATACATCGTCCCGAACGAGCAACATGACCCCACCATGAGCTGGGATACCGTCCACAGGGGCGAGGTCATACCGCTCCGAGGTATAGTGGGAAAAGGCAATACGGTCAGTCGGGCGCAACTTGGTTTCCTGGAGACCAAGGACGAGCGGACAGTGCAGGCGGAGGAGCAGTTGTAATTCCTCCCGATTAGATCGAATACCCCTTATGTTCCAATGAAACAACGCCATTGCTAGTCAAAAAGTTGGGGGAACGAGACGGGGAAGAGCTGGTCACCTCGATGGCCGCGGAGGGCCAGGTTGCGAGGCAACAACGCTACAACTGACGGCAGGCGGATCCGGTTCCATCGACTCGTCGCCAGCTGCGGCCGCTGTCCCTGATTGTGTAGGAGGGGCCGCATCATTTGCCGACAAAAGGCCGGCGGAACGCCTGGCAGCAGAGCGTCCCGGCGAAACTGAGGACGGCCGGGAGCAGCGACTCACGGATGAAGCGTCAGATGAAACGCGCCGGGGTGGAGAGGGGGATAGAGATTTCTTCTTGGAGGCCTTCTTGGAAGGCCGAGGAGGCACAGGGATGGTGGGCTGGACCCGAAGAAGGTCCTCACGCGCGGTGTCCGTTTTGGAACGCCGGACCTCGGAAGCTGGGGTCCGGAACGTTTCCCCGATGGACGCCTGAGAAGAGGATCGCTTCTCAGGTGGCGTGGGGGGAGGAGGAGGAGGAAGGGTGGCCCCTGGGGCAGGGGGGGTGGGGGCCGCGGGGGAGGAGGATTTGGAAGGGAGGGATTTGGGAGGCGGAGGCAGAGCCCCCTGACGGGCAGAGGAGGCGGAGGGGGGACAGGATAGAGGTGAGGATACAGCGGAAGGAGTGGACACAACTGAGGCAAACGAAGTGGCCAGTGACACGGGATGAAGGCGGTCATACTTCTTCCTGGCCTCAGAATAAGAGAGCCGATCCAAAGTTTTGAGTTCCTGTATCTTTTTCTCCTTCTGATAGGCGGGGCAGTCCGGGGACCTAGGCGAGTGGACGCCAGGACAATTAGGGCACCGAGGTGGTGGGGTGCAAGTATGTTCCTCACGAAGAGGACGTCCACAGTCGCCACAAAGGGGCTCAGCCTCACACCGGGACGACATGTGCCCAAAGCGCAAACACCTAAAACAGCGCATAGGAGGCGGGACGTAAGGTCGCACGTCGAACCGGTAGCACATCACCTTTACCTTCTCCGGGAGAACGTCCCCCTCGAAGGCGAGGATAAAGGCCCCGGTGTCGATGCGACGGTCCTTGGGGCCGCGCTGGACTCGCCGGACGAAATGCACGCCGCGGCGCTCCAGGTTGGCCCTGAGCTCCTCATCAGATTGTAGCAGGAGGTCACGATGAAAAATGACCCCCTGCGTCCTATTGAGTGCCAGATGTGGGACAATGGAGACTGGGATGTCCCCTAGGCGGTCGCACGCCTGGAGTGCCGCCGATTGTGTGGCAGAGGTGGTCTTGATAAGAACGGACCCTGATCTCATCTTGCTGAGAGCCTCGATTTCCCCGAAGACGTCCTCAATGTGTTGAACAAAGAACATGGGCTTGGAGGTGGCGAACGTCCCCCCATCTGTTCGAGAACAGACCAAATAGCGGGGGAAGTACTTCGCCCCAAGCCGGCGGGCCTGTCCCTCCTCCCATGGAGTGGCCAAGGGGGAAAGGGCAGGAGAACCAGAACTAGAAACGGTACCTTTTCTTTTGGAAGACTCGGCCGCAGAGCGACCTGATACATGTTGACGTTTCATGTGCGAAACGTCCGCCCCGATACCACCCACTCCAACCAGGGGCTCTCCCCACGGGCGCCACCCAGCCGCAGCAAGGGCCACCTGGCAGGAGGACCATTGCCGGGAGTCCTGATGCCCCAAGGAGACGGGCATCTACTCCTTGGCCAACGTGGGGAGGGTGCAGCTCAGGTATCGGCAGTACGATCCCTGTGTTGTCAGGGGGCTACAACCTAGAGGGTACATGACGACCCCACCACAACGGGCTGGCTACCGTGCTGGATTTCTGGTGCCATGGAAAGTCCATCATGATCGCTGGTGCAGATGGAGAGGCACTATGGGCGTAACGTGGACAACCCATCAGGCGTTTAGGCCCAATTTAAGGAATAATGGGTATGGTGACAACGCCGGTGCAATGCTGAGTGCCAAGGTCTTAGTGCACTTAGGACCAGTGGTACACCATGTAAGGTGTCCTTCCCCAAAAGGCTCGTACTTCTGTAGAATTTTGAAAAATGGAGGTCAAACCCCAAGGGGGACCATCACATTAAGGCCAAAACATTTGAGACTCCTTTTAGTCGCCTCTTACGACAGGCAGGAATACCGCGGGCCTATTCTAATCCCCGGACCCGCAGGGGGGTCGGCTGTTGTTGCTGCCATATTGTCTCTTTATATGAAATCGTGTTCCTTCCAATGGCATCCTGAGTTTGCCGAACAGCCAGAGGGGACCATACCAGTACAACTATGCATTGGCCATATCATGTTTGCTTAAAGAGCAGGCCACTGTCAGAGTTAAATCGTGCTTGTCTTATGAACTGCTGACGAACTGGATCAACAGCCTAGGCTCTGTGTCATTCTTCCACATTTACTCCACTACATTTTATGGTGCACACTTTGCAACACAATTCATTTTCAGATTTTCCTGGACAATGCGTAACCTCAAAATCAAATCCACTTAGCCATAAAGTCCAGCCAGCGAGTCAAACAACTGGTTCGATCTTTCTGTCCAAGAAACTATTTCAATGCAGCATGATCCACTACAACCTTAAAACGTCATCCATACAGATAACTATGGAAATAAGTGATACTCAAAATTAGCATGAGCACTGAATTTTCTCCATCTTTCTAAGCTGTTAAGAAGTGTAAGCTACTGAGTGTTCTTTTCTGTATATCTCTTGACTCAAAACACAGCCTAGAGTACACTTGTTTGAGTCACACGACAATACAAACTATTTTTATAGTCGGGGAAAGCACAACGGGGCTGGTGGCCAATAATTCTTTCAATTGCTCAAATGTTGTTTCTCAATCTGGAGTCCAGTGAAACTTTACTCCCCTCTTTAAAAAAAAAAAAAAAAAAAAAAAAAAAAAAAAAAAAAAAAAAAAAAAAAAAAAAAAAGAGGTGTAAGTGTTCTAGCTACCTCCAATTTTTGGGATGTACCTTCAACAAAAATCGACAATCCCACAATATGACTAATTCCTTTACCTTTGGGAAATCCTTTAAGGCTTGTACAGCTGTGGGTCAGTTCATACATTGTCTTGGCTGATAATATGCCCTAAATAGTGTATATCCTGTAATATGGAAATGAGTGTCAACTGTGTCCCAATAACCACTTAAAGAACTCTCAGACAAACCTAGCACTTCTGAATGTCCTTTGAGAAATGAGTAGAGATTCGTGCTGCTGTAAAAAGAGCAATGAAAGCATACAACCACTACCACCGTCACACCTTAGCAAAGGATCTTGCTGAAAACCCAAGGAAATTCTGGTCTTACGTAAAATTGGTAAGCGGTTCGAAGGCTTCCATCCAGTCACTCACTGATCAGTCTGGCTTGGCAACGGAAGACAGCAAAACAAAAGCTGAAATATTAAATTTATCATTTCAGAAAGCTTTCACGCAGGAGGATCGTACAAACATACCGCCGTTTGAGTCTCATACAGATTCCCGTATGGAGGACATAGTGATAGACATCCCTGGGGTTGTGAAGCAGCTGAATGGGTTGAAGATAGATAAATCGCCATGTCCTGATGGGATTCCAGTTCGGTTTTACAGACATTACTCTACTGCATTGGCTCCTTACTTAGCTTGCATTTATCGCGAATCTCTTGTCCAACGTAAAGTTCCAAGCGACTGGAAAAAAGCACAGGTGACGCCTGTATATAAGAAGGATATATCCTCAAAATTACAGACCAATATCCTTAACATCGGTTTGTTGCAGGATTCTCGAACATATTCTCAGTTCGAATATAATGAATTTCCTTGAGACAGAGAAGCTGCTGTCCACGCATCAGCACGGTTTTAGAAGGCATCACTCCCGCGAAATGCAACTCGCCCTTTTTTCACATGATATCTTGTGAACCATGGATGAAAGGTATCAGACGGATGCCATATTCCTTGACTTCCGGAAAGCGTTTGACTCGGTGCCCCACTGCAGACTCCTAACAACGGTACGAGCATATGGGATTGGTTCCCAAATATGTGAGTGGCTCTAAGACTTCTTAAGTAATAGAACCCAGTACCCTGTCCTCAATGGTGAGTGTTCATCGGAGGTGAGGGTATTATCTGGAGTGCCCCAGGGAAGTGTGGTAGGTCTGCTGTTGTTTTCTATCTACATAAATGATCTTTTGGATAGGGTGGATAGTAATGTGCGGCTGTTTGCTGATGATGCTGTGGTGTATGGGACGGTGTCGTCGTAGGAGGATACAAGATGACTTGCACAGGATTTGTGATTGGTGTAAAGAATGGCAGCTAACTCTAAATACAGATAAATGTAAATTAATGCAGATGAATAGGAAAAAGAATCCCGTAATGTTTGAATACTCCATTAGTAGTGTAGCGCTTGACACAGTCACGTCGATTAAACATCTGGGCGTAACATTGCAGAGCAATATGAAGTGGGACAAGCATGTAATGGCAGTTGTGGGGAAGGTGAATAGTCTTCTTCGGTTCATTTGTAGAATTTTGGGAAGATGTGGTTCATCTGTAAAGGAGACCACTTATAAAACACTAATACGACCTATTCTTGAGTACTGCTCAAGCGTTTGGGATCCCTATCAGGTCGGATTGATGGAGGACATAGAAGCAATTCAGAGGTGGGCTGCTAGATTTGTTACTGGTAGGTTTGATCATCACGCGAGTGTTACAGAAATGCTTCAGGAACTCAGGTGGGAGTCTCTGGAGGAAAGGAGGCGTTCTTTCTGTGAATCGCTACTGAGGAAATTTAGAGAACCAGCAGTTGAGGCTGACTGCAGTACAATTTTACTGCCGCCAACTTATAATTCGCGGAAAGACCACAAGGATAAGATAAGAGAGATTAGGGCTAGTACAGACGCATATAGGCAGTCATTTTTCCCTCATTCTGTTTGGGAGTGGAACAGGGAGAGAAGATGCTAGTTGTGGTACGAGGTACCCTCCGCCACGCACGGTATGGTGGATTGCGGAGTATGTATGTAGATGTAAATGATATTGTCCAGATAGGCCATGAACAGTTTCGGTTTCTGATGCAGTAGCACCCAATCTATCAATTGCAGCAGGAAAGTCACCAGTGTATTTCTCACACTGAATGGTATCTAACGATACTGGTAATGACCAAATGGAATAATGTTTTAGGACCATGCTCTGACGTTATTTCTAAGTGGTACCCACTTTGTACGTCTATGGTGGTAAAGTAACAGTATTGCCCCAGATTGGCTAAGGTATCTAGTGTTCGGCATGGATCAAGCACCAGTTGTTCGCTGGTTTAAATATCTACACGGTGATTAAAAAACAAGTTTACAAACTGACATGGCACATCAGACGTACAACAACGCTCAGTAATCACACAGGAATCAGGGGTCACAACCGCCACAAGTGGGCCCTTTGGTCACGAGAGGACATTGCTGTACAAACACAGGCAGAGTACACGGAAACTGTTGCCATTCAATGAAAGCATTGGGAGTAACAAGGCTAGCTACATGTACCGTGAAATGGCTGACATGCATTTGATTTAAAGCGTGTCCAACTGCAACAGACAAGAAGTTGTAGGATTGTATCCTGCAAAACATCCTGATAGAAATGTGCCATACCACACATTTGCCATCCTGTATCGCCAACTGTGTGAAACCGGCTTGTTTCATTAGCACAAGTAGGATGCTGAACAGCATTGACAGGTGCGGTGGAAGAAAGCGTTCTCGAAAAGGTGGAGCATATACCATCTACAAGTAAATGAGGTGTATCCCACACCACTGAGATACCACAACCCTCTGCTTGGTGCACTGTACACAATGAAGGACTGCATCCACTTCACTTCCAATGGACCCAGCCTTTGCAACTGGAGGACTACAACAAGAGCATGGGATTTGCACCATATTTCTGGAGGAATCTGCTGGCGACCAAAGCTTCACAACAAGTACTCTCTTCACCGATGAGGCTGGATTCTCACTTGAGGGTGTGATGAATGTTCACAACCTGCATATGTGGGTGGTGTGAACCCACATGCCTCACAATGCAAATTTACCCTTAAAGTGTGAGCTGGCACCATTGGAGATTGTTTAATTGGCCTATACATTCTCCGCGACCAACCTGATTGTCGCACATATTTCTTATTCCTGAAAGAGGTTCTGCTGGACATGCTGAATGACGTTCCCATGCCTATTCATCACTGCATTCGATCTCGGCACATGACAGGGCCCCCACACATTCAAGCAGCCAAGTGAGGACATATCCGCAGGCAACCTTTCCTAGCCACTGGATTGGTTGCAGTGGGACAGCCACATGGCAATCGCAATCATCCAATCGATTTTTTCCTTTGGGGATATCTGAAGGGCCTTACGTATGAAGCACCTGTTACACTGCTGAAGGACCTTAGTGAGAAGGATTGTTGTGGCATAAGGATGTCTTCGAGGTACACCAGGTATCTTTGAGAGAGTGCGCTGTTCAATGCAGTGTCGATGTCTGCTCATATCTCTATGAATCTGGACAAAACATCAAACACCTCCTGTAGAGGGTGTCCACTTGTAGCATGTGACTGAATAACTGCAATGCCATTTAGTAGCCCCGGATGGCCTTTGCCACCTCTCGTTGCTGTGTGATTATTGCTCCTTGCTGAATGCTCTATGCACCATATCAGTTTGTAAACATATTTTTTAATGAACCTGTATATTCGCAGCAGGATCTCTACTCTTTCATGCCGTCTGATTACTTCTTCAGAACGAGATGAGAGATGGTGACTAAGGTCTGATATTTTCTTTTATAATTACACTGTGAAGCTGTTGATTAATAAACTCCTTGTAATGAAACATTTTAAAATCATTCCCCCCCTACACACACACACACAGCTTCCCAGTTCCAAAGACATTGTGTTTTGTATGTGTTCCCAGATTGAATTTCATTCATTTCTTGTTAAAAGACCAAATGTTAGCAACTCAGTATCGATTTCTTTTTATTGGTAGCATTTTTCCTGATCAGATGGATTGTAACAGTTGTGTCATTTCATTATGTAATGCTAGACTTAAGTTATAATCTTGTAAGTAATTAATTCAATCTTATTATTTGATACAGTCTTTTTCCTAATCTGATTTTTAAATGCCATTTCAGCAAATTACTCAGAGCAATTGTGCTATGTCGGTTGTCTTAGTATGTTGATGCAACTGATTGGCCACCAGTCATAGCTTTAAATGTATATTGCACTATCATGGCTCGAACTTTCACAAAGTCATATTCCCCTTTTGAAAGCATCATTTTATTACAAGATCAATACCAATGCAAAAGTTTTATGTATCTTTTCAAGGCCATGCCTCATTGTGTTAAATATGGGCTGACAATACAGGCTTCGCCAATTTTGACTGCTCCCATAATCATGACAATTGTACTCTCTCTTTTGCCTATATTATTTCTTACAAGCCACATTTAAAAAATTAACATACAGAGGTAGAGTGACTATATCCCCCATCATAGGATGTAGATGGTGTGGAACCCCAGCAGCCACTGCTTCACAGCCCAGAGGCAGCGAACACAGCTGTGCCATAAGAACGGCAACCCGGCACAGCATGGACATCATAGTATGGCCAAGCAGTGCCCACTAGCATGAGCTGGACAGGGAGGTTGAAATACTGCTGGCTAGGGCTGAGTTTCCAGAAGAACTGAGTTTCTTTACTGCTTCGAAACATCTGGAATAGAGGCTGATGACAGGGTCCAGCTGTTACACGACAGTAGGTCAAACTGCACATGCATACTGAAGGCTGACCCACTCCCAAGCCGTTGGCGTAAGAGTATGGTGGAATGTAAGCAGGGGCTTCTGCTGACTTGCTGTATTGGCAAGGACCTTGTCCCATGGACAGACTGTGGCTGTTGCTAGGTAATGGTTCTGGGCTGTTTCCCATGCTGCTAAAGTTCTATGGCGGTACACTAAGTATATTACAATAGTAGTGAGTTTTGTATGTTTGCAAAAAGTGAAATCGTGAAGCTGCACGACAACAGGGAAGCTGCATGAAGCACTGCACTATTTAACTAATAGCAGCAGCTGAAGGAAAGTCTAGGTAGTGGCAGTAGTAATATAAACTTTTGATAATTTTAATAGTTTTATTGTCTGTTATTGTAGCAGCAACAACAATGTTTTAACATTAGTAATAGCAGTAGTTATTAAGCTCAACCGAAAAGACAAAAACCTGTGGCTTTTTCTGACACAGTAAAGGGAGACCTGTCAAGAGCAGAAAGAGACACTGTAGGAAAACTGAAATCAGATTAAAGTATATGTAACTATCTAAATTGTAAGAGCAATAGCAGTAGAAAGAAAAAATGTATAGAAAATTATTATTCTATACACTGTAAATTTAATTCAATGTTTAAGATAGGGAAAAAACATTAAGGGCACATGTAATTATGTTTAACGACAGATTCCCTACTTGACTTGTTTCATATTTATAACTTTTTACAATTTGGAAAGTGCTTCAATTAGTCGAAAATGCTGGAGACGTTTTTTGCTTAACGGGAACACGAAGACAATAACTAGGGCTGCACACAGCATGTTTCTTTCACAGAAAGGTTGTAGTCCAAACAGCAAGCAATGAAACCAGCACTCGACGCCTTATGAAGGCACTTACAGAAGTTGTCAAAATACCACAGATAGAACAACAATAAACACTGATCTAATCCAGACACTTGGAAATCACAAATATCATTGATGCAAGCTTGAAAGATGACAATCTGGGGCACTGGATGGAAGCAGAATTTCTGATCACCAACGCAGTATACCCAGGATAAAAAATGGGAGCCTCTGATTAATATTCTGTATGTATTAGTTTATGTGATGATTAAGTTTACACTTACCACACATAACAAAAATCACTTCTACACAATGGATCTTTTCTATGGCCTTACTTTAGAACTTATTAACCTACTGCCATAACAAGTAGGAAAAAAAACATTTATTCATACAACTAGCCATATGCCTTGTAATTATCTGTTAACTGCGGGCTTTAACAGTTTTCTGGGAGCTGATGCTCAGCACCATAGTTACCATTGTTTTATCCGCCATGGGAAGGCTTACCTGACTACTACTGTGAGCTATATTATTTCTGGAAGTAACTAATGTGAATACTCAATTCTCTTTTATACTTTAAAGAGTGCGGTAGGCCTACATACAGCAATGAGTATCTTGCATGACTTGAATGTTTTCAGTGTA
Source organism: Schistocerca americana (assembly GCF_021461395.2). NCBI lineage: Eukaryota > Metazoa > Arthropoda > Insecta > Orthoptera > Acrididae > Schistocerca > Schistocerca americana. The sequence goes on along the minus strand of NC_060120.1, from coordinate 97,560,535 downwards.
GAATATATCTCTGTACCTGGCACAAAGTGTGTCACCTTTGTTACGAAAATTTTACAGCAGTCATTTTGTACACCATAAACTTCAAAACATATCAAGGAATTAGCAGTCACAGCAAAATTTAAGTTCTCAGGAATGGTTTAGCTTGTCTAGGCATATCAACTCTGTGGATGGCAGAAGCTATCCAACAACAGAGAATTACTGGCCATAGACCTCATTATCACTGCCATCCCACCAATACAGGAAGCAGACATCCAGCATCAGTAGGTGGAATTGATCTTAAGTTTCTGTCCCCCTTCTGAAGTCAAAGGTAATTCACACACTGTAATGATTACAGAACTTTCACCAAGTCTTAATACACAAAACCTCATAAATTTCAGATTTTCTCGGTGAGTGGCAGACATAAGATCTATGGAACTAACATCTCAGGCGACAATATTAATTCACAGTAGTAGTACAAAACCAGGCTGATACAGTACAAACGTCATAATCTTTAAACATCAGATACTATAAACTTACCCAATACAACTGACTTTTGGGCCCAAAAATGCTCTAGGCTAATCTTTGACTTTGTTAAACATAAAAGACAAACAAACCATTAAAAACAAATTTTGGAAGATCGGACCAAGAACGACATTTTTTTTACATTTAATTTTTGCATAAAAAATCACACACTAATTTCGGATGTCGAGAATCTCTGCAAACGATTTAACAAGATGCAGCTTTTATGATCAATCGTGTATAATAAATTATTTGTTTCGCTAAAATTTAATATGCTTTTCAGATTCAAACACAAATAAGCTTCTCCATGTATACTACTTGAACCTTACCTCTGCCCTTGGGAGTCACTTCTGTAATTAACTGTTCAGCTGTAATATTCTGCACACCACGTTCCTTAACTATCTGTCTACAATGCATCAAGATCTGGTCTCGCCATCCACTTTCAATCAGTCGTGTTCGTAAAAGTTCCTTAAACCTGTAAAACAAGTAGTTGGTGAATTGATTGAAACAATCGTCCCAGTGTTTTTCTGCCAGTCCACCAAATTTGTTAACATCGAGTATAGATTTAAGTGTCAGGAAGTCGTTTCTGAAAGTATTTGTATGGAGTGTAGCCTTGTATGGAGTGTAGCCATGTATGGAAGTGAAACATGGACGATAAATAGTTTTCGAAACATGGTGCTACAGAAGAATGCTGAAGATTAGATGGGTAGATCACATAACGAATGAGGAGGTATTTAATAGAATTGGGGAGAAGATGAGCTTGTGGCACAACTTGACAAGAAGAAGGGACCGGTTGGTAGGACATGTTCTGAGGCATCAAGGGACCACAAATTTAGCATTGGAGAGCACCGTGGGGGGGTAAAAATCGTAGAGGGAGATCAAGACATGAATACACTAAGCAGATTCAGAAGGATGTAAGTTACAGTAAGTACTGGGAGATGATGAAGCTTGCACAGGATAGAGTTGCATGGAGAGCTGCATCAAACCAGTCTCAGGACTGACAACAACAACAACCAAATGAGAACCTTCACTCATCACAACTTCACCTCTCTTTTTCTCCAGACATAATAAACTTTTGTTGATATCCCGGTTCATGAAGCATTGCTACGGGCGTTATCCACTGGGATGATCCTAATTTCACGTCTAAACCTTCAGTTCACACTCCACAGTCTACTGCATCCACCACCTGCGTTCACTATTCCTTTGACACAAGTCAGTCACAAACCAAACCGCCAAAGATGTTACACTGGTTCAAACAGATGGAGTTTGAACCAATTATCTTTGTATCGAGCATTCGGATTGCAATTTCACAAGCAACAAAAACTTCCACATACGACCCATCGCCACAGCCTTCAGAAACAAACAAAAAAGACCGATTGACACTAAACGCGAACGGAACGGACCGTCACGTAACGTCACCGTTAAATGGCGCATTGTTCACACTATACGGAAGATCAACACGACGTCAATTCTCTTAGCCCGGCGTCGAACGGAGAAAGTCAGGCGCTACAAAAAGTCTGAGTATAGTAACGAAATTGAGGCATGACCAACGATAAAATTTGTTAATAACCAAATAAAACTTACAGTGAGTAGTGTTTACCAATTTTGTTCGGTAAATTACTGGGAAAGAGAAACAATTACTTGGTAGTGAAAATATTTACTTACAAACACATCAAACAATATTTATAAAGGAATACAAGAGATTATTTTACTTATCCATTATGTGTTTTTTCTTATGTAGGCAATAACATCATAAACAGCTTTATTTTTCTTCCTCAACAGAGCTGATTATTTCACTCAATAAAAGGTTTCTTTTTATTGAAAACTGCTTCTTCGGTTCACACTATGATTGAACTTACTGCATTATAGTTAGAGGAATAACGGTACCATAGAACTCATCAATTTACCCTGGAATCACGTGAAGCTCAGAGTGCAACCATTTCATAGAATTTCCCCCCGCCCCCCTCATAGGATATAAAATATTTATGGTTTGTGTCATACAAACATAAAACCTAATATGCTCCAGCAAATGACAGATGTTCTCTGAGGGTTATTGTGAGGCAATGTAGTCACCCTCGACTGCCACAGGAATGAGGAGTCATTCAGATTGTACATACACTATAAGAGGAACTCGCTCCTTGTGTGAAAAATTCTTAAAATTGGAGAACATTTGCACAAACCATATCCTGGGTAGAGCAATCCCTCTTGTGCTCTGTCAATTAATCATTGTATAAAATGAATCCAGGCACTGAGAACAAATGTATTGTGCATTCTTATACGCAGTCAGTTGAGAAGAAATAAGGTGGGAGATGTTTTTGATCCAGCTGTAATGGTGTCAAGCGTAATCAGAGCTGAGCAACAAATTGACATGTTCTTAGTATTGACCTGCGAAATGGAGAATAGTGGAGGAGTTGGACAAACTTATGCTCAAACTTCTTCTTTTCTGCACATCACGCTTCTGAGGCTTGTCTTTCTTCTTCTCCAGTTTGTATACATAATTTGATATATTAGGATTCTAGATCTCAAATTCTGCAACGTCTTGAAGTTTGTTGGGGAATGCAGTTCCATGATATTTATAACACATATGAATTACTTATAGGATATGAATTTTTCTCAAAATTGTTTTGACAAGCCAGGAGAGATCACACAAAGCAAGTGTTGTCAAAATTTTTCACATTAATCATAGCTCTTTTATCAGCTATATGTCTCAGAAGAGGGATATATTAGGTTGGTGCATAAGTTGATTCTACAGAGATATTTAAAACATCTTAATGACGCTTCTTACAAAAACTGTACAGTCAAAGAGATATAGAGTCGTGAAGAGGAAAACAAGTTAGTTGTTTACCTCATAACTACTTCCAAAGTACATTATAGATTGTCTCAAAATGAGTTATCAAAATTTCCATTTCATTTTGGTACATCCCAGAATAAAAGCATGCCTCCAAGGAAGCCAAAAAAACGGAAAAGTAGGTAAACAACGGTACCTAGAGTTCATGAATGGTTAAGACTAAGAAAGCCTGAAGCAACAAACCTAGCTCATTCAACAAGTTGTAATAGGCACATTGTTCCAATATTCTTTAGCAATTTGAAATCAATACTGGACAAAATAACTTAAATACCAGAAAAGAGGGAACTAAGAAAAAGAATTATGGATGACTACTTCCAACAACGACTCCAGTCCACTTCTTTTGTGTGCTAATAGTGACAGGGTAACGAGTTGGAATGGCTTTTAATTGCAAAACCAAGCAAAATAATAAAGCAGAAAGCAGAAGATACTTCATATGATGTAGGCACAGACTCACAGGCAGCACTACATTCTGGACAACACTTGGTTGGAAAGATTGTTTGTGTACATTATGGAGGCTGAACTGATATTTTTAAGAAAGGGATGAATGAGTGGAACATTTGTATAGACTTTAGTAGACGATGTAAGTGAAATTTTCTAAGAACATGTTCTCCTATTACTCACAGAACCAAAGATCCACTCTTCATCCCCAAGAATAGAATATGAATTAAACAATCCATTCGATAACACCTTGTAATACACATTAACAACATAGCAATAGAGATTAAAAATACAAGAATGCTACATTGGCTTAAAGCAATGAAAGTAATTTTTTGCTTTTAAATGTTGACGAACATAAATTTTTTGGCCTTAGTTTTTACAATAGTAAAGTTAATCTTATTTGTGTTTATTCGGATGTCCAGTTTATTAGCCCTTTGTTTACATTCAATTAATTCTATTTATAATATATGACTTGTTAACTTATTTTAAGCTGTGGCTCATGGTACATGACCACATTGTATCATCAGCCAAATACAACATTGTGGAAAATAATCTCTATGATAAAGCGTTTCAATAAATTAATTACACTTTGTCATTCAGTTAATAGGAAATAAGACAAGTAATGAAGCAGTTAAATAAGCACATCAAAACATAGTTAGTGCATCCGCTATGATGGTTCCAAAAAAACCCAAGATACAAAACCATTCCTATATAAAAATGGACATGTATTCAAATGCATCATTGTGTGAAATTTCAAAGTAATCAGTGAAGAACTTAATGAGATTACGATTTTGAACAAATTAACTCTTACACCTACACAAATAAAACTGTAAATGTTCATTTGTTCAAACATTTAAATCTCTGAAAGTTCTTCACAAATTGCTTTAAAATTTTGACATAACATTGCATTCAAATATGCATGTGTTTTTATACAGGGTGAGTCACTAACTATTGGCACTCTAAAATAATTCTGGAAGTATGATGGAAGCTGAAAAGTTTGTATGAAAAATGTTGCATAGGACAATAGGGGCCATAATATGACATTGGTTTTTTGTTGCTAGCTGGGGTCGCTTTAGAGATATGAAGGTCAACTTTTTTTTAATGGGATGCTGTAGTTTGGTACTTATTTTCTGATAGTGGCTGTCGAGATGAATCCAATGATGTGTAACAGTAAGGTCTTTGAAGGACAACAAAGGAAACTAAGTTAGTACGGACATCCTTTTACAGAACGTGTTCGGAGTTATGACCATTGGTATCAATGCAGTGCTGCAATTTTCTGATAATGGATTGAGTGGTATTCCTTATCACATCAGCACTTATCGACGCACATGCTCTGACAATTCTCTCTCGCATATCTTCAGGTGTAGTTGAAACGTCTTTGTAAACAATGTCTTTTACGAATCCCCACAAGAGAAAATCCACAGGCGTCAAGTCTGGCGAACGAGGCGGCCAAAACACATCTTCTCCGCGTCCAATCTAAAGATCTGGGCATTGTCTCTGCAACTCATTTCTAGCCATCAGCGAAAAATGTGCCAGACACCCATCATGTTGATACCACATTCTGTTCCTTGTTCCTAGCCCTAGTAGCCACAACCAATCATGTAATGCCATTTTGTTAGTCGTAGTATTTCAGCAACTACATTTTTCGTGGATGAATTACACTTCTCACAGCCCAGCATCTACTTCTGCCTTATGTACCCTTTCTACTTTAGGTAGATTATTGCTATGTATTTTACAGCACTTTCTGTTTCTGTCAGTAGCATAGTAGAACAGTACTGAATATCTTTCTCATGTATTCTAACTCTAGTGTCAACTCCAATTTTTCTGCAATTCGCCACAATCTACCAGCACTACTAAATTTTTCTTATAGACAGATGGATCCTATAATTCTGTGTATTATGATAAAAAAGAATGTAGTTTCCTTGCAAGAATCGAAGTAAAAAAAAAAAGAAATCACACCCACTTTATTGTTTGCATAGCATTGTCACCATGCAGCTCTCTCCTATAGAAATTCAAAAACAGTAACCCTAACCACCGCCACTCCAGCCATCGAACTGGCCCACTCTGGAGTGAAAGGTTTCAACTTGATAGCAGTCTCTCCACCACTCCAGAAAGATGATAGATGATACAGACCTGTATGTTTTACCAATAGCACTCTGTGAGGTATAAAATGACACATTTTTAGCCCCATGGAAGGCCATCCAAGTCGACAAACAGTGGTATTGTCTGTTATTTCTAAGTTTTAGCACTAAAACCATGATTCGTTAACAGCGACCAGTTTTATCAGAGGAAGTGTTAATATCATGATATAAACATATTAAGAATTGACCTAACTAGAAATTATCTGTCCCTATACAGAATGTCGATGTGTGGTGTCTCACTTCAACGAAAAACAGCGACATCCTTTGGATGTATATGTAATTATACAACTTTTTTTGCTATTTCCACAATGGCATCTCTAATGTAACATAAACTATAAAGAATATCAAAAACACACCCTTATCATTTATATCCAAAGTATTGTGTGTAATTAGTAAATGCTTTCGAAAGCATCTTTTTTTTTTTTTTTTTGCAAGTGTGGCAAGAATGAGATGAACTTGACAGATATCCTGTATTCCCAGTTTGTACCAGAGTTTTTTTCATATTTTACATGTTTTCCATATTTTCCATATTTGCAGAATTCAAAGTATACAAAAACATATATTTACGAAATATTACTGCATGGCGATTGAAGCTAATATGAAACAAAGAAGAATAACTATGTTTTAAAGCTGTAATGTATATGGTTAACGTTATCGTTATGTCAGGGCATTGTACGTATATATGAGATGAATTTGATGTTGTGACTGGGTTTTTAAAGCACTATGGAATTCCTAAATTGCTTCTCTCTGATACATCTGGGAGGAGGAGGAAAGACCTATTGCACGGCAGGATAGAGACAACAACACATACTTCTGCAAGACAGAGTCCAATGTGAAGTACTGAGAAACACTAAACACTTAAACCACAAACAGATCCATGGTCACAGTAGTTGACATGACTAGGTGTAAGAGTTCACTTCAACAAATACACATTCCTTGCGGTCATGTCCTGATGTCCACATGCAGTGAACCAATCCCCACATACACCGTCAAAGTCAACACTCAGATGTCAGAGAAAGCTGCTGCTGCGACCACAGCTGCAGTCGTGGACACACGTATATGCCAGAGTGCACCACTCCCAGCCATGGAGGGCTTCTGGTGGTGATTGGATTGGTAGGAATTCGGATGTTATCAATATGCTGAATGCCAACACTTGGCAGTGACCAATATTGAATCTCTGTATTTTCCACAGAGAGTACATGGAACACATGCCGTCGTGGAGACTGCCAAATGCATACTGAGTATTACTTCATTATTCAGGTATCTAGAGGACGCCACCTCCAGGTCTTGCCCCTGCTGCTGCAGGCAAGAACCGACTAGCCGGTCGGCTGGAACTCTTCTTTGTACCAGGCGCTCGCGAGAGCCCTAAGCCGGAAATGCCCATTCGTTCCAGCCACAGGCTACCTCCACCATGCGCCCCACTTGCCAAACGGTGTTTTCCTAGGAAATCAGCCACATATTTATCACTGTAATTACAATTAAATATTACGATTGTAGCCACAATATGATGACATTCGACAGTGCGTGAAGTATCAGAAACACCTCCTTCTGATGGCTGTGGCTCTGGATATGTCAATATCTAAATCTCTCTTGTGACTGGACATTATTTTCCATATAAAATCCTTCATGGCCCTTGCGGCTATCAGTGCTCTGAAATTGCAATCTCCCACGTCAAGCCCCCACCTGCCTTACGACCAGACGTAGTCATTTTCTTCGCACGTGTCAGGACAGTGGCCACAGTAACTATACACCCTGACATAAACATTATAAGCCTGCCGAGCACAGTGAATTTATCACACGTCTCCTACTACCTTCAAATCTTCGCGAATGACTGAACGCGGTTGACACCAAACAATACTGAGCAAAAATCCGCGATGGACTGACATGCCTCGGTTGTTTTTCTTGTAATCATTAAAAGACATCTCCATAGGATACAACGAAAGTAAGAGGTTGAATGGAAAGACTTGATTTCAAATAGCAGGCAGCATCTCCCAGAGCGCGTAAAATTACAGATCTGTGTAGTGGTCATTGGATTTGGTAAATTTCTTACGACTTCAATCTAGCGTTGCAGCTTTTAAGTGATTCCTCGCATAGCACACCATCTACTGCACGTGATCATTCTCAGTCAACCATCATCCTCACTTGGCTATAACCCAGTGGATGTCTCGTTGAGATGTGTTGTTTTGGTGGAGGAGACCAAACAGTGAGGTCATTGGTCTCATCGGATAAGAGAAGGATGGGACGGGAAGTCGGCCATGCCCTTTCAATGGAACCATCCCAGCATTTGCCTGGAGCGATTTAGGGAAATCACGGAAAACCTAAATCAGGATAGGCAGACGCGCGATTCAACCGTCGCCCTCCCGAATGTGAGTCCAGTGTGCTAACCACTGCGCCAAGTCGCTCAGTGATGTGTTGTTAACATGTAAAATATGCAGTAGTTTCATGAGGGAGTTGCAAATATCGTCTTAATACCAAGTACCTCAGCTGAATGACTTCCTAAATTCCGTGGGAAGGGTGATTCTATTCCAAGCTTACAGCACATGAGACGTGCACCTGCACTTTCTTCTGTTAGTACACACCCCATGATCATCATCCATATTCAGTGTCGTGGTATTTGTGTGGAAAACCACTTCATTCAGAAGCAGTACCATACTTCAATTTAAAAAGCATGTATAGTTATTAGCATGGACATCGTTAGCGATATTTGTGTGTCCCTGTGGAACCAAGATCGCCTTTTTGTGGATTAGTAGTAACATGGTCGTTTCGATCGTGGTTTTAAGATCCTGTCGCTTGAAAGACGATTACGTCTCTATTACTAAGAGACACTGGTACCACTCGAAAGAAAAACAAATGAGGCATGTCCATCCATCGCGGATTTTCGCTCAGTATTGTTAGGAGCCAACAGCATTCAGTTATTGGTGAAGTATTATACTTAGTAGGGGATGTGCGATACATTCATAGCACAACGCCATTTGGTATGCGGGACATGTGGCGAAGTTCTGTCGTTTTACGATCTAATAACTTGAATGTGCAGCAAATTAAAAAAAAATCACTTTCGGTTTTATTACGTGAATCTATAGGAAAGCTTAAGAAATGAAAACGAAATAGAGAATTTGGTGTACGAACTAACTAATAACTAAATACAGATGAACAAACACAGAACTGGATTTGCTATTACATAATTTTACAGACTAGTGTGGAAAAATCAAGTTTGTTTTGTAATCTAATAGTTAAGATGTATAGCATTAGGGGCTGTGTAGCTAGATGCTGCATAAGTGTACACATTACCTTTAATCCATGTAAGGGCTCAACTGTTTTGTACTGCAGCTACTGCTCTCACCATAGCTCTTTTTAATGGTATTAGCAACGCTTTTATGTGCCGTATTTATCGACAGAACTGAACTACATTATTTATTAACACTTTTTCATCTCTCCGATAACGTACACTCCTGGAAATTGAAATAAGAACACCGTGAATTCATTGTCCCAGGAAGGGGAAACTTTGTTGACACATTCCTGGGGTCAGATACATCACATGATCACACTGACAGAACCACAGGCACATAGACACAGGCAACAGAGCATGCACAATGTCGGCACTAGTACAGTGTATATCCACCTTTCGCAGCAATGCAGGCTGCTATTCTCCCATGGAGACGATCGTAGAGATGCTGGATGTAGTCCTGTGGAACGGCTTTCCATGCCATTTCCACCTGGCGCCTCAGTTGGACCAGCGTTCGTGCTGGACGTGCAGACCGCGTGAGACGACGCTTCATCCAGTCCCAAACATGCTCAATGGGGGACTGATCCGGAGATCTTGCTGGCCAGGGTAGTTGACTTACACCTTCTAGAGCACGTTGGGTGGCACGGGATACATGCGGACGTGCATTGTCCTGTTGGAACAGCAAGTTCCCTTGCCGGTCTAGGAATGGTAGAACGATGGGTTCGATGACGGTTTGGATGTACCGTGCACTATTCAGTGTCCCCTCGACGATCACCAGTGGTGTACGGCCAGTGTAGGAGATCGCTCCCCACACCATGATGCCGGGTGTTGGCCCTGTGTGCCTCGGTCGTATGCAGTCCTGATTGTGGCGCTCACCTGCACGGCGCCAAACACGCATACGACCATCATTGGCACCAAGGCAGAAGCGACTCTCATCGCTGAAGACGACAAGTCTCCATTCGTCCCTCCATTCACGCCTGTCGCGACACCACTGGAGGCGGGCTGCACGATGTTGGGGCGTGAGCGGAAGACGGCCTAACGGTGTGCGGGACCGTAGCCCAGCTTCATGGAGACGGTTGCGAATGGTCCTCGCCGATACCCCAGGAGCAACAGTGTCCCTAATTTGCTGGGAAGTGGCGGTGCGGTCCCCTACGGCACTGCGTAGGATCCTACGGTCTTGGCGTGCATCCGTGCGTCGCTGCGGTCCGGTCCCAGGTCGACGGGCACGTGCACCTTCCGCCGACCACTGGCGACAACATCGATGTACTGTGGAGACCTCACGCCCCTCGTGTTGAGCAATTCGGCGGTACGTCCACCCGGCCTCCCGCATGCCCACTATACGCCCTCGCTCAAAGTCCGTCAACTGCACATACGGTTCACGTCCACACTGTCGCGGCATGCTACCGGTGTTAAAGACTGCGATGGAGCTCCGTATGCCACGGCAAACTGGCTGACACTGTCGGCGGCGGTACACAAATGCTGCGCAGCTAGCGCCATTCGACGGCCAACACCGCGGTTCCTGGTGTGTCCGCTGTGCCGTGCGTGTGATCATTGCTTGTACAGCCCTCTCGCAGTGTCCGGAGCAAGTATGGTGGGTCTGACACACCGGTGTCAATGTGTTCTTTTTTCCATTTCCAGGAGTGTATATTTCTGCGATAACTATATATTTCAGCAGGCTCCAAGAACACTACAGTACTACAGTATCAGTATGACTTGACTGTACAGCGCTGAGGGACCTGGGTCATTCGAGTATTGTTTAGTATTGTCGGGCGCCTTCGGTCACGTCTGCACGTAAACGAGGTTTAGCTCCACGTTCTGCCAGCGGCCATTGCAAAATAAACAGGTAGTATGTAGTGGGTAAATCCAATGAATGTGCTCTAATTTATAATAAAGATAGCAATATAATCTTAACTTTTTAAAACTAATATGAATAAATAAACAAACTCACCAGTCAGCAAAGTTTGTGTCTGGCTTTGACGGCAGAAAACTCGTTGATGATATCTTCATAGTTTAGACTGTTATCAGTTAGGCGGTCGGCTTCGATGTGAATAATGGACAAGGCGTTCAATCTCTCCTGACACAACGTAGAACGTAGGTACGATTTCAGTCTTTTAAGAGCCGAAAATGAGCGTTCTGCTGAACAATATTTTTGTAAGTGCCATGCATAGAAACATTCTAAGAGCAATGTCAGCATTCGGAAACACGGACTGTAACCTCTCTTTTCGTAAAAATTTACTAATTTCGACTGGTATATCACTAATCACAGAAGATTTCAAAAGTTCCACGAAATGTACACATTCAGTAGGGAAGGAGGGCTCCAAATCCGTGTCATATAACGCTTGGAGTTCTGTAACACGTTCAGCAATATCGTCAGGTGAACTGTTCTTAAGGTTACTGAAAACTGTGAAGGAATCCAGCAGTGTTCTATAGCTTTCCTTCCTTCTCACTAATTTGGTGTACAAGTTGTCGAGTACTGGAAGAAATGTTTCGACTCTAAATTTTACCCTTCCAGTCAGAAAAACTTCTTCAGAGTCCGCTTCTTCGTCATCATGAAGTCTGCGTTTTCGTGATATTTTATAAGTGCATTCATACAGTACCAGCCATTAAAATTGCTACACCAAGAAGAAATGCAGATGTTAAATGGGTATTCATTGGACAAATATACTAGAACTGACATTTGATTACATTTTCACGCAATTCGGGTGCATAGATCCTGAGAAATCAGTACCACCTCTGGCCGTAAAAACGGCCTTGATACGCCTGGGCATTGAGTCAAACAGAGCTTGGATGGCTTGTACAGGTACAGCTGCCCATGTAACTTCAACACGATACCACAGTTCATCAAGAGTAGTGACTGGCGTATTGTGACGAGGCAGTTGCTCGGCCACCATTGACCAGACGTTTTCAATTGGTGAGAGATCTGGAGAATGTGCTGGCCAGGGCAGCAGTCGAACATTTTCTGTATCCAGAAAGGCATGTACAGGACCTGCAACATGCGGTCGTGTATTATCCTGCTGAAATGTATGATTTCGCAGGGATCGAATGAAGGGTGGAGCCATGGGTCGTAACACATCTGAAATGAACGTCCACTGTTCAAAGTGCCGTCAGTGCCAACAAGAGGTGACCGAGACGTGTAGCCAATGGCACCCCATACCATCACGCCGGGTGATACGCCAGTACGGTAATGACGAGTACAAGCTTCCAATGTGCGTTCACCGCGATGTCGCCAAACACGGATGCGACCATCATGATGCTGTAAACAGAACCTGGATTCATCCGAAAAAATGACGTTTTGCCATTCGTGCACCCAGGTTCGTCGTTGAGTACACCATCGCAGGCGCTCCTGTCTATGGTGCAGCGTCAAGGGTAACCGCAGTCATGGTCTCCGAGCTGATAGTCCACGCTGCTGCAAACGTCGTCGAACTGTTCGTGCAGATGGTTGTTGTCTTGCAAACGTCCCCATCTGTTGACTCAGGGATCGAGACGTGGATGCACGATCCGTTACAGCCGTGCGTTTAAGATGCCTGTTATCTCGACTGCTAGTGATACTAGTTCATTGGGATCCAGCACGGCGTTCCGTATTACCCTCCTGAACCCATCGATTTCATCTTCTGCTAACAGTCATTGGATCTCGACCAACGCTAGCGGCAATGTCGCGATACGATAAACCGCAATCGCGACAGGCTACAGTCCGACCTTTATCAAAGTCGGAAACGTGATGGTACGCATTTCTCCTCCTTACACGAGGCATCACAACAACGATTCACCAGGCAACGCCGGTCAACTGCTATTTGTGTATGAGAAATCGGTTGGAAACTTTCCTCATGTCAGCACGTTGTAGGTGTCACCACCGGCGCCAACCTTGTGTGAATGCTCTGAAAAGCTAATCATTTGCATATCACCGCATCTTCTTCCTGTCGGTTAAATTTCGTGTCTGTAGCACGTCATCTTCGTGGTGTAGCAATTTTAATGGTCAGTAGTGTAGTCTATATCAGTCTCAATCTTCATGGATTTACTTTCATAATAGTTGAACATGCCACGAATAGATGCAATAAATCATACAAGTGATTCGTATAATACATGCACTGTTTTAGTATCAATATTTACACTTTGCAACTTGAGATTTACACTATTAAATCTCTGGAGTATGTCCTTCCAAACTGTCATCATGAATACAGATTCTTGCCAGCTGAGTTGATTCAATAAAGCTGAAGCCTCATTTCGCACAAGTGGTTTTTCAAACGTATTATTGTCTCTCCCAGTTTTCATATAGGCTTACACACGCTTCCTCTCTTGCTGACCAATGTATTTTTTACTGTTTTGCTTCCTGGTTTCATGAAAGAAAGAAGTTTATCCCATCGTTGTGTAGAAGCAGAGATAAAATTATAAAGGTTTTGCACTACATTGAAAAATGAACGTGCTTTCCGACAACAGCTTGCAGCACTATTGCCGACTAAATTTAAAGAATGTGCTGCACAAGGCACATAATGCGCTTTCGGATTTCATTCTTTAAGGCGTGCCTGCAAACCAGTGTAGGTTCTTGACATATTGCATGCATTGACATATGACTGGCCTCTACAGTCAGTAATATCAATGGAATTTGTAGATAGGACTTTCAGTGCGGTCCCAGCTAAGTTTTCGGACTTGTGTCTGGGGTTTGGTAAAAACAGAGGAAAACGTTCAACAGGTTTACCATTCTTGTTCACATATCTCAATATGAAAGATAATTGATCAATATGTGAAATGCCCCAATAGAATCTACTATTATAGAGAAATATTAGGCCTGTTTTATTTCACTTATGATAATTCTTTTTATTCGTTCAGAAAGAAGCTTTATTATTTCATCACAGATTGTTGAAGAAAGATAACTTGTATGTCCCTGACCAGGATTTCCAAATCGTTCAATGTGCTCTGTGAGAAAAGGATCAACCTCGGGTATAAGTTCAAGTGACATCATAAATTGACCATCATGTAATTAATGGAATCTTTCAACGTGTCCACGTAGGGTAAGTACACGACTTGTTAGCTTCTTCACTACTGCAAACACCCTTTTCAACACACTGTGCCAGTACATTTTTTTCTGTATCAAAGTATGACTCGAAATGGTTATCTATTGTTCCAACTGACTTTTTTCTTGTTAAGAGTGATAAATCAGAATTTTTGTGTTCAAGTGAACTCTCATGATGAGATAAAATATTAGAAATAGTTTTCCAATCTGCAATACCATTAGTAGCAATCGCAACCTTGCCTCAAAACAATTTACATGGTGCACAAAAAACAGCAGCAGTGCTACAGGAGTATACTAGAAAGTCACTTAAAGTTGATTCACCATTTAAAATTTATGGTAAAAAACATTTTTGTTCAAATATCTGGTTTTATGGCCTGTTGATCCTGAATTTGAAAAATCACCATTACAGTTTTGATTAATGCCATGTTGTAAGAGAATGTCCATTGTTGATTAATTGATTCTGCAGGATCATCAGTAACGAGGTTATTTCTTTTTGTAATGTCTGACTCGACACTTAGATTTTTGTGAAACTCGAAATCAGAAACAACTTGCTTTTCTTCATTTTTAACTTTTGTTTCGCATTTATTTACTTCTTTTACAACAGCTGTAGTGCCAGAAATATCATCCATACTAATTGAACTCGAAGTCGAACCAGCAACAGTTTTTGCAAAAACTTTATCTACTCTGCCAAGAGTGTTTAGAACATTGGCCTCTCGTTCTCGCCTTTCCTTCGATAATCTCCGAAATGCCGCCCCACTTAATTTTGCACATTTGCTTTTTTTTCACTGTTATTCACGTTAAGGCACTGACAGGATTGCCAACTAACAGTCAAAACAAAAGAAAAAAATTTGTAAAAGGAAAGAAAGAAAGACTGATCCACTTCCAGTCGTACTACACAGCACATTAACACAAAGCTTTTTACTTTGAACACGGCACACGAGCACAAATATTTTTCCTTCAAACACGGAGCGATGAACTGACCAACTTGGATTACTGGACGTAGCTGTGCTATGAAACAACGACAATGTAAAATAATTTAAATTCACTGTCGCCTGTTTCTCTGTTGTCAGTGAACAGTGGAAGCACACCTGCTGGCTGCAATTCGTTTTGTAAAGTCCTTTTTTTGCTTCTGTTTCCCATGTCACCAGAATTTTATCTGAATGTTCTTGACAGTGTCTTTCTAATTTAAAAAGCAAATAAGTTTTGCAGTTTCTTGCAGTGAGGTGTGCTGGATCGACTCTTATTCCACTTATTCTTATAACATTTTATCAGCTTCTGTGTGCAGAGTAGACATTCTACCAAGTTTAAGTAGTCTAGTTGGCAGCTGATGTGGTGTGTTGTCATTTGTGTGATCACCGCTGTTATGTCTACACGAAAATGCACCTTTTATTCCAACATAAGATAAAAGTAACCTTTCATCGAAGAAACAAAGCTTAGTTAAGAAGTTTAATGTAAAATTTGCAATGCCACATACTATTCGATTGCACAGAGTGGGAACTTTGATACTATCGTGCAAGCTGCAGCACAATAAATGAGACAAACGAAAATGGGTTTCTTCTTCTTTTTTCACTAAAAAAGTAACAAAGTAAATAAGTAAATAAAATGTTTAAACTGTTGTGAAGTGTATTTCACACATTATTAGATATTCTGCATATGTTCTTTTCGTGTAAACATGTGTTAAAAAATGTAAAACATTCCCAGTATCAGTATGTTTTGTTAAATGGGTGTTCTTAAATCAAAGCTCAGATATTGAAGACCACAGAACTTCTTCATTAATTACAGAAATGGAGGGTTGACTTGATACTTCCCCATAATTTCTACAAGAAATTTAAGTATAGTCGGGTTTTATATACGGAGGCCCATACATGTTATAGTATTTAAGAAACTGTTGATTAGTTTATTACAGCTTTACAGGGGTCCCAGTATTTTCATAGAGAAAATATGGTAGGGTTATGTAGGAGCTGACAACATTCTCAGAATAATGTTTCGAACATTGTGTTGTAGATTTCCATCCTGACAGCTTACTTTAAAATATTTGGAACAATCATGAAAATGATACCAGCCAGAAACCCAATGTTAAATTTTCATTCAGTCACCAAGTAAACTATGTATTTTTCCAAGTTGTATTGTCGAATTTTGTTCTTCAGGCTTATTTAAACTAGCAAGTCGTTTAACAATATTACAAATTTTTGTCGTTTGTGAGCGCAGTTATTTTAAAATGTAAATGGTTAAAATGAGCACAGAGCAAAAAATGCCGACCCTCCCCTTAAGGTGCCGTCCCTAGGTTCGTGCCTAGCGGTCGCCTATGTAAATCCGTCATTGTCTCCGACACCTAGCCCTGAGAACTACTACAACCAAGGACTGGATCATGGTTTAAGTGAGTCGTGTTTAGCTGTTTTCAATACATCGTAATGGACTCTTTTTTGCAGAGGTATTTGTTGTTGTCTCTGTCTTAACATGCAGTAGGCACTTCCTGCTCCTTCCAGATGATGCAGAGAGAAGCAGTTTAGAAATTCTACAATGCTTTAAAAACCCAATCACAACATCATATTGCCAATTGATCAATTTATAGTTTCTGATAGTGATATTGCAAGCACACTCAACAGTCCAGCTTCTCTCAGAAATTGTTTAACGATGTAGCTTGCAACTGATCTGAAATTCTATATTTTCAGCTACCTCCAATATAACGGACTTCCTGCCAAATAACCTGACTGTGCCAGTACCCACCAATAGGAGGCAACGGAAAAAAAATCCAGTAGGGTTTGGAAACCCAGCAATTGGAGGTCTAATCCCACCAAATGTACCAGTCCTAGCATCCATCAATAGGATGCAAGGAAAAAGTGGCCGCACACAAAGGGTATCAATTAAATTTATTAGTCAATCAGTCTGATAGACGAGGAAATATTCCCAAAACATACACAGCTGGGGTTTTACCAGGTATCCAGTACTTTGTTCAGGACAAAGATGGGTGTGAGAACAGTGGGATGTACCAAGTACCAACGTCAGGTCTGCATGAGCAGGGAGAGGGAAAGGGGAGAGGGGTGGCAGGAAGGAGGCGTGGAGGAGGTGACATCTTGGTCTGTAAGTGTTTACATATGTTGGTTCACACAAACAAGAAGCATCTACTTGATAGAGAGAAGAATGGGGGGAGCTTGTGATTCGACAGGTATTTCCCAGGTATCAAATATAAAAGGACTGCCACCATTAGGGGATTAGCATAACTTCCAGTCTGTATGCCACACAGACCCCGCTGTCTGTGCACTAGCCGACAGCAGCCGCGGGGCCTGCACATGTGGTAATACATGAGGTAGCTGGCTCATGGTGCAGCCTGGCGGATGGCTGATGGCATTGTTTCATGATTTAAAAATTGTTAACAGTGTAATTACGTACAGTGAGTTATATTAATGGTATTCCTTCTGTGATCAGAATAAAAAAAACGATCGATTTAATTACTTCTATTCGATGTAATTTGCAAGACCTGCATCTTCCCTACCAGCAGAGAATGAACTCTCTTATCCAATCCTTGCAAATTGGATTTTATAAATTAACAGTATATTCTTTGCTGTGTAATTGAATTTCCTGAAACAACTGTCGGAAGGGTCCAGGACAGAGGAGGGAGCGTTACAGTCTGGGGAATGTTTTCGTACCATTCCCTGGATATCTCGTCATTCTGTAAGCACAGTGGATCAACACAAGTATGCAACTATCCTTGCAGACCATATTCATCCCTACATGCAGTTTGTTTTTCCTCAGCATGATGGTATCTACCAGCAGGAAACACTACATGTCACACAGCTCGCAGTGTACCAAGAGCACAAGTATGAGTTTACCATACTCTCTTGTCCACCTGGCTCCCTGGACTTACGCACAGTCGAGAATCTGTGAGACCATCCCGAATGGGCTGTTTGTACCATAGATCCTCAACCGAGAAGCCTAGCCCACTTGGCCATAACATTGGAGTTGCCATAGCTCCACATCCCTGTTGGTACTTCCAGAACGTCACTGATTCTCTTCCTGCACGTCTCGCAGCAGTCTAAGTCGCAAAAGGTGGTTATTCAGGTTTCTGACAAATGGTCACATTGATGTGACTGCCAAGTGTAAATTCAGTCACTAGACTGAAACATCCACTAGAAAACATTACATGTTCCTAGGTACACTATCCTCCAGGTGCAAGTCTTCCTCACTTAATTCTGAAATGTATCTCACCAGAACTGGCACGTAAATGGACAGATTTGGTGATTCCGCAATTTGATAGCCAGGTGGTATTGCAGGCTAGAATTCATGTAACGGACGTAGGAGCAGCACTGTGGAAAGAACCTACAGAAAAGTTACAGTCATCGCATAGGACGCAAACGTTCTGATTATTTACTGGATGTTCTGCTCTCGTTAAGCCTACAAATAAGCCTATATTATCATCAAGTTTGAAATCAACATGTACATTACTCCACATATAGCGCTGTTTGAGAGTCTGTTTGTAACTTACGTTCAATTGGACATTGATCTGTTTCTTTTTCTCTACGTCAACTTCTTGGTTATTCTTGATGTTGTATCACTCTGTATGGATCATGAAGGTGGAAATAATGTCATCGAGTTCCACGTTTTAAAGCAGCTCTGTACCTAATTTCCTGATTACCTGTCTGATTATAAAAGAAGAAGTTATGTAATTATGGAATTGTAAGCAAATAAGTTGAATAAGGTAGTTTCGTACTCATAACATGACAAATTTAGCATCGGATTAATGACAGCAGCTATAATTGAGCTTTCACCAGTCAGGTTAAGTGTTAGATTCTGCTCATGACACAGGTTATAACACTGCCAGATATTTATTTAGAGCATAGAAACTTTAAATAAAGGTGGCCACACGACTGACTTTTAGGTGATTGAAACGATTCTGTAGTTATATTTTATTGAATAGTTTTTGGAATACCTTACTATTTCTAGAGGAACAGAAAATTCCGAAACTATCGAAGTAATACGTACCATTACCCTGCTCCTTCTCAATATGAGTCAGGTTCAGTTTCCATCTAAAGGTTAACAATTGCACCCTCAGAATTATCTCTTAGGCGTTTGGATAAACACACCCCAAAAATGAGCGACTTTCAAATTTTTTGTATAATATTCTAGGTAAGCGATCTATTTAGAAGACTATTTAAGGACAATTTTTGTTTCATCAAATAAAAACCTGGCTCGTTTTTCGTGCATGGTCCCAAATAAAAGCCCTGTCTGTCACAAAGCGCTATTGCTTCCATTGTGTCATTGTATCTTTGCATTTCAGCTAGCTGTTTGCAGATGGCCTTTGCATCATTAACTGTCTTAGCGATCCCTGTTGCACCACCAGTTAATTGCAGGTAAAAAGGAAGGAAATTTAGAAGTTAACATCACATTGACATCAAGGTCATTAGAGACAGGGTTACAAATGGATGGGGATGGTACCAGCTGTGCCCTTTTCAAAGAAACCGTCCTGACACTTGCCCATACAGATTTAGGGAAATCACAGAAAACCTAAATCTGGATGGGCAAGACGGGGATTTGAACCATCATCCTCCTGAATGTGGGTCTTGTGTGCTAGCCATTGTGATACCTTGCTCTATCCAGTTGCTGGTGACAGAAGTTAACAATCTCACTCTCATATCCTTTAGGCCTTTTGGGTAAGATATCTCTCATAAACAAGTCCCAAAAATGTGGTATTTCAAGTTTTCTGGCTTAACATTTTAAGCTGATATTAGTAGCACTCTTATAGGAAGACTGTTAAAGGAAAACTTTTTTTCACCAAATAAACCAAGCCCATTGTTCCTATATTTAAGTACAAACCCTCCTTTCATGAGGGAGGGTTGCCCCCATTGTATGATTATGTTTTTACTTCTCCGCTCACAGTCTGCGAGTGGCCTTTGCATCATTAACTATCTTAACAATCCCCACCCCACCACCAGCTAATCCGCCAAGAGCTGATAATGCAGCAAATGTTGGAATGTGAGATAATACTGCACCCGTTTTTGTGATAGGTGCTGTACGTTCTCTGCAGGTTGATTTTGTTTTCGGAGTAACTTGTGAAGCAATTTGAGAAGCTATTTCAGTTTCACGCAATCCTGACTACTTTGAACTTTTTAAATTATTCTTTTCATTATATTCTGTGCATTCTTCTTCTTTTTCATACCTATGAACATTTTAACCCTAACTTTCACTGGACCAGTCACTCCTAAAGCAGATAATTTTTCATTCGGGTTACCTTCTGTTGCCGGCACTCTCCTCTTCTCCATGGCCTTGAAGCAAGAGACCTGTCTGATCGATGCCTGTCAGACAAACCGTCTAGGTGCACTGCATAAGCGATGTCATGTTCCTTATATGATGCATCTAATGGACTGACTCCAATACCGTCTCTATTAAGGTTTCATCAACTTTCCTCTGGTCCACAGAGTGACCAGCCAGGTATTTGAAGTTCTACAGGAAAGTTAATAATATCACAATTAAGTGGACAATCACCTTGATTCTTCTTCTTCTACTTCTTGTTTATCGCTCGAATTTCACCTCATGAGTGAATTACATCGAATATTTCACATTTTTTAGTTAGGAAGATATAAAACCATTCGATGATATGCTACAGTTTTCGATTTATATTTTCGACAGTATTGATTGTGATAAGCAAGATCGTATAAAGGCATTATGGGTCACCATTAAGGTGTATACATCTTATGTCCATGATAAACGTTTAGCAAAATCCCAAAACACTTCACTAGACGCAATGTTAAAGTAATCATTCTTTTCGAACAAGAATAATGTAATTTGAGGCAGGTATTCAGCGATCATGTTCACCTTGATATGACTTTAAATGCATTCCTCCAAATCTGCAAACTACCATGGCATGGTAAAGCATACATTTTTCTAGTTGTGAGCAAAGATGATGAGATAAAATGCGGGCATTGTTGTATTAATTATATCAACTGCTACACATGATCATTTCCATAGTGTGGTATAAATGGTGATAATACATAAAATCAATTTAGATGCTGATTCAGCTTTGCATTCGCAACCGTGCCTCTCAATTCTATTGCACAAAAAAGTAGTCTTAAATTTCAGGTGTTAAAATCTCGATTAAATATCTGCAGGAAACTGGTGTTGCTACAAAGAAGTTGACTCTGAGGCTGCACTGGAAACAGCATCTAGGCTCATTCCTCAATCACTGGAGGGATTGATTCAAGGATAGCTATTCCAAAAGACGATCGAGACTGACCAAGACTGATGAAGGAGATGGTGCCAAAGAAAACAAAGTATAATAAAAACAGAAAAAGAAGAGCAAGAAGATGATTACAAGGAGAAGATGGTGATGGAAATGAGAAAGAATCACAAAATAATATTGTGAGAGGGGCATCAGGTAAACTGGAACACTATTTTTTAATAAACCAAAAGAAAAAAAATGCACATAACCTTACAGGCATCAGATTTGTTTCGATAGCAAAATTGTGGATGGCTGATAATTCACAGCTGGATGTCAAAGGAGATGATTTACTAATTCACATGATTTACTAATGCCCCTCATTACCAGGGAATGAGGGGATTATATAATATGTGTTTATTATTATAGGGTTACACAAATCTTTAAAATTATGGTAAAATTCTCTGGCTGCCAATGTTACAAACAAAACTACTTCTCCTTCAGAGGTCATAAATGTATGAAAAACGTTAAACCCGCATGACATAAAAGTGGTGGTGAATCACTATTGAGAGATGATGAAATACCTATCAGGTACACTTGAAATTCACGCCTGGAAGACAGTCTGCACCGAGTTTCCAGCATTTATCAGATTTGTTCAATGCAGTAATCTGAATGAACTGGTGAAGTTAAAATTTTTCTTGCTAGCTTCGAAACCGGAAAGGTATTATCCGCATGGTAATGAAATAACATTTATTGAAGAGTAGCTTCATGTATCATCGATTATTGCTTGAAGTTTATGATGACTGTCGAAAATATAGTGAAAGGCTTAACTGCACAATGGTAAGTTGGATATGAGAACATTCCAACAGTTGACAGACGTCAACGAGAAGCGCATGTTGCAAATTTGAAAACAGGTCATATAATTACTGCATAGTGAACAGCAAGCATTGATCTTAGGAACACGTGTCGAGTATTCGATTTCAGAGGAGAATTGAAAATATAGGCCCAATTATAGCGCCAAAATTACCAGCGCATCTTGACAGAGGACTGGAGTTTATAGAGTTGATATATAAGGTGTTGTTCTGTCTAGTGCAGAACTAATCTTACCCCACAGATGGCCAGAAGCGCCTGCAATCGTTTTGATACATGAGAAATGATGCATTGGCTTATTATGTGCACCTCCTCACAAATAAAATGGCGATAGCTAATTTTTTACCAATAAAATGTGGTTATTGTCAGCCAAGTAAACATGCAGCAGAAACATGCAGAGAGGCATCTGGGTGACTTGAATCTACAAATTTTCGAGATTTTGGATTATGAAACCAAAATATGATGTTACCATAGAGATGAAGATATAACATGTGCATTTGAGATTCCAGTACATTTTCCTCGATTATGCATCCCTTGATGCACACGTCTTCGAGATCATGCTTCCTGTTCCTTGTAATGTGGAACCAAAACATGTTGACAAAATATGACTTTCTAACAAATGTCACATCTTGCTGGCAAATCGCATTTTTTGCCTGTCAGAACAAGTCGAATTAGGTTGGAACTAGCTTGAACTTGTTGACTCAGCAGTATGCTGTTTTTTTTTTAGTTTACACATCTAGTTCTGTAGAAAAAAATTTGAGGAGCAAATCTCATGGTCAGGTAATGAGTCAGTTCATGGAATTAACATAGACAAAATAAAATGTTGAGGAATCCTATGCAGATGACAAGCTGTGAGCTTATATTTCCACAAACAACAATGTAACACAGGAATTAGCTTAATTTTTCCAGGAATTCAACGACAGAACAAAAGGAGGGGTCCATGATGAAATTTCTCAGTCTCGACTTGCATGTGCGAGGATTACCACTAAGATTTATTGATTACTGTGGTAGCCTATTGTAAAGGATGAGCCAGACAATAGGAGATTTTACTTTATTATATGAGCCTCCAATCAGTAACTTCATTTTTCCATTGCGGCCAAGCCACGGCCGGCAGCGTTAGCTGCCTGTAAATTCTTTCGTCCCACGGTTTAGTAACAGGAAGTCAGCACCGATGAAGGGCACCTTGTTCACGCGCCTCTCTCATGTGCTGACGAGGTAACGCCGCCCCAGGCGTCGCTTAGCAGGCAACGCTCTGGAAAGTTCCATGCCGCCCGCACGGTTTGCTCGGTCCTGACCAATCAGGGTGGAGGAAGCCGCGTGGTGCGTCGAATATACGCGGCCGCCCGTCGCCGGGCCCGCTCTCTTGTATTCTTGCTCACCCGCGAGTCGGATGCGCGCCCTGTAGCTTTGAACATCCCCCCGCTTCTCCCGGTGCTGCTGCACTGTGGACTTAGTTTTGGCAGACAACCATTTTCGGTAGCTTCGCGAACAATGTTCGCCAAATTGCAAGCTCTGGCTCACCCTCACCTCCCTAGGCCTATGTAGCCCCTTTCATCATGCTTTAGCCAATAAATGGCCTTTCTCTAAAAATTACACTATTATTCCATAACGCCCACCGCCTGCCCATACCCGCCATCCTGTACACTATTGAAAGTCGAGATAGCAGAATACTCCGCACCTTTCTGCACAAGAATTAAGGAGATGCAACCCAAATACGGTTTGGATTTCTACTTAGTATTAAGTGAGTGATACTAA
Organism: Schistocerca americana; assembly: GCF_021461395.2. Taxonomy (NCBI): domain Eukaryota; kingdom Metazoa; phylum Arthropoda; class Insecta; order Orthoptera; family Acrididae; genus Schistocerca; species Schistocerca americana. The sequence continues at coordinate 97,536,604 of NC_060120.1, read as the reverse complement.
GAAGCCAATGTCAGAATACCCTGAACAAGCATCGCAAGAAATTTCTGAACTTACACCACATACAGCTCGAACTACTCATTTATGAGCAAAATGCACCCTCTGTGAATGGGGAGAGTTACCCCTGAATACAATGCCTAATCTCCGAAGCGAATGAAAATCAGCAAAATAGAGTAATGAAGACCAATTCTCGTGCTGGACCTTCGCTTATTGGAGATACTGTTCCAGTGGTAAATTCAGGAGCATTCAGGTTTTGAACAAGATCATGAAAATCAGCTGTCCATGACAGTTTACTATCTGCCTGAACACCTAGAAATTTGAACTGTTCAGACACATTAATTGTATGCCTGGTCCATGTAATCAGAATGCAGTTTTAGTTGAATTCTGTGTTAGAAACTGTAAAAAATCTAAGTCTTACTGTGATTTAGTATCACTTTCCTACAGGCTATATTATTTGATTAATTGCATATGTTGCCCTCAACATCCATCACTAACATGCTAGTGTCATCAGTAAATAGAAACTTTTAGAATGTATGTGTGTGTGGGTGGGTGTAAGCTTTCTAACATGCAGTTAATTCTAAAATGTTCCCATTTACTGATGACACTAACATGTTAGTGATGGATGTTGAGGGCAATATACGCAATTAATCTAATCAAATACTACAGTTCAAGACATATGGTCATAGTTTACAGAAAAGTGATACTAAATCACAGTAAGACTTAGATTTTTTAGTTTCTAACATACAATTCAACTAAAACTGCATTCTGATTACACAGACCAGGCATACAATTAGTAGTGTGTCTATACATACACTCACACACACACAAAAAACTGGCACACCTGTCTAATATCGTCTAGGGCCCCCACAACACGTTGTGGCATGGACTCGACTAATGTCTGAAGTAGTGCTCAAGGGAACTGACACCATGAATCCTGCAGGGCTGTCCATAAATCCGTAAGCATACGAGAGGGTGGAGATCTCTTCTGAACAGCACATTGCAAGGCATCCCATATATGCTCAACAATTTTCATGTTTGGAGAATTTGGTGGCCTGCAGAAGTGTTTAAACTCAAAAGAGTATTCCTGGAGCCACTCTGTAGCGATTCTGGATGGGTGGGGTGTCGCATTGTCCTGACGGATTGTTCTAGTCCGTTGGGATGCACAATGGATGTGAATGGATGCAGGTGATCTGACAGGATGCTTATGTACGGTATATGACCCAATGGTATGTCCATCACATAATTTTTTCTCACTTTAATTTTGTAGGCATGCAACGGAGAGTGTATGTATGACCCCTGGTTGAATCTGGTAAAGACAGGGTATAACATTGTGCTGGGGTTTATTGTGAACAAAGATTGATTCATGTTTATTTGTTTGATAATGACCCAATCAAAGCGTTACAATTTACCCTGTTCTGTGTCACACTAACGATTTAAAGTTTGACCCTCCCCAGAATAAATTTGAGATGAACAGTGAGGTTGTGAGAGACTGCAGGGCTCTCTCACTTTTGATATGGTGTCATGCTGCTTAATGTTCATAGGGGAGGCAAGTTGGAAAAAACGAAAAATATTTTTGTCTACCGTTTTGCACGCTGCTTTTGTTTACGTTCTGTATTCTTTACATTGCATTACACTATGTGGTCAAAAGTATCCGGACACCCCCAAAAACATCCTTTTTTCATATTATGTGCATTGTAGTGGCACCTACTGCCATGTACTCCACATCAGCGACCTCAGTAATCATTAGACAACGTGAGAGAGCAGAATGGGGTGCTCCGTGGAACTTTGAACGTGGTCAGGTGGTTGGGTGTCACTTGCGTCATACGTCTGTACGCGAGATTTCCACACTCCTACACATCCCTATGTTCACTGTTTCCGATGTGATAGTGAAGTGGAAACGTGAAGGGACACCTACAGCAGAAAAGCGTACAGGCCGACCTCGTCCGTTGACTGACAGAGACCACCGACAGTTGAAGAGGGTCGCAATGTGTAATAGGCAGACATCTATCCAGACCATCACACAGGAATTCCAAACTGCAGCAGGATCCACTGCAAGTACTGTGACAGTTAGGCAGGAGATGGCAAAACTTGGATTTCATGGTCGAGCGGCTGCTCACAAGCCACACATCACGTCAGTAAATGCCAAACGACGCCTGGCTCGTTGTAAGGACCGTAAACATGGGACGATTGAACAGTGAAAAAACGTTGTGTGGAGTGACGAATCACGGTGCACAGTGTGGCGATCCGAAGGCAGGGTGTGGGTATGGTAAATGATGCCCAGTGAACGTCATCTGCCAGCGTGTATAGTGCCAACAGTAAAATTCTGAGGCGGTTGTGTTACGGTGTGGTAGTGTTTTTCATGGAAGGGGCCTTCACCCCTAGTTGTTTTGCGTGGCACTATCACACCACAGGCCTACATTGTTTTAAGCACATTCCCAATGTTGAAAAGCAATTCGAAGATGGCGATTGCTTCTTTCAACAAGATCGAACAGCATTCATAATGCACGGCCTGTGGCGGAGTGGTTACACGACAATGACATCCCTGTAATGGAATGGCATGCACAGAGTCCTGAGCTGAATCTTATAGAACACCTTTGGGATGTTTTAGAACGCCGACTTGTTGCCAGGCCTCAACGAACGACATCGATAGCTCTCCTCAGTGCAGCACTCCGTGAAGAATGGGCTGCCATTCCCCAAGGAACCTTCCAGCACCTCACTGAACGTATGCCTGCGAGAGTGGACACTGTCATCAAGGCTAAGGGAGGGGCCAACACCATATTGAATTCCAGCATTACCGATGGAGGGCGCCACTAACTTGTAAGTCATTTTCAGCCAGGTGTCCGGATACTTTTGATCACATAGTGTACTTTACTATAAACTGTTAATACTGTTTTGCAGCACGATAAACACAATCTTGCAAAATTTCCATTTGTTGCTTTAATTTTGGACACCAGTGTATTTATACCATTCTAGGAGTGTCTATACTTCATTTCCATATAGTATCCTGATCAAACATAACATACACGCCATATTATGAAATGTTTTCACATGGCCTACTTGATGATGTATTCGACAGCAGTGCAAAATAAATTGAGCAGTGGACGAACCATTTTAATACCTTTTCAGACTGTGAATGGGTTCTTTTGAATTATGTACCTATGTGAGATAAGGTACAAAAATACTATGCGCCTCTTACAAATGTGTTACGCAACTGCAAAATTAATGATAATGACTTGTTCCAAGAGTGTGATACTATGCAGTAGTTCGTCACACCTCAGCAAATAGAGAAATGGGGCATAGAAAAACTGTCGCTAAGAAGCGTTGGATACAAATGTTCCAGCACTTCACATCCAAACAGTGATCAGGTGAGCGTAAAGCATTAACTGCCACTGATTCAGGAGTTGCTCACCATTTGGCAGGTTTGTCTGATTGCAGCTTATTGAAATTGAGTCCGGGCAGTTTGGTCCAGAGGTGAGAAGATGAGGTAATTCTGTTTTTATACTAATTACGTGTAACTTTTCTGACGTTTTATTTGAACATTCTATAATGTAGGGTTTGAAGAGAAGAATCAACGAATTACTCGTTCTCACCATTGCATTTAAGCTTCATTTTCGCATGAAAGTGTTCCTGTTGGTCCATAAAAGCAACAGCAGCACATTTGTCAGAAAATGGCAAAGTGGGGCAAATTCTCGCATTTGTTTTGGGGTAGATACATGCAGCTCCATCAGTGTGACGACAGTTCTTCAGTGACAGTCCCTGCAAAAAGTGACATTCAGTACAAACTGCCTGAGATTATCTCCCCTGAAGATATAATTCCGCTGCTTAAAATAAAGGTTTAGCGAAAACTTTCTGTCAGAGCATTGACATTTGTGCTTCTAACGTCGATGTCCTATAAAGAAGAATGCTTGGGAAAAGAAAAGCTGCCACTGATAAATGAGAAGGAAAGACGTGCCATAGTAAGAAAAGAGCATGCTACAGAAACAAAACGACGTAAGCTAGATTTCATTGCATCAATGGAAAAAAGGAAGAAAGCAGATCAAACAACCAGCTGGTTATTCTTCAGAGTCAGGTTCAGAATTCTCACATTATGACAGTAGCTCAGATATACAGGGCGAGGCAGCCAAGTCATAACAGCCCTTGTATCTCCCCAACTGTAACAGATACAAAGATGCCGTTTGGACAGTGAATTGTAGGGACAGGGGTTACTTGAATACATCACATTTCATGTTTGTGCTATTTTTATTACAGAGATATGAGGGCATCTTTGTTTTTTTAATGAAAACCCATGTTAAATTTTAGCATAATATGATGAGCTTAAAAAGACGGTTTCAGATATGGGTATATCATAATATTTAGGCGAATAGTTTTGGAGACACAGATATGAAGGACTTATTTAAATAGTGGTACAAGTCCACTTTTGTTCATTCTGAGATACAGAATCCTAAAGTTAAATGAGCCCTGAAAAATCTGCAGTTGAGATACCAGAAATATTCAAGCATACGGCTTCTTGCTAGAGATGAACCTTTCTTTCTGTTTGTTTGGACCATTAATGTCAGAAGCATTACAGACAGAAAAGTGGAGGTAATGGACTTGTGCCACTATTGAAATAAGCCCTTCATATGTTCTCGTATCGTGTTCGTCCTTCGAAGCGGCGTTGTCCAATGCGGCCTTTCCTGTTGTATAAAGTACATGGTAAACTTCGCGAGTCCGTCTTTACAAATGGTTCAAATGGCACTAAGCACAATGGGACTTAATATCTGAGGTCATCAGTTGCCTAGACTTAGAACTACTTAAACCTAACCTACCTAAGGACATCACACACATCCATGCCCTAGGCAGGATTCGAACCTGCGACTGTAGCACCAGCGCGGTTCCGGACTGAAGCGCCTAGAACCGCTCGGCTACAGCTGCCGGACTTCTTTACACAAACACGCCCATTTACCCGACAATAGTAATACATACCGCGATATTTTGGGCAAAAATTAACTGATGATGTCGCGCAAATATTATTCAGTTATTTGACAACTGTGATACCAAAATAGTAGACAAGATACGGTATTAAAATACTACTACAAGATGTTAATACATTTTAAGTAACAGAAATACAAATATTAAATGAGGAGGCCCTTATTGGTCACAGTTATTTCGTGAGTATTTGTTTTTTTATTTTGAAAATATTTACTATTGATCACAATACAAAGCAAATAGACACAAAGGTGCAAAATACATACGGAACATAATACAAAACTTTACTGAAGCATGTGCTCAAAATGCTTCCCGTCTGCTGCAATGCACATTTGTAGTCACCGTTCGAATGATTTGTGAATGGCTGCGAGGGTGTCACGTGAGATATCAGCGCATGCTTCGATGATACAATACTTCGTACCGTCTGGCCTAGTTCGTATCTGAGCATACACTTTGTTTGATTGCGCCCCACAGAAAAAAAAAAAAATCAAGAGGAGTCAAATCAGGAGACCGGGCTGGCCACTTCACTTCGGCACATTTTCCTATCCAACAACCAGGGAACTTTCCATTTAACAGCTCTATAGCCACACGGGAAGAGTGAGTTGTACAGCCGTCATGTTGGAACCACATGGACTGACGCGTAGTTAGTGGTACCTCTTCCAGCAAAATAGGCAGAACGTTTCGCAGGAACTGTGCATAGTTATTGCCATTTAGTATACCCGGAGTGACGTATGTCCCCACAATGACAGTTCCGACGATGCCGCACCACACGTTAACACAACACGGTTGCTGATGCTGTACCTGTCGAAGCCAATGAGGGTTCTCTATTGATCAGTAATGCATATTATGCAAATTCACATTACTGTGGTTGGTAAAAGTCGCTTCATCAGTAAAAAGCACCCGTTGAAAAAACGTTGGATCATCTTGTAGGCGCTGCAGAGCAAACCAGCAAAATTTCTGGCGCCGTTCGAAATCCACACCGGAGAGTCCTTGATGTAATGAGAGGTGAAAAGGGTGAAATCTATGCCGGTACAATATGCGTAGAACGCTTCTCTGACTTACAGTATATTTCGAGGCGATACGTCGCGACGAAACGGCAGGGTCGTTATGCGCCAACGCCAGTTGCATTTTTCTGCCTTGTCCTCTGTATGGCGTTCCATGATTCCGATTCAAGTAGTTTCTTGCAAATACGTGCAAGAAGCTGGCGCGTAGGATGCTCACGATCAGGATACAGCTCTCCATATCGCTTTATTGCTCTAACAGCATTTCTTCTGCTTTCACCATACACTAGAAGCATATCTAACTTTTCTTCGTTGGTCTACATGTCTGCTCCAAGAAACTGCGACGGAAGTGCGATGTCTCATTACCCCAGCAGCACATTTATACCCTTCTCTCTAGCTACTTCGTGCGTCACCTAGTGGCGTTATCGAGAAGCAGGAAAACAAAAGTTCCTCAGTGGTCAACAGGGAAGGTCGCATTGGACAACGCCGCTTCGAAGGCCGAATACGATACGAGAACATATCTGTGTCTCCAAAACTATTCGCCTAAATATTATGATATACACATATTTGAAACCGTCTTTTTAAGCCCATCATGTTACGCCAAAGTTTAACATAGGGTTCCATTAAAAAAAAGCCAAAGATGGCCTCATATCTCTGTAATAAAAAATAGCACAAACATGAAATATGATAAATTCAAGTAGCCCCTGTCCTTGCAATTCACTATCCAAACGGCATCTTTGTATCTATTACGGTTGGGGAGATACAAGGGGTGTTATGACTTAGCTGCCTCACCCTGTATACATGGTGTTGCAAAAAGGTACGGCCAAACTTTCAGGAAACATTCCTCACACACAAATAAAGAAAAGATGTTATGTGGACATGTGTCCGGAAACGCTTAATTTCCATGTTGGAGCTCATTTTAGTTTCGTCAGTATGTACTGTACTTCCTCGATTCACCGCCAGTTGGCCCAATTGAAGGAAGGTAATGTTGACTTCGGTGCTTGTGTTGACATGCGACTCATTGCTCTACAGTACTAGCATCAAGCACATCAGTACGTAGCATCAACAGGTTAGTGTTTATCACGAACGTGGTTTTCAGTCAGTGCAATGTTTACAAATGCGGAGTTGGCAGATGCCCATTTGATGTATGGATTAGCACGGGGCAATAGCCGTGGCGCGGTACGTTTGTATCGAGACAGATTTCCAAATCGAAAGTGTCCCGACAGGAAGACGTTCGAAGCAATTGATCGGCGTCTTAGGGAGCACGGAACATTCCAGCCTATGACTCGCGACTGGGGAAGACCTAGAACGACGAGGACACTTGCAATGGACGAGGCAATTCTTCGTGCAGTTGACGATAACCCTAATGTCAGCGTCAGAGAAGTTGCTGCTGTACAAGGTAACGTTGACCACGTCACTGTATGGAGAGTGCTACGGGAGAATCAGTTGTTTCCGTACCTTGTACAGCGTGTGCAGGCACTATCTGCAGCTGATTGGCTTCCACGGGTACACTTCTGCGAATGGTTCATCCAACAATGTGTCAATCCTCATTTCAGTGCAAATGTTCTCTTTACGGATGAGGTTTCATTCCAACGTCATCAAATTGTAAATTTTCACAATCAACATGTGTGGGCTGACGAGAATCCGCACGCAATTGTGCAATCACGCCATCAACACAGATTTTCTGTGAACGTTTGGGCAGGCATTGTTGGTGATGTCTTGATTGGGCCTCCCGTTCTTCCACCTACGCTCAATCGAGCACGTTATCATGATTTCATACGGGATACTCTACCTGTGCTGCTAGAACATGTGCCTTTACAAGTACGACACAACATGTGGTTCACGCACGATGGAGCTCGTGCACATTTCAGTCGAAGTGTTCGTTCGCTTCTCAACAACAGATTCGGTGACCGATGGATTGGTAGAGGCGGACCAATTCCATGGCCTCCACGCTCACCTGACATCAACTCTCTTGACTTTCATTCATAGGGGCATTTGAAAGCTCTTGTCTACGCTACCCCGGTACCAAATGTAGAGACTCTTCGTGCTAGTATTGTGGACGGCTGTGATACAATACGCCATTCTCCAGGGCTGCATCAGCGCATCAGGGATTCCACGCGACGGAGGGTGGATCATGTATCCTCGCTAACGGAGGACATTTTGAACATTTCCTGTAACAAAGTGTTTGAAGTCATGCTGTTACGTTCTGTTGCTGTGTGTTTCCATCCCATGATTAATGTGATTTGAAGAGAAGTAATAAAATGAGCTCTAACATGGAAAGTAAGCGTTTCCGGACACATGTCCACATAACATATTTTCTGTCTTTGTGTTTGAGGAATGTTTCCTGAAAGTTTGGCCGTACCTTTTTGTAACACCCTGTACATGGACTTGCTGTTTGTCGAAGTATCGGAAGAAGAACAAGAGCCTGGGACTTGAAGGAAAAATCAGAGGACCTAATGAGATATAATATTTACTACGTACTTAAATAGCTTAACCTTAGTAATTGATCCCTTTCGGTGAAACTACTAATCCTCCTTTCGTGGAGAAAAAAGGGCCATATGAATAAAACTGAAGCACAGGCTTGGAGCAAAAGGTAGAAGTAAGAGCATTCACTTGTAAGCAAAAGGTAAAAGCAGAAGCATTAGCTTCTGATTGTAAGAATAACCTTTTGCTTTTCCTCTCTACCTATTACTTCTAACACAGTAGCAAAAGCTCCTAGCCTCCTGCTTGGTACGCATTGTCACCGAACCATTGTTTCCTTTGCAGTGCGACTGCGTTTCGCTTCATTTATTTTCAGTGAGTACTGTCACTTATCTACTGAATATGTCCTCGTCCGATTCAGATGAAAGCTCGGTATCTGCAGAAAGTACGATGTTGTTTTTAGTCACGGCTTTAGAAAATCACCCTGAGTTATTAGAGAAGTCACAACTTCCAGAAGCATAAAGAAAGAAAGAAAAAGCAATCCTAAATGTTATACATTCATTTGAAACTAATATCTGCATTAAAATTGACGGGAAACAATTTCTAAAGAAAGTTAGTAACATGAAAACGTGACTAAAAAGGAAAACGGATAAGAACAGAACGGGAAATAAACCGATTGTTTTAAATGTTTCGGAGAAAAAGTTTTACAGCTTGCTACAAGGAGATAGGAATCCTACAATGAACCAGCCACCAGGTAAGATAAATTATAAGCTCGTGTGATGTTAATGTTTATTTATTTTCATTCGTTTAAAAAAATTGCACACAGTCTGTAAATGTTAAAATGAGTTGTATTTTTTTTTCAAATCGTTAACTTTCAGGGGCAATGACACTAGGGGTTGCACCGTCCATATCTACACTATCGTCAGTAGAGCCAGTAGAGCACTCGAAGTCATCTGGTGGGATTCAGTTCTAGTTGTTTTAGCCAAACAAAATTAATTACTGCTACTTATAAAAAAACTAGTGGAAATTTGTTTTTCGCGAGATTAGCGAAATGTTCTTATTACTGTATCGTAAGTACTACTACTATTATTATTATTAGTGGTGCTAGCAGTAATATGATATGTAAGAGCCTTGTTTGCTATTCAGTTTTATTAAGTGCCATGGCTAGAGTTAACTTCGGCCGTCAACATTTCGTAACCCTTTGCGAAGCAAAATTTCCGCTGTTATCTTTGTAAAGTAAATCTTCATAAAAATGCAAACACGCGTTAATTTCTACCATTGTATACATCTCTGGCATACATATGTGTTTCTAGGAACAGATGCTACACCTCGTGCTGGCCCACCATCCTCTCTGTCTAAAGCTAGTCCATATGCCAGGCCACCAACCTCGAAGAAAGGAGCATTGCCAGAAACAGACGAGACGAAGATGCTCAGTACCACAGAATTACATAGGTTGGTGCCGCTTGAGCAACTGAAGCTCACTCGACTGCAATTGGAAAAAGAAGCTATGTTAATGAACTTTCTTAATACAAAGATGAATATTTTAAACAGTTTGCAACAGGAGGAAAATGAAAATAGTTTTAATGTATATACCGTTCTATAGACTGTGTTATTCCTTTTGTTGTAGACGATCAGTAGTTTTGTATCTTTTCATAAATAAAAAATTCAAAATCCTTCATTTTGTATTAGAACTTTAGAGCTCCAATTTCTTGTCTTCTTTGACGTCTTCTCCGAAGAATATCCGCTTCAGTTAAAGGCTCCTGCTCCTCATTATCACCATCTTCATGTAAATCCTGTGCCATGTCTTCAAAATCTTCATCTTGTAGATGTTTCGCAACGTTATGCAGTATAAATCAGCAAGCTATTATTGTTGGAACATTTGGTAAGGCAACTCTTCATATATACTGCAAAACAGGAAACCGGCTCTTCAGCTGACCAAAGCAACGGTCTACCACAACTCTTTCTTTTTTTAAAAGGTTATTGAATGACTTGTGACTGTCCTCAGTTGGATTACGAAAGGGGGTCATCAGCCATCAAGGCCATACCCTTCATCTCCCAAAAGAGCAGTATTCTTACATTCACGCAGCACTTTCCAGACACTTGAATTTCTCCATATTCGATTGTCATGTACTGACCCGGGCCAGCTAGCCTCAACACTAGTGAACTGTTCCTTCACATTGCATGTGGCCTGAACATTTATACTAGCAAAACCCTTTCTGTTGATATATTCGTCGCCAAATTGCACAGGTTTTGGAATTCGCACATGTGTACAGTCAATCACACCAATAGCACTCGGAAATTTACATTTTTGTAGCCACTCATTTTTAGCCACAGTAATATCATGTGTTGAAGACTGAAACTTGATCCACGAATCAGCTTTTTCCATTATCTTTTTAGAAACACTACTCACTGTTTTTACTCACTGTAGTTTGATGAATTCTCATTTCTTCTGCTATTCTAGAGTGCAATCCTGGATCAGCTACATACCGAAGGAAAATCTCATCTTCTGTTCCGACGATAGTGCTCCACCTCTCCTTTCCCCTGTCTCTGTCCGAAAATGCTTTGCAATCCGCTTAACATTTTCTTCGTTGAAACGATACAGAGTTATATAATGCTCTCCAGGTGGACATCGACGTGATTTGTAGCATTTTTCACAGGGTAAACGTGCTGCTATTTGAGCCATATCTGCACTCTGCAAACGTGAGCCTGCTACTGATCAGCCTTCACGTTTTACAAGCAATTGCTTCCAGAATGAAGTCAGAGCTTCTCTTTATTCTTACAGTTCATCTAATACCGAAGCAAGAGCACAAGGGGAAAGCAAAAGCTTTCGTTGTTCTTTTTGTTCCCACAAGCAAAAGCTCTTGATTCACATTTTATTCATAAATTCCGAAGCTTTAGCTTCGAAATTCGAAGGAAAAGCATTTGCTTCATTTTATTCTTACAGCCCAAGGTTTAATTTTGTACAAGTATTTTTAAGCATTATGTTGAAATTTTCTAGACATTTCAGTTCAACAATATGTTGCATAACTTAACTACAATACAACAATAATACAAAGGCTTATTTCAAATATTTTGATTATGCAATCATCCACTTTTATCCATGTTTATCTCAAAAGAGCCAAAGAACCGCACTGTGGGACCTTACTCCACTTTGTGGTGTTATAGGTAACAGACCATCTTATGACTTCAATTTGAAATCGCATGAAAAACTGAATGTCATGGGGCTTTATTCCACCTACCCTGTATCTTATGAAAATATTTTTAAGATTGTAGAATTTGTGTTATGTCTTCCCAGTACAAATGCTGCAGTCGAGCATGCCTTATTTGATGAATGAGAGCACTTGCCAGAGTCCAAAAAATACGTACAAATTAAAGAACTTCTTACAACAACTTACCCCATCGTCACTAGGCGTGGCAGCCTACTTGGTTGAAAGCTGCAGTACGTTTCGTAAAAAAATTCAGGCTATAGACAGATCTTTAGAAGCTGCGTCAGATGGTTCTTCAGCTGTAAGAAAGGCTAAAGAACTATATGATAAACAAGAACTGCAAAGTGTGCTCTGTAGACCATTTTGACAGACATCATTGATGCGCTTGAAAACAGAAGCTCGAACAAAGTTTAGCCAGAACTTGATGTAGACGATGTGGCAACAAACAAGAATACTGATTCTGGTTTAAAATTTTAAAAAAATGTACTTCTTGTATGTTAACTACGTTCCTTCCCTATGCAAAAGTATTTACTGAGTAACTGTAGATTCAATTTCCTTCAAAAATTCATTAAACCGGCGAATGTTATTATCTTCAACAATTCTCTGTATGGTGATGCAGATGGCGCTTCTTTCGTATTCCTCTGAGTTGTTGGAATCCTCTTTTTTCCTGTTAATGCTAAATGCGGAAGAAATAACTTATAGTGCAACATCTAGCTCCAGTTTCCTTCCAATACGAAAGGGTTCACCGTTAAAACATCCCACGAAAAATTTTTGCTTCATAGCTTTTTGTTGTCGTTTGCCTTAAAATCTTCTTCTCAGTGTAGGTTCCAAACATTCCTTATTACTTCCCCAGTGAGAAAACTGTTTTCAGCATTGAGATTACGTATAAAGAAATTATAAAAGTCGTAACGTGAACAGAAAAGAAAGAAAGACTATGTGATTATTATTTCATAATTTTTAAGAGACTGATGTCTAACACCTCTTATCATTGAATTCATAACATTTGTACGTAAATAAGACCATTCGCATCTTCTTAGTAACGTTACTACTTTTTAATTTCGGCCTATAATTCACTGATTTCATCTCGAAAAATGTCTACGCAACAGTCAGTATTTTTAAAACAGTTTCACCTTTGGAACGAGGTATTACTTGCTCCCTCATACTTTCCGTTGCGTTGAAGTGGGCAAGACTTCAGCACCGTACTAAAAAAAAGCAACCTCTGCGATAAATAAAAATATTGTTTATTCCATAATCCGCCTGCGTATAGAATTCAGCATCCACCTTATCGAGATGTTGACTGCATAAACGATCATCTGTGGTCTACAGTTTTTAACGTTCGTTGAGAGATGATGCCACAGATGATGCCATAGCTAACGTGAGGCAGAGAAGTATGTTATATTGTGCAATCTGCAGTAATAAGTTGAGGTAATTGGAGATCTGCTTTTTTTTTCAGACTGAGCTATTACCTCGCAAATTCTGCTTGCGGTTCTTATGGTAAGTTTTTTGCCTGCGACTACTACTGTTTCTTATCTTTCTGAAAATTTGATCAAATTTTTCTGTACTCTATTTCTGTATGTCAGGAAGAACTGCCCTGTATACCATCCTCTTCTCGCCCAAAAACGAGTAGTATGTGTGAAATGGTCCACAGTGCTTTGACTGCTTCCAAGGCAGAATCTAGAAGATTACACTACACTCGTATAGCGGAGCTTACTATACACGCCCACCGAATTTTCGCTGGACTTTCTTTGTTATGCTGGTGTGATTTGGCTGCCTGCATCAGATTTTTAAGATACCATGCGAAGGATTTTATTTATCTTTTTCTCCTAACATTCTGAAAGAATTTGTAAACAAAACAGGATTATACACAAGGGATAAACGAAATGTGGTTGCGCTGTTTTAAGCACGCTACTGTTCTTTTCGGGAGGATGAAGTACCTGATACCCGTCCAGCCATCCTTATGTAGAATTTCCGCGATTTCCTTAAATAACTCTGACAAATTGTTTATAACATAAAAGTATCGACTGCTACCTCTCTAATCCTTCTCTAACTAGACCTGTTTGTAAATGCTTGTACAGCGGTTGTTTCAGGTGTAACAGTAAATATTTTATTAGGTGTTATAGCAGTCATTCCATGTAATGTGTGTGTCTAGTTTCAATTGGTTCAGAGATACAATTGTTAGAATGTAACCTCACAGCAGGCGATTAGGCAAAGGCATATTATTAAGTTAAAAGTCGATTTTCATAAATTTCGCCTCTGACTACAGTGCACTTTGAATTCTCAATTGACAGCATTATGTGTAGGTCCTCTGAAGTCATATTGTCGTTCTTTTATGAGGGCCGCAATTATCATGATCCGGACGAACATTTAGTTTCTCGCGTTTCCTTTTTCTTCGTGCACTTTACATTTTAACCATCCTCATAGGCAAAAATCTAAAGGGATAGTATCCGGAAACTTTAGTGGTCAAGAAAAGAGATCATTTCTGCCAATCCGTCTCCCAGGAATGTTACGTTTATACGACGTGTCAACTGATGAGTAGTATTTTCTGGGGTCACGTCATACTGAAAGAACATACGCATCCTTGTAGCCAAAGGAATCTCTTCCAATCATGCTGGAATTTCGTTTTCAAGAAAATCTAGATAACAGGACCCTGTAAGACGCCATGGTAACACAAGCCCAGTCAACTGATTTTCAATCATAGCATACCAAACATTTACGGACAAGAGTTGCTGAAAATTCATTTCCACAGAGGCATGCAAGACCACGGATGTGAGTTATGGGTGTTACTGATAGCGTCACGTGGCAAAACTGAATTTATTAGTAAACAGTGTTAGTGAGATTGTTCGGTGATTTGCAGTTAGGCATATTCTTGCATGCGGAACACCGATGTATGTAGAAACTCTATATGTGCTTGTTGAACAACCTACGCTCTATCAACTGAATCATGTTCATTTGTACTTTCCGATGTGGTATGATTGTTGATCACAGCATTAGTCTCACTCAGTTTAGTGAAAACAGGAGTAAACGCTTTTAATTTGATACTCCACTTAAGAAATCGTCTACCGTATTCTATACAAACAGCAGCAACCGCATTTACTACAAAACACACACACAGATTCCCTGTCAGCTTACTCAGAATGTGTAAACACATATGGTATCCTTAAATGATACAGTAGAAATGGCCAACAAATCACAATCAGAGTTGAGAAAGTCAAGTATGTAAACTCAAGCATAACTTTACAACTTATACCTGGAAACAAAAATAACCATAGGTAAATAAACCTAAAATATTTACTGTTCCTCGTGAAACATCCCATATATCCATTATGTCATTTATTCTAAAACTGTAGTAGCGTGACACATACAGCACCCTTATAAAAGTGAACTGTAGAAGACAATAACGATTGCTACTACTATTTCAGTGTGGCGCAGATAAAACTAGCCTGTCTAAGTATAGAGGAAGTACAGAGAAATTACATAAACGAATAGCTGAAATGGACTTAGTATTTACTTACAATCAAAAATACAGTGAAAAGTACGTTTGCAAATGTTGAAAGTGACCCGCTGCAATATGTATACAAGCTTTGCACTTCTAACAAGGGAACCTCCCCATCGCACCCCCCTCAGATTTAGTTATAAGTTAGCACAGTGGATAGGCCTTGATAAACTGAACACAGATCAATTGAGAAAACAGGAAGAAGTTGTGTGGAACTATGAAAAAAATAAGCAAAATATACAAACTGAGTAGTCCGTGGGCCACATAGCCAACATCATGGACATCGTGAGCTACGAAGTGCCGTGGTCCCGTGGTAGCGTGAGCAGCTGTAGAACGAGAGGTCCTTCGTTCAAATCTTCCCTCGAGTGAAAATTTTACTTTCTTTATTTTTGCATAGTTATTATCTGTCCGCTCGTTCATTGACGTCTCTGTTCACTGTAATAAGTTTAGTGTCTGTGTTTTGCGACCGCATCGCAAAACCGTGCGATTAGTAGACGAAAGGACGTGCCTCTCCAATGGGAACCGAAAACATTTGATCGCAAGGACATAGGTCAACCGATTCCTCCACAGGAAAACACATCTGATATATTCTATACGACACTGGTGACGGCATGTGTGTCACATGATAGGAATATGTTGTCGACCCACCTAACTTGTACACTTGGCGAATGGGTAAAAAGATTCTTCTACCTTGCCCGATTTAGATTTTCTTGTGGATGTGATAATCACTCCCAAAAAAGTGATGAAATCATAAGAGTTTGTCACATAAACTGAAAACAAAAAATTGAAGTTTTCACTCGATGGAAGATTTGAACCAAGTACCTTTCGTTCCGCAGCTGCTAAGTAACGTTACCACGAGACCACGGCGCTCCTGTTTTCCCAGCCTCCTTGACATTGCATATCTTCGCATGGACTACTCAGTTTGTATATTTTGCTTATTTTTTCACAGTTCCACACAACTTCTTCCTGTTTTCTCAATTGATCTGTGTTCAGTTTTTCAAGGCCTATCCACTGTGCCACCTTATAACTAAATCTGAGGGGGGTGCGATGGGGAGGTTCCCTTGTAAGCATATTCAGATACACCCAGCTTAAAGTTCGGATATCGATGGCCGCAACTTCACAACTGATGTTGTTTCTCAGTTCCTGTACTGAGTGTCAATTTGTTTCATAGACCCTGTTCTTCAAGTGTCCCCACAGGAAAAACCAACATGTTGTTAGATCTGGCGAACTGGCGCTCCTGTTTTCCCAGCCTCCTTGACATTGCATATCTTCGCATGGAATACTCAGTTTGTATATTTTGCTTATTTTTTCACAGTTCCACACAACTTCTTCCTGTTTTCTCAATTGATCTGTGTTCAGTTTTTCAAGGCCTATCCACTGTGCCACCTTATAACTAAATCTGAGGGGGGTGCGATGGGGAGGTTCCCTTGTAAGCACATTCAGATACACCCAGCTTAAAGTTCGGATATCGATGGCCGCAACTTCACAACTGATGTTGTTTCTCAGTTCCTGTACTGAGTGTCAATTTGTTTCATAGACCCTGTTCTTCAAGTGTCCCCACAGGAAAAACCAAAATGTTGTTAGATCTGGCGAACTGGTGGTCGTAAACGTTTGCTGACAGTTCGTATATAAAAAAAATGGCTCTGAGCACTATGGGACTTAACAGCTATGGTCATCAGTCCCCTAGAACTTAGAACTACTTAAACCTAACCAACCTAAGGACGTCACACAACACCCAGTCATCACGAGGCAGAGAAAATCCCTGACCCCGCCGGGAATCAAACCCGCGCGCGGGAAGCGAGAACGCTGACAGTTCGCTCCTCAGTGAAGACATCACGACTCATTCCAGGGATACCTTAGATTTGCAGCATGTTGTTCCATCGTGCTGGAAGAAGCAGTACTGTCTTTCATATTCAATGAGTTGAGCACAAAATGTATCCAAAATTTTCATATATGCAATTGTGTTCAGGATAGAGTCAAAAAATAATGGGCCAGTGACGTGTATTCCTGTTGCACCACACCAAACACCAATTTTTTCATCATAGAGTGTTGCTGACACACAATGCTAGAGGGTTCTCCGTTGCCCAAACCACGTGTTCTGTGAATTCACATGACCAGAAAGAGGAAACCATGCTTCACCATTCATGATGTAATGGAAAGAGTCTGACAAGCCATTGCTGATGTTACTCAAAATCCACATGCAGTGATCTACACATTTCTGACGGTCATTCTCCCGTAAATGCTGCACATGATATAGCTTTAGATATAACTTTTCAGTACTCGCTGGCAACTCCACCTACTTACATACTCCTATTGGGCCGATTTACATGTAGACTTCGTTAGGATCTGAATAATTCTTGGTGATAGTCTGCAATAATTACGGTGTGTGAACTGAAGAAATTCTTTGTCGTTTTACATTTTACACAGATCGGTAGGTGCGCTAATTTTTATACAGACTCTGTAGTCTTCTATCCGGATGCTTGACGCCCCAAACTTCTCGAGTTTCCTTAATCGGAGCTGTTTTCACATGTGCTTCCAAAATTCTCTCTTCTTTCGAGAAAGTCATTTTGCAAACCGCAAAGAGAAACGTCTGACTTCAGTGATGAAGGAAACTGAAATGCTGACAGAAGAATGCTAAAATACACTCCTGGAAATGGAAAAAAGAACACATTGACACCGGTGTGTCAGACCCACCATACTTGCTCCGGACACTGCGAGAGGGCTGTACAAGCAATGATCACACGCACGGCACAGCGGACACACCAGGAACCGCGGTGTTGGCCGTCGAATGGCGCTAGCTGCGCAGCATTTGTGCACCGCCGCCGTCAGTGTCAGCCAGTTTGCCGTGGCATACGGAGCTCCATCGCAGTCTTTAACTCTGGCAGCATGCCGCGACAGCGTGGACGTGAACCGTATGTGCAGTTGACGGACTTTGAGCGAGGGCGTATAGTTGGCATGCGGGAGGCCGGGTGGACGTACCGCCGAATTGCTCAACACGTGGGGCGTGAGGTCTCCACAGTACATCGATGTTGTCGACAGTGGTCGGCGGAAGGTGCACGTGCCCGTCGACCTGGGACCGGACCGCAGCGACGCACGGATGCACGCCAAGACTGTAGGATCCTACGCAGTGCCGTAGGGGACCGCACCGCCACTTCCCAGCAAATTGGGGGCACTGTTGCTCCTGGGGTATCGGCGAGGACCATTCCCAACCGTCTCCATGAAGCTGAGCTACGGTCCCGCACACCGTTAGGCCGTCTTCCGCTCACGCCCCAACATCGTGCAGCCCGCCTCCAGTGGTGTCGCGACAGGCGTGAATGGAGGGACGAATGGAGACGTGTCGTCTTCAGCGATGAGAGTCGCTTCTGCCTTGGTGCCAATGATGGTCGTATGCGTGTTTGGCGCCGTGCAGGTGAGCGCCACAATCAGGACTGCATACGACCGAGGCACACAGGGCCAACACCCGGCATCATGGTGTGGGGAGCGATCTCCTGCACTGGCCGTACACCACTGGTGATCGTCGAGGGGACACTGAATAGTGCACGGTACATCCAAACCGTCATCGAACCCATCGTTCTACCATTCCTAGACCGGCAAGGGAACTTGCTGTTCAACAGGACAATGCACGTCCGCATGTATCCAGTGCCACCCAACGTGCTCTAGAAGGTGTAAGTCAACTACCCTGGCCAGCAAGATCTCCGGATCAGTCCCCCATTGAGCATGTTTGGGACTGGATGAAGCGTCGTCTCACGCGGTCTGCACGTCCAGCACGAACGCTGGTCCAACTGAGGCGCCAGGTGGAAATGGCATGGCAAGCCGTTCCACAGGACTACATCCAGCATCTCTACGATCGTCTCCATGGGAGAATAGCAGCCTGCATTGCTGCGAAAGGTGGATATACACTGTACTAGTGCCGACATTGTGCATGCTCTGTTGCCTGTGTCTATGTGCCTGTGGTTCTGTCAGTGTGATCATGTGATGTATCTGACCCCAGGAATGTGTCAATAAAGTTTCCCCTTCCTGGGACAATGAATTCACGGTGTTCTTATTTCAATTTCCGGGAGTGTAGATAATTCGGTAAAACTGTCCATTGTTGTAGCTGTTTATTCGAGAAGTCGAAATATTGCATTCGCATTAAAAGAGGAGGCGAAGGCGCCACCCCTTTACTACTGTTACAACTACTACTACTATAGTGGAAGTCACGAATGACGGCGGTGTATTTTAGTGACATGATTATTATGAAGAATAGCGAGCTACACTAACTGCTATGTAAATTGTTTATATTTTGTATCATTCACGATGAGCCTATTTCGGCAGACTGCCATTGTCACGTGCTCTTATATGTAACATCGTTGCTGTCATGTGATGACATTACATGTAAGACCACCTGACAATGGCAGTTTGCCGAAATGAGCTCATCGTGAATGATATAAAATATAAACAATTTACATAGCCGTGTAGCTGGCTATTATTCTGAACAATCCTGTCATTAAAAGGCATATTTTGCACGGCGGGCACCAAAGAACAAAAGTTATGGACGGCAGTGTAGTTTAGGCTCGTTCTGCGCACCTGTCACGCATTCTGCGACACCCAATGAGCGTTCAATAGTGTTCTGAGCGCTTTGCTGTGAAAGTCGTAGCCACTGCGAGCATTTAACATGTGGTAGTGACTTATTTAGTGAATTTTTATTCCATTTGTTGCGAGTTGTCATGGTTGATGATGGTGATAAGCGACAAATTATACATAAGCAAGCGAGAGGCATAATTTACAGGGTACACGCTTTCTACAAGCGCAAAAATGCATGTACCACAACTGTAGCTTGTATCGGCAATACTTCAAACCTAATCCGTGCCTCGACCTATGCGCACTGTATTCCTTCGTGAATCGGACTATAGTATCAGACTGTTCAGTTCACGTTACACAATCGTAAAACACAAAAGAGTGACCAAGAAAGGTCATGATATTTCCGAAATCAGCTTTTAGGTGAAGAAAATTCTATATAAGCAGAAGACTTTAAAAATCCACTAAATATGAAACTGTCATTTCATCAATAAATAAAGGTGCTAAGGGTATTTTAAGTATAGAAATTATCGGTACAGACAAACAAAGAAGACATCTTACTGAAATAGTCTCTGAAGTTATTGAATTTACCATATGTTAAAATTAGAGACCAAGTAGTAAATACATATTAACTTTGTTTTGACCAACAACGGGCCTTGTCTGACTTATAGGACGCTATATGTGACACTTGTTAGTGACGCTGCTTTATAATTATTTTCGTCAGATGTACTAACCTGGCTAACCTGTTTGTAGAGTGGCTTCATTATGGATAGCTTTGATTTTGACTGAAACACCCCTGTTCTGAAAGAAATGTTAATAATGTCAGTAAGCTGTGAATCTATACTGGTGAAACTGTGTTTGATTACCTTGTATAGAGATCTATCAGTACCATCAGACAGATTATTATTTAATTTATGAATAAGATTTCTCCTCTCAGATACTGTAACAGACTCTGACACTAGGTACGGAAACGTTGTCTTTTCACAAATTTGTACACCTATATTTTTATTATTTGAATTGTACATATTTTTATTTAGAGTTGGCGCTAAGTTTATATAATATCCACTAAATATACTGGCAGCATGTTGAGCATTATTTATCGCTTTACCCTCACTTTTAATTTTAAAACTGTCTTTTAGTTCTATTTTTATAACATTCCTAAATGATTTTGATTTATTGCTTGCCGCGCTGTCTAAAGAACCTTGCCGCGGTTCGCGCGGCTCCCCCCATCGAAGGTTCGAGTCCTCCCTCGGGCCTGAGGTGTGTGTTGGCGTTAGCGTAGGTTAGTTTAAGTTAGATTAAGTAGTATGTAAACCTAGACACCGATGACCTCAGCAGTTTGCTCCCATAGGAACGTACCACAAATTTTCCAAAATTTATTGCTTACCCTGTTGATACACTATGTGATCAAAAGTATCCGAACACTACCAAAAACATACGTTTTTCATATTAGGTGCATTGTGCTGCCACCTACTGCTAGGCAGTACATATCAGTGACTTCAGTAGTCATTAGACATCGTGAGAGAGCAGATTGGGGAGCTCTGTGGAACTCATGGACTTTGAACGTGGTCAGGTGGTTGGGTGTCACTTGCGTCATACGTCTGTACGCAAGATTTCCATACTCCTAAACATCCCTGGGTTCACTGTTTCCGATGTGATAGTGAAGTGGAAACGTGAAGGGACACGTACAGTACAAAAGTGTACAGGCCGATCTCGTCTGTTGACTGACAGAAACCGGTGACAGTTGAAGAGGGTCGTAATGTGTAATAGGCAGACATCTATCCAGACCATCACACAGGAATTCCAAACTGCATTAGGATCCGCTGCAAGTACTATGGCAGGCGGGAGGTGAGAAAACTTGCATTTCATGGTCGGGCTGCTGTTCATAAGCCACACATCACCCTGGTAAATGGCAAACGACGCCTCGCTTGATCTAAGGAGCGTAAACATTTGATGATTGAACAGTGGAAAAACGTTGTGTGGAGTGATGAATCACGGTACACAATGTGGCGATCCGATGGCAGGGTTGGGTATGGCGAATGCACAGTGAACGTCATCTGCCAGCGTGTATAGTGCCAACAGTAAAATTCTGAGGCGGTGGTGCGTGTGGTCGTGTTTTTCGTGGGGGGGGGAGCTTGCACCCCTTGTTGTTTTGCGTGGTACTATCACAGCACAGGCCTGCATTGATGTTTTAAGCACCTTCTTGCTACCCACTGTTGAAGAGCAATTCAGGGATGGCGATTGCATCTTCCAGCACGATCGAGCACCTGTTCATTGTGGCCTACCTGGATAGCCACATGGTCTAACACACTGCGTCCCAAGCGGAAAGGCAGCCTAGTCCCCAGCACGAATCTGCCCGGCCGGTTAGTGTCCAAGGGTGGGGGGAGGGGGGGGGTCGACTTGGGGCGAACCGCACATAACCAAGGGTTCGGTGTGGGGCGGCGGTGGGGTGGGTGGACTGCTGGGGCCTGTTGTGGGGTTGTGAACCACTGAGGGCTACGGCGGAACGATGACTCTCCGTCGTTTCTAGGTCCCCGGCTTAATACTCAGTGCACCTGTTCATAATGCACGGCCTGTGGCAGAGTGGTTACACGACGATAACATCCCTGTAATGGACTGCCTGCACAGAGTCCTGACCTGAATCCTATAGAACACCCTTGGGACGTTGTGAAACACTGACTTCGTGCCAGGCCTCACCAACTGACATAGATGCCTCTCCTCAGTGCAGCACTCCGTGAAGAATGGGCTTCCATTCCCCAAGAAACCTTCGAGTACCTGATTGAATTTATGCCTGTGAGAGTGGAAGCTGCCATCAAAGCTAAGGGTGGGCCAACACCATATTGAATTGCAGCATTACCGATGGAGGGCGCCACGAACTTGTAAGTCATTTTCAGCCAGGTGTCCGGATAATTTTGACCACACATTGTATATGAACCATTGCTTAGTCTTTTAGCTGCCTGTAAAACTTTCCTATTGATCCTTCTATATTTTCTAAAGTTCAGTATTTTGGTGCGTTCATTTCGACATGTCTGCTTAGGTTTAGAAGGGTGACCACTGATTTTTTAATCCCTCGTATTACCTATGTATTTGGCTTCTAACTGACTTCAATCCTTTCCAATGGGAATGCCAGAGCATATAACAATACTTATAATCACTGAAAAATGTTTCATATTTGTTGTCTGCATCACCATTTTGATTTTTGTGCTATTGCACCCACTTCAGCATGCTATTAAAAATCCTTATCATTAACAAGTATTATCTGTACATATTTTCAGTGGAATACATTTCTTATTCCTTGCATTCATTTTCAAAGTCATATGATCAGAGAACTGTTACTTCAGTAGGATAGCCACAGTTTTCTTTGCTGGTAAACATCTGATCAATCGATGTACTGAACCAATTCCCATAATTTGGTAATTTCCTGCACATTTGGTTGCATGTTATAGGAGCTAAACAGAGTTAACAATTGCACCTTTTTCCATTACTTTTGTTAAAACTGGCATTTGAGTGACCAAGCACTATTATGCAGTTCGACTTACTTCTTAATTATTTTAGAAGATCATCTATATACTGTAAGAACTAATTAAAGCCACTTGATGGGGATCTGTACATGCAAACAATCATAATTTGACAGTCTGTCAGTTCACATACACAGTATTCAAAATCTTGTTCTACATACTTTAGCTTGTTAAGTTTTACCTCCTTAGATTTATATACTTGTGGATATCGTTGCAGAATGTATTGTGAATGCTCTTAATAATAAATAAGTAACAAATGAAACGCCATCTTAGTGTGGTAGTTTCTCTACGTGTAGAGAAAAAATGTATTAAGCAATAATTTTTTTTTTAGCTTTCATCATTTCGTGGGAGGGGGGGTATCATCAAGAAAAAGTTTCACAAAGGTTTGAAATGTGTAAGGTTGTTTGTAAGCCACAAAATGCTTACCTCCGAGAAGATTAAGACAGAATTTGAAATTTTTAAATTCAACAATTGTTTATACGAAATATTGATAATCAAGTTTTTGTTGCACCTATAAGCTGTTTTACAGGCAACAACCTGAAAAATGGGACCGAATTACTAAGCCCCACAGTGATCACTTAGTAATATAGATGTTTAAATTAAAATTTTGATATGGTATTAGCTTCACTTGGCAGAAACTAAAACTATAACAATTCTCTAGTCATATTACTGTAAGAATAAGATACGTCTTAGAAGTAGAAAACTGAGAAAAATCAGCGTAGAAATTTATGAAAAGTGTATGTGAAAACTGTGGGGAATATTCATGCTACGGTGACTTAATCTGACATCTGATCAACAGAATAAATGGGACAGGTGTTGCTCCTCAGCAAATTACTAGAAATTTAAATGAAGGCTATTGAGTTGCAAAAAATATAAATTTGGGAAACACGTCCTTCATTCTAATGGGTTCTGGTGTCTATGACATTCCTCGTTTTTTCGAGTATGAGGATTTTAATCTACAATCATTTTTTAGTGAAGATGAGTAAACACCTTTTTTTATACAAAATGCACTGAAGCGCCAAAGAAACTGGTAAAGCTATGCGTATTCAAATACAGAGATACCCAAACAGGCAGAATACGGCGCGGCGGTCGGCAACTCCTATATGACAAGTGTCTGGCGCAGTTGTTGGATCGGTTACTGCTGCTACAATCGCAGGTTATCAAGAATTAAGTGAGTTTGAAGGTGGTGGTGTAGTCAGCGCACGACCGATGAGACACAGCATCTCTGAGGTAGCGACGAAGTGGGGATTTTCTCGTATGACCATTTCACGAGCGTACTGTGAATATCAGGAATCCCATAAAATATCAAATCTCCGACATCGCTGCGGTCATAAAAAGATCCTGCAAGAGTAGGACCGACAACGACTGAGAAGAATCATTCAGCGTGACAGAAGCGCAACCCTTGCTCAAGTTGCTGCAGATTTCAATGCTGAGCCATCAAAAAGTGTCAGCGTGCGAATCACTCAACGAAACATCATCGATATGGGCTTTCGGAGCTGAAGGCCCACTCGTGTACCTTGATGATTGCACGACACAAAGCTTTACACCTCGCTGGGCTCATCAAAACCGACTTTAGACCATTGAAGACTGGAAACATGTTGGCTGGTAGGACGAGTCTCGTTTCGAATTGTATCGATCGGATGGCCGTGTACGGGTATGGAGACAACCTTATGAATCCACGGACTCTGCATGTCAGCATGGGACTGTTCAAGCTGGTGGAGGCTCTGTAATGCTGTGGGGCGTGTTTAGTTAGAGTGGCATGGGACTTCTGATACTTCTAGAAAGACTCTGACAGGTGACACGTACGTAAGCACCCTGTCTGACCACCGGCATCCATTCATGTCCATTGTGCATTCAGACGGACTTGGGCAATTCCAGCAGGACAATGCGACACCCCACACGTGCAGAATTGCTACAGGTTGGCTCCAGGAACATTCTTCTGAGTTTAAACACTTCCGCTGACCACCAGACTCCCGAGACATGTGCATTATTGAGCATATCTGGGATGCTTTGCAAAGTGCTGTTCAGAAGAGACCTCCACCCCCTCGTACTCTTACGGATTTATGGACAGCCCTGCAGGATTCATGGCGTCAGTTACCTCCAGCACTACTTCAGACATTAGCAGAGTCCTTGCCACGTCGAGTTGCAGCACTTCTGCTTGCTCACTGGAATCCTAGACGATATTAGGCAGGTGCACCAATGTCTTTGGCTCTTCAGTGTAAAATACGAACGATGTATTGAAAGTAAACGAAATTCTCATAACGACCAAGGTTTCCTCGAGTATTTCTCAATTTCAGTAATAATTACTGAAGTGCTTCTCTCTGAAATGTGGAATAAATAATTCAAACTTGTATACAAGTTGCCAGTTGCGAGCTAATGATTTTTTTACCAGCCTTATCATGGTAGAAACTGTATTACGCTTAAAAGCATCTTGCCCAGAGATGCTAGTTCTCAATTTCCCTAACAGGAAGTCAAAATCTTGCTCTATCTCTTCTAAAATTTGTCATTTTGTATCTGTTATTTAGACGCTATTCTACTCACAATATGCAGGTAAATTAGGCTTTTGCCGAGCAATAAATATTCAAATGCTGGAAACAATTGTAATCGTCATTGATGATGATGTCCCATACTCTGAGGAGCGTAGGGGACGATGCGGGAGACCCGCACCCCTGTATTACGCAAGGTCCTAGTGGAGGTGGTCTGCCATTGCCTTCCTCCGACAGAAAGGGGATGAATGATGATGATGAAGACTACACAAAAGCACCCAGTCATCTCGAGGCAGGAGAAAGCCCTGACGCCGCCGGGAATCGAACCCGGGACCCCGTGCACGGGAAGCGAGAACGCTACCGCTAGACCACGAGCTGCGGACGTAATCGACATTAGCCGTCCCAAATGAGACTTAAATGAGTTTGCTTCGATTTCTGGCTGAACTTTTAAGGTTAGAAAAACCACCAAATTTTTGGTCTTTTTTCATTTGTCTCTTATAACTCGAAAACGATACATCCTACTGTGGTTAGAGGAGATACCATCCACTGTAGTTCAAGAAAGCAGCCTTCAGGGCATTGCATCACTGATTACACAGTGCCCCTTTGTCACATGGAACTCATGACCTGTACTTTAGGATAATCCAGTTTATTGCGTGTTGTAATGGCTACGATGCAGACTTTATCCACAATATTAACAGAAATTTGTTGTGCAAAATGAATATAGGACGCAATAATGTGGACGTCTTTGCGTCATCTAGTACATCAATTAAGCTCATCCCAACACCTAACGGGGCTTATAGTGATAGTAAATATCTTAGGATACCTTGTTATGGTAATATTTCTAGTAAGGTTGGCAAGCGTCTGATCTTCAAGATTATAAATCCGGCCTATTTTATCCCAAAGAATAATGGCCTAAAATTTAGGCGTAGGGAAGAGACAAAGCGGGATAACTTCAAGTCACCAGGTGGGTATAGCATCACATGTGACGATAGTGCTTCTAGATATACAGGTCAGACAGGAAGAAGCTTTGAGGTCCGGATTAAAGGCCACAGGAACAATTCAGGTTCAAGGTCAGCTTCTAGCGCCCATTTGCATGGAGCAGGCCACTTGATTGCTGTCCTCCATTATAATTTTCAGGTGTATTACACTAAATATTTGAGAGGGGGTTGAAATTTATTGCTCACTAAAAAGGTTCCCTGAAACTACTCTTAACGCGCAGATCGAGCTACGCCACAAAAGTCTACGGTCAAATTTTGATCGTCTAGGTAGATAATAGTCAACCCACCTAACTGTTGCATCCCTACAGGACACAATTATTCTTTGTTGTACTTTTCTTTTCGTAAGACTTGGTGTTATATAGTTTTATTTTCAATTAACGTAATGGACTATTTAAAAAAAAAACTTTTTATGTGCCCTGCAATACTATGAATACGCTATACATTGGCTGCTTCTAAAAAATAATGCAATGTAGCATTCAAACAAGTTCATGTTGTTAGCTAAAATTTTTCAGAGGTGTGTTAATTTGCATTTCAACGTTTTTAACCGTTTTGAACTATAAATAATTTTAAAAAAGAAATTCCTAGTGACCATATAACATGTAAAGGCAACCTCAACTCACAGGCAGCGTATGTTCAGTCCGTTGACTCGCGCTAGCGCCATCTCGCCCACGTGGCTAGTAATAACCATCCATCAGTACTGTTTACCCTGGCACCGAGCGCTTGTCTGTGATGTCTACGGCATCGTAAGACATTCGAGGTTTGTTATACTTCTCTGCCGAAGTTAAGGCATGCTAATGTGCTGCTTTTAGTTAGTTTCATAATTACACAGGAGTCAAAAATTTAAATAGTTTTATCCAGCTTCCTCTCACTTATACGTGCAGCGTGTTCCCAGTCAGTTTGATCATAGACAACCGCTTTTAGCGCGCTATTGGTTTAATCTTGCTGATGAATGATAGGAATTGGCTCGTAGCATTTACTCTACCGCGCCATGACTGCTTAAAGAAAATAAAGAAACTTGTAAGTATGAGTATTCAGCTCTCATTGATATATGGTGCTTTATGATATGACGCATCTATTTTTAAAACCATAGTTAATTCTTTAATGTTTCAATTTCGTAACTAACCACCGAGGATACATCTCCACTGTCTTTTTAATAAAAGTACTTTAATAACCAGTGGCGAAGATTTTATTCACTATATTAAAAAAAACCATATCAAATAATATGTTTTATCAATGGAAAAATACTTCATTACTATTTGAAATTGATGAGAGATAATTTTTTTTCAACCATTCATTAAGCCATTATTGTTATGTGTTTACATTGATTTACAACTCTTTTTTTATGTTTCTCTGCATTTCGGGGAAGATGGCCCCAGGGAGGAAACGACTTGGTCCAG
The DNA here is from genome assembly GCF_021461395.2 of Schistocerca americana. Taxonomy (NCBI): domain Eukaryota; kingdom Metazoa; phylum Arthropoda; class Insecta; order Orthoptera; family Acrididae; genus Schistocerca; species Schistocerca americana. Next base: position 97,508,565 of record NC_060120.1, on the reverse strand, counting down.
TTCTTCTCTTCTTCTGACATGGGATCTAAAACGATTTCCTTTGGGGCGATAACAATCTCACCGTCGCTTTACGTCGAATTAAGGAAGATGTCCTCTTATTTAGGAAAGTTAAGGCACGAAAGCCCTTTGAAACCGCTGCATATAGCCGAGCACTTTATAGACGCTTCCCCGCAGCAATAAGCGACTTCTCAACCCTTCTTGCCACCTATATACAAACACATAATGAACTTCATTCCTGCCTCATGGACCTTATCAGGAGTGGCGTTGGGTTCCATGAAGTCTGAGGTGATGTGTTGGAATTTCCCGTTCTTTGGAAATGTGTTTATAAATTTGATCTTGCCCTGTAGAAAAATGTAGAGGTGATGTCACAGCCACTTAAGGTGTGAAGAAATAAAATGTGCTTCTTAGCTCCTTCAGAGAGCTTAGAACTTTAGGGGGTGTAAATGGATGTGTCTTTGTTGACTTATCCTGTTTTCTTAAGGAATATATTGGTAACGGGTTTTTCCTGCTCACTACTACCAGCTATGTAGTTAGTCAGCACGACTAACAAATCATTATCTTCTCTGACAACGTACATATTATCTCCCTGTCTCGGCTTTTCTCTGTGGCTGTGCCAACGATCAAGAGGTTTTCTGTCAACATTGAGATAAGACATGTCTTATTAAGTTGGTCTAGTAAGAAACTTTCCTTTGGCATAGTTGGTGACATTGTCTCATCAAATAAAACAGAATCGGATGAAACAGCGCAGGCATGTTCAGTAGATTTTATGCTTTTCTCGGCTCCATCTTCAGGCACAAATGGTGCAATCGAATGCAAAGTGCTAAGACGTAGTAGTAGTTCACATACTTTTCAAGGATGGCGGTAAACAATCAGTGTTCTACACAACTCGCTGTAAGAGGAACCCACCATCAAGGACGACTTCTCTACAGCTTGTCAGTTTGACACTGACTGGAGTGAACAGTTTAAAGAGGTCTGATTTTCTTGTTTTACCCGTTATTCTGTCGTCATCAAAACAAGGTACTGGCTATGAACTAACTCAAAGAACTATGGCTCTAGATGTTGTGGTGACTTTATATGGAAAGAGATTCGACGGAAAACTGTGCCAGGACTGACGGAGACTGGTTCACTATCATTCAGCTTCGACTGTACACTTCACTACTCGTAGGGGCACTAATCGGTCCTTCCTCAAGAACTGTACTTCCTTGAAGATTTTCCCTTAAATGTTTTCCATGTTCTTTTTTTCATTTTGTTAGATACTTCTTGTATGATTACCATAAACAGAAGTAATTACCATAAAAGTCGATACTTTACCTACTACACACATCAAAAAAGTTTTCCATCACCTCGGTTCCGAGATCAACATAAACATCATTTCCGCCCTCTTTAAAGCTCATTAAAACCATACAGTGCATGTTGCACCACCGTACAGCGAGACCTTCAGAGGTGGTGGTCCAGATTGCTGTACACACCAGTACCTATAATACGCAGTTGCACGTCCTTTTCCATTGATGCATGCCTTTATTCGTCGTGACATCCTATCCACAAGTTCATCAAGACACTGTTAGTCCAGATTGTCTCACTCCTCAACGGCGATTCGGCGTACAGCCCTCAGAGTGGTTGACGGGTCACGTCGTCCATAAACAGCCCTTTTCAATCCATCCCATGCATGTTCGATAGGGTTCATGTCTGGAGATATGCATGAGGGGGACGCGAATTGTCGTCCATGAAGTCGAATGCTCGCCAATATCCTGCCGATGTGGTTGCACTATCGGTCGGAGGATGGCATTCACGTATCGTACAGCCGTTACGGCGCCTTCCATGACCACCAGCGGCGTAGGTCAGCCCCACATGATGCCACCCCAAAACAACAGGGAACCTCAACCTTGCTGCACTCGCTGGACGGTGTGTCGAAGGCGTTCAGTCTGACTGGTTTGCCTCCAAACACGTCTCCGACGATTGTCTGGTTGAAGGCAATGCGACACTCATCGGTGAAGAGAACGTGATGCCAATCCTGAGCGGTCCATTCTGCGTGTTGTTGGGCCCATTTGTACCGCACTGCATGGTGACGTGGTTGCAAAGACGGACCTCGCCATGGACGTCGGGAGTGAAGTTGCGCATCATGCAGCCTATTGCGCACAGTTTGAGTCGTAACACGACGTCCTGTGGCTGCACGAAAAACATTATTCAACATGGTGGCGTTGCTTTCAGGGTTGCTCCGAGCCATAATCCGTAGGTAGCGGTCATCCACTGCAGTGCCCTTGGGCGGCCTGAGCAAGCCATCTCATCGACGATTCCTGTCTCTCTGTATCTCCTCCATTTCCGAACAACATCGCTTTGGTTCACTCCGAGACGCCTGGACACTTCCCTTGTAGAGAGTCCTTCCTGGGACAAAGTAACAATGCAGACGCGATCGAACCGCGGTATTGACCGTCTAGGCATGGTTGAACTACATACAACACGAGCCGTGTACTTCCTTCCTGGTGGAATGGCTGGAAGTGATCGGCTGTCGGACCCCCTCCGTCTAATAGGCGCTGCTCATGCACGGTTGTTTACACCTTTGGGCGGGTTTAGTGACATCTCTGAACAGTCAAAAGGACTGTGTCTGTGATACAATATCCACAGTCAACGTCTATCTTCTTCAGGAGTTCTGGGAACTGGGGTGATGCAAAACTTTTTTTGATAGGTATAGAATAATTAAATTAATAAATAGAACTAACTACCTCGGTGGTCAGGCACCTAGCTTAATTACGCTTAAATCTGAATACTCGTACAAATGTGAATCAGTTGTGCTTCAAAAATAATTTGAGTTAATAAAAAACTCTTAGCAGGAATTTAGCGCGGCGAATACTTTCACGTTTTTATTTATATCTTTGTGAAGGAATGAGTGAATCTTTTAAAAAAGAGTTCTTTTTACGCAGAAACTGATCCTCTACAACTTTCATGAATGACACTTTTTATTTGGAGAAGCCGTTTTCGAGTTACAGGCGTTGGAACATGAGCGTAACTCAATTTCCGTCAAGTTGGTAAAAGTTGCCGATCTTTGATGATCGATTGTGGCTAAACGGCTGAACCGATTTTAACTTTTAACTAAGTCATTCTACATGAAATATTATGCTCTTTAATTTTAGTGTTTAGGAGATTTTACATAGGCTGTATCCTTTTCGAGTTATGAGCGAAAATTTTACAGAGACCAAAAATTTCTTGATTTTTCGGTCCTCAAATATTTAGAACAAGACAGAAACATTGTGGCAACATGTTGACATGAGAACACACGTGTATTCAGGGCGTCCTCTACACCAATTTTTTAACATGCTTTTTTGTTCCCACATGTCTCCGCTAGTGCAAGAGGAAAGAGGCATCATATGGACATACCTAAGGCTCCCGTATACGAACAAACTGTTCTCGGTTTGGCAAATATTTTTCCATGTATAGTGCTATTTGACGTGTTTGTCAAACGTAGATTGTTTCTGACGTATTTGAGATCAATTTTGATTGACGGAAAATTTTATAAGATGGTGGATGTTGTTCGCTGCATATATTTGGTGAAAACTAGATTTTTTACAATTTGTATCACTGTATCGTCAGTTTCCGCAATTATGGAAGCTACAGTGAAGGATAACAAGACAGTACCAAGGGTGGTAATCAAAATGGTGAAGATGTCGCGTCGTCCCAGCCATATACAACGTAGGAAGAGGAGGCACTTTTTTTTTGAAAAATTGCTTCCAAAATATGCAGATACGTCTTATACTCGAAATTAATATAAAAATGTCCAATGCTTGATTTAAAATTTCCAGCAGTCTTAAAAATGGCCATATATTCGATGCCGCGGGAAACGTATCTCTATCAGGCAACACTAGATTCTAGTGGCAGCGGTAGTCCACCGATGCGACGAAAGTGAGTTGCTGGGATTCACAAGCTTGCTAACACCATCTCCCTCTCGCCCGCCATTACAAACCCAGAACACTGTCAAGCCTGTGGTGCGTCATTGCAGTCTACGGTGCCAGTAAACTTGAATTGAAAGTGATTTGTATTATCGGTAACAGTGGAATATTTTTGTTACTAGCTAGTTTCGCAATGGAAAAAAAAAAGGTATTCATATTATGCGGGCTATAAATTGAAAGTAATAGCATATACAGAAGAACATGGAAACAAAGCAGTTGAGCGGCATTTAACTCACCACCAACAGAATAAACTATCCGCAATTGGCGGGCGAGTAAAGAAGAACTGAAAACAATGGGAAGACTAATGTGCAATTAGAGGACTGAATGCAAAATGGGCAAAACTAGAAGCCGCCGTATTGAAACGAATTCAAGGACACCGTCAAAATGGCGCTGGAGTTAACACAAATACGATTCAAACACGCGCTCGTAAGCTTTTAGGCCTGGCTTTGCAATCTAATAATAAAACTGGTAAAAATGTTATTTTTTTAAAGTTAATTAAATATGAAGGTACGTCTTATAGTCTGTAGCGTCTTATAGCCTGTAAAATACGGTATGCGTTTCCTCAGAGTCTTTCGCGGTAGCTTGTCTGAATATAATCATCCCGGTTTTCAAGCTGCTTCGATTTGAATTAACGCGTCTTGAAAACTGGGAAAATTTTATCTAGGCTGTAAGTTGTGTTGTTTTAACGAGCTGTCGTTAGAAGACCAATTACAAGAGAATAAATTTTCTCACACTTGAGTCTTCTTTTTCAATGTGAGGGCGAAATAATTATAAACAAGTTATTAAAAGTTTCACTCTCCGTATGGAGAAAGCCGATGTAATAACCAGGTTCCGAAGGTAACACTTCCTTTAACAAGTTTTCATGTGTAGGCCTGTCTTTCTCTCTCTTTCTAAACCATTCACTTAACCAGCGTCTTGTTTTTTTTCCTTCTTTTTTAACCACAATGTCAGAGTTGAAACTCTCTGGCAGATTAAATCTGCGTGCCGGACCGAGACTCGAACTCGGGACCTTTGCCTTTCGCAGGCAAGTGGTCTACCATCTGAGCTATCCAAGCACGACTCACGACCCGCCCTCACAGCTTCGATTCTGCCAGTACCTCGTCTCTCACCTTCCAAACTTCACAGAAGCTCTTCTACGAACCTTCCGTGAAGAGGGGATTGTGGAAAATGCGTTCGGAATACTTTCTTCCATATTCCGGATACTAAGAAAGCCTGTATTACTACAGCCTGAGAAAACCCAAAGTGCTATTATGACTTGTATATACCTCCATAATTACTTGCGAAAAAGTTCTGCCTCCAGACAGATTTATACCCCTGTAGAAGCAGTGGATCATGAGGAGAACGGGCATTGAAAGCCAGGAACTTGGAGAAATATCACTCCTGCTGCAACGTTTACACGATTAGCGATCATTCCACGACGTTCACCGCAGACTGCCCAAGACATTGGAGATGAATTCGCTGCTTATTTCGTTTCCGATGAGGGAAGATTGCCATGGCAAGATGATTACCAATAATGTATTACAGAATTTTTTTCAGCTACTAGCTGCGTACGTGCTTGTGACTGCCTGACTGCACACATTTCAACTACCTATATAAGTGAAGTTTTACCTTCATTAATTCCTATCTTATTATTTTTATTTCCTCCAATAACATAATATACAAATAAAATATTCATAAATGTACATGTGCTTAAATATATGGTGTTAGAACAATAAATGTTACTCATTACTATTTATTTAGTACTAGCTGAGTACCAGCGTTGCCCCAGTATGTATTCCAATCCTTTTAGTCCATTTCGTCTTTTCTCCTCTGTGACGCCCAGAGCCCATTTTGCCATAAGCCCTATAATTTTATCACAATTAGAACTTTTTTTAATTTTTAAATTTCAAAACGATAAGCAGTTGTTAGGTATATTCCTAATAGAAATGGTAGTAAGCTAAAATAAATATGAAAAAATATCTTAAGATATCAGATGATTAATAGTATATTAACGAATAACATCAAAAAATATAAAAATAACAAATGAGCAGGGACCGAAGTGTAAGCTGAGAAAGACAAAAGTTATGTAGCTGTGGAGACAGAACCCAAAAGGGACCGAACCCCATTAAGTCTGTTAATAGGTTTTTTATACATTTCCAAAAATAAATATTTTTTTACTTATATCTGTGTTGATTGTCTTCCACAGCTGATATTTGCAGTGCAGAAATTCAAACGCTTTGAAAGCGAGCCATATTGGAACGTTCACTTCCTCAGAAGAGGAAGCCCAGGCTCATTTTTGTTCTGGTGAACTTTCCTGTAAGTGGCTAATAAGCTTTTTTTTTTTTTTTTTTTTTTTTTTAAATTCAGCCACGTCCACCCGAAGTTCTGTGACGATGAAATCCCAAGCTTGTCAATCCCAAGATTGTCTTCCACAGCTGATATTTGCAGTGCAGAAATTCAAACGCTTTGAAAGCGAGCCATATTGGAGCGTTCACTTCCTCAGAAGAGGAAGCCCAGGCTCATTTTTGTTCTGGTGAACTTTCCTGTAAGTGGCTAATAAGCTTTTTTTTTTTTTTTTTTTTTTAAATTCAGCCACGTCCACCCGAAGTTCTGTGACGATGAAATCCCAAGCTTGTCAATCCCAAGATTGTCTTCCACAGCTGATATTTGCAGTGCAGAAATTCAAACGCTTTGAAAGCGAGCCATATTGGAGCGTTCACTTCCTCAGAAGAGGAAGCCCAGGCTCATTTTTGTTCTGGTGAACTTTCCTGTAAGTGGCTAATAAGCTTTTTTTTTTTTTTTTTTTTTTTAAATTCAGCCACGTCCACCCGAAGTTCTGTGACGATGAAATCCCAAGCTTGTCAATCCCAAGATTGTCTTCCACAGCTGATATTTGCAGTGCAGAAATTCAAACGCTTTGAAAGCGAGCCATATTGGAGCGTTCACTTCCTCAGAAGAGGAAGCCCAGGCTCATTTTTGTTCTGGTGAACTTTCCTGTAAGTGGCTAATAAGCTTTTTTTTTTTTTTTTTTTTTTTTTTAAATTCAGCCACGTCCACCCGAAGTTCTGTGACGATGAAATCCCAAGCTTGTCAATCCCAAGATTGTCTTCCACAGCTGATATTTGCAGTGCAGAAATTCAAACGCTTTGAAAGCGAGCCATATTGGAGCGTTCACTTCCTCAGAAGAGGAAGCCCAGGCTCATTTTTGTTCTGGTGAACTTTCCTGTAAGTGGCTAATAAGCTTTTTTTTTTTTTTTTTTTTAAAATTCAGCCACGTCCACCCGAAGTTCTGTGACGATGAAATCCCAAGCTTGTCAATCCCAAGATTGTCTTCCACAGCTGATATTTGCAGTGCAGAAATTCAAACGCTTTGAAAGCGAGCCATATTGGAGCGTTCACTTCCTCAGAAGAGGAAGCCCAGGCTCATTTTTGTTCTGGTGAACTTTCCTGTAAGTGGCTAATAAGCTTTTTTTTTTTTTTTTTTTTTTTTTTTAAATTCAGCCACGTCCACCCGAAGTTCTGTGACGATGAAATCCCAAGCTTGTCAATCCCAAGATTGTCTTCCACAGCTGATATTTGCAGTGCAGAAATTCAAACGCTTTGAAAGCGAGCCATATTGGAGCGTTCACTTCCTCAGAAGAGGAAGCCCAGGCTCATTTTTGTTCTGGTGAACTTTCCTGTAAGTGGCTAATAAGCTTTTTTTTTTTTTTTTTTTTTTTTAAATTCAGCCACGTCCACCCGAAGTTCTGTGACGATGAAATCCCAAGCTTGTCAATCCCAAGATTGTCTTCCACAGCTGATATTTGCAGTGCAGAAATTCAAACGCTTTGAAAGCGAGCCATATTGGAGCGTTCACTTCCTCAGAAGAGGAAGCCCAGGCTCATTTTTGTTCTGGTGAACTTTCCTGTAAGTGGCTAATAAGCTTTTTTTTTTTTTTTTTTTTTTTTTTAAATTCAGCCACGTCCACCCGAAGTTCTGTGACGATGAAATCCCAAGCTTGTCAATCCCAAGATTGTCTTCCACAGCTGATATTTGCAGTGCAGAAATTCAAACGCTTTGAAAGCGAGCCATATTGGAGCGTTCACTTCCTCAGAAGAGGAAGCCCAGGCTCATTTTTGTTCTGGTGAACTTTCCTGTAAGTGGCTAATAAGCTTTTTTTTTTTTTTTTTTTTAAAATTCAGCCACGTCCACCCGAAGTTCTGTGACGATGAAATCCCAAGCTTGTCAATCCCAAGATTGTCTTCCACAGCTGATATTTGCAGTGCAGAAATTCAAACGCTTTGAAAGCGAGCCATATTGGAGCGTTCACTTCCTCAGAAGAGGAAGCCCAGGCTCATTTTTGTTCTGGTGAACTTTCCTGTAAGTGGCTAATAAGCTTTTTTTTTTTTTTTTTTTTTTTTTTTAAATTCAGCCACGTCCACCCGAAGTTCTGTGGCGATGAAATCCCAAGCTTGTCAATCCCAAGATTGTCTTCCACAGCTGATATTTGCAGTGCAGAAATTCAAACGCTTTGAAAGCGAGCCATATTGGAGCGTTCACTTCCTCAGAAGAGGAAGCCCAGGCTCATTTTTGTTCTGGTGAACTTTCCTGTAAGTGGCTAATAAGCTTTTTTTTTTTTTTTTTTTTTTTTTTTTTTTTTAAATTCAGCCACGTCCACCCGAAGTTCTGTGGCGATGAAATCCCCAGCTTCACTTTTTTTAAATTTTATGTTATATTGGGAGTTTGTTGTGTCTCAGATCACAGGATATTGTTCATAAATATTTATGAATTTAATGGCAAGATCGTCGCTCCACTCTATTTTAAAAGGAAAACCGATGTCCACAACACAGAAAACGAATAACGCCGAGACCAAGCTGCACTAGTGCAGCGAACCAATTGCTCAGTGCTTGTTGCCGTCCACACTACTAGCGCAGCTCGCCGCACATCCCTTTGATGTACCGACAACGGCCGGAGCCAGACAAGCCATATGCTCGGGCGGCTCGCAAGCCCGTTTCGCGGCAAGCCCTCGGAGCGGAGCCTACCTCTGTCCACATTATTCGTAAGGCTCGCAAGTCTCACAAGTACACGAGCCACACGAGTAGTGTGGGCGCACTTAGGATTAGGGCAGAACGACGACGACAATCAAAAGCCAGACGTCATTGGATGGCATAGCAGCCTCTGCTGTTATCCCGGGGAAGGTGGCCAAGTGACGGTAGGGCTACCCAGCACCCCAAGCTTCACATCAGAGGATGAACAGCTATAGCTCGCTGCATGAGGCCCCAGGGGCACAAGACTGGGGAGGCCTTATTTCAAATTCTGTAACATGGGAAGGTGACCGGGTCCTGGTGATTGCGTCCAGGGAGGTGGCATAGTTCAGGGCTGCCAAATGCCTGGACAGTCAAGCAACAGTCGAGAGTTCGAGGTCCAGTGAAGTTGTTGAAAGCTGTGTCATAGTTACGTCGTTGTCTTCATGGCAGTGTCTGACACAGGGTGAGCATGCTAACGATACAACTGTCTGATAATGACTGGTTGGTACGGGGTGAGGGGTATAAATACTATTTGCCAGGAGGCTTATGATGTGGAAGAGGTAGCACTGCCACATTATACCGTCATGCAGAATCTTCTCAAAGAGTGATGAATGTCCAAGGACGTGATGGTTGCCTCGCAGAAGTAGGTTGAGGCACAGAAGTGACTCGCTGCTAGGATGCCTTCTGGATTGTTGACTGCAGCAACCAGTACTCGGAAAATGGTACTGCAGTTACAGGCACCACTTGATTCGTTGTATTCTTCTCTCCGCAGCTGAATTCATCCCTCCAAATTCCTGTTTGAAGGTTAACAGCAACAGAAGCACTGGAGTATTTAAATTTGCGAGTACCTACACTCTGTGTCTTCCTGCTTGAGGTCTGTGAGCACTGCTGGGGTAAAATTCGCTTACAAGGGGAGGCCGCCAATTGTGAAATTCAGATTAGATTCATACTGCGCATAATAAAAGCGCATGGCCAGAGGTGTAATGTGGCAAAGCACCAAGATGCACTTCTCAGCCGTTGTCGAGAAAATCGACAAGACAATTAATAACGTTTGTGAAATACAACTTTGTTTGCGGAAAACATAATGATGTTCGAAGTCGCCAGTTTTCCACGACAAACGACTTTGAACAACTTATTATATGCATAATTGTTGCAACTGATTGCCGGGAATTATATACACACTCCTGGAAATGGAAAAAAGAACACATTGACACCGGTGTGTCAGACCCACCATACTTGCTCCGGACACTGCGAGAGGGCTGTACAAGCAATGATCACACGCACGGCACAGCGGACACAACAGGAACCGCGGTGTTGGCCGTCGAATGACGCTAGCTGCGCAGCATTTCTGCACCGCCGCCGTCAGTGTCAGACAGTTTGCCGTGGCATACGGAGCTCCATCGCAGTCTTTAACACTGGTAGCATGCCGCGACAGCGTGGACGTGAACCGTATGTGCAGTTGACGGACTTTGAGCGAGGGCGCATAGTGGGCATGCGGGAGGCCGGGTGGACGTACCGCCGAATTGCTCAACACGTGGGGCGTGAGGTCTCCACAGTACATCGATGTTGTCGCCAGTGGTCGGCGGAAGGTGCACGTGCCCGTCGACCTGGGACCGGACCGCAGCGACGCACGGATGCACGCCAAGACCGTAGGATCCTACGCAGTGCCGTAGGGGACCGCACCGCCACTTCCCAGCAAATTAGGGACACTGGGGTATCGGCGAGGACCATTCGCAACCGTCTCCATGAAGCTGGGCTACGGTCCCGCACACCGTTAGGCCGTCTTCCGCTCACGCCCCAACATCGTGCAGCCCGCCTCCAGTGGTGTCGCGACAGGCGTGAATGGAGGGACGAATAGAGACGTGTCGTCTTCAGCGATGAGAGTCGCTTCTGCCTTGGTGCCAATGATGGTCGTATGCGTGTTTGGCGCCGTGCAGGTGAGCGCCACAATCAGGACTGCATACGACCGAGGCACACAGGGCCAACACCCGGCATCATGGTGTGGGGAGCGATCTCCTACACTGGCCGTACACCACTGGTGATCATCGAGGGGACACTGAATAGTGCACGGTACATCCAAACCGTCATCGAACCCATCGTTCTACCATTCCTACACCGGCAAGGGAACTTGCTGTTCCAACAGGACAATGCACGTCCGCATGTATCCCGTGCCACCCAACGTGCTCTAGAAGGTGTAAGTCAACTACCCTGGCCAGCAAGATCTCCGGATCTGTCCCCCATTGAGCATGTTTTGGACTGGATGAAGCGTCGTCTCACGCGGTCTGCAGGTCCAGCACGAACGCTGGTCCAACTGAGGCGCCAGGTGGAAATGGCATGGCAAGCCGTTCCACAGGACTACATCCAGCATCTCTACGATCGTCTCCATGGGAGAATAGCAGCCTGCATTGCTGCGAAAGGTGGATATACACTGTACTAGTGCCGACATTGTGCATGCTCTGTTGCCTGTGTCTATGTGCCTGTGGTTCTGTCAGTGTGATCATGTGATGTATCTGACCCCAGGAATGTGTCAATAAAGTTTCCCCTCCCTGGGGCAATGAATTCACGGTGTTCTTATTTCAATTTCCAGGAGTATATATATATATATATATATATATATATATATATATATATATATATATATATATATTGAATTACGAAAAACAAATACTAACAAAAAAAAGGTTGCATGGCGCGAGATTCTATCCGGCGACCTTCGGATTACGAACCCGAGCGCTTACCGCTGCGCCACGACGCTGTAGAAAATCATTAATCGTAGAGAGTATTTCACCGCAACGGTCTCTTTTAACTGTCGATTTTCTCGACAACGGCTGAGAAGTGCATCTTGGTGCTTTGCCACATTACACCTCTGGCCATGAGCTTTTATTATGCGCAGTATGAATCGAATCTGAATTTCACAATTGTAGGCCTCCCCTTGTTAGAGTGTCTCTCTTCTGTTTACATATTTACAGTTTTATCGTTGTTTAACTAGTACTACTGATACATGCACAGAATTTTTAGTCCGTGATTTGCACTGTGCTACGCACGGCCTTTGCACAGTGGTAACAATGTTTCCCATCAGGTCACCGAAGTGAAGCACTGTTGGGGTTGGCTAGCGCTTGGATGGCTCACTATGCTGATCTGCCGAGCGCTGTTGGCAATTAGCGTACACTCAGCCCTTGTGAGGCTAACTGAGGAGCCGCTTGACTGTGAAGTATCGGTTTGAACTAACAGCTGTAAATAACAGGCGTGCTTTTGCCCAGTCAGTTGTGAGCAGGCAGTGTTAAGCAGTGGACTTGCAGCCATATTATGTCAACGATGTTGTTTCACAAATCACAATGGAACAACATCTCTATGTCAACTGTTGAAGACGTTCTCAAATATGCCTGACAATTCTTTCCTCATAATGGGCAAGAGTTGCTGTTATCAGTACGAAGGTACCACAAAAGACAAAGTGCAGAAGTTCACATGAAGGCAAACGCTTTGTAATTTAACTGACACTGAAAACAATTTGATATATGATTTGAATAACATTTCTAAGAAGTTATTTTCTGACTGTTTCACATGGTTGTATGTACGTTCTGTGCATGTACTCAAGTGGTGAAAGACTATTTCTTTTTATTAATTGTGACAGGGTGCCAGGATGGCTTTGAGTGGGAGACAGACCTTCTATCTGAGATGGATGTGGGTGCAGCAGAAGGTAGCCTATGAAACCAAATGCCCTTCATTATTTATTACTTACAATCATTCACTCTTCTTGGCCAGGGGCATTGGTCTCTGGGACCTCGGTGAGTGTAGATAATACACGGCTCCTGCGTACCCAGTGCAGCTGTCCTCGCAGCACTGTCCTCGTCAATGGCAGTGTGTACCAAGAGCCCATGACGCTGTGTAAGGCCCCTGGGCGTCTTGTGTTACTAAGCCCATAGCTGACGCAGCCACACTGTCTCTTATTGTCCTGGAGAAGGCAGCCAAATGATCGTAAGGCGACGTGGTGCTTCAAACTCCTTAGAGGAGGATAGAGGGCTACAGCTGGCTGCACCAGATCCTATCAGCGCAGAGCTGGGTGGGACCTTAGTTCAAGTCCTGGAAAATGGGATGGCGACTGGATCCCAGCGAACAGACATGTAGTAGTGGCAGTGCACAGAGCTGCCAAGGGCCTGGGTGGTCAGGCAGCAGTCGAAGGTTCGAAAACCAGTGATAGTGTTGGCAGCTGCATCATAGGTAAGCGTTGTCTTCAGGGCAGCATCCGACATAGGTTGGGCATAATGTCAGGGGTGAACAAAAAGTTTCCACTCAAGGCAGTACAGTCCAGCACTGGTATGACAATCAGGCGAAATAGCCATGAGCATTGAGCCAATCAGTTCACCAATGAACCAAGTTGAAGATACCCATTTGGTAAAACACCTTGTCCTTCTGTGCAGAGAAGTCAGTAACCACCTCCTGCACATTCTTGTCCAACAGGAATCGTCGACCCTGCAAGGTCTTTTTCAAGGAATAGAAGGCCTGATAATAGCATGTAGAGAGATCAGGACTTTATAGGGCATCGTCAGCTGCCCACTTGTTGTTGACCATAATGGATGAAGGTCTACATCTACATCTACATCCATACCCCGCGAGCCACCTGACGGTGCGTGGCGGAGGGTACCTTGAGTACCTCCTCCCTTCTATTTCAGTCTCGTATTTCTTCGTGGAAACAAATATTGTCGGTATGCCTCTGTGTGGGCACTAATCTCCCTGATTTTATCCTCATGGTCTCTTCATGAGATATACGTAGGAGGGAGCAATATATTGCTTGACTCCTCGGTGAAGGTATGTTCTCGGAACTTCAACAAAAGCCCGTACCGAGCTACTGGGCGTCTCTCTTGCAGAGTCTTCAGGTGGCCTCCAGAATACGACTGGCGTCTTGTGTTGAATCGCAACCGGCTGAAACTAGGCACACCACTCCACAACGGTGGTTTTCGATAGACATGCTGTCCCATACACGTTCTTCGTTGTTTTGTGGATGTATACCAGTGCATCGTTCTGCAGCCAAGAAAAAAAATAACGGCGCGTTGGTCCTGTTTGGACGCATTTGGCAATATGCTCGCCATAGTTCACGTTTCCGAATTTACCGCACGCGCTTCAGAAAGACTCGAATGCCACACTAATCCCTTGCCTAAAAGACGGTACTTATAAAACCCGCATCAAAGTCGCGCTATGTTGCACGACTGGATTCTCCTTCTGGGGGGGGGGGGGGGGGGGGGGGGGTATGTTATAAAAACTACCTGTCAGGGGCTGATTATGCAGAAGAGGAAGCAATGACACGTTCTTCCGTCATACGGAAGGCTTGTTGGGAAGTGGATTTTAACTGAGAACTTGATCATGGCCTCGCAGAAGTAGGAGTGGAAGCAGCTGATTACTGAGGGTGCTGTGAGGGCATGGATCGTTGACTGCAGTGACCTGTGCCCAGAACACGGTGCTGTGGCTACAAACAACGTTACGTTCTTCCCTCCTTAGGTGAATGTACCACTCTTCATTCCTGTTTGAAAGTTGACAGCAATGTACACATCGGAATATTCACATTCATATACACTATATGTCCTTTTATATCAGTTCTGAGAGCACCCCTGGGAACAAACTTCACATTCACTGACGTTTTTTTCCTTTTTTGTATTCACACTATGATCGCTGATTCACTAACACTAGGCAATAAAACACGGAGTTTTTAGAAGCACGAGGCGAGGAGACCATCTGTGAAGTATGGAAGGTAGGAAATGAGGTATTGGTGGAAATATAGCTGTGAGGACCGGTCGTCAGTAATGCTTCGAGAGCTCAGTCGGTAGAGTACTTGCCTGCGAAAGGCAAAGGTCCTGAGCTCGAGTGTCAGTCCGCCAGTGGTTCTATGGTTATGACTTGGCCATGATGTTGTATATGGCACCTTTTCATGTTTCTGAATAAGTGTTCCATAGACATGCGATCATTTGGTGCCGCGAGGAAGGTTTGGGTCTAAAGGGTTTTTTAGGTACCTAGGTCAAGTTTCCATCAGGTTAGATGGCAAAGGATATGTCGGGTATGTATTTTAACATATGAGGGATATTTAGCGTGGAGATTCCACTGGTGGTCACATGTAGCTAGAAGGTCGGTCTGGAAATATCACATCAGGTACCATCGATTAATAATCGTTGTCCCTGTAGTCTAAACACCATGACACACTGTTATATATTTTTTTCATAGCAAGGATATATCCTTGTTCATAACAAATGATGACAACTGGATTCGCAATATAGAACAACCAATGCAAACCTGTCCTTTGGAAAAATTACGTTTTATTTGTTATCACCTCTTTAGAGCATTCCGTCACAGATTTCTTGTATTGGAACAGGGTGAGCACCCATGTTCGAAGGATGGAGAGTATCCACCGTGTGGGACAGATGGTGACTGGCCTGGTTTGCTAGTGCAGTAATTCCTGCATGGAGAACAAAGTATGGGATTTTCTGTCGGATGTTATTAGTAGTATTTCTTGTACTTCTAAATTCACAAACTTCTGCAGGATCCCCCTACTGCACAGGTGTGGAGGGAGTGGCACTGAAGCCCGCATCTCGTGGTCGTGCGGTAGCGTTCTCGCTTCCCACGCCCGGGTTCCCGGGTTCGATTCCCGGCGGGGTCAGGGATTTTCTCTGCCTCGTGATGGCTGGGTGTTGTGTGATGTCCTTAGGTTAGTTAGGTTTAAGTAGTTCTAAGTTCTAGGGGACTGATGACCATAGATGTTAAGTCCCATAGTGCTCAGAGCCATTTGAACCAGTGGCACTGAAATAAGCAGTCCCTAACAGTTAACGGTATTTTCATTTGAATCGTAAATTGGGTGGCCACTTGTGAACCAGGGCAGTGGCCGCATACAGTACAACGATAAAATTTCTTCCCGTGCTGTTGTTAGTAATCCCATCAGCGCTGGTAATTCTGCTGGATGTCGGCATACCGTTCTATGAATTGATCGGGAGATACGAGTACTAGGATTAGATGAATGTGGACAGCGTGTAAACGCGCTTCCTGCAGTTCGTTGGTTTCTTTACATGTGTCACTGTTGCCATCATTAAAAAAATGTCGTGTGACTAGGGCCTCCCGTCGGGTAGATCGTTCGTTGGGTGCAAGTTTTTCGATTTAACGCCACTTCGGCGACTTGCGCGTCGATGGGGATGAAATGATGATGATCAGGACAACACAACAATGAGTCCCTGAGTGGAGAAAATCTCCGACCCAGCCGGGAATCGAACCCGGGCCCTTAGAGTTGACAGTCTGTCGCGCTGACCACGCAGCTACCGGGGGCGGACGTTGCTGTCATTGAGGGTGTGAAGCAGTTTCGCAATCGTTAGCTGAGTGTCCACGTCATCCAGACGATCTCTAAGTACGTCTAAGTCGTGACTGATGGTGCCTACCAATGCCCGAATGTGGTTCAGAAGTTTGGCAGTCCAAGATTGTAGCTCAGTGTATTATTTACTATGGCCTTTTCAAGATCTGTGTGACGGGTAAGCGTACAGTTCACTGGTTGTTTTCTATATCCACATTTACTTGCTCTAATGCCTTGCTGATCTCTCCTAAGCCCTCTTTTCTGGCCATACCGAAATCTGTTTTCAGCATTCGAACATCTGTGTCTAATCACGATGTCTTTCGTCCGATCGTGGGACTAACTCCGTAGGTCGGGGTCGCTACCTCTGTAACCATGCAGAAACCACTGCAGCATGTGGTATTCCGCTTGTGTACTGCTGAACCTCGTTTGGTTTTTCATCGCGAGTTGTAGTTTGCTAAAAGTACCTTCTAACCACTGAATTCCTTTCTTCTGTGCCCTATATACACTCTAAGACAATAAACGAAGCACCATGAAGGAGTAATGCAAATTGGTCATAAACTAATATTCATACAGGTATCGAACGAAAATGTAAAACTGTAAACTTTGGTGGCCGATCGAGGAATGTGTGACGCTGCAGCGTAGTTTCACCATGCAGCTGGTAAGGATAGTAAGCAGCGGATATGTCGATACCAGGACACAAAACCTTTGAGAATTTCAGTCCTTATACTCAGCTGGACAGTAACTATGTCTCGTGGGCAGGTCCGTGAACAATGAACGCAGATGTCAGCGTTTGAGAGAGGATGTTTTGGTGGACTCAAAGAAGCTAGTTGGAGTAAATGGCGAATCACTCGACATTTAAGTAGCAGTGATGCCACTATTCGCCAGTGTCGGCGGGCATGGGTGAACCTTCGCTGAACACGACGTCAAGAAGGAAGCAGTCGACCTAGAGAGACGACACAACGAGAGGACCGGGCAATCGTCAGAGACACTCAAAGCCCTGAATTCATCATTATTCTCGACCTATGGTCTAGAAGTAGCGTCTTTGATAAGTTATCAAGACGTCATCAGTTCCGGGTTCGAACCCCACCACTGCTTAAATTTTTAATAAATATCGTCAGCAATGGCAGGCGAAGACTCCCGGCATAAGAAGTCACCCTCAGTCTGCCACCGATCTTGTCAAAGGGGATGGAGGTGTGGGCAGAGGTTCAAGGCACTCTCTTGGTTCAAAATGGCTCTGAGCACCATGAGACTTAACAGCTGAGGTCATCAGTCCCCTAGAACTTAGGGCCACTTAAACCTAACTAACCTAAGGACATCACACACATCCGTGCCCGAAGGAGGATTCGAACCTGCGACTGTAGCGGTTGCGCGGTTCCAGACTGAAGCGCCTAGAACCGGCACTCTCTTGGCCTTGGGATGAGAAACTGCCCCTAAAAGGCAGAAGAAACGGCAATGACCAATGCCATAAGGATGCAGAAGGTAATGGAAGCCACTACATTAGAGAAAAATAGATGTATCCACAGGACATGTGCTGTGTAATTGAAATGTGTCATGATCATCTCTCCATAGGCAAAAGATTCCAAACTAGTCCCCCATTCAGATCTCCGGGCGGGGGCTGCCAAAGGGAAAAAGACCATGAGAAAAAGATTGACTAACCAACGAAAGGATAACATTCTACGAGTCGGGGCTAGGAATGTCAGTAGTTTGAACGTGGTTGGGAAGCTAGAAAATCTGAAAAGGGAAATGCTATGGCTCAATCTAGATGTAGTGAACGTCAGTGAAGTGAAATGGAAAGAAGTCCAAGATTTCTCTTCAGATGAGTATAGGATAATATCAACAGCAAAAGGAAATGATATAACAATAGAAGGGTTTGTATTAAAAAGAAGGTAGAAGAGAGAGAGAGAGAGTTACTGTGAAAAGTTCAGTGATAGGGCTGTTCTCATCAGAATCGACAGCAAACCAACATCGACAACAATATTTCGGTTATACTTGCCTACGTCGCAAGCAGATGATGAAGAGATTGAGAAAGTATATGTTGATTCTGAACGGGTAATTCAGGATGTAAAGCAACGTGGAAATCTAATAGTCATGATGGATTGGAATGCGGCTGTACGTGAAAAAGTAGAAGAATGGGTTACAGGAGAATATGGAAGGAATGAGAGAGGAGGGAGACTAATTGAGTTGTACAATAAATTTCAGATGGTAAGAGGGAATACAATGTACAATAATCACCAGAGGAACGGATATACATGGAGAAGACAGAGAGATACATGAATATTTCAGTTGGACAGAGATTCCGAAAACAGGTATTGGATTGTAAGGCATACCCAGGGGCAGACATAGACTGATATCGCAATTTGGTAATGATGAAGAGTAGGCTGAAGTTTACACGAATCACATTGTGGTAACAATGAAGAGTAAGCTGAAGTTTAAGAGACTAGCCAGGAAAAATCAGTGCGCAAAAAAGTGGGATACGGGAGTACTAAGGGATGACGTTCTCTGAGGCCATGATACTGTGATAAGGAATAGCTCAATAGGCAGTTACGTTGAAGAGGAATGGACATCTGTAAAAAGGGCAATAACAGAAGTTTGAGAGAAAAATGGAGGTACAAGGAAGGTCACTAGCGAGAAACCATGGGTAACAGAAGAAATACTCACATGACCTACGAAAGAAGGAAGTACAAAAACGTTCAGCGGAATTCAGAAATACAAGTTGTAACTTGGCCGCTTGTCTGTTTATCTGATCGAATTTTTGTAAAATTATCTTCCAAAACTCCTCAAAAATGATTACCAAACAAACTAATAACATAACTTAAACTCGCATAATGTGCAAAATTCTGACTATACTGAATTATACAAAGACTTCATATGATTTGCTCAACACTGTCTACAATCTGAAACTATCTGTTTTTATAAAAATGCAGTCCTATCCTGAATGTAACCCGATTTCTGAAATAAACGCGCAAGTGAACTTATAAAGAAATTCGTGGTCCTAAAATGTATTTTCACTCACCTCTTGTCTTGACAAACATTTCTGTAGATTCCTCGAAAGCAGCACACAGCTTACAGCAGCAGAGCAACATTAAAAACTATGACTGAAAATTCCGTACCACAAAGTGCAATGTGTGTACATACATAATAAACTGAATTAAGGATAGGAATTTTAACTAGTAAGAAAAGAATTTTGGCAAAATTAAAATGAAACTCTATATTCAAAAGTATTGCTTTAAAAATCAACTGAATGTTCGCAATAGTATTTCTTTGTTACTACAATCTCAATAATACGAAACAATGCTACACACTTACATACTTACCTCACTCCCTCTGTATTACAAAGAAACTCACGAAAAATCTCCTAACTTCTCTCTCCATAACTGCAAAAAAAAAAAAAAAAAAAAAAAAAAAAAAAATTACGTCAATTCCATCAATCTCATTTCACATTTATAAAGAAAAATTGCGGACCTTTCTTCAAAATATGTCTGCTACTCAACACTGCTCGACTTAGAATGCGTGTAACTTCGCTAGCGCCCTCACACCGAGATTGTTTGGCAACACAAAAATATTGTAGATTACTCAGCTATATAGTTTGGCTCTGTATGAGCTATGCATATCGACATTTACGTAAGAAACTGAATTTACAGTGATCAGAGTAATATGAATACCTCACAAAGTCACTTAGGAATTAAATAAATAGGAAATGCAAGAAGCTAAGGCGAAGTAATATGTAATATGTGAAGAAATCGAAAAAGAAGTGATCGTAGAAAGCAATGACTTAGCACATAGAAAAGTCGATCAACTTCCGGTGAAATTAAAAGCAAGGATGGTAAGCTTTAAGAGTGCAATGGGAATCCCACTGTTGGAAAGATTATATTCAAGGGCTCTATGAGGGGGATAGCTTATCTGATTACGTGATAAAAGAAGAAACAGGAGTCGATAGAGATCCAGTATTAGAATCAGATTTTAGAAGAGCTTTGAAGACTTAAAATCGAATAAGGGAGAAGGGACAGATAACATTCCAATGGAATATGAAAGATCATTGGGGGCAGTGGTAACAAAACGATTATTTACGTTGGTGTGTAGAATGTATGAGACTGGCGATACACTGTCAGACTTTCGAGAAACATCATCTACACAATTACCAAGATTGCAAGAGCCGACAAATGCCAGAATTGTCGCACAATCAGCTTAACAGCTGATGCATCCAAGCTTCTGACAGGAAGGATATACAGAAGAATGGGAAAAAAAATTGATGATCAGTTAGATGACGATCAGTTTGGCTGTAGGGGAGGTAAAGCCAGCAAGGGGGGCAGTTCTGTCATTGCAGTTGATAATGGAAGCAAAACTAAAGAAAATTCAAGACACGTTCATAGAATTTGTTGACGTGGAGAAAGCGTTCGATAATGTAAAGTGATGCAAGATGTTCGAAATCCTGCGAAAAATAGAGGTAAGCTATAGGGAAAGACGGGTAATATACAGGGTGATTCAAAAAGAATACCACAACTTTAGGAATTTAAAACTCTGCAACGACAAAAGGCAGAGCTAAGCACTATCTGTCGGCGAATTAAGGGAGCTATGAAGTTTCATTTAGTTGTACATTTGTTCGCTTGAGGCGCTGTTGACTAGGCGTCAGCGTCAGTTGATGCTAAGATGGCGACCGCTCAACAGAAAGCTTTTTGTGTTATTGAGTACGGCAGAAGTGAATCGACGACAGTTGTTCAGCGTGGGGCACTGAGAATCCGCGGGAAACAACTCAGTATGAACGTGACTCGCCTAAGGTGAACGTTTTCTGTGCCTTTCAGCCAATAAAGTTTTTGGTCCCTTTTTCTTCGAAGGTGCTACTGTAACTGGACTACAGTATCTGGAGATGTTAGAGAATTGGCTGTTCCCTCAGCTCGAACAAGAAGCACAACAATTCATATTTCAGCAGGATGGAGCGCCACCACATTGGCACTTATCTGTCCGTAACTACCTGAACGTCAACTACCCGAGGCGATGGATCGGCCGCCAGGCAGCCCATGACAGAGCACTTCATCACTGGCCTCCAAGAAGCCCTGATCTTACCCCCTGCGATTTTTTCTTATGGTATGTTAAGGATATGGTGTTTCGGCCACCTCTCCCAGCCACCATTGATGATTTGAAACGAGAAATAACAGCAGCTATCCAAACTGTTACGCCTGATATGCTACAGAGAGTGTGGAACGAGTTGGAGTATCGGGTTGATATTGCTCGAGTGTCTGGAGGGGGCCATATTGAACATCTCTGAACTTGTTTTTGAGTGAAAAAAAACCTTTTTAAATACTCTTTGTAATGATGTATAACAGAAGGTTTCTTTCATTAAATACACATTTTTAAAGTTGTGCATGTGATAAGACGTTAGGGAATGACTTCTATGGTACTAGAGGGAGTTGTACACGGTAGAAACTGGAGAGGAAGACGAGGTTGGAATACATCCAGTAAATAATTGAAGACGTAGATTGTGGGGTACTGCTTACTCGTCTTGTATAGGGTGCCTAAAGGAAGCTGCGTTCTCAGAATGCTACACAACAATTCAAGCAAGATCACATTAATATCGTTTATAAGAAATAAGAAGAATGACAATACTTAAGATGTATTTACAACAAGTGGTCGCAAGTGATGGGTGACATGCAAATAAGTTTCTTTTGCTGTATACTATGTTCATGCAAGTTTGACACACAGTTTATGGATCACATGTCATTGCTATCGTAGCACTCTCTGCTAGGCCGTACTAATACTGAGTGAATACTGAGGCTGGCAAGAGCGGCGATTATATTGCCTTCTTGTAGAGGCCGCACCTGTTGTGGTGCGGTCCTAAAGTGCGCGTCAATTACGACGGCGGCCGAGTTTAGGTTCGTTCTGCGCATCTGACGTCACAAAACACAGTCAGCCAATGAACAGAGAATGACGTTGCCAGAGCTCGACTGCAGTGCAGAACACGGACGAGTGTCTTCAGTTTTAGAAACGTTCAGTTATAAATAAAGTAACTGAACAAAAGCAATGTCTTGATAGCAGACTTTCTATAAAAGAAAGTTCGGAAAAAGCATTCTTTATACCAGTTGCTTCATATTCTATTAATTAATTAAACCAAACAAGCAATAAGCCTCCTAATTCAGGCGATAGCAGGGAAATTCATTCACACTAACCACTTTTTCGCAATAAAGAACAGCGGTAATTGTTTATTTCCTATTGTACTTCGATGAAACGTGAGTAATTCATAGTCGTACCAACAGTGTTTGTCGGTATTTTGCGTGCTTGTTTAAAAACCTCCAGGAATGTTGTTAATCGATTGCCGGCACGGTAGCTGAGCGTGTTCGGTCAGAGGGTTTCGTGCCCTCTGTAATGCAGAAACTGAGTTAATCGATCATCAACAAACTTAAACGGATGTCTTACGACGTCCGCCCCGAGCAAAAGCAAACACAATAAGTTGCCGGCACGGTAGCTCAGCGTGTTCGGTCAGAGGGTTAGCTGCCCTCTGTAATAAAAAAACTGAATTAATCGATCAACGACGAACTTGAACGGGTGTCTTACGACGTCCGCACCGACCAGATGCAACGAACAAAAGCGAAGAAAATGAGATTAAAAAAAAAAAAAGAAAAGAAAGCTGCGTTAGCGTAATGGTTAAGGTATTTGGCTGCTATGCAAAAGGTTCCAAGTTCAAACCTTGTTCAATGCCTAGCATTTTCTTTATTTAAAAACCATATCGAAGTGTCTTACTTCATAAATTTTTTTCGTTTGAATGTAATTTTTTGAAATTTTGTAGTGGCAACTAAAATCGACCATACGGAAAGTATACGCTGTAACTTTTACCTCTGCAAACTCTTCAAAATTTCGTGCGTTGGTGTACTACTTTTAATGCTGCACAATAACTGCGTTGAACATCGAAACAAAATTAAGTCATTTATGAGGGGAAGGTATCAGTCAAGAAGATGTGTAAAAATCAAATTTTTGGGCCAAATAGTTTTTGTGAAATCGAATGATAAGTGTGTCAAAGCAGTCGGAACACCATCTGTCTGTACAGGCGAGCAGTGCAGTGATGACAAAGTCGCCCACAGCGCGGAATGTGGGGAGCACATCTCTGTAGCAGCGAAAGGGTTAATGTGAGCGTGGTGGCTTTACTTCGTTAACTACGCGCTACCCCCTAAGTTTGCGAACTATGCTATACTATACTATGGCGCTGCTTGTCTTAGCGCCTACAACTGGCAACGCAGCAATCTCCCGCGTCTGGGCGGGCATGCGCGAGCCTGAGAGGCCTGAGCTCATGGCACCCCTTGCGCCAACTACCAGTGCTACCGCTGACCTCTGTACACCAACAAGCCGATTTGCAGTGATGTCGGGCACATTCGGCCTGGAATCTCGTTGGCTAGAGTGGAATTGTCCTTCTTGATGAGTCCCACTTCGAACTGAGCCCTGATGACCAGCGAAGGCCTATCTGGAGACACCTCTGGCTGCTGCTCGCAGTGTGGTTTCAGTTGCCTGAGACTGCAGTCGTGCGTGTGAGTTGCGTTTGCGTAAATGTGTGTGTGCATATGTGTGTCTGTTGTTAACAAAGGCCATTGGCCGAAAGCTTTAAGTGTGAAAATCTTTTTAATGTGCCTATCTGCGACTCAGCATCTCCGCTATAATGGGGGTAGCAACTTTCCTTCTCATAATATTGTTACATTCCATCCTGGATTGTCCACTGTTTGATTAAATTGTTATTTTGTAATTTACGGTCGCTGGACAAGGAAACATCAGACTTCATTATTTAAGTGATGTCCGCCTGCTTAGCTGAGTGGTTACGTGCTTGTGTCCCATGCAGAGGGCCCGGGCTCGATTCCTGGCTGGGTTGGAGATTTTTCTCCGCTCGTGGACTGGGTGTTGAGTTGTCCTCGTCATTATTTCATCCTGCTCGCCGGCTCGCAAGTCGCCCAGTGGCATAGACTCGGCGGCCGAACTTCCCCGGATGGGAGCTCCTGGGCAACAATGCCGGACACTCATTTCATTTTCGTTTAGAAAATACAGGATGCTAGTCTGAAAGGACACGTATTATAATACTAGACCGCTAGTAAAATGTTAGTTAACGGACATTGTTATTCGTCAATTATCTTCGCATTGTTTGCTGCGAAATATTACTGTACACAAATACAAATTGTTCATGACACAAGCAATAATGTTCGGCAGACGGTTATTTTAAATAAAACACCGATACTTTTGATGACTTACTTTATCAACGAAAAAGCTGTACAGCGTCTGGTAGATTAGCTAAGACGTTCCTCCCAAAACTCTAACAGATAGAACAGAAGAATAATAATTGAAAGTTTTTGTCTTTTGTTTTACAAATAAAAATTATCTGAGATATCTCTTACGCCTATCACATATGAATAAATTAATTCCTTGCCGCTACTCGGCGTATTTATTCCATACAGAATTTTTCTGTTCCCGTAAAAGATTTATTACAATGCGCCCTAAATAGTGAAGCTGAGTGTCAAACCACAATCGAGCTATTGACTTCTAGGGCTTATTTACAATTTTCTTCAAAAAACATGCACGTACCAGTTCTCTTTTACATTTATGTACAATAATCAAATTTAAATCCGCGCGCCGCGCTTCTGGCGCATTATTGTAGTCTCAGTGTGCGCGGAATATTCCACAGCCGACGTCAAGCAAAGTTCATATTTCAAGTCTCTGATATGAACAGTAGCTCGCTGCCTTTCCACAGTACAGTGTGCAACGGTTTAGTACTTTGTCACACGTGGTTAAATATTTGGCTTATTACATCAAGACTATCAATAGAAGAGGAAATGATACATTTTAATGTATAAATAACAAGGTAAATATATAACAGATAGTACAATAAACGCAATTCGTTTTTTACACTCAAAATAAATGTTGTTTGTATTTACAATATATATATACTGATTTCATCAATTTAATGATTTTTGATGTCTTTGCAGACTGTCCGCCATACACAGTGTTTGTTAAATGCGCAGACTAACTTAAAATCTTTCTAAGGTTAGTGTTTCTGAAGTTAAATGTTTATTCGACATCATTGTTAAGAGTGCCTTTTCTCATAATCCGGGTCCGTTCTATCCTTTACATACAATTTTTTTTCACAATGCTTTATTTTTACAGAATAACACACGCACACAACGATTTCCATCTGGCGGTCTTCGGAACAAGTGCCATTACACGCTCGTTCTTTGCGGGCCCATGCGGAAGAGTGATAGAATTTCTGCATCGACCCCTGTTTTGGATGCTGTATTGGGCAGGTGGGTTGTCGTCGCGTTTCCGAGAACATTTCGCCCTCCAAATTCCACACTACTTCTCACACCCGTAGTATTCACTCGTGTATATTTGTTTTTTGCTACTTGCCATAGCCTGTACACTACACTGAACTTCAGTGATGGTGCCCTAGAAGACTTCTGTCTTCATGTATACGATTTCGTTCGTTCTTTCAAAAGATTTCAGTTTAAATACTTCTGTCATTCTAAACATTGTACTATGCATTTGTTTATGCATCAGTTCTGTTTCATTTATGTCTCCACACGATTTTTTTTATCACTACTAAGCATGAAAGAAAATATTAGATCCAGCACAAGCCACGCAACAACACACGAGCTCAAGCGCATATCTACAGTTTCTAGGAATGATTTCTGTTTGTGTCAAGTTCATAAGTGCTTATTCTTCTGTCATTACTGTTACACAGAAAATTCCTGAGTGATTGGCATAACCTTCATTATGTAGTATAATAAATAAATCATTCATCATGTAGAGATCATTTAAATCTTAATAAAGTTTTCTTCCTCGCCATCTGTTCTTTCTTCTCAGCTGCTGACCTGAAATAAAAAATATATTTTTAAGCTGTAGACACGGCATTGTGCTTTACATTCGTGGTCTGTAATTCACTTACTTGCTTGTCTCTTAATGACATTGTTTATGCTTTTATATGGAACTTACGTAAATCTCTATGATGGTATAATCCAACAATTTTATTTGTTCTAGGATTTTGTAACAAATACGACTCAGCATGTGCAATGCAAACAGTAATGTATGGATCTTCATAAGGAAGCGTCCACTTAGCTTACGTCGCTTCAATGCACAAGATTTTGGGTGATTACGAAAAAGCAGTTGCATACCTATCGTAAATTCCTGAGTTAGTTTTATAGTTTTGTCAGATTCGTGATTTCTAACTCTTTCGTTTCTGCTAGGGTAATTAATAAATCTCGTATCTTGTTGTCGTAGGATTGCAGTAGTCCAGGAATCTTTGGAAGGGGATCACACCATTCGTTGCTTTCCTTTACATCTAACATAGTTTCTCCAGAAGAGACACATAGTTCACCACTTGGAATTATTCCCTGATACGTACGTTCACATAAAACGGTTTAGTTCCTTGAATACCCTTTCACACGGATTAGACTGAGGACGAAATATTGAGATAAGAGTCGTTTTGATGTCATTATCTTTCGGAAACTTCCTCGATTTGTATCCTGTGTAATATGATGCATTTTCCAAAAGGATGGCGACGGGTTTACCAACGCTAGGTGTATAATCTCTACTTACCCCTTCAATTACAGTGTTGGCTGTCGCTCGTTTTATGGCATATGGTTTCACATACATTGAGAAAAGGCCATACAGACCTAGTACATACTTGACACCGCCTATACTTCTAGAATATGGTGCACTTTGTCAAAAGGCAAAGCCTGAGAATCGAGGCTGTAAAGTAGAATTGCATCCGATTATTCCCTGTGAACCTAAATAAATTGTAGCGACAGACATAAGTGCAGTGTTGACATATTCCTACACAGGTCTAGATAATGTTGACGGTAGTGTTTGTCCAGCAAAAAACACAGCGCGACAATCGTTCATATGTTCCAGACCAGCTAAGTAATGAGATAGTCCCTGAGGTAGACATGACAATGCGTCTGCAATTATTGTCTCTTTACCTTTAATGTTTCTATCTCGAACGAGTAGTTCTGCAAGGTCATTGCCCATTGCGATAATTGTGGATGTACGGGTTTGAATTTAGTTAAAAAAGTTAATTCCTGGTGGTCAGTGTATATCTTCATATGCGTTCCAAAAATATAAAAGCCCATAGAATTCCCAAGTGAGATATAAAACTTTCCTGTCGTACAGATTGTTCCACAAAATTTCGGGAGAACTGCCGGATGCTTGTAACATTCTGTTGCAATATTTCGGTGTAGAGTCTTCTGGCCATCTTCAGGTGATACTGTCGAAAACTCCCTGAGCTCTGGTATTTAAGGCCGGCACATGCTTGGTGCATTCACTTGGCGCTGCGCTTGCGCTACTTGAGCGCGTTCGATTCTGCTGCGCCGCGCGCCCTCCGTGGTGAAAACTCGCCGCATCGATATCAATTCGATTGTCTTCCCGCGGTTCCACCACAGAACTACGCCGGCTACGGAGGACACGAAGTTTTCCGACGATTGGATTCCATGCCTGTTTTCGTTGGAAACCGCCGTCTCGATTAATAAGAGACTCACTGTCAGACAGCCGAATTTCCACGGATTCATTAACAGTAGAACTCCAAAAGTTTGACGTATGGGCCACAATTTTAGTCTCATTGTAATTAATGACATGACCAGTGGAAATACAGTGTTCGGCGATGGCAGACTTACAAGGCTGAAGAAGGCGAGTATGCCGCTGATGCTCTACAATGCGATCCTGCACAGTACGCGTCGTTTGCCCTATATAAGATTTGCGTCATTCACCCGGAATCCTGTAAACACCTGCCTTACGCAGCTCTAGGTCGTCTTTGACAGATCCCAACAGCTACGAAATTTTTGTAGGAGGGCAAAAGATTGCTTTCACTTTATATTTTCTTAGTATTCTGCCTTTGTGCTCTGAAATATTACCAGTATATGGTAAATAGGCAGTCGTTTTAAAGGCCTCTTCCTCTTCTTTGCTCCATCGTTTGCAGGTCTGCAGCGCTCTCTCCACTTGCTGGGACGAATACCAATTCTTCAGAAATACAGCTCCAGTTCCGTTTGCAAACTATTGGTGTCAGAGATGACGTGGGCTCGGTGAATCAATGTCCTCAAACTCCCATCGTTTGTGCTGGTTAGTGGCAACTAGCAGCTTGCAAGTAAAGGTCTGTGTGAGTGCGCTTTCTATACAGGGTGTTACAAAAAGGTACGGCCAAACTTTCAGGAAACATTCCTCACACACAAAGACAGAAAATATGTTATGTGGACATGTGTCCGGAAACGCTTACTTTCCATGTTAGAGCTCATTTTATTACTTCTCTTCCAATCACATTAATCATGGAATGGAAACACACAGCAACAGAACGTACCAGCGTGACTTCAAACACTTTGTTACAGATAATGTTCAAAATGTCCTCGCGTTAGCGAGGATACATGCATCCACCCTCCGTCGCATAGAATCCCTGATGAGCTGATGCAGCCCTGGAGAATGGCGTATTGTATCACAGCCGTCCACAATACGAGCACGAAGAGTCTCTACCGTACATTTGGTACCGGGGTTGCGTAGACAAGAGCTTACAAATGCCCCCATAAATGAAAGTCAAGAGGGTTGAGGTCAGGTGAGCGTGGAGGCCATGAAATTGGTCCGCCTCTACCAATCCATCGGTCACCGAATCTGTTGTTGAGAAGCGTACGAACACTTCGACTGAAATGTGCAGGAGCTCCATCGTGCATGAACCACATGTTGTGTCGTACTTGTAAAGGCACATGTTCTAGCAGCACAGGTAGAGTATCCCGTATGAAATCATGATAACGTGCTCCATTGAGCGTAGGTGGAAGAACATGGGGCCCAATCGGGACATCACCAACGATGCCTGCCCAAACGTTCACAGAAAATCTGTGTTGATGACGTGATTGCACAATTGCGTGCGGTTTCTCGTCAGCCCACACATGTTGATTGTGAAAATTTACAATTTGATCACGTTGGAATGAAGCCTCATCCGTAAAGAGGAACATTTGCACTGAAATGAGAATTGACACATTGTTGGATGAACCATTCGCAGAAGTGTACCCGTGGAAGCCAATCAGCTGCTGATAGTGTCTGCACACACTGTACATGGTACGGAAACAACTGGTTCTCCCGTAGCACTCTCCATACAGTGACGTGGTCAACGATACCTTGTACAGCAGCAACTTCTCTGACGCTGACATTAGGGCCATCGTCAACTGCACGAAGAATTGCCTCGTCCATTGCAGGTGTCCTCGTCGTTCTAGGTCTTCCCCAGTCGCGAGTCATAGGCTGGAATGTTCCGTGCTCCCTAAGATGTCGATCAATTGCTTCGAACGTCTTCCTGTCAGGACACCTTCGTTTTGGAAATCTGTCTCGATAGAAACGTACCGCGCCACGGCTATTGCCCCGTGCTAATCCATACATCAAATGGGCATCTGCCAACTCCGCATTTGTAAACATTGCACTGACTGCAAAACCACGTTCGTGATAAACACTAACCTATTGATGCTACGTACTGATGTGCTTGATGCTAGTACTGCAGAGCAATGAGTCGCATGTCAACACAAGCACCGAAGTCAACATTACCTTCCTTCAATTGGGCCAACTGGCGGTGAATCGAGGAAGTACAGTACATACTGACGAAACTAAAATGAGCTCTAACAAGGAAATTAAGCGTTTCCGGACACATGTCCACATAACATCTTTTCTTTATTTGTGTGTGAGTAATGTTTCCTGAAAGTTTGGCCATACCTTTTTGTAACACCCTGTATACTGAATGAACAAGTGTGCCATCGCTCTTACGTAGCACCAAGACGTCTAAAAACGGCAGGCAACCCTCCTTCTCCAACTCCATAGTAAATTTTATGTTTTCGTGTACGGAGAGAGCGCTGCACGTCTGTGCCGGCGGGGCCTTAAATACAAGAGCTCAAGGAGTTTTCGCCAGTATCACCTGAAGATGGCCAGAAGACTCTGAGCCGAAATATTGTATCAGGAAGTTACAAACATCCGGCAGTTCTCCCGAAATTTTGTGGAACAGAATTCCCAAGGTTTCCAACTCTGTGGTTGAGAAAGTATGTACGCACTCACTTAGTGTTGGACTAGCAAAACCAATAATTTTTACCTCTTGGTTGTCCACAGTTCCTGTTACCTGAAAAAGACATTATCGAAGCCCTGTGCATAATGCATCGCTTGCAATACAGAAATCTTCATTAGGATCAGGACGACTCAAAATATTTGAGTTTACCGATTCTTCCTTTTTTCTATTAAAATCTCCGGAACATTGTTGCATCGAAATACAAACATGTTTCTTGATTAAAAGTGCCAACAAGTGTTTGTTATTGAATAACTGATTTGGCATGAAGCGTCTAAAAACGAGGCTAAACCCAGGAAAGATTTTAATTGTTTGCTGGTATGTGGATACGGAAAATTCTTAATTGCATCCAATTTACTAGGATCTGGTCTCATGCCTCCACTACTGATTACGTGTCCCAAGTACTTAATCTCTCTTTGCACAGACTTTGATTTCTATGTGATCTGCTGTAACATTGGAGTATGCGAATTTACATAATGTCTTTTCTAAAATGTGTATGTGATCTTTCCACGACTGTGTGGATATAAAGATGTCATCAACGTACGAAGTTACCTTACCCAGTAATTCTGTGATTGGAACTGTTCCTTGGGCAGTAATAAAAACATCTGAACTTACATTGAGTCCATATGGTAGTACACAAAATTGGTAATTGCGGCCACCAGCAATAATCGCAATTACTTCCTTGACTCTTTGCTTTGTGGTACTTGCCAACACGAATTTTTTAAACCTCCATTTGATCAGTGCTCTACCCCTAAAAATTTCTGCAATTGTTCTTTTTGTTTTGTGCGAACTGGCACGATGATTTTGTTGATCGCAAGCTCGTCCAAAACTAAGCGTATATTTCCGTTTGATTTGATTACAGTTGATAATGGACTGCAATAAGGACATATTGATCGTTCTATGATATTCTACTTAAGCATTTGCTTGATTTCCTCACGCACCGCCGATTGTTTGGACAGAGGAATCTTATATATATATTATAGCAAAAGATTTCGTGAGGATTAACATTCACGGTATATACACACATATTAATCACACCTGATTCCCTTGTAAATAGGTAGATGTGTTTAGAAATAGTTTGTGTAGTGTTTCTTGTTGTTGCTTGTTAATAGCTGTAGTTTCATTTACTTTTTCATTAATTAGGGGTTGTATGTCTTTCATTTCATTATCAGATACAGGTTCATTGCTAATATTGTCACCTTGTGCACATACATTCTGTATCTCGTATCCCGAACACAGGGTGTTTATGAACCCGGACAACCGGCGATCCGAGAAAAACCCTGGAATTTTTTCATCCAGGAGAAATCAGGGAAAAACGCGGGAATTTTTTAGAATTCTGGGAACGTTCATTGTTTTAGTTTACAGTAATTTTTTTTGTAATTTTGACTGGTAAGAACCAGTACTCTGATAAGACTATTACTGTATCTCGCTACAGCAAAATAATACTGCAGCAATAAAACATGAACGAGAGAAAAAGGCGAAAATAAAACTTAAGTTGCAAAAGGAAATGCGACATATACAACGAAACACAGTGCTCATACAAACGTCTGCCAAGAGCCAAATGTGTCAAACGATTTAGGAAGACTGTGCAATGCTTCTCTGATGAGCATGACGTCACAACTGTTTACATTTGATCCGCTTGAGCAGTTGCGTGCGAGCTCGTACGCATGCGCAGTTGAATCGCATATGAGTAGTACCTTCTCCCGCTTCTTGCTACAGAAGTGTGGCTGTTAGCTGACAAGCAGTAGCAGCAAGCAGCCAGATCCTACCCAGAATAATTTTACTGGCGCGCCCAAGCTGCCAGATTCACAAGTGCGCTACAGGCTCAGATTCAGGTGGTGGGGGGCTAACGGGGGAATCTTCCCCGGGCGGCAGTTTCAGGGGAAGAGGGGGACAAAGTCATGTTCTTGAGGAAATAAACCTTGTTTCACAAAGCGCCCAGCATCCAGTGCACGTTGGTCTATCGATTACACTGTGCAACAATGAAAATGTAAATCGAATGAAAATAGCCAGTTCTAATGTGCTGATCCCGAATATCAGAAAGACAGTTCAAAATTAGCTCTGTTTTATTACAATGAGATAATTATATACGGGTTTTTATGTTAAGTTTAAAATCAAATATTATAATGGTTTGTCAGAGTCATAATAACTAGTAACAATGTATTATATTATTGTCCCTGGTCTTACTTATGTGAAATATTGTGGATATAAACATTTTCACACCAATTTTAGTGATCTCTTTGTCTCCCTCGTCATCAACTTCAGTGATTTTATTAATGCATGTAATAATTTTTGCACATTTGTTTACAGATTAACTACCAGTTGTTCGAATTGACTGTCACTGAAGTGAACAAAAATGCTACGAGTTTGTGTTAACAGTGCTGACACATTTCACTATGTGTGTGGAGATGTGACATTTGCTTCACAAAAACAGCAATTAACTCCATTGATTAAAAAAGCTTACAGTTGTTATTTTGGGTGCAAAATAGGTGATCGGGATAAACCCTGGGTTTCATATGTGATCTGCAACACTTGTGCCAGCAACCTCAGGAGTTGGATACAAAGGAAAGGACGGTCAATGCCCTTTGCAGTGCCCAGGATCAGGTGTCACCAACTAACCATGCCAGTAACTGCTACTCTTGTATGGTTCCTCCTATCGAGAAGGGAATATCTAAGAAGAAGAAGCGGACAGTGATCTATCCTAACATTCCATCTGCATACGTCCATTTCTACATGGGAAAGGATTGCCAATACCTGAATCACTGACAGAGTACGAGATTACTTCTGATGGGGATTATGGATGTCCTGAACCATGTACGTCACCAGATCCAGAGTTTCTTCCAAATATATTATCAACTGATGATCCACAAAATTGGTCTCAAAATGAGTTAAGTGATCTTGTTAGAGATTTGGAGCTCTCTAAAGTTAGGGCTGCGATTTTAGCATCAAGATTGCAGCAGCGCAATTTTTTAATTCTACTGCAGAAGAGAGCAACAATTCTCTCCTTTTCTTAACATGCAAGATTGTCTTGTGGAATGTGTAGACATAAATGGTCTAATGAGGGCTCTCAGAATTAATTACAACCCTGATGAGTGGAGACTCTTTATTGACACATGAAAGTTGAGCTTAAAAGCAGTGCTTTTACACATTGGTAATGAGCTTCCTTCTATTCCAGTTCGGCATGGTGTGTATATGCAACACTTATACCAAAATATGAAAGTTTTACTAGTAGTCATCAAGTATAATGACTCTCAATGGCAGATTGGTGGTGACTTGAAAGTGGTTGCACTGCTATTAGGTATGCAGTTAGGGTATACTAAATAGTGCTTCTTTCTCTGTGAATGGGCTAGCTGAGCTCGTGCTTCTCATTACAGTAAACGTGAATGGCCCACCAGAAAATTTCTCCAACTAGGTATAAAGAACATTAAGAGTGAACCTCTAGTAGATCCTAGAAAGATTCTGCTCCCGCCCTTGCACATCAAGTTGGGTCTCATGAAAAACTTTGTTAAGGGAATGAAAAAAGATGGTGACATGTTAAAGTACTTAAGGCAAAAAATCCCTTACTTAAGCGATGCCAAAGTAAAGGAGGGCATCTTTGTAGGCCCACAGATTTGTAACCTTTTTGGAGACCATACTTTTGATGGGATCATAGTAGGTGATGAGAAGCATGCATGGAAATGTTTTAAGACACTCTGTTTACAGTCCTTAGGGAACAAACGAGCAATAAATTACACAGAAATTGTAGATAACATGTTGTCATCTTATGAAAAACTTGGTTGCAACATGTCATTGAAAGTGCAAAAATATATCATTTTATTCGGAAATTTGCAAATTTTAAAATGAGATAAAAATCCGAAAATGTGAAAAAAATTCCGTTCTAACTCCCCCTAAGTACCATTCTGGGCTAGTGCGGAAAATGCGTTGTACGAGCATGTAATAACGCCTAACCGGAGAATAAACAGGGGATAACTAAACTGGTGATTGTGGCAGGGTTGGTGAAGTTAACCAGAAAATATGTTTTGATACTGGAAGGAATAGCTACAGAATTAGTGATGACAGGATTGTTTATTAGAACGAGGAAGGACATGAAACAGAGACATCACACAAATTATGGAAGAATATGACGATTCCAAATTTATATAAAAATTTTGTACTACTAGTTTTCGATCTCACGCTTGAGAAGCTGGAGCGTATGAGTGAAGTGCGAAACTATTTCCTAACATAAAGCTTTTTGCTCGTAGAAGGCCGAATAGTCATTTCATATTGGTACTTCTGTCTTGTTATAAAAATGACCATCTGTGCCAAACGTGTCTTGTTTAAACTGCTACAATATTAGGCAGGCCTGTTTCGTTTTATCTGACAGACAGTGACAAAATACACGTAATCAGATCGAGAAACCACACCAGTCTTGGGCACTATTTATATTAACAGCTTTTTCAGTATTAGAGAACGACAATTTGTTTTTTCATGTAGCAAAACGTTTGACGAACTTTGATGAGGTAACAGATTCTTTCACAGAAAGGAAAGCACGCCATGTAAAGCTGTAGTAAGATCAGAGAGAAAAATTGCCAGGACTTACGAATTGAAGAAATGTGTACTGTCTTGCTTGACTCTTGTCTTTACATACATACATACATACATACATACATTAATCCTTGTTCCATAGATCATGAATATGACATTCCGTAATGATGTGGAACCTGTCAATTTAACATAAGTTTTCTTTACACAAAATAATTAATTTTTAATTTTTTAATTAATTTTTTACAGTTATTACTTCATATCTAAGAATTCATCTATTGAGTAGAAGGAGTTGTCATTCATAAATTCTTTTAATTTACTTTTAGATGTTGGTTGGCTATCTGTCAGACTTTTAATACTATTTGGCAAATGACCAAAGATTTTTGTGGCAGCATAATTCACCCCTTTCTGTGTCAAAGTGAGATTAAATTCAGAATAGTGCATATCATCCTTTCTTCTAGTGTTGTACCTATGCACTTCGCTGTTATTTTTGAATTGGGATGGGTTATTAATCACAAATTTCATAAGTGAATATATGTATTGCGAACGTACTGTGAATATCCCGAGTTCCTTAAATAAATATCTGCAAGGTGATCTTGGGTGGGCTCCAGCTATTATTCTGCTTACACGCTTTTGTGCAATGAATACTTTCTCTCTTAATGATGAATTGCCCCTAAAATTTGATACCATATGAAAACAGTGACTGAAAATAGGCATAGTAGGCTAATTTACTGATATGTTTATCACCAAAATTTGCAATAACCTTTATAGCATAAGTAGCTGAACCTAACCGTTTCAGCAGATCATCGATGTGTTTCTTCTGATTCAATTTCTCATCAATGCACACACCCAGAAATTTTGAGTATTCTACCTTCGCAACAGACTTCCATTAATAGTCTACATTTACCAATGGTGTTATGCCATTCACTGTACAGAATTGTATAAAGTATATTTTCTGAAAATTTAGTGAGAGTCCATTGGCAGAGAACCACTTAATAATTTTCTGAAAGACGTTATTTGCAATTTCCTCAGCTGAATCTTGCTTCTTGGGTGTAATTACTATACTTGTATCATCAGCAAAAAGAACTAACTTTTCATAATCCTGAATATAGAGTGGCAAGTCATTAATATATATTAAGAACAATAAGGGGCCCAAGACTGAACCCTGTGGAACACCATTCTTCATCCCTCCCCAGTTAGAAGACTCTGCTGGTTTTTGTAGACTATCTGTACTGTTCATTTCAACCTTCTGCATTCTTCCAGTTAAGTATGAATTGAAACATATGTGCACTGTCCCACTCATACCACAGTACTTAAGCTTATCTAGAACAATTTCATGATTCAAACAATCAAAAGCCTTTGAGAGATCACAAAATATCCCAATGGGTGATGTTTGGTTATTCATTGCATTTAATATTTGATCAATGAAATCATATATAGCATTTTCTGTTGAAAAGCCTTTCTGAAAACCAAACAGACATTTTGTTAATACTTCACTTTTACAAATATGTGGTGCTACTCCTGAATACATTACTTTTTCAAGAATTTTGGATATAGCTTTCAGAAGAGAGATTGGGCAGTAGTTGTTAGCATCAGATCTATCCCCTTTTTTATGCAATGGTTTAACAATAACGTATTTCATTCAGTCTGGAGAAATTCCCTGTTTCAGTGAGCTACTACATATGTGGCTGAGAATCCTACTTATTTGTTGGGAACAACCTTTTAGTACTCTGTTGGAAATGCCATCAATTCCATGTGAGCTTTTACTTTTGAGTGAATTTATTATTTTCCTAATTTCAGTATGAGAGGTGGGTTGAATTTCAATTTTATCAAATTGCGTAGGTATATGCTGCCTTGCATTTTCTAATGAATAGCTGGAACCTATTTTCTCTACAATACTTAAAATGATAATTAAAAATGTTTTCTACTTCTGACTTCTTGTTAACAATATTTTCATTATGTGTGATAGAAATACAGTCTTCCTGTACTCTCTGTTGCCCTGTTTCCCTTTTCACAATATTCCAAACTGTTTTAATTTTGTTATCAGATGTGCTAATCTCAGACATAATGCACATACTTCTGGACTTTTTAATAACTTCTGTTAATACAGTGCAGTAGTTTTTAAAATGTTTATAATGTTTACTGGTTCTATGTGTCCTATATTTAATTTTATGTAGCACACAAAACAGCAAGTTATTAGCTAATAGGCAACACAGAGTGCAAATTTTGTGAAGAGTTATTGTTCTCCTGGTTACAAATAATCCCATCCAGTATTTATAGCAAGTTTGTCTTAAGAGGGGCAGGATGTCAAACCAACCAACTGGGAGCAGGAGAGGCACCACAGACATTTTAATTTTCACTGTCCCAAATATAGTTTGATGGCGTACATTACAAAATATTACCCGTTTGACTACCACAGAGCAAAATACAGTGGAATGAGATAGAACAATGCTGTGTGAAAAGGCACACTTAAGACCAAATAACGTCTAATATTTCCTCGAACACATATAGTTTATGTGTCTGACTCTTCAGGAAGATGTGCGCTACAAAATGGACATATTTTTTTGAAAAGTCGATTTTTTACATTTTTGGCGCCCTACCTCAAACGCTCGGGGGTGAGGAGAAGGCGGGGGGAGGGGGGGGCGGGCACTATCTAGTATTGCCCCAGTCCGGAAATATCGTAGATCAGGGGCTAATGCACAGAGCAGTTTGCGTTGTAGTGGGGAGGTGGGTAGTATTCACGTGACTCGTGTTTATGTTTAGTGATTTTGCGGTTTCCTCTTCGTTTATTGCTCTCACATCAAAAGAAAACAAAACGGATTTCTGTGGCTGGGAGCTATCAAGTGTGTTAAAATACATTCACATAATTATGGAAGTCTAAAATATGTTATTAGTTTCAGATTTTATTTTATTTCAATCTTTCTGACAGTCCAGTATTAATCGCCTTGCAGAAAAATGAAATTATTTTTGTCGGTTTGCTAAAGAAATATGGTTCTTATTTATCTTTTCCTCTGAGTTAGCCAATTTAGTTGAAGCAAAGTGTTTAATTCCACACTATTGGCTAGTTTCAACTGTTCGCTGCATTTCAAGTGCATGTTTTCATCTTCTAGCACATGTGGCATTATGCCATAATAAAGAATCAGACATGAGATAATACAGTACTGGTACTCCAAGAAGATTTACATCCGAATCTGGACATACGAATGTGCACTTTGAGCCGAATTATGCATTTTAGTATGGTTCACGAAATTCTGATGCTCTTGGAGTATCCTCTCATGTCTTGTTTCTTTTATGAAATAATGTAAGATCTTTCAATGTTTTATACATAAGATCATTCAGGTTTCCTGCGTCATCGTTGCTGTGCAAGCGCGGTGAGCCCTATTACGTGGCACTCTCTGGCCACTGCCGAAACGAACCTGTTTCTAACAAGTCACGGGAAAATACTGCAAATGATTGTTTGAAAAGCGTTACTTTCAAAGTAAATTTCCTTTTATGCCAGATGAACTATGTGCGAGAATGTATGATGAATTTCTTAAATCACAGAGCGTTTGACTCTCATTTAAAAATCACCTCTTTGAGGACGATCATTTACAAGAATTTCGAGCCCAGAAGACCAGACATTTAAAAAAATTGTCGTTAAAAATTTTACTGGCACATTTGTGTGATTTATCTTAAAGTGTAACACGCACAAAAAAGATCAACATTATATGTGAAAGCTTAGCTTCTCTTTCAGCTTATTAATCTTAGAGACCAATATTATATACGAAAGCTTTTTTTTCTTGTAGCAACACTATGTATATTGATTTAAACTTTTACTATTTGTGTGTTCGCACTACTTAACAGTGATATTGCTATTGGCTGATTACATCACGTGTGCTATGCTCTGAATATCCGCTGTCATCGGCTGGCAAGATCATGTGCCATGAGCTATGACTGGCTTACAAAAGCGCAGCGCAATCTCGATTTCAATGCTTCGGAAAGTAACATGCGGTGTTTAGTGGAATTCAAATTTATCCTTTAGTAATACGAAAATATGCAGTGTACATGTTGGTGCACATCAAAGATCTTTTCAAAACGTGTTTTTTTCTTGAGTTTTGTTTTCTAAAGTGCAGGGAAGTTCTACTTCCATGTATAAAACCATAACCAATCAGAGGATTGATAAGTTTTACAGTTACGAGGAAAAGTATAGTATCACTTAACAGGGAAAAGATGTATTTTCACCCGGGGGGAAGAGTATTTTTAACCGAGAAATGCAGGAAAAATCCGGCCTTTTTTTATCCTTCTCCGCGTATACAGCCTGGAACAGTCCTTAGTGCGGTTCAGTGTCTTCTTACCTAAACTAATGTCGATCTGAGTGCCGTTGTGCTTCATAAAACATTTACCCTGTGAGAAGTCAATTATACTGTCCTTCTCTCTTAACCTACGCCAATCAGGCAATTTATGACCAGATTTTCTACAACAAGGAATGGGTATTGTATTGTACCATTTCGTATTTCGATAGTCACAAATATTAGCTTGGTTACCCTATTTGATTTGCACCCAACCGCATTCAAGATTCGGCATTTTTGAACAGGAAATTGAGGTATCGATACAAATTCAACCACTTGTTTATAAAAAGTTGTGAGATACGGCCCAATTGCCGCTCCCGTATCAATCATAATAATCGTCGGTATATCACCTACAATACCTTAGTCGTTGCTGCAACGATTATTTTTACTGGTGATCCGCACTGAGTATGGTTCTGAAGTAGCTCGTCTGTTAAACTTGCATCGTGATTGTACGATAGTAAAAGCATGTATGGTTTGTTTACATCGCTAGTAATGTTTGTTTACTGTTTTTCATTCGTTGCCTCAGACATGTCTGTATTTGTATCATCGTCCCCCACGCATTCCTCAGTCACCACCTGGGGTGAGTTGTGACCTCATTTAGTTTGTCGAATGTGTGGTTGTTCATATGACTTTACGCACCTCCTACACTATCTTTACAGTCGGATAATGTCTGTTCCAGTCACCGTTTCGTAGTCTTGGTGTGTTTTCTGTTAATTTGTCATATTATTGTTGCTTGGTTGACCATGACTCATTAAATTGCTGCTTTGATGCGTAACACTTTGTGGTGGTTGTCAAGGACTTTGCTGTTTATTAAAGAATGAAAAACCACCATCTCTGTAATTGTTTCTGCAATACTGTAGTTGCGGACTGTTTTGATACGGTGAGTTTTGCAGGTTATGTAGATTCTAACTGTGATTGATTCCATGTCGATAGTTGTTATTCTTACCGGCTTTTCGTTTGTTTTTTTTGTTTTTATTGCAACCGTTTGAATGCGTCCCGTTTTTATTAGTGTATGCATTTATCGTTGCATGTTTCGCTGTGCTATTCAGTTGCCATTATACTGCGCTTATGGATTGGGTTGGCTATCCTGCGCTGTTTGCATTTCTGACTGAGGCATGCTGTAATTGTTATTCCGCGCACTCCGCATGTCTTTATTAATGACATCAAGTGAATTTAAGACCGAAAGAAACTGTTCTACAT
The DNA here is from genome assembly GCF_021461395.2 of Schistocerca americana. NCBI lineage: Eukaryota > Metazoa > Arthropoda > Insecta > Orthoptera > Acrididae > Schistocerca > Schistocerca americana. The sequence continues at coordinate 97,468,231 of NC_060120.1, read as the reverse complement.
CATGATCTGGCACCTTTTGTAGAATGGTAATTGTGTTTTTAACACACTGATTACGTCTCGGGAAGACACAGGATCCTCCCAGTAATGTGTCAGGTTCAAAAAATTTTTCAAGGTAATGACGAAGATTACCTTGCCGTGAACTGAACGGTTCTGGTTCGAACACCATTTTTCGAAGCCTCTCCTGAACCGAAGCTGACCAGAATTTGTTCAGAAATGTTCGCTCGAATTATTCATAATGTGTACAACGGTCGGCAACGTTACATGCCCATATGGCTGCTTCACCTTATATGAATCCGATCACATATCTTTTGCCTATCTGTCCATGTATGGAGAAAAGCGTTTCTAAAAGCTTTGTGAAACACACTTGGAGGGAATGTTCTGTTTCAATGGACGAAGGCTTGGAATTTCCCTATTTTAATAAACTTTCGTCTTTTAACATGTCTGTCCTATGATTTAAAATATGCTCGTTTCCCATATACATTGGAGACGGTATGAAATTTGTATTACTACTATATGACGGCGGTACATCTTCATACACTTGTTGTTGCGAAACGGGCTCAGGAGACTATCTACGATTAGCATTAAAACTATAACCATTCTGTTCATTTGCATATGAATTACAGGAGTATGTTTTGTGTGCTCGTTAGGTATGTAATCACTTGACTGTTTGTGTACGTGTCTGTCGGTTTGTAATGGGAAATGTACAGTATGTGTATCACCCTTCAAAATTTGTTTAACTGTATTATTGACAATTGTAGGCAAATTCTGTTGTAAACAACTTTCAAAATGCTTATCCTTTTCCTCCAGCCAAGTGTGAAGACCTTTTTTAACTTGACTAAAGTGGTCGTCGGGTTCTAATTGCAAACTGTCTTTGAAAGTATTAGTTAAGGGATCTTATCTTGGTATTTAGCTCTGTGACATGTGTGTTTACAGAAGTGTGCGCCTCAGCAACACTTACTACTTTTGTGCTTAATGTATCATGATTAGAACACAGCTTCTCAACATCAGATACAAGCAACTTTTGCTGATCCTCATATTTCTTATTCTAATTAACCAAAGTTTCAGTTTTAGCAGTTGATTGACCCAGCTGATCACTAAATGCAATGGGTCACTGACGTTTGACGACGGCGCAGGCTGTACCATAGATGTCGCGTCTAACAATAATACAGGGTGTCCGAAAAGTCTTTCCCTGATTACATAAATTGATAACTCAGGCTAGAAGTAAGGTACAAATATGAAACTGGTGTCTAATTGTTTACAAACTATCAAAGTTTTTTTTACACATCAGTAAACTTCCACATGAGCACCCTTGGTAGCACGTAGCACATCTAGGCGATATTCCACACATTAGCCAACATCACTAGAGGGATCGATTCAACAACTCTGGTTATCCGTTGCCGCAAAGGTTTCAAGATCTGGTACACGTGTTCGGTAGACCTCTTCCTTGACATAGCCCCACAAAAAGAAGTCTAATGGGGTTATGTCAGGAGAGCGTGGAGATCAAACCGTTGGCCCATCACGACCAATCCATCACCCAGGAAAGGTCATATCGAGATAGGCACGGACGTCCAAACCCCAATGAGGCAGTGCACCGTCTTGCTGAAACAAGACATCGGGGTGATACTGAAGCAGCTGAGGAACGGCATACAGTTGCAACTTGTCCAGATACACTGCAGATGTGATGGTAGCCTCAGCGAAGAAGAATGGCCCGATAATTCGCTCGTGCAATAGCGCGCACCAAAGATTCACCTTTGGACTGCCTCTGGTGCAATCCATGAACTCCCCAGGGGGTTGTGAACCCCAAATGCGCACATTATGGCGATTCACTACTCCACTGACAAAAAAGGTCGTTTCGTCGGAAAAGGCAATTCGTCTGAGATAACCATCATCGTCCTCAATTGGTGTACTGTCATTGGGCAACAAGGCCTGAACGATTTGCACTTTGTATGCACGAAACAATAAACGTTTGTGTAAAATGTCATGGAGAGAGCTTTTTGGCATCTGTAATTCACGGCGCCGGCCGGTGTGGCCGAGCGTTTGTAGGTGGTTCAGTCTGGAACCCCGCGCCGCTACGGTCGCAGGTTCGATTCCTGCCTCGGGCATGGATGTGTGTGATGTCCTTAGGTTAGTTAGGTTTAAGTAGTTCTAAGGTCTAGGGGACTAATGACCTTAGAAGTTAAGTCCAATAGTGCTCAGAGCCATTTGAACCATTTTTCGGAATTCATGCGAGGCCCTGCACACCGATTTCTTCGGACTTCGCAGAAAAGACTGCCTTACAGCTTCCACCCTGTCTGCTGAGGTTCTTGGTCGACCAGACCTCGGAAGGTCAGCAACCGATCCCGTGTTCTTGAACTTCTCATACCAGGCTTTGATGCTCTTGACATCGGGTGGATTCCTTCCAAATGTTGTCTGGAAGTGTCTTTTCACTGTGGTTGGTAATCGTGTCTCATGGTACCACAGGACACACTGTGCCTTCTCCTGATTCGTTAACATGGCTTTTTGGGCACTGCACCTCATCCACTACTTACATACTGCGGACCTAAAACAGAAAAAGAACTTTGATAGTTGTAAACATTTCGACACAAGTTTCATATTTGTGTCTTACTTCTAGCCTGAGTTATCAATTTATGTAATCAGGGAAAGTCTTTTCAGACACCCTGTACGTCGCACCCCATCAAAGGTTGCTTCATTCATCCTACTAAACATATTTCCTAACAGATTTTCACTACTGTGAACGTTTTGTGTAGTTAATCTGCCATTCTGTCCCACACATTGATCATTTCCGTGTCATAATCGGCATTTTCAATGTTATGCTCCATTTTTGCTAATTTTCTATGTGTTTGTGAGATAATAGGCGAGTCGTAGCGCGCTGAAAATGTAAGTTCGGAGTTGGCGAGGCCGCACGACCCGTTCAGCGGGCCGCGCCCCGTCGGCGGCCGCGTGGGGCCGAGCACCGGCTGGTCCATGCCGTAGCGGAGAAGCGAGGCAACTGTCCCCCAATTGAAGCAGCTGATCGCCGCCATTTGAAGGGATGAATCCTAGTACTGGTGTTGTGATTTGGCGTATATGAGACGCAATAAGAGCAAATTGAAGCACAAATTAAACACATGTTTGTTTAAAAAAGTACTGAGTATTCGAGTCTATTTTAAAAGTATACTTAAATGAATGAAGTTGCCTAATTTCCGAAATAGGTCTGCATAGAGACGCGAAATTTAAGAATGTAAGGCTCTTTCCTGACAAGGTGGAGCGAGTTTACATAGAGTTATTTGCATTAGATAATTACATGAAACTTTTAAAGTAGCAGACAGTACGATTATTCACGTAATTTTCCTGTCAGGTCCTGTTTGCTTTTTGCCGACTACTGTGTACATTTTGTACGCTTACTTTTGTTTAGCACAGTATTGTCTACACTCGAATTTTGGTATGATTAATGGTAATAACCCATATCACTTTAAATACGGCAGGAATTTCATTCGCACATTAGATTTTAACACTGATAGCACCTCTAAAAATGGTTGAATTTGCAACATTCGATCAAATATTTGACCATTTAGGAAGTATAATCGCCACCTGACAACACATGTTAAGTATCTAAACGCAATTATTCGACCTACCTCTGATTCATACTTAATACATATTTGATTGCCTTGGTAACCTGGAAAAGGAACGTTCAAAATTATGCACACTGACAGTATTTCCACACTATTTAACCTAGGCCTATATTGCACGATTTCCAGGACACTATACCTTTTTCAGATGAGTTGGAAATCCAAATACTGTCGGTATAGCATCGTCCTTCAGTTGACGTCTATTTACATAATTTTCCATGTAACAATTCTCTTCAAAATGAAGAGGGCACAGCAAATGATTTGCTGTCTGTTGGAAGTTCTCTCTCCGAGTAGCAACTATCCATTTCCGATTTAGAAAATCGTTTGTAAGGGGAAACCTAAACAAAAACAAACACTCATGATGTATTATTTCTCCATGAAAATACTATACACAAGTAATAGAAAGTAACAAACAACCAGAAATGACTGACCTGTGAAATGTAACATGCTGTTACAATGAAAAGCAGCACACGAACGAACCCTGTTTACGCGCTGTTTCCCTGCAAATGGCTGCTGCTTTCACGTTCAGTGTGGGGACGCGACACTAGCGCCAATACGCGGTCTAGTTTTTATTTAGTAAGCCTATAGTCCAGGCCGGCGGCGTGGCTGGGAATTCCATGTTGACGCGGTGTCGAGGACTGTGCTTTGTGTCGATAAAGGAGATGTGCATGCCGAGAGCCAAAGATAGCGGACTTTGTGAAACCATAATAGCAGACATTTCACAGCTCATGTAGAAATTAATAATAGCCAGAGGAATCATGATACCTTGAAAAGAAACATGTACGTTACTATTACTTGCATGACGATTCTGATGGTTAATCAGATTTTCAATATCTTTATTACTTTAAAATTTATTATCTGACCATAAATTATACAAGTAACACCCAGCAACGAATTTCCAAAATCTAAACGGTTCATCCGATTTTGTCGATCGATGTGTCTTTACAAATCTGTTAGTGTAAACGTAAATTGGTATGAATTACAGGCATGTAACTTGAGTAGTACATGGGTTATTGGAGGTCAAAGTGGCCAATTACTGTTGATCGCGTCAGGCCAAAAGTACTCCACAGTTACACGAAAAAACGGTAGCAGCATGCTTATATTCGTCTATGTCTTTGTTTATATCCGGTATATACTATTCATGAAGAAATTGGTCAAATATTTACTGTGTTTTAGAAAGCACAGAGACATTAGGCTACTGGCCTGCTTTTGTTTCTATTCCTTTCATATATGTTTATTTGATTTGTGTATGGATTTAATAATGTGTTTTAGAGCGTGTTTATGGTCCAGCCGTAGGAATATTTACTAATTCCAAGTTATTTTAAATGTAAATCCCGTATTTCGTATGTGTTTCCATATGTTTGTGAGTGTGTGTTGGCTTGGAGAAATGGTGGGAGCGCTCTAGCCAATCACAGCACTTGTTAATAGGGAGACTGTATGGAAGTGGGGGAGGAGCATCGAGTGCTGGACGGAGGACACGGGGAGTGCTGGACTGGGAGGCTGACAGGCAGTCGGGGGAAAGACTTGGAGAATGGAGCAGTTTGCGCGTGGTCGCGGGAGATAGAAATATTTCGTAGTGCCGACATCTGTGGCTTCTGCAGTGAAGATGTAGTATGCGTTTAGGAGTGAATATCTCGCGAGCTATGTTGTTGTTCATAACTAATTACGTGAAGTAGGAATCTATGTTTCCCTGTTATTCAACTTATATTTTATTTGGTTGCTGGACTATCGACACCAATAAGTGTTTGCAGTAATAAACGGCATTCTTAAAGGTACTTCTACTATCGTACTCATTATTTAAAGTCGTTAAAAACAGTACTGGCAAATTTTATTTAATTGCAATCTTTCATTTACAAGTTTCTACGTTACATTCAAAATTCGCAATTGCCGAGTGATAGGAATCTTTGACCATTCGATTCACGTGTATTTTCATATTGTATACTGTAGACTCAGTAGTATTTGGCTTGTAATGCGGCAGCTACGTATCCCAGCCCCTAGACAACGAAACCAGCCAGAACTTTTAATATTTCAACTCTGAGTCTGAGGGTACGTAGTTGAGGGCCACCACACCACATCATTTTATTTGAAAGGCCACATGTTTTAACCATTCCTGTACAAACATTCTATTAATAAAATTTTATTTTGAAAGCAAATGCCTGATTTTTAAACATCCTTCGCTACGAAAATTCATAAATTGAAATTTTAAAAAAATTCTGCCCCAATATTGTTTCCTTAACGGCGGCTCGTTATTTTATGAATGATGTAGCCAAACGAAGCCGTCTTTTTAGAACAATGTTCTACGTTTTATTGTTATACTCTGTTGCAGTGTGAGTGTATGTTAATTTTAAAGGCTGTTGGTATAGCAAGGAAATATGGAATGTTAATAAAGATGTGCACAAAGCAAAAAGTCACAGCTAGAGTAGGAATGAGTAGATGGGAGAGATGGGCATTGGAAACGGTGTAAGAGAAAGATTTTCACTTAACCAATGCTGTTCAACATGCATGGAGAAAATCTGTTAGGAGAGGCTACAGGTGATGCAGGAGGCTTTGTAATTGGAGGAGAAAGGGAAACACTATATATGAGGTATATCCACAAAGTAACTTCCATTTAGTTCTATAAAACAAACGTGTATGGATACATAAAAAATATTCATTGTACAAAAATCTACAAGTGTTAAACTACTTTTCTATATAGCTTCCGAAATTTTGTAGGAACTTGTCATAGTATGGCACAAGCTTTCGTAAGCCTTCTTCATAGAAGGTTGCCGCCTGTGTATTCAACCATGTGGTAACATGTTCTTTCAGCTCGTCATCATCGTTGAAGTGTTGACCACCAAGGACAGATTTCATGGTAAGAAGAGATGAAAGTCGCTAGGAGCGAGGTCTGGGCTGTACGGAGGATGATCAAATGCGTCCCAGTGAAATTCCCGTAAGAGTTTGGTCACATTCGCCCTGTGAGGTCGGGCATTACCCCTGCCCATCTACCCATCTAAAGAAATCCAAAGCTATTCACACAAGTCCCAATGAGGTCATGATGGACTTCTTCATCGACTGTGGCTATGCCTTCTCCCTCACTGCCAACTGGACGAAGGCTATACTTCAGTGATTTGTTTGGGAAACACTGCAACATGCTAGATCTTTCACCATATGATTTTCACATCTTTGGTGACTTGAAGGAAGACATGCATTGAAGTCAGTTTCAGTCAGATGATGAAGTGCAAGAGTGGGTGCAGTTGTGGATCCATCAGCAGTCGACCGTGTTCTATGAAACAAGATGTGATTTTCTCGTCTTCCACTGTGACAAATGTCTTAATGCATGTGGTGATTATCTTTGAATGCAACCATTCCATGGTCCCCTTGTAGCGGATATTCAATTTTCATTTGACTGCTCCTTATACAGTTACATACAGAAAAATCTCATCCTTTTGTTTGGTGCACTTTTGATCACATCCAGTTTAATTTCCAACTTATAATTCAAATCTATATCAGAATCATCTAATTCTTTTTCCAACCAGTAATTTCATAAATAGAAAGAAGATACGTACTCGAATTCTAATCTAATTATATTCCTTGCGAACTGTCTATTGTATGACCTTAACAGTTCGCCTGCTCCTTCTTCCAATTCTTCTGGCCAAAAATATTCAAGGATGTTAAGTTTGCCTATTATTTTCTCCATAGCAGTGTTGTTAAATAAGCAGTGTTTTCTTGGGTGTACATTACCAGACCTTCGCCTCCACATTCTTGCAGAATTTCCATGTAAAACTCGCAAATGAATGGAATAAAATTTAGTTATTCCGTGCTTTTTAACCGTAGAAACTGCTTTTCTGTTGTTAAATGCACAGTGTTCAGTGCAGTACATTTATATACAATGTAACCACTCTTTCTAAGCAGTTCCAAATGGGAATTTAGATTTATAAAAAGATTTTTCGTGTTCCTTTAATATACTACACATCCTTGAATGCATCATTTTCTGCAAGTACTCCAACATATAGTCACTTTCCATTGGTGTTTAAAGTAAATACTGCTGTCCTGTACTCCCCACTCATATTCATATTTTCCCACAGACCGTATTTAAAGTAGTTGGTAAGCATTGCTTGTACATTACTATGGCTTGTTCTTTTTACAACAGCAGTTTATATGAAACTTCCTGGCAGATTAAAACTGTGTGCCCGACCGAGACTCGAACTCGGGACCTTTGCCTTTCGCAGGCAAGTGCTCTACCATCTGAGCTACCGAAGCACGACTCACGCCCGCTCCTCACAGCTTTACTTCTGCCAGTATCTCGTCTCCTACCTTCCAAACTTTACAGAAGCTCTTCTGCGAACCTTGCAGAACTAGCACTTCTGAAAGAAAGGTCGGGCACACAGTTTTAATCTGCCAGGAAGTTTCATATCAGCGCACACTCCGCTGCAGGGTGCAAATCTCATTCCAGCAGTTTATATTCTTCCTTTGTGGTAGTTGTTTTCTCTGTATACTCTGGTTTGTGTTTCCTTACCTCGATCTGTGGTATTGGCTGTTTTCTTTTTGTTTGCATAATACCTTAATTGCATTTAAAGGACTAATTTCTTTAATAGGGAATGGTTTACATCTGTGTGATGGCTTTAATCTTATTTGAAAACCTGAGGACTAACATTTTTTCTGAAAACCAGTACTAATTCAGCAAAACATCTGTATTTGACATTGTTGTGAAGCACAATGGCCTACATTGAGGAAAATTGGTTTTTCCAGCTTAAATGTAACACTTCTGTGTAACACTTACAACATCTTTGCTGAATACTGTATTAACAATTTGTACATAGTTGAAAGTTAAATAATTAAAACTAGAGACAGACAGAACCTAGTTTATAATCTTTTCTAAATATTGATTGTTTGAAAGCTTTATTTGTATGCTAGTCAACTTTTGTGTTTTATTGTTGCCCAATAGACAAATTGTAGAACAGTTTAAAACATGACACCACAATATTTTGCAATCTGTCTGATAGTTTGCACCATACAGAAGCTATTCGCACAGAATACAGTCGATCACATTGTAAAAACTGTTCATTGGCATTTCATAGACACTTTTCTATAGAGTTTAGCACACCATCTACTCTTCAGTTACAAATCATAACTTCCATTCTGTTAATTCAAAGAGTTCTTTAGCCAAATTAGACATAAAAGTTTCTTGTAGATATTTACCAGAACACTTTATAAAATCGATAAGATGGCTACCAATATCTTCCTTCAGTCCTTTGCTTTTGATTTAACATATAAATTTCTTATATATCTTTGCTCTACAAATGTAGCTCAGTCAAAAAACAGACTATTCCAACTCTCTTATCGTTGTTTGCAATCACATTGCTGTTCCCATGTAGCCTTCTTGCACAAAGAAATCGTGGTTTCATGTAAGGTAGTCACGCATATCCATTTTGTTAAAAATCCCAGTAAAATGTTATGTCCTATTCAGGCCCATGTTGTAAGTACTGGCGTTTTAGCGTTAGGCAGTTCGGCTTTATGTGGTATAGCCACAAGATTTTTATATTTCCTCGCAGTGGTTTCCAGTGCTTTCTTGCCAATTTTTTCCACTTTGCGTCTTGCTGTCACACTGTCATTACTGTGCTGGAGAAATAGTGTCGTCGCCTTGACATCCTATGTTGCAGAAATTAATTTGGAGAATTGACCATTTAGAGAATTGTTAAATACATCACGTGTTTCCTTCTTTAAACAACAGGTAATCCAGTTTGTAACTGTCTGTGGCAGTGTGCTGGATCACACCACCGTAATATTGTCGCAAAACGGATCTGTAATGAACATAATCATTAAATTCTTCTTGCTAAGGAGCACAACATTTGCGATGTAATTTCTGTACTCAGTGTCAGTAACAAAATTGTGTAGGTTCTCCAATAATACCCACAAACGAAAGCATTCGTCAGTTGGTCTCATCTTCTTCCCTAATGGCTGAGGAATGTTTAGCACTTTGGAGGAAGCCATGCTGATACTTTCCACTGCCAAAAAATAGTGACCAGTTGTGGCTGTCAAGGCACCTTATAAATTTTAAATATCCATGGAGTAGGCACTTCTGATGGTGTGATTATGAGTTCTCTTCCAGTTATGCATCCTAAACTTGAAAGCTACTGGATGCTGTCCCTGCTATCTAATTCTGAATCCCGTAATACTGGGGGCACGGTGTCACATAATCTGAATACTATATTCTGCTATCCTGGATGCACCAGCATCCAGTAGCCCTCAAAATTTAGGAGACTTATCCATAAGTGAGGTCATGATTATATGATTGGGAGTGCCACTATCTTGGATCCTTACATTATATATCACGACATCTGATTATTATTCTGTGGTAGTGGAAAGTGTCAATATGACTTATCCAAAGTGCTAAACATCCTCAGCTGTTAGGGAAGAAGGTGACATGCACTAACAAATGCTTTGGTTTGTGGTTATTATTGAAGAACCAGTACAATTTTGTTGCTGACATTGGTAACATAAATTACACCAAAAATGTCACACTTCTTACCAAGAAGAATTAAAAAGTTCTTAAATGAATTGGAGAACCGTTTTGTAGTAACATATCTGTGGTTAAAATCTGTCTGCCCATAATTTTGGTAATTAACTGTGATCTATGTGGAAATTCTTTAGACAAGCTCCAGCAAAAATGACATAAGTATTATACAGAAGTGTTATATTTAAGTTGGAGAAACAAATTTTCCTCAATTCAAGTCATAGTCCTCCACAACACTGTCAAATAAAGATATTGCTGAATTAGTATTGGTTCCTACATATAATGCTGTTCTTCAGGTCTTAATAAAATGATTAAAGGCATCAAACAGCCTTAAACTGTTCCCTATTAAAGAAAATACTACTTTTATGTCTGTTAATGCGTTATGCATATTAAAAAGAAAATTGTAAATGGAGAAGACTGAAGTCAAAAAATGCAAACTAGAGTATTTGGTAAAAACAGTTGGCATAAAGGAAGAACATTAACTGCTCTCTGAAAAACAACAACTCTTTGCAGTTGTGGAAGCAAGGCTTACATATTACTTGAAACACAGCATACAGAAAAATCTGCGTACAACTGGGGAGTACGATACCTTCAAGGATATTTACTATATTGAAGGATTCAGGAAATATGTGTTTATAAATCTACATCCCCATTTGGATCTGCTTAAAAAGAATGATTACATTGTATCTACATGTGGTGCACTGGATATTGTGCATCTAGTAACAGAAATGTCATTTGCAGAGTTAAAAGCCGTCAGAATAACATTTAATAGGCATTTGTTTTCGAAAATTGTTAATGTATTATTTCATATGGAAATTCTGCAAGAATGTGATGGAGAAGATTTTGAGACATACAGCCAAAAAGATATAAAATTGCTTAACAATACAGTGGAACCCCGCATAATGAGCCACCACAATGCGGAGTTCGCATAATGAGCGAAACAAATTGTAAAAAACGACTCGCTTAACGAACAATGTTTTGCATAACGAGTGACGACTATTTAGCGTGACGTCACCAGCCATTCGCGCGCGGCGGGGGAAAACGTTTAACAATAGGAGCACCTTTCATTGTCGGCAGTGGCATATATGAACAATGTCTTTAGTATATACTGCAGTCTCGGCTTAGTGCTGTCTCTGCTACCATATTAGTGGAGGTTGCAATCACACATTTTTCTAAACTTGTGTTCACACAGCATTTTTTGTGTGTAAATTTTAATAAGCTTTGGAGAAATATCCCAAACATAAAACCATATAGAGAAAGGAAGTGACCTTAGAAATGAAACGTAAAATCATTGAAAAATGTGGCTGTGGTGTGAGCATTGCTGATTTAATGTGCACATACAATCGGTGTACATCAACTATTTGCACTATCCTCAAGAACAAGGGCAAGATTAAGGAGATAGAGGCTTCAAAAGCAGTGACAGGAGTATTAAACAATGGTTTCGTATTCTAGGTGATGTCGAAAGGTTGCTCCTTACATGGATAAATGAAAAGCAGTTGCAAGGCGACACTATTAAAGAGAACATCATTTGTGAGAAGATGGCAAAAGAAGTATTTAGGGAAAGTTATGGTTGGTTCAAGAACTTTAAGAGAAGAACCAGCATCCACAGCGTTGTGAGGCATGGTGAAGCAGCCACCTCTGACACAAAGGCAGCAGAGAACTTCATAAGAAACTTCAAGATTTTCGCAGATTATGAGGGTTATCTTCCACAATAGGTTTCTCATTGGCTGAGACAGGTCTATTCTGGAAAAAGATCTCGAATTGTTCCTTTATGATAGCAGAGGAGAATGCACATCCTGGTCACAAGTGTATGAAAGACCCTCTCTCACTGCTGTTCTATGCCATTGCAAGCGTGATTTGATAATTAAACCGGTGGTTGTTTACCATTCAGAAACTCCATGAGCCTTCAAGAAGTGTGAAGTCCAGAAGAGCAGGTTAAATGTGATGTGGAGGTCCAACAACAAAGTTTGGGTGACACATGATCTTTTTTGTGATTGGATCAATGAAGTGTTTGGTCCTTCAGTGAAAAAATATTTGCTTGAGATGAATCTGACACTCTGTCTTGCTTGTTATGGACATTCTCCAGACCAACACGACCTTGAAGAATTTCAATCAATCAAGATCCAACTTCTGCCTCCGAACAGCACTCCGTTACTCCAGTCTATGGACCAACAGATTATTTCTAACTTTAAGAAGCTCTACACTAAAGCCCTCTTCAAGCATTGCTCTGAGTTGACTGAAGCTAACAATTTCATTCTCAGAGTATTTTGGAAATATCACTTCAACATCACTGCCTGCGTCAGAATGATAGAAAAGGCATGGGAAGGGGTTACCAGTAGAACTCTCACTTCTTCTTGGAGGAAGTTTTGGCTGAAGTGGTTGTCGAATGTGACTAAGCCATTTGAGTCACTACCTGTGGAGCCTATAGTCAATGAACTATTGTCTTTGGCCAACAGTATGGGATTAGAAGTGGATAACAATGATATCGAGGAGCTTATGGAAGATCACAGCCAAGCAATGACCACTGAAGAGCTTATGGAGTTGCAGTGTGTTTCACAGCAGGAAGTAGTGGAGAGGAGTTCTTCAGAGGAAGAGGAGGAGGAGGAGGAGGATCCAGTACCAGCAAAGTAGCAATCTTCTGGCGCAATCAGAAACATGCTGAAAGCAAGGGAATGGGTTGCATTATACACTGAAAATCATCAACACAATGAAGCACTGGCTACATGAGCTACAATTTTATATGATGGTAATGAGTGTCGCATTTTCGCCAAGTGTTGAAGCATCAGCACAAACAAATGACTATAGATAGCTTCTTCATAAAAAAGAATTAGTTATGTATCATGAATAATAATGTACATAATACTGTGTATAATTTTATTTGAGTAAATGTCATGAATAAGATAAAAAAGTACTTTTCTGGATGGAGTGCATTACTGTATTTTATATTAATTTATATGGGATAAAATGTTTTGCTTAACAAGTGTTTTGCACTATGTGTAAGATTCCAGAACGAATTATGCTCGCTATGCGAGGTTCCGCTGTAGTTTTGTACTTTAATGCAGGAAAGAAAGGCAAATTTAAAATCCTTGAATGCTCTCAGTTAGAAGAACTGCGAGAAAGAATGGAGCTAGTGGTTAAGGACATATAATAGATGGTTGACAAGAGGAAAATTGGATATTGTCTGTACTAGAATTCGAGAACATGTTTTCTTTGTATTTTTCAAATTACTTGTTGGAAAAAGAATTAGGTGATTATGATGTAGATGTAAAGTATAGGCTAAGTTAAAAGTTAAGCTAATATTATTAAAATTACACCAAACAAACATACAGAAAGTGTTCTTTCCTCTGCATGAATGTACATGCATAAATCAATAAAAATTTTGTACAACAATGTTTGTTTTCTTATGAGCTGTCCTGCCAAAAATCATAAAAGAATCTTATTTTCGTGTGTCTTTTGGAAGGTGACATTGAAAGCTAGCTAAAAGTGAGTAGTTGGGTGACTTTAAAAGAATCCGGAACTGGTAACTGAAAGGATGGTAGTCCTCGTTTTGTACCTATATAAAGGATCAGTAACATAGTCCTAATTAGGCATAAGATCGAAATAATATATTAACTCCTTTCGGTAAGTATTACATACAGTGGGCATATCATTGTGTTATTTAATTTGAGAGTCTACAGTCGTGTTTGAACCACCAAATGCATCTTTACCTGTAAGTTACACGAGTAATATTAACATTTTTGAATGTTTTTGCATATAATAACGACATTTTTGATGTGGTAGTAACATTGTCACAATTTGAAGATCCATTTTCCATCACACCAAATGAGATGCATATGTAGAACTTAGTCATTGTGAAGTAATATTGTGACACTCAATTTTGGAGTCTACAGACATGATTATGGCGGCGTCATCTTAGCCTGTAAGCTATACCAGGAGTTCAATTTCTTTAAGCATTTGATAAATAAAACAGAAAATTTAGTTGTGTAATTAACATCTCGGCACTTCGTTTTAATGGCTGTTAAAAAGTTTGGCTGTGGTTTGGAGATCTAAAGGTGTGTGTATGTGTGTGTGTGTGTGTGTGTGTGTGTGTGTGTGTGTGTGTGTGTGTGTGTGTGTATGTGTGTGTGTGGTGTGTCACGATTAGACAGTAATGATGATATCGCGCCCTATGCCCGTCCATGACTTAGCTACAGTCATATTTGGGTGTTAAATGGAAGGTACAGAGAACAGTATGGCCAACTCCAGGGTGCACACTTATTAGCTGTTTCATTTTAATAGCTGTGGTTGGAAATCTCGAATGTGTTTCTCTGTGGCCACCCAGAGGTCAAAGTTCCGTCCGTATCCAGAGTCGTTATTGTATTCATATTCAGCTGTTTCATGAATAATGTCTGGAAATTGAGCCAAACAGGCGACCAGCTCTGGAATGTGTACTGCTATCTCATTCACCAAGAGCATCTCCACTCAGAAAAAGGAATCAAGAGATGGTAAGCAGCACACCTAAAACATTATTCAACACACAGCAGTCTTGGCAGAAACGTCAAAATATAGAAGTTCTACCCTTTACTTTTGGTTGGTGAGATACAATTGGAACTATTGATTTACTATATACCAATCATATCTATGTATGATTTAATTCTTGTAAATTCTTTACAAATATTCTTGCTTTGATCTCTGCTGATAAGTGCTTTAATTATTCTTCACACTCATTTCTGAAACATAAATCTTAGTTTGCAAAACCTTTATTTCCCCAAAACACCACACATTCATAACAGGCAATTCACATTTGCGTAGTATGCAGATGCAACTGTTAATGTCACAGCAGCTATTAATCATTCATAAACCATAACAGGTATTCAGTCATCTATTTGTTTACAAATACAAAATGTTTTATCATCTTAAATGATAATCTAACCAAACTCCTCCAAATTCTTATATAAAATGTGATACAACCCTCTTATTCTGTGACATAGTACATTTTGTTTTTGTTATTATATCTCCAAAGCATATCCATGCCGTTCTCTTCTCATTTAAAGTCATAAAACTGTCTCTAAACCATCGTTCTGTTTCTTCTGTTTTCACAAAGACCTTCTGTTGCAAGTCAATCTATTGTGTATCTTTATAAAAATGGTAGCATTTTCTGCAACAACACACTAGCTCTACTGTTGATGGGTCTACATCTACTTCTACATCCATATTCTGCAAACCACTCTGAAGTGCATGGCAGAGGGTAGAGACGATTCTATGCATTAGGGCTTCATCCCATTACATTTACATATGGAGTATGAGAAGAATGATTGTTTAAGGGCTATGTGCTATAATTAGTCAACTCTTGACATTGCGATCTACAATGGAGTGACTGATACACAAGGATTTGTAATATATTCTTAGATTCTTCATTTAAACCAGGTGGATAGTCTTTCTTGGGATAGTGCTTATCTCCAAGTGTCTGCCAGTACAGTTTCTTTGGCATCCACGTGACACTCCCCCATACAACAAACACTATTGTGACCATTTGTGCAACCCTTCTCTGTATACAATGAATATCTCCTGTCAGTCTTGTTTAGTACAGGTGGTACAAACTGGAACAATATTACAGGATGGGTTGCACAAGTGTATTGTAAGCTGTCTGTTACCTGCTTTATGTGCGGCTGAACGTATGTGATCATTTCATTTTATATGCCTACATATTGTTACACTAAAGTATTTATATGAGTTGACCAACTCCATTTATAAATCGTTGTTATTATTGTCATAGGATGCTATGTTCTTGCATTTTGTGAAGTTCATTTTTTTACTTTTCAGAACATTTGAGGTAAGTTGCAAGTTGCCCATCTTTGCACCACATTGAAATCATAACGTAATCCTGCTGAATATTTATGCAAGTATTTTCAGACTATACTTCCTTACACAAAACTGCATCATATACAAAAAGTCTGAGATTACTATAAATATTAACTGCAAGATCATCGATGCTAGTGTTGTGGTAAATCATTTACAAAAATCAAGAACAACAGACAGCCTAACACAGAACTTTAAGGCGAATCATAGTAAGTTTCACATATCCTGAAAGGCACTTTTATTTTAATGACACCTCTGTCCACCAGCAAGGTATCCAAGGCTTTAGATAACTCTAGAAACAGTCCACAGTTAACTCATCTTGATTTATAGCATTGAGAACTTGCTGTAATGTCCCAAAGATAGTGGATTCGCTAAGTTTGGTTTTTCTGAAACAGTTTTGAGCATTCACCGGTATTTTGTTTTTATTAAAATATTAGATGCTCTTTCCTTCCTGACATTTTCGTTTATTTTAGAAAATTTAGATAATAGTAAGACAGTATTATAGTTTTTTATGTATTCTGTTCTGTCCTTTCAGTGAACTGGCTTTAATATTGATTGTTTTTAATATACTTATATTAATGATGCAGTGATTGTATCAGCTTGCTGAGAGTTTAATTTTGCTTGAATTTTGTTAAATGACTTCATGTACAATACCACCAGGAATTCAGGATGTTTTTGTTTTAAGTTTGCTGATGGGAATTCTTGTTTCTGTTATTCTCATTATATATAAAACATATTATTTTCATTTTTGATGTTTCATTGTTCTCAAATGAATTTTTACTCTGCAGTGGAGTGTGCACTGGTTTGAAACTCCCTGGAAGATTAAAACCAGTAGGCTGTGTATAAGGCACTGACAAGCAACATCCTTTTCTCTTTTCAGGAGTGCTAGTTCTGCAAGGTATGCAAGCGAACTTCAGTGGAGCTGGAAACCAGGCGAAGAGAGATTGTCAGAAGTGAAGGCGTGAGAACGAGTAGTGAGTCATCTTTGGATAACTTAGTTTATAGTTCACTCGTCTGCAAAGGGCAAAGTTTCCATGTTCGAATGGTAGTCTAGCATAAAACTTCTATAAACCAGAAAATTTTATTCTGCACACTCTTTATTTATTTATTATAGAGCCAAAATTGACTCTGTAGTCATAATCATAAATCTGTTTACAAAAAATATTTTGTCAAATGTTATTTCACTTCCCTTATCGTATCTGGTGGTCTCTCCTACTGTTAGTGACAAGTTGTGTGGTTGTGTTTTGTCTAATGAATTAAGCACATTTTCACTGTAAGTGTAGATAGCCTTCTCAATATCAGAACCCTTTAGAAATCCGAACGATGACTTTGACAGTATGTTATTTGAGATAACATGGTTATAAAGCCAATTGTACATTACTTTTTCTAAAATTTTTGAGAATGATGCCAAAAGTGAGATTGGATGGAAATTTGATGCTATTTCTTTATCTCCCTTCTTAAACAGTGGCTTAACTTCAGCATATTTCAATCATTCAGGAAATATTCCACTGATAAATGACTGGTTACACAGATAGCTTAATACGTTACTTAACTGAGAATCACATTCTTTAATTAACTTTGTTGATATTTCATCATACCCACCAGATGTTTTTGATTTTAATGATTTTATAATGGATATTATTTCTGCTGGGGTAGTGAGGGTCAAATTCATATTATGGAAGTTACTTGAAATGTCTGGTCTGAGGTATTCCATAGCAGCATCTACAGAACATGACAATCCCATCTTGTCAGTAACAGTTATAAAATCTTTCTTAAAAAGTTCTGCAACACTAAACACATATGGCATCAATGTGTCATTTAGTGTTAATGCTATTTATCCCTCTTCATGTCTGGTTCTACCAGTCTCCTCCTTCACTATATCCCATATAGTCTTTATTTTGTTATCTGATATGACTATCTTTTCCTTGTAATATATTTGCTTTGATGTCCATATTACAGTCTTTAATATTTTGCAGTATTTCTTGTAATGTGCTATAGCATCAACATTGGAACTGTTTCGGATTGACAGATACAGTTTTCTTTTTGTTTTACAAGATACCCCTATTCCTTGAGTAATCCATGGCTTCTTTGTAGACTTTGCTCTAACCTTGGTAAGTTTTGGGGGGAAACAGTGTTCAAATAAGGTAAGCACTTTATTAGCAAAAGTGTTATATTTTTAAATCACGCCTTGAGCACTGTAAACATCAGTCCAGTGAATGTCTCTAAGGAGTGTCCTACAATAATCAATTTTTGGCTTATTGATTACCCTCTTGAACTCAGATTTAACAGATTTTATATCCTGTTCAGTATTAACATTTAACAGAAGGAACTGCATGTCATGTTCTGAGAGGCCACTGACTATTGGTTTTGTAACATAATTTTGTTCATTGGACTTTTATATGAAGATATTATCAATGGCTGTTTCTGAGCAATTGGCTACCCTAGTGAGGAATTTCTAGTGGGAATTAAGTTGAATGATAGTGTTGCTAACTGAAGTAAGGTCTTATTGGGAGAGTTTTTACGGAAATCTACATTGAAATCACCAGCAACCACTATTTCTTTGTTTTTGGTTGTTAAATGGGCCAGTACAGCTTCAAGGTGGTTTACAAACAGATTAAAGTTAACTGCAGGTGCTCGATATAAACTTAATATTATGAAAGGTTTTTTGTGAAATTCTACTTCTGTAGCACATGCTTCCATATGCTGTTCTAGGCAAAATTAATGAATGTCTATCTTCTTAAATTTATGACAGTTCCTGATGAATGTGGCTACTCCTCCTTTCTCCATTTCTGATCTACAAAAGTGAGATGCTAATCTAAACCCTGTAACACTTAAAAGTTCTATACCAGTGGTCGCATGATGTTCAGAGAGGCAGAGTATGTCGGCTGGGTTTGAAGACTCTAATTCATCTATGCAGATAATTAATTCATTAATTTTATTTCTCAGTCCTCGAATATTTTGACTCAATAAAGATAGCTGACATTTCACATTGACTGAGTTAAAATTGGGTAGAGTTAACATATCTGCTGACTGTTGAAAATTCTTAACCAATAGCTGTTTATACTGATGTAATAAGCTAGAATTATGTTTTTTGGTTTCTTTCTCAAACCGAAGGTTTGTCTCAGTCCTAACCTCTCTTAAAATTTGGTTTCTTTCTGTCCTCACTACCCTAAAAAATGGTCTTTTCTGAACCCTTTAACCACCGGTATTTTATCACTCATGACAGTGCCTCCCCCCTTTAACTCTCTGCTATTTTCCCAGCCAGTTTACCCTTCCCCTTCCTGTTGAGGTGAAGGCCATGCCTAGTATAATCCCACCTATTGAGAGAATCAACAGGAACCATACCAATGTGTGACCCTGTACCTGACATAAGCAGCTGTTCCAACTCCAAATTAACTCTCTTGACAGAAGAGTTCAAATGAAGTCGTTCATGGCGCCCAAGAACAGATACAAACTTAACACTAGTATGCTTCTATGCTGATGCAATCTTTGCCAGGTCACACTCCACACTTTACCCAGGATCTCTGTCAATACTATTACATGTCCCACCCACTATAACCACAGTGTCTTCCTTAGTGAAATCTTTGCAAAGTGATCCTAAATCCTCCATCACCTTCTCCAGACAAGCACTAGGTTTAAAAAAATTGGTGACCTGGTATTCTGATCTTAGTTCATCCTGCAAAATTTAGCGAACATCTCTTCCATGGGAACTACCTAACAACAACACTTTCTTTCTCTTTACTGATTTCCCTATATTCTTACTTTTCAATTTGCTGCTGAAAGTTTGTTGTGCCCTGTCTACACCTGCAACTGCTTGAGGCTCACCAGCTTCTAACTGAAGCAACAGGTCAAATCTATTTTCCACATTCACCACGAAGCTGTCAGACAAAGTTCTAGGCCTGTTCCTCAAGTTGCCTGTTGCCACTTCCCATCTCTTTTTAACCTTCTCCCTCCGTAACCTGTCAAGATCTCCCCTGGCCTTGTCTAACTCAGCCTGATGGGCGGCAATCTTCCCCTCCTGTTCTAGTATCTTCCTACCACTACTACAAATCCTACTAAACCACTGATGAGTCTCATTTACTTTCCCTGTTCCCACGGCACTACAGTCGCCCACATGGAATAAACTACAGCACCCATCACACCAAAGGCCCGACCTAACAATTCTACGGCAAGTCAAGCACTTTTTACTCATGATAAACGTAATAGAGTATTAAGAATAAGTCAGTTAAATTACAGATATACACGAAAATATGGTTCCACAAATTTGGCCTATACGCAACTGTGTGTAAACAAAAAAAAAAAAACAGTGCAAAGTTTCTGAGATAACAACTTAAACTTTACGCAACTTTCCGGAATGCTAGTTACATAATGAAGATGTACGCTACAGTTAAATTACTAGAGAGAGCAAAGAACAACTAAACGAAATTCTATAGATTTACTGCGGCAAAACGTAAACAGAAAATAACGACTGTACGATCTTTTCGCGTTTTCTGCTGTATTACGTAAAGAAAAATGAAACCTTTAATGGTACACTTAAAAGGCACACTAATACACCTATTCACCAAGTAATCAGTAGTAAACTATATGTTTTATAATCTAAAATGACTTAACTTTACGAGAACACCAAAACTCGCGCTAGTCGCCTGGCTGCAGGGCTGCCAACTTGTGCAACCTGCCAACACTTCTCCAGACATTCAGCTGTACTAAGGAAACACTCTACCGGCTCGTTGCCATGCCAGCTCACCTCAGAGTTAGAGAAACAAAAATCAAACACCATTTAACTTACTGGTCTCATAACCTTTGCCCCACTACTGCCCAGCAGCTTCAGAAACTATATTCATTGGAAGAGTTTTTCAACAGCGGTTCTACTGAATGGACAAAATAATAAATATTGTTATGTTTTATATATAATTTTGCCTAAATTTAATCTTCTTCTTATGTTAACTACACATTTAATTTTGTGTTTTACTTAAAGTACATATTTCGCCAAAATGAAACTTTGTGTGTGTGAAATTTTGCTTTATGGTATTTTCATTTGCTGCTATGAAGTTTTACTTTCCTGTTTAGTTATATTTCATTCCCGCTATGTTCTATGTGTTTTTGTGCACTGCATAAATATTTTCATTTATTTGTAATATAAATTTTGTATATGGTGTTGTATAAATGTAAGTTGGTAAACATTGTATTTGTGACGCAGTCTGTCCAGCCATGGCAGGTAAATGACGAAGATATAGTAAAGTAAACTGCGATTAAGTTGATCTGCTCTAGCTCTGCATTCATTCATTCAGCAGCACAAGTTGTGAATAATTTGTTTGTGCATATGAATAGTTAGCATCAAGGCCAAAAATGGACTTTATCATCAACTATATAAATAAATAATTTATGAAGTGGTAAAATGTTCATAAACTTTATGATAGGAATCTTGTTCTAGCCTTCTTCAATTCTTATTAACCACTGAATAATGTTAAAGTAATACAATATATTCATAAGGTATTTTAACTTCAACAATAGATCTGAAGAACATATTTACAGAAACATCAGTGTTATATATATTATAAAGACGTTTTGATTTTAGTGTAATTATAATACATTTTCTTCAGAGACTGTTTGTGAACATTGCATTTATTTGTGACTTCAGAAATTATGTCTGTTGATGCGTTAGACTCAGTAGTACTCAGTAATATTTATATTTTCAGCACTGGTGACATCTCAGAACCATTTCCATCAGTTTCAGCTGGTGTTCTCAGTATCAACAATTCTTTTAAGCTGTGTTTCCACATGTAACAAGTATCCTCTGTCATTACCTTTGGAGGTCAGTAAGTGTTTCCACACTAACAATCTGATTTTCTAGCAGCACTGTATTTAAGATGGCGTCAGCTGAAATTTTTCATGTGAAGTTAACTGTAATTCTGAAGATTTTTCAACAGGTTATAGAAACATAAATGAACAAGGTCCTGTAAATATAGGGTATTAATATAGACTGTTCATAGAAATCATTTGGTGGCATCAAACACACTAATAACAGCATTGTCAACAAAGTATGAGGTGTCATTAAAAAATTAAGTGAATATGTAAAACTATTTTTAGGTCCTTTTAGGCTACATTTCCTGTTCGCATGGAAGTCGGATACACAACTGAGAGATGGTATGAAAACTTATGTTGAGTTAGAAAGAAAGCTGAGATTTGTGGCAACTAGAAGCAGTCTTTATCATCACTGTAGTGTGACACCTACATTCACAAGCCCAGATTTCGTGTAAAATTCAGCCTGCTATTTACAATGTCCTGAGGTATGTGGGGAAGTAACACACTTATCTGAATAGTGCTTCTTTGTTTATTGTTTATAAAGTCATTCAGATACTGAGAGGTCACAAGTGTTGTAAACATAACATTTGCTTTGCATCTACATCATATTCTGCAGTCCACCTAACGGTGTGTGGCCGAGTTTACTTCTGGTACCACTAACTGATCTACCCTACCCTGTTCAAGTTGTGAATCGCGCATGGGAAGAGTGATTGTCGTTAAGCTTCTGTATTTCCTCTACTTTCTCTAATTTTCTCGTCATGGTCATTTCGTGAGATGTATACAGGAGGATGTGATATGTTGCCCGACTCTTCCCAGAGAGTGTTCTCTCGAAATTTCGGTACTAAACCTCTCCATGACATACAACACCTATCTTTCAGTGCCTGCCACTGTAGTTTGTTGAGCATCTCTGTAACGCTCTCACGCCGACTAAACGATCCCATGACGAAACGCGACGCTCTTCGCTGGATCTTCTCTGTCTCTTGTATCATCGCTACCTGGTAAGAATTCCAGACTGACGAACAGTCCTTAAAAATCGGTCTAACAAGCGCCTTATAAGCCATCTCCTTCGTGGATGAGTTACGTTTCCTTGAGATTATTCTTTTGAATCTCAGTCTAGCTTCTACTTTTCATGATATTTGTTCTATATGTCCATTCCCCTTATGGTTGCTCTGGACAGTTACTCCTAGATATTTTACAGTAGATAGTTTGTCATCAAAAGTGTAGTTGTACATTAATGAATTTCTTTTCCTATGTTTGCATAATGTGTTATATTTATTTACCTTCAGAGTCAACTGTCGGGGCCTCCACCATCCATAAATTCTCTGCATATCACTCTGCAAATCGAGACTGTCTTCAGGTATTGCTCCTTTCTTATAGACAATCTGGTACATATGCAGTCTTAAAGAGGTTCTGACGCTTCCTACTAGATCATTTATTTACAGTGTAAATAGTAATGGTCCTATCACATTTAACTGGGGTACTCTGGAAATTACCTTTACACATATTCCGGTAAGAGGGACGTGTTGAGCTCTGTCTGCAAGAAAGTCTTGAATCCAGTCAAAATCTGGTCTGATACTTGATAAGCTAGTATTTTTTCATTAGCACACAGTGCGGAACGGTGTCAAACCCCTCCATGAAGCTAAGGAACGCGGCATCAACCTGATCTCCGTTATGGATCTCATGGAGGAACAGGGCGGCCTGAACTTCGCAAGATCTCTATTTGCGGATACATCTTGATTTTTATAGTGGAGAATTTCGTTTTCCAAAAGCGTCATTATTCTCGAGCATAAAATATATTGCATTATTCTACAACAGATTGACGTCGACGATATACGACTAAAATTGGATGCATCTGTCCTACAACAATTCTTGAAAACGAGAATGACGTGCACTTCTTCCCAGTCGCTAGGTACCCTTCATTGCTCCAGCAGTTTACGGTAAACTGATGTTACAAGGGGAACAAGTTCTTTTGCATAATTTTATGGTATATCCTCTGATCGTGACGCCTTTCCATTTAAGTGATTAAAGTTGCTTTTCTGTTCCGCCATCTCAGTTCTGCCATTTCGACATTCGTACTGTGATTGCAAGGAGGGTTGCATTACGATCTTCCATGGTGAAACAATTTCGAAAGGCCGAATTAATTTTTCTGCCTTCTCTCTGTTATCTTCTGTTTCGGTGCCAGTATGGTCACTGTATGGATGAATAGAGGATTCCGAACCGCTTACTGATTTTGCATAAAATCGAAACTTCCTAGGATTTTTACTCAGATAGGCTGACAATATTTTACTTTCAAATTTATTGAACGTTTCTCTTATTGCCTTCCTTAAGCTCATTTTCCCTTCTTTCAAATTTTGTTTGTCAGCTAGATTCTGACTGTGCTTCAAATTGTGATGAAGTTCTCTTTGTTTACGTAGCAGTTTTCTAACATGGCTATAAATCCACAGTGGATCTTTCCCATCCCTTATGACCTTGCTCAGAACATATTTGTCTGAGGCACACTGAACGACACTTCAGAATTTTTTCCCTTTGTACTCCACATCTTCTTCCTCGTCATGGAATATTTGATGCAGAGATCTCAGATATTTTGTAGTCCGCATCCTGTCGCTCTGGCTAAGCAAAAATATCCTCCTACCTTTCTAAACGTTCCTTCTAAAACCCATAGCCATAACTGTCAGCACAGCCTTTTATGATCATTGATACCTTTCTCTCCGTTAACTGATTCGATATGTTCAGATCTGTCTGTTGCTATGAGGTCTAAGGTTTGTATCCTCCCGAGTTAGTTCTCTATCTATCTGCTCAAAGTAATTTTCGGACAAGGCATTCAGAATAATGTCACACGAACCTCTGTGTCTGGCACCAGTTTTGATAGCATGGCTCTGCCAGTCTATAGGTGGCAAGTGGAAGTCTCCTCTCATGACAACAACATGATCAGGAAAACTATTAACGATATTCTGCCACTTCTCCCTGAAGCACTGTACCTCCAGAGCTCTTGATCCAGGCGGTCTATAAAAGCATCCAGCTACCATTTTGACCGACCTTTGATGCTGCACTTGACCCAGATTAATTCGCATTCGGAATCTGTGACAGTCTCGCTGGATGTTACTGAGTTCTTTGCTGCCATAAATACACCACCACCATTGGTGACTACCCTATCCTTACAATGAATATTCCAATCTGAACTTAGGGTTTCGTTGCCACTCACTTCTGGTTTCAACCATCTTTCTGTAAAATTTGGAAATTTGAGGTAAGGTCTTATGAGACCAAACTGCTGAGGTCATCGGTCCCTAAGCTTACACACTACTTAATGTCACTTAAACTACCTTACGCTAAGGACGACACACCCATGCCCGAGGGAGGACTCGAACCTCCAACAGGGGGAGCCGTGTGGCTACCACACGCGGCCATCTTTCTGTTCCTAATATTATCTGGGCATTTTAGCCTTCAATATGCGATGCTAATTCCGAGACCTCTCCTTGGATGGTCCTGCGGTTAACTAATATCATATTAAACAATGGAAACTCCAACTTGGAATATCAGCAATGTAAGGAAAATATAGATTGCTACTTCCTGTAAAGATAACACATTAAGTTGCAAACAGGCACAATTAGAAGACACTTACACATTAGGTTACCATCACAGCCTTTGTCAGAGAAAGTAAGAGAAACACACACTTATTAATTCACACAAGCAAGCACACCTCACGCACACATGACCGCCGTGAGATGTGCTTGCTTGTATGAATGAATGTGTGTGTGTTTCTCTTTCTTTTGCTGATGAAGGCTGTGGCTGAAAGCAGATGTGTAAGTGTCTTTTAATTGTGCCTATCTGCCACTTAACATGTCATCTTTGCTGCAAGTAGAAATCATTCTTTTCTTACATTGTTATTGTTATTATTATTATTTCTTTCCTTTCTCAGATGTCATGTCTGGTTAAAAATGGAAAGTGACATGGACCTTGATCAAGCGGGACTTCCTTTTAGCTGTACAGTATATGTTACATTGCATTTAGGAACTTTCGGGTAATTGAACATGTATCAATAATTATAGATTTCTGTAGTTGTATATATAGGTTTGGATGTAGCTGTATTGCGTTGATGTGCTGGTGGATATTGTGTGGTATGACTCCTGTAGTTGATAGTATAATTGGTATAATGTCAACTTTATCCTGATGCCACATGTCCTTGACTTCCTCAGCCAATTGGATGTATTTTTCAATTTTTTCTCCTGTTTTCTTCTGTATATTTGTTGTGTTGGGTATGGATATTTCGATTAGTTGTGTTAATTTCTTCTTTTTATTGGTGAGTATGATGTCAGGTTTGTTATGTGGTGTTGTTTTATCTGTTATAATGGTTCTGTTCCAGTATAATTTGTATTCATCATTCTCCAGTACATTTTGTGGTGCATACTTGTATGTGGTAACGTGTTGTTTTATTAGTATATGTTGTACGGCAAGTTGTTGATGTATTATTTTTGCTACATTGTCATGTCTTCTGGGATATTCTGTATTTGCTAGTATTGTACATCCGCTTGTGATGTGATCTACTGTTTCTATTTGTTTTTTGCAAAGTCTGCATTTATCTGTTGTGGTACTGGGATCTTTAATAATATGCTTTTATTATTATATGCTTTTATTATTATTAGCAAATGTCTGCATTTGAGAACGATAAGTAGATGATTTTCAATCTTTCCTAGGGTTCTTCTTATTTTTCTAATATTTCTTCATTTCCCCCCAAGGCCTAGTTTCTATCTTTGGTCAACTTTGGTGGGTATGATTTTGGTTCCATCTCTGGAGTAAACTTCCATGTATAAATTTTTCTTCTGAATGCATTCCTAGCTGATGTGTTTGTTACATCAATTTTTGCTTTAGTCAAATATTTCTTAAATTCAGGTACCCAGGGTATTGACGTTTTAAGTGGTGTCACATTATCCAATAGATGTTTAGTTAGTCTGTTTCCAGGTAATCTGCCCATGGAACTTCGTTCGTCTCTTTCTGATGCCAGCTTCGATGTTTGATACTTTTTCTGTTGTTACAATGGTTTGCAGTCTGTCTCCATCCTGCATGTATCGTGGTCCCACAGTTTTTCTAATAATCTTTCTCTTTACTTTCTTAATTTCTTGTAAATTTAGTTTTCGATTCAATGAGAGTGCTTCACTTGCATATGTGACTGTCTGTTTCATTTCTGTGATGTATTGCCTGATTTTAGTGCCTTTTGGCAGTAATTTTTTGTTATACAAACCTGAACAAGTCTGAACACTTTCTTGATTTTCTGCAATCTGTTGTTTTGTGGTATTGTTTTCCAGTTCTGTTGGTTCAAATTATTTCACCAAGGTATTTAAAGTGTTTGACCCTGTTTATTTCATCATAATTTGTTTGGAGTTTCTGAATATCTAACTTGGAACACATGAATTCAGTCTTCTAAAAGGAGATTTGCAGATCAAATTTTTCTGCACATCACGAAGTCATCTGCAAATGCTAAATAAGGAACGTTCAATTTGTCTTGACCTCTTCTTAGTTCGCCTGGCTTCCAAAAGTTTTGTTTTCTTAGTTCCATTTCCCATTCTTTTGTTACTTTGTCTAAATCTATCTTTTATAATAGTGGCGAGATCCCATCTCCTTGTCTTACTCTTGTTTTAATCAAGAATTGTTCCGAAATTTCATCTATCGATTTAATTTTTGATTTGGTTTCTGTAAGTGTTTCTTCTATCAGTTCTCAAGCTGTGGTGCCTAGTCTGCGTTCTTCTAGAATATTGCATAGAGGTTGTCAATCTATAGAATCGTATACTTTTTAAAAATCGACAAAATTGCATAGTATTGGTTTTTACCTGATTGCTTTAATTTTTAAAATAATTACAAGGTTAAAGATCTGTTCCAGGTACAATCTGGTAGGTCTAAAGCCTGCTTGGTAATCTGAAATTGTATGTTCTAGTTGTTCTTGTGTGCTTTTTGAAGGCAAGCAGATAAAATTTTGTAAGTGACTGGCAAAAGCAAATGCCTCTGTAGTTGTTTATATCTGATCACTCTCCCTTTTTGTGCAGTGGATGAATTAGCACACATTTCCAATCCTCTGAAATACTTTCTGTCTGCCAAATTTCTTGGATGATTTGAGTGATCTCTTTTAAGGAATTTGGACCATGGTTCTTCAGTAGTTCAGCTGTAACTCCATCTTCTCCCGATGGCTTATTATTTTTTAGCTTTCTAGTGTCACTACAAATTTCTTCTTGAGTTTGGCCTCAGAGAAGTTTCATTCGAGTGCTCTGGTTGTAACCTGGGGAATTTAGAAGTTGTGATAAATATTTGCGTAATTCTTGAAAATTTTCTTTCTTAGTTAGTGTCAATTTTTCATTTCATTTCCTGAAACAGAGATTTCGTGGTGTGTGTCCTTCGATTTGATTTGCAAATGACTTGTAATAGTCGTGTGTTTTGTGGTTCCAAAAGTCTTCTTCAGTTGAGTTTAGCTGTTCATTAAGATATTTTATTTTGGTTTGTCTACGTATTCTAGCTGTTTGTTTTCTGACTTCGAAAAATTTCTCTTGTGTGTTTCTGATTTGTCACAATTGTAGTTTAAGAAGGTTCATTGTCTCTCTTCTGTTGCATTATCGCAATCTGAATTCCACCAAGGGTGTTTGGATTTTGCTTTAATGGTATCAGTTCTCTTGATTTCTATATAATTTTTGCTTGGAAATCTCTCCAGTTGTTTGTAGGTTGTTTTTCCCATACTTCTGTAATTTTTGATTCTTGGATTTTTCAAATAAAATTTGTGAATTAGTGATGTTTCCCTTCAGCATTTCCTTTTTGGTGTGAATTTAGTTTTGACTGTGGTAAGACAGTGGTGAGAATCTATATTTTCCCCTCTCCAGTCTTGTACATTATGTATTTCCTTTTGAAATCACAGGGGATCACAACATGGTCTACTTGAAATTCACCTAGTTGAAGGATAGGGGATCGCCACGTTTTTTGTTTCTTAGGGTTCTTTTGAAGTGATGTTGACATGATTTTTAGAGTATTTCATTGGCTTAACTCAATGAGTCTGACACCATTCATGTTCGTGAATTTGTGTCCAGGGTAAATGCACACTGTTTTTTTTTATATTTCCTCTCTTTGCCAATTTCTGTGTTGAAATCACTGAGAAGAATTTTTACGTCCTCTATTGGAATTTTGAACATTTCAGGTTCTTTTTTGTTGTCAGTATTAGTTTGTGCATGAACATTAATAATTGTATGTTTTGTTGGTGTGCTTAATTCACATGGTAATTAATCTTTTACTGATTTGATTTACATCTGTAACAGAGTCGAGGATGTTCTTATTCACAATAAAAGCCATGTCAAATAATATTGCTCTTTTGCACATTTTCTTGCCTGTTTTAGTTTTAAAGATACGGTAGTTGTTGTAGTCTGTTGCTTCCAAATCGGTGAATCTAATGGCTTGATGTGCAAGGACTTGAATTTTCTGCCTGTTGAGTTCTTTAGTAAGATTCTACAATTTGCCAGTCTGAATAAGTGTTTGGATGTTAAAAGTACTAATATATGTGTGAGATTTTCTAGGAAATTTACCAGATAACTCCGACTTTCTCTGTCGTATGAGCCAAAGCTCCCCAGAATCTGATAACTTTGGTTGTCGCCACAAGGCAAGTGGATTGACCATCTGGGATAATGTTAATATTACTTGTACGAATCATTCTGCTTGTAATTAGGTTCCAGTTAATGCTGGCTGGGTAGAACCAGGGATTGTTAGTACCTGGAGCCCAGTGTTCAGCTGCTCCTGTCATAGTGAACAGACGCTGACTAAGGTACTGGTAGTTATCACACAGACATGTCTGAACTTTTAAAATGCTTTTCTTCTTTATAAAGCTTCCCTCTCCGCCAGTTCCACTGTTCTGATGATCTGCATCCCCGCTTTCACTGCTGTTGAGGTCTTTGCCATTATTCTGACAAAGACTCTTGCAAGGTGCTATCACTTGGGTCAGGTGAACCAAGGTTTTCTAACGAGGTGCTACTCCTCCCCCTACTCCTTTTCAACCAGGCTTGGGACTGGAGGACTTTTCGTTACATAGTTAATACAGTAATTTAGGCTAATTCATTACATTGTTAATTCATATTAACCTTTCCATATCTGATCTGCAAGGATGGTCATTCTCTGAGAGCATTGTGGCTAATATAACTTCGATTATAGCAGGCCATTTGTCACTGATCATGAGAGGGGTCGGTTTCTCTAACCTAAAAGACCCCCATGTCCATGCCACAAGGACTCTGCTACAATAGTAGGCGCTTCCTCCCCATAGTGCATGCCTGACATATTAAGGGGTTACCCTACAGTTCTGCACCCGATAGCAGAAGTGTAGAAATTCGCATTTGGTTCTGTCACATAGTCATCTCAGCCTCTGGTTTAGACCTTCCACTCCGTGAAAAACCAGAGGACCATAATCAATCCTGGGGACTGTAATCTCCCTCCTCCTTCCTTCTGTTTATCTATTGCCCACATTAAACAATGTCCAGTCCAAGTAATTAATAAGCAAAGTCTTTTATGAAGATTTGAGGGGAGTGAAGATTATGATAAACTTTCAAGTTTATTTAGCTTGTCATGATGACATGACTCCAGTTTTTCTTGTCTAGGGTTCTGGTTCTTGAAGCTGAAAGTCTAACATCAGCTACTCATGGTTGGTTTGAACTAAATAAATTGGATGAGTGTTGTTGCAGAATTTTTTACATTAATATATTTTCCACTGATTTTCTCACATTTTACTATGTCATACAGTATTTTGATGTTTCACATTAACAAAGCCGAAATTACATTGTTCACATCTATAATACAAAAATACGTCTGATCACATCAGAGGCAAGTTTAAAACTCTTGCACTCTGCGGAAATAACAATATTCCAAAGGGTTTACAATTTTTCTTAACAACTGACTTCCTACTGGCTTTCGTTACCTTATAAAATTCGATTATTACTTCATAAATGAATCCGGAAATAAACATAGTAAATAGTACAAGATTGCGCAATTAATAATAGAAATTTTAAGTGTATAAATGATTCGTAATTTCAAATGTTTACTAAAAAATCATTTGAACTGTTCATTCAGAAATAGTGCTTATCGATTATAACATCGAAACTAAAATATTTTATAAAGTAATTCCTTTTCATGATTTTTGACATGAAATATAACATACTGTGTATGAAATTATATGAAAGTTTTCAGAGAAGCAACTGAGATAATACTGACCTGTCCAAAATTCGAAAAATAGTACTGGTATTGACAACTACTGTTGAGGAAAAGTAATGCTAGAGGAGGAAGTCCCATTACAGTACAATGCTACAAATAGTCAGCTTAGCCTGCAATCCACATGCTTTGTAATCAAAGTTTGTACTGCTGTAAAGAACCAGTCATCATTCAATGCCTGCATCATTGAGAGAACTATTGTATGTAGATGGAATTTTATTCCAAGTCAAGAGTAAACCTTCAACCTCAAAAATCCAAAATAAATAAGATACAATACACTTCGAGTATTCTGCTTTGCTGTAAATGGATAAGGAACTGATGAAAGCAAACATTAAATTCCTACCACAAAATTTAGGAACATTGTACTGTTTTATGATGTGTTTTGGATATTTTAACTATAATAAACAACACAAAGCAATAATTGTTGAGTAGGACCACAATTTATTTACAATTTGGAAATAATGACATAGCACTGAAACATGTACAGGACATAAGTAATTGCATGTAGTACTAAAGAGTGACTTGGTGCAAACAGAAATCCACTGTGCCAACTAAAGAGAACACGCTACACACTATGCACTTGTTGAACTTATACTACCACAACCTCTCCCCCTCCTCCCCTCACCCCCCTTAAACCACCATGGTATAGCTGAGCTACTGGTATGCATGGGAACTGATGTCGAATTCGACATCTGGTCCTTGTATATACTGGTGGTTGCACTTAGTAGTGGGACACACTTCGTACAACACTCTGCATTGTTGCCAAATTTATTCAAGATGGCGGCGATGACGCACATCCAAGATGGCGGCCTCTATACTTGGCAGCAGTGCATGACTTCATCCAAGATGGCGGATTTTGGCTGGAAAATAGGGCAACTGGGCTACCTCCACTAACCTAACCCCCAGAAAAATGTCGGGAAATTTGAATTTTGGTGGAAAATGGGGCTACGTTAACCAACATAACCCTCCAGAAAAAATTGGCGCCAAATTCAAATGCTAACAGGATAATGCCTGCAAAACCGTACTTTTCTTTATTATTATTCATTATTATTATTCATTATCATTTATTGTTATTCATTATCATTTATTATTATTATTATTATTTATACAATGACATGTGTTACTACAAGGTCTGGAGTCCAACTGTGTTAGTTCATACCCCTGCCACCAGGGAACGCCGCTGTGACTTCATTCAAGATGGCGGATTTTGGTGGGAAGGAAGGCAATTGGGCTACCTCCACAAACGTAACCCTCCACAAAAAATTTGCGCCAAATTCAAATTCCAACACGATAATGGCTGCAAAAACTGTACTCGTCTGTATTATTATTCATTACTATTCATTATCATTTCTTATTATTATTATTTACTATTATTATTGGCCTACCTCCACTAGAAAATTGCGCCAAATTCAAATTCCAACACAATAATGTCATTTATTACTTATTCAGGTTGTCCGATTTCGGTGGGAAGAAAGCCATTTGCGTTACATCCATAACAAAAAATCTGTAACAAGTTCAAATTCCAACACCATAATCGATCACATGAATGAAATAGTCAACATCATATGAACTTTGACTGTCACTTATCTTTTTTCACTGCTAACCTATCAAAATCGCGTCAAATAATAAACTGCACTTGTACTAACATAAGTCACATCCTCTGATTTTGCAGGGAAAGGAAAAAGGACTGAAGTGTTTATTTCAAGCAGTACAGTCATCACGTGTTCTCCAACAGACTTAGTACACATCCTAGAGATCGCAGCAACACCCAGTGCGCTCGCCACTAGGTCCAGACTCCAACTGACTTAGTTCAAATCGTCGCAGGAGAGGAGGCTGCCCCTGGCCGGCTGGGGCGACTTGTTTGTGTTCCAGCCGGCGCCCACTCCTGTGGTCCACGTCACAGCTCCCCGGCCCACAGGCGCTGGCCCGTGCTAGCCGCTGGACCCTGTAAACATGTTTTCGCTAGACATGCTGGAACCAGTCGATGCCTATGTCACAACAGGCGGTCCAGCATGTGTGTTCGCCACGAAGTCCATCTCTAAGTTAACAGATCACGCGAGTCTCATTATTCAGTCGACATAGTGCTATTACCTAATCCAAATTCGTCCCGAAAACACACGCGCTTAGGCATGAACCATTGCTCGCTCCAACCTACATACCTCCGCAATTTAACCTAACACAAAGTTCACATCACTACTTAATTAAATTGGTCAATTAATTAACCTCGCTGCTGCGGAAAGCGCCACGCCAACCAGGACTTGGAATGAATTTTCGTGAGTGCCACACCCACCTGGATTTCGAATCAAATAGTTAAAGTCTCTACCACGATCCTCAACCGACCGCTACGTCCCCTTACCAACCCATGTTCATGCACTGAGCTGTATTAACGTTTACTAACGTACATTAACTTATATGACAGATTCTCTATAGAAATAAGTGAACTTTGAATTTTGGCGGTCACTTTGTGTTTCGCTACCAACATAAGAAAATTGTGGCAAACAGAGCTCACCTCCACGACCTGTCACCCGACCGCCACCTCCTCCTAGGGACTGGTCGTAAAAGGACTCAGCCTCCACTACACTGATCGAGAGAAGAAGGACTTTAGTTTATTTGCCAGCACTTTATTTACCGATTAATTATATTTATCACAGAATACACGCTCTGACATGTCCCACAGCACACAGACCTGCAAACTACTGCTACATAACTCATGTATAAGGCTCTACACACACACGCTTGGTAATTATAAACCGTCAAAAAAGTCATTGCACAGCCTACAGACATGTGAAGCACACCTAAATAATTCAAAACATTTATGCCATAGGATAGAACAACTCTCAATTTGTCTAAATAATAATCCATCTAAAATACCCTGCTCACTAATTATCAACTTTTCAAAATCATACACCAGTCTTTATTTAAACAATTACAGATAGACAGCACCACCACGCTCTGTATTCGCCACTCAGTCCATGGTCCAACTGACTTAGTACACAGAACCATCGACACAGGAAACCCCCCTGACATCAAATCATTACCCGAGTACAGTTATCCATGATGTCAGAAAACAGCGTGTTTCAAGGTCTAGCACTCAGTCCGCCACCAGACTACTCTTTCATCCTTTTCTTGAAGTAAAACAAGATCCTCTGCTTTAAAATTGCGCAAAAACCACTGAGACAGCGCTGTGCTGCTCGGAGAAGTAAGGAAGGACTGCACTCTATTTATTTTGAGCCTTTTTATTTTGGTATGATCCCATTTCCAGATCTTTGCGCATCTGATCTCTGCAATTTAAGTCGGAGAAAGACATATCCATTACCTTCTGCAGCCTGTCTCGAAACAGAACGACCTCACTTACTGCAACAGTACCTGGTTTTTACCATTCGCCGGAAATGTGAGCAATGTTGTAAGTCCCAAACTAGATACAAGTGCAACAGATCCTCAACACCCTATCATCTTTATTCTCTACCATCAAACAGTAAAAAATAAATTACCTACTCATCCTATTTACAAGTCATGAAGGCACCAATGCACAGCACAGACAAATGGAATTCATAATACTCTCCCTGAATAACTCAGAGTGCGGCCATCCAAGAATTCCTAACAGCTCACCAAGTCCGACATCTCAAACTGCAGCTGCCTATGTGGACAAGATCATATTAAAGAAACAGACGCTGCAGAGACTACTTTAAAGTTTGATCACCCATACTCTAAGCGAATGAGAAGCTACCTCTGACCCTTGTTCAAGCACTGTTTTCTAACACGCTTTTGCACACTGCTGAACTTCTCGTCTTTCTGCCACGACTTCGCAGTCCGTGTCTGATTGTAAACAGACATTAACACTGACTGATGCACGGCCTCTCACAGGAAACTATACCTTGCAACTTGTAAATCATATTCTTACGCTCGATAGCGTAACACTGAATGATTTTAAATAAAGGACAGCTACAACACAAGGAAATTAGAAGAGAGTGGCAGCGTTTGCATGACTTTCCAAACTACCCCCCAAAAGTGATTGACGGGCTCTACATTTAAACCCATATGTCGCAATGACCAAATAGTTGATAACTCTTGTGTTCCGTTTCTAGTGATCGCTCATTTTGCACACAAGTACCGGATCACCATTTTCGGTGCTAGCAACTCCAGAAGTTGCGGTCCATCAACGAAAATTTGTTCCCCAACTGAAACAAGCATTGTCACTCAATCATTATGTGGTACCCAATGCACAGATGGGATGGAGAAGACACCACCATTCTACTGTAATGTTATCCATCACAGTTGATACAGCGAAAAATTTTCAGTAAGTCCAACACTGGCCAATCATGTGACAGCATGTTTTTCCTAATCAGTATCATAGCTAAACAATACCTCCTCTAATTTGCAAGTATCATTGTGAGCATTGATAGATGACTGCTCAGTACGTCCATTCACACTTAATTCTCGAACACATAAAAACGATCAAAGTATACGAGACAACGCTATACATATTTCTAAGACCTCGCGCATAGTACTCGATCAATCTCTCTGCATATGGCGGTCACAGAGCAATCTCGCCGTCTTACGTTAAAAGACCATCCTCACGTGGGCATTGACCAACCTACCCTGCAACATCGCTACCCAGGTAATCATCAACCGAGCAGACGAATACAGCTACACTCCACCTCTCTTGACTGAATAGAACTTTCCTAGTCCTAACCCCTCCAAATGAACTACATTTCTCGAGATATGACCAAGTCTTGGAGCTTAGCACACCATATCGATCTATAGTAATAGATTTCAAAGTGCCTTAATGTAATAGCATACAGTTAAGAAGAACAAGAACGGATTGATATTTATACACAACGTAGTTTGACACATTTTTTACGTAAATCATCCAATCTATCATGTGTAAAGTATTGTTCTAGAGTCTAGGAACGGTGCCTCGAAGGTTCTGAGAGAGAGAGAGAGAGAGAGAGAGAGAGAGAGAGAGAGAACATAAACACACGCACTCCTAAGACTAGAACGTTCAGCACTTAAAAACGGGCGATAATCTTAGATCGCCTACTTTTCCGTCCTGTCAGACGTACATCCTTCTTCTCGGTTCCCCTACGCTGAGCTATCTTATCCTAACCGCAAAACATTTGTTTTGTATGATATGAGCGCAATATAGCCCTGTGGACATGTGTAGTGCATTGATCACATCCGATCATGAGTCAGAAATTATACTATTACTCCATCAGGTCTATATAAAAATGATAGTTAATAGCGGGCCATACATCCTACAAGGAAACAGGTGCGCATAACAGCAGCGTCCAACATGTGAAAATTACAAGTCATTCCGTCACCAACTCTGTAAATAGCCCATCTGTCGGCTAAATGTGTACACAAGGCTTGCAGCGCCTCACAAGTACCCAGAGCTAACTTAGTTATGACCTTGAAGTCTCGAATTTACACCAAGGATGCGACAGGGTGGGGATCCCGTAAATCAAAGTGCGTTTAGAGGAATGTGTCAAGTTTCATCACACATGAGATGGAAGTCCTCTGATGATCGACGGGTTCCCTGATAACGATCGCAAGTAGACAGTGCTTTAAACCACATATGGAACACGTAGCTGTATACGACTAGAACACAGGCTATATCACGTGACTAATGCATCCAGATAGAACACTGGAAAAAAATTGACCTTCAGCAACTTATCCTTCTCTAGAATAAATCAGTCAACATTGAAATCGTACCTAGTTGCAGTTCTATCTCAATCGATCATCCCGTACACTCTCTTCTGCACATTTGCTGCCTTTATTTAGTTGAGTGAAGATCGATTGTGTTGTGTTGGATACCGCTTGTCTGTTCTCTAGACCTAGGAAGGACCTTAGTTGACCTGTAAATTATAGCAAAGATCTGACATATGTCACATGACTGACAACGGTATTCGAGAGTGGAAATATCACTTCTCGTGTGTTTGTTTATAGTTAATGAGTGGATTACAGCATGCTGCACATGGATAAAGTTCGGGGTTTGTAGAGGATTAATTTGAAGTATATATCTTGGGAATTTTGATGAACAAGCGATCGGTAGGGTATAGCCTAGTGGCTGATATCGAGAAGTACAGCTAAAATGAAGTAATATTATAAAGAAAGTACGTGTATTCTTGTAGTCTATGAGTCTGGGAATGTTTGTAGAAAAGCGAACACACAAGGATGGAGACACAGTAACGCGTTTGTGCTGAGGTGGAAGCGATCCCCAATTTTGTGGAACAGTTCTGAGAGTGTGTTCGATCTGCTTACGTAAAAGGGGATATTAGCGCTGAGTGTCGAGTCTGTTGAGAGAAAGAGCAGGTTGATGTTGTTCCCTAGGAATGGAGAGCATTGGGGCCTATAAATAGTGTAGGAATAGGGTAAATTTTTTACAGGTGCTGTAGAGATATACACGATAAGTGCTTTTTTTTGTCAAATGTGTATATATTCTATTGTAAAGTAATGCGTGTTACAATGTGTTGCCTTTGTATATATTGCATTGTAAAGTTAATTTTGCTTGTGTTATGGGATGAGTAGAGATGATGATTGTGTGTGTCGTATCGTGAGGAAGGTATAGATTGAGGGGACTGTGGGTGCAATTTAGCGATATCTGTAAAATAACAACAGAGAGCGCCAGAAAGACAAGAAAAAGCTGGATAGTACTTCGATACGGAAGTGATCACTAATTCAGCGGTTAAATTAGATAAGAGAAAATAAGAATTATTGATTGACTGTATGGTGGGATAAGGACTGGTCATCTGCATATGTTGAGAGCATGAAGGCTGAAACATTAGAGGGGGGGGGGGGGGGTCGTGACGAGGTGTTACACATGATCACAGGCAGATCAGTGCGGGTGTTTTGTGACTGTGTGAAAAATATACTCCATACCAAAATAAAAGGGCTCAAAATAAATAGAGTGCAGTCCTCCCTTACTTCCCCGAGCAACACAGCGCTGTCTCAGTGGTTTTTGCGCAATTTTAAAGCAGAGGATCTTGTTTTACTTCAAGAAAAGGATGAAAGAGTAGTCTGGTGGCGGACTGAGTGCTAGACCTTGAAACACGCTGTTTTCTGACATCATGGATAACTGTACTCGGGTAATGATTTGATGTCAGGGGGGTTTCCTGTGTCGATGGTTCTGTGTACTAAGTCAGTTGGACCATGGACTGAGTGGCGAATACAGAGCGTGGTGGTGCTGTCTATCTGTAATTGTTTAAATAAAGACTGGTGTATGATTTTGAAAAGTTGATAATTAGCGAGCAGGGTATTTTAGATGAATTATTATTTAGACAAATTAAGAGTTGTTCTGTTCTATGGCATAAATGTTTTGAATTATTTAAGTGTGCTTCACATGTCTGTAGATTGTGCAGTGACTTTTTTGACGGTTTACAATTACCAAGCATGTGTGTAGAGCCTTATACATGAGTTATGTAGGAGTAGTTTGCAGGTCTGTGTGCTGTGGGACATGTCAGAGCGTGTATTCTGTGATAAATATAATTAATCGGTAAATAAAGTGCTGGCAAATAAACTAAAGTCCTTCTTCTCTCGATCAGTGTAGTGGAGGCTGAGTCCTTTTGCCACCAGTCCCTAGGAGGAGGTGGCGGTCGGGTGACAGGTCGTGGAGGTGAGCTCTGTTTGCCACAATTTTCTTATGTTGGTAGCGAAACACAAAGTGACCGCCAAAATTCAAAATTCACTTATTTCTATGGAGAAGCTGTCATATAAGTTAATGTACGTTAGTAAACGTTAATACAGCTCAGTGCATGAACACGGGTTGGTAAGGGGACGTGGCGGTCGGTTGAGGATCGTGGTAGAGACTTTAACTATTTGATTCGAAATCCAGGTGGGTGTGGCACTCACGAAAATTCATTCCAAGTCCTGGTGGACTTGATCAATTTAATTAAGTAGTGATGTGAACTTTGTGTTAGGTTAAATTGCGGAGGTATGTAGGTTGGAGCGAGCGATGGTTCATGCCTAAGCGCGTGTGTTTTTGGGACGAATTTGGATTAGGTAATAGCAATATGTCGACTGAATAATGAGTCTCGCGTGATCTGTTAACTTAGAGATGGACTTCGTGGCAAACACACATGTTGGACCGCCTGTTGTGACATAGGCATCGACTGGTTCCAGCATGTCTAGCGAAAACATGTTTACAGGGTCCAGCGGCTAGCACGGGCCAGCGCCTGTGGGCCGGGGAGCTGTGACGTGGACCACAGGAGTGGGCGCCGGCTGGAACACAAACAAGTCGCCCCAGCCGGCCAGGGGCAGCCTCCTCTCCTGGCGACGATTTGAACTAAGTCAGTTGGAGTCTGGACCTAGTGGCGAGCGCACTGGGTGTTGCTGCGATCTCTAGGATGTGTACTAAGTCTGTTGGAGAACACGTGATGACTGTACTGCTTGAAATAAACACTTCAGTCCTTTTTCCTTTCCCTGCAAAATCAGAGGATGTGACTTACGTTAGTACAAGTGCAGTTTATTATTTGACGCGATTTTGATAGGTTAGCAGTGAAAAAAGATAAGTGACAGTCAAAGTTCGTATGATGTGGACTATTTCATTCATGTGATCGATTATGGTGTTGGAATTTGAACTTGTTACAGATTTTTTGTTATGGATGTAACGCAAATGGCTTTCTTCCCACCGAAATCGGACATCCTGAATAAGTAATAAATGACATTATTGTGTTGGAATTTGAATTTGGCGCAATTTTCTAGTGGAGGTAGGCCAATAATAATAATAAATGATAATGAATAGCAATGAATAATAATACAGACAAGTACAGTGTTTGCAGCCATTATTGTGTTGGAATTTGAATTTGGTGCAAATTTTTTGTGGAGGGTTACGTTAGTGGAGGTAGCCCAGTTGCCTTCCTTCCCACCAAAATCCGCCATCTTGAATGACTTCACAGCGGCGTTCCCTGGTGGCAGGGGTATGAACTAACATAGTTGGACTCCAGACCTTGTAGTAACACATGTCATTGTATAAATAATAATAATAATAAATGATAATGAATGATAATAAATGATAATGAATAATAATAATGAATAATAATAAAGAAAAGTACGGTTATGCAGGCATTATCCTGTTGGAATTTGGATTGGCGCCAATTTTTTTTGGAGGGTTATGTTGGTTAACGTAGCCCCATTTTCCACCAAAATTCAAATTTCCCGACATTTTTCTGGGGGTTAGGTTAGTGGAGGTAGCCCAATTGCCCTATTTTTCCGCCAAAATCCGCCTTCTTGGATGACGTCATGCGCTGTTGTCAAGTCCACATGGCCCCATCTTGAATAAATTTGGCAACAATGCAGAGTGGCGTCGTACGAAGGTTGTCTGACTACTGCGCTTGTCGTTCCTGGGAGTGGCTTTGTGAGGTGTTGCTGGTGTC
This sequence comes from Schistocerca americana, assembly GCF_021461395.2. NCBI lineage: Eukaryota > Metazoa > Arthropoda > Insecta > Orthoptera > Acrididae > Schistocerca > Schistocerca americana. The sequence goes on along the minus strand of NC_060120.1, from coordinate 97,427,903 downwards.
TTTTGCTGTAGTGTGGGCCTAGGTATCACTGAAATGGACAGTTGATTGATCTCTTATTTGTCGCATTTGGTGATGGAGGACAGGGGCGTCGAGTCGGTAAGGCATCAGTGGGTAACAGGTAAGCTGGCCTGACCCTATTGTGTGACCCTGTCATAGGTTTACTATTTATGAGAGTTGTGTAGAATTTTCGTTACACTTTAAAACTTGGTGAGATCCAGATAAGGCAGCTGTAGTAGCAAGTGGAATACATCTGTACTTAATATAACTAGTGAACACTTCCTCAAATCCTTATGAATGAAATGCTGGCTTTTGCCGTCGTGGGATGCCTGTGTAGTGCGAAGCTTGAAGATTTGAGTCTAACTTTTTGCAGTAGGAACAGCAGTTCAGGTGTGTAGAGGCACAAAAAACTCTGAAAGAAGCCACAGAATCTCTACATGGACCATCTCAACTGCTGATGTGTTGCTTGTCAGCAGTATGAAGACCATGTAGTTCAGTATTGGATGTGAATTTCTCGACTTCCGTTATCAGATGCAGAATTGTAGGGTAACCCTTAGTAAATCAGACTTGCATTACAAGCAGGAAGGTGCTACTAATCTAGCAGTGTACGTGTGATATGCATGTGAAGGTTTTTTAGGATGGAGAAACTCCCCTCCTCCCTTGTAATAAAAGACGAATTCCCCACCAAAATCGAAGTTGCATTATTCACAGTGTTATCAGAGAATACTCATCACCGCAGTTCAGATAAAGAAAAGGATAACATTACATCAGTAAATTGCTGAATCATCCAAGGAAAGGTCCAGAATTCGCATTGCGTATTGAACGTTATACTACCCATATAGTATCAGGAACAGAAAGTTGGTTGAAACCAAAAGTGAACAGTAACAAAATCCTAATTTCAGATTGGAATATTTATATAAGGATAGATTAGTCGCCAGTGATTGTCACATATTTATTGCAGCAAAGAACTCGATAATATCTGGCGAGGTATTCACGTTTCCGAATGTGAATTAATCTGAGTGAAGTGAAACATCAAAGATTGCAGAAAATGGTAACTGGATGCTTTTGCAGACCACCTGGGTCAGGGGCTGTAGCGTAGAGTGCTTCAGAAAGAACTTGCAGAAAAGTGTTAATAACTTTCCTTGCTGCTCTATTGCAGGGTGACTTCAACTTGCCAGGTGTAGATTGGAAGAGTCATGCTATCAAAACTGGTGCCAGACACAGGGATTCATGTGACATTATTCCGAATTTCTTGTCTGAAAACTACTTCGAGCAGATATTTAGAGAACTAATTCTTGAAGGTAACGTCTTAGACGTCCTAGCAACAAATGGATCAGAATTTACCGAATAGGTTAACGTAGATGAAAGTAACAGTGATCAAAAGCTGTGGTAACAACTATGACTACAGGTATTACAAGGAATGTTAAGAAATGTAGGGCCGCTTGGGATTAGCCGAGCGGTCTAGGGCGCTGCAGTCATGGACTGTGCAGCTCGTCCCGGCGGAGGTTCGAGTCCTCCCTTGGGCATGGGAGTGTGTGTTTGTCCTTAATATAATTTAGATTACGTAGTATGTAAGCTTAGGGACTGATGACCTTAGCAGTTAAGTACCATAAGATTTCACACACATCTGACATCAAGGAACGTTGGAAGATATTTTTGCTTAGCGAGAGGGGTAGGATACAAATTACAGAGTATCTGAATAGTCAGCATCAAATATTCAGTGATGGGAACGTAGATGTAGAGAACAAATGGAAAAAAAATCAAAACCACCGTTCAATGTGCCTTAGACAAGTATGTACCGAACAAGATGTCAGAGATGGGAAAGACGCATTATGGTTTAATACCTATGTTAGATAACAGTTACGTAAACAAAGAGAAGTTCATTATAGAATCAAGAGAAGTCAAGCTGACAAACAAGAGCTGAACGAATCGAAAATGAACATAAGGAAAGCGATGAGAGAAGTGTTCCGTGGACCTGAAAGTAAAATTTTCTCAACCGATCTGAGTAAAAATCCTAAGAGGTTCTGCTCTTATGTAAAACCATAATAGCACCGAAAAGGAAAATAACAGAGGTCAAGTCGAAATAATGAATTCGGTCTTCCAAGATTGTTCCACAGCATAAGATCGTAATACGGTCCGTCCTTGCAATTACTATACGAATATCGAATTGGCAATTATTGAGATAACCGATGGCGGAACAGAAAAGCAACTACAATCGCTTAGTAGTGGAAAGGCATCAGAATCAGATGCTATACCTATATGAGTCTACAAAGATTATACGAAAGAACTTGCAGCAGTGTATCGTAAATTGCTGGAGCCACGAAGGATACCTAGCTATTGGAAAAAAAACGTGTGTCATTGCCATTTTCAAGAAGGGCCTTAGGACAAATGTACAAAATTATAGGCATACATAGTTGACATTAGTCTGTTGTAGAATCATAGAACATATTTTATGCCAAATATTATGACGTTTCTGATGAACAAAAATCTTGGCAATAAAGATCAATATGGATTCCGCAAACAGAGATCACGTGGAACTCAGTTCGCTCTGTTTCTCCATGAGATTCATTGCGCTGTATACATTGGCGCTCAGATTGTGCCATGTTATTTCACTTCAGAAGGACGTCTGACACCGTCCCGAACTGCTGGTTCGTGAAAAAAATACGAGCTTATCGAGTATCAGACCAGACTTGCGATTTTATTTAAATCTTCCTTGCTGACGGAACTCAATACGTCGCTCTTAACAAAACAAAATCAATTGATATAAAGGTAATTTCCAGTGCACCCGAACGAAGTGTAAATAGAACCTTTACTGTTTACATTGTATATAAATGATCTAACAGAGAGCGTAGGAAGCTCTTTAAGACTGCTCGCAGAGGATGCGATTGTCTATAAGAAAGTAGCAACATAGAAGACAGTATAAACTTGCAGAATGATCTGCAGATGGCTAATGAATGGTGTAGACTTCGGCACTTGAACCTGAACGTAAATAGATGTAACATATTATGCATACACGTGAAATGAAATCCACTATTATATAATTATTCTACTGATTGCAAATTGCTGGAAACAGTATCTACGATATAATTGTCTAGGAGTAGTATTCAGACCGACCTTAAGTGGAATGACCACATAAAACAAGCAGTATGAAAAGCGGATACCAGACTGAGATTCATCCAGGAAGATGGTAGCTTATAAGCAGCTTTTCGACCGATCCTTGAGTATTGTTCATCAATCTGGGATTTACCAGGTAGAGCTGATAGTAGAGGTGAGAAGATCCAACGAAGAACGTTGCGTTTCTCCACTGGACCGTTTAGCTGGCGTGAGAGAGTTGCAGAGATGTTCAACAAACTCTAGAGGCAGACGTAACAAGGAAACCATTGTGCATCACGGAGAGGTTTAACACTGAAATTCCGAGAGAACACTGAAAGAGTCGGACAACATATTATTTCTTTCCACATACATCTCGCGAGACGACAACGGCGAGAAAATTCGAGAAATTAGAGGTAATGCAAATGGTTACCAACAACCATTCTTCCCATGCGCCATTCGTGCGTGGGACATGGTAGGGCTGATCAGTTAGTGGTACCAGAAATGCCCTCCGCCACACAACGTTAAGTGGATTGCGGATTATGATGTCAATGTAGTATTAGCGGCACTGCAGCTGTCAAGGTTGTGTCGTGGCACATAAGCACTACTTAGAGCGCCCTTTGCTGTAGTCATTAGTTTTCCGATTCTGTTGGAAACTACATAATTTAGGGACTTTGAGAAAAAGGGCAGTCTTATACTTCCATCTTTGGTCTCTTGTGACCAGTACCAGGCTGCCGAACGTAGTGATCTGTGTGGCAAGGAATGTCCTGGCAGCTGTTTCTGCAAAAATATCCATCATTCGAGTACCTTCTGCCCAGTGGGTGTACCAGCCAAATGCTGTGAAGGTTTGTCTGATCCCTTCACATGAAGCCAGAGAGTCCGCCAAGTCGATGCAGAAATGTGAGAAATTCTGTAATTGGACTTTTTGTCTGTTATAGTGTGTGCCGACTTTGTCTGTCTGGCATACTAAACACAATTCCACCAGCAACGGGCTTTTTTTCGTGCTTGATCAAACATACTTGTCCTTAATAAGCTTAATTGTGGTGCTAGCTCTGTGGTGTAGTGTACAAGGCTGTGCATTCATTCAATCATTTCCTTGTGAAAAACAGCAGGTATGAATGTCTTAGGTGAATATCTAGAAGCATTGCAACCCAAAGATATTTTGGATCCTGCTAGGGGCACTTTCTTAAGCTGCATTTCGTTGTCTGCACTCGCAACTATTTCTTGAACCTGCATACCGGTTGCTTGTGTTGCAGTGGATTTATCAAAATCAGTAGTAAGTGAAATTGCATGTAGCCTCTAAAAATAGTCAGCAACTCTGTTATTTTTCCTTTTTATGAGTCTCAGAAACTGTAAAGAACGTACTGACAAATTCCAGTTGTCACAATCACAGAGGGGGGAAAATTTTCCTTAGGTGTTTTGAAAACAAAAATTATGGGTTTGTGACCAGTGTACATTGCAAATGGCCCTGCTTCCACATATGGGTGGAAATGCCATATAGCCTTGTAGTAGCAGTAGTAGTAGTAGTAGTAGTAGTAGTAGTAACTTTATTCCTCTATAGATCTCTTTTTACAAGGATATAGTACACATTTAGACCAATTTAAGTAAGCTAATCCGTATACACATACATTTACAGACTTCTAGTTAGAGACAATCATTAGATTTACTCCTGGTGTACGGTACGTTTTTTTAAAATAACTGATTAAATAATGTAATGCCACACTGTTCACTCATATCTCACTATCAGTCAGTCTGGGCCATTTTCTGTACCGCAACTTCCCATTTGCTACCCTGAAAAACTGAGTCAGCATCCCTCCATAATGAATGAGATGTTGAGCTCAGAAAGAGGAAGAGGTATTAGTATTGTGCTATGCATAGCTTGGGTGTAAGTATTTCTAGAAAGGAAAAAAGAAGGAAAAAAAATAAAGTGAATGTTTTATGTGGAGTGTTGGATGTTGTGTAAACAATATTATTATTTATTTGTTTCATCTAAGTAATCCTTCAATGTATAAAATGTATTGCATAATAGGTACTTTTTAGCTGCCATTTTAAATAAGTGTATTTTTGCAATTTCTTTCATCTCTTTTGGTAATTTATTGTACAGTTTTATTTGTTGGTAGAAAATGCTGTTTTGAGTTTTATGTTTGTGTACATCATGAGAAACTCGCAATCATAAGCAGGCTACCTGGTCTGAGTGTCAGTGAGCTTATGCCAGCCGCGGTTCTAGGCGTATCAGTCCGGAACCGCGCGACTGCTATGGTAGCAGGTTCGACTCCTGCCTCGGGTATGGATGTGTGTGATGTCCTTAGGTTAGTTAGGTTTAAGTAGTTCTAACTTCTAGGGGACTGATGACCTCAGATGTTAAGTCCCATAGTGCTCAGAGTCATTTAAACCATTTGAACCATCAGTGAGCTTACGAGAAAAAAATATCCGGGTGTTGCCACGCTCATTAACCTTTTGCTTGAATGGTGCACCGATTCCCAGTTGACTATCGTCCACAATCCTACCAAAGGGAGCCGCGAGCATTATATGTGCCAAAAGAAGCACTTTGGATTGCTTCTGTAGTCCACATCAGTGGGTGGTGACTAAAGCTTTTGTGGCCTGGCGAAGATGGTGTAGGGATACCCTCATTGCAGCTGCTCCCAGCCAGTGTCGCCGATAAAAATTGACCATTCTTCAGAATCTTCTTAGCTGTTGAAAGATGGTAGTATGGGGCATGTTTTGTGTGGTATCGACCTATTCCTTATGGGGACAGGTGATTTCTGCAGAAACTGTGTGAACTAACAAGGAACCCCTTAAGTACGAGGTCGCAAATTCAATATTTAGTAAGACTAATTTGAAAGTGTTGTGTTAAAAATTATGACAGGAAAATATTAGCTGCTAATGACAACCATGTGCATCAGGAAAGCAACAGAAAATGAGTGTCGAGGAGGTGCAGAGATCAACCTTCTACGGAATGTACATACCAGTCTTCACAAACTGGACATCATCGACATTCAAGAAGCGTTCAAAACAAACCATAAACTTGCACCGTGAACATGGAATGAAAAATGACACGCCACAGTGATTACAAAGGTTCGCACCATCATGATCGAAGGCGAACTCCTTGGGAGTTACAAACTACGCATGTGTTCAGCTAGGTATTCACTCGTAAAGAATGCTTATAGAATCATATTGGTGTAGTGGGGTGATGAGAACTGTTGGAATGTGATGGCATGCAGTCGAATGTGAAGCAGTCTGTCGTGAAGTTTATCGTGAAATTGGTCATCCTTGAAGAAAAAGCTGCAGATAGTGCTATAATATGTTTGTAGGTATGGAAAAACAAACATCTATAGGCTGAAATTGTCCAGTGGTTCCAAGTGGTATGACCTACAATGTCATACACGTTTTAGGATGGATAGTTTGCTCTAAGGGAGTGTGATTTTTATATGCTGACTACGAATCAAGCAAAAGTAAGTTATTTTGACCAGCTATTGGCAAAAAGTAGTGCTCATACGATAGCTGTAGTTCTACTACGCCAATTTTCCCACTCTTGCTTGCTGCGACATAAATATTCCCTACTGTCCTTGCAAGATAACGCACACAATAAAGATCTGTAGGGGATAGAACACCTTCAACTTCTTGCAGCACAATAAACAACTTTCTATCAAATTTATCATCCAGATTAACATTCAGTGTAAATGTTTGCGAATTCATTAAGGCATTTATGTTAGTTGATCTTGATACAGCTGTCTTGCTATCTCTAATTTCCAGAGTTCCTTTCATTTGCATTTCCTCTTCAAATCCCGACTAGTCGGAGTTAAAAACAAGTCTGTTTATCTCATCTATAAATTTTAGGGCCGATTCCATAATTTGCTGTACATCGTCAGGTTGCTGCTTTGTTTTGTCTATCGATTCTGTAGCACTGTTTGAAGTTACGCAACCATCCTCTGCTTCCCTTGTAACCATTGTATTCTATGTTGTGTGCAATTTGATGAGGATAATGTAGTAGATCACTATCATACTTTACCTGTAGCGCGCAAACACTATTTTTTGTAAAAGTGCTCCTTTTCCTCCCTCGAATATTCGTTGCTTTTCTTATGCACTGCACGGCCATATTGCTGTGGACTTATTCGAAATCTGTGCATAATTGTTATTTATTATGCTGTCTATGGTCCTCCACGTATGTAATTAAGTTTAGTACCAGTTTCTTGGACAACAATTATCCTTTACTACTTTTTACTGGAAACGGCATTTGTGACTACCTGTCTGACAAGGATGATGAACTACATGGCTCAACACCTGTTTCAATATTTCACTTGTTAAACATGTATCGTGATCATTATATTTCTCATGTACACTTCTGCACTATCTAGCGTATGCACCATCATAGTCCAGTGACTCATATTGCAGAAAGCTAGGATTTCATCTGCCACTTCTTTTTCACTCTGCGAAATTCCTTGGGTTACTTTCTGACGAAATGTCAACTGCTGCAACTATTGTTGTAGATATAATGCATTGTTTCCTTTGTTTACACTTGTAACTGCTCTGCTTTTGTATCAGCACCAATAGCACTGTAGCACTGTTGTGCGTTAGTCGTCGAGTAAGCATTTCAACTATGCTCCGTAGCGTCATGCTGTGCTCACCATTGGATGCCCCCAGTCCTGACCCCTGTTGCCATTAGCAGCCAATATTGTAGCCACGCCTACCACAGTAATACTAGTGTATATGCCAACTAGTTCCACAGATGATGAAGAGATTGAAGAAATGTATGATGGGATAAAAGTAATTATTCAGATAGTTAAGTGAGACGAAAATTTAATAGTCATGGAGGACTGGAATTCGATAGCAGGAAAAGGAAGAGAAGGAAAAATATTAGGTGGATATGGACTGGGAGGTAAGGAATGAAAGAGGAAGCTGCATGGTAGAATTCTGTACAGTGTGTAACTTAATCATAGCTAGCACTTGGTTTGAGAATAGTGAAAGAAGGTTGCATATGTGGAAGAGACCTGGCGACATTGAAAGGTTTCAGATAGATTATATAATGGTAAGACAGATTTAGGAACCAGGTTTTAAATTGTAAGACACTTCCAAGGGCAGATGTGGACTCTGACCATAATTTATTGGTTATGAACTGTAGATTACAACTGAAGAAACTGCAAAAAGGTAGGAATTTAAGGAGATTGGATCTGGATAAACTTGAAAGAACCAGAGATTGAAGAGAGTTTCAGAGAGGGCATTAGGGAACGATTGACAAGAACGAGGAAAAGGAATACAGTTGAAGAGGAATGGGTAGCTTTGAGAGATGAAATAGGGAAGGCAGCAGAGTATCAAGCAGGTAAAAAGACGAAGGCTTGGGTAAAAGAAGAGACATTAAATTTAATCGATGAAAGGAAAAATTATAAAAATGCACTAAACGAAGCAGGTGAAAAGGGGTACAAACGTCTCAAAAATGAGACTGACAGGAAGCGCAAAATGGCTAATTAGGGATGGCTAGAGGACAAATGTAAGGCTGTAGAGGCTTATCTCACTAGGGGTAAGATAGAAACTGCTACAGGAAAATTAAAGAGACCTTTGGAGAAAAGAGAACCACTTGTATGAATATCAAAAGCTCAGATGGAAACCCAGTTCTAAGCAAAGAAGGGAAAGCAGAAAGGTGGAAGGAGTATATAGAGGGTCTATACAAGGGCGATGTACTTGAGGACAATATTATGGAAATGGAAGAGAATGTAGATGAAGATGAAATGGGAGATACGATACTGCGTGAAGAGTTTGACAGAGCACTGAAAGACCTGAGTCGAAACAAAGCCCCAGGAGTAGACAACATTGCATTGGATATATTGATAACCTTGGGAGAGCCAGCCATGACAAAACTCTACCATCTGGTGAGCAAGATATATGAGACAGACGAAATACCCTCAGACTTCAAGAAGAGTATAATAATTCCAATTCCAAAGTAAGCAGGTGTTGACAGGTGTGAAAATTAACGAACTATTAGTTTAATAAGTCACAGCTGCAAAATACTAACACAGATTCCTTACAGACGAATGGAAAAACTGGTAGAGGCCGATCTCAGGGAAGATCAGTTTCGATTCCATAGAAATGTTGGAACATGCGAGGCAGTACTAACCTTACGACTTATTTTAGAAGATAGATTAAGGAAAGGGAAACTTACGATTGCAGCATTTGTAGACTTAGAGAAAACTTTTGACAATGTTGACTGGAATACTCTCTTTCAAATTCTGAAGGTGGCAGGGGTAAAATACAGGGAGCGAAAGGCTATATACAATTTGTTCAGAAACGAGATGGCAGTTATAAGTGTTGAGGGCCACGAAAGGGAAGCAGTGGTTGAGAAAGGAGTGAGACAGGATTGTAGCCTATCCTAATGTTATTCAGTCTGTATATTGACCAAGCAATAAAGGAAACAAAAGAAAAATTTGAAGTAGGAAGTAAAATCCATGGAGAAGAAGTAAAATCTTTGAGGTTTGCCGACGACATTGTAATTCTGTCAGAGACAGCAAAGCACCTGGTAGACCAGTTGAACGGAAAGGACAGTGTCTTGAAAGGAGGATATAAGATGAACATCAAGAAAAGCAAAATATGGATAATGGAATGTAATCGAATTAAATCAGATAATGCTGAGGGAATTGGATTAGGAAATGAGACACTTAAAGTAGTAGATGAGTTTTGTTATTTGGGAAGCAAAATAAGTGATGATGCTCGAAGTAGGGAGGATTTAAAATGTAGACTGACAATAGCAAGAAAAGCGTTTCTGAAGAAGATAAGTTTGTTAACTTCGAGTATAGTTTTAAATGTCAGGAAGTCTTTTCTGAAAGTATTCATATGGAGTATAGCCATGTATGGAAGCGAAACATGGACTATAAACAGTTTAGACAAGAAGATAATAGAAGCTTTCGAATTGTGGTGCTACAGAAGAATGTTGAGGATTAGATGGGTCGCTCGTGTAACTATTGAGGAAGTACTGAATAGAACTGGGAAGAAGAGGAATTTGTAGCACAACTTGACTAGAAGAAGGGATCGGTTGGTAGGACACATTCTGAGGCATCAAGAGATCACCAATTTAGTATTGGAGGGAAGCATTGTGGGTAAATTGTAGAGGGAGACCAAGAGAAGATTACACTAAGCAGATTCAGAATAGTTACTCGGAGACGAATAAACTGGCACAGAATAGAGTAGCACAGAGATCTGCATCAAACTATTCTCTGGACTGAAGACCGCAACAACAACATTGAGGTTTCATGGTAGACCATGTGTGGAGCGTTGAATGCTGTAACAATCACTGGCCATTTGCGACCTTGCACTCAAGGGGTTTCTTGTAAGAACTGCACTTGTCGTTTCTGAAACACACAGTTGGTGTCATTTACCACTGAACTGTAGCCTGCTAGCCTACTAAATACAATTATTAAATGTTCACCATGTTTCACTCTGTTCGTGAAACAATAGAACATAATTCTGATAGGTGAAACAAAAAGGAGTTAATGCAAGAATTTGTGTAATCTTTGCCAGGACTGTGCAGTATTTCTCATCCCAAAGGGCATCTGTAGATATTTGAACAGTCCAAAAGGTGTTATTATTGCTGCTTTCAGAACATTGTGTATGCCACTGGAATTTGATGGTAAACTTTCTTAAATTCTGTAATACTGAATATACTGCAGCTGCTCCATCCAATGCATTTTTAAAATCTTTAATACTGGGAATCGTATAGCAGTCTGGTATGGAGCAAGCATTTAGTGAACTGCAATTACTTCATGACCTTCATGCTCCATCTTTCTTTTTAATGGATTGCCATGGTGCCGCTGTTTTAACAGGTGGTGGCAGCTGGTTGACCAGATATGACATAATGCTGTGTCTGCCTTTCCTGATTTTTCAACAACAGCGCACATGTGGCGCTAAAAATCGGATGTTTCTAGATCACCAAGTTGCTCATAGTTTAAAAGCTGCTGAATGTTTTGAATCTGTGATTTGCAGACGCTTTTTAATAAAGTCCTTTTGAGATTCTGGTACTTGTTTTGTACTTGCATGTTTTTAATATTGTCTAACACTAAAACTGATGTACAAGAGTCAGGGACGATTCTAGAAGTCAGTCAAGGGGGGGCGGGGGTGGCCAATAGGGGTGGGGGGAGGGGGTTTGGGGGAATGGAATATCGCTTAATAAAAGAAGAGTTGGGGTCCTCCACCGACAAAGTGGTAAAATTTGGCTTTGCTTAAAGTAGTTTTTGGTAACTGTTTTGGAGTTCAGGGTAAAAAATGTGAATTAATAAATAATAAGACTCCCATTTTAAGTTAAATGATATTTATCAGTTTAGATAGTAAGTTATTTGCCGCCCTTATTCTTTTGTTAAAAATGTGTTTGAAATACATTGCAACCTAAATTGCTACACAATTATTAAAAAAGTGATTGAATCTGTTGGAGTAATATATTCGCTGATTTCTGAAGTCATTTTATCCAGTGTAATATGATGCTCCATTGGGGGGGTGGGAGGATATAGCCCCCATAGCCCCCCCCCCATGCCACCGCATCTGATGAGAGTCTTTAAGTCCACGTCCTTTGTAAGCAACAGGAGCGACTGACAACACATGACAGCTTTTGAATTCAAATGTGTTTGTTGCTGCAGCGGATGTGACAGTGGACAGTGGCAGCTATGAGTCTTCTTGGCATAGTGCTGGGGTGGACGTGCTGGCTGCTGTGAAATACCTATCATCTGATTTAAAGAAAACTATTCAGTGGAAAAAAAATTGATTCTTCTGCATCTTAAAGCTTGACATCTTCGCTCGATAAAGGACTGAAATTTTTTTAGTTATTTGTCATAGTTATTGCACTGCACGAAACTAAGCAAACAACTGCACGAAATTTTCATGAGTTTGTGGAGGTAAAAACACATTGCGTAAACTGTGTGTGTATCTCATTTTAGGCGGTATATTATTGTGTATGAAATGTACCCAAAGTGCCGAAAGTGTATTTAAAGTTGATAGCAAAATGATATTTCTTTTCATTTTCGAGGCACTGGTTTTTATATCTGGCAGATGGGGCGCATCAAGTGCACCCCCATTTCTTCCCTGTGCATCGCAAACCATATAGTCGTAAAAGTCGTCATATTTTATAAATGGTTCCCGATATCGAAACGAGATTTTTTGCAAATGACAGCATGCAAAGAAAAAATTTCTTTTCATATGATTAGCAATGGAACGTCTTGGTCAAATGATTCAGTGGAGCGAAAGCAAATCTCAGTACAAAATTACACAAAGGGTTTTTATCCGAATTTTCGTAGGCAAATGAAGAATGAGAAAGGGACAAACAAGGTATCAAACTGATCAGTGTGAAGTTTAATTTTGCAAACAAATGTATAATTACTTTAAAGTAATTGTGGTAATTAAGAAAAACTTTGTGAGTTTAGGGAAAAATGAAATATTTTACGAACAGCTGCTCCTAGCTACACGAATGAAGAGCAGAAAGTTCATCTTTTCAAGGTCTAGCTGTTTTCGCATAAAAGGTTATGTTTTGTGCTATTTAACTGTCAGAAGGGCTTCCTTCGAAACAAGTTCTAAATCGAGTATATTTCAAGAACATAAGATGCTGGGAAGTCAAATGAGATGTCAGTAAGATAATGCTTTCTGGAGAAAACGTGAAAATAAAAAAATGAAAAGGAAATTAAAATGTTTTGTGAAACGATTTGTCTAAAAGAAATAAAACAGATTAGAGAAACATTTGACTTGCCTTTGAATGAATTTTGATTGAACTTGAGGCACATTTAAAAGAACTTCCAGATTTCATAAAAGCAAAGAAAAAAATACTTGGTGAAAATCTGTATGTACATGCATTAATCATTCATTTTTGTGTTATTTCTCACAGACAGTTTATTACAACTGTTTATGTTTCATCTTTGATTTACACTCTTTTCAAACATACACATATTCACATTTACATGTATGCCTATGGGAGCATTTTAAGATTTCAAAATGTGTAACTGTACCAGTGCATGTTTGCGTATCTCTTAACCAAGGTTCAAGGATGCAAAGCACTGAAACTCCTAGATGATGATCAGGTAGGAACACTTGAAATTCCAATATTTTGCTACTTTGAACTTGATACATTTTTCTGAGCTCTTGGAGACAAAATAACGAAGGCACTGAAAAGCTAAACAGATCATGAGTCAATACTGAATGACAAATACTGAAGAAAAGGGAGATTTCTGTAATGAAATAACTGTTTTGCTTGTGGCAGACTAAAGTTGTTTTGGAGTTTGTATCCAATTTTTTATTTATAGATATGTCTATATATTTCAGGTTTCAGAATAATTGTGCCTGCTTGTCTGCATATTTTGCATAAAAATAATGTCTCCATTTTTAGCTACTGTGTCACACTATCACAGCTGGGGACTTAAACTGCAAACACACGCACTATAGCTCAAGGACACAACTAGAAGCGCCGAACGCTCCTCAGAGAACTAGAATGGGTGCACGACCAAGTTCGTGGCCCTGAAGAATCAACAATATATTCCCACAACATAGGCATGTGGATCTCCTAGGCATCAATATTATGAAGGCATCGCAGAATTTGTGTGAATGGAAGTGGTGCCTGCGCTCTCTTCTCAAATCACTGACTGTTGATGCAGTAAATGATGGAAACCCCAATCGACGAATCCACTGGGACAAGGGAACCTATAATTACATCACTATAGCAATTAACAATGGTGTCACGACTACAGCACAAAGCAAGCAGCATGCAGAGGGAAGGAGACATCAATTGCTACCACCAAAGATTCTGCATACGGGCTGCAAGAAGAACTACCTGCTCAGGGACTGGCTCATAGTCAGGCAGCATTAGTACAAGACATGGGCAGTCAGCTGCAGTGGAAAGTTAAGGTAGCTCTGATCATCCATAGAAACACCATGTGAACAGAGAAGGTGCCAACGCTTGATTCCAACACCTCTACTTGCGACACTGTTGGCTTTTCACGAACATACATCCATGAGTCCGCCGCTCACAACACCTGCAGAAGAAACTTTTACATGTGCAGAAAAGGCAAACACCCTTGCAGATGTATTTGTAGCGAATTTTATACTGATGGATGAGCCCATCAACCCAGTGCATGTTCAGTTCAGGGAGAAAAGGCTCAGGATGCATCAAGCAGCTGAAAACATGAATGACACAGACAACGACTTTATCATCTCGGAAGAAGACGTCCACTAAAGCATCACATGTGTGCTGAACAAGAAAGCACTTGGACACGATAAAGTTACTGCGAAGACGTTTAAGGAACTTCCTCAAGAAGCCATTGAGTATGTAAAAATAACCTTTAGTAACATCATACACCAGAAGGGACATCCATATTTCTGGTAGGTTGCAATTACGGTCGCAGTACCCAAACTGGGCAAGAACAATGCTGTCTGCAGAAGCTATAGGCCAGTTAAGTTAAGGAAGGTTTCTGAATGGCTCTACCTGAAGATCCTTCAACTGCCACTGGTCTGAGAAACTGTTCTGCCCAACGAACAATTTGGTTTATGGGCAGGACATTCAACCACACAGCAATTACTATGTGTTGTTGAAGAGGACATATTGACTTTCAACAGTTTTCCACAGTGTCTGGCACACTGGATCATACACAAACTATTTGCGCATGGGCTGCCAGGACTGTTTGTAAGTTGTTGGCTGACTGCTGACTACCAGGCCGGCCACACTTTTGCCCTCAGAGAAGGTGGCGTTGATGCAACCATCATAGAGGTACAATCAGGTGTACCACAAGGATTATTTATAGGCCCTGTTGTATACAGTGCCTACAAAGCAGACCCACCAACATCTCTTAAAGTCAGCTGATATGTCTACGTCGATGACACTGTGCTAACACCAGACGCTGATAGCCACAGGCAATGGAGCGAAGACTTCAGGACCTAGAGCAGTGGGCAACACATTGCTGCAGTCACTAAGAGGTTCTACTACTCACCAGGAAACGTCTTCCAGCCATAGGGAACGTTACTTTCCATGGTATGGCAATTCAGTGGATAAACGCAGACCTATATCTCGGTATCACAGTTGACTGTCAGTTGACATGGAGGCAACACGTCGACAATGTATGCAAGAAGACTACTGCAGTATTGGAGGCACCATACCCATTGCTCAACGAAAAGTTCTCTCTCTCTCTCTCTCTCTCTCTGTTGAATGCGTCCTACATAGATTGCGCATTTACATACGCCCACTACCGGTTTACGTGAAGATGCAGCGAAGTGTCACATTGACAAGAATCAGCGATGGCAACACAGGCCATTCAAAAGAGTTTTCCTTGCGCATTGGAACTTCCCCTCCTACTGTCTACATGAGTGAGTGGAAGAAAAACTTATGCTCGATAGATATATAGAGCACGCCAAGGAACTCTACAACAAGGGGTGAAGCTCGACCAGTGATTCAATTCGCAACCTTGGGTAGCGGAACAGGTTGCAAGGAGCCCGTTTTTCTACTAGACAAGTAGCCCCACTCTTCCGGAGGTTAGGTCAACGAAAAACTACAGCTCTGAGGCGACACTAAAATAAATAAGACGTCAAGACCACCAGGTATAACTCTGGAGCGAAGATACTGGGCTGCATAGCTACTGTGTAACTTCTTTTGGATTAAAACTGTCTAGACGTCAGTACTGAATTACTATTTTGGCCAGTTCGTGGATTATCCCAGTTTTCACAGAAGACTCTTATCTCTTGTCCACAACCCGTAAAAATCCCTATTATATCTGCTAACTTACTTTGTTTTCTGAGGGAGATATTCAGAAATTCCTGTTCGTAAGTTACCATTACTTGCCATTACGTTGCGTAAAATCGCAGTCACTGATAAACTGGGTTTATGCTGTTTGTAAAACATGTTTTGCATCAAGGGCCTACATAGTGAAAACATGAAAATTAAAATGTACATTACCTGATGCAATACAGTTATTTTAAAACTAGATTACTTCTTTGGCAATTTTGTTATTGGTTATTTTGTGACACAGTCCAGAAGTCGAAGTGCTTTAGCCTTAATAGATGCTACACAAAGTTAACAGGCATTCATTCAAGCCTGCTTTATCAATAATTTCGAATTCTGCGCTGTTCTCCTCGTTTCACCTTACTGCCTTATAACATGATATTGCTTGTAGTGTCGGCTTTGAGTTGGCGTCAGGAGGAGGGGTAAAAGGAAAGATACTCCAAAAAAATGGCGTGAGTGATGGCGTCTAGTATGTGTTTTGTGCCGAGTGGAGTAAGCGGTAGTTAATCAGGGACATGAGACTGAATTCAGTGTAAATATTGAAATAATGTAGGCATTTTAGTTAAGGTGAGAACTACTACTAAATGCTCAGGTACTTGGGGTCATAGTATGTCTCCGAAAGCAATAAGTCCTCTTCTGGAAGAACTAAGAAGGTATATTGCCCGTGTTAACGTGGGTTTGAAGTCATAAGCTCATCAGATAGTGTGTAATTCCACTAATTCGACTAACAAAGATAGTTTTGCTATTACTAAGCAGTGTTTTTAACAAACGGCTAAGAGCCTATATGAGTGCGTGGGACAGATTATTTTGGAGAATACTCGGTTCGTATTGATAATGTACATGTAGAAATACTACATGCTTCTTGTTCCACATACTTATTGCAACATCGATTAAGTGCTGTCCGAACTGCACGAGCTATAAATAATAATTTTAGTCCTGTGAAACAAGTAAAATCCGACAGAACGAAGGTACAACGTAGAGCTTTTGCTTGTAGAGTGCGCTTTGTTTTGATAAGGCCTGGTTGACTTAAAAGGTGAATGCATATGGTGAAATACACGCATGTAATAGGGTTGATAGCCGTACCGTACTGTAGCATTTAAATTTAAGGCTTTTTTTAAAGTGAATGTAGTTGATTGATAATTACTTGTCTACGCGCACAAGTGAGCTGGATTTCGAGAAAGTGTAAGATTTGTTGGAGTTTGTTTATTCTTGAAAAATAATGAACATGTATTTAGAATATTTAGACACTTCACACGTGATAGTAAGTACAGTACGTTGACAAAATAGTTGAAGGCTTTAGATATAGGGAAATTACGTCTGATGACCATGTTTTCGCCACGAACTATTTATATTACGCAGAACTTTAGCTTCCGACTCGTTTAGCATGACCACCACTCGTTTGGAACGTGGGTATTTCCTTGTAACAAATTGAAACAGTATTTTCAGTGAATAGAAGAATGATTTATTAATTGCATGTTTGACTGACTGTTTTTAGTGGAAAATTTGTATCCAGAATAAGTTTGTGCATTGTGTGCTCCGTTAAAAAATGCCATTTTGTGTTGCTGTGTTTTATATGGGAAAAGTGTAATAGTGGTTTACTTTGGGGGTGCATAATGGAGCTGTTTTTAACAAAACTCTGGTTTCATTATTGTGTGGCATTGTTTGAAATATAGTGACATGCTATCGCTGTTTGATGACCCACTTCTTACATATCATTGGAACTTTTAGCTGTGGGAGGTTTCGTTTAGGCCTACATACTGTGAGAGGATGAGCCCTTTTTTCCTATGCTGAAAAAAAAAAAAATAAATAAATAATTATCTGCATTAAAGTTAAGTGATTACATAACTCATCTGACTTTGCAAGATGCATAAGAGCCAGTGTTATTATTCTAGATGCTATTCAACAAACATTATTTTGTAATCTTATTGGTGGTTGTTGTTGTTTTTGTTTTGATTATGGCAATTGTTTCCAGCTGTTTCACTTACGTTGCTCACAACACATACACAGTATCACTGAATGTTAACTGAGCAGTTTTGTTTGCAGCATTGGAAAGGATTCATACTTTAATAGCATGTATAGTAAAACTTCCAGAGTGGAGTCGTGATATATAGTGGGATCAGCAGTAAATCCTGTGTCTAATAATATTGTCATCAAATGGATGTAGGCCTAAAACCCAACTCTTCCTCCTTTCTGTTTTAAACCTGTATCTTGTGTCATTACCCAGGAATGCTGTAATGTAATTATTTTAGATTGTCAGTTCGTAGGAATTATCAGTTGGACGAATATTAACCCAGGATAACTTGCAGCTTGGCTTATGTTTACAGTTGGGCAGGGTGAACCTAACAATATTGTGTGCCAATTTTCACTTGGGGTGTAATGGTGGTGGCCTGTGGCATCGTACGTGTGCAAACAGAGACAGAACACAATAGTCACAGTACCTATATTGCCTTGTAGTGCCAGATTGATCTGTAGAGTAACTGAAGATATAGCTTAGCTGAAGGCATAGTTTAGATTGGAAGGTAACAGTTCGGTTGCGAGTTGGCAATGCAAATTAATGTGATATCATGAAATCAGATGTGTATAATTCCTGACAGGCCACTGAAGTGGTTTATGCATGTTATTTTGATAATGTGAGAGTGGACACGAGATATTAAGTTGATTATTTCCTGTTAATCTCTTCTTGGAAACAGTGGATTGGAGAGGTACCTAAGGAAGATGATCCTCTTATTTTACCTGCATATTGCTCACAGTATTGTGTTCTTGCCATAGTCCTAAGTTCTCAAACTTCAAACAGTCATTGTTCTAATCTGTTGGCTGTAGCTCTGTTTTTCAATGAGAGAGGGCTGCACCAGCAGTAACTGTATGAATAGAATGCATTTTGCTGTATAGACCCATTAGCGGTTGGCATCTAATGGCTGTTATCCCATTATATTGCTATTTGGAGGATAGCTGGGTAGTAGAAATGACATTTTGACAACATGTGTGTTTGCAGTTTCAAGCTGAGAGAAAGGCTGAAGATAGGCAGTTCCATAACAAAATGCAACAGTTAGTGAAGAAACCATTCTCCCTCTTGCCAGAGGGCTACTCTGTATAATCCAGTATGGTGTCACTTTGGAAGCAGTTTGTTTGTGCTTGTGCACCAAATTGGTCCAGTTTTCCTTATTAGCATTAATGGCTTCGGAATGACATTCTCTAAGAGAGACTTGCCAAGGGTAGACCAGTGTGGAAACTACTCTCCATTCAGCTTGAATATCTACATCATTTAAATATGAAATTAATCAAATATATGCAAATTAACACACATCTAATCATTTTTATGAAAAATTCAGATTGCCTTATTGCTAGTTACATATCACTCGCTGACTCCACATTTTCAATGCAAGTATGAATTCTTGATTATAGATATTTTGTGAAAGATTGTTTAAATTAAAAAAAATCACAAATTTATTAATACTCTTTTATAAAATATTAATAACTAAGAATAATAAAAACTTTAATTTTGCTTACGGTATTTAGTTAGAAACAAGATGATGTGCATATTTATTAAAAATGATTAGGTATGTATTAATTAGCATATATTTGATAAATTTCATATGTGAATGGCGTGTTGTTATACAAATTGAACAAAAAATAAATAAAACGAATGAAAAAATCTATATATCAGAACGTAAACCAGCGATCCATTGATAACCCTGTGCTACGGAGTGAGCCTCATGGCCAATTGTGAAAGTTGCGTTTACTTTGGTGAATTAACACTCCCTGGAAAATTTAAAAATTGACTTTCTTGAGAAATTTTGAGTTGCATTGAACTGCTTTGGGAAAGTGATATGTGAGTTCTGAAATTCACAAGTTAAATACAAAAAATTACAGAAAGCTGATTGTCGGGTTCTCTCTCTGCCACGAAAACAATAAAAAGGCAATTTAAACACAAAACTTATACACTTTGCAGCTAGTTGGCATAGATAGCTCTTTCCTCTGACTTTAGGATTGCACACACGCATGCGGGCACCTACTTTTGGAGCACAATACAGAATGAATGCTGCAATACTTAACTATAAACTATTGTCAAAATATTTGCTTTACATGTCTGTATTTGTTTCCTGGTTTGTCTAACTTATTTTTGTATTTTACAATTTTTTGAAAGTGGGTAGACCTCTTGATCATGGTAGTATGGTGTGCCTCATATTTGTCAGCTCTGAAGGCTCTTAAAAATCAATCTCCCAGCGAACATGATGTTCAGTTTGTGATGGAATGTAGTATGAATGCTCAATTTCTTAATTACAAAACATTCTTTAAGTAATGGAAAGGAAATCACTTGTATACTACTTTGACTCTACTCCTATTCGGTGCTATTAGGATTTAATCTAGAAAACAATGCAACTATTGTTATGTGTATGTAGCCACATGTAGCACATATCTTTCTGTTGAAGACTGAGCTGTAGCATTGTGATGCTGCGTAGGTTTATGTATCTTGGCTACGGCATGTTACCTTGGATGGGCAGTTGCCAGATGTAAGTAATAACTTCAGGTGTGCCACAGGGAAGTGTGTTGGGACCCTTGCAATACATGTTGTACTTCAATGACTTTGTGGACCAGATTTTTTGCAGATGATGCAGTTAGCTATAATGAACAACTGTTTGAAAGAAGCTGCATGAATATTCAGTCAGGTCTTGATAAGATTTCAAAGTGGTGCAAACAAGACAACTGGCTTTAAATGTTCAGAAATGTAAAATTGTGCACTTCACAAATTGAATAAACATAGTATTGTATGTCTATATCAATAGTTACTTTTGCAAAGAGTTCATACAAATAACTGGGCTAACAGTTAACAGTGATATGAAATGGAATAGTCACATAGGCTCAGTTGTGAGTAAAGCAGGTAGTAGACTTCAGTTTATTCGTAGAATACTAGGGAAATGCAATCAATTTATGAAGGAGATTGCTTACTAATCACTCGTGCGATGCATCATAGATTATTACTGAGGGACCACACCAGATAGGACTGACGAGTGATATTGAACATATACAGATGATGGCAACACAAATGGTCACATATTTGCTTAGCCTGTGTAGCGTAACTTAGAGATACTGGAGAAACTGTACTAGCAGTTTCTTCAAGATAGATGTAAACTGCCCCAAGAAACCTACTTACAAATTTCAAGAACCAGCTTTAAATGATGACTCTATGAATATTGTAAAACTCGCTAGATATCGCTCACATAGGGACCGTGAAGATAAGATCAGATTAATTACAACACACACAGAGACATTTAAACAATCATTCTTCTCATTCTACATACATGAACGGACTGGGAAGAAACTCTAATAACTGGTACAGTGGACAAACCCTGTGCAGTGCACTTCAGTCGTTTGCAGAGTATAGAAGTAGATGTAGAAGACTGGTAGAATACTGTAGTCTGGATAACAAGGTCCAGTAGACACACACAGTAAAGTTTTCTGGTGTTCAAGCAACATTAAATTTTAAAATATTCTTTGAAGAGCAGTATCCTGTTTAGTATTACCCCAAAGTGTAATGAATGACACTGCAGATTTTTTTCCCTCACCAGATGCACATTTTGCTTTCATTTTATTATATTGCGGCTTGTTCATTCCTGAATACTGATCAATGTACCTGGTGCCTAATTGTGATGTAGTTCTTTGTTGTTATAAAGACATCATGTGAGAAGTTGTTCACTCATTTTGACAGCTACTAGACATATGTCCTCCTTGTGGCAGTTTGAAAGAATACAAACTGCATGGTTAAAACTTTGTTGTATTGTTATTCATAATTAGTATTCTACAGAAGAGATTTATTGGTGTTACTGTTTATGTACTTGTTTATCCTTTAGAAGAAAAATGAAATGTTAAATAGCTGTTGTAGTGGATGTATCTCTTGTAAGAGAAAGATAATTAAAAGTAGCTTCAAGAATGCCCAAGGGAAGTGGGTAGGATACTGGGTAAATGCTGTCAGGCTACAAATGAGGGATTGTAAGCAGTCTATTACAAAACACCTGTGCAACACATCCTAGAATACTGACAAAGTTTATGGGACCCCTAACAGATAGGGCTAAGAGGGGGGGGGGGGGTATTGAACATATGCAAAGAAAGACATCACCATTGATTATAACAGGGTATCCAATCCATGGGCCGCATGCATCCCAAAGCAAATAGCAGTGTGGCCCAAGAAGGAAGTATCACATGATCAAAATAAATAAAATAAAAAAAAAAAAAAATCCATACAAATCCATTTATGTAAAGCTATGATAAATTGAATATTTTCAATTTGAATCGCCTGCCACTTGATTCTCTCATTTGCCCAATTTTTTTTCCCCAGTAGTTATTGTTAGTTAGTGTTAAGCTTTTTAGTGCAGCCCAAAATTCTCATCTTCTTCCAGTCTGACCCAAGTAAGCTAAAAGGTTCGACACGTGGATTATATGATTGTTTGACCCATGGGAGAACATGACAGAAATGCCGATGAATCTGAAAATGGTAGATGCTTGCACATAGATACCAATTATTCCACAAAAGCCTACTTACAGAGTTCAAGAATCAGTATTAAGTGAGGAATCTAGGAATATAGTACAGCCCCCTATGTATTGCTCCTCTAGGGGCTGCAGAGTCAAGATTGGACTGATTACAGTGTGTGTGAGTCCTTTAAGCAGTCATTGTTCCCGTGGTCTATATGTGAATAGAATGGAAAGAAACCTTGACAAGTTGTACATTGGGGAATACTGTCTGTGCTTGTCAGTGGCTTGTAGAGTATAAATGTAGATTATCCAAATTTGCTCTCTCTCTGTCAAATTAAATAATACCATTAGTGAGTTCTAGTGTTCCCATTTCCTTTACTTATGGTGTTGGTCGTTATGAAATTTTCAAGTATTCATGAAACTCATCTTTATTTCCTGTTTGTTTCAGGCTGCAGGAGTATGACTTGCTCAGCAATGGAAAGGAGCAGCAGGTAATTCCTGAATGTATGGTGACACAAATGATCCGTGTGATGGCCCGCAGACGAAAAGCGGCAGTGAGAAGGAGAAAAACGAAGTCAGTAAAGTTATCATCAACAAAAAACAAGAAGAAACTAAACGGACTGTCAGAACACAAACTCAATGGTATCTTAAGTCACCGGATTTCAGACACGAGAGAAGATAAAAATACAAACATGTGTTGTGGAGATTTGCAACCTGCTAATGCTACTGACACTCTGCACCAATCTCCACCTGCTGCAATTCATCCTGTTCAGCCTGTTTCATCCATCCACAAGAAATTTGGCAAGTTTCGTTGCCTACAGGAAGTTATTGAAAATGAAATTATGTCTCCTGAGGGTTCAGATGTCTCGAAAGAAGTCATAGAAACTAGTCAGGATTTAGAGCCTCTGAATGAAGTAGTAATTGAACAACAGGAGGAATTGGACATCAGTAATGCTGAGCAAGTTGTGTGGACAGATGAATATGTGGAGGACATGATTGTTTGCGAAGGTGTAGAAATAGAAGTGGGAGATACAAGAAGCCAGGATGATCAAGAATTAGACTATGAAGACAGTAGGGAGTGTGAAGCAGACCAGGTCTCAGTGGTAAAAGGTAGTTACTGCCATGACTGTGGCAGAGGAGCTGAAATAGAGGAGTGTAAGTGTGTTACAGTTGACAAATTAAGTGCCAACTCTAATTATGTTAATACAAGTAATTGTAGAACCAACCAAATAAATTATGTGAGAACAACCAATGAAAATACTAATGTACATAGTGAACAAATTGTGAAGTGTTTTGATGGCTGTGGCGAGGAAAGTGACATTGGAAACCAGAACATTATTGAAGATTGTATTACGTATGAAGTCGGTGACAATTTAGAAACTACAGCAAATGATGAAACAGTTGTTAGTGAAGAGTTTGTTGTAGAACTACCAGTTCCTCAAGATCAAGTGCTTTGTGAAACTGACAGTCAGAGTGATATTTCAACTTTTAAAACTGAAGTACGCAACACTGATACAGATTTAATAAGCAGTGTTATGCCTGTGTCATCGGGGAGTATTGAAGACTTACCAGTTGCAGAAGAGGAGCACCATGCACTAGAAGGCTGTGATAGTGTCCATAAGGAATATTTGAGCTGCCAGAGTCCCAGATCTTCTCTGTTTGGAGAGAGAATCATGGGCGAAGAAACCAAAGATGAGATACACAACTTTTCTATAGAAAATATAGTGCCATGTGTCAATGAAGTGACTGTTATCACTGAGGGTACTGATCAAAGCTGTGAAGATTCTGGAAGCCTTGATATCAATGAAGCTCCTTGCTTCACAGCCAGTGCATGCGCAAATGAAAAAAATTGTCGAACAGAGGAGGTACCTGAAAGAAAACCAAAGTCAGTCAGTTCTAGAAGCCGTAGTGGCAGTACAGACACAACAGGATCTGAAAGCAGTTCAAACTGTAGTATAGGTGTGAGAAGAAGCAATCGCATTCGTTCCATAGGCTTGTCGAGACAAAAATCGCGCTCTAAGAGTGATTTACCAAGCTCTCCTAAGTGTGTTGCAAGGGAAACCTCTGATGGAAAACATGTTGGGGCACCAGAACTTGTGTGTCCACCAGTCAGCAATGATTCCATACAGAAAGACAGTCTCAGTCATCCAGTTTCCATGTGTACTTTCCCAGCTGTTCCACAATCTACAATATCTGCATTTGATCTCGACAGCAGCAAACCGGTGAAAGTGAAATCACGATGGCGACGATCAAGTGAACTTGAAATGGGGGGAAACCGTAGTGGTGACAGTGATGTGGTGGTTGGAGCACAGTCAGTATGTGTTTCAGGAATGACAGATACACCTTGTAATACATCGAACAATGCACCCAGTTTTCCAGCGAATGAGAACATGTTGGATGTAGTGTCAACTAAGAAGGAAGTCCGTAATGAGAGAAAGGAAAGAGAAGAGAGAGAAATGGAGGAGAGACTTCGCAATTACATTACATTGTATGAGAACGAGTATCTTACAGAAAGGTGGGTGTATATGATACAGACTGATTGTTGTAGGATTTAAATAAAATTTGTATTGCATGTGGTTCATGGTTGAATGATCTTTCATTGATGTTTTGGAGCATGCCGGTTTAAGTAAATGTATTGAAGGGTCATATCAGGCCATCTTCATGTTGATCAGGTCTCTGCTTTTGTTTCCAGACATAGAGCGTTCGTTATGTTTTAAATATACTGGATTCAGTATAACAGAAGGTTCCACAGACATTTTGTTTTTGGGTGTTATTCCGTCCTGTAATGTTGTTCACGTATTTATGAATTTTATTAGCCTATTAAATCAATGCTTAAAGCCAGTAGGGGTTCGCCCCCCCCCCCCCCCCCCCCCCCCCTCCCCTCCGTCATGCTTTGCCTATTGGCAAGAGGTTCCATGCCCATATGGTACAGGAATGAAGCATTTTGTATAAATTGTCCTACTGCGTGCATTATTTGTCAAAAATTAATTGAACTTTCAGTTGTTAACAATAGACCTTCAGTTCTTATAAAATATGAGTGTATATATCATTATAAATTAAGTCTGTGTGACATGTGTCGCTGAAACAAGTCCTGCTCTGTGTAGCTTGATAACAAAATAATAGCACTGTGAGCTGATTGGACAGTTTGTAGATCCTGTTTTCATCAGCCATTGTCACTTTCCAATGAAGATCTTTACAGTGTGTCTGCACAGATATCCCTGCACTTACCCGATGAGTATATGTTTGGATTACCAGCAGTGCAGATGCTTGTTGTGCCCATGTATTAGAGTTGTAGGCTTAAGAGGTTTACATTCATTTATATACTTTTGTTTTATAGAACACTGGAGAATCTTTAGAAATGTGGTAAGAGTTACATGTAAACTAGCAACCCGCCCTGGCTTCGCACAGGTAGCACCAAATATCTGTGGTTGGACAACTTGTCTGGCATTGTGGTAATAAATTATGTATGTAAACCTTACCCTTTAAACAGTCTATCTGTTGCTGAAGACCATATCACATTCCTTACAGTAGTTTCTAAGTTTAACCTACATATACGGACAGAAAAACGTTTCGGGTGGACTTTTAACTTCTGGTGTGATGTATTTAGATATACTGAAGGGAGCACTCTGCATAAGTTCTTTCTCTCTTTTTTAGGTAACAGGTTGCTATACTCTTATTTTAGTTCTTACAAGATCTATAAACATAATATAATTAGAAGACAAGCCACCACTGCTTTCCTAGATTTCCTTAGTAATTTCTGTTTTTTGCTACTGCTTGTGTGATGTATAAATAAATGAACACACTATTTGCTGGAGAAGCAGTTGCAGCAATTGGTTGCTATTTATGCTTTCAAATTTGCTTTGTTACGCATAATCAATTTCTTGTGCTTCCACATTGTCTTGGGAAAGTACAAATTTAGGTTTTTAACGTTCATCAAGTGCATAAGAGCCATTATGTTTATTTCTTTATTCATATCTTGTTTCTTCTTGTCAGCATATCTCTGTAATTTGTACCAGAATGCATTGTATTTACAATTTCTGTGTTTGATAGGGCTGCAAATGAAGCTGCAGCACATGCATTGGTGAATAACAACTGATAGATAAAACATATTTTTTAACATTATCATCATATGTGTTATTATTGATGGGCCAAACAATGGAAAATTGAAGTTGAAATATCAGCATTATTATGTAAAGGATAGATTGCTACTCAATACAGTTACACATTGAGCTTTCTGTTGAAGCCTCCTTCAGAAAAGAAAGCGCACACAAATTCACATAACTAAACATGCCTCATGCACACACAAATGGCTTTCTCCGGCTAAATATTAAGCATAGCTGGCTGGAGATCATGATCATGTGTGCATGTGGTGTATTGTCTTTTCTTTTCTGAAGAAGGCTTTGGGCCGAAAGCTCAATGTGTAATGGAGTTTTTATTGTGCCTGTCTGCAACTCAGTGTCACCTCTTTATGGTGAGTAGTGGTCTATTCTTTTCATAATGTTGATAGGTCATGTTTATTTGTGCGTAGTATTTCTGTTATATCCACTAATGCAACAGATATACCTTAAGGTAGAAAGCACATGTGAATACATATTTCGCTTAAAATGCGCTGCAGCCAATTATCTTTTTTAACAGCTATCAAGATAGTAAATACAGTTTGTACATACAGTTAAAAAGAAGAGTTTTGTTTCGTTTGACTGAACAGCATCAGCGAGTGGTGTGTGTGACTGAAACAGGTCTTTGCACCCTTAAATTGTTTAGAAGCTTTTAAGGTAGGGAATAGTTTACATGTGAGTTTGGCAGCAGCATGCAAAAATGGGTCGTCTCTATAGTAAGTACTAATCTTAACTGCTGACACACAGTTCACATTTTTGGGTGGGAGACGGACAAAGTGGTTACTTGGGAGGTACCATTACTGCCTTGCATTTCCATGAACTGACAATCTGTGCCACTTAATGTACTGAATAAGCTTAATGTCCTCAATAAGCTGGTTCATGTTTTGATTCGAATGCACACGGGTAACTTAAATTTCTCAGCTCACTCATCATACTATAAGCAATATAATATTGGCATTACTGATTGTTATAATTTTTCTCTCAAATTATATCTGGCTTAAACCCACCAGAACTGTGATCTGACTGCAAATTTCTCTGTGGATTTGACAGATCTTGGCCAGAGGTAAATCTCATCAACCTTACAATTGGTTTGAACACCACAGTGGTTTACTAGACCTGGTTGTATTGGATGTAGCAGACTATAGGGGGGACCCACAGTTTAACATGGACCTCCACCCATGGTGCAGCTTGGCATTTTTCACATTTACATTAACATTGACAGAGATGAAAAAAGTGATACACGGCAATAAAAAATCCTAGAAATGATGAAGGCTCAAACCCAACACCTTTGCATCTGCAGTTTGCCACTTCACCAGTGAGCTACTGCCTTGTGAATCTTATTTCAAATCCTCAAGAATATCCAAGGCTTGACAAACCTGAATTGATGCTTTCTGTAGTTTCTGACTCATCACTGTTGGCATCCGAGCCTTTGACCGGCATCACAGAGCAGCAATTTTATTCTGAACCTCACTCTTGTATATTGGTCGCAACTTGTGGTCTGGTAAAAGAACACACTTTAAAGCTTTCTTAGTTCTACTGTTCTTACTTTATCAGAATGCTTAAGCCCTTTTTATTGAGATGGTTTCTTTTTTGAAATGCATTGAAACATAGATTTTCCAAGAACCTAAACTGAGTTAGAAGCAAGGCTTCATGACAAAAGCAGATTGTTTAATCTCTCTCAAGCTCATAACCGGAACAGTTTTCAGCCGTCATTGTTGATCAGATTGGAATTTGGTAAGTTCTGTATTACAGTTACTAAAAAAAACCTAGAGGCACTCAAAATTTTCCAAACATCCCATTATGCAAGATGGAAAATCAGGCCTGATATCTGTTCTACACAAAATAATTTAATGAGACACTTTCTATACACCACCTAGTTGGCAACAGTTTACTCACAAGCTTTTGCACTCAGTGGCTTTCTGGGTTGCAACTAGAAAAGAACTGGCTTCCATTCACCTATTGATGATTGCACAAGTGTTATTAAAGTTCAAACAATGGAAAATCCAGGATGAAATAATGAAAATATTATGAAAAGGATGTATTGCTACTTGCCATATAGAGGAGATGTTGAGCTGCAGAAAGGCACACCAGAGAGACCGCTAAACATGTGAACTTTCAGCCAAAAGATTGCTATACACACCAGTACCTCTAATACCCAGTAGCACGTCCTCTTGCATTGATGCATGCCTGTATTTGTTGTGGCATACTATTCACAAGTTCATCAAGGCACTGTTAGTCCAGATTTTCTTACTCCTCAACAGCGATTTGGTGTAGATCCCTCACAGTGGTTGATGGGTCACGTTGTCCATAAACAGCCCATTTTAGCTATGCCAGGCACTGAAACATGTCAATGTTTCAGTCTGGAGAACATGCTGGCCACTCTAGCCGAGCGATGTCATTATCCTGAAGAAAATAATTCTCCAATAGGTTCACGATAGTGGCAAGAGTTGTGCATGAAGATGAATGCCTCATCAATATGATTGCACTATCGCTCTGATGATGGCATTAATGTATCGTACAGCCGTTACGGTGCCTTCCATGACCACCAGTGGCGTACGCCGGCCCCACATAATGCCACCCCAAACAGCAGGGAATGTCCACTGTGCTGCACTCGCTGGACAGTGTGTCTTAAGGCATTCAGCCTGACCGGGTTGCCTCCAAACATATCTCCGACGATTGTTTGGTTGAAGGCACATGCGACACTCATCAGTGAAGAGAATGTGGTGCCAATCTTGAGCAGTCCATTCGGCATGTAGTTGGTGGTCCTATCTGTACCGCACTGCATGGTGTCATGGTTGCAAAGATGGCCCTCGACATGGAAGTCAGGAGTGAAGTTGCGCATCATGCAGCCTATTGTGCACAGTCTGAGTCGTAACACGGCGTCCTGAGGCTGCATGAAAAGCATTATTCAACATGATGGCGTTGCTGTCAGGGTTCCTCCAAGCCATAATCTGTAGGTAGTGGTCATCTGCTGCGGCAGTAGCCCTTGGGCGGCCTGAGCGAGGCATGTCATCGACAGTTCCTGTCTCTCTGTATTTCCTCCATGTCAAAATAACATCGCTTTGGTTCATTCCGAGACGCCTGAACACTTCCCTTGTTGAGAGCCCTTCTTGGCACAAAATAACGATGCGGGCATGATTGAACTGTGCTATTGACCGTCTTGGCATGGTTGAACTGCAGGCAACTTGAGCTGTGTGCCTTCTTCCTGGTGGGATGATTGAAGCTGATCGGCTGTCTGACCCCCTCTGTCTAAAAGACATTGCTCATGCATGGTTGTTCACACCTTTGTTTGGGTTTGGTGACATCTTTGAACAGTCAAAGGGACTGTGTATGTGATACAATATCCACAGTCAATGTTTATCTTCAGGAGTTCTGGGAACCAGGGTGATGCAGAACTTTTTTGATATGTGTGTATAATATTCGTAAATAACAGCTGGAACAAAATTGTTTTATCCAAAAATTATTGCAGTCTCAAACTGACTGAAAAATTGGACTTGTCTCCCATGTAGCACAAAAATGCTCAGTCATGTGGTGTACAAACTAAGCTGCAACCACTGTGCTGCATTCTATGTAGGCATGACAACCAACAAGTTGTCTGTCCGCATGAATGGCCACCGACAAACTGTGGCCAAGAAACAAGTGGACCACCCTGTTGCTGAACACACTGCCAAACATGATATCCTTCATTTCAATGACTGCTTCACAGCGTGTGCCATATGGATCCTTCCCACCAACACCAGGTTTTCTGAATTGCGCAGGTGAGAACTTTCCCTGCAATACATCCAACGTTCCTGTAACCCTCCTGGCCTCAACCTTCGTTATTCACTGTCCTTGCCAGTCCAGCACTATACAGCCATCATTTCACAATCACACCCAGTCTCTTTATTTCTCTCCTTTTCTGCTACTTCCAACCCCCCCCCCCCTTCCCCACCTCTCTCCTGCCGTCTGTCTAACCTGCAGCACTTCTGTCCGCCACCCCCACCATACTATCCCTCGCCTCGCTACAGCCTCCTCCTTACCCCACCCATTCACCACTCCCATCATGCACTGGTGCTGCTGCTAACTGTGTGGTTTGAGTTGGCTGAGACTAATGTCGTGTGTGCGTGTATTGTTGACAAAGGCCAATGGCCCAAAGCTTTAATTGTGTGAGTCTTTTTGTTGTGCCTATCTGTGACTGCATCACCGCCATATGGTGAGTAGCAACTTTTTCTTCTCATAATTTTGTTACATTCCATTGTGGATTATCCATTGTTTGAATACTTTGTTTGTCCTTTTTACAGCTGGTCTTAATTTTGCTAATAATTTTGTACTGTTATCCCAATATGAACTGAAAGTCTGTAATAAGATTGAATGTAGCACATTCAGGATCTTGTTAAACTAAGTGTTGTGTTCCATACAGAAATCGTCTGCATGGTCACTAATACTGAAATCTGAGAGCTTGTTTATTTTGCTTATTTTCAGTCAGTTATGCCCTGTGGTTTTTATTTTGGGACTACTCTGTGTATTAACATGGAAAATTGTGATGAGAACTATATGCAGAGTCAGTTTACAAACTTCATGTACAGGGTGCTGCTAGAATGTTTCAGAAGTGCATAAAAATTGTGTTTGCTAGAGCTTTAGGAGAAATTCCTTTGAATAAGATTCGGTTGATTTCACAGTGGCATTTGAATTGTATTGATCACCATGCCTTGCAGTGCAGCAATCATCAGCAACAATACTCTTGCCAAAAACTGGCTATCCCCGAAAGACATTGTATGTTGGAAACATGTTTACTGTTCATCTGCTTTTAGTGGTTTGAAATGGAGTATCCAGTTAAGGGTTGTTTTGTTGTATTTGATCTGATCACTAGAGGCCATATCATAGTTCTGCATACGTAGCTGGGTTGTCTGATCAGTGCTTTGCTTGACAAGTGGCCTGTGCAGATGTAAACATTGCAAAATATTATGCAAGGAAAGGTGTGTGGAAGACCTCAGCAGACAATGCCTACTCAGAACTGGAGAATTCAGAATGAGATTTTCACTCTGCAGCGGAGTGTGCGCTGATATGAAACTTCCTGGCAGATTAAAACTGTGTGCCGGACCGAGACTCGAACTCGGGACGTTTGCCTTTCACGGGCGAGTGCTCTACCAACGAGCTACCCAAGCACGACTCACGCCCCGTCCTCACAGCTTTACTTCCGCCAGTACCTCGTCTCCTACCTTCCAAACTTTACAGAAGCTCTCCTGCGAACCTTGCAGAACTAGCATTCCTGAAAGAAAGGATATTGCAGAGACATGGCTTAGCCACAGCCTTGGGGATGTTTCCAGAATGAGATTTTCACTCTGCAGCGGAGTGTGCGCCAATATGAAACTTCCTGGCAGATTAAAACTGTGTGTCGGACCGAGACTCGAACTCGGGACCTTTGCCTTTCGGGGGCAAGTGCTCTACCAACTGAAGTTTGGAAGGTAGGAGACGAGGTACTGGCAGAAGTAAAGATGTGAGGACGGGGCGTGAGTCGTGCTTGGGTAGCTCGTTTGTAGAGCACTTGCCCGCAAAAGGCAAAGGTCCCGAGTTCGAGTCTCAGTCCAGCACACAGTTTTAATCTGCCAGGAGGTTTCAACTGGAGAATTACTGGACAGCTTCCAAAGGAACTGTTGCTGTAGTTTTTAAAACCAAAGAGCAATAAGCAGCTTAGTGATAGCAGCTGTCTATATGATAAGGGATTAACCTTTCTCTTATATATGCTATTCTATGGAAATGTTAGCAAATTTTAGAATCATTTTCATGGCATCAGCTGGTAAAGCTTGGAGGGTAAATGTGTGTGTGTGTGTGTGTGTGTGTGTGTGTGCGCCCTATAGGAGGCCTATCTACCATACAGTATTCAGTACGCAAGTAACAGTGTAAGCCACCTGGTGTGATTATCATATTGTGTTAACAGACGTCTGTGACTCCGGATGTACTTACGAATGTGTGGTGTTATGTTATCCACTGATAACAATATGATTGATGCTATTTGTGCAATAGATATTTGTTAATGGCTCTAATAACTTGATTTTCCAGTTCTCCAATTCTCCATGTCAAACTTCACCATTACTTTTTTTTCTAAAGAGTGTAAATAATATAGAGAAAGATGTGAAAGGACAGTTTGTGAATTTGGTGCATTCTCAAAAGATCATTCATGCACACGCCTTCTATACGTATTACTAATTTAAAGTCCCCTGCCGGTTTTTCTGTTCGTATGTGAAGGCTAATCCCAGGAACTACTGCAGGGATTTTGATATTGTTCTTGCAAATGGTTGATTTGCCAGGTAGGTTTGTATATACAGTTTATAATTTTATAGTAATGATGAGAGTGTAATATACGCACTATTATCTGTTATCTGTCCGATATTTAATTGGTATTTGAAGTGACATATTATGGCAATGATAGGAGTTACGAGCTGGTCAGCTACAGAGGAGGTGGTATGTGGCAGGAAAACTGCCACAACTTCTCCAGAGAGCAGAGAAACTGAACTAGAATGTATGCACATGATAAAATAAAGCCATCTTGTCATGTTTTTCCATGTGTATATGAAGGCAAAGTTCAAGAACCATTGTAAGGATTTTAATAACAGTTTTCACCGATTGATGGAGTGATTCACTAGGAATGTTTGTGTATACTGCTATGCCAGACAATTCGTGTGGCTGTAGATACTTAGTGTTACCTATGTGAAGTAAGGGCAGTCTAAATTGATTAAATACCTGTCTAAAAATTGCAACCAACACTGTTCCTGGATTCATTTAATGCAGTGATATCTCA
This sequence comes from Schistocerca americana, assembly GCF_021461395.2. Lineage (NCBI taxonomy): Eukaryota > Metazoa > Arthropoda > Insecta > Orthoptera > Acrididae > Schistocerca > Schistocerca americana. The sequence continues at coordinate 97,394,728 of NC_060120.1, read as the reverse complement.
TCGTTTGGATGAAACTGTGCTACTAGCGATTAGGTGAGTCCTTTCAAAAGACAGCTGAAGTGAGTCCAGTCATCGCAGGAAATTATCTGTATGCTGCGGTACAGAGGTGGCGTTTTGAAGTGACCCTTAATTTTTTAGTTCAAATTAAGATCCAGAACAATGAAAATTCTGGAATGAAATGTGTAAAATAAAAGAAAGGCAACCACTCATCTATAGTTGACTGACATGTGATGTATAGGAACACAACAGTAAACAGTGTTTATACTAGCTGTTGAATTCTTGCTCTTTCTTTAGTAGAAGTACGTACACACACACACACACACACACACACACACACACACACACACACTAACTAACTAACTGACACCAACACTTGTGGCTGCAACTCATGTCAGTTAGCTATAGGTGTGTGGTTGCCTTTCCTATGCTTTGCATAGGATTCAGTTGGTTATGTGTAGGTATGGAGAGCCTCAAGAAAACTAGCCAAATTTTTAAGAATCTCTTAGAGCATACCGAGACTTGTTGAAATGTGCTACGCTTCATTGACCAGATATGCAAATTGGCATACTGTTAGAGTAAGTACTAGTCCCAATGAGTATAGCAGTTGGGTTAAGCCACACATTGACTTGATGTGTCTCAACCATTAGATATCTTGTCTCAAATGCAGTTGTTATAAATGAAAAAGGAAGAGTTAAGCACAGCAGTTAAGGTTTAGTTTGGAAACAGTGTTACATGAAATACCCTCTTCTATGGACCATATGGTTACTTGCAGAGTATATATGTTGGTGAAAAATTTTGTAATGTTCCAATGGGACAGTGGTACGACTCTTATGACCGCAAATACCATAATGTGGTTCCAGTGCAACACTACAAAACATCTGAATACATTCCAATCTCTTGATTTACAGATGTTGGTAACTTGTGACATGTCTTGGAATCCTGCACTAAAACCAATAATTTTGCAAACAAAAGCTATGATAAAGCCACAACCAGAAGCCTGGGGAAAAATGTCGAGAAAGTTGTCATCAAAACAAATGAAACTAATTAATAAATGATTCAAAGTAGTATTCACACAGAAGAAACAAGACGTATGTTTATGATAGCTCTTAGTATGACAGTGTGCACTATTTAATATAATTGGATAGATGAAAAAAAACCACTTACCAAGCGGTGGCAGGAGCAAGTGCACACAAAAGTCAAGGAAATGTGAAAGCTTCTGAAACCAGTGGCTCCTTCCTCTGGCAGAAGAAGAATTGAAGGGGAAGGAAGGGGTGAAGGAAAAAGACTGGTGAGGTTTAGAAAATTACGGTGAAGTCGTCGAGAACCACATGTCAGGGGAGACTTACTGAAAGGCGTAAGAAGGAAAGATTGACTGTTGGGGCTGCACTGGATGAGGTTTGAAAACCTGACAGATCAAACATGGAAGATAGGGTAATAAGCAAGACATGAATTACTGACCAAACATGGTGCAAGATTTAATAAGAGTGGAGAGCTAAGTACGATATATATGATAGACGTAGGGGATGGGGGAAAATTAGACTGGTCAGAAAATAAATAAAAAAAATGTAGAAAACTAAGAGGGAATGAAGAAAGGAAAAGTTAATGATTAGAAGTACTGTCTCTGAAGAAAAGAAAGTAAAAGTAAATCAAGGTCAAGTGGGTAACGAGAACCAAGGACATGTTGTAATGTCAGTTCCCACCCATGGAGTATTGAGAAACTGGTGTCAAGGGAAAGAATCCAGATGGCACTTACGGTGAAATAGGTAGTGTGGTTATGACTGTCATGTTGGAGTGTGTGCTCTGGAACCGGGTGTTGTGTTTTGCCCATTCATCCTAACGGACAACTTAACTTTTTGCTCTTGCACAATGTTTGGTCAGTAATCTTTGTCTTGCGTATTACCCTATCTTTCATCTTTAAGCTCTGTTTTCAAATCCCATCCGGTGCAGTTCCTTCTCACTCTCTCCGGTGCCTGCACTGACCCAGGGTTCTGGGCTACTTTTCCATAATTATCCCCATTTTCTGAACCTCCCTAATCCTTTTCATTCATCTCTCTCCCTTCTCCTTCAATCCTTCTGCGGGAAGAAGGGAGCCACTGGCTCTGAAAGCTTGCACATTTCGTTAACTTCTGTATGTGTTTGCTTCTGCATTTGCTTGGTGAGTATATTTTTTATCTATCCAGTTATATTTTCAAAAATTATTTTCATTAATATATAAGCTCTAATGTACACTATTTGTAATTTTTTAGGTTTCTCTGTGCGTATTTTTGTACATAAGTCACAATTCAGAATTTTCTGGCCTCTGTTGTTAATACTATTGCAGCAATTCAACCCTACACAAATGTAAACATCAAATCGTCTTCATGCTGGAACACCTTTTTAAGTGTCCAGATAAGTTCAGTTGATATTAACACCAGAATTTGACCACAGGAACTATTCCAAGAAAAAATAAATTAATATGAACTCTTAATATGTGGATACTTGGCACATGTTTAAAATGGATGACTGCTTACAGTTTTATTTTATTTGATATAGTGTTTAATTTTTAAACATATTGTGCAGTTCATGTGTAAAATAAATACCACAGCATCTTGTTGACAAAGTGATTTGTCACCTAAATGAGCTCCAAAGTAGAAAATGTTCATTAAATGTTCAAGAAAACGTTCATTAAATGTTCAAGAAAATTGAGCAGAGGTAGGTAAGTAAAGAAGTAATTGCATATGCCTATTGTATACCATATTTATGTTGACACAATCAAATGGTATTATCCTTAACAACCTTGTATTAAAAAAAGTGCCTAGAAAATGGGCAATACTGTCATTACTCACACATGCACTAGTAATCCACAAAGAAGAGGAGCTACTAAGTTGTGACTGCCTTCGAGTATTTCATGGTTCAGATGGTATATCATGCTTGTTTTATTTCCATCTTCAAAACTATTTTGATCAAATAATATACTGCACTTTATACTCTGTGACATCTGGAAAACATGTCAAGACCCATGATTTCCTCTTCAGTTCTTGCACATCATTTCTTACACTACATTAGATTACACTGCAGTACAAGTATTGTATTAATATAGCTCTCTCCCAGTCGTGCCAAATGAATGATGCACCTGCAATGATATGACAGAGTTTTCCATGTGTTGTTGGCCATTGCAGATCTACCAGATTACATGAATCATATTTATGGATCTACGTATTGGAAAGTCATTATCTGACTCTAAGAAGACTGAATTGATCTCAGCCGCTCAAGCTACTACAAGTTGTGCAATTTCATAAGTACTCTTTCACATAGAAAAATTGAGTGTCTCTTTCTGGACTGCTCTTTAGAAGAAGGCTGCAACTATATGATCAGAATATCTTTAATCAAGTGTGACTTGATTACCAAGAATAATTCCAAGTTACATGAGAAATTGAATCTTTGGTGTGATCTTGCTTCCTACATAAAGTGAAGTAGTGGATAGAATTAAAAATTACAATCTGTGTGACGTAACCCATACATCTAGGTGCTTGATCAGGCCTTATGATCATAGAACCAGAATAGAAATAGTTTTTGTTTATAATAGTGAATTTAATAAAAATAGTGGAACTAGAATGTACTCCTATTAATTTAGAGTATGTCATGTAAAAAATAAATAACCAGTAAACCTGATTCATTTATCTGTAAATCTGGCTTTTGGTTATGCAGCCAATATTAAAGGACAGAAATACAGAATGACTCAATTTCCTTGGTAGAAAATCAAAAACACCCTGTAGTAGGATATTTAATGTGTTATGCCGTACCACTGCACAAATCCTATCACTGAAAAGATGTCATCACAATAGGTTCTCTTGTCAATGTTGAAATGTAGCTTTATGGAGCATAAATTGTGTCAAAGAAAACTTGTCGTGGGACAATAAGAAAATTAACTGTAGACAAATTGTGTCATGTTGACAATTGAGTCCATTGGATACTTCTGAGCTACAGAAGCTATGTCCCACTTTGAGCCAATAAACTATCTCTGAGCAATTCAGAATGTGATGACAACTTCAGAAATTACCAGCACTCACCATTGAGAGAAGCAGAATACACTGTGAGCTCAAAAAATCAGTTTAAACAGTCCGTGCAAGTATGAGTGTCCTTCTTTCCTTGATTGTGCACGTAGAGCTGCTGACTTCAGTGCAGCGGTAAAAACTTTTCATCGGAGGATACAGGAAGCACAGCTGATTGTCACACTGCAGAACAAGAGATCAGTGCTGTGTCACGGTAGCAGCTACCACCATATTAGCTATTGACAAAAATAAAATACTCCATCTATTAAGTTTTCAAACATTGTTATGTTTAAAGTTGTAGATCTTATTAAGTCACTTACTACACTTCCTTTCAAATCCTGCTACGAAGCTTTTGATAGTTTTATGATTAAGATTTGAACACTGAGAAGTGAGAAAGTTGCTTTACTTTACGAATTTTCATTTGTCATATAGGATAAGATCTGGGAGCAGTTACAATGGCCAGATAATCAGTGAGGCTGAACCTTTTTCACATCTTAGGGCTGAATGCCAATGATCTTTCTTGGGCACATCACATTTAGGATCTGCTGGAGAGGCCTAAGGGTTGTCGTTTTTCGCATAAAAATTTTCATGGTCATTAACTTCGTTAGTGGAAATTTTTTGTGCACACTCCTTTATCTCAGTCTGTAATTTCACCTGGTGCTGGCTATTGCAGTTGTGCCATGTGCCTTGTTCATTCACTAAAACATTTCTTTGTTGGTTTCAGATTATGGACCAAAGCTAAAGTAGATCAGAATCACATAGAATGACATTTTTCCTCCCCCCACATAATTACAGGTTGTTCTCCCTGTGAAATATTTTAAAACGTGATGTTGCACACAAAGGACCTTCATATTATGCACACCAAGATGTCTTTTCAAATATGCCCCCTCATGCACGCTCCCCATCTCCTTTTTGGTCTTTTCTGTGTTATGTTTGGCAAACATTCTGGAAAATAAAAATGCCTATCTGTAAGATGGTGTGCTTTGCTGTTGGTATTTGAGTGGAAAGGGGGGGAGGGGGGAGTGTGTGCAATTGCTGATGTTTGTTGCAGAGAGGATTTTGTTTACCGAGACTAATTGTGAATTCCAATCTGCTTTTTTCACTGCAATGTTTTTGTACCAAGCATGTGTATTGCAGCATGCAATGTCCAATAAATAGCGATAATATCTTTTTTCAGTTTGCTCCTGGCCATTTGGTATCCTTGGAGATAGAAATTGCTCATATTCATGCCAGCTCTGTTCTGATTATAGTCCATGACTACACTTGTCTTGGCCTGATGACATTCTTTAAATTTAATTGTTGAAACATATTGTGAAATGTGCTGACAATCGTGTCATCTCTATTGTCCTTCCATTTCATCAGTATCTGCTTGTTTGTTTGTTTCTGTATTCCATTGTGATTTCTTCCTTTTTGTCACATTGTGCCAATGTTGTCGATGTTGTGGAGCATTAGTTTGTCAACCAGATCTGGAGTAACACACCAGTTGTTAATATAATACAATACCCCTTTCTGAGTAAATCTGAGCATACTCAAAACAATTGGAGAATTATTTTCTTTTCAAGATAGTATGTGTCATTGAGGGTGGCCCGTAATTACTAAGGGTGACCCATGCACGCTGTTCTTCTGTAGTTTTATGTTTTCTGCATATGTTAGTTCAACCCTTCAAAAAGGAAGTGGACGTACAAGTGAACCATCGCCAACCCGCACCACCATTTGCGTGAGGTTTCCTCCTGCTTCCACTCTGAAGAAGTAATATCGCCATCTGTCGTTTGACTCAGGTTTTACAGTCAAACTGGTAACACGTACAATGTACTCTAGTGAAGACTACACCACTATGATACTGATCTATGAGGAGATGCACAGCAGTGCAGCTGAGGTCCGAAGACTGTATTCACAATGCTTTGCAACCCGATGTCTATTTTCTGTGCATGTTTTTAGACATACAGAGATGTGCTTAAGAACAAAAGGAGCTTTCCAGATACAATGTGTTGTGGAAAGACCAATCTGTGATGCACCTGAAGTTGCCCAGAAAGTTATTGAGTATTTTGGAGCACATTCCATGTAGGGTAAGCATAGCGAAATGAAAATGGTGCATACATACAAAGTAGTATAAAAAATTGTTATTGTGGTATTGTATTTAGGTTGCAGTGATAATAATAATAATAATAACAATAATGGCCATATTATTATTATTATTATTATTAATATTGTGGAAGTCATAGATATCACCAGTAATACCTATTTCTCATTGTAATTAGGACAAATAAGAGCTGCAGCAGTCCTGGGGATATCATGGTCTTCAGTGTAAAGGTTTCTGGAGGAACGAAAATGACATCCCTTTAAGCTGCACCTACAGCAGCAGCTATGTGGAAACGATTTCCAAAATCAGGTGTCATTCTGCGTGTCTCGTAAATAAAGTAGCCATAAATGCGAATTTCATTAGGTAGATTTCATGGAAATGAATCCTATTTCACCAATGACGCCACTGTCAGTAGACTCAATTTACATTACTGGGATACTGCAAATCCTCATTGGTTACTGGAATACTGCAGATCCTCATTGGTTACTACCACATCATATGTGTCTGCCCCTGGCAGCTGAGTGGTCAGCGTGACGGAATGTCATACCTAACGGCCTGGGTTCGATTCCCGGCTGGGTCGAAGATTTTCTCTTCTCAGGGACTGGGTGTTGTGTTGTCCTTATCATCATTTCATCCCCATCAACATGCAAGTCGCCGAAGTGGTATCAACTGGAAAGACTTGCACGTCGCCGAAGTGGCATCAACTCGAAAGACTTGCACCAGGCGAACGGCTACCTGACGCCCTAGCCACATGGCATTTCCATTTACCACATCATATACAAGTGCACTGGGTTCTTAACATATGGTGCTGCCTTCTAGAAGACTACGTCATTGGACAAGTTTATTTGGCTCCCAGACTAAATGGTTGGCTGTATTTGCAATTACTACATAATGGGCTGAATCTTGGACATCTCCTAGAAGATATTCCACTTCAGTTAGCTGTGAGGCACTGGTTTCAGCACAATGCTGCACCACCCCATTATTGTGGAGGGGTTAGGGAATATCTCGACAGTGTGTATCCCGATCGGTGGAAAGGTTGTGGTTGTTGCATTCGAAGGCCAGTGAGATTGCCTAATTTAATGCCCTTGAATTTTTACTAATGGGGCTATGCCAGGGTTTACTAAATGGAACCAGAAGATCTAGATGTGTTAAAAGAATGAATACATCATGCTTGCTCTTCAGTATTTGCAGAAATGTTAAGAGGTGTCCTTGGTAATATCGAGAGGCGCTTACGTCAATGCGTCCAACAAGAGGGACATGAATTTGAACATTTGTATTACGAATAATGCAATTATAAAGATCTGTCAGTCTATAACACAGGTTCAAAGGAACATCATTTATGATATTCATTACACTCATTATTCATTATTGCAGTTAGATATGGTACTATTTATGTAATACTGCCAACTCTGAAGCAAGAATTGGTGCATTGTGTGTTGCTAATAAATTGGCTGCCGTATGTTGATATGTCTTGAAACATATAATTAATATCCTTTGGCCCTTGTGTGTGTTGTTTTGGTCAGGGAGAATCATCCTTCTAGACAGACACCTTCCTTGAGCCTGGGAATTGAATCTGGTACCCCTCCTATGGCAAGCAAGTTTCCTAGTGACGAGCTCTAGGATACAGAGATTCAACTACAGTGATCTGCCTTCGTGGTGCGTAAACAAATATGTGCACCTCAGATGTTCATAATCAGCTGAACTTCAGATGGTTGTATGCTCTGAGTACCTAAGGTATCGTGTGGTGTATTTTCTACAAAGTAGAGAAATTGCAATAAAAGAGGAAACCATTTTTCATTGATAAGTTTCCTAAAGGAAGGTATGGCAAGTACTTCTTTATGGCTTGTGAAAAATTACTTGAAGAATGAATTTGCCAGTTGCTGTCATCATTTCATCACCTGTTATGTCTTGCCAGAAGCGAACCTCAGATCTTGCTTCTGAATTGGGATGGGAAGTTGTGTACTGTTGGGCAAATATTTTCATTTGATTGCTATTGTTTTGCACAGATTCATCTACAGAACACTGAAAATGCCACCTTTACAAGGAAAGAAAAGGCTCTAGAGAACTGCACTAACATGCGCAAAAGCATCTTGTGCATCTGTTGCAGTGCTTCATTGTTGTATAGTTCTGAATCTATATCACTTTAATTTTCTTCACCACCCGTGTCTACCAATTATAGGAGCTGTCACTGAAGTTATCATTTTTTTAAAAGCAGCCATTCTGTTTCTGAATCCTACAAAAGACTTTTTCTGTCACTTGATGCATGTTAAGACACTCAGACAAATGATATGAGTAGAAATTACGTAATATTGAGTGATGGGTGGTACTACCTTGTGGATAAAGCATTAACTTAGTTGGTTGCTTAGTGTTCCATGGACCATTTTGCACGATAGATCGTAACGATGTGAAACGAGTCATTTAACATTCACATTGCAAATTAATTTGTACATATGGTTACGTTGTCAACATTTCTAAGGGCTTTTTAAATTTTTTTTAAATAACATTGTAACGTATGGGCCTGAAACGTGTCATTTCCATTAGCTACAAGTCCCAGAAAGCTGCAGACAGATATATCTGTTGAACCTGCAAAGAACAAACAGGCTATGGATGGATATAGCTGTCATGTTGTTATCAAAAATTTCTCAAAAGTCATAACTGTGGCAATCCCGAACATACCTTCTGTTGTAGGATAGTCAGTAACATGGATTTTTGCAAAAGGAAGTGCAGTGTTTGTTCAGCTCAGAAAAGATGGAAATACAGTTTGCATTTGGATAATGCCTACATAACCCCAGGGAAAAGTTTTTTTTGTTTTAATTAATAGAAGCCCACCAAAGAAAAGAAAATTTCTAAGAAAACACATGCACCATTTTGCAGGTTTCATTTTCAGTGGACTTATAGTAGAGACGAAGAGCTCTGCATAACAAACAATCCACATATTTTGCAGGAGAATTATTTGGAGTAGCTTATAACCTTCCATTGTGTTTCCTGCTTTCAAATTTGTGTTTGTTTTGATTAAAAAAAAAAAAACACCATTCTGTAAATTCCCACAGAACACACAATAAAATTGACAAAGTTTTCAGACTTTTGTGGATGACTATTGAAGCCACTAGGCAGAAGATCATCATCGGATTCTTAAACCTTAGGACTATCCTCCTTAACAACTGACTGAAATTTGAAAACAATATAATAAGACTTCTTCTGGTGGACTTAGTTGTAGTCAATCATACCATGACACTTGGGAGAAAAACACGTACCATTACAAACATACAGATACCTCCAAAGTTAAAGTTTTCAAAATCAGTATGGCAAGAACTTCACAATTTGAGTGGCTCTTGCCGTGATAGAATGTGGACATCATTCACACACATCCAAATAACTAGCAATTGCAAGTAAGGTTAACATGTCAACAACCCATGAAAACAGGTGCAGCAATGATGACAGTGATAGTAACAACTGAACACAATTATGCACATTTAATGATGACTCAAAGAACATGCTTGCACAGCTATGACTGATGCCTTCGGGACTGTACTTTATTTTTCAGTTCTGCAGCTTTTGTCAAATTAAAAAAGTAGAGTGCAAAAACAATGTGAAGATGTGGAAAGCATTGAAAAGAGAAAAAAAAAAAAAAGTATGTTGAGCACCATGATCACTACCTGATTTTATGTGAATCTGCATTTAATAGAAAGTCTCAATAGAGTATGTACTGCCTGATATGCATAAACACAGTAGAGAGAAGAAAATAGCTATCATATTGCAATAAAAAATGTAAGAAATAGGTTGCTCTAGCTTGAAAGAACAACAATCAGAACATCGATAAATGAAAAATATCAAGAAAACAGACATGGAGACTAGCTTCTAGTGAAGCAGTCTGGAAGGAAATGTAACTGCTAATGAGAATGATCAGGAACAAACACATTTCATTATTTGGATGTCTAATCAGGACACCAGAGAACAGAATCAGGAGAGTAATAGAGATGGATTATGGAAATCAAGATGATTTGAGGATTTAAAATTACAATAAAGATCTAATAAACAAAAAGAGACATAAATCAAGAAACTGAAAGACAAACCAGATAATAAACAAAGAGCCACAGTTATGCAGTGGGAAGCATGATTTCAAACTAAGAATGTGTATAAGCTGAGACCCAGAGAATATTGTGCCGGGAAAACAAACTTTTTTCATCCAAATTCTAAAGTGCAGTAAAAATCATACACAGTATTTTGTAACTAATGGTACTTTTTTCAGCTGATTTTAAATTTAACGTAATCTCGGGGAAACATCATTAATGCCAGTATTCCACCTGACAGTGAGCAGCTGTATATGGTGCTGCTCCATCACGATTCACATATGCCTCGTCAGCTGATGGTCACACATCTGTGTTAGTGACAATGTTGTCATCCTGGCCATCAGTTTCATCTCTCTCGCTTTGAACGATTTCGTTGTAACTGAGAATTTGGAATCCAGGGTCTGAAAATCACAAGTGAGCCCCTTGCCTATATCCTCTGCACTACAATTGGATTGTCCAGGAATTTTTAAAAGCATCTTTCTTATGTCCTCAAGTGATATTTCGTCCTCTGCCATGTCTCGTTCTTGTTCTTCATTTTTATGCTGTTCTTGTCTTCTTCATCTTTCTGCACCTCATATTTATTTGAAATGTCTTTCAATTGGTTCCAAGCTCTTTTTAATGTGGTTGTCTTCACTAAATTCAGTGATTCCACCACCACGTAAGAGCAGTCGTTTTAAATTCAATTTTTGGTGATAAACCGAAGTGCCTACTTCGTTTCCACCGTCTGTCAACAATTTCCTTGACAGTTGTCCTTTGTAATTTCGCTTTGTAGTTCCAATAACCGATTGGTCCATTGGCTTCAGCAAACTTGTTACATTTGGCAGCGGGAAGAGTGTTCTGAAACGCCCACCTTCTCTATAAAAAAAGCTTCTTGTGGGCTGGGCCGGGCGGGTGGTTGCATTGCCCAGAATTAATGTCATGCTATCTCCTTCTTTCCATACGGCCTTTTGTATTTTTTACTTAAGGTATGAAAATTGAATCATACCATTCACAAAGCAAAGTGGCAGTCATACAGAGCTATATTTGAATCTTGTAAAGCCCGAGGATTTTTTGATTTTTCGATCAACTGTAAGGACTATGGTATGAAGATTAGCATCTCCAAAATGAAAGTAATGTCAGTGGGAAAGAGATATAAACGGATTGAGTGCCAAATAGGAGGAACAAAGTTAAAACAGGTGGACAATTTCAAGTACTTAGGATGCATATTCTCACAGGATGGCAACATAGTGAAAGAACTGGAAGCGAGGTGTAGCAAAGCTAATGCAGTGAGTGCTCAGCTACGATCTACTCTCTTCTGCAAGAAGGAAGTCAGTACCAAGACTAAGTTATCTGTGCACCGTTCAATCTTTCGACCAACTTTGTTGTATGGGAGCGAAAGCTGGATGGATTCATGTTACCTTATCAATAAGGTTGAGGTAACGGATATGAAAGTAGCTAGGATGATTGCAGGTACTAGTAGATGGGAACAATGGGAGGAGGGTGTCCACAATGAGGAAATCAAAGAAAAACTGGGAGTGAACTCTATAGTTGTAGCAGTCAGGGCGAACAGGCTTAGATGGTGGGGTCATGTTACACGCATGGGAGAAGAAAGGTTACCCAAGACACTCATGGGTTCAGCAGTAGAGGGTAGGAGGAGTCGGGGCAAACCAAGGAGAAGGTACCTGGATTCGGTTAAGAATGATTTTGAAGTAATAGGCTTAACATCAGAAGAGGCACCAATGTTAGCACGGAATAGGGGATCATGGAGGAATTTTATAAAGGGGACTATGCTCCAGACTGAACGCTGAAAGGCATAATCAGTCTTAGATGATGATGATGATGATGATGATGATGATGATGATGATGATGATCGATGATGATGATCATCATTCAACTGATGAGTTATTTTGAGGTTCGCCGTGGAGTTAGCACATCTCAGCACTGTATTACAATCTTTATTAACCTGATGGCCAGAAGCTAAATCTGTTTCAAACAAAGCCTTGCAAATAAGGGCTGTATAAAAATGCAGGATTAAAAGATTTTGCTTCAGTTTTAAAATTTCTTGCTGTTTTTAAGTTTGCTCATAATTTTTCATCAATTACATCCAACTTGCAAATACTGTTCTGTGCTTTGATATTTCATAGCCAGCCATTGCTTCCTTTAAATGAAGACAAACTCGATTTTCTCAGCTAAAGGTTTTGCTTTTTCTCAAACAGTTTGCCCTGAAAGAGGGTTTCCCAATACTTGCTGCTGTAAAAACCACTTTAATACAATCTCATCAAGGTCTTTGTTTCCTGCTGCTTTCATCGCTTTTCTCATTGAAATCCCATCTTCGTTCTCAAAGACAGACTCAAAAGTTTAAAATTGAGGTTTTTGCTGAAATTGCTGATGTTCCCACACTAAACATCTCAGTTAACTGCTTGCCACTCCAGCCACTCACACATTTGTCTAACTGTTCAAGAACTTTTATTTTGTCTGCTAACCATAAGACAATGCATTGTAAGTTAGAAGACATGTTCCACACAGTAAACTGAAAAACATGCAGAAGGTATAGTGACAAATCAGGATATATGTTAATTTCAAGACACAGGCTGACATGGCTGCACTGAAAGTTAGGCACCACAAACATAACAGTGTGCACATTGCACATACAACAATGCACGAACTGTATTCATTGTTCACAAGATTTTGTGTTTTAATGCATTTGATGTGGACTGATTTTAGAATGATAAAGAAGCACAGCATACTGTTTACTGTAATAACTATTGAAGAAAACCAACACTTTTATTCAAACAGTACAAAGTTCTTTTCCCTCAAAGTGATCTGTATAATTGGTGATCCGAGTATTTGGAGTTCAGATAATTGTAGTTCTGCTGTTGCTGTGAGAGGGGAATCCTACGCTATCTGACAAAATGGTGGATGAGTTTCTTAGTCCCATTGAGGGTTGCCAAAATGTAGTTCATGTAGTCAGTTATTTCAGTTTGAGGCATCACCTGTTTAACTCACACGTAATGGAGTACCAGTGTCATTTAACAGTGCGGGCAGTGAAACAAGTCGGTGGTGGGATGCTGAAAAAAACTTCCATCCATTCTGTTCACTGACATCAGTCATTTGGCATTAACTGCCTGTAAATTGTCATTGTACCTATAGGTACAAAATGCTCTGACATATATCTTAATTGTTTTGGGTGTTGTGGGCCTGATGCCATGTTATGACAAAAAGCTTGCTTCCATGTTCACAATATCAACTTATGAACTAAGTTAAAGAAAAAATTACCATCAATAAAGCAACTTGGTGACCCTTTCCATCTTCCCTCTCCGGTCCTCTTATTCTGCCCAAAATGAATTTAGTGACACACTAATTGTCTGACAATAGAGGCAGTAAATAGTGCTATACATCGAGTAGCAGACACCCATGACGATCACCTCAAGTGAGTAGCAGACGTGCATGACAATCACACAAAGTGAGTAGCAGATGTCCATAAAAATCACCTACAGTAGCTGCTGAAATATTTGAACATTTTTCAACATTGCAGTAACACAGTTATAGGAAGGGCAAATGACATTGAATGATTAGTCTCACATTAATTATTTTATTCATAACAAAAGCTTGTCACTGTTACAGATCAACAAGCAAAGAAACAAAGCGAATGGTATGTGATTGCTTCCTCACCAAGGAAGAACTAGCTCGAGGGGATATGGGCTGTGGAGAGGACTGTCTAAACCGCCTTTTGATGATAGAATGGTAAGCAATATTTTTTATAAGGTATTACATTTGAAATAACGCACGCACACACACCAGGGGGTGGGAGTGGGTGTGGAAGTGAGAGTGGGATAGAGATAGTGTAAACAACAACAACAAAATTAACTGAACCATCTAAAGACTGTACTGTGCAATGTAGCATCTCCATATCTCACTCCCATTCCCACTAATAATAAAAATCTTTTTAATTTGTCATATACTTTTTGATGTTTGTTTTGTCGGCAAACACAGACTGTTGCAACTGAAATGGTCCAGAAGCTGTCCTTTTTTTGTTTCAGAAATAGAAAGAAAAAAAAAGTTCTGTTTGGAATGAGATTTGAAAGTCTAAACACATTTTATTATTCTTGTTATTGATTAGGAACTTGGTCATCCAATGCATGAAAAAAAAAAAGAGAGAAAGTATTCAACACAAAATCGTTGCAAATTTATGATCATTAGGTGGAACAAGATTTTTCAGTTTTAGGATTTGCATTCATGCTTAGTATTGTGTAGTACTTACTTCAGTTTTCTGAGTGAGAAACCCGTTTCTTTAATGAAGAATGTAGATAATTTTTCTCCAGCCTACTTAACGCCATTGCTCTGAAATGAGAATCATATCCAAGTATGTAGTACGCATTCGTTAGTTGCCTTCTTCATGTAGTTGCAATTTTAATAGTCAGCAGTGATTTATAGCTAAAATGATTTAGAATGAATGTAGAGGTTTTGGAACAGGAGCCCTTTGGTCAGTAATCAACAAAAATTGGAGGTATGTATCCAGAGGAGCAGAAAAAACATGTTGTTCAATTTCAGTTATGAAATCACAAGTTTCACCTTTTGCCTTAGTTTATTTATTTTTACTGATGATGGTTTTAAATGTCTAGAGTTGCTGAGTTTTCATACATTACACCCCTCTCCCCCCTCCATCCTCCGTCATTAGTCGTAATATGAACATAATGTCAGACGTTGTTGTTTAGGTGCTAACATAATGTCTTTTCAGTGGTTCTCGCTGTGCAATGGGAGATCGGTGCACCAACAAACGCTTCCAGCGGCATGAATATGCAAGATGTGATGTCTTCAAGACTGAGAAAAAGGGGTTTGGTTTGCGAACATTGGACGATTTGTCTGGGTGAGTAGTACTTCAGATGCTATGTTTTGAACAGTGTACCCTCTCCACTATTCGAATTTCTTCAGTTTATTCATTTTTGTGTGTTTTTTTCATATTTTCAGCTGACATATTATCTGTGTGCATGTTCATAATCTTTCAAAACATTATTGGAGTGAGAAAATTTGTTCTTCTCTAGATCCCATTTAAATATTAATACAACAAATCCCCAGTAATGTGAACCTGCTTAAGCCCGAACTCTCAGTGAACACGAACAGAATGTTGGTTCCAGCAGAAACATAGATGATCTCATAGGAAGTTCCATCGGTTACAAGAATTACATAGTGTTTTAGTGTTGTATCAATAAGATTCCCCCCCCCTCCCCCCTCCTCTGTTTAACCCAGTTGTAATATTTTCATTATCAGTAGCTTTACATACAGTAGCATGTGAATGCTGGCTCTGCCAATGACGACACATTTTGTGAGTTGTTCAAAGCAGTTTCCTGTGCAACAGCCTAGTTCTGCTGCTTATATAGCTGAGCATGACCTTATCAAGACTGCAACTTCCAGAATTGAATAAATCTCCCCTCGGCACCTAGTAAAATTAGAGGCACCTCAGATGAGCGCAGCAGTTACCCACAGTGGTCCTGGTGCCCCTGTGACCTACAACACCAGGAAGAATTGCTTCCCAGCTTTTGGCAAGATCAGTGTGTAGTGTGTTTTAAATGTTTAATGACTCCTCAGTGCATTGGTTGAAGCAAGCTGGTTGTATTCATTGGCAAAAATGCAACTTTCACATGTGGGTCGAAATTAATTGAGTAACAGGAAGACAACCTGGTGCGTTGCCAATTAATAGCATCACTTTAAATGTAATTTGTTTTAATTGACCATAACATTCGACTGCAGGTATGAAGTGGTGACCAAACCAGTCCTCAAAAAAGGAAGCTGCCACTCATTGACTTTCTAATCAACCCAGCTGCATTTTTTACCATGCCTGGATTTTCTGAGTAATAAACAAAGACAGGTTTTTAATTTACTATCACCAACTGCATTCACACCAGAAATCACTGTCAGCCGATCTTTGGTGGCTTTAAAAAGTGGACAACACTTGCCACCTCTCCACTTTCTGTGATGCTATGCCAGTTACACTGACTTTTGAATCTGCTAAACCAACCGTTACTAGCTTTCAACATTTCATTCTTGGCCACCTCCCCAGCTGTTCCTTTCAGCCTCTCAAAAATCAGCTTTGCTTGAAAGCACGCCATGCTGTGATCAACAGGACAATTTTTCACTCTTACTTGATTATCACACCATAATTATAACATTGTTTCCACCTGAGTGATAAGACGATGATGTTTACGAATACTCAAGCTTTGAATTGAAGCCAATTCAAAGCTTGAGTATTTTTCACAGCTTTGAGAACTTTTCTTTGCTGCTCTTTCTTCGTTTGGGTCATCTAAGGACCACGCACCAATTTCAATGCTTCCTTCTTTGTTGTTCTTTCTTTTTCCTCCAGTATTCTTTCATCTTTTCACTATGTATCCTTTTTCTCTCCTCGTACCATTTTGACCTCGTCTTCTTCTCCCTCATGCCTTGGAATCCTTCCATTTTTAACACTTTCCTCTCGAAACTCTCTCTTTCTGTTGCATCTTTTTCACTTATGTTGTTTGTTTCCAAATCTTTCCTAACTTCTTGTATCCAGGCTATTGTTGACTTCTTGTCCCAAATATACCTTTGCTCTTAATAATTGCTCTGAATCTTGATTCTGGTAGATCAAACTTATTTTCCAAATCACAAATTTTAATTTTTGCAATAAAGTCTTTGATAATAGTAACTTTACATTCAATGGTAATTTATTTCCTGTACTTGTTTGATGCAAATGAATCACTTCTGCTTTGTTTGGATACTGTAGTTGGAATCGTCTGAACTTGTCATAAGCCAAACACTATGTGAATGGGTACTTGGAATTGAGGTGCACCGTGCTCAGACAGACGATTTGTGTAACTCCCAATTTTCATAAAATGGTTTAGCGTAAGTCGAGGTATTTTTAAAGTACATCTCATACAATGTCTACAATATGGATGAAACTGGACTTTTTCGTTACAATATTTTCCCAAATTGTATCCTCATAGTAAAAGGTGACAAATGCAAAAAGTGGATCAGGCAGGAAATAATGTTAAACAGTTGTACTCATCTGTAATCCAGCAACAAACATCATTGTTGGGAGTGATCAGTAATTCTGAGAAACCGCATTGTTTTGAGAACATGAATACTGATACTTTACTTTGCATCTAATCTTATAATAAGGAAGCTTGTATTGTCAACTAACTCATCATTCTGTAAGTTGAAAAGTAGCTAGACTAGGCATGTTCTTCTGACACTGGACAGGTGTACAGAACATAACATACACAATCTTAACTTAACCACTTAAAGGTTCACATGTTCCTCCCACAAGAAGTAATTTTCAACCTCTGGATCAAAGCATTATTGCTCTTATGAAGAAAGCGTATTGCAAGCGACTTGCGAGAGCTGGAATTCTTGTTACTGAAAAGGAGATGGAAGTGCCATCTTGGAGTGTGCTATCACTGGACCCTGGGAATCATTGTCATTACAACACATACAGAACTGGTTTAGCAAAGTCTGGAAATGCAAAGACACTAATCTTGCTGATGAGTTAGATGGTGACAACGATACCACTTCACCTGGCAAATGGAATGTGTACAAGACATTGCGAACCCTGGAGTTAGTTTTGAGGGTTCTATTAATGCAGATAATGATGATGTGATGTGTGCTCCAGTGGTCTGGTGCACAGATGTGTCTGAGGTGCAAGAAATGCTATTAGAAGGACATGAGGAGGACATCATCATTAATTCCTATCCACAAGACGTGTTACATGCTGTGGATACCAGAACATTTTGCAAAATCCAAAATGACCACTAGTTCTACAGAAGCCACAAGTACAGCTGGCTATGAATTTACCATTCATTTTTGTTCCTGTCTGCTACAGTGTAATATACATGATTTTTTTCACCATAAGATGATCTGTGAGTACATTTTTTCAAGTTTTAGAACAGTAATTAATTTAAATCTTTTTTCCTTTTTGCATTCATTTTCTGTGTTGTTATTGCAAACTCATGTTGAAAATAGGTGACATACATGATTTGCTATAGTACAAATGTACCTGTATACTGTGAGTGGTTGATGTATTTCAAGATTAGAATTTTGAGTTTCTGATTAACACAAGTTTTTTTTAACACGAACTCTTGATTTTTCTGTTCCATTGGATCTGTTTTAATAAGGTTTTACTGTATTATAATCCCTAATTCAGTACAGAATATAAACAATAGCATGAAATAACACAGCCACACACTGTAGAAATGCAGTTTGGTGGTGTGTTTTTTGTACTTTTGTAAGGTGACTACCTACTCTTCGCCCACCTTTCACACAGCCATGCCATTGTTAGTATTTGACTACTATATGCTAATGCGGATGTTATTATTTATTGTAAAGTAATCAAGTTCCTGTTAAATTGCACATTGCCGTTAGTATTTTTTAGAGACAGCTTAAATATTATGCTTGTGTATGTATAATGCCCTTTGAGACATGTATTTTGTCGCATGGACTTAATAATAAGCAGTTGGTCTTAGCTGAGGGAAAAGGAAATTTAAATGTTATGGGTCAATATGATCATTAGAGGAAAAAAGTACTGGAAGAAGTCATTCCTTATTCACACCTAATAAGCTCAGTTTCAGTAAAACTCAATATGTTCTGTATATTACTACTGTTTTTACTTCCTTACTATGGTGTCTTAGAAAGTGAAGCTATGGGGAACAACTTAGTTCAGGTGTTAATGGTAGTATCAGGCTGAAAGTTGCCCACACTTGGAAAATTTGGTGTTAATTTACAAACCTCAGGTTGGTCCTTATTTAATAAACTGGCAATTCTTATACTGTCATCAAATTACATCGCTCTTGTCTGACAGTGGAAACTCCGGGGTAGAATATCAACAATGTAAGGAAAAGATAGATTGCTGTTTATCATAAAGATGACAGATTAAGTTGCAGACAGGCACAATTAAAAGACACTTACACAGCCTTTGTCAGAAAAATAAAGAGAAACACAACCATTCATTCACATGAGCAACCACACCTCACACACTCATGACTGCGAACTCCTCATATGAAATGTATTGTAACATGGATTGTTACAAATGAGATGCTAGACCTACATTCCTTCAGTAACTCTAAAAAAGAAAACTATCTGGAAGTAGGATGCATAGCATTGTCATCTCTCACTCAGAAACCTTGACATTGCTGTGGAGTATGTGCTTCCCACAGCCTTCTGCAATAATGGAAGACAGTTAGTGACCAAGAGCATACTTGCAAGCTGTAATGGGACATCCTCCTCTAGCATTACTTTTCCTCAACAGTATTTGTCAATACCAGTATTATTTTTCGAATTTTGGATAGTTCAGTATTATCTCAGTTGCTTTTCTGAAAACTTTCATACAATTTTATACACAGTATGTTATATTTCAAGCTAAAATTTTTGAAAAGGAATTACTTTATAAAATATTTTAGTTTTGATGTCATAATCAATAAGCACAAGTTTTGAATGTACAGTTAAAATTATTTTTTTGGAAAGCATTTTAAATTACGAAATATTTGCACACTTCAAATTTCTATTATTAATTACACAATCCTGTACTGTTTACTACGTTTATTTCGGGATTCATTTATGAAATAAACAGATTGTAGATTGTACTCTGGACAAGTATGTACCTAGCAAGTGGATTAAGGATGGAAATGACATACCATGGTTTAATAACGAAAATCAGAAAATGCTGAGGAAGCAAAGGCTGTTGCGCTTTCGGTTCAAAAGAGACTGCACAAATGATGAAAGGCAAAGATTAGTAGAGATTCATATGTCTATGAAAAGATCTATGTGTGAAGCATAAAAACAACTACCACAATCATTCCTTGGGTAAAGATCTGACGGAGAACGCAAAAAAATTCTGCTCCTATGTAAAATTGCTAATCAGATCCAAGGCTCCCATCCAGTCACTCCTTGACCAGTCTGGTTTGGCAGTAGAAGATACCAAAAGGAAGGCCGAAGTTTTAAATTCCACTGTTAAGAAATTGTTTATGCAGGAGAATCGTACAAATATACCGTCAATTGCCCATCACACAGAGGCCCATATAGACGACATGGTATAGAGAAACAACTGAAAGAGCTGAAAACAAATAAGTCACCAGGTTCGAATGGAATCACAAGTCTGTTTTACAAAGAGCACTCTATGATGTTGGCCCCTTACTTAGTTTGCATTTATTGCGAATCTCTTGACCAGCGCAAAGTGCCAAGTGACAAGGAAAAAGTGCACGTGACTCCTGTATGTAAGAAGGGTAAAAGAGTGGACCTACAAAATTACAGACCAGTAGCCTTAACATCAGTTTACTGCAGACTTCTAGAACATATTCTGAGTTCGAATATAATAAATCTCCTAGAGACCAAAAAGCTCATGTCCAAGAATTGGCATGGATTCAGAAAGCATTGCTTATGCGAAACCCACCTTGATGTTTTCTCACATCATATACTGAACTATGGATGAAGGGCAACAGGCAGGTTCCACGTTTCTGGATTTCCGAAAGGCATTGAACACAGTACCCCACTGCAAGCTGTTAAATGTTGTTGTTGTTGTTGCTGTTGTTGTTGTTGTCTTCAGTCCTGAGACTGGTTTGATGCAGCTCTCCATGCTATTCTATCCTGTGCAAGCTGCTTCATCTCCCAGTACTTACTGCAACCTACATCCTTCTGAATCTGCTTCATCTCTTGGTCTCTCTCTACAATTTTTACCCTCCGTGCTGCCCTCCAATGCTAAATTTGTGATCTCTTGATGCCTCAGAACATGTCATACCAACCGGTCCCTTCTTCTTGTCAAGTTGTGCCACAAACTCCTCTTCTCCCCAATTCTATTCAATACCTTCTCATTAGTTATGTGATCTACCCATCTAATCTTCAACATTCTTCTGTAGCACCACATTTCGAAAGCTTCTATTCTCTTCTTGTCCAAACTATTTATCGTCCATGTTTCACTTCCATACATGGCTACACTCCATACAAATACTTTCAGAAACGACTTCCTGACACTTAAATCTATACTCGATGTTAACAAATTTCTCTTCTTCAGAAACGCTTTCCTTGCCATTGCGAGTCTACATTTGATATCCTCTCTACTTCGACCATCATCAGTTATTTTGCTCCCCAAATAGCAAAACTCCTTTACTACTCTAAGTGTCTCATTTCCTAATCTAATTCCCTCAGCATCACCTGCCTTAATTTGACTACATTCCATTATCCTCGTTTTGCTTTTGTTGATGTTCATCTTATATCCTCCTTTCAAGACACTGTCCATTCCGTTCAACTGCTCTTCCAAGTCCTTTGCTGTCTCTGACAGAATTACAATGTCATTGGCGAACCTCAAAGTTTTTATTTCTTCTCCATGGACTTTAATACCTACTCCGAATTTTTCTTTTGTTTCCTTTACTGCTTGCTCAATATACAGATTGAATAACATCGGGGACAGGCTACAACCCTGTCTCACTCCCTTCCCAACCGCTGCTTCCCTTTCATGCCCCTCGACTCTTATAACTGCCATCTGGTTTCTGTACAAATTGTAAATAGCCTTTTGCTCCCTGTATTTTACCCCTGCCACCTTTAGAATTTGAAAGAGAGTATTCCAGTCAACATTGTCAAAAGCTTTCTCTAAATTTACAAATGCTAGAAATGTAGGTTTGCCTTTCCTTAATCTATTTTATAAGATAAGTCGTAGGGTCAGTATTGCCTCACGTGTTCCATCATTTCTGCGGAATCCAAACTGATCTGTGCAGAGGTCGGCTTCTACCAGTTTTTCCATTCACCTGTAAAGAATTCGCACTAGTATTTTGCAGCTGTGACTTATTAAACTGATAGTTCGGTAATTTTCACATCTGTCAACACCTGCTTTCTTTGGGATTGGAATTATTATAATCTTCTTGAAGTCTGAGGGTATTTCGCCTGTCTCATACATCTTGCTCACCAGATTGTAGAGTTTTGTCAGGACTGGGTCTCCCAAGGTCGTCAGTAGTTCCAATGCAATGTTGTCTACTCCCGGGGCCTTTTTTCGACTCAGGTCTTTCAGTGCTCTGTCAAACTCTTCACGCAGTATCGTATCTCCCATTTCATCTTCATCTACATTCTCTTCCATTTCCATAATATTGTCCTCAAGTACATTGCCCTTGTATAGACCCTCTATATACTCCTTCCACCTTTCTGCTTTCCCTTCTTTGCTTAGAACTGGGTTTCCATCTGAGCTCTTGATATTCATACAAGTGGCTCTCTTTTTCTCCAAAGGTCTCTTTAATTTTCCTGTAGGCAGTATCTATCTTACCCCTAGTGAGGTAAGCCTCTACATCCTTACATTTGTCCTCTAGCCATCCCTGCTTAGCCATTTTGCACTTCCTGTCGATCTTGTTTTTGAGACGTTTGTATTCCTTTTTGCCTGCTTCATTTACTGCATTTTTATATTTTCTCCTTTCATCAATTAAATTCAGTATTTCTTGTGTTACCCAAAGATTTCTATTAGCCCTCGTCTTTTTACCTACTTGATCCTCTGCTGCCTTCACTACTTCATCCCTCAGAGCTACCCACTCTTCTACTGTATTTCTTTCACCCATTCCTGTAAATTGTTCCCTTATGCTCTCCCTGAAACTCTGTACAACCTCTGGTTTAGTCAGTTTATCCAGGTCCCATCCCCTTAAATTCCCACCTATTTGCAGTTTCTTTGGTTTTAATCTACAGTTCATAACCAATAGATTGTGATCAGAGTCCACATGTGCCCCTGGAAAAGTCTTACAATTTAAAACCTGGTTCCTAAATCTCTGTCTTACCATTATATAATCTATCTGACACCTTCTAGTATCTCCAGGATTCTTCCATGTATACAACCTTCTTTTATGATTCTTGAACCAAGTGGTAGCTATGATTAATTTGTGCTCTGTGCAAAATTCTATCAGGCGGCTTCCACTTTCATTTCTTAGCCCCAATCCATATTCACCTACTACGTTTCCTTCCCTCCCTTTTCCTACTCTCGAATTCCAGTCACCCATGACTATTAAATTTTTGTCTCCCTTCACTACCTGAATAATTTCTTTTATCTCATCATACATTTCATCAATTTCTTCATCATCTGCAGAGCTAGTTGGCATATAAACTAGTACTACTGTAGTAGGTGTGGGCTTCGTGTCGATCTTGGCCACAATAATGCATTCACTATGCTGTTGGTAGTAGCTTACCTGCACTCCTATTTTTTTTATTCATTATTAAACCTACTCCTGCATTACCTCTATTTGATTTTGTATTTATAACCCTGTATTCACCTGACCAAAAGTCTTGTTCCTCCTGCCACCGAACTTCACTAATTCCCACTATATCTAACTTCAGCCTATCCAATTCCCTTTTTAAACTTTCTAACCTACCTGCCCGATTAAGGGATCTGACATTCCACGCTCCGATCCGTAGAACGCCAGTTTTCTTTCTCCTGATAACGACGTCCTCTTGAGTAGTCCCCGCCTGGAGATCCGATTGGGGGACTATTTTACCTCCGGAATATTTTACCCAAGAGGACGCCATCATCATTTAACCATACAGTAAAGCTGCATGCCCTCGGGAAAAATTATGGCTGTAGTTTCCCCTTGCTTTCAGCCGTCCACAGTACCAGCACAGCAAGAGCGTTTTGGTTAGTGTTGCAAGGCCAGATCAGTCAATCATCCAGACTGTTGCCCCTGCAACTACTGAAAAGGCTGCTGCCCCTCTTCAGGAACCACACGTTTGTCTGGCCTCTCAACAGATACCCCTCCATTGTGGTTGCACCTACGGTAGTGCCATCTGTATCGCTGAGGCACTCAAGCCTCCCCACCAACGGCAAGGCCCATGGTTAATGAGGGTAGGGCTGTTAATGTATGTACGTGCAAACAACTGGCTCAAAGATTTCATAAGTAATAGAACCCAATATGTTGTCCTCGATGGCGAATGTTTGTTGGAGACAGGGGTAACATCAGGAGTGCCTCAGGGAATTGTGACAGGACTATTGCTGTTTTCTATATGCATGAATGATCTGGCAGACAGGATGGGCAGCAATCTGTGGTTGTTTGCTGTTAATGATGTGTTGTATAGGAAGGTGCCAATGATAAGTGACTATAGGTTGATACAAAAAGACCTGGACAAAATTTCTAGTTGGTGTGATGTATGGCAGCTGGCTCTTAATCTAGAAAAATGTAAGTTAATGCAGATGAGTAGGAAAAACAAACCCGTAATGTTCAGATACAGCATTAGTAGTGTCCTGCTTGACAATCACAGCGTTTAAATCTCTGAGCATAATGTTGGAAAGTGAAATGAAATGGAACGAGGATGTGCGGGTTATGGTAGGAAAGGTGAATGGTTGACTTTAGTTTATTGGTAGAATTTTAGGAAAGTGAAGTTCATCTGTAAAGGACCCCTTCCTGAGTACTGCTTGAGTGTTTGGGAAGCATACCAGGTTGGATTGAATCAAAGCAATTCAGAGCCAAGCTGCTAGATTTGTTACCTGTACTTTTGATCAGCGTGCAAGTGTTATTGAAATGCTTCGGGAGCTCAAGTGGGAATCCCTGAAATCTGTAAAGGACCCCTTCCTGAGTACTGCTTGAGTGTTTGGGAAGCATACCAGGTTGGATTGAATCAAAGCAATTCAGAGCCAAGCTGCTAGATTTGTTACCTGTACTTTTGATCAGCGTGCAAGTGTTATTGAAATGCTTCGGGAGCTCAAGTGGGAATCCCTGAAGGGAAGAAGACATTCATTTCGAAGAACGCTACTGAGAAAGTTTAGAGAACCTGCATTTGAAGCTGACTGCAGAACGATCCTGTTGCCATAAACGTACATTTCGCATAGGGACCTTGAAGGTCAGACTCGAGAAATTAATGCTCATAATGATGCATATAAATAGTCGTTTTTCCCCAGATACATACACCTGCATGTGGAACAGGAAAGGAAACGACTAGTTGTGGTACAGGGCACCCTCCGCCATGCACCGTACAGTGTCTTGCGAGTATGTATGGAGATGTAGATATAGATACTTCTTGTTGTAGATACTTCTTGTTCCTTTAACTCCTCATTTCTCCTCAATACCTCATTATAGTCTCCCCACAAAGAGGCAACGCCTGACACTATGTGGCATTAAACACTATTGTTCCATATGATATATCGTCCAATTAGCTAGATAGAGGCTAGGTAACGCATCTATTTTCTTGAAAGTGAAGATTTATAATTGATCCTCATACATTCAAGATAACATCTTGGCAACAACTGTCATGACACCACAGTGAACAAGATTATTGAGAGGTGGTATCGACTGATGTAATGAAGTAATTACCTGTGAGCAATGTACAATAGAAAGCTTACACTGGATCCACTCTTTTATATTCCTCTTAATCTCTGTGTAATAAATTTTCTTTATTAATAAACAAACTTCCCAAAGTTCCTAGAATGCTGTAGGACTTTTTCATAATGGGAGTTTTTGTTTACAAATCCTCCCGAATCATCATACACTGTCTTTTTACAGCCTCTACAAAATCTAGAAAATAGTGGATTATGCATACTTTTCTGTAGCTTCTTTTAAAGTCTATAAAGAGTCCATTATTCATCTGTAAATACCAGGTAACACCTTTGGCTTAATCTTCATTTCTGCAGGATGATTTACATTTCTCAACCAGCATTTTCAAGCAATCACTGCCACAACAGTATTTGTAAATACTCTGATAAAGCCTAACATTATGATCACCTATTTAATAGTGTGTGGGTCTACCTTTGGAATGCAAGAGAGTAACGATTCTGTGTGGCGTGAATTCAGCAAGACCTTGGTAGGTTTTTGAAGGTATGTGACACCAGATGTGCATGCCCAGGTCAGGTAATTACCCTGTTTTGGGCTGGTGATTTGTGGGTCTACACCCGGTGCCTGATAATGTCCCAGATGTGTTCCATTGAGTTCAGCTCATCGTAATTGGTGGCCAAGATAGCAGTGTGAGTTCACTATTGGGCTTCTCAAACTATTGCAGCACAATTCTGGCCTTGTGACTCAGAAACTGCTGGAAAAGCGCCACACCTGTCAGGGAAGACATGAAGCTTGAAGGGATGTAGGTGATCCGGAAGAATGTTCACATGGTTCACAGATATCATGGTGCCTAAATTACTACTGCCGGACCATGGAAGCCCGGTTAAATGTCTCCTTTAACAAAATACTGCCCTCACTGGCTTGTGTCCTTCAGATCATGAATTTTTCAAGCAGCTCTTTGCAGGGATGATGACATATCCATTGACGTAGTGCAGCAAGAACTGTAAATCTCTGACCAAGTGACACATTCCAATTGACTCATGATCCAGTTTTGATGATCGCATGCCCACTGCATTCATAACTGATGATGTCATTGGGTCATCATGGAAATGGATAAGGGTCGTCTGCTGTGGAGCCCTGTGCTGGACAATGTGTGCTGAATGGTGTGCTCCAGAACACGTTAACCATGCACCAGCATTGTACTTTGTAAGATCTGCCCCAGATAGTCACCGTTCATGCTTTACAGAGTAGGAAAGCCTCTGACTTCCACATTGTGTGATGAGATGTGGACATTCAACATCTTGTTGCCTACTCTTGTTTTTAGTGTCTTCCACCCCTCACCGTAGATGCTTACAATAGTAGCAACAAACAGCTGACAGACTTCACTGCTTCAGATGTTCGTTCCCAGACGCCAGGCCATAATAATCTATTATTTGTCAAAGTTGCTTATGTCAGGGGATTTCTCATTTGTGGCTCATATTGTTGCTAAGAGTGATTCTCCACTTGTCTATGCTTCTGACTGTTTACTTTCATCACTGCTTCATGTGCCTGCAGTGCAACAAGCTAGCATTCAATCTTGTGATAGGCAGTGGTCATATGTTTTGCCTTGTCACCATATATCAGTTAAATTAAACTCACTGAAATGAAGTGATTGGAGACAATGTGGATAAAATCAATGAAAATGTGTTACATGAAATGATGTCGGCAACAAATGCTCAGACATTCCCAATCTGCAATGTTATGAATATATTGTGTCAAATGAAAATTTATATCGGACTGCTACTCGAATCTGGATTACCTGGTTTTCATGAGCACTCCTGTAGGCCTGACTCAAATTTTTTATTGGCACTGATGTTTCCTGCTACTACTTCAAAAAATTTTGATTTGTCACAACATTCTCATTATATAACTTCACAATTTCTGACTAGTTTCCATTGATATTATTTCATGATATCTTCATTGATTTCTCCCGTAATGTTTTCATTCATTTCTTTTCTTTTCAGCAAGTTTGATTAAATTGGTGTATATTTGCTTCAGTTGTACTAATGACTTTTGTACTTGGCCGTGTATTATCACAAAGTGCAGCCAGTCAGTGCAAGGGCCCAAGGTCACTGCATCTTAGATGGAACTAGAAGGAAGAGGAGAGGGTCTAATAATCAAATGCACCTAAAGTGTAACATTTGGGCAATAGGAGACAGGAAGAAATAATCAAAACCAAATACTGTACATGCACTGTCTGCCGTTGTGCAGTCGCATGCTATGGATGCCAACAAGAACTGACTGTTGGGCCTCATTGGTTGGGACTGACTGTTCCAAACACTTACAATAGTTCATTTACAAGGATAATAAAATATAAACAAGCACTGGTAGTTCATCAAGCTAGATAACTCACAGACATGTAAAATGTGATGTTTTAAGGCAACAAGACAATGTTACATAGGCATAATGAATAAATAGAGAATAAGAAACAGTAAAAAATAGTGATAAAAAGTAATGGTAACTATTGCGCAAGTGCTAGAAAAAAAAGAAAAATCTAAAATGTAAGTGTTGCAATGTAAGCAGTGAAACAACATTATTAGGTTGAGTGCCCTGTATTGTACAAAACAATAATAATGTCATTTAAAATTTAAGTGTTGCAATGTTAGCAGAAAAACAATATTACCAGGCTGAGGACCCTGTTAAACAAAATAATAATGATATGGAAAAATCCTTAAAAGGCAAAACAAATAAATAACTGGGAATTTAAGAAAATACCCATTATAAAAACCTAAAATGTAAATGTAGCAATTTAAGCATCTAATTAATTAATTAAACAACATGAACTGGAGTGAGCCAGTCTGCATTGTAGAAATAAGTAATGATTTAGAAAGATAATTAGGAGGTGAGATGGGTAAACAAATGGGTGTTTAGATAAATAGGCTTGAACCTGTAACATATTATTTAAGAAACTCATAGTTGTCTAACAGAACCATAAGCTTCAGTGTGATATGTTCATTTGGCATATACAGAGTGATTTACGAAGATAAGCAAATATTTTAATATGTTATTCTACAAGTAACACTAAAGAAAAAAGTTCGTATAAACATAGGTCAGCAAATGTTTAGTTGCGGAGTTACGGCCAATAAAAGATTTTGCCAGAAATTTAGCAACTTCTCTAATATGAAGCCATTGAAAAACTGTATGAGGTTAAAGTAAAGCATGATTTTCATGTATTTTATTGTTATTGCTCTGGTGAATCTAATAAAACATGTCCCAGACATGTATCTACATTAGTTTTCCAGAACATCCAGGGAAGCAAAGATTATTATGCAAGTAAATTTGTTTTGTTTCCATTAAGAATGTAGAAACATGTATTTCATTGTTGGTAACCGTTAGTGAGTTGTTTCAGTCATTCCCTGACCTTGAACTGAGTTAGTTTTCTGTATTGTTCAGTGAAAGAACGTAGTAACAACAGTGTATTTAAGTGAAACCACGTAGCAACTGTTGTAGTGTGTAGATTTTTTATGAAATAGGGATGCATTTCATATTTATGACAGAGGAATACGATGGATGATATGGTGTTTATTTATGGCAAATGTGATGGTAATGCTACAGCTGCAGTTAACGAATATTGCATACATTATCCAACTCAGAGGATTTCGAACGCACGAACCATTAGTTGAGTATTTCGAATGTTATGGGAGACAGATTCTCTACCTAGCGTTCATAATCAGTACATGTGCTTCATACGTGAAGACGATGATGACAGACTAGTTTTATTAGATTCACCAGACCAATAACAACAAAATAAATGGAAATTGTGCTTTACTTTCACCTCTTACAGTTTTGTGATCGCTTCAGATTAGCAAAGCTGCTAAATTTCAGGCAGAATCTTTTATTAGCTGTAACTCCATAACTAAACATGTGCAGACCTATGTTTATATGAATTTTTTTCTTAAGTTTTACTTGTTGAATAACTTATTAAAATATTTGCATATCTTCATGAATCACCCTGTATATTGGGTTCTGATTCAAATTGTATAAAATTTTCATTTCTACAAATAAATCAAGGAGTCGCCCCGTCAGATGTATATGGAGGATACTTATGTTATTTATGTCAGGGATAAAGTGTTTGTGTGCTTGTAGGTGATCAGTTAACACAGATCTTGAATTATTTAAGTCCTGATGTTCTTTGAACCAAATAGTGAATGCGTGCTTGTTTGTACAATGTAAAGGCAGTCATTACAATCTGATAACATCTGCCATTGGGTGCAGTTTGTGGCTGTGGGTTGTGTACTGTGTACACTTATAGGACCAGCTGATTCAGTATGTAAAATCCAGGTGGTATAGAGACCTTTTTTTTTTTTTTTTTTTTATTAACTTTCTCAGAAAACCCACCTGTTTCTTTGGATATGTGGATGATACCTTCGTTATCTGGCCACATGGAAGAGATAAACTGGCAGACTTCCTCACACATCTCAACTCCAGACATGAAAATATTAAGTTCACCATGGAGATTGAAACGGATGGGGTGCTCCCTTTCGTAGATGTTTTGATTACAAAATGAGCTGACGGCACTTTGGGCCACAGCCTGTATAGGAATAAGATGCACTCCGATTTTTACCTACATGTGGATAGCTGCCACCACCCGGCACAAAAGAATGGCGTGCTCAAAACTGTTGTACACAGAGCTCACACCGTCTCCGAAAGGGACAGTCTCCAACAAGAATTGGACCATCTGAAGACCGTGTTTCGGAGGAACGGTGACAAGGAAGGGCAAATTCGGAAAGCTCTACATCCCACACCTGCAGCACTCGCGGAAACTGAGGATGAACCTCAGAGGAGGTGGCCTTGGCTATTATTCCGTTTTGTGGGGCCTTATCCGGAAAAATTAGACGCATTTTACACCAAGTGAAAACGATCTTCCGTCCTCCAAGCAAAACCAAGAGCCTTCTTGGTAGTTTCAAGGACAACCTTGGTCTACGTAAATCAGGGGTTTATCTGATACCTTGCCAATGCGGTAGTGTATACATAGGGCAGACCATTCGTACCATTGAGGACTGATGCCGAGAACATAAATGGCACACTAGACTGCAAGAGCCCAGTAAGTCGACAATCGCTGAGCATTGCCTCTCGGAACTCCACAGCATGGATTATGACCAAACCAAAGTCCTGTCGCAGACTTCCAAATACTGGGACTGTGTCATGAAAGAAGCCATAGAGATCAGAGTAAGGGAGCCACAACTAAATCGTGACAGGGGTTACATCCTTAGCAAGACATGGGAACCCGCGATCACCCCGATTAAGAAGGAAAAGGATATTTCCCAGAGTTTACTGACTTCGGGGGAGGAGGGAAGAATAATGAGAGCGGTGCAGGCAGACCCTCCTGAATGAGAAGACGTAGGACGCAGCGCCCAGACAGCGGGAGAACGGATGCTGTAATTGGACTGTGCGCGGGGCGCGGACTGCACCGACTCATAGGAAGCGCCTGAGGGAGGAGCGGGAGGTGGATTGTCCTATATATACATGGTGGTTGCGCCTGAGGGAGGAGCGGGAGGTGGATTGTCCTATATATACATGGCGCTGGCCCACTGCCGGTCAGTACATCAGCACACCTGATGATGGCAACATGGTCGATTGCCGAAATATTGTGTCCTATGCATGTTCATACCAGGCTGTTCACCCGAGATTTATTTCGTCTATCTGCAGTTGTTCGCTGATGGTGCTGGGGTGCACGGGAAGGTGTTGAAGTTGAGTCACTGTATGAGGATACAATATAACTCAGACAAAATTTCCACATCTACATACATACTTTGCAAGCCATCGTATGGTGGATAGTGGAGGGTACACTGTACTGCTATTATTAATTTCCTTTCCTGTTCCTCTTGCAGATAGACTGAGGGAAAAATGACTGTGAAGTCTGTTCAAAAAATTCCGGAACCTCTGTAATTTCACACCAGTGGTGTGTTGGAGCAATATTCGGTTGCCCTCACTACCGCCTGAGTTTCATATGTATCTGCAGGAAGTTTCATAGTTGTATATCTGTTAGCTATTTTTCAGTGGTGTATTGAGTAGAATTTTGTGTGTATTGAGTAGAATTTTGTGCCATACAGTTTGCAAATTTAGAGATGGAAGAGTTTGAGGAGCAATGCATCTGCATTAAATTTTGTGTGAAATTCAAGAAAACCTTTACAGACACACCAAGTGATGCAGGAACCCCGTGGTGATGAGAGCTTAAGCAATACTCGATGTTATGAATGGTTCACATGGCTTTAAAATGGCTGGACGGAAGTTAAAGATGTCCCTCATTTAAAACATCCGTCTGTGTGTACCAACGATGCTCATGTCAGGGATATCAACGAAATTGTGCGTGCCAATCGAAGACTGGTTGTCTGAGAGATTGCAGAAGAAGGTAATATTTCATTTGGCTCACACCATGAAATCCTGACACAGCATCTTGGAATGCATTGTGTTGCTGCCAAGTTTGTCCCACGGCTCGTGAGTCAAGACCAGAAAGACCTTCGCCTTGCAATCTGTGAGGAGCTTTTGGATTGCACAGATAAGAGTGAGATGTTCCTTAAGAGAATCATAACTAGTAATGAGATGTGGGTCTGCGGTTATGATGTTAAGATAAGGTTCAGTCTACACAATGGGTTGGGAAAGGTTCTCCTAGGCCAGAAAAAGCTTGTCACTTCAGATCAAATGTCAAAGACATGCTAATAGTTTTCTTTGACTATGAAAGATTAATTCATCATGAATTTGTGCCACAGTGACAAACTGTTAATCGATGGTAATATCGGAATGTGTTGGCGATGACTGCGAGAAAATGTGAGAAGGAAGCTGCCTGAAATTTGGCAAGACAATTTGTGGCTCTTGCATCACGATAATGCACTTGCACATTCAACCCTGTTGTTTACCTATTGCACAAAGAACCAAAT
Organism: Schistocerca americana; assembly: GCF_021461395.2. NCBI lineage: Eukaryota > Metazoa > Arthropoda > Insecta > Orthoptera > Acrididae > Schistocerca > Schistocerca americana. The sequence goes on along the minus strand of NC_060120.1, from coordinate 97,362,409 downwards.
CACAGTGCTGCCTCATCCTCTGTACTCTCCAGACCTGGCCCCTGTGGACATTTTTTTTATTTCCAAAGTTGAAAACCCGTTTGAAAGGATGGAGATATGCAACGATGTTGTTGTTGTTGTTGTTGTTGTTGTTGTATTCAGTCCTGAGACTGGTTTGATGCAGCTCTCCATGCTACTCTATCCTGTGCACCTACTGCAACCTACATCCTTCTGAATCTGCTTAGTGTATTCATCTCTTGGTCTCCCTCTACAATTTTTACCTTCCACGCTGCCTTCCAATGCTAAATTTGTGATCCCTTGATGCCTCAGAACATAGTCCCTTCTTCTAGTCAAGTTGTCCCACAAACTTCTCTTCTCCCCAATCCTATTCAATACCTCCTCATTAGTTATGTGATCTACCCATCTAATCTTCAGCATTCTTCTGTAGCATCACATTTCGAAAGCTTCTATTCTCTTTTTGTCCGAACTATTTATCGTCCATGTTTCACTTCCATACATGGCTACACTCCATACAAATACTTTCAGAAAAGACTTCCTGACACTAAATCTATACTCGATGTTAACAAATTTCTCTTCTTCAGAAACGCTTTCCTTGCCATTGCCAGTCTACATTTTATATCCTCTCTACTTCGACCATCATCAGCTATTTTGCTCCCCAAATAGCAAAACTCCTTTACTAGTTTAAGTGTCTCATTTCCTAATCTAATTCCCTCAGCATCACCCGACTTATATCGACTACATTCCATTATCCTCGTTTTGCTTCTGTTATGCAACGATAGATGAGATAAAAGAAAATCCACCCGATCCAGCAAGAGCGTACAAAGACTGCTTTCAGAAATGGAAACAGTGTTGGGAGTGGTGAATCAATTGTGGAGGAGAATATTTCGAACGAGACCATGCACAATAAGTAAATGGTAAGCGAGGAAAAGTTTTGTGGACAGAATTCCAGAATTTTTTGAATAGACCTCATATATGCATCTGTGTGACCCTTAATTTCTCATATCTTATCTTCGTGGTGCTTGTGTGAAATGTATGAGGGCGGCAGTGGGATCATTCTGCAGTCAGCTTCAAATGCTGGTTCTCTAAATTTTCTCAATGGTGTTCCTAGAAAAAAGGTTGCCTTCCCTCCAGGGATTCCAGTTTGAATTCCCAAAGCATTTTGTTCATGAAGCATGTTGTTCGAACTTAATGGTAACAAACAAATTTAGCTGTCTGACTTGAATTGCTTCAATATCTTCTTTTAATTCAATTTGATGTGGATTCCAAACACTCGAGCAGTATGCAAGAATGGGTCGCACTAGCCTCTTACATGCTATCTCCTTTACAGATGAACCACACCTTCCTAAAATTCTCCCAATAAACTGAACTCGACCATTTGCCTTGCCTATTGCAGTCCTCACAGGCTTGTTCAGTTTCATATTGCTTTGCAACATTATGTGCAGATATTTAAATGACATGACTTTGTTAAGCAGGACAATACTAATGCTTTATCTGAATGTTGGTTTGTTTTTCCTACTCATCTGCATTAACTTTAGAGATAGCTGCCATTCATCCCACCAGCTACAGATTTTGTCTAAGTCATCTTGTATCATCCTAGACTTGTTCATCTTTGACACCTTCCCATACACCACAGCATCATCAGTAAACAACCACAGATTGCTGCCCTCCCTGTCTGCCACACTGTTTATGCATATAGAAAGTAATAGTGGTCCTATCACACTTCCCTGGCGCACTCCTGATGGTACCCTTGTCTCTGATGAACACTTGCCATCGAGGACAACATACTGGGTTCTATTACTTAAGAAGTCTTTGAGCCACTCACATATCTGGGAACCTATTCCATGACTATGCTTGTAAGTTAGTTAACAGTCTGCAGTGACATACTGTGTCAAACGCTTTTCAGAAATCTAGTTGCCTTGGTGAATGACAGCGAGCTCTGAGTGTGGGAAAATGGAAGTTAGTGGAGTTGAGTAGCAAAAACAAATCCACAGTGTTCAGATGTATAACATTAGTAGTGTCCTAGTATATTGTTTAAATATCTTGGTGTAAGAGCATTTGAGGATTATGGTAGGTATAGCAAATGGTCGACTTCGGTTCATTGGTGGAATTCTGGTAAAGTATGGTTCATCTGTAAAGGAGACAGCACGTAGGACACTAGTGCAACCTATTCTTGAGTACTGATTGAGTGTTTGGGATTTATATGAGGTCTGGTTAAAGGAAAATAGGGAAGCAATTCTAGGTGGACTGCAAAATTTGCTACCGGTTGTTTCAGTCAACACAGGTGTAAAGCGGAAATGCTTCAGGAACACGAATGGGAATCCCTGGAGGGAAGGCGACATTGTTTTTGAGGACCACTATTGAGAAAATTTAGAAAACCTGCAGTTGAAGCTGACTGCAAAATGATTCTCCTGCCACCAACCTACATTTCACTGCAAAATGATTCTCCTGCCACCAACCTACATTTCACATAAGGACCGCAAAACTATTCTCATATGGAGAAATACAGACAATCTTCTTCCTTCAGTGTATTTTCGAGTGGGATAGGAAAGGAAATAACTAGTAGTGGAACAGGGACCCCCTCGCTTGCACCATAGGATGGTGTGTGGATTATGTGTGTAGATGTATATGTATAAATCATTGTAGACACCTTTTACTTATCCTTCAAAGTAGGTGTGAGAGTGATCCCATAATTATTTTCCTTACTCCTATTATGCTGTACCTGTTGGTTGTGTGTGTCTGCTGTTTGCATAGAGTAAACATTAGTATGTGCTATGTATCTGATAACTCCCAGTTCTCTTATAGAGTATTGTGAACTGCACAGAACTTAACTGGCATACTGAAAAATAGCCCATTATGCAGCCAGCTTAGATTGTCATTTTTTGGACAAACCGTGAATGCTACTATCTATAGTTGTTTCTCTTCTATAAATACTATACATAATTTGGTTGTCTTGATCCAAATATGGTAAGGAGAAGTTGTCATGTCCAAGTGTAAATTGTATATTCAGACCCGTGTCATTTAGATCTTGCTAAAATTGCTGGACATGTTCACTGGAACCATTGTACAGAAGTAGTACATTGTCAGCATACTATTGGTAACCCACTGTGTTATGTAAATGATATGGCCGGAACAAAAAGAACTGATGCTCAATGTGGCCAACAAAAACATTGGTGATAATGCTTGCTATGGATGAGTCAACAGCCAGCCACTCAGTTTGCATGTAAACTATATTATTAAACTGGAAATGCCGGGTGATTCAGAAGGAAAGAACAGGTTTCAGTTGTTTATTACAGACAAACTGTTTAAAATAGAAACTCATTCCACACCTCACTGGATAGAAAAAAGTTCAATGTTATGATACAGCTGTGCTGTTTGTTGTAGCAATATGGTGACTACATAATGAGAGAAATCCAATTTGTGTGTTGGAATTTGCACAAAGCCGATCTATTGTTCAAGTGCAACATGCATTGTGCATTGTGCATCAATTCAACAAGAAGCCACCTCTGCACAAGCAGATTTATGACTGGCATAAAACATTCTTGGAATTTGGTTGCATATACAAAGGGAAGGGCACTGGTTGGCCATGCCTGTCTGATGAAGGTTTCAAGTGTACACGAGATGCATTCACACAGAGCCCTTGGAAGTCCATAAAATGGGCAGACCAGGAACTTCAGTTTCCTCAAACAGTGGTGAGGTGTCTTCTGAAGTGAATCCAGCATATAAAGCCTTACAGTTTGCAGTTACAGCAGCAATTGTGTCCCGGTGGCCATAATAGAAGGTATGAATTTTGCATTTCAATTCTCCAGGATATGACAGACGACACTTTTTTTTTCGAATGACTCATCTTTTCAGACGAATTGATGTTTCATGTGTGGGTAAAGTAAACTGTGATAATGTAAGAATTTAGTGGTCACAAAATCCTGGCATTGCCATTGAATTTGAAAGAGAGTCACTGAAACTGAATGTGTTTTGTATCATTTCTATTCACAAAGCTAATGGATCTGTCTTTCTTTACGAAGGAATCTGTCACAGAATGTCATCTGCAGAATTGGTTGTTTCCTCTACTTCATGAAGATTACAATCATTTCATTTTTATACATGATGGTGCACCACTTCATGTGCACTCTTAAGGCACTGTGTTATCTTAGCAACACCATCCTACAACAGTGAATTGGAAGAGGTGGGCAACAAGATCTTGTTCATTGTTTTTGGCCTCCCATGTCACCAGACCTCACACCTTCTGACTTTTTTTCCTGTCAGGGTTCATAAAAAGACAGTCTTTGTCTCACCTATGGCAAGATCTTAGAAATTGAATTGACGAAGATTCTGATTCAGACAACAGGAATCCTTTGATCCACATGTGGAATGAAGTGGAATACAATTTTGGTGTTTCTCAAGCAGCAAGTGGTGCTTGTGTTGAGTGTATTATATAATGTCTGTGTGAACATAAAATTTTGACTTTCTTCTATCCAGTGATGTGTGCAATTTATTTCTATCTGTGTGTAATAAATGACTGAAATCTGTTCTTTCTTTTTCACTAACTCTGCAATTATGATTCAACACCAGATTGAGAAGTGTTCTGAATTCGCCAATAAATTGATGGTCAAGCTTAGCTTTAAGCTATTCTCAATGATGGGTACCAACTCATTAGTTGGTATATGTGTTAGAAATGTCTAAGGTACTTTTTCGAAAATGCCATTTGTTTTTTCCTTTTGCCTTTTAACCATTTTCCCACATCATTATTGTTTTGCATAATGCAGGGCACTCAGCCCAATCATGAACCCATAATCTATCCAACATATACAGGGTGATTCAAAAAGAATACCACAACTTTAGGAATTTAAAACTCTGCAACGACAAAAGGCAGAGCTAAGCACTATCTGTCGGCGAATTAAGGGAGCTATAAAGTTTCATTTAGTTGTACATTTGTTCGCCATTTCAGCCAATAACGTTTTTTGGTCCCTTTTTCTTCGAAGGTGCTACTGTAACTGGACTACAGTATCTGGAGATGTTAGAGAATTGGCTGTTCCCTCAGCTCGAACAAGAAGCACAACAATTCATATTTCAGCAGGATGGAGCGCCACCACATTGGCACTTACCTGTCCGTAACTACCTGAACGTCAACTACCCGAGGCGATGGGATCGGCCGCCAGGCAGCCCGTGACAGAGCACTTCATCATTAGCCTCCAAGAAGCCCTGATCTTACCCCCTGCGATTTTTTCTTATGGGGGTATGTTAAGGATATGGTGTTTCGGCCACCTCTCCCAGCCACCATTGATGATTTGAAACGAGAAATAACAGCAGCTATCCAAACTGTTACGCCTGATATGCTACAGAGAGTGTGGAACGAGTTGGAGTATCGGGTTGATATTGCTCGTGTGTCTGGAGGGGGCCATATTGAACATCTCTGAACTTGTTTTTGAGTGAAAAAAAAAAAAAACCTTTTTAAATACTCTTTGTAATGATGTATAACAGAAGGTTATATTATGTTTCTTTCATTAAATACACATTTTTAAAGTTGTGGTATTCTTTTTGAATCACCCTGTATTATAATGATTTATTTACTATAGTTTGTTACTGTTATGTTTCATCACTGTTTCTTATCCCCTGTTGATTAATTTTGCATATGTACCATTGTGTTTAGCTTTACTGTATGATTAAATGATGATGGCGTCCTCTTGGGTAAAATATTCCGGAGGTAAAATAGTCCCCCATTCGGATCTCCGGGCAGGGACTACTCAAGAGGACGTTGTTATCAGGAGAAAGAAAACTGGCGTTCTACGGATCGGAACGTGGAATGTCAGATCCCTTAATCAGGCAGGTTGGTTAGAAATTTTAAAAAGGGAAATGGATAGGTTAAAGTTAGATATAGTGGGAAATAGTGAAGTTCAGTGGCAGCAGGAACAAGACTTCTGGTCAGGTTAATACGGGGTTATAAATACAATATCAAATAGGGGTAATGCAGGGGTTGGTTTAATAATGAATAAAAAATAGGAGTGCGGGTAAGCTACTACAAACAGCATAGTGAATGCATTATTGTGGCCAAGATCGACACGAAGCCCACACCTACTACAGTAGTACTAGTTTATATGCCAACTAGCTCTGCAGATGACAAAGAAATTGATGAAATGTGTGATGAAATAAAAGAAATTATTCAGATAGTGAAGGGAGACGAAAATTTAATAGCCATGGGTGACTGGAATCCGGTAGTAGGAAAAGGGAGGGAAGGAAACGTAGTAGGTGAATATGGATTGGGGCTAAGAAATGAAAGTGGAAGCCGCCTGATAGAATTTTGCACAGAGCACAAATTAATCATAGCTAACACTTGGTTCAAGAATCATAAAAGAAGGTTGTATACATGGAAGAAGCCAGGAGATACTGACAGGTTTCAGATAGATTATATAATGGTAAAACAGAGATTTAGGAACCAGGTTTTAAATTGTAAAACATTTCCAGGGGCAGATGTAGACTCTGATCACAATCTATTGGTTGTGAACTGTAGATTAAAACTGAAGAAACTGCAAAAAGGTGGGAATTTAAGGAGATGGGACCTGGATAAACTGACTAAACTAGAGGTTGTACAGAGTTTCAGGGAGAGCATAAGGGAACAATTGACAGGCATGGGGGAAAGAAGTACAGTAGAAGAAGAATGGGTAGCATTGAGAGATGAAGTAGTGAAGGCAGCAGAGGACCTAGTAGGTAGAAAGACGAGGGCTAGTAGAAATCCTTGGGTAACAGAAGAAATACTGAATTTAATTGATGAAAGGAGAAAATATAAAAATGCAGTAAATGAAGCAGGCAAAAAGGAATACAAACGTCTCAAAAACAAAATCGACAGGAAGTGCAAAATGGCTAAGCAGGGATGGCTAGAGGAAAAATGTAAGGATGTAGAGGGTTATCTCACTAGGGGTAAGATAGATACTGCCTACAGGAAAATCAAAGAGACCTTTGGAGAACAGAGAACCACTGGTATGAATATCGAGAGCTCAGATGGAAACCCAGTTGTAAGGAAAGAAGGGAAAGCAGAAAGGTGGAGGGAGTATATAGACTGCCTATACAAGGGCAGTGTACTTGAGGACAATATTATGGAAATGGAAGAGGATGTAGATGAAGATGAAATGGGAGATAAGATACTGCGTGAAGAGTTTGACAGAGCACTGAAAGACCTGAGTCGAAAAAAGGCCCCGGGAGTAGACAACATTGCATTAGAACTACTGATGGCCTTGGGAGAGCCAGTCCTGACAAAACTCTACCATCTGGTGAGCAAGATGTATGAGACAGGCGAAATACCCTCAGACTTCAAGAAGATTATAATAATTCCAATCCCAAAGAAAGCAGGTGTTGACAGATGTGAAAATTACCGGACTATCAGTTTAATAAGTCACGGCTGCAAAATACTAACGCGTATTCTCTACAGACAAATGGAAAAAACTGGTAGAAGCTGACCTCGGGGAAGATCAGTTTGGATTCCGTAGAAATATTGGAGCACATGAGGCAATACTGACCTTACGACTTATCTTAGAAGCTAGATTAAGGAAAGGCAAACCTATGTTTCTAGCATTTGTAGACTTACAGAAAGCTTTTGACAATGTTGACTGGAATACTCTCTTTCAAATTCTGAAGGTGGCAGGGGTAAAATACAGGGAGCAAAAGGCTATTTACAATCTGTACAGAAACTAGGTGGCAGTTATAAGAGTCGAGGGGCACGAAAGGGGAGTAGTGGTTGGGAAGGGAGTGAGACAGGGTTGTAGCCTATCCTCGATGTTATTGAATCTGTATATTGAGCAAGCAGTGAAGGAAACAAAAGAAAAATTTGGAGTAGGTATTAAAATCCATGGAGAAGAAGTAAAAACTTTGAGGTTCGCCGATGACATTGTAATTCTGTCAGAGACAGCAAAGGACTTGGAAGAGCAGTTGAACGGAATGGACAGTGTCATGAAAGGAGGGTATAAGATGAACATCAACAAAAGCAAAACGAGGATAATTAAGTCAGGTGATGCTGAGGGAATTAGATTTGGAAATGAGACACTTAAAGTAGTAAAGGAGTTTTGCTATTTGGGGAGCAAAATAACTGATGATGGTCGAAGTAGAGATATAAAATGTAGACTGGCAATGGGAAGGAAAGCGTTTCTGAAGAAGAGAAATTTGTTAACATCGAGTATAGATTTAAGTGTCAGGATGTCGTTTCTGAAAGTGTTTGTATGGAGCGTAGCCATGTATGGAAGTGAAACATGGACAATAACTAGTTTGGACAAGAAGAGAATAGAAGCTTTCAAAATGTGGTGCTACTGAAGAATGCTGAAGATTAGATGGGTAGATCATATAACTAATGAGGAGGTATTGAATAGGATTGGGGAGAAGAGATGTTTGTGGCACAACTTAACTAGAAGAAGGGATCAGTTGGTAGGACATGTTCTGAGGGATCAAGGGATCACCAATTTAGTATTGGAAGTCAGCGTGGAGGGTAAAAATCGTAGAGGGAGACCAGGAGATGAATACACTAAGCAGATTCAGAAGGATGTAGGTTGCAGTAAGTACTGGGAGATGAAGAACCTTGCACGAGGTAGAGTAGCGAGGAGAGCTGCATCAAACCAGTCTCAGGACTGAAGACCACAACAACACCACCATTGTGTTGTTGCCTTAAAACATCACATATTCTCTACATTTTTAGATCTCTGAGTGGCTTGTCATTAAGTTTTTGTTGGAAGCTGTAGCGTGCACCTGCGCAATGGAGGGTAGTGTTAGTACAGTACTTGGTTTTGGTTTCTTTCTCCTTTGTCCTATTGCTCGGACACTACACCTAAGGTATGTTTGATTATTAGGCCCTCTCTTTTTTTTCCACCTAAGATGCAGTGACCTGGAGCCCTAGCACTGATGGGCCCGACCATATTTTATGCATGACCAACTGCAGTAAGTGGATCACCTTGTTTCTTTAGTATGCTTTTCTGGTTTTTCCAATTTTGTTATATTCCCTCCTCTCTTTTTGCACGTTAAAGTTGTTTTTACACCTGAAGATGGGATTTTAACATCCTGCAAGCAGTCGTGATGTGAATAAATTAGTACTACATCTGAAGCAGATATCTTTATATTAATTAATTGTGCCTCTCAGTTGTGGATGTCCTATATGCCATATTTTGTGACTGATATGTATACCTTGTCGCAGGGAGCTTACAGTAATAAACACTCCTAAATTTGCACCACATCATTGCTATTGCAGCATATATATGGATGGCGTGCTTCACTGGGTAGCCAGCATAGCTTTTGAGTATTATTTGTTTGTTTAATTTTTTTACCTGCTGATTATTTGTATGCGCAGTTGGCTGGAAAATTGTTGTTTTTAAACATTCTGGTCAGTCCATATGAAAATAAAAACTGGACTTTAAAAATATTATAGAATTTGTCTTCGGAAACATTTGCATAATTATTGTTGGAGTGTGTTTTTATTAACAACCTGACAAAAAAAGTAAAGCACCCAGAAGATATGGTCAAATGTCAGTCGTCAAATGTCAATGAAACTGTGAACACATAGACACCATTGGTTGGTATGTAAATGATTTGAGTTGAAACTCTTTGTGACATCTGCAACAGCTATCAGAGTGAATCAATGTTGTTCATGTTTAGTATTGTTATCAGGCATGGTAGGATATATGTGGGGCAGGAACAGTACCCGATGTTGAGTCATCACCGTGAAGGACACAAAGATCCCACATACTCATGTGAGACAGTGTTTTAAGCAACTGACAGTGTGAAAGAGGCCCCATCATGGATATCCATTTGGCTGGATGGTCAAATTCTGCAGTATACAGTTTTTTGCGGTGATTTAGATGTGACAATGGCTAGATGTTGGACTGCATGGGAATGTCAGGGCAGGCATACACATAGTCAAGGTTACGATTGACAGTGTCTGACTACCACAAGAGAGGGTCACTGTATTGTGCACCAGTCACATTGTAACCCCTTCACATCTGCACCTGTCATCCAAGAACAAATAATGGACTCCCAACAACATTCTTTGTCATCTGACACTATTGGATAGAGACTGGCATTAATTGGGCTAGGGATTTACTGTCCCAGTTATAGGCTGTTGTAAATGCCACAACACAATTACCTGTATTTGGAACATGCTGTGCCTGAGAAGCATGAACTTGCTGATATATGGCATTGCTTCATGTTCAGTGACAATTTACAGTTCTGCTCTATCCCAGGCGACCATTGTTAGCGAGTATGGTGGTGACCTGGAGAGAGGTCCCATTATTCCAGTATTTAGGGGAGGCACAGCGGTGTTACACCTGGAATCATGGTGTGGGGAGTCATCTTGTTCAGTTCAGTCACAGCTGATGGTGACTGAGGGAACTCTGATGGCGCGTTAGTACGTTACAGACATTCTGCATCCTTGTGTGTTAAGCTCTCATAGGACAGTCTTGTGGTGCCATTTCCAATAAGATACTGCACATGCATACTTGATACATGTTTGCATGAACTGTTTGTGTGATGTTGAGGTACTCTTGTGGCCAGCAAGATCTGCAGATCTGTTTCCGATAGAGCACATGTAGGGCCAGGTTGGACATAAAAGCCTTCCCTGTGCTAGTATCAGGGATATGGTGAAGGACCAGCTACAACAGTTGTGGGCCAGTTTGCCTCGGGGAGAGGACGTAACGGGTTTTGACACCCATGTGTCCAGGCCAGATGGGATGCTACATTATGCTGATAGGTGGTCTTGTACTTTTCAAGTCCTTTGTAAATTTGACTAGATTTTGTAATCACCAAAATAATATCTCGTACCCTTTCAGTCTGTGAGGTTTTATTTTGTTTCCTCCTCCACTGCTAGGTGCTTAGCTTTTTTTTTTTGTCTGGCAGTGCAGTTCAGGTTTTTAAATTATACCTCCATGATGTGAAAAGAAGAAATATCGATAGTGAAAGAGACGTCAATTTCAGCAGCAGTTTATTCAGAAATGAATCTGCAATAATATTTGAAGGTACCTTCCCAAAAAGAATTAATAGTAATGTAGTCAAAGAATCTGTGAAAAGACCATGAATCATTGTGCAGGATAAAGGCATTTTTCAAACATCAGTGAGAACAATATATTTCATCCAAAAAGTTCAGGCAGTGGTGGCCGGTTACACTATTACAGAAGTATGTTAAACTTAGAAATGTAATTTAAAAAATGAATATTTTTAATTTAGTAACATGTCTTACACAATTCACCCTCTCTTCCTGTCCTGCACCCCACAAATTGCTCTAAAAAATGCTATTTCAAGAGTTCCCATTCCCACAAGGATTTTTACGAAATTTCTGACTTCTGTGCCCTCAGTTAATGGTGTTAATAATTCCATAGTATATTAAACCAGTAAACCCCTGATTCTTTAAAGAATTGAACTTCCAAATATAAAACCACTTCAGATGTCTGATTACGTTACAAATGAGTTAATGTGTTCAATAATTGCCCTTTGGCATGTGAGTGAGAAAAAGCTTAGGAAAGATTTGAAATAATGCTTGAACTTTATTGGAAGTCATTAAGCAGTCTCATTATGAAACACTGGATGAATATAACTGGGTAATTTGCACTTCAAGCAAAAGTTAGCAAAAGTTAGTTTTCAAACAATGGAAAATCCAGGCTGGAAAGTAACAATTTTATGAAAAGGCTAGTTGCTACTCACCATATAGCGGAGATGGTGAGTTACAGATAGGCACAACAAAAAGACTACCACCAATAATATTTCGGCCAACATGGCCTTAGTCAAAAATAGACAACACACAACTCGCACAAAGGCCTTGTTGGCCAAAAGCTTATTGTGTGGCCTTCTTTTTGTTGTGCCTATCTGTGACTCAGCATCTCTGCTATATGGTGAGTAGCAACTATACTTTTCATAATATTGTAAAACATCAGTTTTCTCATGCATCTAAATGTTCATATTGTCAAATCTCCTGAACTGTGTGTTGTACAATGATAGAATTTTGCAGGTACATTTAGTGCTACGTGTGGATACTGCCTGTAAACTGTGTTGCAGATAGATTTAGTAGTAAATAAGTAATGGATTAAAATGTCATGCTGGTGCTGAAGTTTGACTGCATGAACAGGGAAAATGTTGGAAGTGATAAACTTTTTTTTTTGTTTATCATTTTGCGGGGAATGTGTCAGTGAAAAAAAGTTTCGCAAAGGTTCGAAACTGTGTGTTAGCTTTGTTGGAAATCGCTGGGAGCTCTCTTTCTCAAACACTGGATGAATGAAATCCATGTATTTGCACACTGCCAGTTACACTGCCTCAAGATAAAACACACAGTTTCCAGCTGTAATATTTGTCTTATCGTATCAGACTTTAACATAAGATTATACCTCTTAAAGAGCTCAAAATTATACCTCTAAAGAGCTTATGGAAGCATTTTAAGTTTCTCAATTTGATAAATAATCATGCAAAATATTTCAAATCAAATTTTCGTTGCCTGTACACTGCAACTGGCACTGGGTTCCGAGATGGTGTTATAATAATATAGATGCAGACTTGAATACTCTTATTGTGTCATCCCAGAATCGAGATTGTGAAGCATTACATGTTTTCACTACATGTTGTCGTTCATAGCTAAATTATAGAAATTTAAAAATTATCTGTCTTATGCTTTTGCTTAATATAACATCTTTTAAAAACAAATAACATGTTACAGTGGTGCTTTCATAATGGAATATGTTGGGGAGGTGTTGGATCCTAAGGAATTTCGCCGTCGAGCTAAGGATTATGCCAAAGAGAAGAATCGCCATTATTATTTCATGGCATTGAAATCTGATTCTATTATTGACGCTACAGTGAAGGGAAATGTTTCGCGATTCATCAATCACAGCTGTGAACCTAATGCTGAAACTCAGAAGGTAACATACAGAGTTTTATTAATCTAACTGTATGTGCAGTATGCTACATTTGGATTTGCATATGTACTTTATAAGCTACAAATACATGAAAATTAATTTATTTATCATTCATTGTACTTCCTTGCTGATTGCTTTTTGCCTTTCGGCAGTCACCAACATTGTGTGGTTGAAATTGGGATTCACTCTGAACAACCAAGGCAGCCTTTCTGTGGGAAAGCAAATGACTAGTTTTCCGTGTGTTATTACAAAAACTCTTCTGTCTATTCAGTCCAAATTATGATTGTGAGGAATTTGTTTTCTGTACGGTCCATATCTACACACTGTGTATGGCAAATGGAAGTGGTTGAATGGGAACATTCACAGCTTCAGTTGTACAGACCAGGTTGCACTATTTTCTAAAACTAAGGGAATATGTAAGTGGAATGGTTATTGATATGGATGTTAGGGTTGAAGAGGCAGTGATAAAAGCCTTGAAAGTGAAGATTGAACACTTGCATGATTTTCTTTGCTTTGTTTATGATAGGCATCAACTGGCTTTTGTTCTGTACCTCTTACTTAATTACCATGTTTAAATGCCACACAACTTGTGGAAGATCAAATTTCAGAAAGCTGTTTTCACTGTCCTGTTCACGTGGAAGGCGAGAACTGAGTTTGCTAACCTAACTTAACTGTTTTACCAGAATGACATCTTTAAATCATCTGTTCCAATCTTGTCATCCTGAGGAATTGTTGTTACTAGTGCCTACATAATATATGTAATAAATAAAGAGTGTTATTTTGTAATGGATTCGGTGAACTCTTAAGAAGATGGAGTGAGAGATTGTTCAAGAAAATATGATTAAAGATATTGAAGTCAACATTTAAGAAGCCCAAAAAATATGTTTAAAACAATTTTGTCAGTAATTTATATTATGAGGCTTCCATAGTTGTGTTATAAACTGCATTTTAAAACAGGTACGAACCAATTACAAGGCTAATTTCCTAAACATTTTGAGGACACTGCCAACTTAACATCTGTTTTTGAGACTGTTTGCCATTTCAGTTGAAAGTGCCCCTATGAATGTGCAGATGTAAGTGATTGAACTGTAAGGAATTCCCATTTTAGTGAAGGATCCTTTTATTTTAAAACTGTCCATGGTGTCTACATTGTTTTCCTCAGATAGAGTTTCCATGTTTCCATAATGAGGCTGCAAAAGTGTTACAATATTTCGATCAACATGCGTGTGTGAAAGATCCCTTTTTTTTTTTTTGTTATGAAACTAAATAAGTCACCATTACGTAGCAGCCTGAATTCAAAAATCTGTGAAATTGAAATCAAACAGTGGAAACTCCAGCTTGTAATATCAACAATATGTGGAAAAGTAAATGAAGCTACTCATCGTTAAGGTGACATATTGAATTACAGACAAGTGCAATGAAAAATCTATTAAACACTTAGCTTTCAGCCAAAGCATTCTTCAGAAAAGGGAAAACAGACACACACACACACACACACACACACACACACACACACACAAAACATTCATTCATTCACAAATGCAAGCACACCACACACACACATGACTGCCATTTCCAGCAGCTTGGACCAGAATGCAATTGTCATATGGAACAAAAGCAGCAACTTGTAACGTGCAGGGAAGAGGAAGGGACAGCAGGGTACAGGTGAGAGGAAAGAAGAGTTAGTAGAGTTATATCTGGTGGAGCATGCAGGAACTAGATGGAGGCATCACTAGACTGTCACCAGGCGCAGTGTCTGGAGGCTGAGTGGCAGGTAGTTGGATGGGGGGGGGGGGGGGGGGCGCTGGTGGTGGTGGTGGGGGCAACGGAAAAGGAGAGGAACAGGGAAGGGGAAAGAGAGGTAGGTGCATAGATACAACTTGCGCATTATGCACGTCTCTGCCGCCGACCAACGTCTCTGGCACATTTGCATCTGTGGTCGCATGCGCAGTCGCGTGGTGCAACAGTATAAAGGGACGAAGCGAGCACTGGAGCGGCAGTCTTGCGGCTCACTCTGAAGATGGCTGAACGTTATACAGCCGAAATATTAGAAGAAGAAGGAGATTTCTTGCGGCTGCACACCCGAAACTTTGTGGAACAGTCTCTGCGACGCCAAAACCTGAGGATTCACATCAAGTACCTCTGTGGGGAGGAGATGGTTTTATGTGTTCGACAATTGGATAAGCTTCGACACTTGAGAGCAAGATTACTAAGCTCTTTAAGTTTTTTACTAAGGTGCCATGACCAGGGCATAATTCCGAAGTTTGCCAGATTAGTACATTTTATAAAAATGACGTCTATGAATAAGATTTTAACGAAAGCTGGTTCTTCTGTTGTTAAGGAGAGGATCCACTTTACTCGCCGAAAATTAGACCTGGTTTCTGAAGAACTTTATCGCCTGCACCTGAAGATGTCTGTGGAGATACCCTATGATTCTTGGAATTGGATAGATGGTACAACTTGGGCCAAATCAGACTGGATTTGTGAGGTGGCCACATCCCGACAGACTGCAAAATTTAGTCGACCGAAGATGACATCGCAGCGAGAAACTGTTACTCGACGCCTTGCTATTAATATGACAGGTAGAGATTTGGACGATGCTACGATGATGGTTTTGAGTAAGGGACTGAATTTTGCGCCCACGCCACAGGTTCTGCCATTGCCTTCATTTATCAGTGCCATTGAAGAAGCTGTTCGACCACTTCCCTCAGATTCAGCAGAGGAAATAAGACGTGAAACATGCCGTGCAATTATGAAGGCTCGCCTACAAAGGAGCAATATATCTGTGGCAGAGAGGGCTGCTCTACGCAAGCTTCGCCTGGATACTCAGACGGTGGTACTCCCAGCACTTTCCGATCTTTCTGTCCCTCCCTCAACATCACTTCCCTGGATACTTACCCAGGTGGGCTCTGAACAGTGCTCACTGGAGTGCTTTCACCTCTGCTGTCACCCTTGGCTCCCTGCCACATGGATACATCAATGAGACAGTCCAGAATATGCCTAGAGCCAATCTTTCAGCAGCTGATTTAATGATCCCCTGTTCCTCAAGTGTGCCCTGATGGAAGACATCTTCTGGTCATCAGAAATCGCAGAGGCCATTGGAGAGTGTAGGCGGGCTCTTCAGTACGTTAAGCAGTACCTATCGATGGAGCGCCTCGTTGCCTTTTAAGTGGCTCTGTGCCCGGGTCTGCCACCTAATAAAATGATGAAAGCAAGAATGCTGGGAATGATACGTTTCAACCATCAGACCATGTACCTCACCTTCGCAGGTTTAGGCAAAGATCATACATTTCTACTACACATACCATACACCTGCAGATGTACCTTGTATTACATTACGGCTCTGTGTATACTGACCCTGAAACCATTGCCTAACATTTTGCTCTGCATTATGCTCGAGCCTCAGTGTCTGAGAATTATCAACCTGCCAACAGCAGATGGAGCAAAAGCAATTATCTTACTACATACCACCTGGAGCCATATAATGCCCCATTCAGTGAGTGGGAATTCATCAGTGTCCTAGTCCACTGCTCGGATACAGCCCCACAGCCAGACTGTATCTACAGCCAAACGATCAAGCACCTAATAGTAGATTGTCAGCATCATATCCTTGCCATCTTTAACCACATCTGGAACGAGATGAGTTCCCATCGCATTGATAAGAAAGCATCATTGTCCTAGTACTGAAACTGGGTAAGCACCCTGTAGAGATGGATGTTGTCGCCCAATTGGCCTTACCAATGTTCTCTTTAAGTTGGTTGAACACATGGAGAGGTGGAGGCTGTGTTGGCACCTTGAGTCTTGAGGTCTTCTGGAACCATCCCAGGGTGGTTTTTGCCAAGATCGTTCCACTACTGATAATCTGATTTACCTGGTGCCTGCCATCAGAACAACTTTTGCCCAACATCAGCACCGTATAGCCGTCTTCTTTGATGTTCAAAAGGCTGGTGACACTACATGGTGACACCACATCCTCGCTGCTTTACACAAGTGGGGTCTCCAGGGTCCACACATGGTTTTTATCCAGAACCTCTTATCGCAACATACTTTCTGGGTTCGAGTTGGTGCTTCCCACACTACCCTCGATATTCAAGAGAATGGGGTCCTCCAGGGCTCTGTACTGAGTGTCCCTCTCTTTCTTGTAGCTGTCAGTGGTATAGCAGCAGCTGTGGGGTCCTCAGCATCACCCTCCTTGTATGCTGACGACTTTTACCTCTACTGTCCGTCGTCTAGTGTGGGTGTAACTGAATGTTGACTGCTAGGCGCCATACGAAAGGCCCAGGCATGGGCCATCACCCTGGCTTTAAATTTTCAGCCACCGAGACTCGCATCTTGCACATCTGTTGATGTCGTACCGTGCACCCACAACCAGAACTTTACCTTGACGACCAGATATTCAATGCCATAGAGACTTATCACTTTTTAGGACCGGTCTTCAATGCTCGGTTGATGTGGATTACCCGTCTTCAGCTTAAGAGAAAGTGCTGCATGCACCTTAATACACTTCGTTGCCTGAGTAACATTAGCTGGTATGCAGATCACAATACCATTCTGTAGCGTTACAAAGCCCTGATACAGTACAGCCTTGATGAAAGAGTCCGGGATATGGTTCAGCATCACCGTGAGCATTGCAGACACTGGATCTGATACACCATTCCAGGCTTCGATTTGAGACAAGAGACTTTCGAACTAGCTCTGTGAACAGTGTCCTCGTGGAGGTTGTGGTCCCTCCACTGTGTATCGGGCAGCAACAACAGCTTGTCAAATACGCTACGTTCGTAGCTCCCTGAGCATCCGAACTACTGTCTCCTCTTTCGAAATGTGGAAATACATCTCCTGCACCAGCAGCCCAGATCAGGGATTATGATCGGATATCCAGCCCCTGAATTCCAGTTGTTTCCTCTACCACCTCTCCTCCGGGCCCACTCAAGTGCGCCTCCATGGTGCATCCCTCAGCCACAGCTTCGTATTGACCTATTACAAGGTCCAAAAGACTCAGTTCAGCCGGGGCCCCTCTGCCACGAATTTTTCTCCATCCTTGGTGCATCTTGGGGTTCAGAAGTAGTCTGTGCTGATGGCTCGATGGGTGCTGATCATGTAGGCTTTGCTTATACTCATGTGGGACATAATGAACTGTGATCCTTGCTGGATGGCTGTAGTATTTTCACTGCAGAGTTGATAGCCATCTCTCGTGTTTTTGAGCTAGGCATTACTGCACCGGTGAGTCCTTTCTCATCTGCAGTGACTCTTTGAACAGTTCACAAAATCTTGACCAATGGTACCCTCGCCTTCCCTTGATCGGGTTATCCAGGATTTTCTATCTGCCATTAAACATTGTGGATGCTCAGTGACCTTTGTCTGGACTCCAGGCCGTGTTGGAATCCCGGGGAATGAACTCACTGGTAGATTAGACAAACTGGCTACCAGGAAGCCGACTCTTGAGATTGGTATTCCGAAAACAGACCTCGGATTGGTATTGTGCCACCAAGTTTTAGGAATCTGGAGTATGGAATGGCTCACTCTGAGTTCACGAAACTACAGGTGATAAAGGAGACTACAAATCTATGGAGATCCTCCATGCAGGCCTCTCGCTGGCTGTCCTTTGCTGGCTCTTCATTGGCCATACTTGGCTGACTCATGGTTATCTCCTCCGACTCGAAGACCCATCCCACTGTCATTGTGATTCTCATTTGACGGTGGTCCACTTTTTGCAGGGCTGTCCCAACTTAGCTGCCCTGTGGTGGACTTGCTACCCCTGGAGATGATGCCTCAGCGGCTAACTTAGTTTCATGTTTTACTCATGAAAGGGAAGGGGGCTTTTACCATTCTCTTTAAGGGATGACCGCTTAACCTTATTGGTCCGTTGAGGGGTTGGCAGAACGCTCTGTTGCCACCTCTGCACAGATTGGGCGGCAGCTGTTTGAGCTTAGTGGTTCACCCCAGCCCTCACCCTGCCTGTTGTTTTACTTTTTCTGCACCGTCGTGCATGGTCTGTTCGACTTGTTCGTCGTATGTCTATCTGTGCTTCTCGTGTCTTGCCCGTGTTGCCAGGCTTTCCTAGGCAATTTCTGAGTGGGCTACCTCTGGAAAGCAGTAACAGTTGGGGATGTCCATCCCGATTGCATTCTGCTTTCGGGGCTTCTGGCTGCTCTCTGGAGAGGCACCCTGCTTGCCTTTCTTCCTATATCCCACATTTTTTTTTCATTTTTGTCCCTTATCCAACGTTTGTTGACCTTTGGTAGACCTTGGGGTTTGCTTCCCCTGGGTTTTACTTGATAGGCCATCTCTGATGTACAGTAATGTAGACCTATTTGTTTAAGGAACAAGAAACTGATGACCTAGTGGTTTGGTCTCTTTAATCATCCAACCAATCAAGAAATGGTAAAAAGGTTCATAAAAGTATCATTGATTGATTTTCTGCAAATAGTCTCATCCTCAATTTTAAAAAGAAACAACATATTCTGTTCTGCACATTTGGGGTACTACACCAAATGCAAGTGTAACACCTAGTGAAGATATAATAAACAAGGTGGGAACCTAAGAATTCTTATGTGTTCTTATTGATGAGAATTTAAATCGGAGAAAGGGCATTTTGGAACTCCTATAACAACTTAATTCAGCCACATTTGCACTTGGGATCATTGCAAATCTTGGGGAGAGAGAAATCCACACAATGACATATTTTGCATATTTTCTTTCAATACTATCATACGAAGTAATGTTCTGGGGTAACTCATCTGTATGAAAGAAAGTCTTAATTGCTCAAAAAGTACTGGAAGAATAATTTGTGGTGCTTATCCGTGATCATCTTGTGGACATCTGTTTAAGGAGCTGGGCATTCTGGCTACTCCTTGCAGTATATTTATTTCCTTGTTACGGTTGTTGTAAACAATCCACTTCTGTTCAAAAGGAAGAATGATATACGTAATTACAATAACAGAAGGAAAAAAAGACATTCATTACTCCACTTTAAGATTGTCTTTAGCACACAAAGGGGTCCACAATGCTGCAAAAAAGATTTTTTATCACTTACCCAGTGATATAAAACGTCTGAGAGACAGTGAAGTAAAATTTGGGGGAGGGGGGGGGGGGGTGGGAGGAGACTGAGAACATTTGTCCTTGACAACTCCTTCTATTCCGTAGTAGAATTTCTGTTATTGTAATGTGTAAAATGTGTGGTGGGTAGGAACATCTAACTTGCATCTTTATATCTTCTGTCTGTATTAGTAAATAAATCAATCAAAATTAAATTAATATGTGATGAATCTGTAAGGACTTTGCCACATCACGATTTATCATGCAAAATGACCCATAGAACATGAAACTACTAACTAACTTTGTACGTTAATTTAATTTTAGTAATTAAAGGTAGTCGGTTTTTTGGCATGTTTTAAAATGGATTAGTCTTTTGTTGGGTTAAATTACAACCACCCTGGTTGAAATGGAAGCAAAATCAGTAGCAAATTCTGTATTGAGTCTCAGAGGGACCCCATTAGGCCTTGGAGCCTAGTTTAATTTTAGCGATTTCAACTGTTTCTCAACACCACTGACACTAATATCACTCATATTTGAATGGTGCAAAAAGCAGTCTGGAGCAGCACATCTGTATCTTCCTTAGGAAAGGAGCATTTTAAAACAGAGTAAACTATTTTTGCTTTTGCTTTGCTACCCTCAAGTTCAGTTCCTTTGTCATCCATGAGTGTCCGTACCCTCAATTTAGTTTGTCACCAGTGAGCTTTTGGACACTGTTTTACAGCTGTTATGCAGAAGTCACTGTTTCTTAGAAGTTTTTTCATAATTACTATGTACCATGAAAGGTTCCTCCCACCATTAACTGTTCTATTAAGTACATACCTATCCTGTTTGTGGTCAACTATTCTTTCGAACTTGAGCCACAGTTTTTACATGCTTCTGCACTGAGGCAAACGTCTTTTTCTGCTTTGAGATGTGTCATGGCTGCCTCTTTATCTAACTTATTTAATGTGTAAATCTTTCTTCTTGTTGTAGCTGCCATTTGTACTTCAGTGATCATTGTTGCTACAATTGCTTCATGGTCACTAATAACAGTTCCATTATTGTCATTGCCAAGAAGTCAGATCTGTTTGCTACCATTAGGTCTAATATATTTCCATTATAAGTGGGCTGCTGTACTATCATTTCCATGTAGCTTTCTGAGAAAGCACATGGTAATGTTTCACAAGATGTCTTGTAAGGCCTACCTTGAAAAACTTAAATATTCAAAATTGATTGTTGGATAGCTAAAGGCTCCACCAATGATGACAGCATGATTAGGGAACATTTGCATTAGCAAACTGAGATTTTCCATCATGTCTGGAGATGAATCTGAGAGTCAGTAGAAAGATCCAGTTACAAGTTTATGCCCACTTGTGATACTGGGTCTTGCCCAAACAGCCTCACAAGCTGCTTCAGTTTCTGTCTCAATGGAATTTAGTTTCTTGTCTATGGACACAAATACACCACCTCCATTTCCCCTTAATCTATCCTTTCTTTATACTCTTAGATTTCCTCCCCAAACATCCTCTAACTGTCAATTTCAAATTTTGTAGCAATGTTCCCTCATTTGATTTAGTGTTAATCAATCTGAATATGTACAGCAGTGCTACAGCATACAGGAAGTTCTTGGCACAACAGTGTACCCATCTGGCCAGCTTCTGTCTGCATGGTGTGTTCCTGTGCTGTCATTGTGCTCATGTGTTTCCTTTCCGTCCCTTCTTTTGTCTTTTTTGAGTTCCACTTTTCAGTGTATTTGTACTAGTAAGCATTTTGAAATCTAATAACATGGAATTTTATGATAGAAAAAATGTTGCCATTTGGAGCTTTTATTTTTTACTGCGATTCTATTGCAGTGGACTGTGAATGGAGAATTGAGGATTGGTTTCTTCAGTAAAAGAAACATTTCTGCTGGAGAAGAAATAACATTTGACTACCAGTTTCAGCGATATGGGTAGGTAATCTTTTATTGCGTGTTCGTCTGCAGAAAAATATGTTGCGTATCTGATAGGATTAATGTAATGAGACATTATTTTTAGGAAAGAAGCTCAGAAGTGTTTGTGTGATGCTGCAAATTGCCGTGGCTGGATTGGGGAGGATCCAGAAAAAGAGAAACGTGAAAGGAAACTCAAAAAGGAAAAAGAAATCAAAAAGAAAAAAGAAGAGAAAAGGAAGGATGTTAAAGACTATATGGATGATATGGATGTAAGTACTACAGCATACCTCAAGAAAATAAGATTTGTTGGGACAGGGGAGAGTACATAAGAATAAATGAAATTTTAAACATTATTATAGGTTGAAGTCCAGCAACTGTGTGTTAACTTAATTACAGAATGTACATATAGCCACCTCGGCTGCATAAAATTGTCAAATTGACCATGGTTTCGACAGCTGTAAGGTAGTCTTCATCAGAATATATATTACATAGGATTACCTAGAAAATATAATGACATTGAAAAGTTTCGTATTGATTTGAAATCAGGCCTAGACAGTGTAAAAATGGCCAGTTCCTGTCAGACTAGAGTAACACATGATGTTTGTAATATTGTCAGCGAAAACCTAACCAATTCTTGTAATATTGTTAATTCAGATAAAAAACTAATTAGAACCATAAATACCAAGCTTGTAGAAAAAGACACTTTTGTAATGAAGGCTGATAAGGGCAATACCATTGTCATTGCTAGCAAACAAGAATATGTTGCAAAAACTCTACAGTTCTTTCAGGAAAACAATATTTCCGAGCTACATGAGGAACCCACGCCAACTTTGCAGAAAGAAGTCAGAACTGCTATTAACGATGCCAAAGCTCTTCTTAAACCTTTCTGCCTAAGTTACGAGCTCAGTTTAAAGTCCATAAAAAGACCATCTGATCCACCCTATTTCCAATAGCATGAACAGTGCTTACCACGACTTAGCCAAATTCTTGCAAGATATATTGGAAAAATCGTTTGTTTTCCATAGCAATTATTCTGTTTCCAATAGTCAAGATGTTCACTGTGATAGAGATACGAAATTAATTTCCTTTTACATTAAAAATCTTTACACAAATGTGCCGGTACTTGAAGCCTTAGACATAGTAGAAAATAATTTATGTTCTTTCAGAAAAGATTTATCTAATGAACAAATCACTGACTTCATGAATTTACTTTGTATTGAAGTAAAATACAATATTTTGAATTTAATGGAAAACTATATCAGCAATTAGATGGCCTTGCAATGGATAACCCCTTATCAGGAATCCTTGGAAATGTTTTCATTAATTCTTTAGAAGTAAAATTTTTCAGTAATTTTTCAGTGTCAGCTGTAGGCATTCTTCCATACGCCAGATACGTTGATGACATTTTGATCATATACTAAGGGCCTAATGACGGTATCGATAAACTTTTAAATATGTTCAGCGAGTTTCATGAAAATATTTCTTTCACTTGTGAACTAGAAAATGAGTTCTGGCGGCAATTGAATTTTCTAGATCTCACTCGTACGATAGTAGATGACAAAGTTAGCTTCAATATCTTCCGCAAAGAAACCAGTTCTAATCAAATTATTCCATTCATGTTGGTACAGCTGCATTTTCATAAGATGGCCTTTTTTCATTCAACTATTCATAGAGCCACCTCCACATCCCTTTCTTCTGAAAATCTCAATTCTGAAATCAGTTTGATTAAAACTGTGGCTGTCAATAATGGTTATGATCCTTCTATAGTAGATAGTATTTTTAGTAGGAAAACCAATAAGAGAGTCACTACCCTAGGCCTTTCTAATAACGAACCTAATAAAAAGAAAAAAAATTTTCTCTATACCATTTCTGGGTCAAATTTCTTACAGAATACAGCGTTTACTTCAAAATAAATATAACTACAGAGTAGGCTTCACCACTAATAATTCTTTAGAAGGTAATATCATACATAACTTGAAACAATTTCCCCTCTGCGTAATTCTGGTGTCTATAAAATTATTCGCAGCAATTGTCCTTCCTATTACATAGGCCACTTAGGCTGAGCTATTTCGACAAGATTTTAGCAATACCTTCTCAGCAAAAAAGGACTGATGTTCACAATTCAACTTTTGCTGATCGTTTGTTAATCACAGGGCATAATCCTAAAGATGTAAAAGATGTACAGATCTTGCAGTCAGAGGAAAAAGCCTTTAGGCTTAACTTCTTAGAAGAGCTAGAGATTTTTAAACACCTATCTCTGAAGGACAGTCTCTTTCTGAACGAACAGTTGCATTTACGCAATAAAACCTTTTTTCGAGGTATAGAGCCACTAATTAAAAATGGTTTGAATGGCGGTACTCTCCTCAATGTAGACTCAACATCGTTTTCCTCTCCAGTTTTACATTTTTATGTATATTTGAACTACATTTCATCTATAAAATAAGACCGTTACGGTATGTTGTAATTTTCATGCACTGATTCCTGTTGTTGCATGTAATGTTAAATTGTCTATACAATGCCTCATTTGCTCTTGTCTGTAATTTGATCACTTCTTGCTAGATGGCACAAATCTGTTTTCATGTCCAACTCAGTCTGCCTTGGCCTGTTAGTCGTCTAGTCTGACGGTAGCGGCTGTTTGATCCAGTTGTTTGGCTCTAAGCGACCTTGTGACTGCCATTGTATTTTGATAGACTATTTTATTCCAATTGACAATCATGTTATATTCATACAGTTTAATTTTTATTCTTGTGATTATTTCATTTTGACAAGAGCATTTTTGCTCTGATTTTTTTCACCTATGGTGTGATTACATGTAAGTACACTGTTTGTACAGTATATGGAAGTAATCCCATTAATTTTATTTTATTTTTGAGCCATGTCATTATATTTTCTAGGTAATCCTAAGTAATTTTTATTCTGATGAAGACCGTCTTAGAGCTGTTGAAACCATGGTCAATTTGACAATAATTTCATGCAGCCAAGGTGGCCATATGTACATTCTGTAATTAAAATAAGAATAAATATTCAGAAGTTATTTAATCAAGATTTTTAGCTGCACAAATAGTCCCATTCTAGAAAGTAAAATTCTCTGCCTGAGTAGTTTTAAATCCTGAACACGAATCTTTCTAGTGACAGCTTTTGAAAGTTTAGTAATTATTACCAGGATGACGTGATATGATTGCTACGAGGATTTTGCCAGACATCATTGAATAAATCTCTTTTATACAACATCTCAAAAAAAAAAAAATAACGTGCGATGAGGTGTTCTGGAAGCCAAGACGAGAAGAAAAGACATTATAAACGTTTGGCCCAAAACCCTTTTATTTGACAGTAAAATGCCTGTGGAAATCAGCATCAGGGCATTGATATGCATTAAAAGTAGATCTTGTGAAGAAATGTATGTCTAGTACTAGCCCAAGGAGTGTCATCAACATGGGCAGTTTAACCTTACTATTGCACCAACTTGGATGAAAATGACCCAGATAGTAGACTGGGAACTCAGTGCGATCAGCCGATAAGGATAGTGTAATTTCTTCGTAACAGTGATACGATTCATCAAAAATAAATAATGTCGTGTACGGTACTCCTCGGCTGATGGCAGTGTAAGAGCATTGCTCAGGATCCGTGAGGAATGATTTCCCTTACAGAGGCTTCCAGAGAAATTTAATGTTTTCTTATGCATCGCATCTCTTGAGTACTCCCAACCTGAAGGTACAACTATCATGTATCATTGAAGAGGTTATTATCAAAAGAAGACATGTAGTCTACATAAGAAGCAACAATCATTTTAGCACTAGCCCATTGCACTCTGTAATGTAGACATATGGCGTCTCCGTGCACTCTTACTTAAATCGCTACCACTTGGGTGGCGAGCATGCCACAGAGAATTACCTGAGTCTCTTTGAGGTAACAATGAGGCTACTGACCAACAATTAGGATACACATTAAAACAGAAAGTACACTTTTATTTAACTATATTTACATACCATAAGCATCACAATAGAAAACTTTTCACTGCGTGATATTTTTTGAAACTTTTCAGCGTAGACTGTTTCCATCATCATTTCACTTAAATTGCTGACAAATGAATTGCTGTTATTATTTAAAACATTGTCATCAAAATCGTTGTCACTCTGGATATCACTTATTTCCTCTAAAAGCTCTACAACCTCTTCCTTAGAAATATCTGTACCTGAAGAACTAGCCATGTTGTGTCTACTCACTTGTTTAATGAATACAACCTTTCTCTCAGCACAACTGCTACAGCTCGGAGTTGAGTTAATACAGGCTCCCCTAGATGGCAGTACTAGTAGAGTCAGATTTGAGGCTGAAGCCTGTGAGAGCTATGAAAAATCGTGTTGTATGAGGCTGGACATGGGAGAGGAAAACAAAATTCACAATTTCAAGTGCCACTCGCCATTGGAGTGGAAAGGGTAAATGAGTGCAGTGTAGATCTGAAAGTGTTTACATTGCCTGGGCACAGTTCCTAAGGGCAACAGTCATCACCCTGTAAACAAAATTCTTTTATTATATATTTCCAGCCTCTCATGAACGGTATTATAACTGCTTTCAGCTTCTTGCAAAGTCATGATAAAATGATCTGTTGAAAGAAAATAAAAGTAAACAAGAGAATTGTAAAATACTAAGAAATTAAATTACAAAATCACTGAGCAGTAGAGGCATTGGTTTGTCAACAGGTGCATAAAAAAGACTGAAAGCATTCCTAGCTTTTGAACGAATTCTTTTTTGATTTAGATTACACACACACACACACACACACACACACACACACACACACACACAAACACGTATAACTACACAAGCAACTGTCCACCTGAGCGATTGATTCCCACCAAACTGTGGCCATGAACAGAGTTGACCAACCATGCCAGAACACACTGTTGAGCACAAGCAGCTTGATTTCAAAAGCAACTTCACAACCCATGCTATCTGCTGCTGCAACTTAAGCAAAAACTTTTTAGCAACCGATGTTATATGTGAAAGCTTAGTCGAAGTGGCATCAAATCGAAAGACTTGCACCCGGCGAACGGTCTACCAGACGGGAGGTCCTAGTCACACGACATTTTATTTACTGTATGTATGTTTATTAATTAACACTGTTAATGTTTCCTATTTGTGTGTTTTAGGTGCTTAAGAATGATGTTATTGGCTGACTAGATCTTATGTCTATGCTCTGAATATCTGCTGTCATTGGCTTGCGAGATCATGTGTCGAGCTGTAATTGTCAAACAAAAGCAATCTCAATTTCAGTGCTTTGGAAGCTGCCATGCTCTATTTGGTTGAATTCATGTTTATACTTTTGTAATATGAAAATATGCAGTGTAAATGTTGCTGTGCATCAAAGCCCTTTCCAAAACACACTGTTTTTTGCTGGCTTTCTTTTCCTAAAGTGCCAGGAAGTTCTATGCTTTTGTATAAAACCTTCACCATTCAAATGTTTCATAAGTTTTACAGCTCTGAGGGAAATAATGTCACTTAACATGAAAAAAAAGTACTTTCACTGGGGGGGGGGGGGGGGGGGGTATAGTGTATTTTTAACCAGAAACTCTAGGAAATATTCAGAAGTTTTTCCTTCTTGTCTGCGTATACACCCAGAGAAACATTGGTTTTAAAAATCAACAGTTGTAGAACAAGCCTTACAATACTATAAGTAAATTGTAAAATAACACTCACGTTACCACTCATTCAAGACTGCCTTTGGGATTAGCATCATCAAAGGAGTCATTACAATGAGTGTGGCAGTTAACTTTATCAGTGAGAATGATAGTATGCATGGATCGTGGCTTTCTTGATTTTAAAGTGGATGTGCTGGATACAGAGTGGATGAATTTAGTCTTGTGTTACCGTTGTTACCATTGCAAAAATTGAGCTTTTAGTATGGGCTAAAAGTTTTAACACATTTGTAATGATGGAGGAGTATTTTTTCAAAAGTTTGTGGTTATAGGACATGCTGTTAGAATCCTGAGAATGGTTTATCTGCAAAACTTTGCAATTGAGACCCATTTGGTTACAAACACAGCTCTGTGTGAACAGAAGATATTAAGCTCTTCAATAAAAGTCAATACAATGTATATGTTATAAACTGGACAAAACTGACTTACAAATTCTAGTAAACAGCATTGTGTATTACTATTATAGTACAGAGTGATGGTGGATATTAAGTTGACAATTGAAGCATATCTTTCAAAAATCTCTCTAATGAAAGAAACACAAGGTTTGAAAGACATTACTTGCATATTGAACTGATTTTTACCTAACTTAGAATGGGAAAAAATACTTCTACTGCATCATGGAGGCTAATATGAAGACTATTCTATTTGTTTTTAATAGAATTGTCTTCAACTTTCCCAGAGCATACTAAGCTACTTACTGTGTTTATGTAGCCTAAAGTGTAATTATGTAAAAGTGCAAGAATTTGTTCCACAACCAGTTTTCCTTCAGATCATTCAAACTTTGTAATTTTTGTTGTGTAATTTTTCTGCCCGTAAAGTATGATACAATGTAATGAAATGTAACATTTTCAGAACATTTTTTCCTCTTTTACTTATTTTGTTTGTGTAAATGGAAAAATTGAAGTATTCTTTTGTATTTTGAGTTACAATAGACTGTGAAAATTGTACAGCTTTTTAGCTGAAAAATATTATTCTTTATGTAAATGCATGCGGGACACCTTGGAACCTACAAATTGTGAATGATCATCAGAGTTTCATGTTGATGGTAACTGTGGAACAAGACAACAACTTACTTTTAAAACAACTGTAATTTTAGTGTATATCAAGGCCTATGATTTAAAATACCATGACCAAACCACGAATATTTTTTGATATGTTGTTTGTTAAAAATGCTTGTAATAATGTGAATTATATGATTTTACAGCTGGAAGAAGAGATAGAAAAACTGAGTGTTTCCGGTCTAAAGAACAGAGCTCACACCTTAACAATGTGTCGCCTGATGGTGCGCGCTGAAGACTGCGACTCACGTATTCAGTTGTTAAAGCTTATACAAGAAGGAGAACCAGCGTGTCGAAGACTATTCCTTGATTACCATGGTCTTCGGCTCATGTGGAGCTGGATGGTAGATGCCACAAGCAATAATGAAAGTGAAATGGATTTGAAAATGGAAGTTAGTATATTATCAATTCTAACATAATTTGTATGCAGCAGTAGAATGATACTTTTAAGCTACTTTTAAATATTACTTGCGGGGAATAAGTTGCCATTAAATAGAATGGAGAGGTCAGTTACATGTCTTGGTCTGCTGTTGTCATACTGAATAGTGTCCATGGTGCTGTTTGATGAGCGAAAGTATTAAGGTATTAGGCAAATAGATAGCAGTCCATTTTAGGTAAATGGACAATAAATGTATTGTGCTGAATAGTGAAGATTGTTTCAAGTTAACTTACTTTCTCATTATGACTTGTTTAATTTTAAGAAAGAGTTGAGGCACTCATAATCTTGTTGTACGTATTTAGTTGGTCATAGTTCTTGTGATCACTCTTCTCGGGCACCAAACTTCTTGAAAATGATGGAAATATTAGCTATTTTCAGTAGTATTATCTGGTTACATTCCTGTTAAAACTTTTCTGCCTTCTATGCTAGGAAAATCGTAAAGTTCACAATCTACACCTTCGTTGAGGCTTGTGTACCAACCTCTGGCCATAAAAACAAATCAAACAACAATCAATATCATCTCCACTTCAACAGCTGTGACCTCCTCCCTTCTTTTTACTCAAGGCATCTGTATTAAATGAGTGCCCTTCAAGACAAAATACCTCCATCCTTTTTCACCTACATCATTAAACTTCTAATGCTATGACGTTTCTTGTTAACCATACCTAACTTTAGATTCCTACCTTTGCATCCGATACACCTGCAAAGTCTGCTGCGTGTATCTACCTATGATTGTCTGCTTCAGCTCCACCACTGGAAAAAGGAATGATATTACAAGCAGAACCACATGCAAGATACTTATTTTATTTACCAGCTGACATTTCCTTACTATTCAGCATTCTACATAGACATTACTACCGCCGTCTGGACACAGTTGAATAGTCTACCTCGGGGAAGTTCAGTATCCAGTTGCTGAGCTAGACTCGAGAGACCTTAGTGTCTGCAGTACAACATAAACCCTATATAAATCTTCTCACAGTGCACCAGTGTCCATGAAATGAATCTTTATTAAGAAAAGGAAAGTTGCCACTCACCATGTAGCAGAGATCCTGAGACGCAGATGGGCACAACAGAAAGACTCCCACAATTAAAGCTTTTGGCCATGGGATCTTTGTCAACAATAGACAAAACACACACACACACACACACACACACACACACACACACACACACACACACACTCGACTGTGGTCTCAGGTAACTGAAACCACACTGTGAGCAGCAGCACCAGTGCATGATTGGAGTGGTGACTGGGTGGTGGGCACTTAATTGTCTGCCATCCCCAACATACTATCCCTCGCCCTCCGTGCCCCAGCCTCCTCCTACCCCCACCCAGTCGCCACTCCCGTCATGCACTGGTGCTTTTGCTCACAGTGTGGTTTCAGTTGCCTGAGACTGCAGTTTGTGTGTGTGTGTGTGTGTGTGTGTGTGTGTCGTCTATTGTTGACGAAGGCCGTATGGCCAAAAGCTTTGAGAGAATGTTTTTGTTGTACCTTTCTGCGGCTCAGCATCTCCGCTGTAAGGTGAGTGGCAACTTTGCTTTTCATAATATTGTTACATTCCATCCTGGATTTTGTATTGAATCTTTGTTATTGACTAAGAAACATGCATGTTTCGAGAACCCATTGCTTGAATGACAGTAAAGCATTAGTTTGATAGAATGTACTTTGAATCAGAGCATTCGGAATAGTCATTTTGTGCCACCGCTTTCCTCTACAAATGACCTGGAATAATCTACACTTATATTCAGTGGTAATTCATTTAGTTTTACAAAACCTTTTCATCACACTTTAAGTTGTATTCATTGTTGTGTCCTCAGACCACAATATGAAGGCTTCATAATGTGTCTCATTGAGATGATTTGTCACTGAGAGACAGAGCCTTATGTAATGTGTTTGCATAATGCACAGTTTTAAAGAAGAGAGATAAATTACTTGGAATGCTCTGTTAACATGTACGTTAGAAGTGGAACAAGGCCACAAGCACATCTACTATTGGCTTCTTCTCGTAAATTCTTCTGAATAATCTAGAGAGAGATACTGGTGCATAATAGTCTTCAGTTAATGTTACACCTTCGTGGTCATTCTGTGCCGAGGTCATCTCATCCACCATCTCACGTTTTGGTTGAAAGCTGTGTTATTTCTTCTCCCTAAGAAAAATAACCATAACAAATTTTAGAATTTTATCTGTCTCCATTTCTGTTTTATGGCAATTAAAAGTTTTGAAGTTTTGTTTTTAAATTGTGATGACACAAATTGATATTTGGTAACATCTTGAAGCTAGAGTTACATTTTTCTAAAATTTATCATCCAAACTCTGAGAAAATTGTTCGTTATATATCCTGTACCAGATAAAAAGAGTATGCTTATAATTTTGTATTTCATTTTGTGAAAAACATGGTTCGCCATCACAGACAGTATTACAAGAAGTTAAAGAGATAATTCCTAATTTTTTCCAAAATAATTCTCATTACAGGACTGTTACTTACGAAAATAAAATTAAGGGATCAAAATATCCACGGGTGTGCTGCCGGTCTATAGTGTCCAACGGGCACAATATTTTGGCGATCATACATATCGCCATCATCAGGTGAACTGACGGACTGAGCTCCTGTGAACGTGCCGGCGTGGAGATCCGTACGCTATGGCTGCTCGAGCAAACGTATAGTTGTGACGACCACGACGGACAGAGCCATCACACCGACGTCATCTCAGACGCCGTTGCAATCTGTTCCACCACGCGGCCGTGGCGCGGGGCGCGGACGGCGGAGGGAGCGCGCCGCGGGCGGAGGGTATTTAAATCGGCCGCCGCCGCGACCGAACCCAGTTCCCTCTGAGCAGCCATAGCGTACGGATCTCCATGCCAGCATGTTCACAGGAGCTCAGTCCGTCAGTTCACCTGATGATGGCGACATGTATGATCGCCAAAATATTGTGCCCGTTGGACACTATAGACCGGCAGCACACCTGTGAATATTTTGACTATCAAATACGCTGGGAGAAACTCAAGAATCACAAAATTAATGGAATTTTTTCTCCTTATTGTATTTTCCCTGCTATATTGGAAATGTTAAATCTTTTTTTATACAGTTACATAAAAATATTATTGTTTAGATGTTTTTGAAAATATTTTTTGTCATTTTTTTGTTGTTTTCAGTGTCATTATTATTTTTGTTAAATAATATTTTATTTGTGAAACATAAGAATTGGGTACAGGCATCATTCACATCTGAGGAAGTGGCCTGTTTTGACTGACATGACACAAGAATTAACTAACTTCTGCAGAATCAATCAATGGAGAATCCAGGATGCAGAGCTACCTGTACAGCAACACTTAACTGTGCTTTTTTTTTTTTTTTTTTTTTTTAACGATAGTTTTTTGGATTGAATAATGAATTATGTGTTATATTTACAGAGTTTACTTTTGAATGTGTCTGTATATCTACAGTGTCATTTATTTCACAATTGTCTGATGTGAAATTCTAAGTATTATAGAAGTTTTATGTTAATATATCTAAAAAGTATACTGATGAAAAAATTATTTATATTTAAACCAGAATACTGATGAAAAACAAATGTCTTTTTAGATCTGTACACAGCAGAGATGAAATTATTTATGTGGGAAGATTGTTTGAACTTACAATGGAATGGTCCAGTAACACGTGTCAAAACCTACCCTGAAATTTTTTGCACACGAAGAAGACAGTTAAAGAAATGCACTGACAAAGGTTTAGCTGCTAAGAGGCACTGCAAGTATTTTGTAAAAAATGTTGAAGTTACACATTTTTGCTGCACAAAGAACTGCTTATAAAAGCTGTTTGAACAGCACTGCCCACCTAGTGCTCAGCTAAGTGAATCACTCACACAGTGCTGCATAGTGGAATTATCCTGAGTTCACAGACACCAATTTTAAACATATATAAAGCCTGGTTTACAATGGAACAAATGGAAACGGACACCTGCGAATGAGCATTTGCAGAAAATTCACTACCATTTGCTTGTAAATGGATAGAATCGTTTATACTAGAGGGAACGGAAGAGAACACGAGGTAGCAAATACTGCCTATGAACACTGTGTTATTAGTTTTTAAACTCTATCTTGTTAGAGCCACAATGTGAAACTTTGCTATTCAGTGAGTATTATTTTGCATGGCGAACGCACTGTTCTTGACGGAGTATGCAAAATGGCACAGGGAAGGGAGAATTTTAAGGCTCTCATTTTGTATGGAAGTGTGACATGCGTGGAGATCGTGCACTTTACATGGAATTGCATCTGCATCTCTCCTTTTCTTGTAAGTTGGCTGTATGTATGAATGTTGTACATTTGACTATCAGAGAAACAATTCTTTGTCTATTTCCTGTAGTTGTCACAAAAATGCGAAGTGTCTACTGAACAACAAAAACAAACATTTTTCTTGTACCAGGCACACCTGCCAAAAGAAAAATTGATGCAGTCAGGCACTTCGCAGTAACCACTAATTTTATTTAGACAGAGCTGGGATGGATTCAGAAATGGTTCCAGCTGTTGTTCTGCATATTGTGCTGCATGCCATGCATACTTGATCAAATTCGTAAAGTGTGGCAAAGAAAATGACTGGAGCTTAAGAATACTGTTTCGCTGTTGTCTGACAATTTCCTGAAAAATGCTTTCCACTTTCGAAAAAATCCTTTATCGAGAGGTTGAATCGCACTAGTAGTTGCAGGCAAAATCCAAATTACATCTACAAATTTTTCGTCATCTGCTGCAAAAACAGAGGCGTTTTTTGAGTCCAGACCATGAGTGGAACAAAAGCAATGAATTAGTTTCTGCAGCTGGTAGGAATACGTTTCAAACAAAATGTTGAAACTTATTCTTTTCCATTTTTCCAGATTTTGATATGTCGATTAAAAGATTTTTGCAACTAAATAGTACATTTTTATTTTTGGTTCTAATTTGCCTTGTGGCTCTTGAAGACAGATATACATCTGCAGAAACAGTAAACCACTCATACTTATCACTGGCATAATAAAGTGTGGTGTGCACACAGTTCTTTCACAAAGCCTGACTGATCAGTGTTGTAAGCAGCAGTTGCAGGGATAACAGCAAGTTTCGTCTTTACATCAGCTATGAATTTCTCTATGGCATTGTCTGTCACTGGCAGCTGCTCTACACATTTACGTGACATAAACTTAGTAATTTTGTGACTTCGTATTCTTTACGATTTCTGGAACCTGCGTAGCAGGTCAACAAAGCCTGGAAATTAGCAATGTTCATGTGAGATGCAATTTGGAGGGCCCTGTACTGCCGACCTCAGCTGTGTTTGTATCTAGTTGCGCCTGCGCAGTTGTCAAAGTGCCAGTAGGGGATATACATTTCTACTGTTGCCTGGCACGCTACAAATTTGACAATTTTCAGCCTTCTTCTTCTTCTTCTTCTCTCTCTCTCTCTCTCTCTCTCTCTCTCTCTCTCTTTAATTCTTGCAGTGTCTCTTTGCAGCTAAAACTTTGACAGTGAATTTCTTTCATTGTGTTCTTCCTGTGTGGAAAAAAAAGGGGGGGGGTTAGGTTTTCACATGTCTTATAGAACCATTCCCTTGTTAGAGTTTGTAAGAAGATATATTAGAATTTTCCATAATGAGAGAGAAGTCCAGTGATAAGTACACAGACTGCATCTCGCCTAACAAGCTGTATTCAAAAGAGAACTACATAAAATTTAAGTAATTTATATGAAGAAGGAATCAGTTGGAATTACAAACAGGAAAAGAGGGTGGTGATGTTGGGATAATTTGTCTTCATCTTAAAAGTTTATTAATAAATAGGAATTTCTACAAAAAGTTGTAATCCCTACCAAAAAAATGTTGTAATCTGTACAAAAACATAAGTGTAGTCACTGTACGTAAAAGCCAAGTCGTAAATCTAAAACCAGCAGAAATGTTAGATGTATCTTGTCATAAAACATTGTATGATAGCAATGATGTTAGTGATACTGATAAATACGTTGAGCAAACTGACAAAGCAGACATGACAGAATTACGAAAAGAAGTAGTATTAAAGACTTCAAATGTTACTTTCGCAGACATAGAGTGCTTACCTGTGAAATGACGTATATATAATGCCTGGGTATGCAAAAGTTAAAACTTCAAAAATTGAGAAAAGTGTAAAAAAGAAAATGGAAAATTGTTTTAGACATTGAAGTTTCAGAAAAGAAACTACGTTGGAAAAGATGGTAGATGAAAAGCTGCTGATATGGGCTTTGTTGTTGATAACATATAGAATTGTTAACATCAAGCTACACACATCAAACAAATTCAGTTGCTAGCTATCCCCCATGTCATGATCTGCTTTCAGAACCAAACCACAGAAGAGAGAAAAAACTGAAATG
Source organism: Schistocerca americana (assembly GCF_021461395.2). Lineage (NCBI taxonomy): Eukaryota > Metazoa > Arthropoda > Insecta > Orthoptera > Acrididae > Schistocerca > Schistocerca americana. Next base: position 97,327,052 of record NC_060120.1, on the reverse strand, counting down.
TAACATAATTGACTCAGTAATAAATTTTTACTAAAATGATGGACATACATGAAAAATGTGGTAAGCACAAGGAAAAAACAGTTGTCAGAAATTTATTGATTTTAGTCCATGTATGCAAAATTTATTCAAATTTTAACAACGAATATCCAGGAACCAAAATAGGTTTTTAAAATTTGCTCATTTTACATGAAATGATGTGTTTTAGCAGGTGATTATGGTACCCACTCAGACGTGTTCATCATTCATCAGCACATAATTTTACTAATGAACTTAGCATCATTTGAAGAAAATTACAAATATTTTGTAAAAATGCTAGTATGTGAAAACCTGCCATCTGCATGCATGTCATGGCATTGCAATGAATACTCTTATTAAGAATCACTGTTATGTTTCCCGGAAGAAAATTTTGAAAACTGCAGTGAAGGTGAATGATTTTCATCAGTAGATTTCAGCTGACTGAACAGATGATCCCATGTGCTGTAAATGTTGTTGACTTTATTGAGGATGTTTCATAAATGTTGCTGGCTTTATCGAGGGTCTTTCATCTAAATGGAAAAAAACTTGTTGCGCATCCTTATTTTGCCAAGCTGATTTAAGATTCATTCTAGAAACATTCCACCATGTTGTGGCTAAGCCATGTCTCCTCAGTGTCCCTTCTTCCTGGAGTGAAGGTCCCGCAAGCTGTGCTGGAGAACCTTTGTGAAGTTTGGAAGGTAGGAGATAACATACTGGCGGAAATAAAGCTGTGAGGGCAGATTGTGGATCGTACTTGAATTGCTCAGTTGGTAGAGTATTTGTCCACAAAAGGCAAAGGTCCCAGGTTTGAGTACCATCCCAGTGCACAGATTTTATTTTCCAGGAAGTCTGAAATCGTCACACGCTCTGCTGCAGAGTGAAATTTCATTCTACTCTCAGTCTTGTTTAAGTACCTGTCGACACCTCAATGTATTAACTATTTGATGAGTTGTTATCTATACTTATTATTTGTTTACAGTTTATGGACATAATTGCTTTGGACTTTTTACAAGTTTGTGTGCATTCATTTTTTTAAGACAAACATTGTGAATAAAATGAGAATTTTCTAAGACATTACATTATATTATTAACAAAGAAACTTTAACTTATAGTTGCTGAAATCAACATGCTCCAAAGCAAGGCTCTTTTCTTTCAGGTCCCTTTTGTTGAATCATGTTTAACTTTGTAATTTACCTGTTACTGAAAAGATTTCTTATTGTGGCTTACAACTCAATGATTTTCTTGTTGATTTCAGGAAATTTTGAATGTAGCAGAACTGTTAAGATTTCACCCTTTCTGTTACAGAGGGAAATATTCGATAATGCAGAAAAACAAACAATAATTCTTAGTTTTGATGTTGTAGCAAACCACTCAGGTGATTAAGGAGAAACCACTCTTTGAAATTGCAGTTATTTAATCTTACTTAGTTTTGCAGCAGTGTGTTATTTTCTTGCAATACTTCCCGCATAGCTGTAGAGTATTGTCCATTTGAATATTGTGATAGGTATTTTAATACATTGTCAGTGACTCCTTTGTCAAGTCACACTGAATTGCTTAGATCATAATCTAGAATCAGGTCATCTTCACTTTTTATAACATTGGATGATCTGTCAGTTACATTGATTTACAGTGAATTTTAATGACAATTTTGAAATCATTGCTCAGTTTATTCTGAAGGTGTTAATGTAGTTTTCAGAAATAGAATGTTGATTTCTGTACTCCAGTCAAAACACCAAAAGGGAAAGATATTTTCCTCATATTACCAGCCAATATTAGCTGACAAATCCAGTTTTTCACCTTGCAAGGAGATTAGGGTGATTGTAAAATACATATGGACCATAAATTCTTGAAAATAAATTTTTGAGGTTATTCACTCTGTCAGAATTAGGCTGAGCAGCATTTTTCACATGTCTGAGGAGCACAGATAATTAATTTATTGATGCAAAGAACCCTTTCTGGTCGAGGAGGAGGCTGGTTTTCTTCCCTACTTGCCCATCCAAACAAATTACAAAGGGCATCTTTCCTGAACTTTGAGTTTTACAGCATACAATGTTAAGAGTGTACTTTCTGACTCAATTATACCTTGCCATTTGTTCTGTGTCAAGAGTTATGGCATGTAGCAAAGCTGCCTTACACAGTAAGCGATTTAAAGACTACACAAGATTGTATAAAATAAAACGATTTGGTACCAGACTACACCACAGGCTATGAGGTACAAATGAACAAGAAAGTGTAGAACACTATCGACGGAAGGGTTGTTTGTAGTAATACTGGTGCAACTGTCTATTAATGGCTCAAGATGCGAGGTTAGGTGACAGATACTCATATAGAAAGCCAGACTACATATTTTGATGAGCTCACTAGTCCTCCTCAAAACTTTCAGGAGTAACCCTGCTAAAAAGAAAATAGAGGGAAGAGATATACAAAAATTGGAAAGGATGAAAGAAAAACATGTTCAGTGCAAAGAAAGAAAGAAAAAGAGAGGTAGAAAGATTAGAAGGTGAGGAAAAATGATTAATTTTAAAAGGTGTTTCAGGTACTGGACCTGTGGGGTGTAAGAGACAAAATTAATAAAGAAATGTAGGACAAATAATAGGAGAGAATTTTAATAAAGCTAGAATGTACGATGTGATCCAAACCAGGAGCAAAATGCGAGAGGGAAATTACCAGCATGTGGTCTGGGTGATGTAACTGTACATGCTGTCTGCCTTTATTCATTTGTTCATATGAAAACTTCTTAACTGTTCCGCAAATTTAAAGGGCTGGATGTTATTTTTATGTTGATTGATATACAGTGTTGCCTAGGTCTCCACAAGTGCTCACATGAATATCATTGTATGAAGCTAAGTTTTACCAGTAATATTTACTACACTACTGGCCATTAAAATTGCTACAACACGAAGATGACGTGCTACAGACGTGAAATTTAACCGACAGGAAGAAGATGCTGTGATATGCAAATGATTAGCTTTTCAGAGCATTCACACAAGGTTGGCGCCTGTGGCGACACCTACAACATGCTGACATGAGGAAAGTTTCCAACCGATTTCTCATACACAAACAGCAGTTGACCGGCGTTTCCTGGTGAGGTGAAACGTTGTTGTGATGTCTCGTGTAAGGAGGAGAAATGCGTACCATAACGTTTCCGACTTTTATAAAGGTCAGATTGTAGGCTATCGCGATTGTGGTTTATCGTATCATGACATTGCTGCTCGCGTTGGTCGAGATCCATTGACTGTTAGCAGAATATGGGATCTGCGGGTTCAGGAGGGTAATACGGAACGCCATGCTGGATCCCAACGGCCTCGTATCACTAGCAGTCGAGATGACAGGCATCTTATCCGCATTGCTGTAATGGATCATGCAGCCATGTCTTGATCCCTGACTCAACAGATGGGGATGTTTGCAAGACAACAACTATCTCCACAAACAGTTCAACGACGTTTGCAGCAGCATGGACTATCAGCTCGGAGACCACGGCTGCGGTTACCCTTGACGCTGCATCACAGACAGGAGCGCCTGCGATGGTGTACTCAACGACAAACCTGGGTGCACGAATGGCAAAACGTCATTTTTTCGGATGAATCCAGGTTCTGTTTACAGCATCATGATGGTCGCAGCCAGGTTTGGCGACATCGCGGTGAATGCACATTGGAAGTGTGTATTCATCATCGCCATACTGGCGTATCACCCAGCGTGATGGTATGGGGTGCCGTTGGTTACGTGTCTCGGTCACCTCTTGTTTGCATTGATGGCACTTTGAACAGTGGACTTTACATTTCAGATGTATTACGACCCGTGGCTCCACCCTTCATTCGATCCCTGCGAAACCCTACATTTCAGCAGGATAATGCACGACCACATGTTGCAGGTCCTGTTCGACTGCTTCCCTGGCCAGCACATTCTCCAGATCTCTCACCAATTGAAAACGTCTGGTCAATAGTGGCCGAGCAACTGGCTCATCACAATACACCAGCCACTACTCTTGATGAACTGTGGTATCGTGTTGAAGCTGCATGGGCAGCTGTACCTGTACACGCCATCCAAGCTCTGTTTGACTCAATGCCCAGGCGTATCAAGGCCGTTATTACGGCCAGAGGTGGTTGTTCTGAGAACTGATTTCTCAGGATCTATGCACCCAAATTGCATGAAAATGTAATCACATGTCAGTTCTAGTATAATATATTTGTCCAATGAGTACCCGTTTATCATCTGCAATTCTTCTTGGTGTAGCAATTTTAATGGCCAATAGTGTAAATATGTAGGGAGTTTTCTAGCACACAGTTCAGATGATGTAACTGCACAGGCTGGCTGTCTGTAATCATTTTCGTATGAAAACTTCTTAACCAATGTTCAGATTTGGAGGTGTGGAAGATATTTGTATATTGTTTGCTACGTAATGTTGCATGGGTTCCGCACTTGCTCATGTGAATAGTCCTACACTTGTACATAGTTAAATTTGACCTGTGATGTTTCCTAAATATGTAGGAAATTTTACAATAGGGTTGAAGACAGACATTTCACAAGGATGTTGCTCTGTGGGAAGCAAAATATCATGGCTTTATATTGGCTGAGAAGTTAGGGATTCTCTGGCAAGACACCATAGGAATACATGAAGAATACTCTATAGAATATGTTTGCTAATACTGGCTACAAAGTTCAATGATTTTTTTCATATTTTAGTGATAGTGCCAATTGTGTGTGTATTTTTGCCTGCTGCATGTAAAAGTTACCATGAAATTCTCAAATTGCTTTGCTTTTTGAAGATATAATTGTAGTTATTAACTAATTATTGGCAAAAATTATTCTACAGTGTATATCCTGCTGTAATGTGTGCAACAAAAATTGTCCAACGTACTGTTTCCAGCACTCTGGTAACATTTATTGAGAGTTCAGATCTGTTGGTGCTACTTTGGCAAGATTTGTAGGATTGATGTTATAATGCTAATGGAGGAAATTAATTTTCAGACATTTTACATTCCATTCTTTGATAAGTTTTCAGCATAGTCTCCAAAAGTTATTATCTATTGCCAAGGAAAGTTTCCAGCCTTGACTAGAAAGAAGCCAATGCTTCTTTTTCTTAACTCTACAAACTTTTTTAAAATTGTGCATGTTTCACCAGATTTCATATATATGAGGGCACAGAAATGTGCGGTACTAGATTTTTATTTCACTGAGTCAGGGGATGTCTGAAAAAGATACATAAATTATTGTCTTCAAAAATATTTCGCGTAAACACATACGTAATTTATAGCAGTGGTAGGCATGTTTTGAATGGCCCTGTTAATGAACCTAATAAATGATTTCTGACACCTAGCACAGATTGTTGTCTCAAAGACCATAGCCACTTGTAATAATGCTACGACTTCATCTAGCTAATGGTCACACAAAGGAAGCGACAGTACTTCGGATAACCTTGTTGGAGACTTAAGTAACACAGCAGCAGCTTTCAAATGAAAATTTATGCAATGAAACAGTTGTTGTAAATTTTGATGTGATGTGTCATCTTAATTTGTGCAGCATTGTACAACCTCTATTTGTCATCACTGTATGCTGTATTTAGAGTCTTCATTAAATATCATCTGCACACAAATTGAAAACACACTCACTCGCAGCAAAGTTTGTCTTTTTTTTTTTTTTGAAGAAAGTCTCCAGTGCTGTTTGTTATGAAACTTGCATGTGGATACTTTCACATCATTATAAGAAGACACCAATGTTGAAGGTGTGAGCCTAGATCAGTAGTTATGTCATTTAGTTCATGTTTGGTGACTATACAGCTCTGTTGAATGTTCACTGGACACACAGGTGTCTTGTGATTTGGTTTATACAGTTTCTTTACATCATCACATTGGAATCAAGGGTGTCTGAGAAGATAGGAAGAACAAGGACAGTTATTTTTTCATTATGGGTACAGGTTGACAGTAGATGGAACACCAGTATTCTCAGCAGTCCATTTCCTCTCATTTCCATAAGCAGGGCAGTAGAATCCTGTAGAATAAACAGTCATTTGTATAGTTAATTTGTTTCCTCCACATTACAGGGGTGTCAGATCCCCTATTGTCCTTGCTTTTCCATTGTACTAGTTATGTAGTTTAGTTGCACGTTGAGAGCAGCATTTTTGTGATGCGCACAGTTTGTGATGTGCACAGTTTGTGCCAGTATCCTAACTTACAATTAAAAGGAGATATATTTTCATGATAGTGAATCCAGAAACCTCTTTTGTGGCTTAGTATTTGTAGCAAAAGCTATTCAGGTCATTAACTCATTCACCTGACATCTTGTTTGCCAAGATCCCGAAAAGCGATCACAATGTAACATTTGAACAGTCATTTTATATACGTGTATTGCATTAACAGCAAGTAGTATAAATTATGAAGAAACATTAGACAAACTTTGCTAGAGTGCAAAATAACATGTCACCGCAATAACAATTACTCTCAAACTGAGATAATGGTATTTGTGACATTGCTGCATGAAGGGCTTACCATGTAGCCACATTTTATACCTGATGGATGTATTCATTTCGTGAGGGAACAATGAAACTATGGTATCATGTCTCTCAAGAACACAATCCAGCCAAGTAAGATGAAGGCCATTTTTGGATTAAACAATAATGAAAAACTTGAGAAATGTTGTTTTTGAAGAAAATTCCTTTTGGGTTTTGACTAGTGAATTCCAAGACTACAGTTACATCATTGAACAGATCAAGAGGCACTAATTCACAATGATTTGCTTTTTACAATTAAGAGCCAGATGTTGGGTTTTTGTTTTATTATTTTTCTTGAGGTCACAGTAAACTGTTGAGTTTGTCAAGAACTATATATCTAAAGTGCTCTTTAGAAACCGTTGTAGTAATAATGAAAGGGAAGGTGCAGAACCCAGTTACTGCATGTCTTCAGACTGATTTTTACAAGTCCCTTATTGCTTTGTAAATGCTTTTACAAAATTTAAAAATCTCTTTGTAGCAACATGTGAGCTTTTTTGAGAAATATTTTCAGTTTGATGACCACCAATTAATGTATTTTTAAGTTTAAATGAATGGCCCAACATCAGAACGATTTCTGTTTGCTTGTTACAAACTAGTGATAATGTAATTTTTTTGATTTCCAAAAATGTGCATAATATTAATTCAGCTGGAATATTTTAGATTCCAGTACACACCTGCTGACATAATATGTAGAACTTTTCTGTATGGTGCATAACAAGTTTTTTACTTCCATCAACCATTCTAGGTTTATATACCATTTACCATATACAAATATTTTAAGCTTAAATAGACGTAAATGAAATAAACCTTTGTTACGTCGATTTGAGTGTGTGTCTGCAGTAATAGATTTCGGGGTGATGAGGATATTAATTTATTTGCATGATCCTTGTCAGTTTATTTGCAGAAATATGTAATATTTTGCCATTGCTTTTTCTCCTCAGATACTTCAAACACTAGTGAAGCTGCCAATTCCAAATAAAACAGTGTTGCAGGACAGTAAAGTCTTGTTCATGGTTCAGAAATGGTTGGAATGTGTGCGACAGTCAGGAAGTGTTAACGATACATCAAATGAAAGTGAAATGGAAGACAGTGTAACATTTGCTGTTACAAAAAAGGAGAGGTAAATATTGTGAGAACTCACATGCTTCAGTTTGTGTACATATTCATAGAGTAATGTTTTATTACGAAATTTACAGTTTTTAATATTTGTGTGTAACTGGATGTGGATACCTGCTTGATGCTTCTTTTCTTGTGTCTAACTCAAATTTTGTGATATAACTGTTAATAAATTATTACAGATCCTTTGGGTATAATGTTTGTGCCATTTCCTAATGGGTTATGTAACTATATAACTAATGGTTGTATAGTAATATTAGTTATTCTCTATTAACAGGCTTGTGAAATAATAGACTGGAGATACAGATAGATACTGTTTTGAATGGTAAATTGTAAGATGCACTCTTCAGTCAAGCTTATGCTTTTATTTAGTTCTTGTTCTATGTAATTCTCAAGATTTGAGAAATTGCTAACCCTTGTGTTGCCTTATCAGTTATGGTAATGTAAACAAATCTGCCAGTGGTTATGTTGCTACAGTTAAGCATTTGGGTAAAATTTATGGTGTAAATTCAGCTGAAAAGGTGTGCATATGCGTTCATGCCCCCCCCCCCCCCCCCCCACACACACACACACACACAAACAGACTCTCTCTCTCTCTCTCTCTCTCTCTTATCATCATCTCAGTGTTCCAGCAGAGGTGGTGAGGTGGTGATGTGAATGACGTGTAAGTCAGAAGGCAGTATAAAGAGTAGTTTGGTGGCACATTACTGCAATCCTCTGCGCCCCATCATTGCCGAAAGAGAACTTCATTTCCTTGGTGCATTTATTGTGGGATCCTTGTTACTAGCACACATGGGCTAGCATTCATCAAGAGCCTATACTTGACATAGTGTTGTCTCCAATACCCATTGGAGACAACACGGTGTCGAGTATAAGCTCCTAATGAAGGCTAGCCCACGTGTGCTAGTAACAAGCATCCCGCTGTAAATGCGGCAAGGAAATCAAATATTCTTTTGGCAGTGGTGGGGCCTGAGGATGGCGGAAATGTGTTGCCGAAACTAATCATGTGATAGAATAAAGACATTCTCAAGGTACAGCTACGGTGGAATTTTTTTATGATATACTTATATTGCTTGTTAATGTAGTACTTACTGATTTTGCGTTAAGTCAGCTAATATGAACTCTACTGTTGTAAAATAGCCAAATCCATACACACATTACCAAGAAGATTATCTTTAAATGTTCTGAATGTACCCTGAAGTGCATGGTGCAGACAGGTGCGCCAGAATGATGTTACTGGGTGGTTTATTTACAAAGGCACTGTTGTCAACCTCTCATTTCCCTTTTCTTTATATGCACAGTACTGTGCATTACAACTGTAAATGATGAGGAATCCACCAATTGTTTCTGCCAGTCTTTTGTTCCAAAAGTCATGGGGAAGGGCAGATATTTGAATGCAGATATTCTGCTATCTGCTCACGTGAAAAACAATTGTTAGAAAGTGAGGAATTTAGAAAATATTTGTTACTGTCCTTTAATCCAGAAAGTTGTGGGTTTCATTAGGTATTGTGGAATATTTGGAGGCTATAATTTTATGAGTAACTTGTTGAAGGATTGATGGGTAGAGACTTTTAGTTGCCTTGCTGGAAGCAGGCCTCACCCAACTATGGAGATATCACAATCCCATACTAGTAAAACTGCAACCATTGCCACTAAATTACAAGATCATCTTTTACTGGAATGGCTAAACCACATCCTCCATCAGAACTTTGGCTAGCTTTTACCATGTCCTGAAATCATTAATAGCTTTCCCAAATTTCTTCCCACCGTTCCCAGTGTGGTACTTCATCACCAACTCAACCTAATGGTTTGTCTGTGCCTCACTCTGTGTATCTGTGTCTGTCTGTCTCTCTGTCTATCTATCTATCTATCTATCTATATCCAGGCCCCCCTCCCTAACCCCTTGTACAGGGTGTTACAAAAAAGTACGGCCAAACTTTCAGGAAACATTCCTCACACACAAATAAAGAAAAGATGTTATGTGGACATGTGTCCGGATACGCTTAATTTCCATGTTAGAGCTCATTTTAGTTTCGTCAGTATGTACTGTACTTCCTCGGTTGACCGCCAGTTGGCCCAATTGAAGGAAGGTAATGTTGACTTCGGTGCTTGTGTTGACATGCGACTCATTGCTCTACATTACTAGCATCAAGCACATCAGTACGTAGCATCAACAGGTTAGTGTTCATCACGAACATGGTTTTTGCAGTCAGTGCAATGTTTACAAATGTGGAATTGGCAGATGCCCATGATGTATGGATTAGCACGGGGCAATAGCCGTGGCGCGGTACATTCGTATCGAGACAGATTTCCAAAACGAAGGTGTCCCGACAGGAAGACGTTCGAAGCAATTGATCGGCGTCTTAGGGAGCACGGAACATTCCAGCCTATGACTCGCGACTGGGGAAGACCTAGAACGACGAGGACACTTGCAATGGACGAGGCAATTCTTCGTGCAGTTGTCGATAACCTTAATGTCAGCATCAGAGAAGTTGCTGCTGTACAAGGTAACATTGACCACGTCACTGTATGGAGAGTGCTACGGGAGAACCAGTTGTTTCCGTACCACGTACAGCGTGTGCAGGCACTATCAGCAACTGATTGGCCTCCACGGGTTTACTTCTGCAAATGGTTCATCCAACAATGAGTCAGTCCTCATTTCAGTGCAAATGTTCTCTTTACGGATGAGGCTTCATTCCAACGTGATCAAATTGCAAATTTTCACAATCAACATGTGTGGGCTGACGAGAATCTGCACGCAATTGTGCAATCACGTCATCAACACAGATTTTCTATGAACGTTTGGGCAGGCATTGTTGGTGATGTCTTGATTGGGCCCCATGTTCTTCCACCTACGGTCAATGGAGCACGTTATCATGATTTCATACAGGATACTCTACCTGTGCTGCTAGAACATGTGCCTTTACAAGTACGACACAACATGTGGTTCATGCACGATGGAGCTCCTGCACATTTCAGTTGAAGTGTTCGTACGCTTCTCAACAACAGATTCGGTGACCGATGGATTGGTAGAGGCGGACCAATTCCATGGCCACCACGCTCTCCTGACCTCAACCCTCTTGACTTTCATTTATGGGAGCATTTGAAAGCTCTTGTCTACGCAACCCTGGTACCAAATGTAGAGACTCTTCGTGCTCATATTGTGGATGGCTGTGATACAATACGCCATTCTCCAGGGCTGCATCAGCGCATTGGGGATTCCATGCGACGGAGGGTGGATGCATGTATCCTCGCTAATGGAGGACATTTTGAACATTTCCTGTAACAAAATGTTTGATTCACACTGGTACGTTCTGTTGCTGTGTGTTTCCATTCCATGATTAATGTGATTTGAAGGGAAGTAATAAAATGAGCTCTAACATGGAAAGTAAGCTTCCGGACACATGTCCACGTAACATATTTTCTTTCTTTGTGTGTGAGGAATGTTTCCTGAAAGTTTGGCCACACCTTTTTGTAACACCCTGTATATCACAGTGCTACCCTTGCATGCATCAGGCTGACCACTCTATTGTACCATATTCGTATTCCCTTCACTTCTGTCTTGGCTCTTGCTTTGTTCTCTTCCTTCTTCATCTTACCTCCTTCACCTGACACATCCATCATACCAATAGTGCCACAGCAGTGGGGCAGTGTAGTTCTGTTATGTATGTTTGCACACCAACTCTGAAGAAAAATTAAAGTTTGTAAGCTGGGGTATCATGTTTCAGTTCCTGTTCCACATTTTCCATCCAGTCTCTATTATACCACCCGCTTGTTTATTTTTTTGAAATTAGTGAGGGTACAGTAGTTGAAGGAAATTAATTTGACTGTCAAAAATTCAATAATACACAAGATGGTTGACCACATGAGACATACGAAAGTATTCTTCAAGAGGGAAAAAGTTATCAAATAAAAAACCTGGAATTGTATCGGACGCTGTACTGTATGGAAATAAAACTTAAGCAGAGTGAGAACTAGTAACAAAGAACCTGGAGGTATTTGAAATGTAGTATTATAAAAGGGTTTCAAAAATGTAGTCTAAGTGAATGTGGTAGAATTGGCAAAGAAAGGAACAATGGGAACGATACCACATGTTTGTTTTCATGTTGTCAACTTCCTCGGTTTTGGATGTATAAAAACTATGTTACAGTTGACAAGGCTCTGAGCACTATGGGACTTAACATCGGAGGTCATCAGTCCCCTAGTTGACAAGGCAAAGTTTCATTAGAACAATATGCTACATATTGTACCACTTATTAGTCATTTTATAGTTTATTTCACTGGGTAATTGTTAAATTGTCATGAAATCCTGGTTCATTAATTACAATAAGTGAAAAAGTATCGGATTTATTGAACAATGACAGTCAAAAAAAGATGACAGTGAGAATGATGATAACAGTAATAATAATAATAATAATAATAACAGACATGGAACACTTCTGGAGCAACATATGGTCAAACCCGGTACAACATAACAGGCATGCACGATGGATACAAGCAGAAACAGACACATACAAGATGATACCACAAATGCCTGAAGTGATAATTTTGCAACATGAAGTCACCCAAGCAATTAATTCTACTCACAATTGGAAAGCCCCTGGAAATGATAAAATAGCAAATTTCTGGATAAAGAAGTTCACCTCAACACATTCACATCTAACTAAATTATTTAACAGCTACATCCAGACCCATACACATTCCCTGATACACTTACACACGGAATAACATATCTGAAACCTAAAGATCAAGCAGACACAGCGAACCCAGCTATATATCGCCCCATAACATGTCTACCAACAATATACAAAATATTAACTTCAGTCATATAACAGAAATTAATGACACATACAACACACAACGAAATTATAAATGAAGAACAAAAAGGCTGTTGCAAAGGAGCACGAGGATGTAAAGAGCAACTGATAATAGATGCAGAGGTGACATATCAAGCTAAAACTAAACAAAGGTCGCTACACTACGCATACATTGATTACCAAAAAGCTTTTGAGAGTGTACCCCACTCATGGTTACTACAAATATTGGAAATATACAAAGTAGATCCTAAATTGATACAGTTCCTAAACATAGTAATGAAAAATTGAAAACCGCACTTAATATCCAAACAAATTCAAATAATATCACATCACAGCCAATACAGATTAAGCGTGGAATATACCAAGGAGACTCATTAAGTCCTTTCTGGTTCTGCCTTGCTCTGAACCCACTATCCAACATGCTAAATAATACAAATTATGGATACAATATTACTGGAACATACCCACACAAAATCACACATTTGCTATACGTGGATGATCTAAAACTACTGGCAGCAACAAATCAACAACTCAACCAATTACTAAAGAAAACAGAAGGATTCAGCAATGATATAAGTATGGCTTTTGGAACAGACAAATGTAAGAAAAATAGCATAGTCAAGGGAAAACACACTAAACAAGAAGATTACATATTGGATAACCACAGTGACTGCATAGAAGCGATGGAAAAAACGGATGCCTATAAATATCTAGGATACAGACAAAAAATAGGAATAGATAATACAAATATTAAAGAAGAACTAAAAGAAAAATATAGACAAAGACTAACAAAAATACTGAAAACAGAATTGACAGCAAGAAACAAGACAAAAGCTATAAATACTTATGCCATACCAATACTGACCTACTCATTTGGAGTAGTGAAATGGAGTAACACAGACCTAGAAGCACTCAATACACTTACACGATCACAATGCCACAAATATAGAATACATCACATACTTTCAGCAACAGAAAGATTCACATTAAGCAGAAAGGAAGGAGGAAGGGGATTTATCGACATAAAAAACCTACATTATGGACAGGTAGACAATTTAAGAAAATTCTTTCTAGAACGAGCAGAAACTAGCAAAATACACAAGGCAATCACTCATATAAATACATCGGCTATATCACTGCAATTTCATAACCACTTCTACAACTCTTTAGATCACATAACATCAACAGATACGAAGAAAGTAAATTGGAAAAAGAAAACACTTCATGGCAGGCACCCGTATCATCTAACACAGCCACACATCGATCAAGACGCATCCAACACATGGCTAAGAAAAGGCAATATATACAGTGAGACAGAAGGATTCATGATTGCAATACATGATCAAACAATAAACACCAGGTATTACAGCAAGCATATTATTAAAGATCCCAATACCACAACGGATAAATGCAGACTTTGTAAACAACAAATAGAAACAGTAGATCACATCACAAGCGGATGTACAATACTAGCAAATACAGAATACCCCAGAAGACATGACAATGTCACAAAAATAATACATCAACAGCTTGCCTTACAACATAAACTTTTAAAACAACACGTTCCTACATACAAGTATACACCACAAAATGTACTGGAGAATGATGAATACAAATTATACTGGAACAGAACCATTATAACAGATAAAACAACGCCACATAACAAACCTGACATCATACTCACCAATAAAAAGAAGAAATTAACACAACTAATCGAAATATCCATACCCAATACAACAAATATACAAAAGAAAACAGGAGAAAAAATTGAAAAATACATCCAACTGGCTGAGGAAGTCAAAGACATGTGGCATCAGGATAAAGTTGACATCATACCAATTATACTATCAACTACAGGAGTCATACCACACAATATCCACCAGTACATCAATGCAATACAGCTACATCCAAACATATATATACAACTACAGAAATCTGTAATTATTGATACATGTTCAATTACCCGAAAGTTTCTAAATGCAATAATAACACATACCGTACAGTTAAAAGGAAGTGACGCTTGATCAAGGTCCACGTCACTCCATTTTTAACCGGACTTAACGTCTGAGAAAGTGAAGGGGGTAATAATAATATTGGAAGACATAAGTTGCTTGGAATTTTATTTAATTTCGTATACTACGATGTTTCGGCTGCATAGCCATCTTCAAGCAAGATGCTTGACCCCATAGCTACATATGTTTCTGGTTTCAGTCATGTAATTTCATAGGTAATCTGGTTCACTGCATTTGAGAGTTGCAGCTGTGATATTCGTTACAATGCAAACAAGGTCAGAACATTATAGGACGCACAATGAAAATGGAAATGAATGACAGCCAATGCAGGCAACTTATTTCTTTCAAGTAATTTATCACAGTTGTTTACTCCGTTGAAACTAAAATAATATTTTTTCTCTTATTTAGAACCGTAATATTTTTTCTCTTATTTAGAACCATTAGAAACCTCATCCAATAACTATAGTAAAACTATGAATTGATGAACCCACATTTAAGGAAATCCCACTTTTAATGAAATTTTTCATCAGTCATGGTGAAACTCCCGTAAGAACAATGTTATTTTCCCCACTTCTAACAAACTGTGCTTTAAGTAAAAGTCCTCTTGTAAGGAATAAACTTGAAATATTTTGTAAACTAAAATCCAGTTTTTATGTGATTCCTAACGTGTTCGAATGAGTTTCTGATTTCTTTCTATTTTAATTCCACACAGATCAAATTTTTTGTTGTGTGATGCAGCGATCAACCAGTTGACACATATGTATATCATAGTCAATTACTCAACTTCCCTAGTAGTGATACCGGCAAGAGAAACATACTGCAAGAGAAGGTTTATGAAATCTCTCGAGATTGACAATGAAAATTTCAGTGTTTCAAACAACTGCTTGAATTATTTTGAAAAACATCATAATCTGTCCTTTCAAAGTGTAAATGGAGAAAGTGAGACTCTGATCGTAGAAATTGTAAACTATTAGATGAAAATTACATTGCCACAGTTGACGCAGGGCTATCAGCCCAAATAACATTTTCAATGCTGATGAAACATAATCTGGCAAAACCCCATTTAAGGAAAAAACACATTCTGTTAAGGAAGAAAAATGCTACAGAGGTAAAGAAAAAAGTAAAGAAAAGGTAATGGCACTATTGTGTGTAAATAGTGATGCAAGTGAAAAGTTGCCTGCACCATTAACTCCCATGTGTTCACGTAACACGAAAATGCTACATTGTAGTTATGAATACAACAGCAAACCCTGGAGACATCATAAATCTTAACAACTTTTTCAGGCATTTGGATGCAGCAGGAAGAAATTGGACTTGTTATTGACCTATGTCCTGTGCTTCCCAAGGAGTAATTTCTGAGGAATGTAAATATTGTGTTCCTTCCTATGAACTGGACAAGTCATCTGCATAATCTGAGCATGTGCATAATACACACAGTTAGAGCTAAATACAGAGCAGCAATTCTGGGGAAGTCAATTTCATTCTTTGAGAGATGGGATTGGTGAGACTCTGCTGTATACAGGTCATGCACGTTTGTTGCTGCCTGGAATTCTATAACACAACAGACTGTGCTTAATTGTTTCACAAAGGGTGGCTGTGGTACACTGATTGCCGCTGAAGACAATCTTGCTCCAGAAGAGGTATAGAGCACCAAAACTGATATTTCTGAAAATGGACATTGTTGTTATGATGATGTCCTGGCTTCCATACTTGAAACTGATGGAAGTGAAATGGTTATGAAGCAACACAGGCAGGAGACGGTGGTGACAATGAGGAGGAGGAGGGGGAGGAGGAGGAGGAGGAGGAACAAGAACAAGAACGAACATCAATTTTTGCTGTTGCTGTGCAAGGAGTTGGTACTGTCAGACATTTCCTTTCCTCTTTTAATGTACATGAAGCAATTCTAGCTTACTTTGACCACCTGGAGGAATTTAAAGATTTAGTTGACAATGGAAGAGCAAAGAATTACAATGTTCGGCAGATGGGATTTGTTGGTCAGTACATCAAGAAGCACTTTGTGCTACATTTGCAGGCATGCCTACATTAAGATATTGGCGGTCAAAATAGTAAAATTTCTGTGCATTTTCAACTTTTGACGGCATAATCAATAATCCATTAAATTTTGGGCATGCAGCCACCCAAATAAAATTTATTCCACTGATATTTCAGCCTCGTATTGTCCGGCCATCCTCAGAGTGAGTCTTGATGGGCAATATGCAGCCGAAATATCAATAGAAGAAATTTTATTTGTGCAGCTGCATGCCCAAAATTTAATGGCCTAGTAAAGTTTCTGATGTTGCACACAGTATTTGACTGTCACATGCAACTGTTTTCGATGGAACTGAATGAAGAGTTGTGGAGACTTTATACATTATTGCAGAGTACATTGAGTAAGTCAAGGGCAAACCTGGAATGGTATTTCAATTTAAAACTTATTACTGTTGAATTAGTGGAGGAAAAAGGAGTGCAGTAACGAAAACTATAACATCAGGAGTGCATTGCAGACCTCACATTATAAGCAGAATTGATGGCACATTGCCCATAGTAAGATTTGTCAGGTGTGGAACTACTTCTTTCTGATTTGATGCGGATGAATTTAGAAAGAAAATCATGTTATGGAAGGGACACAGTCCAGTTCCTTAACGTTATTACCATTGAAGAAAACACTGGGATTGAAGAATTGATTGTGGTCTAGTTAGGGTTACAGAGAGAGTTTCCTGACCGTTTTGAGGACACTGTCAATTGTACATATGTTTTTGAGCTTTTGAAGTTGAAAGTGCTCCTATGCGTATGCAGATGTAACTGATTGGTCTGCAAGGTAATTCCCATTTCAATCACAAATTCTTTTATGTTAAAACTATCCAGGATATTTACATTGATTTCCTCTGATGCAGTTTTCACGTCTCCATAATGCGGCTGCAAAAGTGCTACAATGTTTTGCTTGACATGTTTGTGTGAAATACCTTTTTTTGATTATGAAACTAAATAAATCACGATTACGTGGCACCTTCGGTGCAAAAATCTGTTATTGTCTGCATATGTCTGTATGCTGACAGTTTGTACCGGACAAAAATTGTTTTCACTGTACCAAAAATAATTAAATACGAGGGTAAGTCAATTATTATCCGCAATTTAGTCACATTTTTGTTTAATTTGGCAGTACTGTCGTTTTACGTTGATGATGCATGCTTTGTTTATTTGTTGTTATATCTTTGCAATTTTCAAGCCGATAGGTTAGTTTCGCTATCACTGCAGTGCTGTTAATCATGACTGTTCCACTGTCTATTTGCACCAAAGAAGAGCAACGTTCAGTGATCCGTTTTTTGTGGTCAGAAGGTGTATCAGGGGCCAAAGACTTTCAGTACAGTACGGGAACAGTGTTTTGTTGCAACGGAGTGTCTACGAATGGATTGAAAAATTCTGAAATTGTCGCACAGTGTTACGCATGATGAAGGAGCCGGACGACTGTTTTTCGCCACAAATGTAGAAACCATTGAATGTTCACATGAAATGATTCTCATAGACAGACCAGTAATTATTGATGAAGTGGCACATGCAAATTAGTCACGGTTCTGCGTATAGAATCATCCACAACAGGCTTGGGTTTCATAAAGTTTGTGCAAGATGGATCCCAAAACAACTCACATAGGTGCATGAACAAACACACTTGGAGATCTGCAAAAAACATTTGGATCGCTATGGTAACAAAGGGGACAACTTCTTAGACAGGATCGTTACTGGTGTTAAAAGTTGGATCCATCATTACAAGCTGTAAAGTAAACTGTGGAGTATGGAATGGAAACATCCAAATTTGCTGTGCAAGAAAAAGTTCAAGACCCAACCGTCCGCAGGAAAACTGATGCTTACGGTTCTTTGGAACGCACAAGGTCCAGTATTGGAACATTATGGGGATAGGTGCACAACAATAAACAGTGTTCGCTACAGTGAGGTGCTTACTATGAGGCTAAAGCCTGCAATTGGAAGCAAACGCTGAGGATTGTTGTCAAAAGGTGTTGTGTTGTTGTACAACAATGCCCATCCGCATACTGCTGCCCACACTGCTCAAACGCTCCAGAATCTCAAATTTAAAGTTCTGGATCATCCTCCATATAGTCCTGATCTTGCTCCTTCTGACTCACTTGTTTGGTCCACTCAAAAAAAGGCGTTAAGAGGCCATCGATTTGCCTTGGTTGAAGTACTGAATGAAGCGGTGCATTCTTGGCTTGCAGCTCAACTGAGTACCTTCTTTTATGAGCAGGGTGTATACGGGGACAAGAAAATAAAATTCCCGGATTTCTCCCGGATATCCCGTTTTAAAAAAATGCTTTTTCCTGGGCCAAAATACACTTTTTCTGTGCTAAGTGACAGTAGGTTTTTCCGTAGATTTTCCCTCGTAACTGTAAAACTTATCAATCCTTTGAATGGTTAACGTTTTATACAATCGCATAGAACTTCCCGGAAAAAAAAAAAGAAAAAAAAAAAAAAAAAAAGAAAAGAAAAGACGGGGCAAAGATGTTTTGAAGAGGCTTTAAAAAAAAAAGAGGAGAGAAGTTTTGGAAAGACCTTTGATTTGTAGCAACATATACGCTGCATATTTTCATATTACAAAAGCATAAATTCGAATTGCACCAAACACAGCGCGTATGTTTTCGGAGCATTGAAACCGAGGTTGCGATGTCCTTTTGTAAGCGAGTCATATCTCAAGCCACGAGATCTCGTCAGCCGATTACGGCAGCTATTCAGAGCATAGGTCATGTGTTATAATCAGCCAATAGCAAGATCACTGGTACATAGCGCAAACACGCAAAAGGAAAAGTTAACGGTTTACATTAATGTACACAGTACCGTACATCTACAAGGAAAGCTAAGCTTTCACATATAATGTTAGTCTGTAAGATTACCACGCTACAACAGAAGCTAAGCTTTCACATGTAATATTGATCTTTTTTTGCTTGTGTTATACTTTAAGACACATCACACGAATGTGCCAGTAAATTTAAAATTATGACATAAATGTCTCGGCTCGAAATTCTTGTAAGTGGCTGGTCCTCAAACTGTTCAGTTTCGAACGCTCTGTGATTTAGATATCCATCCCACTTTCTCACACGTAACATAATTGATCTTGTGGAAAAAGAAATTTACTTTGAAAGTAACGCTTTTCTAACCACCGTTGGCAATACTATTCGGAGACTGTTAGAAATAGTTTCGATTTACCAGTTGCCAGAGAGCGCCAGAAAACAGGCATTATTGTGCGTGTGCAACTGCAGTGGTGTAGGAAGCCCGTATGTTCGTGTGTATAAAGCACTAAGAGAGGTTACATTACACCATAAAAGAAACAGTGCATCAGAGGATACTCCAAAGAGCATCGGAATTTCATAAAGCATACTAAAATGCATAATTGAGCTTGAAGTGCAAACTGGCTTTTTCCAGATTCACAATGAAGTAGGTCCCATCTGATATTAAGCTTTTCATTGTGGTTTTTGGGATGTAAATTTTCTTGTAGTACCAGCGCTCTATGATCTCATTTTTGGTTCTTTATTATGGCATAATGCCATATATGGCAGAAGATGATAACGTGCACTTGAAATTGCACTTGAAATTCAGCGAACAGTTGGAACTAGCCAAGACTGTAGAATGAAACACTTCGTTTCAAATAAAATGATTGCCTCAGCGGAAAGATTAATAAAGCCAAATTTCATTAGCAAACTTGCAAAAATAACTACACTGTTCTGCAAGGCGATAAATGCTACTAACTTAGAAATAAAATCAAATCAGAAAACTGAAATTAATAATACACGAAGAGAAGCAGTGAAATCACTTAACGTAAACACGGGTCTCATGGAGGTTAACCCCCTCCCCACGACAACTCTGTGCAAGCGTGAATCTGGTGGCTAGGGCGCGCGAGAAAAATTTTTCTCGTTTGCACCTGGCTGCTTACTGCTACTACCGATGCAGCTAAAAGCCAAACTTCAAGTACCGGGAGAAGGTACTGCTTATACGCGAGTCAAATGCGCATGTGCAACAGACTGCTGGCAATTGGTCAAACGAACCTAATGTGATCAGTTGTGACGTCATGCTTATAGCAAGTAGTTTATTGTTACGAAGAATTACAGTCTGCGCCCCTACGGCCTTTGACATATTTTCGCTATTTGCAGACGCTTGTTCGTGCACGGTTTGTAAATTGCACATTTCCTTTGCCATTAAAGTTTGATTTTTTTCCCCTCTCGTTTATATTTTATTGCTGCAGTATCAGTCTCCAGTAGCAGGATAGAGTAACATCCTTTGGTAGAGAATCAATTCTGCAGTCAAAATTACAAAAATTTAACTGAAATCTAAAACAATGAAAAATTCCCGGAATTCCTAAAAATTCCTGGGTTTTTCCCGATTTTCTCCCGGATGAAAAAATTCCCGGGTTTTTCCCAGATTTCCCGGTTATCCTGGGTCGTATACACTCTGTATGAGGGCACCAGGAAGCTCGTACAATGGTGGACCAAGTGCGTTGAAACGCAAGGAGACTATGTTGAAAAATGATGTTCTTGTAAGTTTCCTATTTGATTACAATAAAATTTTATAACTACTTTGCGGATAGTAATTGACTTACCCTTGTAATACTGAAAATTTGTTTTGTTTGTGATCTGTGTCATTGAGAAATTTGAAATATAAAACCTAGTTATATGCAGTGAGACTGCAATGCCATTTAAATGGATCTAATTTGCAGTTCCTCCTCTCCCTCCTCCTTCTGCTCAGACAGCATGGTGTAGCTTTGGAGGAAAAGTGCAGCGAAGCTGAGAGTTATGGCCAAAATCTTCGCTGCCCATGTTTTACCTTTAGTGAGATTGTAGGAAAAAGCTTTATGATGTCACACGAAGTGCACTGATCATGTAGGACTGTGTGACACTTTTTTTACATGACATCACCCAGAGAAATGAAGCTTTTTTCTTAGATAATACGCGTGGAAGTGCCAAAATAGTTTTCTGAAAATTATCAGTACTAAATTATTACGAATGTTATAAAAAAGTCTAAAACTTTTCAAAAGAAGATAAGCATTTTGTCACTGTTACTGTAAGAGTAGTGACAGACCTTAGTAGTGAGTATCACCTTTCTGTGTTTATAATCCCCCCCCACCCATTTCCCTCCCCTACCCAAGAATCATTGGCCTTGCTGGGGTAGCTTATGTGTGCCTCAACGATACAGATAACCACACTGTAGGTGCAGCTACAACTTAGCGGTTATCTGTGTAGAGGGTAAACAAACCTGTGTTTCCTGAAGAGGGCCAGCAACATTTTCAGTATTTCGAGAATATGACTTTTTGTGGTTCACTGATATAGCGTAACATTTAGATAACATGGCGTTGCTAACAGTTGAAAACAGGAGGAAATTGCACCCATTATTTCCTGAGGGCATGCAAATCTACTGCATGGCTTAATAATGATTACATTCTCTTGTCAAAAGTATTACGGAGGAAATATACTCTCCCTTGCAGATCCGTGAGTGGTGTCTACTCAGAAGGATGTTGTCATCAAGAAGAACAAAATGTGTTTTATGGGTCAGAGTGTGGTATGTTAGATCGCTTAACCAGGTAGTTAGGTTAGAGAATTTAAAAAGAGAGATGGATGGATTGAAGTTTGAGACAGTGGAAATTAGTGAAGTGTGGCGGCTGTTCAGGTTAGTACAGGGTTATAATTACAAAATCAAGAATAATTCAAATAATGAATAAGAAAATAGGAATGGGAGTAAGCTAGTATGAACAACATGTGAACACGTTATCATAGCCAAGGTAGACATGAAGCTAATGCCCATCACAGTGGTTAATTAAGGTCCAAACATATGGAATAATTTTTATGGTGCGTGAGTGGCTCAAAGATTTAATAGTACAAAAGGTAGCATCACAAGTGCTCCAGGAGAGTCTTATAGGACCGTTCTTGTTCTCTATATACACAAACACTCTGGCGGTATTAAGAAAAGTAACAATACTATGAAAAGAATAGTTGCTACTCATCATATAACAGAGATGCTAAGTCACAGATAGGCACAACTAAAAGACTGTCAAACAAGTAAGCTTTCGGCCAAAAAGGCCTTCTTCCGAATTAGACAACACAAACAAACAAACACACACACACACACACACACACACACACACACACACACACACACACACACACGACCACTGTCTCTGGTTGCTGAGGCCAGACACAGTGGTCATATGTGTGAGAGTTGCACACATGAACACGTGTGTGTGTGTGTGTGTGTGTGTGTGTGTGTGTGTGTGTGTGTTGTCTAACTCAGATGAAAGCCTTTTTGGCTGAAAGTATGCTTGTTTGACAGTCTTTTTGTTGTGCCTATCAGCGACTAAACATTCCCGTTATATGGTGAGTAGCAATCTATCCTTCTCATAATATTGTCATTAGTCCATACTGGCACTGTTTGATTTTACATGGACAATCTGACAGTTAAGATAAACAACAATCTGCAATTGTGTTCTGATGATACTGTAGTGTACGGGAAGATGTCATCAGTGAGTAATTGTGAGAGGGTACCAGATGACTTGGGGAGAATTTTTGTTTTATGTGATAAATGGCAGTAGAAAAGTGTAAATGAATGCAAGTGAGAAGGATAAAAAAAACCTCCAATGTATGAATACAGTATTAGTGATGTGTTGCTTGACACAGTGATATTTGTTCAACATCTGCTGGGTGTAACATTGCAGAGCAACATAGAATGGAACAAGCACTTAGGTGCAGTGAAGGCAAATGGTTGATTTCAATTTACTGGGAGAATTCTGGAAAATTTAGCTTATTTATAATGGTAATTGCATGCAGAATACTTACGTGACCCATTGTTGAGTATTTCTCAAGTGTTTCGATTCCCCAACAGAGTGGATTAAATGAAGAAATCGAAGTAATCAAGAGGTGTGCTGCTTTCTTACTGGTAGGATAAGTCAACAAGCGAGTATTATGGAAATGTTCTGTAAACTCAAATGGGACTCCTTGGAGTGAAACAAGTTCTTTTCATGAGAAGCTATTGAGAAAGTTAAGAGAACTGGCATTTACGACAGACTGCAGAATGATTCTATTTCCACCAATGTACATCATGTGTAAGGATCACAAAGACAAGATAATAGAAATCAGTGGTTGTATGTAATTGTGTAGACAGTCATTTTTTGCTCCTTCTATTTGTGAGTATAATGGGAAAGATAATGACTAGCAGTGATTCTAGGTACCTTCCACCATGTAAAATTGGTACATGTAAGGAATGTGTATGTTCTTGTAGATGTGCGAGTTTATATGCCTACTAGTTATACAAGTGATGAAAGGACTGAAACCATGTGTCTACATTTACATCTGTACTCTGAGAGCCACTGTATGATGTATGGCATATACAACTTTGTGTGCAGTCTCACTTCCTGTGTCTCCTGTTCCAGTCATGAATGATTTAGAGATTAGATTAGATTAGATTAGATTAATACTAGTTCCATGGATCATGAATACAATATTTCGTAATGATGTGGAACGAGTCGAATTTTCTAATACATGACATAATTAGGTTAATTTAACAACATACTTAAGTTAATATAACAACTTTATTTTTTTTGTGTTTTTTGTTTTTCTTTATTTTTTATTTTTATTTTTTTTTATATTTTTTAAATATTTTTTTTTCTTATTTTATATCTAAAAATTCCTCTATGGAGTAGAAGGAGTTGTCATTCAGAAATTCTTTTAATTTCTTCTTAAATACTTGTTGGTTATCTGTCAGACTTTTGATACTATTTGGTAAGTGACCAAAGACTTTAGTGCCAGTATAATTCACCCCTTTCTGTGCCAAAGTTAGATTTAATCTTGAATAGTGAAGATCATCCTTTCTCCTAGTATTGTAGTTATGCACACTGCTATTACTTTTGAATTGGGTTTGGTTGTTAATAACAAATTTCATAAGAGAGTATATATACTGAGAAGCTACTGTGAATATCCCTAGATCCTTAAATAAATGTCTGCAGGATGATCTTGGGTGGACTCCAGCTATTATTCTGATTACACGCTTTTGTGCAATAAATACTTTATGCCTCAGTGATGAATTCCCCCAAAATATGATGCCATATGAAAGCAATGAGTGAAAATAGGCGTAGTAAGCTAATTTACTAAGATGTTTATCACTAAAATTTGCAATGACCTTATTGCATAAGTAGCTGAACTCAAACGTTTCAGCAGATCATCAATGTGTTTCTTCCAATTTAATCTCTCATCAATGGACACACCTAAAAATTTGGAATATTCTACCTTAGCTATATGCTTCTGATTAAGGTCTATATTTATTAATGGCGTCATACCATTCCCTGTACGGAACTGTATGTACTGTGTTTTATCAAAATTCAGTGAGAGTCCATTTACAAGGAACCACTTAGTAATTTTCTGAAAGACAGTATTGACAATTTCATCAGTTAATTCTTGTTTGTCAGGTGTGATTACTATACTTGTATCATCAGCAAAGAGAACTAACTTTGCCTCTTCATGAATATAGAATGGCAAGTCATTAATATATAATAAGAACAAAGGACCCAAGACTGACCCTTGTGGAACCCCATTCTTGATAGTTCCCCAGTTTGAGGAATGTTCTGATCTTTGCATGTTACGAGAACTACTTATTTCAACTTTCTGCACTCTTCCAGTTAGGTACGAATTAAACCATTTGTGCACTGTCCCACTCATGCCACAATACTTGAGCTTGTCTAGCAGAATTTCATGATTTACACAATCAAAAGCCTTTGAGAGATCACAAAAAATCCCAATGGGTGGTGTTCGGTTATTCAGATCATTCAAAATTTGACTGGTGAAAGCATATATGGCATTTTCTGTTGAAAAACCTTTCTGGAAACCAAACTGACATTTTGTTAGTACCTCATTTTTACAGATATGTGAAGCTACTCTTGAATACATTACTTTCTCAAAAATTTTGGATAAAGCTGTTAGAAGGGAGATTGGACGGTAATTGTTGACATCAGATCTATCCCCCTTTTTATGCAAAGATATAACAATAGCATATTTCAGTCTATCAGGGAAAATGCCCTGTTCCAGAGAGCTATTACACAGGTGGCTGAGAATCTTACTTATCTGTTGAGAACAAGCTTTTAGTATTTTGCTGGAAATGCCATCAGTTCCATGTGAGTTTTTGCTTTTAAGCAAGTTTATTATTTTCCTAATTTCAGAGGGAGAAGTGGGTGAGATTTCAATTGTATCAAATTGCATAGGTATGGCCTCTTCCATTAACAGCCTAGCATCTTCTAATGAACACCTGGATCCTACTATATCCACAACATTTAGAAAATGATTATTAAAAATATTTTCAACTTCTGACTTTTTGTTCGTAAAGTTTTCATTCAATTTGATGGTAATACTGTCTTCCTCTGCTCTTGGTTGACCTGTTTCTCTTTTAATAATATTCCAAATTGTTTTAATTTTATTATCAGAGTTGCTGATTGCAGACATGATACACATACTCCTGGATTTTTTAATAACTTTTCTTAATATAACACAGTAGTTTTTATAATTTTTGATAGTTTCTGGGTCACTACTCTTTCTTGCTGTCAGATACATTTCCCTTTTCCGGTTACAAGATATTTTTATACCCTTAGTAAGCCATGGTTTGTTACAAGGTTTCTTACGAGTATATTTAACTATTTTCTTGGGGAAGCAGTTTTCAAATGCATTTACAAAAATGTCATGAAATAAATTATATTTTAAATTGGCATCAGGTTCACGGTACACCTCATCCCAGTCTAACTGCTGTAGGCTTTCCCTGAAATTTGCAATTGTTAAATCGTTGACTGAACGTACTACTTTGGAGGACTGTTTAGTATTGCTGAATGGAGCTATGTCATATATTGTAACTAGCTGTGCACCATGATCAGAAAGACCATTCTCAACAGGCTGAGCATTTATCTGGTTAAACTTATCTTGGTCTATAAAGAAGTTATCTATCAGTGAGCTGCTATCCTTTACCACCCGAGTAGGAAAATCAATAACGGGTGTCAAATTGAAAGAACCGAGTAATACTTCAAGGTCATTTTTCCTATTACCCTCTTTCAGAGAATCTACATTGAAGTCCCCACAAATAATAATTTGCTTCCCCCTGTCTGACAGATAGCACAACAAGGAGTCCAATTTTTTCAGAAATAGATGAAAATTTCCTGATGGGGACCTATATACAGTTACAATTATAAATGTGCCTTTATTTAATTTAAGCTCACAGGCACATGCTTCTATATGTTTCTCTACACAAAACTTTTTTGTTTCTATACTTTTTGCACAATGATAACTTTTGACATATATGGCAACTCCTCCTTTCTCCATATTTTCTCTCATTACATGTGCAGAGAGCTTATATCCACTTACATTTACCTTATCCATATCAGTAACAATGTGATGCTCAGACAGGCATAGTATATCTATTTCATTCTCAGCTTCTAAATCTTCTAAACAAACCAGAAGCTCATCTACTTTATTCTTTAAACTCCCAATATTTTGATGAAATATACTTACATTACTTTTAATTATACTTTTATGAGAACCTTTCCTTATTCTAACATTTGCAGTACTCTCCTGTCTGAGTTTCTCATTGTGCTTAGGCCTAGTTCCTATACCAGTGGTCACATGGTGTTCAGAGAGGCAGATTATGTCAACTGGGTTGGGTGACTTTAATTCATCAATGGAATTACCTAGGACTGAGATACAACTTGGAGATAAAATTTCTGGTGATTGGTGAAAATGTATAATTGATAGCTGTGATTGGTGATCAAATGTGCTAGAATTGTGCTGTTTAATTTCTTTCCTAAACTGAAGATTTGTTTCAATCCTGATCTC
Organism: Schistocerca americana; assembly: GCF_021461395.2. Classification (NCBI taxonomy): domain Eukaryota; kingdom Metazoa; phylum Arthropoda; class Insecta; order Orthoptera; family Acrididae; genus Schistocerca; species Schistocerca americana. The sequence continues at coordinate 97,299,751 of NC_060120.1, read as the reverse complement.
TCATAGAACTTGACATCTTTCTGTCTTACGATTGTTGGTAATCCTCCTTGTGAGTTTGAATCTCTGTAATTTTCTGTTCCTGGTCTTTTTTCCAAGTTATATTTAGGAGGAAGCAGTATATTGATTAACTCTTCTAGGAACATACCCCCTCGGAAATTTAACAATAAACCACACCACAATGCAGAATGCCTCTCCTGCAGTGTCTGTCTCGAAGTTGGCTGAGTGTCTCCATGAGATGAAAGAAATTTTTCAAATAGTTAAGGGAAACAAAAACTTAATAGTGATGGGATACCATAATTTGATAGTAGGAAATGTAAAAAAAAGTAGAACAACATGACATGGGGGAAAGGAATGTAAGGGGAAGCTGTCTGGTAGATTTCTTAACAGGGCAGAAGTTCATATTCCTAACACTCATGAAAGAAGAGTGTATATGTGTAAGATACCTGGAGATGTGAGAAACTGTCAGATAAATTATATAATGGTAAGACAGAGATGGCAAATCCAGAGTTTAAACTGCAAGACGTTTCCAGGCACACAGGTGGTTTCTGACCATAATTTATTTGCTTATGAACTGCAGATTAAAACTGAACAAACTGCAGAAAAGTAAAGGGATAGGAGATTAAGGGGACATAACATGGTTAAATTGAAAGAAACAGACATTGAGGGTTTCATAGGAAGCATTGGCAACGATTGATGGAAACAAGGGAAACAAATAAAATAGATGATGACTGACAATACTATGTAAAGATAGATTTCTACTCACCATAAAGGTGATACATTGATTTGCAGATAGTCACAATGAAAACACTGGTAACACATTGAGTTTTTGGCCAAAGCCTTATTGAGAGAAGAAATCACACATTCGCAAAAGCAGGCACACATCGTGTATATGACTGCTGTTTGCAGCTGCTCAGGTAACTGTCGCATAGAACAAAAGGAGCAATCCAGAACGGGCCAGGGGACAGTAGGGGGGGCAGGGAAAGGGGGGGGGCAGGATGGTAGAGCAGGGGGGTGGGGGAGGGAGGAAGTGTGCTGTCTCATGGAGCATGCAGGGACTTGAGGATGCCAAGAAAAGGCTGCAAGGCTCAGTGTTGGGAGGCTGTGGGGAAGACTCCCTGCACACCCACCTACTACATGGCCCTCAAAAATCTACAAACCCAACAATCCTGGACGCTCCATTTTTAGCTTGTTATTTTGCCCCTCCTGAAAAAATTTTGGGATTCATTGACCAACACCTCCAACCAGTTGCCCAAAATCTTGCTGCCATATCAAACATACCAACCCCTTCCTTCACTGAATCTTCACCATCCTCACGCCTTTATCCTCAGAATCCCTATTCATCAGTGTTGACCCTACTTCCATATACACCAACTTTCAATATACCCATGGCCTTGCTGCTATTGAACAGTAACTCTTCCAATGTTCTTCAGTCTCCAAACCCACTACCTCATTCACTAACTTTATAGTAACACACAACTACTTCTCCTTTGAAGGGAAGGTGCATAAAAAATCTGTGGCACAGCCGTAGTCACCCACAGGACACTCCCCTATGCCAATCTGTTTATAGGCCATCTAGAGGAAACCATCCTAGTCTCCCAAGACTCCAAACCCCTGGTCGGGTTCCAAGTTCAGGTTCATTCATGATACCTCCATGATCTGGACTTGGGTTCGAGACACCTTTCCTCATTCCTTCACAACCTCAACACTTTCTCTCCCCTCTGCTTCACAAGATCGTTGTCATCCCAGTGCCACCTTTTTGGACATGGACCACCTCCTCTCTTATGACTTCATCCACACCTCTGTCCACATTAAACCTACCAAGTACCAACAGTACCTGCATTTTGACAGCTGCCATCACTTCCACATCAAAAAATCCCTCCCACCACCATTGGCTGATATAATCTGCAGTGACGAGAACTCCCTTGCCCAGTATACTGAAGGTTTCACAAAGGTCTGCACAGACAGGCAGTACTCCCAAAACCTAGTCCACAAGCAGATTTCCCACGTCATATCCTCAAACACACCCAATCCTCCCACAACCCCCAAGATGCAGCCACAAAGGAACACCTCCTTCATCACCCAGTACAACCCCAGAATGGAACAACTGAACCACAACTTTGTTAGGGCTTTGATTATTTGTCATCATGTCCTGAAATGACAGTCATCCTACTCAAGGATCTTTTCACCCCTCTGAAAGTGGTGTTCTGTGACCCACCCAACCTCCACAAGCTCCTAATCCATGCCTATGCCACTCCCAGTCCCAACCCCATGCCACAGGGATCATATCCCTTTGGAAGACCTGGGTGCACATCCTGTTCCAGTCCTATCACAGGCTTATCCCACACCAACAGAGGCCTGGCCACCTATGAAAGCAGCTGCGTCATATACTAGCTCTACTGCAATCATTGCACAGCTATTTATGTTGGTATGACTACCAACTAGCTGTCCACCAGGATGAATGACCACCACCAAACTGTGGCCAAGAGGACAGTGGACTACCTTTGGGCACTAAGTACAGCTGAACATAACATGCTTGATTTCAGTGGCTGCTTCACAACCTGAGCCATTTGAATCCTCCCCCCACCACCAGGTTTTCTGAAATGTGCGGGTGGGAGTCGATACTTCCTCCACTCCCGAAATTATCCCAGTGTCAACTTACAGTGACTTCTGTCTCCACAAATTCCATCCAACCGTTTCCATCCCTTCTGTCCTATCCACCTCCTTCCAGTTCACATCCCCTCCCCTTCATTGTGTACCACCCCTGCCAATGCCACCCCTGCCAATGCAACCACCTGTCTTTTCCCCTTCTCTGTTCCCTCTCCTGTTCTGCTGGCTGAAAGCTCAGTTTGTGCAACAGCCTTTTCATTGTGATTGTCTGCAACTCAGTGTGTCATCTTTACAGTGAGTAGTGGTCTATTCTTTACAAAATGTTGTTGATATTCCAACCTGGATATTCCATTGTTTAAATTAGATGATGATTGGATAGCTTTGAGAGAGGGCATCAGAAGATCAAATATGTGAAAAGACAAGGCCCAGTAGAAATTCTTGAATAATGCACGAAACATTGAATTTGATTGATGGAAGGGGAAAATAAGTGAAAGCAGCAAATGAGGTTGATGAAAGTGAGGACAGATGTATAAAAACTGAAATAGGAAAGGGCAAAATGGCTAAGCAGGTATGGAGGAGAACAGATGCAAGACTGTAGAAAGGTGAATGACTGGGGGAAAGATGGATACTGTCTATAGGAAAATAAAGGAATCTTTGGAGAAAAAAGAAGCAGTGGTATCAATATCAAAAGCTCAGATGGCAATCCAGTACCAAGCAAAGAAGGAAAAACTGAAAGATGGGAGGAGTATACTGAAGGGCTGTACAAGGGAAATGACCATGAAGACAGTGGTGTGGAAATGGAAGAAGTAGTAAATAAAAGTGAGATGAGAGATATAACAACAGTGAGAATAATTTGATAGTAAAAAATGTGTATGCACCAAATGGCTGCAGGAGTAAAAAGTTATAAAAGTTATGGAAATGTGCAAGCTTTTGGAGTGAATGGCTCCTTCTTCTGGCAGAAGGGTTGAAGGAGAAGGAAGAGGGATCAAGGAAAAGGTGCCCAGGTGACTTTCATGTAACTCGTCCCAGTTCATAAACCTCACCAGTCCTTTTCCTTCATCTGTCTTCATTCCCCTTCAATCCTTCTGCCAGAAGAAGGAGCCACTGGCTCCGTAAGCTTGCATATATATTCATAACTTTTATCTATGTTTTTCCAGCTGCTGCTTGGGAAGTAGATTTATTTATCTGCCCAACTATATTACATTTTCAAAAATTAATTATTTTTGTTAATATGTGAGAATAATTTGATAGTGCACTGAAGGACCTAAGTAGAATCAAGATCAGTGAATTGGATGACATTCCCTCATAATTATTGAGGCCCTTGCAAGAGGTAGCCATGACAAAACTATTCTGCCTGATGTGCAGTATATGTGACACAGTTGAAATGCTCTCAGACTTTAAGGAATTCAGGTGCTGGTAGATGTGAGTACTGGGCTGCCAGTTTAATAGTGAAAAATACTGATATGAATTATTAATTTACAGAAAATTCTGGTTGATTATTACGGATTATTTAGAAATAAGAGAGACAACTCACTGAAAGGCAGAAGCGCTGTGTCGTTGATAGGCAGTCATCGATAGGCACACCAACAAAAGGTACAGAGCTTGGCTAGCTTATAATAGCTGTAGGAAACACACACACACACACACACACACACACACACACACACACACACACACGCGCGCGCGCGCCCATGCCTGTCTCCCTACATTGTGCTCAATCGACTGCCAGCTCTCCACGCGCCCATGGTGAGTGTCTTGGGATGAGATGGCGTGTGGGCTGGACTGGACTGGGCTGGGCTGGGCTGGGCTGGGCTGTGGTGGGTGAGGGATGGAGAGAGGTGGGAGGCAGGGAAGGGATTTGTAGATGTAGGAAAAACTGGCGCGCGCGCGCGCACACACACACACACACACACACACACACACACACACACACACACACACACACACGCGCACACACACACACACACCTGTCTCCCTACTTTGTGTTCACTCAGTGAGCATACTGGGGTGAGCTGGGGGTGTGGTGGGGTGAGATGAGGGATGGAGAGAGGCAGGAGGCAGCAAGGCGGGTTCTAGCTGTAGAAAAAAAATCTCTCTCTCTCTCTCTCTCTCTCTCTCTCTCTCTCATGCACACACACACACACACTCACTCACTCACTCACTCACTCATGTGCACACACCTGTCTCCCTACATTGTGCTCAGTTGACTGCCGGTCTCTCTCCACCCCTCACCCCATCCCACTCCCCACCCCAGCTTCACCTCAGTACACTCATTGTGGGCCAATAAAGAGCTGGCAGTTGACTGAGCACGATGTAGGTAGACAGGTGTGTGTGTGTGTGTGTGTGTGTGTGTGTGTGTGTGTGTGTGTGTGCGTCTGTGCGTGCGTGCGTGTGTGCGTGCTTGTGTGCATGTTTTTCTTACAGCTAGAAAAAGGAAGTGCATTCCAAAAGCTAGCCAAGCTCTGTACCTTTTGTTTGTGTGCCTATCGACAACGCAGCACCACTGCCTTTGGGTGAGTCATCGCCTTTATTCCTAAGTAATTCATTACATGAGTAATTATTAGGAAAATGCAGACTGTCAGAAGCAAGCACAGCATTTATGATAAAGGGAAACTCTTTGACACTGAATGTAAATTTAAATGTTACAAAGTCTTTACCGGATGTATTTGTCTGGAGTATAGCTCTTTCAGGGGCAGTGGCTATCACCAGGCATTATCTCTTTCAAGGGTGGTGGTTATCGGTGTTAACCACCTATTTTACAACACCTGGTGACCGATAGGGGCAGCAGTTGTCACTGTGAGCCACACAGTTTGTTGAGGGAGTTCTCCCTAGATGGCATGGCATTGGGTATCACGCATTTTGCTTTCGTATTGTTGGTACAGCACAATTTTTTTTGTTGCCTTGCAGCAGTTTTGTGCCGTTTAGTTGATGTAGGTTTTGAAGAACAAATTTGGCATATATATACTACTTTCATTTCCAAGTAAGTATTTTCATAGGTAAATTTAGTTCATACTAATGACCTTCAGTGCAATAGTTACGTGAAGCAAGTTTGTTTATTTCATATTTTTGTTACTTTAATCTAGGTTACCGCTGCTAACCACCACGCAGTTGGGATACTGCTTTCATTCAGTATGGCTAGGAGGTGACTTAGTGATGACGAAATAAGAAAACTACTTTTCGAGGACCTTCCATCAGACTCAGATAGTGAAATATGTTTGTTTGAAGACTCTGACATTGATCCTACATATGAACCCGACTGTGATGATATTCTGTTATCATGTTCTAAAGAGAGTTGCAATGAAGCAGATGATAATTTACCAGAAAGTAATCATCACTTGTGCTATAATAAACAACCTTGAATGGCTAAAATTCCATCAAATGATGATTCTTCAGCCTCTGAATCACTTTCTCTGTCCGTGCCAAGATGTTTGAAATCACCACTGGCTAAAGCAATAACATCTGTGACAGTTAGTTCTTCACATATACAGCCAAACACCCCAAATTGTTCTGGTACCTCTGGTGAATCTGGAAGTGTACGCATTGTTCAGGATGATTCTCCACAATGGAGCCAAAATTTCAAAGTTGAAGCACTGCCTAATTTTGTGGAAAAAATTGGCCCTACAGCTGTTTTTACAGAGATGTCAAATCCATCACCACATAAAATATTTTGCAAATTTTTTACTGATGAAATGGTGAAACATACTATATTTCACACCAATTTATATGCCACACAAAAAGGAAAGCCTTTCATCCGAACTACTGAAGATGAGATAAGGGTTTTCTTACACATAAATTTATTTATGAGTGTCAAAAAATTACCAAGTTATCGAGATTATTGGTCTTCATCTCCATATTTATTTGAGTCCTATATATGTGACTTGATTACTGTAAAACGATTCAGTTTTCTCCTCAGTCATATCGATTCTCGATGATGCCTAAAAGGGACAGGCCAATTTTGAAAAGCTTTTTAAAATAAGGCCTCTTGTTGAAATGTTGAATAAAAGGTTTGCTCAATGCTATCAGCCTCATCAAAAAGTAGCAATTGATGAGTCAGTGGTGAAATTTAAAGGCAGAAGCTCAATGAAGCAATACATGAGGGACAAGCCTGTGAAAAGAGACTATAAAATGTGGATGCTGTGTGATGAATCTGCATATAATTGAAGCTCCAAATTTATACTGGAAGATTAGCCACAGAGAATTCTGAACTGGATTGGGTGCACGGGTAGTAACAGATTTATGTGAAGAACTTTATGGCAAAAATCATATTGTTTTCATGGATAATTTCTTCACATCTTATAATCTTTTTGTCCTACTAAAAGCCCAGAAAACATTTGCAGTTGGAACTGTGAACTCTACACGTAAATTCCTCCAAAAACTGAAGGAAGATAAAAAGAAGAAACGAGGAGACTTTGACAGCAAAGTCAGCAATCATGGTGTAGCATTTTACGAGTGGATGGACAAACGAGCTGTGAATTTGATCTCTTACTATGCATGATCCTAGTGACACCACAAGTGTAAATAGGAAGGTAAAAGATGGATCAACTACTGTAGTGGCATGTCCCCATGTATTGAGTGACTATAACAGGCATTTTGTTGACAATTTTGATTGTCTAAAAGGAGACTGTGGTTGTGATCGCGAAAGTAAAAAATGGTGGCGTAGGCTTTTTTTCCACTTTATTGATATGTGTGTAGTGAGTGTGTTTATCATACACAAAGAAATTGAAATGGAACAATTCACGAATAAAGCCTTCCGAAGGAAAGCGTACGAAGTACTGCTTGCCGAAGCAATTGTCCATCACAGTAGCTTAGGTCAAAAAGGGAAGAGCGTAACTCTCAGTAAACATAAACCACACGTGGACAAACAAATCAGATTGGAAGGTAGTGCACATCAGTCAAAACAGGCCACATCAAGATGATGGGCAGTATGCAGCACACGTGCTGTCACTGTTATAACAGTGTGGGTGTGTTCTTCATGTAATGTGCCTCTTTGTCTACGAAAAGGCAGAACTTGCTTTCAAACATTTCATTCTCAATAATGATGTACTTTTGAGTTGTTTGTGTAAATAATTTCCTAATAAAACTATTCAAAATTTTGCCTCTCAAAATTTCTCAACAAATAAGTAACTAATGAGTATTATGGGCGGTGGTTAACAGAGTTAACCACAATTTAATTACTGTATTTAAAAAAGTAAGCAAAATGTTGCAAAATTGTATTTAAATAAATTGTTTTGTTTGGTAAGAAGTTTTATAATTTTGACAAATCACTTGTTTTCATTTCCTGCCCCTCAGAGAGTCAAAAATGTGTGGTTAACATTGATAACCACTGCCCCTGAAAGAGATAGCCTTGTAAGGAAGTGAAAAATGTGTAAGAAACATTTCAGACAAGAAGAGAGTTGAAGCTTTTGAAATGTGGTGCTACAGAAGAATGATGAAAAATAAATTGAGTGGATTGAATAACTAATAGGAAGGTACTGAACAGAATTAGTGAAAAAAGATATTCGTGGCCCAACATGTGTTAAAGAAGGCGCTAGAGAGAGATCGAGGTTTGAATAAAGTGAGCTGGTTCAAATGGATTAGGTTGTAGTAGTTATGCAGATATGAAGAGTCTTGCACAGAATAGACAAGGATAGAGGGCTGCATCAAACCACTACTTAAGAGCACAACAACAATAGAAACAGCACTTACAATCATTTGGTTTTTATACAGACTAAATTATGGAGATTAAAGTCTACCTATTAGGAAAGCAACTGTTCTTTCTAATGGCCATATGCAGCTTTGCTGTATGATTAAACGCGAATTCTTTACAGACGAATGGAAAAACTGGTAGAAGCGGACCTTGGGGAAGATCAGTTTGGATTCCATAGAAATGTTGGAACACGTGAGGCAATACTAACCTAACGACTTATGTTAGAAGAAAGATTAAGAAAAGGCAAACCTACGTTTCTAGCATTTGTAGACTTAGAGAAAGCTTTTGACAATGTTAACTGGAATACTCTCTTTCAAATTCTGAAGGTGGCAGGTATAAAATACAGGGAGCGAAAGGCTATTTACAATTTGTACAGAAATCAGATGGCAGTTATAAGAGTCGAGGGGCATGAAAGGGAAGCAGTGGTTGGGAAAGGAGTGAGACAGGGTTGTAGCCTCTCCCCGATGTTATTCAATCTGTATATTGAGCAAGCAGTAAAGGAAACAAAAGAAAAATTCGGAGTAGGTATTAAAACTCATGAGAAGAAGTAAAAACTTTGAGGTTTGCCGATGACATTTTAATTCTGTCACAGACAGCAAAGGACTTGGAAGAGCAGTTGAAAGGAATGGACAGTGTCTTGAAAGGAGGATATAAAATGAACATCAACAAAAGCAAAACGAGGATAATGGAATGTAGTCAAATTAAATCGGGTGATGCTGAGGGAATTAGATTAGGAAATGAGACACTTAAAGTAGTAAAGGAGTTTTGCTATTTAGGGAGTAAAATAACTGATGATGGTCGAAGTAGAGAGGATATAAAATGTAGACTGGCAATGGGAAGGAAATCGTTTCTGAAGAAGAGAAATTTGTTAACATCGAGTATAGATTTAAGTGTCAGGAAGTCATTTCCGAAAGTATTTGTATGGAGTGTAGCCATGTATGGAAGTGAAACATGGACGATAAATAGTTTGGACAAGAAGAGAATAGAAGCTTTCGAAATGTGGTGCTACAGAAGAATGCTGAAGATAAGGTGGGTAGATCATGTAACTAATGAGGAGGTATTGAATAGGATTGGGGAGAAGAGAAGTTTGTGGCACAACTTGACTAGAAGAAGGGATCGGTTGGTAGGACATGTTTTGAGGCATCAAAGGATCACAAATTGAGCATTGGAGGGCAGCATGGAGGGTAAAAATCGTAGAGGGAGACCAAGAGATGAATACACTAAGCAGATTCAGAAGAATGTAGGTTGCAGTAGTTACTGGGAGATGAAGAAGCTTGCACAAGATAGAGTAGCATGGAGAGCTGCATCAAACCAGTCTCAGGACTGAAGACCACAACAACAACAACATATGTTACACCACCTTTGTGCCATCAGTGCATACTTTTATTCAGTTGTATAAAATGCAAACATGTTTTAAGCAAGAACTGTTGCTACCTTATTTTCTAGAATGTTATGTTATAATGTTATATAGCTTTCCATCTGCAACAAAATGATGTTATTGTGAGCTTGGTCGGCGAGTTAACAAATCACTTTATCTATAAATGTAATTTTATTGCATGAAAGAGTTTCATGACTATATTTCGCAATTATGTAGTTATTTTCATAGTATCTGACCTTATCTACAAGCTCATCTATTGTTGTAGTACTCCCACAGCACTCGCACCAGGCATATACCGACTTACATGCAACTTTTGTCAGGCAGTATGCATAGAACAGATATGCAGAAATTTTAAAATAGGACATTCAGAACTTGTTAGAGTACTTGAAAAATTAAAGCTCACATAGCATAACTGCTGCCCACTTTATGAAAAATATTAAAATCCACCCACATATTGTTCCAAAACCTTACCTTAGAAGAAAACTTCCACATATCGAAGACAATACCAGGAGGAAAATAGCTTCAGTTTATGATCTTCGCTATTGGTTCCTGTATAATGAACAAGTTAGCTTTATGTTAAAACAAAACTTGTCAAGGTGTATGAAAATTTGATGTACAGAGGTTTTGCTGTCACATCATTGAAGGCATTTTCATATCTATCTGTACACTTATTTTGACTTCAGTAATTTTCTATTTCTTTGTTAGACCTTCACTTCATTTGAATCTATTCTAAGGCTCTGTCTGTTTTATTTGTAATTTCTTAATGATGCTTTTGAACCATGGCACATATTTCCCATGTTTCAATATTTTATACAACACACATTTATTTAGTGTGTGTCTGACAGTACTGTAAAATTTGGCACACAAATGATCCACGTTTTCTTCCCTGGAGATGTATATATGCTGCAAGCTACTCAGGTAACTTTAGCAAGTTGATTTTAAGTGCAATTGAAGCGTTCCTGATTAAATATTTCTAACTTCTGCCGAGTTTCCTCCACAAGCCAGTAGGAAGTCTTCATTTTCACTGTGAATGGAGAATAATTTTGTCTTCCTTGTTTGAAACAGATTTTTGTTAGCCATCAAGTAACCTACGAACTTGTACATCTACCTACACATTCTTATGAAAAGAATAGTTGCTACTCATCACATAAAGACTGTCAGAAAGTAAGCTCTCAGCCGACAAGGCCTTCATAGGAAAAAAACACACACACACACACACACACACACACACACACACACACACACACACACACACACACAGTCTCTGGCTGCTGAGACCACTTGGCCAATAGCTTACTTTCTGACAGTCGTTTTGTTGTACCTATCTGCGACTCAACATCTCTGCTATATGGTGAGTAGTAACTAGTCTTTTCATAATATTGTCATCTTCCATCATGGATTTTCCATTGTTTGATTCTACAGGGCTATTACAAATGATTGAAGCGATTTCATAAATTCACTGTAGCTTCATTCATTGACATATGGTCACGACATACTACAGATACGTAGAAAAACTCATAAAGTTTTGTTCGGCTGAAGCTGCACTTAAGGTTTCTGCCGCCAGAGCGCTCGAAAGCGCAGTGAGACAAAATGGCGACAGGAGCCGAGAAAGCGTATGTCGTGCTTTAAATGCACTCACATCAGTCAGTCATAACAGTGCAACGACACTTCAGGACGAAGTTCAACAAAGATCCACCAACTGCTAACTCCATTCGGCAATGGTATGTGCAGTTTAAAGCTTCTGGATGCCTCTGTAAGGGGAAATCAACGGGTCGGCCTGCAGTGAGCGAAGAAAAGGTTGAACGCGTGCGGGCAAGTTTCACGCGTAGCCCGCGGAAGTCGACGAATGAAGCAAGCAGGGAGCTAAACGTACCACAGCCGACAGTTTGGAAAATCTTACGGAAAAGGCTAAAGCAGAAGCCTTACCGTTTACAATTGCTACAAGCCCTGACACCCGATGACAAAGTCAAACGCTTTGAATTTTCGGCGCGGTTGCAACAGCTCATGGAAGAGGATGCGTTCAGTGCGAAACTTGTTTTCAGTGATGAAGCAACATTTTTTCTTAATGGTGAAGTGAACAGACACAATGTGCAAATCTGGGTGGTAGAGAATCCTCACGCATTCGTGCAGCAAATTCGCAATTCACCAAAAGTTAACGTATTTTGTGCAATCTCACGGTTTAAAGTTTACGGCCCCTTTTTCTTCTGCGAAAAAAACGTTACAGGACACGTGTATCTGGACATGCTGGAAAATTGGCTCATGCCACAACTGGAGACCAACAGCACCGACTTCATCTTTCAACAGGATGGTGCTCCACCACACTTCCATCATGATGTTTGTCATTACTTAAACAGGAGATTGGAAAACCGATGGATCGGTTGTGGTGGAGATCATGATCAGCAATTCATGTCATGGCCTCCGTGCTCTCCCGACTTAACCCCATGTGATTTCTTTCTGTAGTGTTATGTGAAAGATTCAGTGTTTAAACCGCCTCTACCAAGAAACGTGCCAGAACTGCGAGCTCGCATCAACGATGCTTTCGAACTCATTGATGGGGACATGCTGCGCTGAGTGTGGGAGGAACTTGATTATCGGCTTGATGTCTGCCGAATCACTAGAGGGGCACATATCAAACATTTGTGAATGCCTAAAAAAACTTTTTGAGTTTTTGTATGTGTGTGCAAAGCATTGTGAAAAAATCTGAAATAATAATGTTATCGTAGAGCTGTGAAATCGCTTCAATCATTTGTAATAACCCTGTACATGCACATTCGTTACACATACAGTATTTTGCATGGCACAATGTACCTTATATCAGTGCTACTCATTACCTTTCCTTTTCCACTCGCAAACAGAGGGAACAAAAAATGACTGTCTATATGGTATACGGTTCCGTGCGAGTGCTGATTTCTCTTATCTTGTCTTCACAGTCCTTACACGTGATGTATATTGGTGGCTATAGAATCGTTCTGCAGTCTGTCGTAAACTGAGTGATGTATTATTAATAAACTGAATTATTTTAAAGTTTGTGTTTATTTTTATATTTGGGTGACCTGATGTGTTATTTGAACAGGTTCTCTGCAGATGAAGAATGTGTCACCAATCAGATTTTGAAATTAAATGCCAATGCTAAGTGTCCAAAGAAACTGGGAATGAATGAATGTGATCGCACAAAGCCTAGAACTCGTGGATCACCTCCTAGCATTGATTATGATGAAACAATTCAAGACATTGAGAATGAAAAGCAAGTTGTGGATGCTGTGGCAGAAATTCCAGAGACGGACATTCTGGCAAAGAAGAGTACTGAATCGGACGACGAGGGATTTGGTGAAGCTCCAGAAAAAGGTGGTCAATCAGAAGATTACATAAGAGAGAATAATTTGGATAGGATACAGCCATTCATAAAGTTGGCTTCAGGGCTGTTAAATGAATGGAGCTGCCTTAAAGAAGTTTTTCGCATACCAAAAAGGGAGAGAATAGAACAAATGAAAGAGCATGAACGAGAAGCAGGTGAGCTCTAATTTCTATAACTTTTGTGAATTTATTGTGTGTTTTTTGCATTTAATTATTGGATCCTTTTAACAGCTCAGTTGTCATTAAAGACTTTGAACTGGTAAGAAATTTGTGTCATTTGCAAAGTGATTGTTTGAATTATGAAGCAAGGACATGTTAGACAGTTTACATGCCTTATTTTGTTCATTATTGTACACACTTATGGTATATGATTTGGTGGGTAAATAACAAACTACAAATCCATCGATCTGAGGTTTAACTTCAAATTGGTTGTAGCATTTTTTTCTGTCACTTATTTCTTGCTTCATATCTTAAACTAATTTGTTATTGGGAAAAATGCCAAGTTGTGGAGTACAATAATGCTTTCGGTCCCGTTATAACTATGTGGCTAATGCAATTCGAAGTTTAGAACAAGGTAAGGACATACGGTGTCCAGTAAATCCTTGCCTATTGGAAACACACTGGTGTTCAAAGCGACATTCTGGTTGGCGAAGCCTTTAACATTTTTTTATATAATTGAGAAATGGTCAGCAATAGCAACAGAATGCAGTATGCACTGGACATTTGATAGGGCAATTTCAAAGATGAATCACTGGTTGTCAATTAGAGCTGCAAAAGTGACTAAACATAAACAGCCCTTACACAAAACTATTGAAGAAGCATTTTTACTGGTATGAAGGTCTCAGAATTTGGGTGAAAGAGAATTGCATTGAACAAGTGTTTGTTTTAAAAATTGTAATGATCGAAATTTAGGCAGCACTTATGAAAACAAATGGCTGAAGTGATCCTGAGCTTAACATTAATTCAGCCGCTCAGAAACTGAAGAAGAATGTGAAGTTACAACCTTGGTTTTTATAGATTTGAATTTTTTGCCAAAAAATACCAATAGTTTACTGTAAAACATTTTTTTAACTGTTTGTGTTAGATGGCACTGTAATTGACAAAATTCAATTTTTCCAATTATTGCAATTAAGAACCTACACATTTCATTCTAAATTACATTTGCAATTAAAATGTGAACTTTTTTGTTCTAAGCAGTTGATATTTTTGTTAAAAATGTAGTTTAGTTTTGCAGATTTGATTGTACAGTAAAATTTCTGTGCTTAGACATTTGAACTTAGCACATTTGAAGTAATGGGTGTTTTTCCTTTAGAAGTGAAAATCAAAATAACTTTAACTTATGGCGAGGCTACAAGAAATTTGTATGCTGCTGTATCTCTTTATGCTGAAAGTTTTTTAACAGGCTATGATTTCGTACGACTATTCATCATGTTGTAAAACGTTTTACTACTGAAGGAAGTGTGACACCTAAAAAGAAAAGAACTTGTAGAACAACAGTTACGAGGAACAGCAGTAATGAAATTGCAATACTAGTTGCTCATGATGCACATGCAAGTACCCGAGAAACATCTCACCAGTCATAAATCACGCCCACAAAGTGTTTTAGGAACCCTAAAACATCACGAATACCATCCATACATTGTCTCCATGCGTCAATAACTTCATGGGAATGATTTTCAGGATCAAACAGGGTTTTTGGAAGTAGACAGTCATGCGATTACAAAAAGACCCGCAATTCTTTTGTTGAGTAATTATTCTCTGATTAGTCAACTTTTACGAACTGTGGTAAAGTTAATCATCTTAACATGCATTTTTGGAGTTTAGTAAACCTGCACTGGATGTGTGAAACTGATCATCGGTGTTCTTGGTCTGTTTACATTTGGTGCAGTTGGTAAGTGACAAAATAGTTGACCCCCTAGTTTCTTAAGGCACATTGAACAGAGAAAAGTATCATAAGTTATTGCATGATGAGTTACTGATTCTGTTGGAAAATGTAGCCTTCATAGTGTGACTGAACAAGTGGTTTCAATATAATGGTTGTCTGGCACACAACTCTGCAATAGACCAAGAAGTAGTAAATTGTGTTTTCAGTGGTTGCTGGATCGGTAGTGGTGATCAGGTAATGTGGCCTACCAGATCATTCGACCTTAAATTGCCGGATCTTTTCATGTGAGGTTTTCTTAAATACAAATTACATACAGAAGTACCAACTACTCGATAGAATGTGATAGAATGTATCAAAAATGCTTATGCAAAAATTACAGCAGATATGCTCATAAGTTGTGTGCATGAATTTGAAGCATGAATTAATAAATGTGTCGAAATGGAAGGTTGTCAGTTTGAGGATTCATCGTGAATTACAAAAATGGTGAGAGGCCAGGGGACTCTCCCAAATCAAGCACCTCAGTATTGTGAGAGGCCAGGGGCTCTCCAAAATTGAGCACACCAATGGTGAGAGGCAAGTGGTCTCACCAAAATCAAGCACCCCAATGGGAATGGAAAACTGTTATATCCACTTCATTGTTCCTGTATCACACTAAAAGTAGATTATTAACCAGAGATATAAATGTTTAACCATAAAAGTTTTATTGTTCAATTAAATTTGCAAAATGAAATTACATTTTTCACAAAAATATCAACTGTTCAGAACAAAAAAGTTTACATTCTTGTCGCAAGTGTTAAGTGGAATCAAATGCATTGCTTCCCAATTGCAATAACCCAAAAAATTAAATTTTATCAATTACAGCACCATCTACCTTGAATTGAAAAAAATCTTTTGGGCAAACTCTAGGTGTTTTTTGGTGTAGAATCCGAATCTGAAATAAAAATGGTGGGGTTCCCATTTGAAAATAAAAGGTTGGGGGTAGCCAGTCTTAGCACAAACAGATGTCCCCTTTGAAAATATTAACTTTTCATCTTAAGCATTTTTTTTAGTACAATTCAAATTTTTGGAGTTATTTAGTTGTTACAAGTTAAAACATACTTCCTCTGTACTATAGAAGCTCAATGTCATAAAAATGTTGAAACTAATAAGAACCATTGCAGTCTGAACAAAACTTAATTAGAGCTGAAAGAAGAAAGAAAAGACGTGTAGCGGAAGATTTCTCTGCCAACTTAAATGAGTAGGGGGTGTGAAGTATCACATGAATATCTCCTATTTATAAAAGTGTGTATAGAGATTCATGCAGTCATTGTATTATGTGTTGTGGCACTTTACGTGGGAATGTGATACCTTATGGAGTATTGCAGATGTTCTGTTGGCTCTTAATCAGATGATAGCACAATCCTAGTAACTATTAAATGGTTGCATAAACATCCAAGAGAACGTGAACAGTGCACAAGTTAACTGTGTCTTCCACACATTGTGAGGAAAGAAAGCATACATAGTTTTGGCATATATTTAGTGATTCCTTTTGAGGGAAAGCTTTATCTCAATGACTTTGTTGTTTGATGAACTTTGTTGTGGTCTATCCTGTCAGTCAGTTGAAAGTTTGCTTCTACTCGGCTTAGCCTCTTTCAGTTTATGGCCATAACCACTACTTGTTTCATATTTCTACTATGAATAGATCGGTAACTTGACCAAAGAACTTTCATATACAGTAGCAGATTTATAAATGGTAAACTAAGAAGACTGACACAAAAAGCAGATACAAATCCTTTCTGTTAGTACATTGATATAAATGGCTATCTTTTTATATGGTCTATGGATGGGATAGGTTCAAGGTGTTCATTCTATTCTTGAGTACTTGCCACTATATGTCATGTGGAGAATAACCTTTTTGTTTTTGAAAGTTGCACCAAACCTATTGACATACCTGGGCATTTACACAGAAATGGCAGATCTATTCCTGGAATGAAATTCCTAAGGTAATCATTGTAATGACAGAGAGGGAAGTGTGGTACCTCCACAAAAAAAGGATAATAAGAAACAGTATATAGTGTAGCTTTTAATAGCCACAGTAAACAAAGAAAATTTATCGATTTTGTGCTAGAGCAAGTATTAACAATACAATCAAGATCAGAGTAATTCTGCATTCCATAAATGGCAAATCACGACATGCTGTAAAAATAAAGCAAAGCAGTTGTTAAGCATTTAAAGAATGTCATTGTGGAAATGCCATACGGATCTTCTCCAATCAATCAGTTTGCCCATAACTGAGCATTGGCCAAAAACTGAATACACAGTGCTATTACTTTGGGATGTTGCCTCATTCTGGTACTGGAACTTTAAAGATGATATGAAATTATGTTTGGATGGGAAACTCCGTAATACTGAAAATGTGGTATAATGTGGTGAAGTTTGAAGAAGTTTTGAATTTGGTATAGTGCATTTCAAATCTACATATGGTAGGAGCCAAATTTGATGTTAGCAGCACAAGAGGTGAAGAGTACAGATAAACCCTATAGGCTTTGCTAGCTTTCAATAGTGTAAACCATCACAGTGTTCAATTTGAGTGATGGAAAAAATGGGCAGCATCAGATATATATTACGAAATTTGTGTTATCCAAACATTTATTGATCAGGGTTCACTTGGAATTTCATGGAGATTCAGGAGTCACAATGAAACCTTCAGTTTAGTACATTAATGTCCTCCATCACTGCGGTGGAATTACATATGATTTTTAAAGCTCGTAGGCTATCAAGTCTAGAGAAAATCTGGATTTAATATAACTCTGTTTCAAAAATGTTATTTGTGGTTAAAATGTGTTTTACCATGCAGTGTATGATAAAATTTAAATAGGAAATCTATTTTTTTACACCTGACTGTGGACTCCATTAGCCATTAGGTCATACGGAAATAAGACCACTGAAGTACAGCATTCTTAGGTTAGAGAATGGAGTAGAAATTTTGTGGATTAACTGTTGCAAAGGTTTAAGGCTGACTAATCATAAATAATCATTGCTGTGTGAAGGTATTCCATGAAGAAGTTAAAGTGCTACAAAACTGTGATGATGAATGGCTATGTTCCATACTATGAGGATGGTAATATTAGTGTGGCAATTGTATAAAAGAGTATGAGGATATGAACTGAATCTCTCTGAAAGAAAGGAGAAATAACAAAAAGAATAATGATAGATAACATTTATCATCAAGATTATTGTGAAATAAAATTTTTCTGACATAATTTCTTCATTTAACTGCAAGCATCAAAATTGGTTTTCATAGGTATTTTAGCATACTTGTTTATGGTACCGACTATAATCAGTGTCAGATATTATCTTTTTTATTAATCTGATTTAAATATTTTACAAAATGCATTTCTTACATGTTTTGTAATTACATTATTTGGTAGAGGTCATAATGTAGAACTCAGAAAAAATAGTAATGCAGGGTAAATAAATCTTGCTGTAAAATGTGTAGTCTGTGAGAGTTGAAAGTATTACTTTAGAATAGTAATAGGAAAGTAAGCAAAACTGGTTTTTTTCTTTAATTAATACTTAATCAATCAGATACAAAGCAGCAACAAGAAATTAATGAATATGTTAATACTTCAGCCTAACTGTGTATAATTTACAATTGCTTCCATTTCAGATCGTGGATATAAAGAATATTTGGATAAAGAAGAAATGCCAGATAAACAGTCATATGATCGGTATGTTATGTACTTATTTGTTTCTCATTAATATTATAATACTGTGTAGAACCGAAATTGCATATTTCATTGGGGACATTTCACACATTGATGTCATTATTTTTTGCCACAAGTATCATATTTTTGTATGTGGGTCATATTTGAATTGGACTATAATTTCAGTTATAGAAGTGATTAGGAAACTATTATTTTTCTCTTTTTTGTTTTTGTTAAGTAAAATTAGTTTTTTAAGTTGTTTGTTTTAAGTTGTTTTTGTTTTGTTGACAAGAATTGTGAGACGTACCTGTTGATAAATTTTAATTGGGCATCAAATTATGTATTATGTTCTTCAGGCACTGGCGACAAGAACGTTTCCATAGTGAGTATGAAAAGGGAGTTCGTAAAAGATCGAGAGATTCCCCTGACCCAGAAAGAGTTAAAAAAAACTCAAGATTTGATGATAGGTTTGTATTTTACTTGATATACTGGAATAAGCTCAGAAAATTGTTGTATTTAAGTGTTTTGTATATCACAGCATGTTACCGTTGCTCAGCATAAGGAGCAATTGTAGTATGAGAGGCACAGCACTCTTACAAAACTAAAATGAAGTATATTATGGCTCGAGCATCAAAGACAATAAATAGAATAACTCTATTTGCAGAAAGTGGATGATGTGGTCACCACAACAAATAATGGCATTAAAAGGAAACAGGATCCCCTGTTGTTGGAACCACAAGTTTATATTGGAGTAATCAATCTAGAAAGTGTATAAAACAAAAGTATTAAACAAATGCTTTGACCTGTCAGTTCCATGTTTATACTGTATGACAGTTACATCAGATATTGCGAAGAATTGTCACTGCCTAATATTTGCCGTAGTAACTTACATGACAACCTGTATACTATGTTATAGGACAAATTGCAGATCCTATTGTATTAACTGACACACATCACTGAAATAGAGGTACATAGGAGGCCACTTATAATGGTTTATAAACCTGAAAACTGGTTTTGGCAAATAAACACTTCTAGTGCATCACAAAGTATATAGAAAATGTGATTTAATAAATATCTGAAAGCTGTGGAGCACCAAGCATTCAAGATTTTTAAATGCTAAAGAGATGCTCATATTCATTGATGGAATGAAGCCAGAGTAGTGATATATTTACAGTAGGCAGTTGAACACTGCGAAAGACATTCTCAATGGAATTTAGAGAATTGACTGAATCATAACAGTAAAATTTTGGTCAGTAATGTAAAGAACTCAGAAAACAGAGCACTTGATACCACTAGCTTCACTTGAAGCATATGAATTGACAGTTGCAGCTGATCTTAGTGTATTCAGTTTTGAATACTAACCAGTTAGTTGGTGGTGTTGAACATATTAAATTCTCAGAACTGAAGGGAAGTTAGAATCCACCTCAGAAATTCACTATTAATATTTGTGTAGAAACATATTACTGCTCTCTGTACGATAAGCTCAATGTTAATTATTAATGGAGTTGAAATATAAATGTGTGCTAACATTGCTTTTATTTTTACCTTCTTGCTTTCTTCTATATTCTTTATGTCCACATGTTTTATGCAAAATATCAACTATGCATAATTATTGAAATACCGCAACCAGTCCGAGGTGAATGTCTACTTATGAAAATGTTAATTTTCATTTCAATAAGAATTTATCTATTGAGATACCTTATGCCGCTGTTCATTAATTTTTAGGCCTCGTACTCTGCCTGGAACACCGGTTGCTGCCTTTATCGTTCTGTTTCCTTGTAACTTCTGATCTGAATTTATTATGTAACTCACAGTTGGCTCCCAAAGGTAGCTGAGAAATGTATAAAATAGAAAAGAGAACAGAAGTTCAAATTCCATGATGGAATGACATATGAGTTAGGAACATAGATTTCTGCAAAGCATTCTTTTACAACTGAAGAAATGTACAAAATACAAGAGTGGTCAGAAAGGCTATCAGCTAAAATGAAATTTACACAGTATGTAATCACAGTGTTTGTAAATAATTGTTCACTGCTCAGCGTATTCTACAACCTCTTCAGTGCTTTTTATCTACTTCTAAATAGGGGAATATTTTCCTGTACAAAATCAACCACTTCCTCTGTTCCTCAACTATTGGCACACAGTCTGTGTGTCTTTGAATTGATAATACTGAACCAATTAAATAATTTGAAATGAGACTTTTCCTTACAGAAGTAGGTGACAATTGATGAAATGTGATATAAATGTATAGATAAAAAAATCTACTCACCAAGTTGTGGCAAGAGAACACATACGCAGAAAGGTTTAATTTTTACAAGCTTTCAGAGCCAGTGGCTCCTGTTTCTTGAGGGGAAGAAAGAGGGGTGAAGGAAAAGGAGTGGAGAGGTTCAGGGAAAGGGGCACAGTTCAGAAAAGTCGTGCAGAATCCTGGGTCAGGGAAGACTTACTGGGCGGGATGAGAAGGAAAGACTGTTGAAGTTGGTCCTAGGTTTTATTTTGGAAGAGGCAAGACATACTATCGAAGTTTTGCTGTGTCAGTCTCAGCAGTAGTTTGTATATTGATGTGCTGTGTTGCGTTGCTATGCAAAAGCACCAGAATTCCTGAAGGGTGGTTTCAGTGAAAAATTGCTGTAAGTTTCTGCAGCATGATGGATGTATTCCACAGATTGATTACTACCCTCTTTCTCCCTAAATCTATCAGACTCACACTTTTTTTTAATATTTGCTGCATCCATACAGTAACAAACTTAGTATAACAGGTTAGAAAATCAATGACAAAGCCAATATCTTGCATTATTACAGTATTTTGTGAAATAAAGACCAGGTTCCTTTGTTGTCTGACTACCCCTTGTAATTTTTTGTGACTTTCTCATGGAATGTCATTAAAACAATTAAGGTGTAAAGCAAGATATTTTTTAATTATGATATGGGGAGCATGTGTCTACGCATGGTGTACAACACAACCATTGATTTCATTGGCAAGTAAATATTTGTTACCCCTAGCTGTTGTTACCAGAAATGCAGCTTACAATATGGACATTGTAAGATGACACTTAATACAGTGTGTTGATTTTGTAAATAATATACGTACTTTCATTTAGTGCCTTGATTTATAAGCACACTAGACGAAACAGTTGGCACCCAGAGGAGCGATTATTTTAATACCATGTGACACCACCTGTGGCCTAGATAGTAACCTCAATTTGGCAAGGAAAAGAGTCCACAAGTTCCTTCAGGTATGCCATATCCAGCTGAAGCCAGTCTTTTAATGATTAGATCCTTAGAGCTACCAAATTGCAGAGATGTTGATTTCTGTGTTTCACCACTCTTCCAGATAGTCTCAGACAGTTTCTATGGGATTACGATTGGGTTATTTAGTGGGTTAGTTGAGGTGGTATATGGTGCTTGAGTATTCATGACACAAAGAACATATGCATGCTATCGTGCGAACACACCTGTTGTCATTTTGGTATATGAGGTGTCCACAGCATACTTATAATAAAGATTTAGAAGACAGGAGAAATTATTGAAATAAACTACCTCCTTCATATTCATGTGGTACAAAAAACACTTCCAAAACACCACTGAACTATCTCCAGCCAGAACTGCATCCTCCACACACACTATGACTGAAATGCCTCATTGGGCCGTCAGTACACTTGATGCCTTGCATTGTTTTAAAAGAGACAAAATTGCAGTTTTTATGACAACATAAAATGCTTCCACTTGGGTACTCTCTTGTGTTGGTATTGTTTGGTCAATTGAAGCAGTTCACCTTTAATGTTCTGTTGCAAGCAATGGTCTTTTGCATGGTACTTAACTCTGTATGATCATTGCATGCAGTTGGTTTGCTTGGACACTGGTTGTGATGGACTTGCCTTCACTAACAGATAAGGTTTCTATTGGGTTGGAAACCAATTGTCGTTGACTAGGTGTGACAGTCGTCTCCAGTCCCTGTTGGTTAGGGTATTTTTATGGGATTGTTTTTACGTCTTATTACTTGCCTGTGAGTGATGCACCATCCCTTCGAGACACGTAGGACAGTCTATGTTTTTACGTGTATAAAGCAAGTAGCTTCATTCATGCTATGATCATAGGCACAGGTATGTCCAAACACAAAACCTGCTCCCAGAATGAGATTTTCACTCTGCAGCGGAGTGTGCGCTGATATGAAACTTCCTGGCAGATTAAAACTGTGTGCCCGACCGAGACTCGAACTCGAGATCTTTGCCTTTCGCGGGCAAGTGCTCTACCAACTGAGCTACCGAAGCACGAAGTTTGGAAGGTAGGAGACGAGATACTGGCAGAAGTAAAGCTGTGGGTACCGGGCGTGAGTCGTGCTTCGGTAGCTCAGTTGGTAGAGCACTTGCCCGCGAAAGGCAAAGGTCCCGAGTTCGAGTCTCGGTCGGGCACACAGTTTTAATCTGCCAGGAAGTTACAAAACCTGCTCTCTGCCATTCTGTTGTGACTCCATGTTGTACTGTGTCGATTCTAGACAACTGACTTCATAGACACCACTTGCCATAAATTACTTCAGTGTTCGATGATCATGTGATGCCATGGAACCACTTGTACACCATCCACAGCACTCCAAAATGATCAGTGTGCTTTTTTTTATGCATTTATTAATATTTTGTCCTATGAGCTTACTTATTTATTTTATAATCACTGATGATGTAGAAGTTGATGTGACTTTTAACCCTGGAAAATTTTAAAAATGATCTTAAATTTTGCACTCTGATATTGGAATAAATTTTCTCACAGTAGCTTTCTTTTTACAGAAGTCAAGTTTTCCTATTGAAACATACCACAAACAAAATATGTAAACAGTAAAATGCTCACATAGAAGTAAAATATCCTATGCCGTTTAAAGCCTAATCTTAAGGAGAGAAAAATTTCGTGAAAACAATAATGTGAAAAATAATGGGATTTGATGGATTTTTCCCATTTTTTTTTTTTTTAAAAAAAGCACTGAATCTGAAGATGACAGTTTACTAAAATTCGTAACTGATAGGTATCGAATATTGAAATTGCATTTTGTCTTCATTTTTCCCCAAGGCTGAAATTCATGTGTAGTCTTAAAATGACACATTTTCCACATAACGAAAAAAATGCTGAAAAAAAAAAAAAAAAAAAAAGAATCTGGCAAAAAGTTACACGGAAGTTGGCAGAAAATTTAACACCAAAATTGACAAAAAGATAAGACCAAATTTGGCAAAAAATAACACCAAAATTGGAAGAGAAAGTAGCACTGAATTTGCCAAAAAATAGCACCAAAATTGGAGAAAAATAACAAGACAAATAAACAGAATTTGGCATCAAAATAGCACTGAATTCGGCCAAAAACAGGAGCAAAACTGGCAAAAAAATAACATCGGGAGCTACAAAAAGTATAATTAAATTTGACAAAAAGTACACTAAATTTCACTGTAAAATAAAACAAATTATTTCCTGTCTCTACTAATAATGCATTTGATAGTATCATAAAACTAAAGTGACGATAAGACAAATTTAAAATTTTTAGATGAGCTGCAATACCATAAGATGAGTGGAAAGCCTGAAATATGTTGTGTAATTTGAGGGGGGGGGGGGGGGAACAAAAAAAAAAACACGTAATCAAGAAATTGTATGGTTGAGTAACTGTATTTTTAAAGAACCTCTACAAATTGTGTAACTTAAAGAGGAAAAGAATCAGTATTGAATTAATTTGTGAAAGTTTTGCGATTTTCTGCTTGATAGCTTATACAGGGTGTATATGACCCGGGACAACCAAGAAATCCGGGAAAAACCCGGGAACGTTTTCATCCGGGAGAAAACTGGGAAAAACCTGGGAATTTTTCGGAATCCCGGGAATTTTTCATTGTTTTAGCTTTCAGTTAAATTTTTGTAATTTTGACTTTTAAGAATTGATTCTCTAGCAAAGAATGTTACTGTAGCCTGCTGCCGGCCGGAGTGACCGAGCGGTTCTAGGCGCTACAGTCTGGAACCGCGCGACCGCTATGATCGCAGATTCAAATCCTGCCTCGGGCTTGGATGTGTGTGATGTCCTTAGGTTGGTTAGGTTTTAGTAGTTCTGAGTTCTAGGGGACTGATGACCTCAGATGTTAAGTCCCATAGTGCTCAGAGCCATTTTGGTAGACTGCTACTGGAGAATGATGCTGCAGCAATAAAATATAAACGAGAGGGGGAAAAAACTTTAGTGGCAAAGGAAATGCGCAATTTACAACAACAAAACACCGTGCACGCACAAGCGTTTGCAAATAGCAAAAATATGTCAAAGGCCGTAGGGCGAAGACTAAGTAATTCTTCGAAACAATAAAGTGCTTGCTATGAGCATGACGTCACAACTGTTCACAGCGGGTTGTTGCGCATGCGCAGTACCTTCTCCCGCTTCCCGCTACTTGAAGTTTGGCTGTCAGCTGTATCGGCAGTAGCAGCCAGCAGCCAAATGCAAACGAGAAAAATTTTTCTCGCGCGCTCTAGCTGCCAGATTCGGGCATGCTCAGAGTTGTCCGAGTTGTAGTAGGGAGGGGGTTAGTCTCCACGTGATCCGTGTTTACGTTAAGTGATGTCGCTGCTTCTCTTGGTGTACAGCTCCCACGTCAAATGAAAACAAAACAGATTTCTGTGGCCGGGAGCTATCAAGTGAATTAAAATACATTCACATAATTACGGAGGGCAAAAATATATTATTAGTTTCAATTTTCTGATTTTATTTTATTTCCAAGTTAGTAGCAGTCAAGCATTAATCGCCTTGCAGAACAATGAAGTTATTTTTGCAAGTTTGCTAAAGAAATTTGGCTTTATTGATCTTTACGCTGAGGCAATCATTTTATTTGAAACAAAGTGTTTCGTTCTACAGTAATGGCTAGCTCTAACTGTACGCTGAATTTCAAGTGCACGTTATCATTTTCTGCCATGTATGGCATTATGCCATAATAAAGAACCAAAAATGAGATCGTAGATAGAGTTCCAAGAAAATTTACATCTCAAAAACCACACTGAAAAGCTTAATATCAGATGGGACCTACTTCACTGTGAATCTGGAAAAAGCCAGTTTGCACTTAAAGCCGAATTATGCATTTTAGTATGCTTTATGAAATTCCGATGCTCTTTGTAGTATCCTCTGATGCCCTGTTTCTTTTATGGTGTAACGTAAGCTCTCTCAGTGCTTTATACACACGAATATGCGGGCTTCCTACACCACTGCAGTTGCACATGCACAATAATGCCTGTTTTCTGGCACTCTCTGGCAACTGGTAAATTGAACCTATTTCTAACAGTCCCCGGATAGTATTGCCAACAGTGGTTAGAAAAGCGTTACTTTCAAAATAAATTTCTTTTTGCTCAAGATGAATTATGTCACGTGTGAGGAAGTCGTATGGATTTCTAAATCACAGAGTGTTCGAAACTGAACAGTTCGAGGACCAGCCACTTACAAGAATTTCGAGCTGAGATATTTATGTCATAATTTTAAATTTACTGGCACATTTGTGAGATGTATCTTAAAATATAACACACGCAAAAAAAGATCAATATTACATGTGAAAGCTTAGCTTGTGTTGTAGCGTGTTAATCTTAGAGACCAATATTATATGTGAAAACTTAGCTTTTCTTATAGATATACGGTACTGTGTACATTAATGTAAACCGTTAACTTTTCCTCTTTGTGTGTTCGCGCTACTTAACCAGTGATCTTGCTATTGGCTGACTATAAGACGTGTCCTATGCTCTGAATGTCTGCTGTCATCGACTGGCGAGATCTCGTAACTTGAGATATGACTGGCTTACAAAAGGACATCGCAGCCTCAGTTTCCACGCTCTGGAAACTAACGCACTGTGTTTGGTGCAATTCGAATTTATACTTTCGTAATACGAAAATATGCAGCGTATATGTTGCTGCAAATCGAAGGTCTTTCCAAAACTTATCTCCTTTTTATATTAAAAGTCTTTCCAAAACTTCTCTCCCCCGTCTTTTTTTTTTCCTGGAAGTTCTACGTGATTGTATAAAATGTAAACGATTCAAAGGATTGATAAGTTTTACAGTTAGGAGGGAAAGTCTATGGAAAACCTACTGTCACTTAGCACAGAAAAAGTGTATTTTCGCTCAGGAAAAAGCATATTTTTTAAACGGAATATCCGGGAGAAATCGGGAAGTTTTTTTCCTTGTCCCCGTATACACCCTATTATACATTTAAATGTTTTCAAAATATATGTATTTTGCTAACAATATATTGTTGATATGCTGTCCATGAGAACTTACAACATTCATTCAACATCAATCAAAAAGCAGATAAAATTTACATTTGACTTCTACTTTTAGTTACTGGTTGAATGGCAATTCATTGCCCTGCAGTATTTGAAACTGTGAGTGACTGATATAGTGTATGTATGGAAGCATTGCTGGAAAATTATTGTTCCTTCTTCTAAGTTGTAGTGTACACTTCAGACTCTTGTTTAAAAGAGCATGCCTAGTATGCTTACTTTCTACTGGTAACATAGTGACATATGTTACATTTTCAAGAAGCAAAGTAATTTGAAGTATATATGCACTACTCTAGAGGATGTCGTTATCAGGATAAAGAAAACTGGCGTTCTACGGATCGGAGCGTGGAATGTCAGGTCCCTTAATCGGACAGGTAGGTTAGAAAATTTAAAAGGGAAAGGATAGGTTGAAGTTAGATACAGTGGGAACTGGTGAAGTTCGATGGCAGGAGGAACAATACTTTTGGTCAGGTGAATACAGGGTTATAAATACAAAATCAGATAGGGGTAATGCAGGAGTAGGTTTAACAATGAATAAAACAGTAGGAGTGCGGGTAAGCTACTGCAAACAGCATAGAGAACGCATTATTGTGGCCAAGATAGACACGAAGCCCACGCCTACTACAGTAGTACAAGTTTATATGCCAACTAGCTCTGCAGATAACGAAGAAATTGATGAAATGTATTATGAGGTAAAAGAAATTATTCAAATAGTGAAGGGAGACGAAAATTTAATAGTCATGGGTGACTGGAATTCGATAGTAGGAAAAGGGAGAGAAGGAAATTTAGCTGGTGAATATGGATTAGGGGTAAGAAATGAAAGAGGAAGCTGCCTGGTAGAACTTTGCACAGAGCACAACTTAATCATAGCTAACACTTGGTTCAAGAATCGTGAAAGAAGGTTGTATACATGGAAGAAGCCTGGAGATACTAGAAGGTATCAGATGGATTATATAGTGGTAAGACAGAGATTTAGGAACCAGGTTTTAAATTGTAAGACATTTTCAGGGTCAGATGTGGACTCTGACCACAATCTATTGGTTATGATCTGTAGATTAAAACTGAAGAAACTACAAGATGGTGGGAATTTAAGGAGATGGGACCTGGATAAACTGACTAACCCAGAGGTTGTACAGAGTTTCAGGGAGAGCACAAGGAAACAATTGACAGGAATGGGGGGAAGAAATGCAGTAGAAGAAGAATGGGTAGCTCTGAGGATGAAGTAGTGAAGGCAGCAGAGGGTCAAGTAGGTATAAAGATGAGGGCTAGTAGAAATTCTTGGGTAACAGAAGAAATAATGAATTTAATTGATGAAAGGAGAAAATATAAAAATGCAGTAAATGAAGCAGGCAAAAAGGAATACAAATGTCTCAAAAACAAGATTGACAGGAAGTGCTAAATGACTAAGCAGGAATGGCTAGAGGACAAATGTAAGGATGTAGAGGCTGAGGCTTATCTCACTAGGGGTAAGATAGATACTGCCTACAGGAAAATTAAATAGACCTTTGGAGAACAGAGAACCACTTGTATGAATATCAAGAGCTCAGATGGAAACCCAGTTCTAAGCAAAGAAGGGAAAGGAGAAAGGTGGAAGGAATATATAGAGGGTCTATACAAGGGCGATGTACTTGAGGACAATATTATGGAAATGGAAGAGGATGTAGATGAAGATGATTCAAATGGTTCTGAGCACTATGGGACTTAACTGCTGAGGTCATCAGTCCCCTAGAACTTAGAACTACTTAAACCTAACTTGCCTAAGGACATCACACACACCCATGCCCGAGGCAGAGTTTGAACCTGCGAGCGTAGCGGTCGCGTGGTTCCAGACTAGCACCTAGATCCACTCGGCCACACCGGCCGGCGATGAAGATGAAATGGGAGGTATGATACTGCATGAAGAGTTTGACAGAGCGCTGAAAGACCTGAGTCGAAACAAGACCCTGGGAGTAGACAACATTCCATTAGAACTACTGACAGCCTTGGGAGAGCCAGTCCTTACAAACCTCTACCATCTGGTGAGCAAGATGTATGAGACAGGTGAAATACCCTCAGACTTCAACAAGAATATAATAATTCCAATCCCAAAGAAAGCAGGTGTTGACAGATGTGAAAATTACCGAACAATCAGTTTAATAAGTCACAGCTGCAAAATACTAGCGCGAATTCTTTACAGATGAATGGGAAAACTGGTAGAAGCCGACCTCGGGGAAGATCAGTTCGGAAATATTGGATCACTTGAGGCAATACTGACCCTACGACTTATCTTAAAAAATAGAGTAGGGAAAGGCAAACCTATGTTTCTAGCATTTATTGATTTAGAGAAAGCTTTTGACAATGTTGACTGGAATACTCTCTTTCAAATTCTAAAGGTGTCAGGGGTAAAATACAGGGAACAAAAGGCTATTTACAATTAGTACAGAAACCAGATGGCAGTTATAAGAGTCAAGGGACATGAAAGGGAAGCAGCGGTTGGGAAGGGAGTGAGACAGGGTTGTAGCCTGTCCCCGATGTTATTGAATCTGTGTATTGAGCAAGCAGTAAAGGAAACAAAAGAAAAATTCGGAGTAGGTATTAGTATCCATGGAGAAGAAATAAAAACTTTGAGGTTTGTCAGTGACATTGTAATTGTGTCAGAAACAGCAAAGGGCTTGAAAGAGCAGTTGAACGTAATGCACAGTGTCTTGAAAGGAGGATAGAAGATGAACATCTACAAAAGCAGAACAAGGATAATAGAGTGTAGCCGAATTAAATCAGGTGATGCTTAGGGAATTAGGTTAGGAAACAACACACTTAAAGTAGTGGATGAGTTTTGCTGTTTCGGGAGCAAAATAACTGATAATGGCCGCAGTAGAGAGGATATGTAGACTGGCTATGGCAAGGTAAACATATATTAAGAAGATAAATTTGTTAACATCGAGTAGTGCTTTAAGTGTAAGGAAAACTTTTACTTTTCTCAAAGTATTTGTATTGAGTGTAGCCATGTATGGAAGTGAAACATGCATGATAAATAGTTTGGACAAGAAGAGAATAGAAGCTTTCGAAATGTGGTGCTACAGAAGAATGCTGAAGATTAGATGGGTAGATCACATAACTAATGAGGAGTTATTGAATAGAATTGGGGAGCAGAGGAGTTTGTAGCACAACATGACTAGAAGAAGGGATCGGTTGTTAGGAGATGTTCTGAGGCATCAAGGGATCACCAGTTTAGTATTGGAGGGCAGCGTGGAGGGTAAAAATCGTAGAGGGAGACAAAGAAATGAATACACTAAGCAGATTCAGAAGGATGTAGGTTGCAGTAAGTACTGGGAGATGAAGAAGCTTGCACAGGATAGAGTAGCATGGAGAGCTTAATCAAACCAGTCTCAGGACTGAAGACCATCACAACAACAACAACAACAACAACAGCAACGACGACGACAATGCACTAGATGTTTAAGCATTCATACAGTCCTTCGTTTTCAAATCTCAGTTGAGAACTCCCGTTATGACAAGGTTCTTCTACCTTCTTCACAAGCACCTATAAAAGTTATGTTCCCTTCATTGTAAAGTACTGCATACATATAAACAACTTAAAAGTATTATCTTTCTTAGGATCCGTATGTCATAATAGAGGGGGAGAGTAGTTATTGAGTTGTGGGGTACGTGAAGAAAACTGGTGGAAGGATGGGAAGAGAAATAGGAAGCAAGTAGTTACCAAAATGCACATCAGAACCACAATGGATAACTTAATGTGGATTTGTCATTTGTATATTTCACTGATATTGCATGAGAACATACTGGTAGTGTCATTTTAGTAGAAAATTGAGATTTACTTCAGAACAGCTAGATGTAAGATTGATTTAAATGTTCATAAAGGAAACAATCCTCTAGACCAGATATAACTGTTTAAGCTAGAAAAACCTTCTACCTACCAAGTGACAGCTTAGATGTATATAAAAAAAAAGAAGCCAGCAGTAATACTGACCTTAGGGACCGAGAGCTCCATCATTTGGTAAACTAGAGGGACTGTTGGCATGAAGTAGTAGTTTCCAGTGTCAAGCCCAAAAATTACATTATTAGAAAACAATCTGACACTTTGAAAGAATATGCCAAGTCAGTTTATGGGGATAAAATGCACCCAAATTTAATACTGATATTGTCTGTTACAATGTTGCCTTCTTTTGTTTTTTTTTCTTTATTTATTTTGGGTTTTGTTTGGTATAAATATAAGTACAAGACAGGGTCGATGTAATTTACTTAACACTGATGAACCGAAAACTGTTAAATAGATTTAGCTTGTTTTAAAAATGACACATAATTAACTGTTGCAACACCAAAGGGCAGGTGGCTACTTTGTGGCCAACTTTTGAAAGTGTTGTAATGTAGTCAGGTACTTTAAATTCTAAAATATTGAAAAAAAGACATTTATTATTTTTAATGAAGCCTTCTACCAGTTTCAATAAGTGTTTTTCAATTTTTCAGTTAAACTAAACTCATAAATTTAAGTCACAGTGGTATATGTGATGTTTTCACAATGAATCAAACAATGGAAACTGCCGGTGGTAGCAGTCGTTTGTGCAGTATGTGTGTGTGTGTGTGTGTGTGTGTGTGTGTGTGTGGTGTTGTGTTGTATGCTGAAGAAGGCTTTGACCAAACACTGTAATGTGCAATAGTCTTTTCATTGGGCCTCTCTGCAACTCAGTGGGCTATCTTTACAGTGAGTATCAATTTATCCTTTTCCTAATATTGGTGGTATTCACAATGAGTATCATATTCAATATTTTCAAGTTCATGACCCTGTGTACACATTAATATCTATTAAAAAGTATATTGTGAGTAAAAGAACAATAATTTACCAAATTTATAATTTTCTTTCCTCAAAAAGTACCGCTTCGTGTTAGCACATGTTACTGAAAGTGCATTGGTATTTCTCCAGAATGTATTAAAAGATACTTTCAGGTTTTGGATGCTACTTACACATCACAGTACCTCTTTAAAAAAATCTGTTGTTGGCATAAGTAAGCAACGATTAACAAATTTTTTTTGGGATGGGAAAAAGTATTTCCTTCTACCTCCCCCCTCCTTCCTCCTGTCCCTCACCACACCCCCAGGAATACACATCACATAATGTACGTTGGTATTCCAATGGTTAATTTTCTATTCTTTATTTTGTTTCTTAACACATTAGTTAAAATGAAAAATATTAGTTACAGAAAAATATAGAACAGTAAAAAGAATTATTAATATCTGCTAGTATCAACTAATTTTTAGTTATTATTGGGATAGACTGCTCTGTTGTTAGAGTTAGTTAGTTACATGTCCCATTGATCAATAGCAGGGAAAAACCGTTATGATGTGGAACGTGTCAAATGCACAAGAAATGCGCACAGGAAAGAAGTTTTTTTTTTACATTATAGTGTTATACCTAAATATTTCTATTATCTGTCCCATTCCCTTAAACGGCACAAAATGCATGTATTATATCTCCAGATTTATTTACTCATATTGAAGAATTCATCTATGGCATAGAAGGAGTTGTCAAGGAGATATGATTTCAATTTGTTTTTGAAACTATTACTGCTGTCTGTCAGACATTTTATTTCATCTGGTAATTTACCAAAAAGTTTTATAGCAGCATATTTTACCCCTTTCTGTGCCAAAGATAGGTTAAGTAAAGGATAGTGTAGGTCTTTCTTTTTTCTGGTATTGCAATCATGAATGTCGCTGTTGATTTTAAACTGGTCCATGTTGCTGAGAAAAAATTTCATTACTGAGTAAATGTACTGTGAAGTGGTTGTAAGAATTCCTAACCTTTTAAACAGATGCCTTCAAGATGTGCGACTATGAACCCCACACATTATTCTAACTACTTTCTTTTCAGTGGTGAATACCGTTTGCCTAAGTGTTGAGTTGCCCCAGAATATTATTCCATATGACATCAGAGAGTGGAAGTATGCAAAGTATGTTAGCTTACTAATTTCTACATGCTCAAAATTGGCAATTATTCTGATTGCAAAAGTTGCTGAACCTAGTCGCTTTAGGAGATCCAAAATATGACGTTTCCAATTAAGATTCTCATGTATATGTACACCCAAAAACTTAGTATGCTCTACCCTGGCTACTGACTTCTTTTGTTGTGTTATGTTTATTGGAGGTATTATACTTTTTGCAGCAGAAAATTGGATGTATTGTGTTTTTTCAAAGTTCAGAGCAAGCACATTCGCAGAAAACCAATTAATAACTTTTCCAAATACCTTATTTGTATCATTTTCTCTCGGACTTTCTTTTACTGGATTAATAATTATGCTTGTTTCATCAGCAAACAGTGTCAGTTCAGCATCTTGTTTCACATAAGAAGGGAGGTCATTCACATATATCAAGAACAGGAGGGGACCCATGATCGAACCTTGTGGAACATTTAATGTAATTTCACCCCAGTTAGGTGAAGTGGCAAACTCCTTTGAATCACTTGAAGCACATAAAGAGACTTTTTGCTTCCTGTTCTGTAGATATGACTTAAACCACTCATATGCTGTTCCATTTATACCATAGAATTGTAATTTCTCTAACATAATGCTATGGTTCACACAATCAAATTTTTTGGATAAGTCACAGAATATTCCTACTGGTGACATTTTACTATTTAAAGACTCTATCATGTGGCCAGTGAAATTGTATATTGCTGTCTCAGTGGAACAGCATTTCTGAAATCCGAACTGTGATTTACTAAGTATCCCATTACTGTTGAGATGGCTAACCACTCTCAAGTATATTACTTTCTCAAAGATTTTTGAAAATGCTGTAAGCAAGGATACTGGCCGATAATTATTGATGTCTGTTGTTTCCCCCTTTTTGTAGAGAGGCCTGACAATGGCATATTTTAACCTGTCTGGAAAAATACCCTGAGTCAGTGATGCATTACATGTTGTTGTTGTTGTGGTCTTCAGTCCTGAGACTGGTTTGATGCAGCTCTCCATGCTACTCTATCCTGTGCAAGCTTCTTCATCTCCCAGTACCTACTGCAACCTATATCCTTCTGAATCTACTTAGTGTATTCATCTCTTGGTCTCCCTCTATGATTTTTACCCTCCACGCTGCCCTCCAATACTAAATTGATGATCCCTTGATGCCTCAGAACATGTCCTACCAACTGATCCCTTCTTCTGGTCAAGTTGTGCCACAAACTTCTCTTCTCCCCAATACTATTCAATACTTCCTCATTAGTTATGTGATCTACCCATCTAATCTTCAGCATTCTTCTGTAGCACCACATTTCGAAAGCTTCTATTCTCTTCTTGTCTAAACTATTTATCCTCCATGTTTCACTTCCATACATGGCTACACTCCATACAAATACTTTCAGAAATGACTTCCTGACACTTAAATCTATACTCGATGTTAACAAATTTCTCTTCTTCAGAAACGCTTTCCTTGCCATTGCCAGTCTACATTTTATATCCTCCCTACTTCGACCATCATCAGTTATTTTGCTCCCCAAATAGCAAAACTCCTTTACTACTTTATGTGTCTCATTTCCTAATCTAATTCCTTCAGCATCACCCGACTTAATTCGACTACATTCCATTATCCTCGTTTTGCTTTTGTTGATGTTCATCTTATACCCTCCTTTCAAGACACTGTCCATTCCATTCAACTGCTCTTCCAAGTCCTTTGCTGTCTCTGACAGAATTACAATGTCATCGGCGAACCTCAAAGTTTTTATTTCTTCTCCATGGATTTTAATACCTACTCCGAATTTTTCTTTTGTTTCCTTTACTGCTTGCTCAATATACAGATTGAATAACATCGGGGAGAGGCTACAACATATGTGACTCAAAACATCAACTGTAATTGCTCCACATTGTTTTAATAACTTGTTAGAGATGTCATCTACTTCAACAGAACATTTATTTTTTAAAGATTTAATAATTTTCTTTATTTCGCAATAAGTTGTTAGATGAAACTTAATCTGACTAAAATTTTTCAAACCTGACTCTTCCATGTACTGCCTGGCTTTTTCTTTTGAACTACACTCCTGGAAATTGAAATAAGAACACCGTGAATTCATTGTCCCAGGAAGGGGAAACTTTATTGACACATTCCTGGGGTCAGATACATCACATGATCACACTGACAGAACCACAGGCACATAGACACAGGCAACAGAGCATGCACAATGTCGGCACTAGTACAGTGTATATCCACCTTTCGCAGCAATGCAGGCTACTATTCTCCCATGGAGACGATCGTAGAGATGCTGGATGTAGTCCTGTGGAACGGCTTGCCATGCCATTTCCACCTGGCGCCTCAGTTGGACCAGTGTTCGTGCTGGACGTGCAGACCGCGTGAGACGACGCTTCATCCAGTCCCAAACATGCTCAATGGGGGACAGATCCGGAGATCTTGCTGGCCAGGGTAGTTGACTTACACCTTCTAGAGCACGTTGGGTGGCACGGGATACATACGGACGTGCATTGTCCTGTTGGAACAGCAAGTTCCCTTGCCGGTCTAGGAATGGTAGAACGATGGGTTCGATGACGGTTTGGATGTACCGTGCACTATTCAGTGTCCCCTCGACGATCACCAGTGGTGTACGGCCAGTGTAGGAGATCACTCCCCACACCATGATGCCGGGTGTTGGCCCTGTGTGCCTCGGTCGTATGCAGTCCTGATTGTGGCGCTCACCTGTACGGCGCCAAACACGCATACGGCCATCATTGGCACCAAGGCAGAAGCGACTCTCATCGCTGAAGACGACACGTCTCCATTCGTCCCTCCATTCACGCCTGTCGCGACACCACTGGAGGCGGGCTGGACGATGTTGGGGCGTGAGCGGAAGACGGCCTAACGGTGTGCGGGACCGTAGCCCAGCTTCATGGAGACGGTTGCGAATGGTCCTCGCCGATACCCCAGGAGCAACAGTGTCCCTAATTTGCTGGGAAGTGGCGGTGCGGTCCCCTACGGCACTGCGTAGGATCCTACGGTCTTGGCGTGCATCCGTGCGTCGCTGCGGTCCGGTCCCAGGTCGACGGGCACGTGCACCTTCCGCCGACCACTGGCGACAACATCGATGTACTGTGGAGACCTCACGCCCCACGTGTTGAGCAATTCGGCGGTACGTCCACCCGGCCTCCCGCATGCCCACTATACGCCCTCGCTCAAAGTCCGTCAACTGCACATACGGTTCACGTCCACGCAGTCGCGGCATGCTACCAGTGTTAAAGACTGCGATGGAGCTCCGTATGCCACGGCAAACTGGCTGACACTGACGGCGGCGGTGCACAAATGCTGCGCAGCTAGCGCCATTCGACGGCCAACACCGCGGTTCCTGGTGTGTCCGCTGTGCCGTGCGTGTGATCATTGCTTGTACAGCCCTCTCGCAGTGTCCGGAGCAAGTATGGTGGGTCTGACACACCGGTGTCAATGTGTTCTTTTTTCCATTTCCAGGAGTGTATTCTCACCAATTTTTTTTTCCTACACGTAAGAAGTGATTGTTAAATACATTGGCTACCTGTGTACTGTTGGTTAAGATGGTATCGTTCTCTTTAACAGTAACACTACCTACCCCAGTGGTTACTTTTCCTGTCTTCCTTCTTACAACATTCCATATTGATTTGATTTTATTGCTGGAGTTGTTAATTTCTTCTCTAACAAGTATATTTCTCGATTTCCTTACAACTTTTCTTAGTATTTTACCATAATTTTTATAGTGTAAAACTATTTCTGGATCTTTACTAGTTCGTGCTGTCTCATACAGTTTTCTTTTTCTTTCTTAAGACACTTTAATACCTGTAGTAATCCAAGGTTTCTTTGAAGAGTTTGTGGTGTTACATTTAGTAATTTTCTTTGGAAAAGAATGTTCGAAAAGGGATATAAATTCATCAAGAAATATGCTGCATTTATCATTAACATTTGGCTCATTATATACATCTTCCCAGTTTACATTTCCTAAACTTTCTCTGAAGTGATCTGTAGATATCGGGTTGAGCACCCTCACACTTTTACTTAATGGTTTCTGAAGTGTATTTGCCCTGTTAGGTTTTGTAAGTTAATCAGTTGTGCATCATGGTCAGATAATCCATTTACCACAAGGAGAGCATGTGTTGATAATCCACTTACCACAGGGAAAGCATGTGTTTGTTCTACATCCTCTTGCTGTACAAATACATTATCTATTAGAGTACTACCATCCTGAGCTATACATGTGGGGAAATTGATCACTGATTCTAAGTTATATGTTGTTAACAACACTTCTAGTTCACTTTTCCTATCAGAATTGCTTAGAAAGTTAACATTGAAATCACCAAAGATTAATAACTTCTTCTTTTTGTCTGACAAACAGCATAATAGGGAGTCAAACTCTTTTATGAATAGCTCCCAATCTCCTAGTTGAGACCTGTACACTGTTGCTAATATCAACACAACATTATCTAGCTGAAGTTCACATGCACAAACCTCAAAGTGCTGATCAAAACAAAATTTGCTTACTTCAACAGTTCTGTATTTATACCCTTATTTTATGAAAATGGCAACTCCTCCTTTATCCATACTAGATCTACAAGTGTAAGATGCTAAATTATACGCATTTATACTGACATTTTCTATCCTCACAGTTACATGGTGCTCAGACAGACAAAGTATATCAATCTCATTCTTATTTTTGAGACCATCTAAACACATTATCAGCTCATCTACTTTATTTTTTATTCCCCTGATATTTTTGTGAAGTAAGTTGATACTGCCCTTAGCTTTATCCCTATTTGCTGTGCATGAAGTTTCTTTTCTTCTATTTTCCTTGGTTGTTGTCTGTCTGGAATTTGGCTTTAACCTAAAAAACCAGTCTGCCTGGTCCCAATAACCACAGGGATCACCCCTTGTGTGACTGTGACCCCCCTTACAATATCTGCTAATAGAGAGGCTAACTTATCTTTCCCCTTCCTATTAAAGTGCAGGCCATGTGTAGTGTAACCCCACCTACCAATAGCATCAACTGGAACAACACTCATGTGAGACTTTGCTGGTGTCTGGTGCAACCCGTTCAGCTCAGTGTTAACATGCCTTGCAGCAGTGTTTGCCCAGGACTGATCATGGCACTGAAAGACCTCCACAAACCCCACATTCGTGTGCCCCGTTTCTGCTCCTATTTTTATCCAGGTCGCTCCTAATACTATATCTTGGATTCATAGCAGGCTGTTTCCTGCTCCCCCAACTATAATTACCTGATCTTCCTTCTCAAAGTCGTTGCATAGCTGACCTAAGTTTTCTGTCACCTGGCTAAGGCTAGCACTTGGTTTCACAAAACTTGTGATCTGGTACTCTGTCCCTTATTTCTCCTGAAGCTGTTGACCCACACCCTTCCCATGACTGCTACCTATGAGCAGAATTTTTCTTTTCCTATTCTTATTTGATCCCGACCTGTCTTTTTTCTTTAAGCTAGTATTATGCTTCAACCTACATTCAACGACATCTGAATGAGGCCCTTCCTCCACTACTTCAGATAGCAAGCCAAACTGATTTGCTAACTGAATTTCAGAAGTTTTATCTATTGTTTCCCTTTTTGCCCTTTGCTTGCTACCTTTTCCCAGCGCCTAGAGTCCTTTTCCTCCCTTAGCTTACATTATTCCAAATTCACAATTTCTAATTCAGCTTTAAGGGCACAAATCTTTGCCTCTTGTTCCGCGATTTTTCTGTCCTTTCTACATAACCTACACTGCCATGGAAGAGCCTCATTATCTACCATTGTTTCCTCTCCGCTGCACTCGCCCCAATGAAACCACAACCTACAGTCTATACAGAACACCCCCTCTTTCAAATTTCTACGAAACCACCACACTTGTCACACATTGTTTGATAGTAAAATGTAACACAAAAACAGAACATAACTTCAACAACACAATAGTTTCATAACCTGTACTAATACGTAACTAAACACTAATGTAAACAAACTTATAAACTTGCTTTATAAACTTTTAATGAACCACACAAATTCTGGATGAGAGACACGAATTAATTTAACTTTGAAGCGCTAAGTCTAGTCAAAAACATTGCCGGCCTTTACGAAATACTTCCTTTTTTATGTAATTATGTTTAGAAAAGCGAAACCTTCAATTGATAGATTAGATAAGAAGTAAATGCACTAGTCTAAAATGTAATATTAAGGAAGCTAGCTCTTATTTCAATATTAATCGCTTAACTTAGTGAGAGCTTTGTACACGCGCGTCCGCCTGGATGCACGGCTGCCAACAAAAAAAAAGCTGGTTTAAAATTGTTGGATTACTGGTAAGGTGAATTTCATGAGGTCAGAAATGCAACTTTTTTATGAGATCAACAATGGGCCAGTGTACTTCTGTGCTGGAGAGACTGCCACCTTTCCCTTTCTTCAAAAGTTCAGTCTTAAATGCTTTATCATTACGAAATGCAGTTTTGTAGAATAGTATTCCACATTGATCTTTTATGAAATGTAGCCGCCTGTGGATAGCTACTGTATTCTGTACATGAGATGTTGGTAGACAGTGCTGTAAATCAAATGTTATTGTCCTTGATGTATTGCATTTTGAAAGGTCCAGATCTTTTGTCTTTGTCTGGTAAGCAGTATCAGCAGATCTTTTTGTGCTTGTCAAGTTCTTTCTTTAATTTAGCTTTGTCTTTCTTGGTCAACAGTTTAATTTGCAATGCAATATAATGTTGATATTGTCAACTACGGCTGAGGTAATGAAAACATTTTTCCATGATCTCTTCTGTAGGAATAACTAGCATATGCATTGGTTCTACTTGGAAAATTATGGATATCTATTTTTTTTATATTATCTTATGCTTTTTGAGTAAAATCCTTTACAGTTTTACTGGATTGATATTTCTCACGAACATGTATAAATTGATTATTTTCATTTTCATTTCAAATTCTGGACCATTTCATTTCAATTAATTATAATAAAACAGCAACATAATGTCAGCTTAGAATGGAAACATCATATTTCAAAAATAAAACAAAAAGATTCTTTGTGTTATTAGGTAGAAGATCTTTTATCTCAACTGTTAGTTGATGACCTGTGCTCTGCTTTCCAGTTAGGAGCAAAAGAAACTGTGTGTATTGTAAGCAACCAAATTAAGGGAGAAAACCATGTATAACTTTACTGAGATGTGAGGTTTTCATTCTAAGCCAACAGTAATATGTTCTTCTGTCATAATATGATGAAAAGGAAAGTTGCTACTCACCATATAGCTGAGATGCTGAGTCGCAGATAGGCACAGCAAAAAGACTATCACGTGTGTGTGTGTGTGTGTGTGTGTGTGTGTGTGTGTGTGTGTGTGTGTGTGTGTGTGTGTACGTGCCCATCTGCCACTCAACATCTTCGGTATATGGTGAGTAGCAACTTTCCTTTTCATAATATTGTTACATTCCATCATGGATTTTCCATTGTTTGATTCTTCTGTCATAGTCACTCATCTTCTGTTACATCTCAAATATTCTCTCATGAAATACATTCAAGATGTCTTCCCCTTTTCTTTAGCCAGCAGTATATTCTTCACAGCTAGTACAACAGTCCACTTCCCTGTTGTACATTCTTGATCTGCATTATGTCTAATTTTCTTACTCTCATCCATCAGACTATATTTTCTCATTTTCTTTCTCTGTATAAAAGTATTCTGCAGATCTTGGTCATGACTTTTTCCATCAGTAGCAATGTCTGTGTGAAAATTATTACTGTGTACATTATAATGTAAAGAATTATACATTTACATCACATACATACTCTGCAAGCACTATAAATTCATGGTGGGCAGTTTCTTTTACAACTACTAGTCACTTCCTTTCCTGTTCCACTTGCAAACAGAACAAGGGAAAAATGATTGATTGTGTGCCTCTGTATGAGCCCAAATTTTTCTTCTCTTGTCTTTGTCATCCTTATGGGATATGTACATTGGCAACAGCAGAGTCATTCTGCAGTCGTTTTCAAATGCCAGTTCTCTAAACTTTGTTAATAATGTTTCACAAAAAGATTATCATCTTCCCTCCAGGGACTCCCATTTGAGTCAACAAACTATCTTCATAATGTGAGAGTGTTGATCGAATCTACCAGTGACAGATCTGGCAACATACCACTGAATTGCTTTGATGTCTTCCTTTAATCTGACCTGGTGGGGATCCCAAACAGTAGAGCATTACTCACCGAATGGGTCATACTAGTGTTGTATACAAGTAGATGGTTCGCCTTTCCTACGACTGTCATTAGGCGCATGTTCCATTTCATTTTGCTTTGAAGCATTACATGTAGATATTCAGCTCACATAATTGTGTCAAGCAACACACCACTATTGCTGTATTTGAACATTATGGGATTGTTTTTATTATTCTGCATTAATTACATTTTTCTACATTCAGAGCAAGCTGCCATTCATCATACCAACTAGAAAGTTTGTCCAAGGCTTCCTGTAGCTTCCTTCAATGATGCCTCCCAGAACACCACAGTCTTATTAGCTAACAGCCTCAAATTACTGCTCATCCTGTCCGTTAGATCATTTATGTATTTAGAAAATGAGCAGTCCTATCACACTTCCCTGTGGCATACCTGATGATATCTTTGTCTCTGATGAACACTCGCTGTCTAGAACAGTGTAGTGGATTCTATTATTTAAGAAATCTTTGAGCCATTCATAAATCTGGGAACCTAATCCATGTATGTGCATGCTCAGACCCTCAACAGTCTGCGGTGGAGCACCATGTCAAATAGTTTCTGGAAATCTGGAATTACAGAATCTGCCTGTTGCCCTTTGTTAATGGTTTGCAGGATAGTGTTTGAGAAAAGGGCAATTGAGTTGCATACCAGCGATGCTTATTTTTTAAATCCGTGCCAATTTGTAGGCAGAAGCTTTTCTGTATCAATTAAATTTCTTATATTCGAACTCAGTGTATGTTCAAGAATTCTGCAGCAAACCAATGTTATGGATATTGGTCTGTAATTTTCGAGTTCAGTTCTTTTACCTTTTATATACACAGAAGTGACCTGCACCTTTTTCCAGCCACTTGAGACTTAATGCTGGGCGAGAGATGGGCAATAAATGAAAGCTAAGTATGGGCCAATGCCATAGAATACTCTCTGTAAAACAGAATTGGGATTCCATTTGGATCTTGTGACTTATTTGTTTTCAACTTCGTCATTTGTTTTTTCCTGTTAAAAATGCCTGTTACTATGTCGTCCAAACAGGACATTGTGCATCGGTCAAATGATGGTATGTTTGTACGATCTTCCTTTGTGAATGATTACTTAAATTTGAAATTCAAAACTTCAGTTTTTCTTTTGCGGTCTTTTTGCCACACCTGAATAATCAACAAGTGATTAGATAGAAGCATTTGACCTGCATAACAATTTTACGTAGGTCTAGAATTTTCCCTGAT
Organism: Schistocerca americana; assembly: GCF_021461395.2. Taxonomy (NCBI): domain Eukaryota; kingdom Metazoa; phylum Arthropoda; class Insecta; order Orthoptera; family Acrididae; genus Schistocerca; species Schistocerca americana. Next base: position 97,257,511 of record NC_060120.1, on the reverse strand, counting down.
TCTCAGCAAGATCTTATGCTGGGGTATGACAGTGGAAGTTGTTGTGCGCTCCATACGTTGATCTTTTTACAGTTGTACAAATTTCTACTACCTTTTACCTGTCATCATTTGTGCAGTCCCTTTTGAACTGCGAGTGACACAGTTTGCTTCATCAGCGTTTTCCAGATTGGAACTAAAATATGCCCATTCATTGTCTGAATGGGATTCTAACAACTGCTTACATGCTTTTTCCAACAAAAATATTCTCCTAGTGTTCTTGGGGATTTATTAACTTTAGTAACCATTGTCACTATGATGAAATCGTGATCACTAATCCCCATCTTGGGACTGACATTGTCAGTAAGAAATTACAATGAAATGAATACCCTTAGCTGCTTACAGGCATTGACATACGTCAACGGGGACAGATGAAAATGTGTGCCCCGACCGGGACTTGAACCCGGGATCTCCTGCTTACATGGCAGACGCTCTATCCATCTGAGCCACCAAGGACACAGAGGATAGCATGACTGCAGGAATTTATCTCTGGCACGCCACCCGCGAAACCCACATTCTCAACGTATTGTCCTGCACTACATTCGTAGTGCCCCCGCCCATTTTACTCATTACTCGCGGCGCGTTGCCTATATATATTTTAAGATGGTATCTGCCCTTTCGGACATATAGTTAAGGCTCACCGGCCACTTGACCATCTTCTTCTTCTGTGCGAATGCACAAACAGTGCCCGAACTCTTACGGGAATCAGCAACGCGCCGCGAGTAATGAGTAAAATGGGCGGGGGCACTATGAATGTAGTGCGGGACAATACGTTGAGAATGTGGGTTTCGCAGGAGGCGTGCCAGAGATAAATCCCTGCAGTCATGCTATCCTCTGTGTCCTTGGTGGCTCAGATGGATAGAGCGTCTGCCATGTAAGCAGGAGATCCCAGGTTCGAGTCCCGGTCGGGGCACACATTTTCATCTGTCCCCTTTGACGTATGTCAACGCCTGTAAGCAGCTAAGGGTGTTCATTTCATTGTAATTTCATTCTAACAAGCTGCATGGTCACCGATGGTATCTGTTCTTTGGGACATGTCTGAAGGAACAGATACCATCTTAGTATATATATACATATAGTCAATAAGGTTGGGCCTGTTTGTAGCTATAAAATTTAAAATATTTTGTTGCGTGTCAGCTGCCGAACTAGCAGCTCAAGACCGTTTTTGGAAAACGTGTTCAAAACTGCTTCAAAAAGGCTGTGTGTCTATACCATTACAACAGATTTCAGTCCATACTCTGTATGCTAAAGTCACAGTGGAATTGGATGGAATGAGAAAACATCCGATAACTAACTTGTGTTCACCTGTTCCTTGCGTCCATATAACTTCACAGTTAGACTCATTTTCGACCTCGATATACAACAATATTTTTGTTGGCTGCATGAACACTTTGCCTCCTATGGCATCTAATCTTTCTTTTCTTTATATGTTCCTCACTAAATGTTGCTGACCTTTCTACTCTTGGTTTTATCCAACTCTCAGCTCTGAGAATAATTTGAGCGTGACAACTTTTCTGACAATTTACTGTTAAAATTTTTTCAGTTGAATTGTCTATAATTTGTACGTGGTCTGATTTCACTCTCTCCATCAGCTGGTGAGTGTTCATCGGATGATTTACAATTACTGCCTAGCTTAAAAAATCCTCATGTGCACTCCACAAGTACTCTGCTACTCGAGTAGCTGCTTCTTTTGTGTAGTGCGCACCTTATCGGTCAAGAGGAATCCCACAATTCTCCGCCCCGTAAAGTGAGTCCAGAAATCTGCACCCTGCACTGTCACAGAATTGGTGGAGCCTTTGTTTGAGAACCTCCACTTGGCTCCAAACCAAAGAACTGCAATCAATACTGGGTACAATGTTGTAAATTGTGGTGCAGTTGTTGGTCATACTCACTTTGAGTTCACAACACTAGTTCTGTACAGTCCACTTGTTGAGAACATGACTCTGAGGAGGGAGGAAGATTATATGCTGTAGTGCTTGTCTTATTTCTCTTAGAAGAAATTAATTCTTCTTCTTCTTATTCTTATTCTACCTTGGGAGCAAATCCATGATTTATTTGCTCATGATGAAAATAAAAAAAGTGATTAATACACAGAAACAGTGTGTATTTTGCACTGATTGTATTGAACAAGACTAGCACTGATGAAAACTGCTGCTGGTTTGTGCAGGCTGTGTTCCCAGTGTTTTATGCTGGCCATTGTCATGCAATGAAGCATGGTTCCACAACAATCGGTGCTACAGTCCACTTGTGCATTGTTTATTCTCGCTGTGAGACTCTGCTCACACTGCACTATATAATCACAGGATATAGTCTATCAAGTCTAAATAGAAAGGACATTAATGTTCGTAGCTGACTATTCTCATCATGGCGGTGTAAAGTGGACCTAGTGACTAGCACTGGTACGTAACTTTCTATACGCTACACAGAGACCAACTTCTGGAACTTAAATCGTGCTACTGTTGCATATCTCTTAGCAGATTAGGATCTGGACTTCCATCTCTCTACCCTCATATAGTCCTTGTTTTAATCTATATGCATGCATTGCTTACAAATTTTTGTTACTTTCGGACTTATCACACTTATATGCAGCAAACACAGATATATAACAATGACAACAATTTTTGACAAAATAATTTAATTGGGTAGATAAAAAATCTACTCAACAAGTGGCAGCAGAAGACATACGTTAAAGGAGGTTGTAATTAGGCAAGCTTTGGGAGCCAGTGGCTCCTTCTTCAGGTGGAAGGCTTGAAGGGGAAGGAAGATGGGTGAAGAAAAAGAACTGTAGAGGTCTAGGAAAAGGGGTAGAGTTCGAGAAAGTCACCCAGAACTTCAGTTCAGGGGAGAGTAACTACACGGGATGAGAAGGAAAGACTGATTGTTGGGGACTGCATTGGACAAGATTTGAAAACCAGAGAGCTTAAAGGTGGAAGATTGGGTAATATGCGGGACAGATATTACTGCTTAAACATCATGAATGAGTTAATAAGAATGAAAAGCTAAGTGCATTGTACGTAACAGAGATGGAAGGGGAGCGGTGAAAAATAGACAGGTACGACAATGAAAAATGTATAAAACTAAAATGGGGTGAAGAAAAGAGTAGTTACTGTGAAGAATTGCTGAGACAGAAGAAATTAACAGAAATTAAGGCCAGGTGGTTGATGAGAACCATGGACATGTTGTAGCGCTAATTCCCACCTGCAGAGTTCTGGGAAACTGGTGTCTGGGGGAACAATCCAGAGGGTTCGTGTGGTGAAAAGGCGCTGAGGTCACAATTGTCATGTTGTGAGAGCATCTTCTGCAACAGGATATTGTATGTTGCCAGTATACACCCTCTGCCTATGCCCATTCATGCTAATTGATAATTTTGTGGTAGTCGCTGAGGTCACAATTGTCATGTTGTAAAAGCCTGTTCTGCAACAGGATATTGAATGATGCCAGTACACACCCTCTGCCTATGCCCATTCATGCTAATTGATAATTTGGTGGTATGTTCTGCAACAGGATATTGTATGTTGCCAGTATACACCCTCTGCCTATGCCCATTCGTGCTAATTGATAATTTTGTGGTAGTCGTGCCAATGTAAAATGCCAAACAGTCTTTAACTGGTACATGATGTGTTGTTTCACAGGTGGCTCTATCTTTGATAGTATTATGTTTTGCCCGTTACAGGGCTGCTATAGGTGGTGGTAGGAGGGTGTATAGACCAAGTCTTGCGGAGGGGACGGTCACAGGGGTAGTAGCCACACGGTAGGGAGATGGGTGCAGAAGGAGCATAGGGAATGACAAGAATATTGGGGAGATTGGGAGGTCAACAAAAAGCTATTCTGGGCATGGTGGGCAAAATTTCGGACAGAGTGTATCAAATTTCAAGGCATGATTTTAATAAGTCGTGACTCTGTCAAAGTAGCTGATTAGTACATTCAAGACCATGGTAATACTGAGTCACCTATGGTGTGCTCTGAAGTTGTTTTTTGGAGGGATCAGCAGTACTAGTATTGGATGTGATGGCCTGGTAAATTTGCTTTTGAACTAGGCTGGTTGGGTAATTACATGCACGTGACATTAGTGCCTGTTTCACCACATGCACCACCTGAGTTCTTCCCCCCAGACTCCAGTTTCAAAGAAAAGTCCACAGGTGGGAATTAACAATACAACATGTCCATGGTTCTCGCCACCCACCTGGTCATAATTTACGTTAATTTCTCATGTCTCAGCAATTCTTCACAGTAACTGCTCTTTTCTTCACTCCGTTTTAGTTTTCTACATCTTTCATTGTCTTACCTGTCTATTTTTCACCACTGCCCTCCCACCTCTGTTACGTACAATGCACTTAGCTTTTCATTCTTATTAACTCATTCATGATGTCTAAGCAGTAATCTCTGTCCTGCATATTACCCTGTCTTCCACCTTTAAGCTCTCTGGTTTTCAAATCTCGTCCAATGCAGTCCCCAACACTCAGTCTTTCCTTCTCATCCCGTGTAGTAACTCTCCCCTGAACTGAAGTTCTGGATGACTTTCTCGAACTCTACCCCTTTTCCTAGACCTCTACAGTTCTTTTTTTTTTTCACCCATCTTCCTTCCCCTTCAAGCCTTCCTCCTGAAGAAGGAACCATTGGCTCCAAAAGCTTGCCTAATTACAACCTTCTTTTATGTATGTCTTCTGCCGCCACTTGGTGAGTAGATTTTTTATCTACCCAATTAAATGAAACACTGATATAGGTTTAACAGTGTTAGAATGGTAAGTGTTTGCATTAATTTCAAAGTCTGGTTTTAGAATATGAAATGGTAATGTGTTCCTAGTGTCAGTATTGTAAGACTGTACTCAGTATATATTACTGGTTCCTGATGCTAGTCACAGTTGGTTACAACTTTGGTGTACATTCGTGAAGGGTAGAAATTGGTCAACAGAGTTGTCTAACATCAACATTATTTGTGATCTGGATTGAAATTGTTTAGGTAATATGAAGTGATTTTGTTCCTTATGTGTTTTTATCCTGCTACATTGCAAGTAGATATAAGAAATTTTTGTAACTTTTTCTGGTTTGACAAGTTTGTTTACAGAATAAATAAATGTACTGGAGAACAGAAATAAAAGTTTTAGATTTTATGTAGTACAACTATGATCACTGTGTAATAATCAAACCAAAGAGGAATGGTCCTAGCATACAAACAATGCAGTGGAAAAATAACATGAATTTTGAGTGCGACAAACATGTACACTGTATTAGTCATTACTTGCACATTTGATTATATGCACTGGAAGCTAAGCTTTTTTTCCCCTTTTTTTACGTGGTACTGATGGCATTACAGCACCATCTTAAATTTTATAAGTAGAGCAGTTTCTGATATTTTAAATGTTGTTTGAACTTTCAATCTTAACTGTCACGTAATAAGTACATCATAATACCCTTAAGTGCCAGATGTTACATTTCTCTGCGGAACCATTTTTATGTTATTCCTAAGATTTTTGCAACCACTAAGTAAGTCTTTTTTTTTGGTAAAAAGGCAACAAATTAAAAAACTGAGTCCCATAATAATCTTTTTATAACCATGCACATTGTTGGTACGGTATACACACAATCAGGTTCTGTGCGACAGCGTAGTAGCTCTTCTGCAAAGGACTTGCTATCCAACAGATGCTTATCTCTTTGAATAATTATTCACTTCTGATTTGTTGTATCTGCCCACATGCATCCTTGTAAATTGCATCATAATGTATGTCAAAGTCCAAATCTTACGCAGAACACTTACCATTATTTAATTAAGACATTAGCTTTCTGCATTTGTATCATTATCACATGTGGCTCAGATGCAGTTGTGATATCCTTCTACAGAAATTATGTTACGTATATTTGAAAATATAGGTGACTTACTTTTCTTCCTGACTTTTTAATCCATATTTCGTTAAGTGCTGTTCTCAATAAGAGACTGGTATATGCACAAAATGTTAGTTGTAGTGTAGAATATTAACTCCAATTGCTGCACTGTCACAATAGCATCATTAATAATACTTCTGGCCAAATATTCCACTCATAATTGCATTTAGACATTTAATTTTTCTAGTTACCATGTTTTTAATCTACAGTAAATCTTACTTTCCTTAAGAGATTTATGTACTTGGATAATTTTTACCATTTGTAAAAGTTTATATGTGTTATAATATGATATTATGTCACTGGGTGTAAAAACATGTGCTAGTTATTTTTGTTTTAAAGTCTTAGGGATTTTCGTTCTTTGGTTTCATTTGCAGAATAAGAAGAGAAAGTGTGTGTGTGTGTGTGTGTGTGTGTGTGGGGGGGTGGGGGGGGGGGGGGAATCAGTGTTGAGAAAGGTATTTCTGGAAGCTGTTTGACATGAATTTTTGTACATCGTTGCAGGAAGGGAAACTATAGATTTCAATGAAATATTCCCATTGTCATCGAAATGATGTGAGTAATGGGGAAATGTAATAGAAAATGGTTATCTCACATCTATATATTCCAAAATTGTTTGGTGGAGTGGATTTTTGCTTTGCCTAGAGTTTCCTGAAATGTTTGTTATTATTATTATTATTATTACGAGGGTGAGTCAAATGAAAAACTTAAATATTTTTTAAATATTATTTATTGTGCAGAAGTGGTACAAAGCTGTATCACTTTTCAACATAATCCCCCCCACGCTCAATGCAAGTCCTCCAGTGCTTACAAAGTACATAAATTCCTTAAGAAAAAATTCTTTTGGTAGTCTGCGCAACCACTCATGCACCGCGTGGCATACCTCTTCATCAGAATGGAACTTCTTTCCTCCCATTGCGTCTTTGAGTGGTCCAAACATATGGAAATCACTTGGGGCAAGGTCTGGTGAGTATGGTGGATGAGGAAGATGCTCAAAATGCAGGTCTGTGATTGTTACAAATGTTGTATGGGCAGTGTGGGGCCTTGCATTGTCATGTTGCAAAAGGACACCTGCTGACAGCAATTCACGTTGCTTTGATTTGAATGCAGGCCACAGATGATTTTTTAGGAGATCTGTGTATGATGCACTGGTGACAGTGGTCCCTCTAGGCTTGTAATGCTCCAAAATGACACCTTTTTCGTCCCACAAGAGAGTCAGCATAACCTTCCCTGCTGATTGTTCTGTTCGAAACTTCTTTGGTTTTGGTGATGAGGAATGGCGCCATTCCTTGCTCGCTCTCTTCATTTCCGGTTGGTGGAAGTGAACCCAGGTTTTGTCCCCAGAAACGATTCTTGCAAGGAAGCCATCACCTTCTTGTTCAAAGTGCCGAAGAAGTTCTTCACAAGCATCAACACGTCATTCTCTAATTTCAGGAGTCAGCTGTCGTGGCACCCATCCTGCAGACACTTTGTGAAACTGGAGCACATCATGCACAATGTGGTGTGCTGACCCATGACTAATCTGTAAACATGCTGCAATGTCATTCAGTGTCACTTGGTGGTTTTCCTTCACTATGGCGTCAACTGCTGCAATGTTCTATGGAGTCAGAACTCGTGCCTGACCTGGACGAGGAGCATCTTCCACTGAAGTCACACTATCTGTGAACTCCCTACTCCATTCGTAGACTTGCTGCTGTGACAGACATGCATTATCATACTGATTCATCGATGAATTTCAATAGGTTTCACACCTTCACTATGCAAAAACCGAATAACAGAACGCTGTTCTTCTCTGGTGCAAGTTGCAAGTGGGGCGGCCATCTTTATACTGATACTGTGACGGTATGTGTGCATCTGCAGTATGCTGCTACCTACAGGCTATTCTGCACGCTGTTTGTAGCACGCTTACCAACTTGCAGGATAACGGCTCGAAATTTTGATTTGTTATTACAAATTTAAGGTTTTCATTTGACTCACCCTCATATTATTATTATTATTATTATTATTATTATTATTATTATGTTACTATCTTGAAACCAGGGATTCCAACTGCATTTTCTCTGCTCAGATATCATTCACTGTACATTTGTCCTGCGTAGTTACTGTATTTGTGCAAATTTAGGCTGCACCTAAACTTTTGACCCTAGATCATAGTAAAAAGAAAATCTCAAATATGGGTTGCACTATTGAATTTATCACCATTTGCAAAGTACTACTACTACTACTACTACTACTAATAATAATAATAATAATAATAATAATAATAATAAACCCTGTGGAGGCCCGGGAAAAGAATAGGCCTCCGGTATGTTCTGCCAGTCGTAAAAGGTGATGAAAAGAACAAACCACTAATAGGGCTAACCACTAATAGGGCTAACCCCCCTTTTAGTGTGATTAGTTGGTTCGGAACAGAACTAATGAAGCCTCGGACAAACGCTGTCATGGTCGGGGATGACGCTTGAACCCTATGCCCGTCCAAAATGGTAACGACACTGCTAGCCACATGGAAAATGATTTAAATCCAAATAGAGGTGTTTTGCAGGATATGCTTCTTGCAACTATTCTAGAAGGAAAACGAAGACAAAGGATGAGATGGTCAGATGAAGTTAACCAAAAGCTCATGTTCTGTTATTACCAAGCAACAAACTTAGGAACCAACACAACTGGATACAGACCACAAGTATACACAACATTTATTACCAGATACCTAGAATTAAAATTTTTAACAGAACAACGATTAGCTGATCAGATCCATGTAATAATCAAAAATAACAGGATACCCCAGTCGGAATTAGAAAACATCAAACAACAAGTACAACAAATACTGGAACAAAATAATGAGCAATCAGAAGAAGCAGTAATGGACTCAAACATCCCAGGGGGGAAAAAAAACAAAGAACAACAAGCATCAATTAAACAATCAGAGGAAAACGAAATCTTAAGGCAGCCACCAGAACAAGCACAAATAGAACACGAAGTGACACACATGTTAGATATAGAGGAAACATTTCAGCTGACATATATAGAATACAAAGACACAAATACAGACATTAGACCATTTTTGTTGGCATAGACCACCAAATAACCCACAAGTCGAAACAACAATAACAACTATCAACATAATCATACACAACAAAATAAATGAAAAAAAAAAACTATGGAAGAGTTACAACTACTGGTTTATATAGGAGCATTCACTACACTAAATATGCACACTAGGCAGAGATCAGAACCAACCAACACAACAGAAGAAACCCACAAAACCAGCATGGCAACACAGGCTACAGATCAGAATAGAAAACCTGAGAAAAGACATCGTACAGCTAACACAATTTATAAGAAATGAAATATCAGACAAAAAATGAAAAAGGTTAGGTAAAATCTCACAACAAGAAGCGATAGAGCAATTAGATGAAAAGAAGCAGAAATTACAAGCATTGGCCAAATGACTTAGATGATACAAAAAAGGTGAAAATAGAAGGAAACAAAACCAAACATTCAACACAAGCCAAAAGAAATTTTACCAGACAATAGATAACAAACACATTAAAATAGACAATCCACCAAACATAACAGACGTGGAACACTTCTGGAGCAACATATGGTCAAACCCGGTACAACATAACAGACATGCACGGTGGATACAAGCAGAAACAGACACATACAAGATGATACCACAAATGCCTGAAATGATAATTTTGCAACATGAAGTCACCCGAGCAATTAATTCTATGCACAATTGGAAAGCCCCTGGAAAAGATAAAATAGCAAATTTCTGGCTAAAGAAGTTCACCTCAACACATTCACATCTAACTAAATTATTTAACAGTTTACATTGCAGACCCATACACAGTCCCTGATACACTTACACAAGGATTAACTTACCTGAAACCTAAAGATCAAGCAGACGCAGCAAACCCAGCAAAATATCGCCCCATAACATGCCTACCAACAATATACAAAATATTAACTTCAGTCATTACACAGAAATTAATGACACATACAACACACAACAAAATTATAAATGAAGAACAAAAAGGCTGTTGCAAAGGAGCACGAGGATGTAAAGAGCAACTGATAATAGATGCAGAGGTGACATATCAAGTTAAAACTAAACAAAGGTCACTACACTACGCATACATTGATTACCAAAAAGCTTTTGATAGTGTACCCCACTCATGGTTACTACAAATATTGGAAATATACAAAGTAGATCCTAAATTGATACGGTTACTAAACATAGTAATGAAAAATTGAAAACCACACTTAATATCCAAACAAATTCAAATAATATCACATCACAGCCAATACAGACTAAATGTGGAATATACCAAGGAGACTCATTAAGTCCTTTCTGGTTCTGCCTTGCTCTGAACCAACTATCCAACATGCTAAACAATACAAGTTATGGATATAATATCACTGGAACATACCAACACAAAATCACACATTTCATATACATGGATGATCTAAAACTATTGGCAGCAACAAATCAACAACTCAAGCAATTACTAAAGATAACAGAAGTATTCAGCAATGATATAAATATGGCTTTTGGAACAGGCAAATGTTAGAAAAATAGCATAGTCAAGGGAGAACACACTAAACAAGAAGATTACATATTGCATAACCACAGCGACTGCGTAGAAGTGATGGAAAAACAGATGCCTATAAATATCTAGGATACAGACAAAAAATAGGAATAGATAATACAAATATTAAAGAAGAACTAAAAGAAAAATATAGACAAAGACTAACAAAAATACTGAAAACAGAATTGACAGCAAGAAACAAGACAAAAGCTATAAATACTTATGCTATACCAATATTGACCTACTCATTTGGAGTAGTAAAATGGAGTAACACAGACCTAGAAGCACTCAATACACTTACACGATCACAATGCCACAAATGTAGAATACATTACATACATTCAGCAACAGAAAGATTCACATTAAGCGGAAAGGAAGGAGGAAGGGAATTTATTGACATAAAAACCTACATTATGGACAGGTAGACAATTTAAGAAAATTCTTTACAGAACGAGCAGAAACTAGCAAAATACACAAAGCAATCACTCATATAAATACATCGGCTACACCATTGAAATTTCATAACCATTTCTACAACTCTTTAGATCGTATAACATCAACAGATATGAAGAAAGTAATTTGGAAAAAGAAAACACTACATGGCAAGCACCTGTATCATCTAACACAGCCACACATCGATCAAGACGCATCCAACACATGGCTAAGAAAAGGCAATATATACAGTGAGACGGAAGGATTCATGATTGCAATACATGATCAAACAATAAACACCAGATATTACAGCAAGCATATTAATAAAGACCCCAATACCACAACAGATAAATGCAGACTTTGCAAACAACAAATAGAAATAGTAGATCACATCACAAGGGGATGTACAAAACTAGCAAATACAGAATACACCAGAAGACATGACAATGTAGCAAAAATAATACATCAAGAACTTGCCATACAGCATAAACTAATAAAACAACACATTCCCACATACAAGTATGCACCACAAAATGTACTGGAGAATGATGAATACAAATTATACTGGAACAGAACCATTATAACAGATAAAACAACACCACATAACAAACCTGACATCGTACTCACCAATAAAAAGAAGAAATTAACAAAACTAATCCAAATATCCATACCCAATACAACAAATATACGGAAGAAAAGAGGAGAAAAATTGAAAAATACATCCAACCGGCTGAGGAAGTCAGGGAAATGTGCATCAGGACAAAGTTGACATTATACCAATTATACTATCAACTACAGGAGTCATACCACACAATATCCACCAGTACATCAACGCAATACAGCTACATCCAAATGTATATATACAACTACAGAAATCTGTAATTATTGATACATGTTCAATTACCCGAATGTTCCTAAATGCAATGTAACATATACCGTACAGTTAAAAGGAAGTTACGCTTGATCAAGACCCGCATCACTTTCCATTTTTAACCAGACATAACGTCTGAGAAAGGAAAGAAATAATAATAATAATAATAATAATAATCCTGCTTAAGAAATGAGCAACTTAGGGTTATCAGCTATACATCATGTAAAGGGAAACAGAAAGTAAGAAGCTAAATGTAGATTTCATGTGTGTGTGTGGGGGAGACATTTGTTGGTGTGCAAGTGAAGAGAAACTCTTCAAAAATTTGAAAAGTTGGTGTTAATTTTGAGGGTGAAAGTGCAAATATCCAGATGTGGAAAAGGACAGGAAATTTCTCATTTTAACCTCTCATGAGATTTTTCGAATATGTTGAATAGGAAAATGTTAGTAATTTTGTAATTATCATTCTGTAAGTATAAAATAAAATTCTTGCAAAATTCCAAGCACTCTCCTCCATATCTCAGCTTACACTCAGAATTTCAAAATTTACTCTCGAGACACCATTTATTAGGTTCATAGACATAATTGTACAAAATTTCATATTTTTAGCCTTCATAGCTTCTGAGAAACAGATAGATAAACTTTAAAAAGCATAATTTTTGGCAAAAAACTATTTAAAGTTCAGCCTAATGTTTGTCACCCCTTCAGAGTACCCCAGATTCGTACTCATGGTCCTCTTTCCCTTCAAGGCTTCTCTTTTGGTTTCCTGTTTTCTGCCTTCTTTCCTTTACGAGGTCTTCGGTTGAATTTTTAGTTCTGAGATGTGCTTTAACATTTTCGCTGCCATGAGAGTGCTGGTAATCTCAGAAGTGGCTTCCTCACAAGCCAGAAGGGCACCGACTCCCTCAGTTTCAGTCACATTCAGTCGGCTCTGAAACGGAGTGGTCTGGCAGGAAACCCAAATCTGCTTTTTTAATGGCCTTTCGGGTAACATCGTCTGGTATGTTCAGTGACCACTAGATTGCAGATTCATTTACTTGTGAAACACTGCACTCTGTTTGATGTGGTCTTGATACATTGTTTTCAGAGTTAAGTTTTAATTGTTTAGAAATAGTCTTGTGTAGCAGTGCAGCATAGTGATTGTAAGTGTTGGAATAAGAAACTGAAGAATATTTCAGGTAACTATTTGGCACATTACAAATTATTCTATAATCACTTGCTAAACACCAAATGTATTTTGACACTATTACTTTGCTCTCTGTTGCATAGTAAATGGCTCAATCTAATGGTAGGCCAAAGACGAAACGCGATGGAGATACAAGTCCCTGTCCCCCAATTCGTAAAAAGAGACTGAAAGATAAGTCTGATATCTTGACAGAGGAAGAGCTGTTAAAAATTCTCAATGCTCATGATGGTGAGTTATCTGATGTTTGTGATTTGAGTGATGACAATGATAATGACAATATACTCAATGAAACTTCCTCACCCAAGCAACAATTTGTGTCTGAGAATGAAAGTGATGAGGAATTGGAAGAAGGTAATGAGCCATCCATTACACAACCTCTCTCTCCTCAATCTCTAGAAGGAAGTGAAAATGAAAACTGGGCTGAAGTGGACAGTAGCACACTGAGGAACATACAATTCAGAAATATGGAAACCTTTGAATATAATGGCCTACATTGCCCCGAGAATCAGAAGAATCTGAAACCTATACAAGTCTTTAGAACTTTCATTGGGGACGATATTCTACCAAGTTCTTTGGCAGCTAGTTCACTACCCACACATTAGCGACAATTGGAGTAAAAGTGTTGTTTACGGGGACAACCTGGTCGCTTGAACTATGTCCCATAATCTATTTCGACTGCTGTTGAGCTTTGTCCATTTCGAGGACAATGCAACTGCAGATAAAAGTGATCATATATTCAAGATCTGAAAACTCCTTGATATAATCCAGAGTAAATTTTGCTTGCAGTATGAACCGGTAAAGACGCTAGGAGTGGACAAGTCGATGGCGCCCTTTCGTGGACAACTTTTATTTCGCCATTACATCCCCAGCAAGACCCATAGATATCGAATCAAGGTATTTAAACTTTGTAACCAAGCTGGTTATATGCTGTGAGTGATTGTTTACACAGGGCAGCTATACTATGTCATTAAAAATCTTGCAGAAAAAGTAGTTTTAGACTTAATGGAAAATATGCAAATAAGGGACTGACAATTATTACACAAGCGTGTCATTAGCTAGGCATTTGCTGGACAGAAATATCAACATCGTAGGTATCCTGAGAAAAAACAGAAAGATCCCCCCCCCTCCCAAATCATGATGTCGCAAGTAAGAAAAGGCAAATTCATTGGAAGAGTGTATAATGGAATAGTAGTAACAAAATGGCAAGACAAAAGAGATGTGATGTTTCTCACTGCTGTATTTACGCGAATCTAATGCCCCATTGAATGTAATGTGCACCCCAATTTTAAAAATTAAATTGATAAAATAAAGGGACTTTTGGCACATCGCTGGTAGGGTATTTTTGTAATGTTGAAATTTATTTTACATGTATTTTCATTACTAAAAAAGAATGCCTAACTTAATTACCTACAAGACTTACAAAGAAACATACTGTAAATTACAGGTGTTACTCATCATTACTCACTAATATCATCATTACTGGAATCCTCTGAAGAGTCTACATCAGAAATATATTCATTTCCTCCTTCCCTGCCATCCTTGGTGTCGTTCCATAACATGTATTCACTGCCATCTAGAGTATTTGAAACACAACATTTCTTAAATGATTTTACGATCATTGGTGCTTCGATGCATTTACAGGAAGCCGAAACCCAGTGTGCAACAATGTAGCGTGCAGCACTTTTAATTTTTCCTGTCGGAGTCAGTTCATGATTTGGTTCTCAAAACTATTGTTCGTAATGTTCCTGAATGTAACCTTTGAAAGGATTATTTATACAAACGTCCAGTGGTTGTAATACAGAAGTCATTCCTCCAGGACTAATAACAAGGTCACTGGGCAGGCTGAGGATTTTCTTTTTTTATGTTGTCAGTGAGATTACCACGAAATGCATGAAGACAAATCATTGATGGTTGATTGGAAAGTCCATCAGGACGGAGTTCCCACACGTTTCTGAGCCAGTCAAGCGTCAAAGTTTCAGTCATCCACCCCTTTTCTTGATTCTGAACAGTGACATCATCAGGGAATAACTTTCATTTTTTGGAGTCTTGGGGTTGTTTTTTGCTTGAAGATAAAAAAAGGGGGAAAGTTTGTTCCCATCTGCTGTGATTTCCAACATTACTGTTTTGTGCTAATTTTCGCACCCGGATGTTTTGATGGTAACTTCTTTTGTACCCTTCTTGTCAAATAAGTAATTACGTGGCATATCAAACCAAATTGGAGTCTCATCAGCATTACCTAGTTAGCCCATTGAAAAATTCTTCTCTTTCTTAAGTGTCATAACATACCGCTGAAATTCTCGATGTTTCTTCTCAAAATCCTGTTGAGGCTTTTTGCATATTGTTGTACAGCATCACAGAGATAAGCTCCCTCATTTCATAAAGCGATCAACCCATCCCTGGCTAGCCTTAAACTCTTGCTTCAGTATATTAAGAGCTGCAGCCACCCCTGTAGCTTTTTTTAATTATTGTGCCACTGGTCACAGGTTTCCCAGTCTTTCTCTTTTCTTGGACAAATTCCAAAACATTTACTTCAACATCATAGTGTCTTCCTTTGTGAGGTCCAGTGAATTTCTTTCTAATAGCACTAGTTGCAAATAATCCCAATTTCTGTTTCTCCTATAAGCAAATGTTACTCTCAGCTATGTTGAACTCTCTTCCTGCCCTTCTGTTACCGTAATTTTCAGCATAAAGAATTATTTTATGCTTCAAAGTAGCTTCATGCAATATTCTTCTCTGCTTGCTGTCTATTTCGTAACTACCTAATGCAAACACAATGTGAACTACCATAGTAGGCCAACAATAATGAAATAAGGTTGAGAAGTACAGCAATGCATTGTAATGTATGGGACAGTATCTACATTTAACGGAAGAAAAGAAAACGACATCACATTCTATTTGAACTGAGCAACTAAAGAAAATTTCCTCTCATGGCAGTAATGGATTTTGTTCTGACACCTGCTAACAGAATTCAGTACTGGAAATATATGCCAGCTCTTTTAAGGTGAGTAGGAACACCCTGTCCCAACAATGTTAAATTTAGTGGCTTGGCTTCCCTGTGTTTCAGGAACTACTGTAGCCATTGGTGTGAACCTTTTACAGGACATTTAACTGTATGTTAAGAGTCTACTGAACTACAGTAATTGCATTTCAGCCCTGCTTTCGGAAATACAATTTTTTAATTGCACATTTAAAATTTTGTTTACTCTCTTTGTATGTTATCCTAAATAATTTTAATTATACATAACATTATGTTGTTCTTTTAATTCAGTAGACTCAGGATATGTATGTTATTACTCCCAGAAAATTTGAATACTCTACTCGAAGTGGTTTCTGAGATTTAGGGTAAAATGCAACAGAAAATTTGAATTTTCAGGAACAGCTTCTAAAGTTTCAGAAGACTGTAACTCACTTAATATATGCTTAAGTTTTTATTTTTAGTCACTTAGCACCACCCTGGTCTTTTTCCAAGTTTTCTTCTTTCTGGACTCCTTAGTGGCCAACTGTGCTGCATACTCTGCTGTATCAGAGCAAACCTTGTCCATCGGTTGAAGTTGTCTACTGCTTTTTGCTCCAGGATTAAGTCCCATATTCTGTAGCACTTTCACCCTACCAATTTTGCCATCATTGAAAGCAACAACAGCATCACCAACCCCCCACTTTAGTGTCTTCATTCCAACAAAAACATTTTTTAATAAGCGAGTCCGTTTAAGATTATTGAACAACTCATTGGGACTTTGAGTGTGACCATGCAGACACTTTAGTAATTCAGGATTTGCTATGTCTCTGTAAATAGGTTTTATGATATCCATGACTGCTGCTGGGATGGAATGCTTATGGTTGCATGAACTGTTTGAGCACTGGGCATTGCGTTAATTGCACCATGAATTAGGTCCAGGAGGGCAAAGGTGGTGTTGTGGTTTTTCATCAGTTGACAGTTTATGGAAGAAGGTAGCCCATACTGCCTGCTTCATTTTCAACAAATCCTCAATATTATTTCTAATGGCCATCCCATAATACTGCTGTAGTTCATCAATCATTTTGTCTGTCAGCGTGCCTCTTATGGTTTTACCATCAGGAAGTTTCTTGTCTCTCAAACTTTGTTTCAACTTCCTCAATCTGGAGCCCATCCTCTTCTGGACATGACCAACACACTCTAGTTTTGTGATAATCTTCTCACCATAAGGCTGAGTGGCTACTACACTGTTATATGATTTTGAGTCTCCATCACCTAAGAACTTAGTGTGCCACATTCCCCTTTCATTCACAGATCTTCTAAAAATTTCAATAACTGCAGAGGCCTCCATACCACCACTTGTTCCTTCATAATTTCTGTCTCAGATATGCTCATCTTCATTCCCTGATTTACACTTATAACAATGTTTGGTTAAAATCTGGAAATCTGTTACCTTTCCAGTATCCACACTGGTCACTGTAGCAACAGAATTCTTAGAACTGTAGCCACACTTCTGTCAAGTGTCATCAAAAGCTACTGGTATGTCAGTCATACCATAATTTATTTCGACAGCTTTGTTTGCAGTGCCCTTCATTGACTCACATGCGACAGATTCCACAGCAACTCCAATAAATCTTGCATACTTCTCGATTTTGCAAGGTGGGTGTGGCATATTCATCACGGCACACATTGTTTCTGCTGCGGTGTGTCCTTTGCCAATAGCTCTCAATCCATAAAACCACCTAACATTTACTTCAAAATAATTGTCTTTACTCTTATCAGAATTCCAAAATGCGAGAGTATATTTACAACTGGCACAATTAATGATAAGTTTCCTGGCTCGTTAATTTGATACCTTACTGTCTCCATGTAAACTAACTGGCCCTCCACATATTTTACAACACACACTTTCACCTAACACCCTTGTTAAGATGTGTAAATCTATCAGAATATAACCTAACCTTCCATATACATAATTTTAGTTTTGAGAAAACTGTGTGTCACAACGGTATATTTTAATCTTCAAAGCACTCCTGGGTGTTTCTCTAGAGACTTACGAGTTTGCCTGTATTTCATTGTCTGTAACTTTACACGCCACATGTTGAACACAGTGTTTCCCTTTATTTGAAACTCGATTATCATGAAACCCACATTTCTTAAAAACACTTCATTTTGGCATCATACTTTACTTTTTGAGAGATTTACCAGTCTATTCGTCACTTTTCCTCGGAAAAACGTTAGCACTTCGACATTCAAAGCATGTTTATACACTGTTTTTGACAGTGCTACCAATACAAACTGATAATTTAACCTTTATAATACAGCAATATAAAAAAATTACCAATGTTATTAGATCTTGAAATAATGCACATAGAAATTAACATTTTCAACTGGGGTAGATTATATTTAAGAAAATAAAATAAAGTACTTCCCATGTGAGTTCATAAGTGATATACATATATTATTTTATTTGGAAAATTGCAAATTTTATAATGAGATAAAAATCCGAAAATGTGAAAAAAAATTTTTTTTCCATTCTAACTCCCCTTAACTTGATAACATCTTACCCAATTTACATCTTCCTTTCTTTAATTCACCGATACCTTATCTATATTTTCTTGCTGGAGTTTAATAAATGTTTAGCTACTTCAAATCACATAGGGTAAGAAATACTGGTGAACGATTCAAGTTTGTTTTCAGATCTAATGCGCCATCGAGTCTTATGCTAGATTCGTGTAAATATGGTCCTAAGCATGGCATTGAAATGCGAACCACTGGGAAGAAAAGCAAGAAAACGGGCGAGGAAATGTGTAAGGCTGTTGCCATTTTGCATTATAATGCGACAAAGTAAGGAATCAATGTGTCAGACCAGATCTCGAGTTATTTTTCACCACTGAGGAAAACAATAAGATAGTACCGTAAAGTGGCGTTTGAAATTATTCTCAACACAGCAGTAGTAAATGCTCACATTTTGTACAAAATATTTACTGAGACAAATATTACTATAAACAATTTTAGGGGGGAAATAATCATGAGCCTCTTGGAGAACATCATCTATACACCGACTCCCAATCAGTCTTCTAAACTTTTCACGAGCCATGCTCTAGTAGAGAGCATGCAGAGAGACAAGTCAAATAGAAAAATCCAGAACAGGCACAGAAGTTGCTACTTGAAGATTTCAAGAGATAAAAGAACAAATGAAGTGCAGAAACTTGCAGCAAAAACGATCACAATATGTAAGGAATGTCATGAATTTGTTTGCATTTTCTGTTTTTCAAAAACACACAAATTGTAAGAAAAACAGTTTTTGTTCCTATGTTTGTATGCTGTTTATTATATACACCTGATAAATAACAGTCGGTTGGATGCATTTTCATGTAAGTTATACCCTGTTTCTTTATCACATCCTGTAAGAAAGTGAGGTAGCTGGCGCCCTCAAGGCTTACAGTGACAACCTCTTTGAAGCTGATTTCACTTCAGGGCCATGAGGACACTGGCGACCTCACAATTTAAGCCCTCTTTTGAAGCATTTTGAGCTTTCATACATCTGGGGTGCACTTCACAACATTATAACATATTCAATATGTGGCTGGGGAAAAAAAAAAAAAAACTTTTTTTTTTTTTTTTTTTTGCCTGGGGTGAAACAGTCCTGTAAGCCGAATAGCAGCAAAAGTAACTGCGCCATAAGTTGCGATGAAAGTGTGATTTTATGATATTGTTTCCACATGAGTGAATTTAGAGAATGATTTGGATTCAGGGTTTTGCTGTGATCACATTTTTTTTAGAAGTTCAGGATTCACAGCCTTACTGATGTCTCCTGTGTAAGTTTGCTTGAAAGTAATCTGTGGAATCATTTTTCACTGAGCTAGTATTAAAGTGTTGTTTCAAAAAGTGGGAATGGCAGGAAAGTTGCATCACACATTTTGTTATTTTTCAGGCACATTAGATGCTATTTCATAATAGAAACTTTGGAAACTTATTGTCCATGAGTTCTACTTATAAATAAAATATAAATTGAAAATTTAAATTTTTTGGTCAATTTTATGAACGTCACTCCCTTAAAGTTTTGTGTGGGTGGGTTCAGCGATTCATGCAGTGAAATAATCTAGCTATTCATTACAGGATTACAATTGCATAACAACTGCATCAGGCGTACAAAAATAATTTGTTATCTTTCTAGCTTTATGTGATCTAGCTGCAATGCAAATATTTTTGTTTACATTCCCAAATGGGCAATGCAGACCAAATGCTGGACTATTTGGATTGTCCAAACAGCCATATAGTAAATAATATAGGGGAATATAGTGTGCAAATAACATACATGTGGCTGTTGAAAAGGAGCAGTGCAGTGATTTCTCTTTTCAGGAACAGCTGCTGTATTTGTGAACGAGGTATAAGCTTTTCTGCTGGTTTCTTCTGAAGCCATTGACGGTTTACAAAAGTGATTGCGACAACTTGTAATTATATTATTTTCAACTCACTTGTACATGCCATTTTGAAATTGACGATTTATAATCCCGGGGGGGGGGGGGGGGGGGAAATCTCAATTGCAGGCCACATCATGATTTTCAAAACAAAATTTAGGAAAAATTTGCAGCGCATATTTGTGGAAATATGGTAATTAATCATTGACTAATTACTTTTAATAGTTATCACTATTGTGACTATTAAATTTAAAAACATGTGTAAGCATTAGGAAAACAAACATTATCTATTTCCTATATTTATTCTTTATTTAATTATGTTATACCTGATTCAACCACAGAAGTCTCCCCTGCTCCCATTTACTCAATATTGTCACGCAAATTTTGTTTTACCTCTCACCTTCACATTTTTTGCTTGTGTTAGTAATGTAGACCACATACAATCTCTGAAAAGATTTTCGAAAGAGGTTATCACATTTTCATGTATTGAGTTGTTTAATATGATGTACATGCTCACAGCAGCACAAGAACACTGGTGCCTATTCCAAAAATTTCGAAGGAAGAGCGTCGACACTTGTTTGCATTGCGAGTGGCCCAGGAGGAAGAAGAGGAACGTCAGAGACGACAACAACAGGAGCTCTGGCGTCAAAATGATAGCCAGTGTATGTCTTTGAGGCTTGATCCCAATGTTGTTACGCCAACGAATGGAAGTTACCCTTGTTTCTTCGATCCTTCTACTAATACATGGCAGCCACTTCCACCACAAGGTAACTACATCACATTCTTAAAAGAGGATGCAAGACAAAAATAGGAACATTTTAAAAAGTGCACATAAATAACCTGTGAGATGGAGAATATTTGTTGGGATATCAATATCTGAAACAGAACTGATGCACAAAACTGGGAATAAATATTAGATTTTTAGTTTTAGAAACTGGCAAGTTTATATTTGGAAGAAAAAAGTTAACAGAATAACTATGATTGGCAAGGGAAATGGTGGTCACAGCTTCATAATATTAAAAGCAGTCAAGAGAGAGAATATTAGGTTATACCTCTTTCTATATAGGATTATGAGTGGTTTCCTTTCTCCCCATTGGAAAAGGTGCTTTTAAACTTACACTTCCATTTTATCATCAGCAGAGGTATTTTGCATTGTTTTTGTAAATGCTCTCAGGACGATTGGGAGGGGAGGGCGGGGCTGAATGTTAAGTTTGTGAAGCCAGTTACAATTTACCGTTCTCCAGGCATTCTCTCTATATGAGGTAACAAGCCATTGATCATTGTGTAATCTTCATTTTTCTTTCCACTCACTAATTATGAGTTTTCCTGGATTTTGAAGCTAAAAAGTAATAATAATAAATAAAAATCAAGGCTTCAAAATTCCAATGTAGTACAAAAAAGTAAAAACGATTGAAAGTCCAGGATTAAAAAAAAAAAAAATAATAAAATAAATAAAAACAAAAATTAGAAAGTATAGATTGCCACTCTCTGCATAGAGGAAGTGTTGAGTCACAGACAAGCACAATAGAAAAAAATGTAGAAATATTTACCTTTCAGGCTAAGTCCTTCATCAGAAGTAAAAAACTCAAGCGCATGGGTGCTTGCATGCCTAGCTGAGGTGGGCAATAGGGATAAGGAAGAGCCTGATGAGCGGTCGGGGAATATTCTAGTGCTGCACATGGGAATGTGCAGGGATGTGGTGGGGGCGTGACAAGGTTAGAAGATGTAGTGTAAGAAGTTGGTGTTGTAAGTGGTAGGGGAGGAGAGAAGTAGATCACGCAATTCAGAAAAGCCAATGTTGATGGGAAGAATCCAGATGGCACAGGGTGTGGAGTAGTCATTGAATTGAACCACATTGTATTGAGCAGTATGCTTATCAGCTGGGTGATACAGCTGTCTCTTGGCCACAGTTGGGTGATGAGATGTGGACTGACAGCTTGATAGCAGCCGTATCCACATGGAATGTGGCATCATATTTGTAACTACAGGTGACCTTGTCTTTAGTGGGTAGGAGATGTCTGTGGCAAGACTGGAGTAGATGGTAGCGGCAGGAAGTATGGGACAGGTGTTGTATCTAGCACATTGTAGGGATATCAGCCTTGAAGCAATGGATTATGAACGGTGGTAATAGGGAGACTGACAAGGATGTTGTTTAGGTTGGGTGAGTGGTGGAATAACACTGTGGTCAGGGTGGGGAGGATATTTCTCGTTTCAGGGCAGTAGTCAAAACCATGGTGGAGAATTTGATACAGTTATACCAGTCTTGGGCACTTCTGGGTAATGAGAGCAGTGCTCCTTTATGGCTGGGCAGTGTTTACATGGTGGATGACAGGTGTCTAGAGAATAAAGGCATGGAGTATCTGTTTCTGGATAAGGTTGGGAGGGTAATTTTATTTTGTGAAGGTCTGCGTGAGACCTTTGGCATATTTGGAGAGGGGTTGCTCATCACTGCAGTTGCAACAACCAAGGGTGGCTAGGCCTTATGGCACAAACTTCCTGGTGTGGAATTGGTAACAGATATCAGAGTGTAGGTGTTGTTGGTAAGTTTGATGTGGATGAGGGAACTGATGTTGCCATTAATGAGGTGGAGGTTGACATCAAGGCAGGTGGCTGGGCTGAGAAAGACCAAATATATGGCCCACGAATAGGTTAGTACAGTATGGTGCCAAGCGTGTGCCCATTGCTGTACCACTGATTGGTTTGTAGGTGATACCTTCAGAGAAGTAGTAATTATGTGTGAGGATATAGTTGGTCATAGTGACCAGGAAGAAGGTTGTAGGTCTGGAGTCAGTCAGGCATTGAAAAAGATAGTGCTTAATAGTGGCAAGGTTTTGTGCATTGGGGATGTTTGTGTGGAGAGAGTGCTGGGTGGTAAAGGTGTGTGTGGGGGGGGAGATTAGAATCGCTCACCGATAAGGTTATCAGCACCCGTATGAAATTAGTAAAAAAGAATGCAGTTAAAACAGAAAAGATGCAAGAAAATAGATAAAAAGAATCTGAGATAAAATCGCAGTCACTCTCCCCCCAAACTCACCCATGATCATCTGCACAGTCAAACTATTTCACATCATGGAAGGTAGTATCAAAATTGTTCAGATGTTGTAAAACCATTAAGTGCAGTTAGGCAAAACAAGAGGAAAACTTAAATAATTTGCAGGTATATGGACTGGCAGATGTGGTAAAGGAATAGGAACTGTGGAGAGCCACTGGAGGAAAAGTGTGGTGTCTTTCATGTGATAGGGTATGTTGCTGGTTATTGGCTGTAGGTGTTGGTCCACAGTCTTTCATCTACATTTAGAAAATGCTTCACCACATTCTATTAAATGCTGGAACCAAATATTAGCATTTTTGTGTATGCGTATAATAAATATTTAATCTTTAAATAGCATTCTCATGGACCTCAGACTTCATTTAATTTTTCAGGAGTGTTCTCCTTCGAGTTTGGATTAACAACTTATAAATTGTATTAAAATGACATATAAGATTCACAATTACAATTGTCAAATACACCAGTCACTAAAGGATGTTAAAGGTATTCCACCCTCTGTTTTCATTCTAAATGGCTTCTTCCTGATTGATGATGGACAATGGCATGTGAAAGTGCCACACCACTTGCTGTTTCAATTGTGCAAAATATGCTGCCGCAACAGACCACTGGGGATGCTCTGAAAATTCAGATTTGGTCAGTATCTTTTTATAAGTTTGTGACTTGCAGGATCCTAGAAGTTGGTACCAAGGGGTTGTATCCTTAAAAACAATAATCTTATCCTCAACTACTGTATAATCTGGCACTTATCCTTTTATGTCCTTTGCAGTCTCATGTGCTGTGTTTGTTTTCCCATGCCCCTGAGTCCTATGGTGTCTGTGTCTTGAGCCAAGGAAGTGACACCATTACAAAATGGCCCTCAAAGTTCCAAAAGAATTACTTGCTATTCTTCCGGTGTTGACTGTTCTTGCAATGACTTCAAAGTCAAAATTTATATCCTTTGGTTTATTTATGTATATTGTTTCCAGAATTTTCTTCCTCTCTCACTTATGGGAGTATGTTTCAAATACCTGCAAACTATTTTAGTTAAGACAGATTCACACTTGGTTCTTAATGTAAATTATTTTGATCCGTTTCATATAAGATGTACCATTCCTGTACCGCAATACACCAAATTGTTCAGTACTGACTAAAAGTTGGGTATGTGCTTAGACCATCTGTTGTGAGTATTAAGTTCGGCATGCCTGCTTTCCAACTTGCTCATTACTCTCATGTATAGATTTACTTTTTAAGAATGACTAGTTACTCTTTTTTGAGGATATAGGTTTACTCTTTCATTCCTAATCATTCGCATATGATGATTCGCTAATTCCATCATAAGGGAGAGCTTTCAGGCATGTGGAACTAATCAACTTATACCTTAACAACTAGAAGCAGCTACTACAGGCTAGCTACTACAGGCTACTTCTGTAAATTAAATGTCAGGAAATTCTGATTAGAGTTGATTCACTTACACTGATAATTGTGGAAATTACTTCTAGGTTAGGAGGAAAATATCTACAATACAGGGTATAGAGCTACTGCTGCTTCTCTCATGTGTAAACTGTCCTTCCCAAATAACAGCAGCACATGTGAAGCTATGTTGTGCTTCAGGTTAGGGTCCAGTGGTATGTGTGGCCACCAAATTTCATAAAACCTTTGGCACAGTGGATTAAATTGGTAAATTTGGCTTCTAAGCATCCAGTTACAGGGTGACAATTATTGAACTATATGAAATAATACCATCATAACTTTTGAACGGTTCACAGTAGGATGCTCAAACTGCATGGTTGGCTGCAGGGAATGATGGAAATTAGTGTGCGCATGCACGCACGCCTTAGTGACGAAGCTCACTTTCATTTGGATGAGTTCGTCAGTAAGCAAAATTGGTGCAATTGGGGGAGAGACTGAGAATCCGCATTTCGTGATCAAGAAGTCTCTTCACCCTCAGCAAGTGACTGCGTGGTGTGCAACATCCAGTCATGGAATGCTTGGGGCGATATTCCTTGATGGGACAGTGACTACCAAATGGAATGCAATGGTTTCGGAACATGATTTCATCCCCATTATCCAAAGTGACGGTGATTTTGAGATGATGTGGTTCATGCAGATGGAGCTCAACCCCATCGAAGCAGGGGACTGTTTGAAGTCCTGGAGGAGCACTTAGGGGACTGCATTCTGGCTCTAGGGTACTCGGAGGCCACTGGCATGGACCTTGATTGTCTGCCATATTCTGTTGATATGAACACATGCAAATCCTTTATATGGGGCTATATGAAAGACAAGGTGTACAGCAATAACCCAAAAACCGATGCTGAGCTGAAAACAGCCATTCAGGTGGACATAGACAGCATCAATGTTCCGAAACTTCAGGGGGTCATGCAGAATTTCGGGATTCATCTGCGCCACATCATCGCTAATGATTGCAGGCATATCGAACAGTCATAGCCTAAATCCAAATATCTGTAGTGACGTTTATTTGTTGAATAAAGTGTGTGCTTGCCGTAGTTTGTAACTAATTTACTTTTTTTCATATGGTTCAATAATTGTCATCCTGTGTATCTTTTGATGTGTTTCTCTTTAATATTTACTGAATTATTTAGTTTCTGTGGAGTAATAGAAGTATTTAGTGTGGATCGTATGTCTCTTTGAATTGATATGTTCATATCTTAAGTATGGTATGTGTGCTCGCAGAATACATACTTTCCGTTTCTGTCTTTATACCTCTTCTGTTTTTCAGAATTAAAGCACCGTTCTGTATAGTCTGGTACGAGCTCATTTTCCCTTATCTTGGCTCAGATTCATCTCAAACGAAGCTCCTTCCCCCATTATTCCTCTCTTTATCATACAAAACACTGTAGTTGCTTCTTTTTGTAAATTAATTTTTGAAAATTGATCTGAAATTCTCGCACACTCAGATTTCTCTTTACATACTTTTGGATAGGCTGAAAGAGTGTTGGGGCGTAATTCCTATCCTCATAAATTAATCATGTCTCAAAACTGAATTCCTGAAGATATATAGCCCACAGAACTAAATTTATATGTAGCAGTTCACTGATTATTAAAAATTTTAAGAGATGGTAGTTGGTACAGAAGGTCACCTTGTGTCTGGCATGCCCAAGATGTTCATCAGAGTTTTTTCCCCCATCATGGGATATTTCATTGTAAAGCCATTCAACAGTTGATTAATAAGAATAATAGTATTATCACATAACTCGTGTTTCCTTATGCTTTGTCTATAGATGGAAGAGATAATCTTCATCAGGTTACCCTCCATTCAGTGGCTGTTGCACGCAGTGACAGTTATTTTGATTTGTAAATAATAGATTTCAGCTATCAGTCATTCTTATGAATTTTTATTGGCAGATGTAGATTTCAGCTAGAAACTAGCCATTTTCAATGCACTATCATTTTTGGTCAGTGCATGTAATGCCTGTTGGTCGGGCTTTGTCTACAGTTCATTAAATACTCTTACTCTAATCTTTATCATTAGACCCAAAATTGCCAATCTAGATACTATTAAGCATAAACCCATTAGTGTTAAAGACACGACTGCTTGTGACACTAATATTTCTAGCATTGGCCATGTTTATTCTTTTTAATATTTGGTAAATTAATAATTATAATGAAATAACATTTCATCAATTTCATTTTGATACCCACAGACATTCTGAAGCCAAATAGGGTGAATACCTGATACATGAACCATTTCGGGACACACATTTATTTGAACGTTTTCGCTTGTATTTACTCAAGGAACCACTCATAAACTTCTGAAGGTGTGTTCTTTAACACCCAATATAATACTGTACACCCACTTCGTGTATGTGAGTTGCATTTGTGTGTGTGTGTGTGTGTGTGTGTGTGTGTGTGTGTGTGTGTGCGCATATGCATGTCTATTGTTGACAAAGGCCATTGGCCAAAAGCTTTAAGTGTGAAAATCTTTTTGTTGTGCCTATCTGCGGCTCAGAATCTCCACTATATGGTGAGTGACAACTTTCCTTCTCATGATGTTTTTGTATGCTATTTGCCGCACAGCGTTATTTAAGTCTAGAACTTTTGAAATAGGCTAACTACTCATGCTGTTCGTTTAGGAGGTAAAACAGGCAATTTCTTCACTCAGAAACATGCCATGGCCACACATATGGCTCAAAATATGCAGTTTCATGGCTACTTTTATTTAATGTGTGCATGAGTACTGCAAAATATATTACCGAGAAGTGGGTGTACAGACTGTGAAATACGGCACAAATCTGGGTGCAGTGTGGACCCTGAACACACTCTTGAGTACTGTCAGTTCCCCCAACAATCTCATTATAGTTTTTCTTGTCTGAGCAGGTCTCAAGAGATGGAGGTTTTTGTGTCATCATTGCTATTGTAGAGTCTTGTGTCATGGGAAGCAAGGAGATGATGTTGTTTGGCGGCTGGTATCCTCTTTCTACATCATAACTGCACACATGTATCAACTGAGTTTGTTGTTAACAAAAACAAGAAGCTACTTATGTTTAAACTTGACCATGTGCTGTGGTACAAGCTCTTCCATAACAGTCCACTGTAGCCCTACTGCTGGTGAAGTACAGTCCCACTATAAACACTACACTCTTGTAGCCATTGACGTGAACTTGACAGATGCCAACTAGAATAATGACTGAGCTGACTGTGACTGACTCTGCAACTGGGCTGACTGCCTGTGACTGACTGGGCCCTCTGGTCCGTGGTGGTGATCTAAATACTGCTGGTTAAGAGGGTGTTGGTGGCATGTTGCTTGTGAGTCTGTCTTTGACCTCTCTCCTGATATGCATGCTTGATTCAGCACCTATTGTTGATCTTCTTGCAACATCTTTGCAGACTGGTGTGCTGGCAACATCTTATGCCAGCAGATTCCCCCCTCCCAAAATGCCGCACCATTGTTATGTAGGGAGGATGGGGAGGGAGGCAGGATGCTTTACGTGGAGAAGAGCTGGGAGCCGTGACTGTGGAGGATGGTATACTCCTGACTGTGCCACATCACCCATCTTGTGAGGCAACAGGAACGTCCTCCAGAGATCTGCTGCCAGGGCACATATCCAGGCCTGAGGGCATTTCCTGGGGCAATGATGGCAACGGCGATGGCGAAGACAGGTCCAGGCCCTTGGGGTTGGTGGGCGAGGATGGTGGGGGTGGTGAGCGAGGATGGTGGGGGTGAGGGTGCATCGTCCATCCGCTCCTCCTAGGGTGCCTTGGTGGCACCAGCGGGTGGTGGTGAAGGCCGCACAGTCCCATGAGACCATGAATCTGGGGCAAATGACATGCACGAAGTTGGTTCTGGTGGTGGCACTGCAAATCATCGGGATTTGCAATCAAATACATAGAAGAGTCAATGCTTTCTTGGATCACGCCTCTTTTCCAGTGTCCACGGTTGCTGTAAACCCTGAAAAAAACAAGATCGCTGGTGCAAAGCGATACTTGCGGACCATTGGCAATGCCGGATGCTGCGGTGATTGAAGTAAGTGTAGCTATGTCCGATGGTGGTGGCCATGCAGAAGTTCCACTGGTGGTGATCTGTCTCATGGGTGGGAGCCATAGGAGTTGAGAAAGAATTGCAGCACCTTGACCCATGTGTGGGTGGTGCAAAGCTGTGCCATCTGTTGCTTAAAAGTGTGTACGAAGCATTCTGCTTTCCCGTTGGACTGCGGGTGAAATGGAGCACTTGTTAGGTGACGAATGCCATTTCATTCACAAAGTTGTTCAAAATCTCGTGAAGTGAACTGTGGTCCCTTGACTAACACAATTACTTCTGGCAAATCTTATGTACAAAATATGGACAATGCTTGAATGGTGCTACATGATGTGGAGTTCATAGGCACTGCAAATGGGTACTTGCTAAAAGAGTTTACCACTATGAGCCAACGAATGCTCCAAAATGGTTGTGCAAATTCAGTGTTCATTCGTTGCCATGGTGATTGA
This sequence comes from Schistocerca americana, assembly GCF_021461395.2. NCBI lineage: Eukaryota > Metazoa > Arthropoda > Insecta > Orthoptera > Acrididae > Schistocerca > Schistocerca americana. Next base: position 97,228,172 of record NC_060120.1, on the reverse strand, counting down.
GTCTTAGGCCAAGCCAAGAATGTCTGTAGTGGAGCTGATTGGTTTTCTGCGCATGCGTGACACTGTGATGTCATCTGTTCAATGTTAGCGTCCATGTCCTGCCAAGTACAGTGCCGTTGCGCTAACTGTTTAGTGCGAACAATTCCCCAACGTCCTTGGTGGAGCAATCACAACACATTCTTTTGCAATATTTTGGGAATAAGCACACACGATTGTCCTCTGTCATTTTGAACAAGAATCTCACCCTGTTGAATTGTATGGTTATGCCGACGAGTAAAGTATTGGTGCACAACTGAGTTCTGGATGCTGTTCAGTGAATGAGGCCAAGACATGAGAATGTAATGTAACAAAATCTTGAGATCTGGGTCTGCTTCCATGGCCTGTGCTGTTTTTCAGTAGTGTGAGGGAAAAGATCCCAGCAATTCAAAGTCCTGCGCATCGATTTGGCAACAAGATGCGGCAGATGCATCAAAATCAGAGTCTGGGCCAATTGGAGGGTGAGTTAGGGTAGTCTGCATTGCCATACTTTGCTCTAGGTCTGTACACAATTTCATACTGATACTGCAAAAGCAACAAGGCCCATTGTTGCATTTTTGAGTGATGCATGTAGGAACTGGCTTTGACGGATGAAACAAGGACTGCAAAGACTTGTGATGATCACTAAATAGAATTTGTGACCTTACAAATAGTGATGGAACTTGGTCACACTGTACACAATAGCGAGAACCTCTGTTACTGTTTGAGAATAATTGCACTGAGTGTGAGTGAGCAAGAGCAACTTTGATGCAAAAGCAATGGGTCTGTCTTACACACCAATCCTGTGCGAAAGCACAGTGTCAATTCCATAGGAAGAAGTGTCGACTTGCAAAATACTGGCTTGGCGGGGTCGAAATGCACTAAACATCTGTCACTAAGCAAGGCATTTTTGAGTTTCTGAAATGAGTCGTGACAGTCTTTAGTCCACACAAAAGGTACATTTTTGCGGCGCAAGCAATGCAATGGGGCCATGATCTGAGCGGCATTCGGTATGAACCAAATGTAATATGTCATCTTGCCTAGTACTGACTACAGTTCAGACACATTGTGAGGAACAGGCAGGTCACGAATTACAGGCAAATGAGATTGTAGGGGGTGCACACCCTGACTGTTTATCACATGACCTAAGTATGGTAGCTCAGTTTGAAAAAAGTCACGTTCTTCGAGACGACACTTGAGTCCTGCTTCTGACGACACTTAAAAAGAGTATGCAAATTAGCAGTGTGTTCCTCTGGTGTATGACCTGAGATGACAGTATTGTCAAGGTAGTTTCAACAAAATGGCACTTTTGCAGTCAGCTGCTCCAAGTAACTTTGAAAAATTGCGGGTGCGGAAGCACTACCGAAAGGCAAACACAAATACTTGAACAGTCCTAAGTGTATATTTTCAACAAACAGTTTCTGTGATTCTTCATCCAATGGAATTTGCAAGTAGGCATCATGCAAACCTATCTTAGAAAAGTAACGTCCTGCACCAAGCCTGTCCGTGAGTTCCTCGGAGCGAGGTAATGGATAAATGTCAACTACTGTCTGTGGGTTAGCGGTGGACTTGAAGTCAACACAAATGCTAATGCAACCAGAAGGCTTAGGCAACAAAACGAGAGGACTTGCCCATTGACTAGCTTGAATAGGAGTAATTATACCATTATCTTGCAGTTCTTTCAATTCACTAACTACTTTGCCTCTTGAAGCAGTTGGAACGGGGCGGGCCCGGTAAAGCTTAGGCTGTGCATTGTCTTTCAATGTAACCTGTGCTATGAAGTTATTTGCTTTTCTCATTCCTTCTGAAAATAGTTCAGGAAATTCTTTAAGCAAGCCAACAACACTGTCTTTTTGTGCAAAAGCCGATATGAAAAGTATGTTCTCGTGGATGCTAAGTCCAAACAAATCAAAGGGATCTAAACCGAAAATGTTGCTATCACTCTCTCTTGATTTCAACACAGTAAAATTCACTGTGGCAGGCAAAATACACTGTCCAAGCAATGGAATTTCCTGCCCTTTGTAAGAAATGAGGGGGTTACTAGATTTAGAAAGGCGTGGTGAGCCTAACTGTTCATACGTAGCATGATTAAGCGGAGTTATTTAGACACCTGCGTCTAACTGAAAGTTCAACAAAGGCCAGCAATTCGTAATTTGACAAATAGTTTGTTAGAACACTGTTACACAGCACTAGGGCGAGACGAAGACATAATCTTAATTTTACTTCCATCAGCGTTTTTGTGCCATTGCAAACAAACTGCTTGGACATGGCCCTTTTTCCACAAGCGTAACACATTGCGTTACTTGATGGGCAGTCCTATCTTTTATGGCAAGCAAAACATCTAGGGCAAGACTTCACTCAGTTCACAGTCCCGTTAACTGTCTATGTGACTGTCCTCACGGCAGTGTACACGGTCTTTGTTGTGGGTGCTTGGGGTGGTCACGAGCAAGGGGTGACTCAACCCAACAAATCAGGGCCTGGTCAAACTTATCGGCCACTGCGGCATCCAAATCATATTGCTCTAAAAAAAAAGGAAAAGGTTTACAGTACTTGGGGAAGTGATGGATCAGAGTACTTTAAGATCTGTTCTTGTGCTCTACTATCTGGATCATTGGATGTTATTGGATCCCTAATTAGCTCTATGTACCCCCAGCAGTATGTCTGTTGCAGCTTTTCCTGCAGGCAAAAGAACTGATATTTTGCTGCAGCTACTTAAACTTGCTGGTCATACCGAGTTATTGGCAGCGATTACTTGGGCATAGCCGAGTTTTTCGGGAGACGCGATATGGGGTAGTTTTGTATTAACCTGCACACTGGGGACCCGGCAATCAAGAAAAAGTATTGTAGCTTTACAGTACCTTGAACTCGATGAACTTCACAATGTGCTTAGAAGTGTGTCATATTCAAGCCATTCTTCTTCTGTGTTGTTAAATTGCCAGAATCGTGGTATGCTGGTCGGTGTCACCTGTTGGGCTGATTTGTTGGCCTGTTGTGTGGCTGGCAGAGCTTGTGCAGCCAGTAGTTGTACCATCATCAGCAAGTTAGCAGTTTGTTGGTTTCTGAAACTGAAAAATTTGTGTTAGATCCATCACATTTTACTAATGACGGCACTGTAAGCTTCTTAATGGAAATGGGGTCAGTTACAAACAACAGGTGAATCACAATACATTTAGAGTGCAAGTAGAATTGAAAATAGCTCAATTTTCCCTTTGCAAGAAGACTCTTGGCATAGTCGCTAAAGTGCGGAAGCTACGGTGTAGCAGGTGGTCGCGAGCTTAAACAAATGAGAACCTTGAATGCCTGGTAAGTGAGAAGTGGTGCAGGGGGGAACAGACCCGGCCTCTCTCGTGCACTTCAGCCAGCGTACACCCATGCTTCGTGTTTCTGCAAAAGCAGAATTGACACATGGATCACTTTTACCTTATGGTGTAGTGAGACCTGAACTCAAACCTTGTGATACTGCCAGATTAGTCTCTGTGCTCATTTGAAAATAAGAAAATAATGAGCTATGCACAACACAAAGCGAAGTGAAAAGCACAATACGTTTAGGGACAGCCATCTCAACAGTTGATTGATGATGTTGGCAGTGACATAAATGAGGTAGTTCAGGCCTGATCTCTACTTGTACCTTGTGCAACAATAGTTAAGATGTCCCATCACAGATTCCTCCTTTGCCATATGTGGTATGTATCTTACACAGGCCATTTAACCTACTCCCTGTTTGATGTGGCACTAGAGTGTAACTTATAAGTGCACTTGTACTTTGTTGAATTCTTTAATAGGTGTGCTCTTTATTTTGCATGCATATTCTTACAGACATTCTCTTCCCAATTTGGTTTTGCCGGATGATGTACAATACGAATAATTGAAAACTGTTACTTTCTGGTATTTCAATGCAGAAAAGAAACTCCCTGTAATAAAATTGTACATCAGGATAGTTTGCTATGAAATAGCATTTATTAAAGAAATTTGCAATTTGAGGCAGAATTTGCACCTATATTTATTGCAAATGCAAATTTTTCAGGCCCCTAATTATTGCAGTTGCCTATTACAGCCAGTATGGATGCATCAGGTACGATGCAAGCATATGACATGTATGTTTTCTCTGACAGATTTCCAACTCGTGTTTGTTAACTACCTACTCAGAGTGGCTGTTGCACTGTGGGTCTAATATGTCATTTAAGAGGTAAATGCACTACTTTTACAATAGCAGTATAGTGTCTCATATGTTTTGGAAGTTGGTAACGTCTTCTCTTCTAAGAAAGAATTGTCTTGGTTGTAACGTGGTTTGCTTCATTTGAGCACACAGTACTTTTCCTCAATAACCTATAAAATTAAATGGAAATACATGAAGCATCAGTTGGGTATAGAGAGTTTTATCTGTGGTAAATAAGTGATCTCTATTCCCTTTTCATTTTCATGTACAAAAAACTGTGTTTATTGCTTTCTTCGTTGGTTACAATTGATTTAGGAGCCATAGTCATCACGTTCAGCCATGTAATGCAGGAATGTGGCTAGACCTCAACTAACTGTTTGACCTGTTTGAGTTTATGCGGACGAGCATCCATTTTTTGTGAAAATGTGTTGTAGTTAAGTTTACTGAAATTCCGTAATTGTGCTCTCATATTATATCATTTTACAGACACTACTTGTTTTTTTTCCTTTTCTGTTGTGTGTTATTACTTTAAATGTATCATAGTAATTAAAAATGAAATGTTAAGAATGCCTGTACAACAGTAGCATTCAAAATAATCATTGTATTTCTAGCAGATGGACACCTCACCTGAAGCATTTTAACTATAGACACCCAGCATCCATTTTATAAGTTTTGATTACTGACTAGCATAATACTAATTAAGTCATTGAGGACAAATTTAAAAGGGTAGCTAAACTAAATTAAAATTCTATTTGTGAAAGAATATGGTAGTTTATGACCACACTTTCTTGTGAAATAAAGTTCTTACCTTAGGCAGCCAGTAATGCAGACCAAATAATTTTGTTGAATAAATACAATATATTTAAATATTGCACTGACAAGTTAAAATTTTTGCATTTTTGTTTTCAGATACCAGCTTATTAACACCAAGTGACATGGGTCCAAATGAAGCCAGCAGTGTATCAATGTCAGTACATCATCTCACTGTTCCACCCCCACATACTAATGTGTCTCCTCTTACTATTCCTCCTCACTGTCCTCCTCCAACACACATACCTCCGCCACACTCTCAGTCTGTTTCCCACACTGCACCTTTGCCTCTTCATAGTGCATCATTGCCCCATGTTTCATTGCAACCAACTGGTAGTATACTCTCACATAGGCCTCCAACACCGATTGGACAGTTGTCGACACACAGACTTTCACCATCTACTGGGCAGCCACAAATACCATCCCTGCCACCGGCACCACTTCTACCTCAAGGCCCACCTCCTCAGCTTGGTACCCTGCCACCCCATGGTCCTCCTCCACCCCTTGGACCTACACATGGCCCCCCTCCTCCCCATATACCTCCTCCACCACATGCTTCCCCTTTGTCTCACTGCTCATTGCAATCACATGGACCACCTCTGCCTCATGCTCCATCTCTTCCACATGGACCAACTCCTCCCTGTGGTCCTCCAATGCCAAAAGGCCCCACTTTTCCTCAAGGTCCTCCTCCAGGTAATGGAGGTCCCGTGCCTCACAGACCACCTCCACCTCATGCACCTCTTCCATCACATGGACCTCCTTTGCCCCACGGCCCCCCACCTGCTCTTGGGCCTGCTGTGCCCCAAGGACCGCCTCCTGTTCATGGACCACATCCACCTCATGGTTCCACAATTAATGTGCTCCCTCCTCCAAATACACCTGTCTCTCATCATTGTCCACCACCTACTCATGTCTCATGTTCTAATTCAATCCACGTGCCCCCTGTACCTTCCAGGGCATCACCACCTCATGGATTACCCCCCTCACACTGTCCACCACCGTCTCCTCACCATGGAAACACCTTCTTACAACCTCCACCTCAAATAACTCCTCCACCACATGTCACAATGAACCATGTCGTACCTAAAATGACACCACGTAGAAATAAAGGCTCACCATTATTGCCAACACCTCCTCTTTCACACGGACCACCTCCATCAGGTTTTATCCCACAACCGGATGCTATTCAACATGGGCCCCCGCCTCTCCCATGCGACCCTTCAGATATGAGGTCTGGAGATAGGCATAATTTACCATTTCATCGTCGTATCTGTGCACTTCCTCCTCCATATGGAGACAGAGATTCATCACCAACTGATTCATCCATACAGCCCCCTTACAGCCAAAAACCATCACACCTTTGTTATAGCCCCATACAGACACCGCCATATCACCATGCTCATCCTGTGTCAGTTCCTATTCAGCAGCCCTTCACCCCAACACCTCCTCCACCCTTACTTCCTCCTCCAATCAGGTTGCCACCAAAATGGAAATCAGCCAAGGATGCTGAAGGCCGTGTTTATTATTACCATGTAAAGACTAGAGTATCACAGTGGGAGCCACCTCAGTGGACTCAAATAGAGCAGCAGCCTGATTCAGATAGCAGCACTACATCAAGTGATGATGAAGAGGATGACGATGATGACGATGATGATACAACAACATCTGATGAAGAGGAGGAAGAGGAAGAAGAAGAGGAAGATGAAGAGGAAGAGGAAGTGGCTGACGAAGAGGAGGAAGAGGCTGATGAAATTGCACAGGAAGATAAGGTAATACATATGTATAAATAAAATAAACCTCTCTTCTCAAATGGTGAGTTAAGGATAAATGGAACCAAGTAGTAATGTAGTAGATACGTATTATAGCAGTAACAATAGATGTGTTATTTATTTATTTTAAAGGCAATCTTTCTTCCAAAATCTGTGAAAGAATGTCAGAAACAGCAATTTGAGTTATGTTGCACATCATCTTTCATTGATGAGAGTGCTCTTAAAACATATAAAAAGCAGAAAAATAAGAAAAAAATGGGAGTAAAAAGGATACTTTTGCTAAAGAAAGGGACTAATATAATATACATATGCTGAGCAAGGAAAATAGGAAAGTTTGTAAAAAGATATTGACCTGAGAAACAGCTTAAAAAACAAGAAGTCAGTCCTTTCCTACCACTTCATTTTGTGCCTTATGTAATGTCTCTCCCCCTCCCTCTATAGTGGGCTGTATCCAACACCTCTGTGCCCACCAAGATGCTCTATTTATCTCTTAATACCATCGTGGCATCTCTAGCACTTACCTAATGTCCTTACCTCTTGTGTGTCATCCTGTCTGTGTTCAGAAGACTGTTCTCACATCCAAGAGAAAGAGGGGAAAGAAAATATTTACTGATAAATGTGAATGGGTTCAGTAATAGCTTGGGGGAGCTTAAAGTTACCAGAAGAAAGGCCTGTATGGTATGCTTATGTTTTAAAAGTGGCTGGTTTAAAAGTTTTACATTCTTCTGTACCACAAGTATACTTCAGAGACTGGAATAAATGTCCCGTGATACCGATGGGTAGTTGGCAATTCCTTAATGCATGTGTCGCTGAAAATTGCAGTGAATGTGGTTTACTTGGCATCTTATTAATGCAGATACTCTCAAAGATCCCATTAATATTAGATGTCCTGCAGTTTTTCCTATTTGTGAAATTTATTCGTTTCCTGTGCTTTGGAGCTTCAATAAAACTTGTCCCTGGGGATGATTTATTGAGAACTTAATATTTTTGAGAGAACTTTGCCATTTGAGTAAAAGTCAGGTGCTACATTTATGCTCAGCCATTTTGTTGTTCTCATCCTCTGACCTTTCCTTTTGTTTGTTTGCTCTCACATAGTGAGAAGTTGATACAATACTTCATTCCATTGACAAATTACCAATTGGGGTACATTTTTCAGACAAAGCAGTCTTTCAAAGGAAGTCCCCAAAATTGGTGATATGGTTTTACCAAGGAAGCCTATCCTCTACTGAAACGATAAATATCATTTTGCAAAAGAGTATTTAATAAATAAGTAAATAGATTAATAAATGTTAATGTCGAGAGTTTCCAAGTTTAATTTACCATTCAAATCCAGTGATATGCAATCTGGCCAGCAGTATGCAAGATGAACCAACAAAAACCTATCTCAGCTGTCTGCAATCTGACGAGCAGGATGTGAGATGAACAAACCAAAACCTACCTCAGCTGTACTTTCCTCTGTCATATAGCATAGAGAAAGGCTAATTACTTCAAAAATTTGACATCCAGTGTCCACAAAGACAGTAAAACAATATATGGAGAACTGCAGCATAGGACGGTTGCTGAAGACAAAGAAATTCGTTTGTTACTTCAAATGTGTTTGCACAAAGTATTATCACAAACTTCACAACAACTTTGGGGCAAACTTCATGGGTTGGAGCATGAAAATCAAATTATGAATTCTAGATTCCATTCTAAATTTTACTTTTATCGGGCATAATTCTACTATACCTCACTTAAGTTTTATGATGTATCGAAGTTACAAAATCTCATACTTGATTAAAAAAACTCATCACACGTACAGAACCTCAAAATGAGAGATATGAAATCACTGAACTTGTTTAAAACCCTCAACAAAAATCCTGTCTTATTACAGTTTCTTAATGATTTTTTTCTGGTCACAATTAGATTATGTGGACTCCATATAAAAGGTCTGCTAGCAGCACACAAAGTGGGGATCCAGTTGCAAAACACAGCTTATAATACTAGGGATTTGCTTAGGTGGCAAGTAAGTTAGAGTTTCTGACAAATGAGATGCCGACCTTCCAACAGTACTAATGTAGGGAATCTTCACAGGAAATGGAGACAGCTGTTATTCGACTGTAGTGTTGCATTTTACTGCCATGTTAATCCAGATATTCTGACTTGCATGCTCTTTCCAGTTACCTGCAGTATCATCGTAGAAGCAGCTGAAAAGGAAAAAAAGTCATGAAAGACAGCTGTCGGACATTGACACAATGTGTTCAAGTATACGTTACAGGTCACACACAGAAGCAGGGGCATTGAAACATATAAGAGATTTGCTAAGTCTAAGTTCAAAAGTGCTTGATCTGATAATATTGTCTATCACATTTGTTATCAGAAAATATATTAATTTTCTGTATGTCTAAACCTCTCTTCTCAGATGGAAAGTTATGGATGCATAGAACAGAGCAACAATGCAGTGTATATATATTATAGCAGTTGTAATAACTGTGTTGTTTATTTTAATGGCAGAAATTTTTCCAAAATCTTTGAAAGAATATCAGAAAAAAGCTGTCTGAGCAATTTTGCACATCAAAACACAAATGAGATGTGTGGTGGTTTTTTGAAAGATGAAAGGATAACAAATGTATGTAATGTGTGCATACAAAACAGACAATAAAAGAATAGAACCTTTTGAATTGTGGTGCTACAGAATAACGCTGAATTTTAGCTGGGTTGGTTGGATTGGGAATGAGGAGCTAGAGGCTGAAAAGGCCATACGCTTAATTTTGAGATAACAGAGAATGTGTAAAAGTAGTGATACATTAGTAGCACATGCACCTGCTAGTCGCATGGAACTGCAATACGACGACATTAGATCACATAGTGGCACACAGTGTAGAAGGGCATCAGCTTTGCAGCTGGTGTCATTTAACAAGGGCCAGATGTCTACAACGGACAGGCTATTGTCCATCATAACAATCCAGTGAGAAAGAAGTTCTGTACAGACAATAGTAATATCAAGGTAACATGCTTAAAAACCTATAAGGCACATAGCAAACTTTACAAGAATGGCACAAAGGTAATATTCAAGCTAATCAGGAGCCAGATGTGGCAAAAACATGTAACAGAATCATCAATATGACCAAACAATAGAGTGGTGTAGAAAATAACAACACTATTTCCCACCTAATACTTAAGATAAAATTTGTTCTTAATCTGTAGACTGTAAATTGTACATAGGGTATGAACATAAATTGTAGCAATGGAAACTTGTCAGTTGCTGTGTAACAGTTTTGGTGCACACTGGCTTTTGTACCAAATGATTATCTCTGAGTTTTGCTGCAAGCTGTTTCTTTTCTTCAAACAAAGTTGCAGATTCGGCTAGAGCAAAGTACAGTACTTCACAGTCTGCTTTGCACAGATATTTATGATTCTTTCCATTTTGTACTTTTAGACACCATGAACCATGGACCTTGCCGTTGGTGGGGAGGCTTGCGTGCCTCATCGATACACGTGGCCGTACCGTAGGTGCAACCACAACGGAGGGGTATCTGTTGAGAGGCCAGACAAACATGTGGTTCCTGAAGAGGGGCAGTAGCCTTTTCAGTAGTTGCAGGGGCAACAGTCTGGATGATTGACTGATCTGGCCTTGTAACATTAACCAAAACGGCCTTGCTGTGCTGGTACTGCGAACGACTGGAAGCAAGGGGAAACTACAGCCGTAATTTTTCCCGAGGACATGCAGCTTTACTGTATGATTAAATGATGGTGTCCTCTTGGGTAAAATATTCCGGAGGTAAAATAGTCCCCCATTCGGATCTCCGGGCGGGGACTACTCAGGAGGACGTCGTTATCAGGAGAAAGAAAACTGGCGTTCTACGGATCGGAGCGTGGAATGTCAGATCCCTTAATCGGGCAGGTAGGTTAGAAAATTTAAAAAGGGAAATGGATAGGTTAAAGTTAGATATAGTGGGAATTAGTGAAGTTCGGCGGCAGGCGGAACAAGACTTTTGGTCTGGTGATTACAGGGTTATAAATACAAAATCAAATAGGGGTAATGCAGGAGTAGGTTTAATAATGAATTAAAAAATAGGAGTGCGGGTTAGCTACTACAAACGGCATAGTGAACACATTATTGTGGCCAAGATAGACACAAAGCCCATGCCTACTACAGTAGTACAAGTTTATATGCCAACTAGCTCTGCAGATGATGAAGAAATAGATGAAATGTATGACGAGATGAAAGAAATTATTCAGGTAGTGAAGGGAGACGAAAATTTAATAGTCATGGGTGACTGGAATTCGTCAGTAGGAAAAGGGAGAGAAGGAAACATAGTAGGTGAATATGGATTGGGGGGAAGAAATGAAAGAGGAAGCCGCCTTGTAGAATTTTGCACAGAGCATAACTTAATCATAACTAACACTTGGTTCAAGAATCATAAAAGAAGGTTGTATACCTGGAAGAATCCTGGAGATACTAAAAGGTATCAGATAGATTATATAATGGTAAGACAGAGATTTAGGAACCAGGTTTTAAATTGTAAGACATTTTCAGCGGCAGATGTGGATTCTAACCACAATCTATTGGTTATGAACTGCAGATTGAAACTGAAGAAACTGCAAAAAGGTGGGAATTTAAGGAGATGGGACCTGGATAAACTGAAAGAGCCAGAGGTTGTAGAGAGTTTCAGGGAGAGCATAAGGGAACAATTGACAGGAATGGAGGAAAGAAATACAGTAGAAGAAGAATGGGTAGCTCTGAGGGATGAAGTAGTGAAGGCAGCAGACGATCAAGTAGGTAAAAAGATGATGGCTAATAGAAATCCTGGGTAACAGAAGAAATATTGAATTTAATTGAAGAAAGGAGAAAATATAAAAATGCAGTAAATGAAGCAGGCAAAAAGGAATACAAACGTCTCAAAAATGAGATCGACAGGAAGTGCAAAATGGCTAAGCAGGGATGGCTAGAGGACAAATGTAAGGATGTAGAGGCTTGTCTCACTAGGGGTAAGATAGATACTGCCTACAGGAAAATTAAAGAGACCTTTGGAGAGAAGAGAACCACTTGTATGAATATCAAGAGCTCAGATGGCAACCCAGTTCTAAGCAAAGAAGGGAAGGCAGAAAGGTGGAAGGAGTATATAGAGGGTTTATACAAGGGCGATGTACTTGAGGACAATATTATGGAAATGGAAGAGGATGTAGATGAAGACGAAATGGGAGATAAGATACTGCGTGAAGAGTTTGACAGAGCACTGAAAGACCTGAGTCGAAACAAGGCCCCGGGAGTAGACAACATTCCATTAGAACTACTGATGGCCTTGGGAGAGCCAGTCATGACAAAACTCTACCATCTGGTGAGCAAGATGTATGAGACAGGCGAAATACCCTCAGACTTCAAGAAGAATATAATAATTCCAATCCCAAAGAAAGCAGGTGTTGACAGATGTGAAAATTACCGAACTATCAGTTTAATAAATCACAGCTGCAAAATACTAACGCGAATTCTTTACGGACGAATGGAAAAACTGGTGGAAGTGGACCTCGGGAAAGATCGGTTTGGATTCCGTAGAAATGTTGGAACACGTGAGGCAATACTAACCTTACGACTTATCTTTGAAGAAAGATTAAGAAAAGGCAAACCTATGTTTCTAGCATTTGTAGACTTAGAGAAAGCTTTTGACAATGTTGACCGGAATACTCTCTTTCAAATTCTGAAGGTGGCAGGGGTAAAATACAGGGAGCGAAAGGCTATTTACAATTTGTACAGAAACCAGATGGCAGTTATAAGGGTCGAGGGACATGAAAGGGAAGCAGTGGTTGGGAAGGGAGTGAGACAGGGTTGTAGCCTCTTCCCGATGTTATTCGATCTGTATATTGAGCAGGCAGTAAAGGAAACAAAAGAAAAATTCGGAGTAGGTATTAAAATTCATGGAGAAGAAGTAAAAACTTTGAGGTTCGCCGATGACATTGTAATTCTGTCAGAGACAGCAAAGGACTTGGAAGAGCAGTTGAACGGAATGGACAGTGTCTTGAAAGGAGGATACAAGATGAACATCAACAAAAGCAAAACGAGGATAATGGAATGTAGTCAAATTAAATCGGGTGATGCTGAGGGAATTAGATTAGGAAATGAGACACTTAAAGTAGTAAAGGAGTTTTGCTATTTAGGGAGTAAAATAACTGATGATGGTCGAAGTAGAGAGGATATAAAATGTAGACTGGCAATGGGAAGGAAAGCGTTTCTGAAGAAGAGAAATTTGTTAACATCGAGTATAGATTTAAGTGTCAGGAAGTCGTTTCTGAAAGTATTTGTATGGAGTGTAGCCATGTATGGAAGTGAAACATGGAGGATAAATAGTTTAGACAAGAAGAGAATAGAAGCTTTCGAAATGTGGTGCTACAGAAGAATACTGAAGGTTGGATGGGTAGATCACGTAACTAATGAGGAGGTATTGAATAGGATTGGGGAGAAGAGAAGTTTGTGGCACAACTTGACTAGAAGAAGGGATCGGTTGGTAGGACATGTTTTGAGGCATCAAGGAATCACAAATTTAGCATTGGAGGGTAAAAATCATAGAGGGAGACCAAGAGATGAATACACTAAGCAGATTCAGAAGGATGTAGGTTGCAGTAAGTACTGGGAGATGAAGAAGCTTGCACAGGATAGAGTAGCATGGAGAGCTGCATCAAACCAGTCTCAGGACTGAAGACCACAACAACAACAGGTGACACCACTGAGATGGAATTTATATAAGTTGTTCTTTCAGGCTGTTCAGTTTCTTTGAATGTTCTTACCTTGTCAGTATTTACTTTGTGCACCCCGAAGAGTGCTTACTGGCAAAAAGGTACCATCTTCTGTCGCACTCATGTTGCACTCATTCAAGGTAAACTGTATTCTGCATATGTCTATTTATTGTCTGCAACTTCATTTTGTGTTAATGGATGTACTGAGAAAATATCTCCTCTTCAAAAAAAATCTATCTTCACCTCCATTCAAACAATTTTGCCAGTATTAAATGATATTTTTTCGTTTTGTTTAGCCTTGGCGGTATGGTACGTATTCAGTGGGTTGTCTGAACTTGATCACTCAGTCTGGACTCCCTGCTCACCTTCTTATGGGGGGGAGGGGAGACTGCCAAAATGGTGGATGTTTCCCTCCAGTTTGGACTTATCTATTTCTGGTGCTTGGAAATCTGGTGCATGAAGCCATTGCATAAAAGGGCACTGAAATTGTGGCAATGCTTCCAAACCACTTCAAATGTGAACTGGTATTTCTTTCCCCCGATTTCCAGTTCCACATTTTTCGAACCTCTTGGATATACTACTTTTTTCCCAATTGACTCAGGCAACAACACAGCAGTAGATTTAATGAATACTGATCAGTGATACAGGTAGTCTTTCTGCCATCGGTTTTACCTTGCTGCATGATGTTTGCCACCCTAGAAATAAGAAGTAAGAATACTGGATGTGCTTTGCAGAAGGGAAACAAGGTGCAGTGGCAGAGCTGCTCCCGTTCCAATTTCCCATATTCCCATTCCTTTGAACACATCAGCAACCTATTTGGTTTGTTCACTGATGCTGTAGAGATGGACAATTTGCTCTCTGATGTCTGAACTTTCAAGAATAGGCACATGCCAGTGCTAGGCACTCAGGAGCCTTGTGATATGGGTATATGCTATGAGTGCAGCACACTTTGACAATGAATGTAAATCTGGTGGTGGGGGGATAAATTGGCAGTCCTTGCATAGAAGCGGAAGTAGTATGGCCTCCCTTAGTGTGTTTGTCAATGCACACTTCACCTTAGCATCTTCCTGTGGGTCAGTCCTGCAAATTAATACATCTACACGGAGGGCATCTGCTTTGCTGTGTAGTACTTCACTCCTTTCGTTATTTTCCCATAGTACATATGTACAATGCAAAACGGATCTTACCCTGTCAGCAAAGTGCTCTAAATCCTCTCTGGAATTTTGGTGTAGGGTGCAAAGTTTGTCCATAGTAGCAAACATTATGCTTATCGCCATTCCTGTCCAGTAGCCATTTTGCAAAAATGTCTAGTTCTATGATATTTCTGAGCCCTTCCACTGAATTTACGTAAGCCTGTTCTTGTAACTTAAGGTTGGCGACTCGTACCGACACTTTGTCACTTCACATGGACAGTTCCCCTACACCTATTAAATTTTGTATGAAAATCTGGACATTGCCACCTGGTTTACCCACAAAGATCGGAACCAGTAGACATACTGCAACATCAGTTACAGGCTGGGACGGAACCAGCTATGCGTACTCTGGAAATGGGGAAGCAAAGTCAGCTGCAGGCACAGTGCCGCCTTGTGGCATCTCATTTACTACTTCTTTAAAGTACATGTGGAGTTGATCCAGACTTGCTTGCATGTCCAGCTGTCCCTGTACGTGGTGGTGTGCATCACTTTAAACTACACACTTCGAAACAAACTGAAAGTCTCTGGCAGCATCTCTTTGCAAAGTCTCTGGCAGGATCGGACCCTGGCGATGTTTTCTCCCTAAAAGCAAAGCTCACAACATACATTTGTTCATTGACTAACAGTGTCGAAGCATTAGGCAGTAATAAAGCGGCGGTGCCTGCCGACGAGGTGGCACTTGGTCATAGTACCTGCAACGTGGACGTATGTGCAGGTGGGAGATGCGATGAGTGATGTTCGACTGATTTGCGCAGCAGCAGCAGCATTGGTGATAGCAGCTCTGGGTAGAATACAATGGGGATCATGGAATAAGCAGCCCAGACTGACTGCGCTAAGCACTTGTCCATTGTGTCACAGCACAGAGCCAGACAGACCTGCACAACGGTTTCATCCATGTGCTCATGGCTTAGTAATTTGTATGTGACACCTTAAAGCCGAAAACAGGGCGAACCCACCATCCTCCTTCTGGCGCCAGTTTGTACACGCCCTCGGGGATCCAGTCCAGATTGGAAAGTGGTGTAGGCTTGTAATTAACATACAGTACTCAAGTTTAGAAAAAGAAACCATATTTGTTTATTTGCTCATGAGGATTATGTGGTGAGGATTGCCAGGGGACAAGAAGAGATAACAAATAGCCCCATACCATCTTAGAGGAGAAGGGAAAATGCCAAATTAAAGGAACTAAGCCATTTAGTGTCTGCTCTAGGTGGCAGTTCAGAATAGGAGAGATAGAGGTTTGTTTTGGTCATGGCTGTGAGAACTCTCTGTCTCATAAGTCAGATGATTCTGACATATTTGACTGTTAAGGTGGCTTTGCTGATAGCAGTTCGGCCTGTTTTGGCATGATCCAGTCGATTGTTGTCACATCAGCTGAAAGGCGACAGGTGGAAAAGGCAGACTCTTTGTAAAATTTAAATAATAAAAGTTATGTTTGGCCCTGGGGGCAGCTTGTACATTTTGCTCCCTTAAGGCTGTATGCCTAATCTGTATAAGAAGGTAGTAGATTCGATTTGGACTTGTGTTGTTCCATGATCAAAGCCACTTGCAACAATCCCTGAAATGTTGGTAGATCATATTACGGCCATGACGGTGTGTGGAACACAGAAGAATTTTATAGAAAAAGAGAAACAGCTCTGAGCATCCAATTACAAGAGTAGTTAATGTTTAGGGCTTCCATGTTATTTTAATAGTGAGACTGAAGTGACATGAATTGAGGTGAACACATGCAGTAATTTTTAGCGAAGGTGAATGGGAGACTTAGATTTTATGTAAATTGAAGGTGGTGGTGGTGGGGGGGGGGGGGGGGGGGGGGAGCGAATGTCAGTAGAATCTGGATATTGGAACACTATGCGGAATCAGCAGCAACAAGTGAAAATGTGTGCTGGGCCAGGATTCGAACCTGGGGTCTCCTGCTTACTAGGCAGATGTGTTTATCCACTGTTCCATACGGGACACAGTGTTATCGCTACTGCGCAGACTATTTTGGCACACCTCATGGCCGATCCGCATTCCCACCGAGCACCACCTATTTACTGTGCCTGTTCATTCCCCCCATGCTCGTTACTCGGAGATTCCAGCAGGAGGTTGGACTTACTGATTTACTTGTGCATCCGCACTGAAGAAGGTGGATCCATTGCCCATCTACGTGATGCATGGTGTCTGTTCCTTTTCAGTGCATATGCACAAGTATGTCCGGCCTCCTGCAGGAATCTCAGAATAGTGAGCATGGAGGAAATGGACAGGAACTGTGGATAGGTGGCGCTCGGTGGGAATTTGGATTGGCCGTGAGATGTGCTGAGATAGTTGGTGCACTTGCGATATTACTGTGTCCCGGATGGTGCAGTGGTTAACGCACTTTCCTAATAAGCAGGAGATCCCGCGTTCAAATCCCAGTCCAGCAAATGTTTTAAATGTTTTCATTCATTGCCATTGATTCCACGTAGCTCGTGGCTTTGCGGTAGCGTTCTCGCTTACCACGCATGGGGTCCAGGTTTGATTCCTGGCGTGGTCAGGGATTTTCCCTGCCTGGAGATGACTGGGTATTGTGTCATCTTCATCATCAATATTCATCCCCATTACTGTCAGCAGTCGGAGGAAGGAAGTGGCAAACTACCTCCACTAGGACCGTGCCTAGTCAGCGGTGCAGGTCTCCTGCATCGTCCCCTAGCTCCTCGAAGTATGGGACCTCATCATCATCATCATCAATGTCCTGATGCAGCTGATATCAGTAATCCCCCCCTCCCCACTGCCCTCCACCTTCAATTTATATATAATGTATCACAGCTGCGGATTCAGCATGGTCTGTTCTTTCAGACGTGTCCAAGGGAACAGACACCGTGCACCATATAAAAGACTTAAACTTGTTGGAAGGATTTTAGGAAAGTGTGGTGCATTTGTAAAGGAAACTGCTAAGATAGTCCTATTTACTCTGGAATACTGTTCCAGTGGTTGTAGTCCATATCAATCACAGTTGGTAGCAGCCATTGAAGGGGCATGTAGAGATGTGCTGCTGAAATCATAACTGCTAAGTATGTACAAATATCTACTCTGGAAATTCAGTGGGAATATTTGGAAGAAAGTTGAGGTTGCTCTCTATTGAATAAATCCAGAGAATTAATGTAAATGTAGGCTTCCGTGACTGTTGTCACAGTCAATAAAATTGCGGCCTCAAACCCATAAGAATTTTATTGACCAGAGAATTAATGTTTGAGGAAACAAACTGCTGCAACAGTTATACTGTCTTCATATCATATATTCGGTGAGGATAATGAGGACAAGATATGATAATTAAGGCACCTTTTGAAGAATATCTTTTCTTGCTCTATGCCCTACTGGAATGAGAGAGAGAGTTGCTAATATTGACATGAAATACCACCCACCCTCTATTGTACAGTAGCTGTGGAGTAGCTGTCAGAGTAGTATTGCCAGTTGTCAACAGATAGCAGAGCACTACAGTTTTATCAGTGAAATGACTAAAGAGAGTACTAATACCCACTTGTGTTGCATGTTAGTTTAGGATGAGCAAATATTTTAAATTTAAGCTTCAATGAAATGTTGAGGAATACACGTAATCATATATGTGTGCTAAAAATTGTAAAATGTTGCTATCGTGTAGCATTAACCAAAGAAACTTTATAAAGACAATGCAGCCCCAATTGTGTACAGGATGATGTGAAAAAACAAGACAAAAGCCTTCACTCTGTTATTTGTTTGATAACAAAAAACATACAAAAGTAGAATTGTTATGATTGTAAATTTTTTTTTAAGTACTTGGTTGTAATTGTGTCATTAACTCATTCATGACACATCAAATGGTATAAGTTCTAGTATGGAGGGATGTGAAATGGATGATTGAATAGTAGTAGTAGCAGCAGCAGCAGCAGTGGTAGTAGTCTACCTGTGCGATATTTATCACTACACTGAAGTGTATATAGGTTACAGTAATTGTAATAGACAGCTCTCACAACACAGAAAAAAAGCCATTGTCTTTACCAGTTACACTAGTTAGCTTTTGTTTAAATAGTATTACTGGTTACTTTATATATACTTACATGTACCACAAACATTTTTCTTTATAGTGTTAATAAGTATTTGCAGCCTCTGAGTCTAGATTTCTCTTATTTGATAGGTGTCGCTAATAAAGTGTTCATTTATATTTTTATAAGTGCCTGTGCAATTCTTTAGTAGATACCTGCAGGCTCTCTGATAAAAATTTTTATATCAGAATAAAGAGATCCACTCTGAACCATACACCAGCAAATGGAAGGGGAGATTCTTGAAAAGTGCTGTACAGGATGTTCCTTTATCTGCTTTATTAAATATTCTTTTTGTTTGTTTTAACATTATGTTATTAGTCCATATTTTATGTTCGTGATCTTCATTTTTATTTTAATTTGGCCTCAGTTTGACAGCTGGAGCTTCTCGTGTTAACAGCATTCTTTTATTTGATATAAATTATACCTCAGGTTTTTGTTTTATTAACAATCTTAGACTGAAGATTGCCAGGATAATGATGATGATAATGAGGATGACGATGTTCCAATGGAGGAAAAAGATGATACACATGAAGAGAAAATAAAACCCACTGCTCCCACAATTGGAGGTGTGGGTGGATCACCTCAAGAATTTTCAGGAGCATTGGAAGAAGAAGAGAGTGACAGTAGACTATGTCTAGATGATGATAAAAGGAAAGAAAAGAGACGTGAGGGCTTGGTGCAAGAAAGGATTATCAGTGTGAGTATGAAATGTTTGTTAGTTATAAACAGCGAATAGCAATAAGGAAAATCGTGTTGCTGAGAAGATGATTTGTTACCATTTGAACTGGATAGCTAGTTGTATACTGCAACTGGTCAGGTAATTCATCATAGTGATTGAAACAGATCAGTGATTTGGCTTTGTCTTTCACTAATTATTGAAAAGAATTGTGGCCTTCTCTGAAGCATGACTAAGATGATGGCTGTGAGGTACATGTGGATTGGACAGGAGGAATGTACATGATTAAAATTGTTGGTGTGTTGGTTCAAACATCTGTAGTTAAATGTGGACACCATCAGTAGGGATAGCATATACAACAGGTAAAAAAGACAGGATTCATGATGGGAGATCTTCAAAGAGCATATAATGTCTACAGGTGTATATTCATTGTCCTTTTCTCGTGGATAACTAAAATGATTACCTGGTGTACCAGCAGCATGAGTGTCCTGTGTCTAAAACATGGATATTATGCATAAAAACACAAGTATTGTCCAATAATATTTAGCTTGGGCACTAATTGTGTCATTTCCTGCTTGAATATTGCAGTGGACGTATGCGACAATGAAAAAATAGCTGCCACAGTACTTTTGTAACATCACCCCACTCTCTGATCAGTTTAGTAACTTATGACTACATGGTAGAGTGCCTTATGATTTGGAAATAAGATGTCCAATGTTTGAAAATATACCATATTGCATTGATAGTGTGTACCACTTGCTGCTATATTGATAGCTCTCGTGCACTTGACAATAATTTTGATTGATTATGCAGATCATAGCACAACTGAAATAATTCGGAGTGCTCACAATTGCATTAAAATTAAAGACAAAAGAATGACATTGTTGATAGTCCAAAATGGACTAGTTCTTAGTAAGTTTATGTAATTAATTTGATAGCGTACAAGTACTATGAAATCAGCAACTGTGCATCATGTGTACTTAGGGGCAAAGCTGCCATCAACAAGAACGCTGAATTGAACACCACAGTACAGCTGTCCGCTCCCGGTAGCTGAGTGCCCACCCCTGGTAGCTGAGTGGACAGCATGACAGAATGTCAGTCCTAAGGGCCTGGGTTCGATTCCTGGCTGGGTCGGAGATTTTCTCTGCTCAGGGACTGGGTCTTGTGTTGTCCTAATCATCATCATTTCATCCCCATTGATGCGCAAGTCGCTGAAGTGGCGTCAAATTGAAAGACTTCCACCCGGCGAATGGTCTACCCGACGGGAGGCCCTAGTCACACAATGGCAAGTACAGCTTACTCACTTGTGACAAAATCAGTGACTCCCTTTCAGAATAGATACTGCCCAGCAGTTTCGGAGAGGGGAAGTATACTGCGATTTATGCTGTTATTCCTAATAAATGAACTGTTACCACATGACAGTGCAACTGAGTTAAGGCATAGAACAGTTAAGGCATAGAACTGTTTACTTACAAAAATGTGCAGATAAATCTATCCTCACCCACAAGATTGATGTGAAAACTGCACTTCTTTGTGAGGTGTGCTCCTATTGGAGGTGATACGTCCTAGTGTTGTTCTGACTTTTGAACTGAGTTAGCCAGTGAATTACAGGAAAACGTTTAACAGTTTAACGAACTTCAAACAATGATGCAACTTTAGCATTTTTCACGTTAACAGCCCAAGAGGTGAAAGAGATAGTGACAAATAAAATCTCTGGACTGACTGAGGTTAGAAACATGATTTTTGGATTTGTAATCAGACACCGTCCAAGCCACACCTTCAGACACACTACCTAAACTGATATAATCATTACAAGCATTGTCAGAATTATTAATGAAACTCTTTCTCTCTTAAAATGATGGAACAGTTCAAGAGCACTGGACAACAAGTCAGCACTGGACAAATAGAATAAAAACCACAAACTTAGTAAAAGTCAAAAAATGGTTAAGTACCAGATTCTTTATCAATAACTGCTTTATGTTCTTTTATAATTCTAAGAATGAAGGTCTCTTTAATCAAACAAATTAGTAGTGAGAACTACGAAAGCATTTCACGAAAATTTGATGATGTGTTGTTTGTTACCATCCATGGAGTGCCTCTCATTTGAACACTGGTTAATCCACGTGCTTCATATCAAAGACCTTAGATCCATTCATGAAAGTGAATTTGTTTTACTTCCACTAGAGTGATTAACAATATGCAGTTGGTTAACCGTTTAATTCCTTCTCTTGCAGTAGTTGTAAACTTTTTCTGTAATGCATTATCTATTCATATACTCTCTTACAATTGTTCCGTGCTTATAATATAGTTTCATTTATAAATTTTCTTATCAGCTTTCTGTAAAATATGTACTGACTTATTTCGTGACCGAGTAGTTGTGGCTGAATGGTCCCATGGAACCTGATTGCTAAATCAATATAAAGGGAATGAGAACCACAGAGTTAGAGCTTCAAGAGTACCTCGAATAATCATTTTGTTTCTTCTCCAAATAGTTCTAAGTATCCTAGTCTTGACTTTCCAGTAATACTAACATGTCCCTAGAAAGTGATTTACAGTACAAATTTTAAATATATGAGCATGAAAAAAAACCATAAGCTGAAATAACATTTTAAATTCGTTTCTTACAAAAAGATGCAGACTTTAATATATAAAGAAATTTTAAAAACGTGTAAAAATAAATGATATCTGGGTTGGAGTATTATGACCCTGAGGCTGCTCAATCCTATTGAAACTTTGACCATTGTTCTAACTTTTTATCATCACGTGGTGGTCCAGTGGTTAGCACATTGTACTCGAGATGGCATAAGATCAGTGGCAGCTTACAGCACTTGTAGCCTACATGTTTTTACCTGCATAATTAGCCTTGGTAGCAGTGCCTTTGTTGAAACTGGTTGAAAAGTTGATGGTGGGAACAAGCTACTATCAACAATGTAGTCCGCACCAAAATTTACAGTTCACACACTTTAATTGCCCTTGGATGTTGAATGAACTATTGTTTATGGCCAGTTTGATTCTCATCTATTTTAATTACAGTACAGATAAATAGTTTGCACACATACTACACTTTATTGATGTCCTACATGATTGTTCCACTGCAGTTACCTAACACTGTCCACATTGTCCACAGAAGTACATATGTGGAAAGCATATGTAATTAACACAGTCACAGAATAAAAGTCTTAAAATACTGTCCTCCAAATCTATCATATCAGCATGAACATGATATCCACAGTAATTATTATTAGGAAACAAACACAGTTCATAGTCTGACCGAATTGTCGCACTTTACAGTAGCTATTATTGAACTTCTAGATGTTAATTCACTTCTCAACTGCCTACTGTCTGCTGTCAATTGTGCTATCTTTTCCATCAAAATCCAAACACTGTCGATGAAAATAATTACAAGTTCACAGTTAGTCATTAAAAACAGCCACTGAATCACTGAGTATACTCCCAGAATGTAAAATTTAGACAACACTTGACACATTTCCAGGCTCGTATTTTGTACATAGGTTTTGCTCATTTCATAACTCACCACAGAATAAACTGAAATGGCTTCCAATATGCCTCTTTTATAAGTTTATGATAATTAAAATTGAAGTTTCTGTTTCTGCTTGCCTGATTTTCACAAACGACAATTAAATATTTACTTTTCTGACTAATCAGAGCAGAAGGAGATTTGTTTGAACATGAATTTTCAAATACAGCAATAGTTTCTGTTGATTTGTGCTGGTTAGTGTGTGCAAATACGCAGTTCTTCATTTTATGTTATTGGCTGACATAGGCCCGAAGAGCTGCTGTGCCAAGCCCACAGCAACTGACAAGAGACACAAGTTACACTGACTCAACTATCATTTGGGAGAAGGGTTGTGCAAATCCCCATCTTGCCACACAGACCTATGTTTTTCATGAGTTGCCTATATTGCTTAACCCTTTCGCTGCTGTGAGCATGTTTACACGCCTTGCTATGCCTTTCCTCAGGTCTTGTGGATGTGTGTATGCCATATGGGTTTTCCTACAGTGCTGTGGAAGTCTGAGTGCATCATCAGCTGCCGACCTCTTACTGCTGCAGATCAGTTACTTCCATGTGATTTGAGACTTTCTCGGCGTATTCCATTCGTGAAATCTTCTCGGGTGATCAGCCGAGTAAAGGCGTCGTCTTCTCGCAATGTTTCGAAGGGTTTCGTACCCATCATCTTCAAGCGAAGATGATGGGTACGAAACCCTTCGAAACGTTGCGAGAAGACGACGCCTTTACTCGGCTGATCACCCGAGAAGATTTCACGAAGGGAGTTACTTCCATATCTTAATAACCAAAAAAGTTTCGAGTATTTATCATATATCACATGTGCCTCACTTTGTGCTACCATTTGAAAGAAATGTCATTTCAGTATCTTGAATCAATGAGATATGACAATTGTTATGACTACATGATTTGTGATGTGCGAGGATGTGAATGGGTGTGCTGCATGCAACCATCATTCAGATATAAAACCAAATAACTCAGGAACAAAATGAGATAACCTTCTGCTCTCAGTTTTAAATAAAATTTCAATATTTTATCTACATTTCAGTGCAATGTATGAGCTAAAATCAACTATATGCAAAACCTGTAAAATTTCGAGCAATGATTTACTTAATTTAATGCAGCGCAGTAACTATGGCATATAGCGAAAAGAAAAATTCAGTTCTTAATCAAGTGAAGATGTCAGATTTAAGATGTACAAAAATCAAGTTTTTTCAACTAGTAGTTTTTTTAAAAGTGGAGGATAAGTATTTCGTAGCAAGCAGCTGGCAAGCTCATGTGGGCGGAACTGGGCATGTCGCACTCGACCATTCCTCAGATATAAAACCTAATAACTTGAGAAAGAAATGAGATATCATTCTATTCTCATATTTAAATAAAATTTTGATACCTGATACAAATTTCTTTCCCTGCAATGTATGAGCTAAAAACAACCATATTGTAGCGGCACCATATTTTAGGATAGGGAGAGTTAGTTTTGTGCAATATTCTGAGCTCACAAGTTAACAGCCAGGCACGGGCCAGTTGACAGTAAGTCACACTGACTAGCGGTTGCATAGTAGAATGGAGGCCACAGGGCTGTCGAACTGCTGAAAAGAGTAAATGCAGTGGTTTGCGTGGCGCAAGTTACAGGCAGAAGGGTCCCCACTGGCGCAACCTAGGTGTTATGAGTATGTGACTCGGGGCGGCATGTTAGCAAAACCGAGGCACACAGCCGCGTATAAATAGGTGCGGGTTTCTAGCAAGATTCATTCAAGTGTGGCAGCTCTACTGCACAGCGGGGCATTTTCACATCACACCACCAGCTACAAGCAGCAGCAGATAGCGCGCCAGTGTTTCAGTCCACGGTGGGTCGCTGGTTCGACCCTCTGAGGCCTACGCGGGGGCAGTAGCCAGCCAGCCAGCGCCAGGCCACTCTTTGGCTTGCTACCGCGAGCAGTCCTCTTGGCACCCAATGCACGCCAGAGGCATCCCGAGGTGAGGGCCACAGATTCGGACGCCAGATCGCGGACGCTTATGGTCGCCACGATCTCAGCTACACCAGCGAGGAAGGACACAGCGAGCCGCCTGCCACTCACACCGAGCGGCACTGAGTCAGCGGGGACACAGACTGCCGAGTCAACTGCTGGCATCTTGATGACTCCGCTGGCGTACAAGGCTCGACACAGCATTGCGTTGCACGGGCCACTTCCTCAGCAGTGCAGAGCCCTGTGACGCAGCCCGAGGTGTACGAGGGCACTGTGGTTGGAAACAATAAATCATTTGGAAAGCTCGGACGAGTCTTAATATGGTGCATTCTACCTCTTCCCGCTGCATTTGGTCATCCTGATACATTCGGTGGCAGAAGTCGCCACTACATTCGGTGTCAGAATAGCAGACGTCATCTGTCCAGTACGATGTTCGAGCCCACCACTTGCATTACGCTCACAAGATGTCGTGAGTTTTGACCAGTTTTCTTTTGAGTGTTGGACGGTTTCTTTTTGTTTGTGTTTTGAGTATTATCTGCCAGGTGCCAGATTGTAGATGTTTTGCATAGGCATAGTATTTTTTGTTGTCAGAGTAAGTGTTAGGGTATTTGGGGCAGTAAGATTTATTATTTTTTTCATGACATTTGATTACTTTTGTATTGGTTTATGATGATACTGAGTTTGATGATACGGAGCTGTAGGAAATCAGGTTGTTCTTGTACTTAAATGTTTTGTTTCGGGGATAACTGGGAATGAAAGCAACACAATGGCAAAGTCAAGGACACAAGGTGTGTCGGAACCAGAAGCGGTGCAGATTTTGATGGAAAAGATAGCACAATTGACAGCGGGCCGTAGGCAGTTGAGAAGTGAATTAACATCTAGAAGTGAATTAACATCTAGAAGTGAGCGGGAAACCGCATCGGATCAGTCGTTGTTGCCTAGGATGCTGCAGCAGGAGATTGATCTAGCTGCTGCGAGTTTGGTTATCCCATTTTCTGGCAAGGCGACTGAGGATTTGCATTCGTTTGTGGAGGACTTGGAAATTTCAGCTGTGATGAATGTTTGGTCTGATGAACAGTTGTTACATGTAGCCAAGATTAGATTAACGGATGAAGTGAAAACATATGTAAGGTGTTCTGAAGCCTTAAGGAAGGCAAGACAGTTTAAGCAGTTAAAGGAAGGGCTTCTACAAAGGTACAAGAAACAGAATAGCGCCGGTACTTTAGGGAGAGGTTGAGTACAATGATGAAGAGACAGAAGGAGATGGTAGGGAAGTTTGTGGGCAGGATAAGGGAAATTAATGTTTATACTTAGGGGTGGGTCAGAGCGATGAGGCGAATGGTGGTGTGTTGCAGGAGGCCGAGCAAAGGGCACTCAATGTATTTTTGAGAGGGTTACCCACGCATATGTCACGGAAAGTGCATGAAGGGACTCCAAAAGATTTTTATTTGGCCATTCAGCTGTCAATTCAATGTGAGGAAATAGACGTGGCAACAGGTGTACACGAGAGGCAAACAGTGTTTACAGTAGGTTTGAAATGTCTTAAGTGTGGTCGTATGGGACATGTGCAGAGGCAATGAACCCAGCCACCGAGAAATAGAGGAAGGGGTGGAAATCAGCAGCGTGGAGGATGGAGAAGTGGAGTTAGTAGGGGTGGACAAGTGTTAAACAGCAGAGGGGACCCAAGACCCATCTAAGGAAGTTCCCCGTTCAATTTCAGTGCTACAAATACATATGCAGAGGCGGAATGTTACATGGTAGGGTCCATAGGAAAGTTTAAGATTTTGTTGGACACAGGGGGGCAAGTGTCAGTGGCTACTAAGAATATAATGGGACGAAGGAAGTTAGACCCGCCACGTTGTAGGTTGCGTGGAGTGGAGAATAAGGAGGTCACACCTTTGGTGTCGGTGACTTTCGAGTAGAGAAGTCCGATTTAATGCATGGATGGAGGTAGTACCATGGGTAAGCAAGGGCTACAACATGATCCTAGGAGTAGATTTCGTGTGTCAGCATCATACCAAAATTGACCTTGGACAACGAACTGTGGAACTTGGTGGAATGTTATTTCAGCTAGGGGAAACTGTTGTCAATGCAGAGCTGTTGCGAGGGGCGTTCAACATAATGAACAAACCAACTGAACCACGTACTTTAGCATTAAGGCTTAATTCACATGAATGTGTGTCTAGTGGCACCGGGAAGTCGCTTTGGGTAATTGTGGAGTACAGTATGTGTTATTGAACCATTGGAGGATAACGAAGTTTTGGGTCTATTGGGTTGTTTTGTGAAACTTAGTGTTGTACGTGTACAGGAGGGGAACGACGGGTGAGTAGTTCCTGTGAACATGGATAACGAAGTTTTAGTAGCAAATTTGGATGTGCCAGATAACAAAAACTGGTGTTGAAGAGGTACGCGAAGTGATCAACCACTAACTGCCGATAGAACTGCATTGTGTGACAAAATTAAGCATTGAAAGGAGAAAGAGTGCATGTGGACGAATTATTGTGGGAATTTAAGGATTTGTTTTTTCCACAAGGGTCATTACCAGCAACTCCATTAGTTCAACATAGGATACCAGCAGAGAATGAAGCACCTGTTTACCGTAAACCATGCAGAATACCGAGGTATTTGCAGCCGATTGTGGTGGATTTCATTGATCAGCAGCTTACGGACAGTATTATAGAGCATAGTAAATAGTTGCTGGGTAGCGGACATTGTTGTTGTGCCTAAAAAAATCTATGGATGGACCTAAGAAATACAGGTGACCACCGATACCTCAATAATAAGACCATAATGGACGCATACCTCATTCCAGACATATTGGAGACTTTGGATCACTTAGGACAGTACCAGTACTTTTCTACGGTGGATTTGACAAGTGGTTATCATCAGTTAGAGGTGGCTCCAGAGGATCGTCCAAAAACAACTTTCTCTACCTACAAGTACACCAGAATGCCATTCGGTTTGAAAAACGCTCCTGCAACATTTCAGAGGTTGTTAGACTGTCTTGAGGGGTTTGAAACCATGGCAGTGTTTGGTCTATTTGGATGAGATTTTAGTGTTTTCAGGTAGTATGGAGCAACATAGACAGCGGTTAAGGGAAGTCTTTATGAGGTTAAGAGCAGCTCGTTTGACGTTGAGCCTGAAGTGCCATTTTGAATTAGAAGTAGTAAAATATTTGGGTCATATTATCAGTAAGGAAGGAGTGCAAACAAACGGACCCGTGGTTGGTACAGGCTGTAAGGGATTTTCGGGAACCGAAAACAGTTAAGTGCAGTCATTCATCGGAATTTGCAATTTCTATCGAAAGTTTGTGAAGGGTTTTGCAGATTTAGCACAGCCGTTGACGTGATTGTTATGGAAGGGTGTGAAATTTGAGTGGACAGAAGAGTGTCAGAAAGCGTTTGACAAACTGAAAGAAGTGTTAACATCAAGTCCGGTTCTTGTGTTTCCAGATTTTGAAAAGGAGTTTATACTAGCATGCGATGCATCGTATCAAGCATTAGGATGTGTTCTTAGTCAGGAAATTGATGGAAAAAAACATCCAGTAGCCTATACATCTAGGTAGTTGAATGCAGCAGAGAGGAATTACTCAACAACTGAGAGGGAGATGCTTAGCATAATGTATGGAGTTGCATATTTTAAATGTTATTTATATGGGAGAAGATTTCGGGTAGTGACAGAACATGCTGCATTGAAGTGGTTGTTGGGGTTGAAGGATCTGTCCACTAGACTTGCTAGGTGGGCTGTCAGGCTTAGTGAATTTGTCTACGAGGTGGTGCACAAGCCTGGGAAGAAGCACGGTGATGTGGATGCACCAAGTAGCAAGGTGGCAAAAGTAGAAGTCGTAGGTTATGACCTAGCAGTCTGGCAAGAATTACAGGGTGCTGACAATGACTGTAAATTGTATCGGACACAGCCACAACTTAATATGTACAATGGTCTTCTGAGCAGGGAAACAAAGTTAGGGCCAGGGTTAGTAGCATCAGCGAAGCTGAGAGATGGGGTTTTAAAGGAAGCACATGATGATGTGTTATCTGGTCATGGAGGGTGTAGAGCAATGAACAGGAGAGTGGCGGAGAGATATTGGTGGAGAGAGGTAGGAAAGGGGATGTTGATCATTATGTCAAGAATTGTATACCATGTGCGCAGAGAGCAGATTTGAGTTGGAAACAGATATAGCTTCAAAGATTACCGAAGCGACATGTCCATTTTCTTTGTTAGGGATCAAAGTCTTAGGACCTTTTAGGCAAACACCAATGGGGAACAGATTCGTTCTCACAATAATAGATCATTTTTTGAGGTATGTGGAGGTAGTGGCTATGCCAAATCAACCAGCAGCAGTAGTCGCGCAAGCATTGGTAAACAACTGGATTTTGAAGTTTGGTGTACCGGAGACAATAATTACTGGTCATGGGACCAACTTCATGTCAGATTTAATGAAGGAGCTGTGTAAATTGTTGAACGTAAAGAAACTGAGGACGAGCGTATTGCATCCACAGGGACAGAACAGGTACACAGAACAGTAGGGAAGATGCTGAGTTTTTATGTGGATTCTCATCACTGTCAGTGGGACAACGAGTATTTGAAGCATATTGTATGTGCATACAATGAAAAAGTGTGTAGGTCAATTCACAAGAACAATTCGGGACGTTTGGAAACAGCTACAAAAGGTGAATACGAAGGCTTTGGAAAGGCAGAAAGATGCAGTGAAGCGGAAAGGAAGTTAACCACAGTATAGAGTAAGGCAATGGGTAATGCTATCCAGCCCCTATACGCCAAAAGGGAAAATGAAGAAGTTCATCAGGAGGTATCAACGGCTATACCAAGTAGTTCAAACCACATCCCCCGTTAATGTTAAGCTTCAGCTGCCAACTAAAACAACAATAGTACACATTGGGCGGTTACGGACATTTAAGGGTTGCCCGGATGTAATTCTAGGCATGTCGCAGGAAGGAAAGAGAAACAAAGAGAGAGTGAAGAGAGGTGCTAAGCACAGAGAAAACCAGGAAGATAACAGTACAGCATGAAGTACCATATCCTTTGCGATCTAGAAAGTAGTAGTAGAGTATTTGTAGTTTTTGTTGTTTTCTGGTTATGTGTCATTGGGGTTGCATAGATTAATTAGGCATTGTATTTTATATGTGTTTTCAAGTATTGTGAGCCTG
This sequence comes from Schistocerca americana, assembly GCF_021461395.2. Classification (NCBI taxonomy): domain Eukaryota; kingdom Metazoa; phylum Arthropoda; class Insecta; order Orthoptera; family Acrididae; genus Schistocerca; species Schistocerca americana. Next base: position 97,198,147 of record NC_060120.1, on the reverse strand, counting down.
CTAGGGGCAGCAGTCTTTTTGAAGAGGGAGGAAGAGTGATGGTGATCCCTGTCCTCAAGTCACTGAAAAGGGAAGTGTAGCATCTGACGTGTGGAGTGTTGTTGAAGGAGAAATCAAACACAATTTTGGAGAAATAACTGCATCGGGGGTAAATTTTGCGGCAAAGCTGTAATAAATATGTGTTGAACGATGTCAGAGTCATAGGATTTCCTGTTTAAATTTTTTGTTATCAACAGTGCTGGGTCAGGAAAGTTGAGTTTATTGCTCCAGTTCATATAATGTAATTTAAGCGTGAAAGTAGTCACACTGTCGGTATTGAATTTGAATCAGAAACAGTGAATGTTGGAGAAAAATGTGTGAAGCTATAAATATGGGACACATGCATGGTGCAGTTATTTGTAGCCAGGGGAAAGGAATAAACTGTCCAAGGGACATCGTGGAACCAAAATTGAGCTTGCAACGGGTCGGGATGCATTGGATCTTCGCCACCTACGAGAATTTGGTAGTAGTAGCAAGTTGTTTTGAGCAGGGAGTATTTGCAGAAGTGAAATGTATAAAGCTGAAGGGGAGCGGAATTTTAATCAATGGAACTAACTGTAACATAATAGGAACAACCTTCCACTTGCCAGCGTCAATTTCAGGAGTCACGCAATTGAATGTTACGCAGCCACAGCTGTACTGGCCAGAAGCCACTTTAGAGTTTTTGCCAAGGCAGAATCTGAGCTTGTTAAATCAAGCTCTGGAGCCAGGTCTGTTGAGATCGGTAAACCAGTTCATTTTAGAGCAAGAGGGACGCATATCAGCCGAACAGCTTGTGCAACATGTCACTCAGTATAGGGAAAGGCAACGGTAAATAATGATCATTTTGAGCACCTCTGTGCCAAGTGTCATCGCATCCTTAACTCTGTTATGTGTTGTTTTCTTTCTGATCAGGTGGAGAGCTAATTCCAAGAGGGAACCAAGGGTAGTCCAAGTCCCAGTGGATTGGATACCGAGGACATGAGACGAGTAGGTTGGGGGTTAATTTAACAGTGTTCGTCCAGTAAGGAATTCATACGTTTTGTTTCATGTCATGGGTTTAAGGGGCACTAGACCACATTTAAGTTTTCCAGTAGTAAGAAAATACGCCATAGGTGCCGACCCAAACAAGATAAGAGCTAGTTAAGGGTCGACCTGGGGACCGGGTTTTTCCTAAAGGGGAATAATGTAGCGGCACCACCGTTTAGAATAGGGAAAGTTAGTTTTGTGAAATATTCTGAACGCACAAGTTACACCCAGGTGTGGGCTGGTTGACAGTAAGTTACGCTGACCAGCGGTTGCGAAGTAGAATGGAGGCCACAGGGCCGTCGAACTGCTGAAAAGAGTAAACGCAGCAGTTTGCATGGCGCACTTTACAGGCAGAAGGGGCCCACTGGCATAACCTTGATGTTATGAGTATGTGACTCAGAGCGGCATGTTAGCAAAACAGAGGCACACAGCCGCGTATAAATAAGTGCGGGTTTATAATGAGATTCATTCGAGTGTGGCAGCTCTTCTGGACGGCGGGCGTGTCACACCACCAGCTACACGCAGCAGCAGAGGGAGCACCAAACGCAAGCCGGAGGCATCCCGGGGTCAGGGTCGCAGATTTGGACGCCGGATCGTTGGCGCTTGTGGTCGCCGCGATCTCAGCTACACCAGCGAGGAAGGACGCAGTGGGCAGCCTGCCCCTCACACTGAGCGGCGCTGAGTTGGCAGGGACGCAGACCGCCGAGTCAACTGCTGGCATTCTGACGATGCCACAACTCCACTGGCATACAAGGCTTGACACAGCATTGCATGGCACCGGCCACTAGTGTGCTTCCTCAGCACTGCGGGGCCCTGTAACTCAGACGGAGGTGTACAAGGGCACTGTGGTTGGAAAGCTTGGATGAGCCTTAATACAGCGCCTTCTACCTCGTCCCACTACATTTGGTCATCCTGATACACTCGGTGGCGGAAGTCGCCGCCACAATATGCAAAGTTAATGCATTGCGTTTTTACCTCTGCGAACTTTTTAAAATTTCATAGAATATTTTACTTAATTTGATGTGGTGCAGTAAGTGTAATGGATAATGCAAAGAAATTCAGTTCTTGATTGAGTGAAGATATCAGATTGTAAGATGAGCAAAAATAAATAATTTTTGAAAAATCGGGTGATTAGTGTTTTGTATTGACTGGAGCGCTGTCTGTCATCACAGGCACAAGCGTTTGGCAAGCAGTGCAGCCATGACGAAAGTCGTCAGAGCATGGAATGCAAAGAGCATGTGTTTAACAGCGAAAGGGTTAAGGCAAATGCCAGGATCGTTCCCTTGAAAAGAACATGGCGACTTTCCATCCCCATCCTTCACTCAGCTGGAAGCTTGTGTTCCATCTTTACTTACCTCATCGTTGATAGAACATTGAATTGTAATATTCCTTCCTTCTGACTTTTTATTGTATTCCAGCATTTCTAAGGTCCCACTTTTCCCTTGGCCACGGCAAAATTGTCCAGCTCTATCAGCATATAGTATTATTTATGTTCTCTGAGCTTTGTGTTGATGGAATATCTGGTTGTCCTAACTTCTCCTGACCTCCGTGCCTACTATCTTTACAAAAGCACTCCCATGTTACATTTTAAGTATGAAGTCCAGCGTCTCATGCAGTAGTATGTCATACATTTATAATACGGATTGAATACTACCGTGCTGTGTTGTTCATATCCACTAGAGATTCCCTTACCATAACTTCGCACAACAAAAATATCATAGACTAACCAGTTTCATATTGTTAGTCTGTACTGTTCATTGACCATTGTACCTTTATTTTATTTTTAGTTGTTGCATCAAGGAAATGAAAAAGGCGATTTCGGCATAGATCCCATAGTAATAGCTTTGAGCTATTTCTGAAAGTTGTCATTTCATGTGAAGGGACTTGTTATGCTACCAAAAAGTAACGTCTTGATAATATTATCAAGGAAAAAGGAAATAGCGTGTTTTATGAGTCATTTAATGGCATTTTTGCAAATGAGGAAGCTGCATTGTAATTGAACAAATTATTGTTAAAATAGTGGAAGCATTTCAAACCACACGAGCTTACCCTGAAGGCAGTATTAATTCATTTTGTTTATTATTTGCTAAGCACTCTGTGAACAGTCTTCTCTTGCAATTACTTATTCTACTGCTAGGTGATGCATTATGGATGTTCGTGTCGGTAAATGTCAGACTCCATGTTGGTCATCCAGTGCTTCTTGCCCATAAAATGATAAAAATAATGCCTGTAGTTGTTCCATAGCATTAAGCAGATCTTTCCATATTGAGACACCGATGAGGTGGCACAGTGGTAAGACATCAGACTCTCGTCCTGGTGAACTGTGATTCAAATTCTCGTCTGGTCCTGCACACTTAAGTTTTCTGTGATTTCTCTATGGCACTTCAGAAAAACGTGAAGATAGTTCCTGTGAAAAGAAGATAGCAAGTTTGCATTCCATCTTTGCCCAATTCAAGCTTGTGCTCATTTCCTTAATGACATTGTTATGACCATTCATTGATTATTTTATTAAAATTCCATGAAAGACTCGGATCCATAGAGCCTGAATGTTGTCAGATGAAGAGGCAAATAGGTTTCTGAAGGAGTATGTATGCAGATTAATGAACTGATCTGGCATTGTGTTCAAAATCAACAATACCTGTGGTAGATGTTGAGAATGAGAAAGAAAAATATAAGCCAACTAGCGCTTGTGCGTATTATGGTGGCTCAGTCTCTGGGAAGATTGGTAGACTCTTACTGAAATGTGGCATTTATTGTAGTTCTCTCCCATCTAAAATGGTAAAATGTTTTTCTTTGTAATATTGAAGATCATTTAAGGCTCTGGTAGCCGAGTGTGTACCACATTCCATGGTAATGTGTTGTGTCTTCGGTTAAAACAGTCAGGCAACAATGTGGAAAGTAAATTAGTGACACATCGGACTAAAACAACCAAGCACTGTCTCGATTGTAATAGTGAAATGAAACACAATAAGACCAGCATCAAAGTGCAGATGCCACATTCCTGGGACAGCACAGTTAAGGAGTCAATCAAAATAAAGATGTAAAATCTAATAAACCGGGGTGGAGAAAGGCTAGGTGTCAGGCAATCAATTTATTAAGATTCTGCAGGCCATCTCATTGCCGTCCGCCCCAGTAGCTGAGTGGTCAGCGTGACGGATTGCCGTCCTCTGGGCCCGGGTTCGATTCCCGGCTGGGTCGGAGATTTTCTCCGCTCAGGGACTGGGTGTTGTGTTGTGTTCATCATCATTTCATCCCCATCCGGCGTGCAGGTCGCCCAATGTGGCGCCGAATGTAATAAGACCTGCGATATGGCGGCCGGACCTGCCCCGCGAGGGGCCTCCCGGCCAATGACGCCAAACGCTCATTTCCATTTCCATCTCATTGCCAAAGCTGGTAAAACACTGAGAGAATGTATTTCTTTTATTCCAGTATCTGATCACAAATAAATTTTGTCCTCAGACTATTGATTTCGGTCAGTGGTGACCATCTTCAGATCAATTTGAAACATTTTGAAATAATAAAACCAGAGTGTATTTTATGGAATAACATTGCGGACTCTGAAAAACAAATGGACATCAAAGAGCATAGCTGGTCCCATGAGTTGAACTCAGTTAAATGGCACAATACCAAAAATACTTTGCACTCAGGTTGGAGTACAGGCACCAAGTACACATAATAACACAGCTCTCAGCACTTGAAGAAGATGACTGGGTCAGTTGTTGAAATATTCTGCATGAGGATGGAATAAACAGTTGTACCGAACACCTGAAACCACATCATTAATGTACCTAGTAAATCATTTATGTAAGTCAAGAACAGGTACGGGCCAAGAGCTGAACCTTATGAGACACCATATCTAATTTTTCTGCATCCTGAATTTAGTTTTATTCCTGTAGTATTATTTGTTGATGTGACATTCTGTTTTCTGTCATTAAGACACAATTATCCATACCACGCCAAGGCCTTTAATACCATACCAGTTAGTTTTCCTTGTAGAATTTTATAATGTACACCATCAAAGGTATTAGCCAGATCACAGAAAATGCCAACAGCGCAATTTTTGATAATATTTATGGAATATTTTGTTGGCTCTTGGAGGAACGTAGACATATTAACAATTTGAATATAAGATATTAATGTTCCACTATAATATTGTGGAACATTAATATGTTGTATTCAAGTTATTAAGAGCAATATTTATTGTCTAGTTCCACTGAAACTAAGTTTTTGATATCATACGCTGCTTTCTGTGTTGAGTAGTCTTATTGTATGCCAAACAGAGCTATTGTTAAAAGGTTACCATCAGAAAGGTGGTTCAGCTATTACAAGCTTCCTTGTTAGAACATTTTTGAGAAGATAGGAAGTAGGGAACTGGGCTTCTAACCAGAGATCACTTGCTTGTCTCTGTTTTTATTAATGAGTGTTAAATGTTACATGTTTAAGAAAATTCCTCTTGACTAAACAATATATTACAAAGCAAACATAAGGGGAGTGCTATCAAGAAAGGACAATGTTTTGGTATTTTGGTTGAAATACTAGCAGAACATACAGATTTACTGCTGTTTGTGGTCTCTTTAATAGTTGATTTGGAAAACCAGATGTCTGCTGGACGAGTATTCAATACCAGTTGCTAGTTCAACTAAACTTTCAGGATCTACTTTAGTTATCCATTTGTCTCCTTTGTTTTCTGTTATTGTTAGGAAGGAATAATAGACTTTAATGGACATGATTTAAATTTAACATCTATGTTACTGCTACTGTAATCATGGAGCTGAATCTCATTTGCCTCACTGAGTTAATTCATTTTAGTATTGTTTGCCTCATTGATTTTATTTGTTTGATGCTTAATAGGGCTCCAGATTACCATGCTACGGTGTCAGAAAACTGGAAATACAAATGAAGAAACCTTGTTTGTGAGAGAATTAAATTTGTGTTGTTGTATTTCATTTTCTTTGAGGATAATTAACAGTATTTATATTTCATTTGATCAGAATCTTTATTTGTTTCGATGGAAACGGAAAAATTTTAAATCGAGAAGAATCAAAATTGCATCAGTTATATAGTAATTGAAGTAATTAGTGTAAACGAGCAGATCATGCTTCAAGGCCTGAGAATTCAATGAAATATTGATAAAGAACCAACTATTCACAAGCTGGAGAGAGTATACGAGGTGAAGGATAAACAAAGTTAGCATGCAGACAAAGAGGGAAAGTGTGGGGGAGAAAAACAAATGGAGGAGGATGGGGTTCACAAGTGGGCCATAATAACAATAATGAGAGGTGATAAGGAAAGCACAGTTGAAGCAGACAGTATGTTTTAATACGTTTACTAGAGTATAGTAACGATTGTGAGGTGCAGTAAAGGCTACAGAGAGTTTTGAAATGTTGTCAGAAGTGTCTAGAATTGCAGAGCAGTTCTGCAAAATGTGTGGCTGTTAGCAGTATAAAGTAGCTGTCCGTGATTAATTTTTATAAAATGCCACCTGCTCACCATGCCACCTCAGAAAGCTAACCATTGCATACGAGTTAATTGGTAAATGGTATCAGTTGTTTCAAATGCATCTTGTCGTACATTCGTACAATAAGGCGAGTTTAGGCAGTGACGATCGTGGAGCGGACTATTGCAGCCTGGTATCGTGTAATGCAGTTGTATGTATGGTTGAGCACAAATGAGATTGCACTCATCTGTAGTATCCTCCTATACAATGGTAAGCTTACTGTACTAACTACATGAAATGTCTTAAAGAATCTTAAGATGTCTGAAATGAGAAGGCAGGAAAAAATGTGCATTCTTGATTACATTATGGGCAGAATATTTGTTGGCAATCAACATCTGAAAATTTGAAACTTCCTGGCAAATTAAAGCTGTGTGCTAGACCGTGGCTTGAACTTGGGACCTTCGCCTTTCGCAGACAAGTGCTCTACCATATGAGCTACCCAAGCAAGACTCACTACCCTCCTCACAGCTTCAGTTCTGCCAGTACCTCGTCTTGCTGCAGAGTGAAAATCTCATTCTGAAAACATCCGAAAAGTTTATAACCTACCATTTCGTAGATGTCCTGGTTGTGAGGAATGGTGACAGCCTTGGACACTGTATGTATCAAAAACTGATACTTGCATGAACAGTCAAATTATCACCCAAGCCAGAAAAGAGGAATAATCAATATGCTCCCAACGTGCACAAGACATTATATCACCTCAGGCGCTATGTGCAGTAACTGGAAATTGTTCTGACGAACAGTAGATACTCCACCAGTTAACTAAGGAGTATTACAAAATCCAACTTTTCATGAAGTGAAGTGACGTATCAGAAGAAGAAATATTGTACAAGGCTTTTTTGTCATACATCCTCAGGATGACAGACAGTATCAGTTGTATATTGTGCAAACACAGTGTAAAGGATATTTACAAACTGCCCAAGAAGATCAAAGAGTGCCTCAGATCAGCAAAGGACAGAAGGGACCCACCTGTAATATTGGGAATGTAACGCATACCTTGTAGACACGGAAAAGTCTGTATGTAAATTAGTGGACGATCCATCAAGATCAAGACCACCAAACATAAATAGTATTGCAGGCTGGGGCAGGTGGAGAAATCGGCTGTAGTGGAGCACATAATAATATTTGCCAAAATGGAAGTTCTCACAATGGAGAAGAGCTACCATGCCCATTTGTTTAGGGAAGCTGTAGAAATCCACAAACATATCAGAAGCTTCAACGAGAAAGAGAAAAGTCTCAAGTTAATCAGCTCCTGGATTTCTGTGCTACAGTGAATGACCATTGCGGTTAACAAGGGGAGAACGGCAGCAGTAATGACCAGGGAAAAGCCCTTAGACATTAGTGTGAAACATACATATTGGCGAATCTCTGGCATTGACCTGGTCTCCAGTCCAGGGGCAAAACTTTGGGAATGCCAGCCACTTGAAATGCCAGGGGAAAACACATGTGGTCCAAAGAACTCAAGACAGAAGCCATCAGGCATTATTCACAAAAAATATGATTCATTTTTTAAGGAAAATGCTTGTAGTTTTCTGTGAGGTGTTGAAACTTAGTGACTTCAGAAAAAAATTTCAGTCTTTGGAAGCAGCAGAAGATGAACCTGTGAGACTGGAGTTCCTTTGATCTAATTATTTTGATCCTTATTTGTTTGTTTGGTGTAGTAATTGTAGACCTGTCTATTACTTACTCGTGTATAATTGTTTTATCCTGGCTAAAACTTTATTTGTATTATTCTTTTTATTTCTTCTTGTTCTGTATATTTTTTTACTTTTCTCCTCCTGCTGAATTTTGTAGAGATAATCAAAGAACATAGAGTTTTAAGAAAACTGAAATTGTATGTGTTGTTCGGTGCTTTATACAGTGGCTTATGGAGTACATGTGTCTAGGAGTAGATGCATCTACACATACTATTCCTCAGACTACCACATGTGTGATGGTGGGTACCAAGATAACTAGCCTTCACTTCTGTTCCTTGTGTGAGCAAAAACTTAGCTTAAATGATTCTTTCACACCTGTTACATTATATTTATTGCTGTGATACCTTTGTGCATATGATTCATAGCTATCCAAGTAATTTGTGATATTGTGTGGTAGTTTCTTTCACCGAAGTTTGGTGAACAGTTCCCAATGTTTGTGTACTAATAATCTTTTGTATATTATGGAGCTATTTGAACTTTCAGTCTCTTCAAGCAGTCTGATTTGACGACACTAACTGTCTGGTTCTCATTTCTTAAAGATGTATCTGTACAGTCAACTTAATATACACAGAATTACACGATCATTTTTTCAAAACCTTGTAATTGTCTCCCATTTCAACTCTTAAGTTTGAAATTTGGCTCAAAGGTGCCTACATTCTTCCTCTGTAATGATGCAAAATCACGAAACAGCAAGATGTCAACACATGTGAAAAAAAGGCCAGAGCTCAGAAGTTCATGTGACATGTAAAGAGGATTAATAATGTCACATTAGCACCAAATTTCACCACAATGCTGCCCAGCACCACTAAGGGGCGTGTCACACTATGGGACATCACAGCCCCACTTACCCACATTTCACCATTTCTTTCAATGCCTCTGTGGTGGAGGTTGGAACTGTGATGCCCATCATTGAACTCACATGGTTTTATTATGAGTGGCTGAAGAAAACATTTCAGACCACCACACTCAGAATTGAAACAAAAAGGCCTCAGAGAGTGGCATAAAGGTCATCAGTAAAACTGCACATTTCCTTGGGACGTTTATTCCCACACATTTCTCAGTTGTAGTGTGTTGAGGAACAGGAAGACATTGCTGACAACCTGTGACACTTCCGATACCCTCAGATGTTTCAGCCCTGCTCTATTGTCATTGTAGGTGGTGTACGGGTTGGGCCCACTAGGATCCGTTCAATACCAGTCGATGAAATTTGAAAAAGATCCAAAGCAGCAAAGGGTCCTTAGGCGTTTTCAGTGCTTCTGTTTATGTCTTCCTGTGACATGATTACGGAGTTGTGTGACATTGATACATACATGAATGAAATGAAATGGTAAAGAGTCTCCTTAAGGTGTCCCTTTTTTGACAAAACCCTCAGTGGCACCCACCCATATTTATTGAGGATTTTAAAAATGCACCTTTAAAGACAGAATCTGTGAAGTACCCTGAGACTCCTGCAGGTAGCCAGCCAATTGACACATACAGACTAGTTGCCTGCCTGCAGGCACCCAAGAATATTAAGTGTCTGAAATGTTTCCCTCGGCCACTCACAAGAAACCTTGTGATTTCTATGCTGAGTGTTGCAGTACTAAGCTCCATTGCAGATGCTTCAAAAGAAGATATGGATACAAGGGCCTGTGATGACCTTTCTGTTGTGTAATATGTCCACAGTGACATTGGGCAGAATTGTGATGAAAGTTGGTGCCAATGTGACATCATTAACCCACTTTACATGTCACATGGACTTTTGAGCTCTGGTCATTTGAAACGTCATCTAGCTCAAAGGTGACATCACAGTGCACCACGCTTTTGCACCATTACAGAGGAAGGTTGGTGCAAATGTCAAAGTTATGTGTTGGAATGGGAGAAAATTATTGATTTTCAAAAAAGTGATCCTTTAATTCTGTTGCGTAGTGTACATGTGTATTTTAGGTATTAGTAGCACTCGCATCATATTTACGTGAGGCATATAATATGTTTGCTTCAATTGGAAACACATTCAGAATGGAATTTTGAGCTGCCTATTGAGAACTCTTCAGCCTAGTTCTCTCTGTTACAAAGTAGTCCGCAAAATTGTGATATTTTTCTTATTATTGTATACACATGAGCTTTTTTGTGTCAAAGTTCCTGCATTTTTTCCTTATTGACAACTGGGTTTGTAAGATTTTTGTACTGTTTGGGCACGATAACTTGATAATTTTGCTAGTGCTGCCTGAAGTGGAGAAAATCTTCACTACATGAAAGATATTTATTTGCCTCTGAGTGCTGCCAACATCAAGGTGCCCCTAGATGTGAAGTATTACAAAAGGGTCACATCCACTAGTGAATAACTTCTGTAAGCACTTGCTGAGTTGCTTACATAAGAACAAAAACTTATTCAAGCTTACTTCTTCAAGTCATTGGGGCAAGTTTATTTCAGGAACTCACTGCAAGTACTTGTTACAGAAGTGCTGTTATTCTTAAAAACCAGAGCAGTTACCACTATTGTAGCATTATTATTATTAATGAATAAAAATCACGATGAAACACAAAAATAAAAGAAAATAATAAAAAACAGAAAAAATATTAGAAATATTGATGTTACCTAGAAATGCTATTCAGTTAACTAAAATCAGAGGACTTCACTTAGATCAAAAACTTTGAGGATGTCCTACATTAATTTTGAACATCTCTTGTCTGTTGTACAATCAAGTATTCAATAACAGAAATAAAAAATGGGGCACCGTATCTCCATGAAAGATTGTATTTAATGACTCTTTTGCAAGCAGTATTTACTTACATTAAAAAAGTTTGCTAAAGTTTAAAGACTTCTGTACTGCCATTCTACTTTGTCTTCTGCTGAAACAAATTGATTGGTTAACTCATTTTGCAGTTCCTTCGCTGATGGTAGCAATTGTGTGTGTTTAGGGGTGCCAATGATACATTTGTTTCGGCCCATCTGTCTTTGTGCCATTCTTCTTTTTAACAATGATACTTTTGCACCAGTACTGAATACACACAACTTCTGTAAGTTTGAGAAAAACTTCCATGGAAAGACAAATTCGACAAGTACTTGCAGCAAGATGCAAGAAACGAGAACGAATTTTCACCCCACACTGGAGTGTGTGTGCTGCTTTCAAACTTTCTTATAAATTAAAATTGTGTGCTGGGCCAAGACTTGAACCTGGGAACCCGATCTGTTACACAGTTTTTATTTGTTAGGAATTTCATGCAAGAAACTGCTACCATTAACTTGGTAATTGAATTTCTTGAATTTGACGAAACTAGCGGACGTAAATGGGGGGGGGGGGGGGGTTATGGGTATGGTCGTTCATAATATTCCACCCAGTTATCTGATTGTATGGATAATTTGCTGTACAACAGCAGGAAGTTTGACAGAATGCCTAATAAATATGAGTTCAGGATTATGGTGTTAGAAGGGCAAGTAAACTGTAACAGCTCAATAAATAAATAAATAAATGTCATATGACTAGGGCCTCCCGTTGGGTAGACCATTCATAGGGTGGGAGTCTTTCGATTTGACGCCACTCCAGCAACTTGCGTGTCGATGGGGATGAAATGATGATGTTTAGGACAACACAACACCCAGTCCCTGAGTGAAGAAAATCTCCGACCGAGCCGGGAATTGAACCCGGGCCCTTAGGATTGACATTCTGTCGCACTGACCACCCGGCTACCAGGGGCGGACAACAACTCAGTGAGGAGGGCTGAACTGTTATCTGCAATAAAGGAAAACAAACCAGCCCTGTAAGTTTACTTTGTGGATAAAATCACTGAGAACAGAGGATACAAAATAGTGTTTTTTCTGCCCTAAGGGTTGCGATCTAAATCGGATAGAATTGGCATAGGCCAAAATAAAACAGCAATTTCAGGGAGAACAATGTTGCTGGTGACATATTGCTTCAAGGAGACATATTGAAGGAAAAATAGCAGAGTCTTATTAATGCTGCTTTCTTTTCAGTTACTCCACAGAACTGGCAAGATTACTGCAGAAAGTGCAGCAGCTGGAGCAAGAGTATAGGACACGAATTGGAATAATGGAGATTGCCATTGATGAAGTTATCTTCAATACCATGTGCTCAAGGGATGATGGTGATAATGATCTTGAAACAAACATAAATGACAGTGATCTTTAATGAAAATAATTTTGACAGTTCTTTCAGGCACAATTAATTACAATTTATAGACATTACTGCTGTCAGTATTTGATAATGCTTTGTGCAAACAGATTCCAAACATCAATTTTTACTTTCAATTCATAGTATTGTAAGTCGTACTTCCATCTACATTCTTTTTTCATTGTGTTTGATAACATAAATGATAAATAAGTTATAAGCTCTTGAGCATGAATATATCAACAAATTAGGTGACAATTTCTGATCTGATGGAAGTGTCCCTTAAACAGGCAATAATTCTCTGAGTGCCACCTGTGATTTCATGTTAGTGCAAAGCGTGGGTAATGGTACCAGCACTGCTTGAAGCAACCAACGCTATCTTCCCCTCACCGCTCTTCTCCCTCAACAGCCGTAATGCAGAGGCTTGGCTGTTCCTGATAACCACCACACCAATTGTCAACTTATCGTGGACAAACAGTAGACACATTCAATTTCTGACAGATGAACTGTAATTTAAGTAAGGTCAGGGGGTAGGGTAGTCAAGTAAGAATTGAATATACTGAGCTGTATGATTATGAAACACTCTTAACTCTAATTACTGCTTCAAAATGGATAATGCAACAGTGTAATTATAGTGAAACCCTTCTTTTGCACCATTCAGTGTAATTAATTTTTTTGTAGAAAAATGATCTGTTTATGTTAACATCTGCAGTAGAAATAGTCTGTCTTGTTCACAGTCATTATCGCCACTCATTCCCTGAATTGTCAACTTTTGCTTAATATGGGACTCCATGACATCTTCCATAGACACACTTTCAGTAGTGAAAACATTTGTATTAACACACAGGAAATCTTGCACTAAATGCTCCAACTACAACTTTTTCCACAGTGAAGTGAGCAGACTTTACAGTCATCATTGTCATTGCTCAGATCTCATAGGCCAGATCAAATTCTTTCAGTTATTTTGGAACCATTTGGATGGATTCAGTCCATGTGTTTGCAGTATAATGTAGAACATTAGCTCTGCATATTTTGGGTATCTAGCAGATTTCTTTCCTTACGTGGAGCACTTTGCAAAATAGATTTCTTGTTTTTAACAATCATATTCAGCATTGTTAATGGTATCCCTAAACTCTGTGCAAGCATAACACATTCCATAACTCACATCAGCTTTTTTGAATTATTTAGGAATAAAGGAGATAAATCACCAAAAGGCAGAAGCAATGCATCATCAACAGGTACACAAACAGAAGGTACAGAGTTTTGCTTTGCTAGCTTTCGGAATGAGATTCTTTCTCAAACTGAGAGAGATACATAAGTGTACCTGTCGAAGACACAGCGCTTTTACCTTTCAGTGAGTCATCTCATTTATTCCTAAATAATTTGTTGTTGTCAACCAGAACTTTCTGTACATCATCAGCTTTTTTGAGGCTTTTTGCTTTTGCCCCCATTGCAAGAGTCTTCTTATCTCACTACATAACATTTTCCATCTTGAAACAGCAACAGAGAACACTGTACTTCCACATAAAATAAACAGCACAGCATTATGTTCACCTATGTATTGACTATACAGAGTGATACAGGAGGAATGTCACATAATATGTGAGGTGATTCTGCATGTGAAAAGAAACTGAAAAAATTGCATGAAAATGTACCTGATTTTTGATTGTTACGCAACTGGAGCAAGTTGAAGACTGCACACATCCATTAATGATTATGAAGACAAGTTTGAATATTACTTACCAAAATGATGTGTAGTTGCTGTGGTGGGCAGAATAATGGTGGGAAGGGTGACTAATCAGTCCTACAAGATGTGTTCAGTAAGTCGTCCACACATCTCAATGCATCTGTCAGTGCATTGGAAGGTGTGTTGTGTTGCCCATCAAACATCATCTCAGTGGGCTTCAGTGCAGGCAGCAGCATCACTGATACGAGCGACAAGTTCTTCGTGTGTATCCACCTTTGTAGCATACACAACCCCTTTAACCAGCCTCATAAACACAAGTCTGATGGCTTTAGGTGATGTGATCTGGCAGGTCAGTTAATTGGTCTGTCATGGCCAATCCACCATTGAGGAAATGTTATTCAGATACTGGGATACTTGTCCGGTACAGTGAATTTGTGATCCATTGTGTTACAGGTAGATTTGCCATTGTTGCTCTACCGTCACGCCTTCCGAAAATGCAGATAGGTCCTCTATCAGGAAATGGGTGTATGCTGTGGCTGTCATGCAATTTGACAGGAACACAGGCCCTATCACCAGGGCATTTGCCTTCAATCTCAGTTGTTTGCTCAGTTTCCTTTTTTTATGTAAAATAAGTCAGACAATTAATATTGAGAAAAAGAGCTTAATTTTTTCATAAATGATGTGACATGTACTACTAAACCTCTGATCCTTCAAAGAATTGAACCACGTATAAAACAGGTTCAAACATCTGAGATTACTTTACGAATGAATTAATGTGTTAAATATTTGCCTTTAAGCAAGTGAGTGAGAAAAAGTGTAGGAAATGTTTAAATTATGTTTAAAGTTTGTTGGAAGCTGCTAAGTGCTCTCATAACAAAACACTGGATGAAAATAAACTGGGTAATTTTTACTCCAGTTTAAACAATAGCCAGTTTTTGATGCATGTCAAATGGTTATATATCATCTCTCCTGAACAAACAATCAAAAATCCAGGATGGAATACACAATATTATGAAACTCACCACATAGCTGAGATGTTGACTCACAGGTAGGCACAACAAAAAGACTGTCAAACTAGTAAGCTTTCAGTCAAAAAGGCCTTCATCCAAATTAAAAAAACACACACACACACACACACACACACACACACACACACACACACACACACACAAGCGCGGGTGCTCGCACGCGCATGCGACCGCAGTCTCCAGCTGGCCTCGGCAGCTAGAGACCGTGGTCGTGTGTGTGTGTGTGTGTGTGTGTGTTACATTGGCTTGGATGTGTGGTCATGTGTGAGCGAGCTGCACTTGCTTGAGCGTGTGTGCATATGTTGTCTAGTTTGGATGAAAGCCTTTTTGGTCGAAAGCTTATTTGTTTTACAGTGCTTTTGCGACTTAGCATCTCTGCTATGTGGTGAGTGACAATCTGTTTCATGACATTATTATGAAAAGGGAAGTTGTTACTCACCATATAGTGGAGATGCTGAGTCGCAGATAGGCACAACAAAAAATACTGTCTCAAATAATGCTTTCGGCCCATAAGGCCCTCTTTTCTATGTGTGGCTGGTGTGCTCAGTACCTCTTCATTTGGAAATTTGTACTGTGATTTGGCTTTGTAATTAAGCTGTAAATGTTATGACTCATCAGCTTCTCCCAGTGTAATTCCCAGCATAATATTTTGTCATGTTTCCATCACCACATATGCTGATGAACTTGTTACCTAGCCTCTAGGAGCTGTCACATAATTTTTACCTCTCCCCCCCCCCCCCCCCCCCCCTTTCCAACCTGTCACTCAAACTGCAATCCTTACCCAGAGGAGGGTGCATGGTCAATATCTCCTCCCTCCCTCCCACCAACTCGTCGCTCTGTCCATGGTGCATACCCAGGGACATCCGCTACATCTATATCTACGTGATTACTCTGCTACTCACAATAAAGTGCCTGGCAGAGGGTTCAATGAACCACCTTCATGCTGTCTCTCTACCGTTCCACTCTTGAACTGCACGCGGGAAAAACGAGCACTTAAATTTTTCTCTGTGAGCCCTGATTTCTCTTGTTTTATCATGATGATCATTTTTCCCTATGTAGGTGGGTGCTAACAGAATGTTTTCGCAATCGGAGGAGAAAACTGGTGATTGAAATTTCATGAGAAGATCCCGTCGCAACGAAAAATGCCTTTGTTTTAATGATAGCCACTCCAATTCACGTATCATGTCTGTGACACTATCTCCCCTATTTCGCAATAATAAAAAACCAGCTGCCCTTCTTTGTACTTTTTCGATGTCATCCGTCAGTCCCACCTGATGCGGATCCCACACCGCACAGCAATACTCCAGAATAGGGCGGACAAGTGTGGTGTAAGCAGTCTCTTTAGTAGACCTGTTGCAACTTCTAAGTGTTCTACCAATGGATCATAGTCTTTGGCGTGCTCTACCCACAATATTATCTATGTGATCGTTCCAATTTAGAGTATTTGTGATTGTAATCCCTAAATATTCAGTTGAATTTACAGCCTTCAGATTTGTGTGACTTATTGCGTAATCGAAATTTAGCTCATTTCTTTTAGTACTCATGTGAATAACTTCACGCTTTTCCTTATTCAGGGTCAATTGCCACTTTTCGCACCATACAGATATCTTATCTAAATCATTTTGCAAGTCATTTTGATCATCTGATGACTTTACAAGACGGTAAATGACAGCATCATCTGCAAACAATCTAAGACGGCTACTGAGATTGTCTCCTATGTTGTTAATATAGATCAGGAACCATAGAGGGCCTATAACACTTCATTTGGGAGCGCCAGATATTACTTCTGTTTTACTCTATGACTTTCTGTCTATTACTACGAACTGTGACCTTTCTGACAGGAAATCATGAATCCAGTCGCACAACTGAGGTGATACTCCATAGGCACGCAGTTTGGTTAGAAGACGCTTGTGAGGAACTGTGTCGAAAGCCTTCTGGAAATCTGAAAATATGGAATCAATTTGACATCCCCTGTCGATAGCACTTATTACTTCATGAGTATAAAGAGCTAGTTGTGTTTCACAAGAACGATATTTTCTGAATCTGTGCTGACTATATGTCAATAAATCATTTTCTTCTATGTACTTCATAATGTTCGAATACAGTATATGTTCTAAAACTCTACTGCAAATCAACGTTAGTGATATAGGCATGTAATTCAGCGGATTACTCCTACTTCCCTTTTTGGGTATTGGTGTGACTTGAGCAGTTTTCCAGTCTTTAGGTATGGATCTTTCTGTGAGCGAGTGGTTGTATATAATTGCTAAATATGGAGCTATTTTATCAGCATTCTCTGAGAGGAACCTGACTGGTATACAATCTATACCGGAGGCCTTATCTTTATTCAGTGATTTAAGCTGCTTTGTTAAACCGGGGATATCTACTTCTATGTTTCTCATCTTGGCAGTTGTTCTTGATTGGAATTCAGGAATATTTACTTCGTCTTCTTTGGTGAAGGAGTTTCGGAAAACCATGTTTAATAACTCTGCTTTAGTGGCACTGTCATCAGTGACTTCACCATTGTTATTGCGCAGTGAACGTATTGATTGCGTCTTGCCACTGGTATGCTATATGTATGACCAGAATCTCTTTGGGTTTTCTGCCAGATTTCGAGACAGAATTTCGTTGTGGAAATTATTAAAAGCATCTCGCATTGAAGTACACGCCATATTTTGAACTTCTGTAAAACTTTGCCAATCTTGGGGATTTTGCGTTCTTTTAAATTTGGCATGCATGCTTTTTTCATTGCTTCTGCAACAATGATCTGACCCATTTTGTGTACCATGGGGGATCAGTACCATCACTTATTAATTTATGTGGTATATATCTCTCAATTGCTGTTGATACTCTTTGAAAACATTCCACAACTTTTCTACACTTACGTGATTGGATCGGAAGAAGTGAAGACTGTCTCTTAAAAAGGTGTTAAGAGCATTTTTATCACCTTTTTTAAACAGATATACTTTGCGTTTCTTTTTGACAGTTGTAGGTGTTACGGTATTCAGCCTAGCACCAACTGCCTTGTGGTCGCTAATCCCTGTATTCGTCACAACACTCACTATTTGTCGAGAATTATTTGTTGCTAAAAGGTCAAGTATGCTTTCGCAACCAATTGCACTTTGAGTGGGCTCATGAACTGATTGTTCAAAATAATTTTCTGAGAATACATTCAGTACAATTTCATACGATGTTTTATGCCTGCCGCCGGCTTTAAACGTATAATTTTTCCAGCATATTGAGGGTAGATTGAAGTCACCACCGACTATAATGGTACAAGCGGGGTACTTATTTGAAATAAGACTCAAGTTTTCTTTGAACTGTTCAGCAACTATGTCTTCTGAGTCGGGGGTCGGTAAAATGATCCAATTAATAGTTTAGTCCGATTGTCAGATATAATCTCTACCCATACTATTTCACATGAACTATCTACTTCAATTTCGCTATAAGGCAAACTACCTCTGACAGCGATAAATACTCCACCACCAACTGTATTTAATTTATCCTTTCTGAACACTGTTAAATCGTTTGAAAAAATTTCGGCTGAACTTACTTCCGGCTTTAGCAAGCTCTCTGTACCTACAACTATTTGAGCTTCAGTGCTTTCTATTAGGGATTGGAGTTCTGGTTCTTTCCCAACACAGTTACGACAATTTACAACTACAATACCAATCGTTTCTACAACTACCTTACTGTGTTTTACCTGCTCACTTTTAGACATACGCCCCTTCCGTGGTTCCCTGAGACCCTCTAACGTAAAAAACCACCCAGTCCCTTCAACACAGCCCCCGCTACCTGTGTAGCCACCTCCTGTGTAGCCGCCTCCTGTGTGTAGTGGACTCCTGACCTATTAAGTGGAACCCTGAAACCCACCACCCGATGGCGCAAGTTAAGGAATCTGCAGCCTACGTGGTCACAGAACCGCCTGAGACTCTGATTCAGACCCTTCACTCGGCTTTGCACCAAAGGACCACAGTCGGTTCTATCAATGATGCTGCAGATGGCGTGCTCCACCTTAATCTCGGGAGCAAGACTGGCATACCATTTCCGCTAGCCGCCCGAAGCCAGACAGAATCTGCTCCGATCCAAAGCGACACATGTCATTGGTACCGACATGAGCCACCACCTGCAGTTGGGTGCACCCTGTACTCTTCATGGCATTCGGGAACACCCTCTCCACATCCGAAATGACTCCCTCTCGAATGCACATGGAGTGCTAACTGGCTTCCTTCCCCTCCTTGGCAACCATGTCCCTAAGGGGCCCCATTACGCATGTAACATTGGGGCTCCCAACTACAAGCAAACCCACCCTCTGTGAATGCCCAGACCTTGTGGGCGGAGAAGCTTCCTCTGGAACTGGGTGAACGGCTGCATCCAGCTCAGAGACATCGTCAGCCACAGATAACACCTGAAACCTGTTCGTCAAATGAACTGGGGAGGCCCTGTGATCGGCCCCTCAGAAAGTTTTTTACCGCGTGCCAGACTTTGGAATGATCTCCCACACGACCACGGGTGGGGGTCAACGTCAGTGCAGGCAGTACCCTGGGAGGTCACAGCAGTGGACCGATCGGAGGACACACGGGACATGCTCAGTGGCCCTCGCATCCCCACGTTCGATCCCCCACAGTGACGCCCCTTGGCAGCAGCCTGAAGCTGTGTGACGGAAGTCAACGCAGCCTGAAGCTGTGAGCGAAGGGTCACCAGCTCAGCTCGCATCTGTACACAACAATCACAGTTCCTATCCATTACTGCAGTCGCTCCTGTTTGAAGCTCGTAAAAATATGTAACAAGCAAATGGTGCACTCGCCTTGTTAGTAGCAGGAACTACCGGTGCACTCTCGCTGACGGTCTGACAGACACTGAGCTGTTATAACCAAACAAACAAAAGCCTGCACTATACGGGAGTCGATACAACGGTCGATAGCAATGCGGTACTGTACACTACACTGTTATTGAAATATAAAGTTGTGCCTAGTAAGCACTCGAACATGCAAGAAATTACAAAAATAAACTAGTAACTACACAGATAACTGAAGATAAGTCGCTCCTGTTTGAAGCTCGTAAAAATATGCAGCAAACGAACGGTGTACTCGCATTATTAGTAGCAGGAACTAGCGGTGCTGCTCTCGCTGGCGGTCTAGCTGACGCTGGTGGCATCTCCACTGTTGCTCCAACTGCTCCCAAGTCAGTTCATTGTGGAGCACCTCTTCTTAATCAGAATAAGTGGGGGTTCCCAATCCTTACTAAGGACGTAGCCACTATTATAATTGATCAGCTGTTCCCACACTTGAATCTTGATGGAATCTTTAATGACACAGTTCCAGAAGTTAGACGTCAGTGTAAGAGCTTCAACGTGGTGCAGAAGAACCATAGTCTTCCTCTCCACTCTCTTCGTGGAATCAGTGTCAGTCTTCGGTATGAACCGACTTCTGGCAGGCCTCACTCCTTCTCAGTGTAATACTGGTGAGACAAGACCATGGTCGCATTGCCTTTGTTGGATGGTAAGACCACAGTATTTGGATCTCCTCTTAGTTCCCGTATGGGCAGCCTCTCCCTGCAGAGACATTCAATTTCATAGGTTTGTGTGAGACTATGACAGGTTTTGCAACACACTTCTTCAGCTGCTTCAGGTGGATGTGGTGAAGCTATTCAGTCTACTGTGCTAATAATGTCAATTGAGAGTAGGTACAAAATGGATTCCTCCCTTAAGAACTGTCATGAAGTCCTCGTCCAGTTACTTATCCTTCAGATACCAGAAAGTCTTGCATGGAGCATCAAAGGTAGTCTGTCATATACACTTGAATTTCGATGTTTGACATCCAGTGATCTTTCTGTGTGCTGAGTCTGCTGTGGCCCAGGTGACACTATTAATCCATTTCTATGTCCAGGAACCGATGTGGTAGCTGATGTGGATAGCTGTAGATTGTGGTGTTGTGGGAACTAGATTGATGCCTGTAGCTACATATGTAGTAAGTGTAAGTGCATACACTTTCTCGTCTGGCGTTATGAATGCTCATGATTTCCATAAATAATGTGGTTGTCATTTGCATTATTGGACGGGACCTTCTGCTCGGTTGCAGTCTGCTGTGCTAATTGTTCTGCTTCACCTGGCAATTGTGGGTGGAGCTGCAAGAGAGACTGTTCTCCAACCAACATCACCACATGATTACAATGAAATGAACACCCCTAGCTGCTTACAGGCATTGACATAAGACGTCAACGGGGACAGATGAAGATGTGTGCCCCGACCGGGACTCGAACCCGGGATCTCCTGCTTACATGGCATACGCTCTATCCATCTGAGCCTCCGAGGAAACAGAGGATAGCGTGACTGCAGGGATTTATCTCTGGCACGCCTCCCGCGAAATCCACATTCTCAACGTATATATATCACCGCATCAGTTTAAGTTTATGTTCTATCAACATAATAAATAACATTTCACATTAACATCTTCCAGAACATGAAATTAATATTACATCTGGCAGAGCAGACAATATTCTCTACCTGACATTTTGCCACCCAAGTTCAAAATCAACACCATTTAATATCTCTGCACAGAGAAGTAGCTGGTAGCGCATTGTCATCTGCGGCACTATTCCATGGGCCAAGCTCTTCTCTGGTGCATCATCAACACAGAGTAAGTGGCCCCACATCACAGCAGGTGGCAATGTTTTAGCACCTGTCCAATTCCCAAGACATACAGCTTCCATGGATTATTCTGTCTCTGCACAGAATTTCCCACATTTCTCACACAGTGGGGTGTTCAGTCTTTTTACCTACCTTAGGCATTAAGAAATCTTCCAACATATTTCATCAGTTAAGTTAAACTTGAGTGTGACATGCTGTTTCCTACAAAATAGCTTATGACACTCCATATCCTACCACATAGGTGAAAGATGTCTGAATCATTCGTGTACATTGAACTTGTATTGCTTCTTGCTTAACTTATGCCTTTTTAACATTTTGTTATTGAAACTTAGTGTGATACTTTACACATCTTTCAGTACTACTCATGTCGTTATATTCTTTTGAGAGCAAGATAAAATAAGAACTTCATTATTCCATTTTAGTGTATTTTTACTATCTTTGTATACCTTCGCACATTTTTCAGAATGTCTTTCTTTGAAAATTATTTTTCATCTGCCTGTATGAGGAACCAAATTTCATACAATTTGGATTGTGCATAGTTTTTTCACATATCCCGTTGTGTCATAACCTGTAACTCTTTCATTAGTCTCCTGCAAAAATTATCATTGCGATTAATGCTGCTTTCCCATGTGGAGGGTGCTTCTGAAATACCATGTCTTAATTTCTTATAAGAACCAATAGATTACCTTCATTTAGAGATGAAGATACTCCATCATTATTCATAACACCTTATGGGTCACTGTTGTATATTAAATCTATGTACTCCCTACAATGATAAACGTCACCTAGTCCATGAGTTCACCTTACCTAGGCATTGGTCATCTGGGAGTCCACACAAAGAAAAATGTCAAGGTCGTCCATTCTCTAAGTTTACCTTGACTTACCCCAGCCATCTCAATTATGAGTCCACCTAGTCTATTTACCACCTAATCTAAATATTTTTTGCTGCCATTAATACTCCTTCCTGGAGCATCTAACCTCCTTGCGTATACTGTTTTATTTTGACTCGCATCCTCCTACCTAACACAAACCTTAAATTATTTATATCATCCTTTGATGTTCCATATTCTTTCTCCCAATAGGGTTACATTGTTCCTCTCCTTTTAAGTGTTATGTGTTACAGTGGAGTTGATTTGTAGTAATTTCATACTCCTTTTCTCCTGTTGCCCGATTTACTGTTGTTCGTACATTTAAGATTTTAGCTCTTGTACATTCACTTCCTTCTAAAGTGCTGGATTGCTTTCCTAGTATTCCCCCATGACGTAGCTAACATGGAAAGGAACCTCAGTACAGTAAATGCTTTCTTGTTTGTATCTCTTAGTATACTGTGGTGTGTGTGTGTGTGCGTGCGTGTGCGCGCGCGCGCGCACCTGGGTTTGTATGTATTCACATATTGTGTATATATGTATGTAAATGTATGATCCTTAACTTTTTGGATCCTCCTTTGATAACAGGATTTTTGTCAATTATTGTCATGAAATAAAGGAAGGCTTTCATCAACAGAAATGTATGAAAATTGGCGGGAAGTTGGATAGAAATGGTCCTTATAATAGAGAAGGGGGAAATAAAAGACGAAGAAGAAAATCAGAATGTTACAACTGAAGAAAGGAAAGAAGACAGATCCCAAAGACTGGTAACCCTCATCCCCCCACGCAACCCCAAGGAAACCCCTTCTGCTAAGGTTTTTCACTGTGATACTGGAGGGAGAAGTTGGTCGGCATTCCCCACAGAATAATTTTGCCACAGCTTCACCATTGCAGACTCCAAAAATTAATAGTAACAGCCCTTCCTGTTGATCATCGAAGGGTGGTTAATAGCATATGTTTGTGTTGCACATTTCTGTGTAATGTGTGTGCTTGTGTGTGTGTGTGTGTGTGTGTGTGAGAGAGAGAGAGAGAGAGAGAGAGAGAGTGGGGGGGGGGGGGGGGTGCTAGGTGTGGGTATGGGTATTGGCATGTGCGTGTGCTGCAAATGAGTCCTGTGTTCTCAAACAGTCAGGATTCCAAATCACTAGCCTCAAGAAGTCTTCTATTTCTTCTGTTCACTACCTCCCCTACAAAAAGTATATAAAACCAACACCCCATATGCCCATTGTATAAAAAGAAAATCCCCGTACCAAGCCACCGAAAGTTGGTGTTGTACAACTTTTGAGACATTTTAATGATATTGTACTTTTGTAGATGTGTTTTAAGTAGTAATATAGGACAGTGTAAGTTTAATGATTTGCATATGACAGAATAGTAAGAGAGCCAAGAATCAATGCAGGGAAAAAGGAAAAGTAGTAGTACTGCATTGATTAACTCGATTGCCTTGCATAGCCCTGTTAAGACTAAGGTCCCCCTGAGGTTTCAATGAATTTCTTAATAATTTCCATACTATGCAGGCCTTTTTCCTTGTCAACCACTGGATCCACTAGGAACATTGTTCAGCTAAGCTTCGGCCGATGTTACTGTTAAACCAAGCATGGTGTGTGGAGTGGTAATTTATGTTTTCTAGTTAAATGTTGCTAGAGAGAGCCACACAGCTGGCACAGCACATATGACTATGTAAATGTAGTAGAATGAGCATGAAGCAACGACAATGATACAGTTCACAGCACAGCACATCTACAGTTGATATTGTTTATAGTGACATTGCTTTTAACGACCTGTTGGCAGCAACAGTGAAATCTAACAGACCTGTTTAAATCCTACGTAAAAGCTATATTAAAAAAAAAAAATCATTTGTTATGACTTATCATATAAAATGACATATTTTTGTTACATTTTCAGATAAATATATCGGCTATAACGTCCAACATTCATTTTGGCTGTTACGTATTTGGGGATTACTCCCAACGACGTAATGTTTATTTTCAAACTTTTGTTTTCTGTAGATTTTTGGTTTCAGATCTAGATTGTTGGTTGCAAATCGGGTGTTAAAACAAATGTATCGTCAAATACAAAATGTGTCTGGGCACCTTTAAAGGCGAAAAACAAACAAAGCTAACTGATTACCTTAAGTAGGAAAGTATACTGCAGTATGCATTACTGTATAGCATTTTAAAGTTAAAGCAACTGGTTAAAAAACAGAACAACACTGCTTTTGCTGTGATTGTAGAAAACTAGAAAATTAAATTCCTGTATGTGTTACTTTTTCGAAGTACAGAAGTGGAATAATAGTGTATTCATTATTGATGTTTTGTGATTATGTATGTTACATATTTTGGATGTGTTAGCCACAGTAAATCACATTTTGATAACATTTTAAAGTGCAACGTAGGAGACAGTGTATGCCTTCATGGGCGTTATGTATAAAATCCTGTCTTTTCAGTTTGGTACTGTTGAGCGAAAGGCTATTTACAATTTGTACAGAAACCAGATGGCAGTTATAAGAGTCGAGGGACATGAAAGGGAAGCAGTGGTTGGGAAGGGAGTAAGACAGGGTTGTAGCCTGTCCCCGATGTTGTTCAATCTGTATATTGAGCAAGCAGTAAAGGAAACAAAAGAAAAATTCGGAGTAGGTATTAAAATTCATGGAGAAGAAATAAAAACTTTGAGGTTCGCCGATGACATTGTAATTCTGTCAGAGACAGCAAAGGACTTGCAAGAGCAGTTGAATGGAATGGACAGTGTCTTGAAAGGAGGATATAAGATGAACATCAACAAAAGCAAAACAAGGATAATGGAATGTAGTCTAATAAAGTCGGGTGATGCTGAGGGAATTAGATTAGGAAATGAGACACTTAAAGTAGTAAAGGAGTTTTGCTATTTGGGGAGCAAAATAACTGATGATGGTCGAAGTAGAGAGGATATAAAATGTAGGCTGGCAATGGCAAGGAAAGCGTTTCTGAAGAAGAGAAATTTGTTAACATCGAGTATTGATTTAAGTGTCAGGAAGTCATTTCTGAAAGTATTCGTATGGAGTGTAGCCATGTATGGAAGTGAAACATGGACGATAAATAGTTTAGACAAGAAGAGAATAGAAGCTTTCGAAATGTGGTGCTACAGAAGAATGCTGAAGATTAGATGGGTAGATCACATAACTAATGAGGAGGTATTGAATAGGATTGGGGAGAAGAGAAGTTTGTGGCACAACTTGACCAGAAGAAGGGATCGGTTGGTAGGACATGTTCTGAGGCATCAAGGGATCACCAATTTAGTATTGGAGGGCAGCGTGGAGGGTAAAAATCGTAGAGGGAGACCAAGAGATGAATACACTAAGCAGATTCAGAAGGATGTAGGTTGCAGTAGGTACTGGGAGATGAAAAAGCTTGCACAGGATAGAGTAGCATGGAGAGCTGCATCAAACCAGTCTCAGGACTGAAGACCACAACAACAACAACTGTTGATTGATTTTTGTAATACAGTAAATGGAATGAAGTTGTGTCATTCATGATTGTTATGCTATACAGCAGTTACAGTAACTTTTAAGCAAGCTCAGCTTTTTATCTCATTCATTATTGAACAATTTACATTGCTGCTACTTCTTTCTTCACTTAATTTTGTATATTACTGGCATTTTATTGCTGCATGTACTGCATAAACACAAGGAAAATTCCTCTTCAGTAAACTGAGGTCTGTAGTTCATTAGCAGTTGACATGTTTTCCAATGTCAATGAAGTATTCTCGTAAACTGTGTATTATAGTGGTAGTATTGGATACCTTAATAGGTTACAGGTTTACACACTTCGACCATCAATCTAATAAAACAAAAATACATGTAACACCTCGTCCTCTTGCAAGGGGTCCAAAGAAATCTGTTGGTGTCAAATAGTATAATTACTTGGATATTATTGGGTTCACTTGTATATTATGCTAGAATTATTTTCCTTTTATTTTTGCCAAGCACTATCAAATTATAATTATTACATTCCTACATAAGTTCTTTCAATCGTAAAACTTTTATGATATATTTAATATACTTTCTGATACCAAAATGCCCATATCTGTTGTGTGTATACCATATTAAGTTGGATTATGTCTTGTAGGGAATACAAAATTTCCGGTGATTGGAGTTTGTGTATATACCATATTAAGTTGGATTATGTCTTGTAGGGAATACAAAATTTCCGGTGATTGGAGTTCTCATCATTTCTCCAAAACTAAATGTTGTTGCAAATTTTTCATAAGTTTGTTTATGTACTTGGTAAATCTTGTTGTTCTACTAATGACCATCCTGCCAGCTGTTAGCAGTTTATGAACTGGAGCATTCCTGATGTAATGTTCCATATATCACCAAAATTTCCCTAAGAGCAATTTACTAGAACTTACGGAGAGCTGCCTGACAAGGAGAGGCCAGACCCTGCAGCTGACTAATTTTGACATGCTTCAGCATACGTCAGGGAAGGGGACATTTGAAGATAACTCCTTTGAAGAAGTTGAAGAATATCAAGTTTTCTTTCACTACAATAACCAATAATTTTATTCCTTGTTGTTGTTGTTTTTGTGATCTTCAGTCCAAAGACTGGTTTGATGCTGCACTCCATGCCATTCTATCCTGTGCATGCCTCTCTTCATCTCAGCAAACTTACTGCAACATCCATCCATGTGAACATGGTCACTGTATTCATCTCTTGGTCATTCTCTACAGTTTTAACCCTCCACCCCTCTCTCTCTCTCTCTCTCTCTCTCTCTCTCTCTCCCTCTCTCTCTCTCCCCCTCCCCCCCCCCCCTCCTCCCCCCCCCTCCAATACTAAACTAATGATTCTTTGATGTTTCAATGTGTCCTATCACCTGATCCATACATTTAGTCGTGCAACAATTTTTTCTCCCTCTCACCATTTCTGTTCTTGTACTTCATTGTTTACGTGATCTATGTATTTAATCTACATCATTTTTTGAAGCATCAGTGTTCAAAAGCTTCTCTTCTCTACTCACATTAGCCGCTAATTGTCCTCATTTCACCACCATACAAAGCTATACTGCAGATCATACCCCCAGGAACGACTTCCTAACACTTAAATTACTAATCCTTGTTAACTCTTCTTCAGAAACACTTTTCTTGCCATTGCCAATCTACATGTTATATCCTCTCTACTTCGGCCATTATCAGTTATTTTACTGTCTGAATAACAATATCTGTCTACTGCTTTTAGCGTCTCTTTTCCTTATCTAATTCCCTCAGCAGTGGCTGATTTAATGCAACTGCATTCCATACCCTTGTTCTGCTTTTGTTGAATTCATCTTATAACCTCCTCTCAAGATACTGGCTATTCTGTTCAACTGCTCTTCCAAGTCCTTTGCTGTCTCCTATAGTATTACAATGTCATCAGTAATCCCCAAAGTTTTTATTTCTTCTCCCTGAACTTAAATTCCCTCTCCAATGTTTTTGTTTCTTTTATTGGTTGCTCATGTACAGATTGTATAACATTGGGAATAGGCTACAACCTTGTCTCTCTCTCTTCTCAACCATTGCATCTCTTTCATGCCCTTTGACTCTTATAACTTCTGTCAGGTTTCTGTACAAGCTGTGTATAACTTTTCGCTCTCTGTATTTTACCCTTGCTACTTTCAGAATCTCAAAGCGTGTATTCCAGTCAACGTTGTCAAAAGCTTTCTCTAAGTTTACAGATGCTGTAAATGTAGGTTGCCCGTCTAATATTATAAGTTGTATGGTTAGTATTGCCTCGTGTCTTCCTTCTTTTATTCGGAACACAAATGATCTTCCCCGAGATTGGCTTCTTCCAATTTCACCATTCTTTTGTAAATAACTTGTCAGTGTTTGCAACCATGACCAATTAAACTGATAATTCAGTAATATTCACACCTGTCTGCAAATGCTTTCTTTGGAATTGGAATTATTACATTCTTTTTGAAGTCTGAGGATATTTTGCCAGTCTCATGCATCTTGCACACCAGGTAGTATAGTAGACTGTAGTCTACTTATAGTATTCTATCTCTTTGCCTCAGTCACGTCTAAATGATAGACCTCTGGCTTCAAGACGTAGGTGCAAGACCTGTCCCATACATCCTCCCACCACCACCTACTCCAGTCCGGTCACAAGCATCACCTATCCCATCAGAGGCAGGGCTACCTTTGAAACCAGTCATGTGATATACAAGCTAAGTTACAATCACTGTACTGCATTCTACATGTGCATGACAACTAACTAGCTGTCTGTCTGCATGGATGGCCACGGACAAACTGTGGCCAAGAAACAGCTGGAACACTCCATTGCTGAGCACACAGTCCAATGCATTGTTGTTCATTTGAATGACTACTTCGCAGCCTGTGCCATTTCGATCCTTCCTAACACACCCAGCTTTCCTGAATTGCGCAGGCGGTAACCCTCCCTACAATACATCCTACGTTCTCGTAATCCTCCTGGCCTCAAACTTTGTTATTTCTTTGTTCTGCACTCTGGCCCCTTCTCTGTTCCCAATCTTGCACTACACAGTCTTCTATTCCACCAATGCACCCACTGTCTTTTAACATCTCTCCTTTTCCACTACCTCACCTACCCCCTTCTCTCACTAACTTTCCGACTGCACCTAGCTGCCCTCCCTCCACCTCGTCCCTGTATGCTCCCAGAAGCAGCACTTTACCGTCCCCCATCCCTACCCTGCTATCTGTTCCCCTTCCTGCCCCAGCCTCCTCCTTAACCCCACCATCCGGTTGTGTCTCCCATCATGTGCAGCTGCTAGCAGTGTGGCTTCAGCAGCCAGTGACTGCAGTCATGGTTATGTGAGTTTTGAGCGTGTGTGTGTGTGTGTGTGTGTGTGTGTGTGTGTGTGTGTGTGTGTGTGTGTGTGTGTGTTTTCTATCTCCGACAAAGGCCTTGAAAGCTCATTTTCTGACAGTCTTTTTGTTGTACCTATCTACGCTGCATGGTGAGTAGCAACTGTCCTTTCCATAATATTGTTACATTCCATCCTGGATTTTCCCTTGTTATATGTGTAACAGTTCTCTTTTCATTGCCTACCACTTAGTAGTTTTGTCGTAATAATAATACTATAGATTGTTGCGATTTGCTTCATGGTCAAACAGATGAATCAGACGAAAAGTGGGAATACAGTCTCTTCCAGCACTTTTCACAGTTAACATTACATAAAGCTCTAATATCATTTGGTTAATTGATTTTGCCATCTGCCATCTGAACATAGTCCTTGCCTGAGATTTCAGTGACAGAAAATACATTGAAGCTTATATCCAGTTCATATAACACATTTTTAAGAACTACATTGTACACTGTTTATCAAAAGCCTTTAGTCAAGCACCTCCCACTCACAAACGATGTCTGGTTCAGAAGCCATCATTGGTGCCATCAGGGAGTGGTTCATTTGGTGAGACAGCTAGCCACATCCCTGGGGTGGAAGCCAAGACATCGCTTTGCAGCGTTGTTCCCAGAACCAATCATGTGCCTCTGGTTTGGAGTAAGTGGAAAGCTTAAACGAGGGGCTCAGATGATTCTGTGATGGTCTTGGATGTGCATTTTGTAGGAACCCAGATAGCAGATGTCATTTGTGATCTCAGTCCTTCATCTTGATGTGCAGTGTCCATAAGCAAACCAACTGCCTTGCTTCTTTGAACCTGGTAATGAGGTGTTTAAAGTGGTCGTCTTGAGTATCATCCAGTTGAAAAGAGAACGGTGTATCCTTTGTGTTTCAGTCTCCCGAGCAGAAATGTGGTGCAAAGCCAGTATCTTGCTTTACTGTGTTGTATACAAATTCACAATGGTCAGCAGTGTATCCCAATCTCTGTTCAACGTCAGTGTATATTGAGAGCATATCTGCCTTATGTGAGACCATTCGTCTGCAGGTAGGCAGTTATCATCCTGTTAGTGCTGTTGCTATGGGAAATTGCCTTTTACAATAGTTTGGACTGCAAAACTTTTCCAGAGATCATCAAACAAAATGTCATCATCTACAAAGACATTGCAGTTTTGGGAGCTTTAGCTGTCAGCTCAACTTTGGTGACAGCATAATGAGTGAGGTAGTCAATGCAGGCTATTGTCCATCGATTTCTGTTTGTCGACTTTGGAAACTTCTCAAGGCTGATTCCAGTTCTACGGAATGATACTGCCGCAGGCTGTTTTGGTACCAGATACTCCATAGGTAATTGTGGCACATGCTTCCAATTGCTTTCATTCCTTGCCATAAGTAATTGTGGCACATGCTTTCATATGCTTTCATTCCTTGCAGTAGGTAATTGTGGCACATGCTTCCATTTGCTTTCATTCTTTGCAGTGGCTCACATATTGTAATGACTTGGTAGAGACCTGGCAACTGATACATGTGTCTGATCCTATCTAGACTCTTCACAAATTCCAGGTGATGAGATGCTTTTGTGTTATGGAAAAACAGCAGGATAGCTGGCCGTAGGTGAGCTGGGATAGTAAGCAACCATTTTTGTCCCCTTGGATTATAGTTCGTCTTATATGATATTCCGTATATTAATTGGAATTCTCCTTTTGTCAGTTCCTCCTCCTTCAAGGTTCTATGGTTTTCAGCAGTGCTAGATTATCTCTTTGCTCAGCAGCAGTGTCATTTAATGCTGTGATGATTTAGGTTTCACCCGTGCTCCTTTGTTCTACCAAAGGATTTCTTGAAAGATACTCCTTAAGCCTCAGAGGATCAAGGACTGGAAGTTCAGTGATATCATCTTGTGGCATCTTTCCCACTTCCTAATGGATTATCTGTCATTGAACTGATAACACCCTGTGTGAACACTGGCTGATTGATGGGTGATCCACAGTGTTGATACGGTGTGTTACCATGGGCTGTTTGGTCTTGTCTTTTCTCCACTCCAGATTTTAAAGCATTTGAAAATAGATACAGAATCCCCAACATCTCCGAAATTGTTCCTCTCTTTGGCAGTTTGATAGTACCTACCTCCCTTATGTTGTCTGTAGTGGCAACAGAGCATGATTCTTCAGCATTGGCATCAAGGTGGCCTTTCTGGAGTGGTTTGATTGCCCTTAGGCGTGTACCTTTAAAGGATGAGTTGTGGCTGCTTGTGACTTTAGTGATACAAAATTCTCCTTGACCAACTACAGTGCTTATGATTTGCATCCAGATTTCTTTTGTGAGCCTCAGTAGCTTTCTGCAGTCAACAAAAGCTCCACAGTTTTAAATGAACATCTCAATTAATGACTGGAATGCGTCTCATTGATGAAGGCAGGATAACAGCATCTACAGTGGCAATGAGCTGTGCAGACCAATCTTTGTTATGTGTGGTTGTTGGAGTAGCTTCATCAGTGTAGAGCTCTGATCTTCCACAGTCTTTGACTGCTTGTGATGCCTGCAAGATGTCTCATCTGAAAATTAACATTATGACTGTGTTCTGTTAAAATGACAAATTTGAAGGGCATGCTCTATCATTGGCAGATAATCGTGCAGTACAGTTCCTATTGGCTGCATGTATTTCTGATTTATGACGTACAGCATAATTACTTGTGTATCACCAAACATAAGTGTTCTTTAGCTGTCAATGATAAGCATTTCACATTATAGAAAAGGAAACCCTTGAGTCGACTAGCACTCGGACAGGTTGGCCATTGATGAGTACTTCAGCAAGATTCCTTACCATCTTGGTAATGGTTATCCATGGAGAATTTTCATCTGTGGCAGCAACAGCTTAGTCGGTGTTTGCCTTGCTCAGTTTTTCTGAATTTATTTGCTAGGTGAGTGGCTGTTATCTCTGTATGGCAACAATGAACAGCTAAGGTGTGGGGGGAGCGATGTCATCTAGGGCATGGAGATGGGCATTGTAACACAGTTCGGGTATAATTGTCTATGTTGACTGGTATAAACAGAACTATTGTAATGCTTGACATCTGGTGACATAGCCTTCTTTCTCTGAAGTAGCATACATTGTACCCAGGCTGTACACAGTGGAAACACATTGGCATTTTGTCCTCTATGCTACAGCAGTCTGTTCTTCTGCAGAATGGTATATTTGGCAGAGGAGTGAGTTGTACCTCTATTGGTCAGGTGCAGGGTTGTCATTTGATGGCTGTAGCACAAATCCAAGTTAGCTTTTTTGACAAGAGGTGGAGTCCAACTGTTTTAGTTGCCAGAAAATGCTGTATCTCTTCTTCTCTCACTGCCTAGTGAGATCATGGTGATCTTCCGAAACTGTCATAGGTAGCATATTCGAGAGTCAGTCATACTTCTTTTGTCTGACTCTTTGTCTGTTGTATTTCCACAGCGCACTGGCACCATCTTTTTGTTGTTGTAACATCCATTACCAGATGGGATTGGTACATCCTTTCTGTGGCCTCTTTCTTTAAATCTGAGATATTGTCAGCTTCTGTCATATTCAGATTTACAATGTGGTATAGGATCAAAACATTCTGTGTGTTGGACTGTTATGTTTCCCCATGCCCCATGATGCTGGGCTGTGTTCTTCCATTAAGTGAACTCACCACTGATTGTCACCATATATTTTCTTTAGTTTGGCCAGGAATTTGTTCTAATTGTGAGCTTCTCTTCATTGTCCTTGCACCACTACTAAGCTGTACATTCCACCTATTGTATTTGGAGAGTTTGTAGAACCTTTTCAGCTATTTTGTTTGATCTCAGCTAGCATCTTCAGAAAACACCAATGCATGCCTGGTGTGCATATGACTTGTTTATTTTTTGAATCCAATGGTTTTCTTAATATACATACTGTGGGAATGATGTACTGCTTGTATTTGGTTCTTGTCCATGTAAGTGATGGCTTTTACATTGCCTAATCAAAACTGTGGTTTTGAAGTACCCAGTGTCTCCACTAAACAACTTCTTGTCAGAACCACATTCAAGTCCAAATCTAAAAGCAGGGTCATCAGCGAAGTACAGCACTTAGCACTGAAATCGTGTTTATCTAGCATCAGCTTACAGACTGGAATCGAACTCCTTTATGAAGAGTGTTGCTGTTTAGATAAACATTGAGTGTTGCAGGATATACAATCATCACAAACAAAGGAACCTTGAAAACCTTCTAGAAATAGTAAATAACAAATAATTGCTAGTGATCAGGTTTGAACCGGTGACCTGCAGCACACTAGCCAGAAATGCTATTTGCAACACTACACTGCATGGATGACAACTCGCAGCAATATATTTAAGTATCATATTTAAATCTAAACAGTTGTAATGTATTGTCTGTGAAATCCTTTCAGTATTTTGTGTCTGAAATTGAGACACATGCTATATAAATAACAACTTTATGTGACTTGGCAAGCTCTAAACATAGAATGATGTCCTTTGCAGATGCGCCACTGATCGGTGATGACATGATTTCACTGAGCTGGCTTTGTAAAGGGATATTATTTTCCTCAAACAGTTATTGACCCAAGGTTTATTGGGGACATAATTCTCCTACTCCATTGGCAAATTACATAGCAAAATCAGTTGGTGTATGTATTATTAGCAATTTCACATTGGCTTCGCTACATGGTTACATGTTCCTTATAAAATATGTTCTGTTAAAATGTAGCTGCAGATGCCTAGGAATTACCTTATACCCTTTCAGTATGGGTACATTTAGTTGTGTCTGTGTAGAGGGCGGGGGGGGGGGGGGGGGGGGTGGACTGTGTGTTGGCAAATGGTTTTTGATTGTTATAGATTACAAATGTTCTATACACCTGCAGAAATGTCACTGGTATAGCTGCTGTCATATCACTGATACAAACTGTCTCCCAGTGTGTATCTGAATCTCCAAAAATATGCACACTTCTTTTATTTTCTTAAAAAAAGTACTCATTGCAAAATATAACTCTCTGCTGTTACTTTTTAGCCTCGCCGAGAAGAAGATAAGTCTGATAATAAGAGGTATAGAGAAATAAAGGAAAAACTGAGGAAAAGGAAAGAACTGGCACGTCAGCATGCAGAAAAATCAAAAAGATATCACCGTGAAAGTAAATTTCATTCTAACACAAGGTCATCAGAAAAACCCGTGACTGTTGCTGCTGATACTTCAAGTGATACAGCCAGGAAAATTAAGGATCAGTTCCGACTGCAGATGGCTGGTGTAATTGTGCAATATCTAAATCCATATAGAAAACCAGAATGTCAGAAAGCACGTATAACAAACACAGATGACTTCAAGCATCTTGCTAGAAAGGTAAGCTGATTAGTTGAACATTGATTTTCTGTTTTTGTCTTGTATCACGACATAAATTATCTATTTTACGCTTTATTTCAGCTGACACATTTTGTAATGCTGAAGGAGTTGAAACACTGCCGAAGTGTTGAGGACCTTGAATGCAATGATAATGTGAAACATAAAGCACGAGACTTTATAAAAAAATACATGGCTAAATTTGGTGCTGTGTATCAAAGACCAAAAGAGGAGGACCAGTAGAAGATCAGTTAATTTATCCATGTTGTGATATGTGAGTGGGTGTTTTGTTGATTTTGATGTTTGTAAATAATTTTACATATGAAATTGTTTTGAATTTTGTGAACCATTGGGTTATCTGGAAACAGAATAACAGGCAGATTGATGCCTTAGCCAGCCCCCTCCACCTACTATTGTTCCCTTCTCAGGTGGTACCTACCATTCCTGTTTCATGCTCAATATTATGTTAATTTTAATTGTTATGTAAAGAAAAAACTATTTTTTTATTTATAAAATTCTTATCAAAATTAAGGAATCAAAGAATGCCACAATTTTAATGTTGTCATAATTACAGTACATGTTTCATTATTCACTTTAGAGCTATTAGAAAACTCTTGTGGTACATTTCATCATTATAAATGACAGGATTTGTCTTTGAAGCTAAGCTGTTTTTTTTATGAGTGTTTAATTGGACAATTCACGTAGTTACATTTATTGTATGTGCTGTTATTGCATCAGGTAACAATTCTTCAGCAACCAAGAATGATTTGCAACAAAATTCTATGGGCAATGAGTTTTATGCGTGACTGTGGTGAAAAGTACAATTTGTTATTGTCTCTGTTGAGCAACAATTTGAACAGTAACTAAGTGATGTAAATATTTATTATGTGAATTTGGCACAGGCTTGCTAATAGAAAAGGGCAGCAGTGAAGACTATTGACACCAGTGTAGAAATTAGAGAAACTGTAAAATTGTACATTGATGTGATGTACAACTTGTAATTGTACAATTCAAAGTGTTCGTGAAATATATATAGATATGTACATAACAACATTAAATTAATCACTGGAATATTTATTATTATTTTTTAAAAAAAGTAGTATGTATTAAAATAATAGATTCTTTTTGTGATGACACAATAGCCCTTGATTTTATTTTGACAAAAAGTACAAGAGACTGCCGTCTTGGATGAAGTAGATTGTAAATTCCTATTTCCTTTCCAGGTATACCATATGAAATATTTTGATGCTATATTTTAAGTTCATATTAGTATGTCTCATACTACAAAAGGTATACTGTTAACAAATAGTAGAATTCGCATTGTCTTGTTTTCAACCCAAAATGTTTCATATTGTCACTTGTGATTAAATCTTGTGGATCAAGCACTGTCTGCAAGAATAGGTTTACTTAAACTCTGTTTACATCAAATTTTAAATTTTTTCTCCTATGACAAACGTCTCTTTTGCAACCATTTTCCACATATAACCTCATCTTCAACTCCCCTCTAGCTGCAAATTAATGATGCCTGCCTATGCTAACATCACAGAAAGAATTAATGCAAAATGATTTGAAGTTGCATTTTGTAAGATTTGTTTTTCTTCATGGATTTAACAAGAAATTTTGTTGTCATATTGTTTTCCTTTTTTAAATTATTATAATTTTAAGGAAAAACATGCGGGAAAGTCAGTACAGTGAATGAGTAGGGAAGGCTGGACTATGGTAATTAAAAAGCAGGTGGACTATGATAATTAAAAAGCAGATCACATGCCAGAGATACAGATATTACATTCTCACCTGACTTGCATAAAAAAATCACTTTTAGTAGGCATAATATTTAATTATGTTTGCTTATTTCATTAACAGGAAATTGTGCTGTTTCTTGGTGATGACGATTCTGGGTTGTTTTAGTTGGACCCTGCTTGGTGGTGTCAGTGAATGGCTTTTTAAGTTGTAACCTGTGGTAGTTTCCGCTAGTTATATCTCAAAGAAAATGACCACTCAGTTATGCAGCTAACAGTCAAGTCTTATGAGAAATGAGAAAAAGTTTTATTAAGCACAGTGTCTGATAAAATCAGAGAAAGCCACAAGATAAAAATAAAGATTCCTATAATCATAAAAATTACTTGATGGTTATCAAGAATTAAGTTGTTCCCTTCATTACCATTTAAATTAATTTATGCCTTACCAATATTATAAATAACAAAATATCTTTAGTAAATTAATTTTGGTTATGCAATCTTCTTATAAAAGCAGATCTCATCAAATAAAGAGGAGGATATATAAAAATGGTACTGTGCCAGTGTAGTGGTACTATGTATAATCTCTTGAAAAATTTTCCATAATCTTCCATACGGCACTGAAAGATTTTATAATTTTTTTACAAATTACTTTTGATATCCTGTGTGTTTTGAAGTGTGTATTCAGCATCACAGAAAGAGTAATGTATCACTGATACCATATTGAGACATGATTCACATTATATTGGCTGGGAAAAAAATTCAGAGTTACTGAATATGAAATACTAGCACGTTTTTTTGTGTAGTCTGGATGGAGGGATTGGAGACGAAGATTTTTTCCCCCATTTGAATCTGTTTGTAGCGTTTATGAAAGAGAAGGAAATAGATAACTGACTTGGTTGGGGAGGGGGCGGGGATGATTTCTTTGCACTGCTAGTCTGGATTGGAATTAACTCCGCTCAACAGTTATTATCCTCTGTTGTCAAGTGTTACACTCATTACAGATGACAATCATCCAAAATTCTCCCAGCAGAAGATTGTTCTTATATAATCTGCATAATTTTTATCACATGTACATTCACTTTCTTTGATAAACATTAATCCCTCCCCTGCCCCCTTTCATCATCCTGGTATTATGTGTACTGTTGTACATACAAAATATTTTAAACATATCACTTTAAAAAAAAGTATTATGGATGTGAATGACATGCTAGATGAAACATGGGTAACTGGCAAATTTGAACTAGTAGCTGATGGCCAAAGAACAGATGAATTTCCTGGGGTAATAGTAGTATGCAGGACAAATTACCGGTGTTGATATTTCATATATCTACAGGACAGTGTTGCTGAATGTGGCATATTACACCAAAGGCATTCTTACCACAATATCAAGTGGCAAAAAAGGGTGGGAGAATAACTAGCAGTCCATATCTGGGTGCAGTGTTTAAATTATATTTCCAATTCTAACATTTAAACATGAAAAATGAAAGGAAACTATTCACAATCTAAAATACTGAAATATGTGAAAGATATTTGTTGTTTATTAGCAGTGAAAATGCAAATTGTTTTTGCAACATTTGCTGTTTGTGGTTCAATTGTTAAATATGAAATCATTTAGCCAAGGGTGAAAGAATTAATCAGATTGTTCTATAATCTCCCAAAAAATATTTGCAAATGTCTACCAGTGACAGTATCTCCTCTAAAACTTTTGAGTTCCAGGCCCTTTGCAGCAGGCTTGTCACAGAATCCCAGGCATTTTTGGCATCTGTTTTAAGTGCCTATCATTTCATTCTTACAACCATCTTTACAAATATGGATGAAGGTAGAAAATTTCTTATTTAATGCAGCTACAAAATGAAACACATTCACTACAAATTTAGCATATAAATTTTATTTAAATTTGAACAAAAGTTTAGCGAAAAAAAAATTATGTGAAGATTTTAATGCTGCAGTAGAAGACTGTTGCTATACACATTTTGGGGTGTGGCAGTATGTTGATGTATAGGCCTACTTTCTTTCTTTGCAAACTCATCACCTACTTGAAGAAAATTTGCCAAATGGCAACCCTTTGCCCTGCCACACATCCACTTTCTTCTTTGAATTCAGGGAGTGATGGTTGCTTGTGTAATGTTGTCCGTCCTAATTTTACATCTGAAGGATTTGCAGCAGTAGAAAATCTTTTGCATGGTGGGTCTAAAGACGGAACTACATTGGAAGTACTTCCTTGATTATTTGGAAGTATATTACGCATTGTTGGAGGTGGCATTTTGTCTGAAAACAGAATGGAAATCTAAATCACATAGTAGATTTAGCAAGCAAAATAATGTAGAACAGCAGAATGGTAATATTGTAATAATGTTGTTTTCATGTCTGAGCCTGATTCAGAAGCAGAGTCACTGTATTTGCTTTCAAAAATGTTCCCTTCAGAAACAGTCTTCAAATGATTAATTCAGTAGCTTGTCAATTTCAGTACTGGTCAATAATTCCTACATAGTAATCAGAAAACGTGTCTAGGACAACGAGAAACCCACAAAAAGTATGGTACCACATATCAGTGCACTGTCCTTAAGAATGCCGAAATAGTTTCAGAAACATCTACACAATGGCAGCACGCAGAGACAAGTTCACAGTATGCCAAACCTGAAAAGAAGCTGCGAGAACAATGACTGTAATACAAACGTTGGAAGACGAACAGAGCTTGGGTGTGGGACACTCATTGCAAGGCTGTGATACGAGCTGTGATCAGGCTTGGGACTCAAAAGTGTTAAAATAATGAATTTTTTCAGTTATGTAGTTACAAAACTATTTACATCACTGTCTGCTCCTCATTATGAATTGCTTCGCTTTCTTCTGCACATCTCTAATTCGCTGCCCCCCTCAAAGATACATAATCAGTTCTTCCGAAATGCCTTCATTCTCAGCATCATGCCCTAGAAAACATGCGGTGCTGCTCACTATTTTCCTTCACATATCACTGATCTGATACAAGGTTTTCACAAGAAGTTGATCAATTCTCAGAGGTAGTAATCATTTCGTAGTTGGCGGCATATTATACAGTGCATCCCAGTTCAGTTAGGACTTTTTGTATGAAATTGCAATGCTATCTTGTGGTGAGTTGTAGCATTACAATCCTTGAAGTTTCCAAAACAGCTGTGTAGAAAGTCGAGTCGCTAGCATTGCAGCAGGAGGCATCCTTGGCAGAAAATGGCAGTCGTGCAGTGAGGCAACACTTTGAGTCGCTCGGCATTTGTGCGTGAGAATTCGTTGCATTCGACCCAAATTCTGAGAGTCAGGTTCCTGGTTGCTACTCCATAATGACACCCCAGCCCACAAAACGAATATTGTGCACGAGTTTTTGGCCTGCAAGTAGATCACGGTCCTGGATCACCCAACATATCCGCCAGATTTGTCCACAGCCAGTTTCATTCATGTTGAAATCTGGTGCTCTTTTGTAGTACTGAATATGAAATTAAATGAAGCCCATTGTAAGACATTTACTGTCAAACTGCTAAGATTGGTGGTAGTTGGAATAGGCAAAAAATCTGCTGATGAGAACTATAGTGCCTATAATCAAGAAAAAGACATAATAAAAATAATACTTTCAATATTCTATATGAAGTATTGATTAATCAATAATTCAATAAACCATAATACAGACAATGTATGTTAATATTTTGGTATATCAATATTTTGGGCCCATTTGTAGTTGTAACCCAACATGCTCTACAGAATGGTGACATGTTGCCTTGGCCTGATCGATCACCAGATCTGTCTCCAATCCAGCACATATGAGACATTGTGGGACAACAACTCCACCGATGAAGGTTTCTCGGGTCTCCAGCCGGGTGATAGCATTATCTCGCGATGTTTCGGGAAGTGTCGTACTACCCATCTTCTGGCAAAGTGTCGAGATTCGCAAAGGATGGGGCCCCTCGACGCCCACACCAACGTGGTGACCAAACCAAAAGTTCTACTGTCACCTCCGTATAACATGTTAGTTTTTGAATCAGGAGTCACAGGATGCGGGCTGTGATGTTATCCATGTGTCTGGGTAAGATTACTCATTAACAGGGTCCATCAGGAGATAGAAAGTGGACAAAAGTGATCGAAGGGTAGCGGTTGTAAGGGCAGAGGAAAAGAAGTGCCAAGGGGAAAAAAACCTCTGCGACAGTAGGATGGGTAGTAAGGGCAGTAGCAGCTTGCTATCTACGACAGCACATGCAAGGTGTGGTTATGTTAGTGTGAGGTATCATGCATCGTCACCTTTGTCGTTGCGGGGCTTGCTGCAGTTGCTGCGTCCCTGCAACAGTTCAAGGTCGTTGCACATT
This sequence comes from Schistocerca americana, assembly GCF_021461395.2. Lineage (NCBI taxonomy): Eukaryota > Metazoa > Arthropoda > Insecta > Orthoptera > Acrididae > Schistocerca > Schistocerca americana. Next base: position 97,157,346 of record NC_060120.1, on the reverse strand, counting down.
AGTGGGCGATCGGTCATAGATCGGCTCACAGACAGTGTAGGGGGTGTGTGTGGTTGGTTTGCGTGCTGTGTACAGTATGGTTTCCCTGCGGTTGCCTGTTTTTCGGCTGGTCGAACATCTGGGGTTACCAGTAGTAGCTGTGTTGCAGGGGCTCGCCAGTACTGTCGTGTTAGCGTGCTATGGACCATAGATGCTTAGTTCCTAGCCAATAGTGTCTTTGGTCTGTTATGCTTCCATCTATGGTTGTGGTCGTAGTTACCCAGAGAAAGGATAAACGGGTTGCGCGGTTGTCTCGTGTTATTGTACAGTCGTGTTGAGAGTTTTTGGAATACCTGCAAGATGGTATTCCCGGTGAAGGTCCACGAAGCGTGTGTAGCGCAGAGCGTTGCTTATGATTTTGAGTACTTTGTTCTGTATTAGCTGCAAACGGCGCAGGCGAGTGGGCGCAGCGTATCCCCAGACGGGCTGCGTACTTCATCAGGGGTCGAAAAATGTCATGTACATGGACCTAGACACTCTCCTATTCAGTGTGCTACGCCTGTTAAGCATAGGGTATAGTTGTTTGAGCCTTGCGTTTTCTTTGTTGGCCACGTGTTGAATGTGGACCCCCCAGAGTAGTATCCTGTCCAGCCAGACACCGAGGTATTTGACCTTCTCACGGAAACGTATTGAGCATGTGTGTAGTGTTATTGGGTTGCAGTGCTGAAGTTTGCACAGTTGCTTCGGTCTTCTAGTGAACAGAACGGCCTCGCACTTGTCGACGTTTACTCTAACACGCCATTTCACCAGCCAAGGCTCCGCCATTCTGAGTGCTGTCTGCAGTCGTGAGTTAATGTTAGACGGCTTCCAATCTTGCGCAAGGATGGTGGTGTCATCTGCATAGATTGTCACCGTCGTGTTGTGTGTAGCTGGGAGGTCGTTAATGTAGAGTTTAAACAGTAAGGGCCCTAGGATGCTTCCTTAGGGTACTCCTGCCATGTCGTGTCGATTGTTTGCCGTGAACGTCGGTGTTGAAACTCTTGTCCGTGAGATATGAGTGTATGAGACGTACGAGCCCGTCGGGGAACCCTGCGTCGCTGAGTTTGCCTTTTCGATGTCCAGAAACACTGCCCCAGTCGCTTTGTTTGTGTTGTATCCGTGTGTTATGTATTCAACGATGCGGAGGAGTTGTGTTGAGCGCGCCCAGCAGACTAATGGGTTGGTAATTTTGTGGGAGGGAGTGGTGTTTCCCCAGCTTCCTGAGCATCAGGACCTTGGCTGTCTTCCAAATGTCTGGGAAGTGTTGGTGCTTGAGTATGGCATTCGTGATGTGTGTTAGGCAGTCTACAGCTTTGTCCGTGAACTCCTGGAGGACACGATTTTGAATGCCATCGTGACCAGGGTCCTTCCTAGCGGTGGTATGCATGATGGCCCATTTGACTTCAGCTGTACTAGCTTGTCAGATGATGTTGCACGCTGGTTGGGCCAGGATGCGTGTGACCTCCTGGTCCGTAGCAAGTGTGAATGCTGGGTCTGAGGGATCCATGTTCAGTGTGAATGACGCTGCGAGTGTGAGGGCCATCAGTTCCGCTTTTTCTTCTGCAGAATATGCTGGTCCGTCGGGCCCTTGTAGCGTGGGGGTGTACAGTTTCTCCCTGGTGAAGTGTCGGGCCAGCTGCCACATGCCAGGTCGCGTGGTGTCCAGCCCTTCGAGTCTCTGGTCCCACTGTTGTGTCTTACATGTTTGTATTTTTTCCCGGATTATACCCTGGAGCCTGTTCATGTGCTGTTTGAAGTGCTGGCGCCTGGTACGCTGCCAATGTCTCCTGAGGCGGTTACTCATTGAGATAAGGTGCAGGATCTCCTGGGGCAGGGCAGCACTGTGTTGTTGTGGTGTGCGGATCGGTATGGTGTCGGTTATTGCGTCTTGGACGGCGCTGGTGAGGGTTTCAACTGCCTCATCAATTTGAGCTGTCTCGTTAATCGCGTGGGTGGGTGAGATGCGACTGTCAAGCGTTTCCTTGAACTGCGTCCAATTCACGCGCCTGTAGTCTAACATCCTGCGTTTTTCCATGTGCTGCAGTGTTTCTTCAATGTACAGTATAACGGGTTGGTGATTTGAGGGCAGATCGTTTTAACGGCAACGTTGAGTGTTGTCGTTATGCCCTTGATGAGGGCCATGTTTAACACGTCTGGCCTGTGTGCCCTCCGGTAGGGAATGTGCGTCGGTTCGGTCGGCGCTAGTGTGATGTAGTTTCGTCCTAGTGCGTGTTCGTATAGTTTCTTGTCGTTGGAGTTTCGTATTTGTGAGTTCCAGTCCGGGTGTTTTGCGTTAAGATCTCCAGCGGCGATTACGCGCGGTGATATGTAGAGTATTGTGCTGATGTCGCGTGTTTTGATGTTTTTAGGGCTGTTGTATACTGACACCAGTGTAGTGTAGGCTCCGTTGAACATGACCCTGACGGCGGTGGCCTCTAGTTTTTCAAGTTCGGGGAGCACTATGTTTGTGTGTTCCATGTCTTTGTGTATGATGATGGCTGCTCCACCATGACCAGAGCCGTCCGGTTGGTCGGTACGATAGACGCAGTAGCCGATAAAGTTTAGTTGGTTGCGTGGTTGAGCTTGGTTTCGCTCAGTAGTGCGATAAGGATACCCTTACGCTCCATGAGCGCGGCAAATTCCGCCCTTTTGTTGTTGATCCCGTCTGCATTCCAGAACAGGATCTGTGTCAGTGTCTGGTTGTTTGCGATGGGGGCCGGGTGTGGCGTGTTATCCACGAATGGGTGTAAACAGTGTGGTGAGCGCTGTTTGTATGGCGGCCCAGTATTGCCCAGGTTGTGCAGTCATGAGCCGTGTGATGAGTGTGGTGACGGCCGCCGCGAACTTGTTAAAGATCTGAGCGGTCGTGTGATGGGGGAATTTTGTTGCCAATAAACCCTCAAGTGTTGTGTTGGTGTTGTGTGTGCCGGCCTGTGGCTCGGTTGTAGTGTTGGCGGCTGCTGGTGCGGGTGTTGGCGTTATATGTGGGCTGGCGCTTGTGTTGTTGTTGTGTGGTACATTTTGAAGTGCCTGTGTTTCAGTTGTGCTGAGGGGTGGAGTAGTGTGTGTGCTGGCATCACTGGCTTGCTGACTGTGTGCCTGCGTTTCAGTGTTCTGTTGTTGTTGGGTACTTTGTTGTCGTGTACGTGTGTTCCCACTCCTGTTACCTCTTGGTCGCCTACACCTTCTCTGGGTTCTTGGCTCTGGGGGTCCTTGTGTAGATGTGTCTTCCTGTGTGTCATGTGTGGATTCGCAGGCTGAGGCTTCAGGGGGTGGGGTAGTGTTGTTTTTGGGGACTGGTGTTGGAACCGGTGTGGTTGTGGTGTTGTATGTTGGCTGAGACGGTTGTGTTGTTGTTGCAGCGGTTGTGTTAGGTGTGTGTGCTGGGCGCAGAGGTTCCGCAGCCTGCTCCGCTCCTCCAGGGCATGTAGCCATGGCGAACGATACTCCGTTCCTAACAGGGTTTGGTGCGGGCCTTGGACGTGTTGTGACGTTGGGTGGCTTCGATTTTTGAGTTTTGCGCCTCTTTGTACACGTCGCAGCCCCTGTAGTTGGCCGCATGGGCTTGACCACAGTTGGCGCAACGGCTTATGTTTTGGTGGATCAGTGTGCAGGCGTTGGATGCGTGTTTGCCAGCGCTTCCGCGGCAACGGGGTGCCAGGCCGCAGCAAAGGGCCGAATCGCTGGCAATTGTTACATTGTTGGGGGACTTGTGGGTTCGTATATCTCTACCCTTACGTCCATCCGCAGAAGGCTCTTTATCTGCAGAAGGCTGCGGGAGGCGGCCGTGTCGGCCATCTCGAACAGGTAGTGTGGCAGATGACTGTGAGAGCGGAAGCTCGTCATCCTGGAAGCACTTTTACAGTCGAATCCCAGGAAGTTGAGCACCGCTTGTACTGTAGTGTTTGGGGTATTGGGGTCCACTCCCTTTACCATGTATTGCTGTGTTCATTCTTCAGCAGTTCTGCACGTATAATGTTCGATCACCTTTTCTTTGAGGGAGATAAGGAGATCTTTGTATTCGTTGTTAGTTGACACGTACAGTGAGGCCCTATCCCCGGAGTACTTCGTGTGGAGCGTGCAAGGTGTGTGCCTTTCCGCGAATGTTGTGTTGAGGACACTAAGGTTCCCGTAGTTTTGTATTACGACTGGGGGAAAACAAGTCCTCTGTTGTGCGGGTGTAGCTGTGGTTGGTGTTTCTGTGGTGTTGCTGACCGCAGGCCGGGCCGTATTTGTTGTTGTGGTAGTGTTCCTAACCGGAAGTGTGGGTTTCGGTGTAGGCAGCAGCGCCTTTCGGCTACCTAGCGAGTGTGGTTGCTGGCTTGTTTGTGTGCTGTTTTTGGGTTTGCGTCGGGGGCCCTCCACCTGCCAGGGCCCAGTGTAGTGGTGTTCTGGGTCCTCATCTGCAGCCGCTGGTTCCGGCGTTGGAGTCAACAGTTGCAGGTAGTACATGAGTCACCAGTTGCAGGTGAATGTAGTGTGATGTGGAGGGTACTTGTCCGCGTGGGGAATTACTTGGGCCACATAGGTCGGTTATTCATCGACGCTGGTTCAGCAGTTCCTGCGCTTGCGCAGCGATCTGCCGATCAGCACCTCCTCAACAGCGGCAAGCAGGATGTTGACATCGACGGGAACAGTCGTCTCACGCGCATCTTTCGCTGCAGCCTTGCTGCGGGTTAGGGCGAGGGAAACACCGGCGGAATCTGCCATCTTGGTGTTGTCAGGAGCTTTATTAGGTGTGGGTGGGCGCGACAATTTTGCTTTTTCTGAAAAGAAAGAGCTAACAAATAGGTCCTACGGAAGAGGGGGAATGCCCTACGGCCTAGGGTGCTGCGTTGGTGCAGTGGCGTGGTACCTAAAGGAGGAGCGGAGGAAGAAAAGTGGCCTACAGTACGCGGGGTGGTCCGACGTGAACGGGCCCCTGGCACTGGTCAACCCTAACTCAGAACGAGATAGTCTCGCTAAGGGAGTTTGTAACCGAAGTTACAGGTTGCTATGAGTCAGTGACTCTTGCGATAATTAAGCTTCTCCGCGAGCTACGCGGCTTTTCGACGAAAGGGAGCAAACCTCAACCTTCCGGCGATCCACCAAGCGCTACTGACGCTTCGAAAGCAGACTCTGTAGAGCAGAGTGGTCAGCTAGGCCTAAACCCCAATAGCTACCGTTGCACCGGCTGAGAGCTCCTTCCGCTGTGACGGCAGGAGCCCGTCTTCGCTTATAAAGGATGGGGCCCCTCCACGCCCACACCAACGTGGTGACCAAACCAAAAGTTCTGCTGTCACCTCTGTAAACATGTTAGTTTTTGAATCAGGCATCACAGGATGCGGGCTGTGATGTTATCCATGCGTCTGGGTAAGACTACTCATTAACATGGTCCATCAGGAGATAGAAGTGGTCGAAAACGATCGAAGGGTAGCGGTTTTAAGGGCAGAGGAAAAAAAGTGCCAAGGCCAGCGCCAAGGGAAAAAAAACCTCTGCGACAGTAGGACGGGTATTAAGGGCAGTAGCGGCTTGCTAGCTGCGACAGAGCATGCAAGGTGAGGTAAGGTTAGCGTGAGGTATCGTGCATCGTTACCTACGTGCGGCATGTTCGTTAGCTGGGTCAGTCCGGTTGCTGCGGCTGGGATTGCTTGTAGTCTCCTGGGCCGGCCGCAGCGGCTTCCTCCCTGTAACATAAGAGTTTGGTGCGGCAACTCATGCGTTGCTTTTAGGCCCTCTGCTTCGCCTTGTCGGCGGCGACTTGGTGCAGCTTCATCAGGCTGGTGCAGAACGGCAGCGATCGGCTACCGTCCAGCGTCCTCCTCTACTGCACGCCGCAGCCCTTCTGTAATGTAGCTTCCATGAGCTCCGCTTGTTCGGAGAGCTGCGCCAGTTCAGCGTCGGAGGAAGTGTTATCGTTCGCTCGCGCTTGTGCGATAAAGGCTGCCCTTTTGGCTTCTCGATCCCTTCCGGGGCCCGCTCCGTCAGCAGTCGGCGTTGCCACCAGTTCAGCTGGGGTGGCGGTTTTCTTCTTTGCACCTTTCACCTGCGGTGCTGCTGGGGCAACCGCTGGGACAGGCGCGCGAACGTCCTTCTGCGAGGTCGCAGGAGTGTTCGCAGGTACTACTGCGCTGGGGCCTTGGGCGAAGACTGCTCGCAGTTGCCTCAAGGCCTCTTCCTTCTCTGCAGCCACGGCGGCTGCGAAGGCAGCCCTCTCTGCCGCAATGACGGCTTTTGAGGGCTGCAGTGGCCTCCATCACGACGGTGCCGAGTTCGAGGTCACATATCTTCTCGGGAGCGCGGGCTGCGTCCTGGCTGCCCATTTCCGAGCGGCCGTCCCAGCCCCTGGCAGGTGGAGCTGCTGCTGCGCCGTCCCTCTGCTGCGCTGGGCTGTTCTGCGCCCTACGCCGTTTCCGACGTCGTCTTCGCTTCTGCCGCTGCGTCGGTGCGACCGCGGCCGCCTCGCCGCCCCCGGCACGGCTGCGGTTTGAGAAAGCTGCACAACCGCGCCAACTGGCGACGTGCGGGCCGCCACACCGGACACAGGTCGGCAGAACGTTGCTGCCGCGGTCGCAGGCGCGGCTGTCGTGCTCCCCTGAGCACTTGACGCACCGCGCCGCGTTGCGGCAATACTTCGCAACATGGCACTCGCCCTGGCACCTGAAGCACTGGGGCTGGGGGTCCATGGCGGTCGGGAGAGCCTCTGTCGTCACCGGGAAGCCCAGCAGCTTCCGCAAGTCGAAGATGTCGCTCCCGCCGTCGACCATTTGCACGGTCACGGCATAGAGCGGCGCCCTCTTCCTGTTGGTCCGGTTGTGCAATCTTGCGGTTGCATTACCAAACCCAGCTTGCAGCAGCCCTTCCCGGACCGCTGCCTCATCACAGCACCAAGGCAGCCCCCTGAGGAGTGCCTTGGTCGTCTTCATCCTTCCTACGGAAGGTGCCTTATCACGCGCCGGCGGCGTGTCGACGATGTGGTCTGCCACTGCGACCTTGATCGCCCTGTGGTCGGCCACGTTTGCAGCACGAACGCAGATCAGCGAGTCTGTATCGACAGACTCGTAGACCACCTTGTTCTGAGCGCAATTCGTCATGGTGTCAAACAGCGCTGTCCACCCGCCTTTGCACTTGGCGTACAAAGGGGGGTCAGGCCGCGACTCGTCTTCTCGGAAGTTCCTTGCATGGTCGGCAGACTCAGTGAGTTGCACAACCGAAGGACCCTTCGTAGTGGCAGGTTTCCTCTGCGCACCCTTCTTTCCCATGCTGCGAGGCACGGAACACAACAATTTGCACGCGTTGTAAGAACAACGCACGACAGTCTGCTCTCCGCGGCGCCCACAGCACAGAAAACCTCTTCATGAGCTCTCAACGGCCGAGTAAGCGAAGCGCGCAACGGCAGCGGTACGCTCGCCTCGCCAGCTCAGGCCGCCCTGCCTGTCTTCGCGGAGAGCGGGCTATTTAAATGCGCGGTCACCCCCTCCACTAGACCTCTTGTGGCTGCGGTGGACCAGTGGCGTGCGCATAGTGGTGGGGATGGCGGTCGCCCCCAGCGGCCGCGTTCGGTTCTCGGTGTAAGCCCACTGTCTGCGTCCGCGGCGGAGGACGTTGACGGACGCGCTCCCGACGGATTGCCGTTATCGCAGGGTTCCATGCTGCGCTGAGTTGGTATTCCTCATCTCTGTTGACCAAATTGTCGTGAATCCTTATTTCTATGGACTCTTTGATAACTCTTTCCCAGAAGCCAGATGCTCAGCACAGTACCTTCGTGTTTTCGAAGTTGAAGGTGTGTTCTTCATTTATGCTGTGTTCTGCTGCGGCTGATTTTTCTGTGTGACCCAGTCACACACATCTGATATGGTCTTCGCAGCGTTTAGATATGCAGCGCTGTGTTTGCCCAATGTATTGTTTTCCACATTCGCATGGTATGCTGTATACTCCTGGTGTGTTAAGGTTCAGTGCATTTTTGGCAGAACCTAGGAGCTCCCTCGTCTTCGGTGATGGTCGGAGAATGGTTTTGATATTGTATTTGCCCAGAAGTCGTGCAGTTTGAAGGTCCACCTCCTTGGGCTCCCCATTGGCCTGCGATTTCAGGATTCAAACCCATCGAGACAGATAATGAAGTTGCATGCGAGATTGTCTGGGCAAGACTCAGTATCAGGGGTGGACGTAAAATGATAATTGGACTCTTATATTGCCCACCAGACTCATCTCATGATCTAACTGAAAACTCCAGACAAACCTCAGTTCACTTGCACTGAAGTTCCCCAGTCATACTGTATTCATCAGTGGAGACTTTAATTACTTGGGAAGATTACAGTTTTGTTAGTGGTGGTTGTGATAAGACATCCTGTGGAATATTACTAAATGCGTTCCCTGAAGATTACTCAGAACAGATTAGTGTCACTCACGATGAAAATGTATTGGATCTAATGGCAACAAATAGACCTGACCTCTTTGAGGATATCCACATTGATATCAGCATCAGTGACCATTACACGGTTGTGGCCACTATGAATACTGAAGTATAGAGGACAACTAAAACAAGCAGAAAGATTTAAATCTTGAGTAAACTAGATAAAAAATAAATAGAGTCATATCTCAATGAGGAACTTGAAACCTTCAGCACAGGGCAGGAGCAAGCAGAAGATCTGTGGCTCAAGTTTAAAGAGTACTTGACCATACACTGGATAGATATATACCCAGTAGAACAAATTGTAATGGAAGGAGCTCTCCATGGTATACAGTCAATGTAAAGGAACTTTTAAAGAAACAGAGATTACTGCATAATAGGTGTAAAGCAAGGTGTAGGGCTATAACTAGAGAGATGATGAATGAAACGCATTTGGCTGTCAAGAGAGCAATATGTGATGCCTTCAACGACTACGTAGCAAAATATTGTCAAATGACATTTCACAAAATCCAAAGATAATCTGGTCATATGTAAAGGCTGCTAGCGGCACCAAAGATAGTGTGCAGTCTCCAGCGAATGAGTCAGGAACTGAAACTGAGGGTAGCAAAGCAAAAAGCTGAAATGTTTTCTAATGTTCCTTTACGAAGGAAAACCCCAATTCAATTCATGTGCGACTGAAAGATGAATGATATAAGTATTAATATCAGTGGTGTTGAGAAACAGCTGAAATTGTCAAAACTGAACAAAGCTACAGGGCCCGATGGAACTACTGTTATATTCTATACCGAATTTGCAGCAGAATTAGCCTTTCTTCAAACCAAAATCTATTGTAGATCGCTCGAACAGGAAACTGTGCCCAGGTCTTGGATAAAAGCACAGGTCACACCCATCTACAAGAAGGGTAGTAGAAGTGATCCACAAAACTACTGTCCTGTATCCTTGACATCGATTTGTTGCAGAATCTTAGAACATATTCTGAGCTTAAACATAATGAGGTATCATGAACAGAATTACCTGCTTAATGCCAACCAACATGCATTCCGAAAACATCGATTATGTGTGTCCCACCATGCAGTTCTCTTACACGATGTCTGAAAGCTTTGGATCAAAGCATTCAGATGCAGTATTTACTCAATTCCAAAAAGCACTTGGCTCAATACCACACCTAAGTTTATTGTCAGAAATACGATAATGTGGGGGGGGGGAGGTGTACCAAGTGAAATTTGTGACTGGATTGAGGACTTTTTGGTAGGGAGGACGCAGCCTGTTATCGCGGATGGAGAATCGTCGTCAGATGTGGAAGTTAATTCAGGTGTGCTCCAGGGAAATGTGTTGGGACCATTGCTGTTCATGTTGTATGTCAGTGACATTGCAAAAAATGGGTCAAATGGCTCTGAGCGCTATGGGACTTACCATCTATGGCCATCAGTCCCCTAGAACTTAGAACTACTTAAACCTAACTAACCTAAGGACAGCACACAACACCCAGTCATCACGAGGCAGAGAAAATCCCTGACCCAGCCGGGAATCGACTCCGGGCGTGGGAAGCGAGAACGCTACCGCACGACCACAAGCTGCGGACAGTGACATTGCAGACAATATTAATAGCAATCAGACATTTTGCAGATGATGCAGTTATCTGTGATGAAAGACTCTGCATAAATATTCTGTCAGATCTTGAAGTTCATAGTGGTGCAAAGATTGGCAACTTCCTTTAAATGTGCAGAAATGTAAAATTGTGCACTTCACCAAACAAAACAACATAGTGTCCTTTGACTGTAACATCAGTGACTTACTGTTGGAATCTGCCATATCATACAAATACCTTGAGTGTAATACTACATTGGAGTATGAAATGGAATGATCACACAGGCTCAGTTGTGGGTAAAGGCAGGTGGTATGCTTTACTTTATTGGTAGAATACTGGAGAGGTACCATCAGTCTACAAAGGAGACTGCTTAATAATCACTCACGTGACCGGTTCTAGAATATTGCTCAAGTGTGTTGGACCCATTCCAAAAAGGACTAACTGGATATTGAACGTATACAGAAAAGGGCAGCACAAAAGGTCACATGTTCGTTTGACCCATGGGAGAGTGTCACAAAGACACCAAAGGAACTGAAAAGGAAGACTCTTGAAGATGGACATAAACTATACCGAGAAAATCAACAACAGTTTCGAGAACTGGCTTTAAATGAAGACTGTCGGAATATACTACAGCTCCCTACGTAGGACTCACGTAAGTTCGTGAGGGATAAGATTAGAATAATTGCTGCACGGCTCTGAGGCATTCAAACAATCATTACGTGATTGGAACAGGAAGAAACCCAAGTAACTGGTACAATGAGACATACTCTGTGCCATGCACCTCAGGGTGGTTTACTGAGGATAGATGTAGTTGTAGAAATGTATCTGCCCCTGCACCCAGCTTCGTCCCTGAAGTGACCGGCCAACTTTTAGTGCACCTGCTATAATTCATTCAATGTATTTTTATTTCAACGAGGGAGTCATGTACAACCAACACTTGTAAATGGTAAGAAGGCCTTGTTTAACCCTTTCATGACCCGCGGGACATACGTGTCCCACTTCACTTTTTCGTGCTTTACGACCAAGTGGACAATAAAAACCTACATCTGCAATGTGCTGCCATCTACTGGAAGCATTCGCTAGTACTTGAAACCATTACACTCATTACAGACTTCTTCCCGCTAAAGAGCTGCATTCTGCTGGAAGTTGTACGATGTAGTTCACTTGTTTAATCGCTTACGTGAAAGTGTAACCTCCCCACAAAAATATAATAATGAACCAAGTATAACCTTCCACAGAAATAAAAATTAAATGAATTTTTAATATTGTAACCTCTGAACAAAATTGGTTCCCATTTATTGTCTCCGTGCAGAAATGCATTCACATTCAATGTACAGAAGCTCTCCTGCGGTTCGCAGGAGAGCTTCTGTAAAGTTTGGAAGGTAGGAGACGAGGTACTGGCAGAAGTAGAGCTGTGAGTACCGGGCGTGAGTCGTGCTTCGGTAGCTCAGTTGGTAGAGCACTTGCCCGCGAAAGGCAAAGGTCCCGAGTTCGAGTCTCGGTCGGACACACAGTTTTAATCTGCCAGGAAGTTTCATATCAGCGCACACTCTGCTGCAGAGTGAAAATCTCATTCTGGAAATTGAATGACAGTTAACATACATTACTAGATATGCACAAGGCTGCTTCTTTACCTTCTACAATAATACTCATCCTCCAGAGTCCCGACCAGAGCAGACTGTCGACTACTGCAGACTACTGTCTACTACAGACTACCCAAGACTAACGCCGACTAGCGACAAGCAACAACTAACTACATACTGCTCTCTGGTCAGAGACTCTCCTATGCCTTGCCTGTTGCAGGCAGTGCATATAGCGCATACCTCTTACAAAAGTTTTGTATATTTTTCAACTGTTCTTTTGTAAATAAGAAAGGTAAGCAATATAACCGTATTTATTGTGTTTCTTATCATTTATTTGTAAATATTATGTGGAATTTCAGTGTAAAAAATGTATTTCAATGACTTGGTAAATAGTTTTTAGTTTTTGACTGCATGAAATATCAATCACATGGCTAGTGGGACATATTTGCCCCACATATTATTTATAATTTCTTTCACTGTGCGATGCTACATCACTTGGCTCAGTAAAGTATTCATACAATATTAATAAAAATAACACCAACAACAATAATAATAATAATACTAATAATTTAACTCACCTGTCTTGATGCATCCAATAGTACATCTATTGATACTACACCGCGTAGGACATTGGCTAAGCCACCTAGCTATTGTCGTCACAACAATGGTGACAGTGCTAGAACGGAGGTGACAGAAAATGATGGTACTGCGTGTGCAGTAAAAGAAAATGTCACCGAAATTACCAGTGACACTGCAAATGAAGTTATTGTGTGTGCAGAACAAGAGAGTGGGGCCGAACATGCCAATAAAACTGAAACAGAGTGGACTGACGACGTAACTTATTTTGAAAACTTATCACCATCTCTTGATGGAAGTGCAGATATAATGTTCGATTTTGGACAAAATGATAAAGAAATAGATTTTTTTTTACAGTTTTTACTGATGGTTGTTGGAGGAAGATCAAAGATGAGACTAACCTCTATGCAACTCAAATACATGACAACATTACTAGAGGTAAAAGGGTAAGACAGGCCAGCTGCAATTGGAAAGCCACTGATGTTGAAGAAATAAAATATTTTATTGCCATTCACATTATAATGGGAATACATAGGCTGCCTCAGCTGAGTCACTATTGGTCCACCTACCCACATTCAGGTGTAAGTGCAATTTCGCAACTAATGAGTAAAACTAAGTTCAAAAAACTGACTGAAAACATTCACTGTAATGACAATGCCACAGCAGTACCAAGAGATGAAGCTGGCTATGATCGACTACACAAATTACGCCCAATAATTGACGCTATCGGTAACAATTTGGAAGAAGTATACACTCGATCAAGTATCATGGCTGTTGATGAAAGTATGGTCCCATTCAAAGGGCGTTCATCTATAAAGCAGTACCTTCCAATGAAGCCTGTAAAACGGGGTTACAAAATTTGGTGTCTTGCCGATTCAAAAACAGGTTTCATAACCCAGTTTGATGTGTATACTGGAAAGAAGGACACCCAAGACTCATTATTCAGTTTGGGAGAAAATATTGTGCTCCAACATGCAGTCTCACCGACTAATTGTGTTCGATAACTTCTTCACGTCGTACAATCTGATGAAGTCACTAAATGAAAGAGGACTTGTTGAAGTTAGAACAGTGAGGACAAACAGGAAGGGACTTCCAGGTATGATGAAGAAACAAGATAAATTACAATGGGGGCAGATTATGTTCAAACAAAGGGATGTGTCTCAGCAATAAAATGGCAAGACTTTGACAGTACCAAGTCCTTATCATAGCCCAAAATATGTAACCTTTGTCAATAGGAAAAACAGAGATGGTACTTCATCAGAGGTCTTCTGTCCTACAGCAGTTGCAGAGTATAATACATTTATGGGAGGTGTGAATCGCTTTGATCAGATGCGTGAGAGATATGCTATTGGAAGGCGATCTCTAAAGTAGTTGCATCGGCTTTTCTTTTTCGTAACTGACCTGGAAATTGTTAAGCAAGGAGGACGACATAATCAGTTATCCCTTTCACTTTTCGCTTACCAGACAACTAACAGCAGGTCATGAAATCAAAAGAAGAGGAAGACTTGCACTTGGCGGCTGAACTTCCCTGGACAGGGCCTCCTGGCCAGCAATGCCATAAGCCCATTCCACTTTTTTCATCACACAAAAGGGCATTTTTACCACTTCCTCCATCATGTAGTCGTCGATTCGCTGATAACAACTGACTTCGAAGATCTTTATTATGTGCTCGTAATTTCATGCACATGTTTCAGATGAATGTTTCTTCTTTGTAATGTCGCTACGGAATTCTGGAAAATGGCTTTATCTGAGTCAATACAAACAGCTTCATCTGTAAACACAGTGCGAACATTAATAAAACCGACAAACTGCAGGGACGGCTTCCTGACTGGAAATTGAGGAAAAAAGGTCCAATGAACATGTGTCCAGGCATCGTTGCCCTGGTAGATGGCACTGATGAATGATAGTTCCTTTGACCACATGCTGTGTTTTCCGTGTGTGTTGCAGGAGGCAGGATAGGTATAGTGCGGTTGTCATTGAGGGTACACACAATCGTATTTTAGCTTACACCATATTGGCCGACCACTCGCCTGAAGCTTGTACACTCACCAGTTAGTTGTACACATAAAAAATAACACCGGTAATTAATGCCCAACAGTTCTGTCCATGACCATGGAACAACAGCTAGACGCAACTTACATTTTTCAAGAAAAAATAAAACATAAAACTCAAAACAGCATTTTCTACCAAGGAATAAAACTGTACAATAAATTACCAAAAGAGATAAAAGAAATTGCAAAAATACACTTATTTAAAAAGGCAGCTAAAATACCTCTTATGCAGTACATTTTATACGTTGAAGGATTACTTAGATAAAACAGAGTAGGGGTTTGGTAAAAAAAGTTATACAAATAAATAATAATAATGATTGTAAAACATCCAACATTCCACATAACACCTTCACACTATGTTTTTCTAGAATAATTTACCCCAAGCTAAGCATTGCACAATACTAACACCTCTTCCTCTTTCTGAGCTCAACATTTCACTCATTATAGAAGAATGCTGACTCAGTTTTTTAGGATAGCAAATGGAAAGTTGTGGCACAGAAAATGGCCCAGAGATCACCAGGGTATGTGTATTTGTGTGTGTAGTGAGTGAAGTGTTATGAAACAATGTTTCTATAGTGTGTGCAGTGACTGATAGTGAGATATGAGTGAACAGTGTGGCATCACATTATTTAATAAGTTATTTGTAAAAAAAATATCGTATACCAGGAGTAAATCTAATGATTGTCTCTAACTAGAAGTTTGTAAATGTATGTGTATACGAATTAGCTGATTTTAAATTGATCTAAACTTGTAAATACTTTGACCTGTCTTATATCCTTGTAAAAAGAGATCTACTGATGAATAAAGCTACTACTACTACTACCAGAACCCGGTCCTCGAAATTGAGTGTACGCATAGTCCGCCACTTCCCTGCACATTCGCTTGTCTGAAAGGACCCAAGAGCACACGAACGCCCAAAAAGGGAAATTCGCCAAGTATTGACTGCACAGTTCGCTGGTAAAACATTATCAAGGAGGCGTGTGTTGGCCTAGCTAAAAAGTTCAAGGAAGGACAAGAACGTGTGGAAAATCAGCAACACGATCGCCGTCCTCGGACGAGCATTGCAGACAAAGACATTCGTGCGGTTAAAGACATTATTGACGACGTTCACGGGCGTGAGTATCAGAAATTGCACAAAAAGTCGTAATCACTTATGGGAGCTGTCAAGAAATCATCACAAACGAACTACAGTTCCATAGTGTGTGTTTCAGATGGGTCCCTAAACTTTTGGCCGAAAATCTGAAGTCGAGACGTTTGGAGGTCTGTCAGAGGCTTACAGCAAGGTTTGCAGAAGAAGGTGATGCATTTTTCAGTCGTATCGTCACCTGCGACGAAACATGGGTTCACCACTATACTCCAGAATCCAAACAAGCCAGTAAGGAGTGACGGAGGAAAGGGGAGGTAGCACCAGTGAAAGTCAAGAGTCGACTGTCAGCTGGTAATGTTCTTTCAACCGTTTTTTTTTTTTTCGATCAGCGAAGCATTTTGCTGATTGTTTTCTTGCACGAGCGACGCAAAATCAACGCCGCTTACTATTGCGAACTGTTAAACAAAGCGAGAGTTGCATATCACCGCTAAAGACGAGACCAATCGATTCGACAGGTCATCCTCCTCCACGACAATGCGCGATCCCATACTGCAGCTCTGTCTCCAAGCTACAGGAAATGCACTGGACTACACTTGATCATTCTCCTTATAGCCCGGACTTATCGCCCTGCGATTTCCATTTATTCAGACCGTTTAAAGAAGCTCTAGGAGGGCGACGATTTGAAGATGTCAAGAGTGTGGAAGACTTCGTGCGCAGCTGGTTGGTGACAAGCTCCAGTTCTTTTTATGATGAGGGCATCAAACAGCTGCCCATACGGTGGGACAAATGCTTTTCCTAAGAAGGAGACTATGTGGAAAATTAAATTATAATTGCCTTGAGTTTTTCAATAAATGAATTTAAATAAAAAATAAAATCCCGTTTATATTTTATCCGCCCTCGCACATAGTTCTCTTACTTCAGAAGCTGTTAAACGCAATACCTGTTACAAATAGGTTTGTATATTCGAAACTGGTAAAGAATTAATACTTACCATTCGCAACTATTAACTGTGCTTGAGTCCTCCGTCGAAATAAATTATTAAAGCAGTTACTGACAATGATCAGCATCTTTGTGATAATAAAATACTCCCGTATAGGGAATAAGGATTTTGAAATGTCGCACGCCGATTTGGCAACACTTACATATTTAGTGAAGTATTTACTGGAGCCGAACGTTGGTGCTGACTGGAATAATCGTTATGGTAGCCTGGGCCAACGACGTGATTTGTTACTGACAGAATTTCAGAGAATTACTGCCATCGTGTTTGCGGGTGTAGAAAATAGCGTAAAGTGCTGCTGATGAGTTTTCAGTAAACTGAAAGAAACAGTACAGTGCGCCTGTCTAATTGAGTTCAATTCGCCTTATCCCTGTGAAAATGAAGTTCATCTGTCGTGCATGGTCTTACAATGTTTTGTCACTCGACCGGTGAATGTGAAGGGTGCAGGAACAGAAGGGACTCATTAGTAATTCGAGCATTTTGAGTCACTATCAGTGTATTTTGCCCCTGAAGTTTATTTCCAAATACTTTTATGCAAGATCGGGCAGTTATATTATTAAAAAATTACGTTACATTATTCAAATGGCCTTATAAATTTTATTCTAATGCCATCAGTCCCGAACTTTCAAAATAGCAAAAAGCCGATCAGCCTCTTTATTTCTGAGACCATTCGTATGCCAAAGGCTATGTAAAAAGTTACAGATTAGTTCTTGAAACTTAAGCACATAAAAAGAAATGTTAATTAGTATGACGTGATGTGCTCTTTTGGCTATGTCGTCTATATTTAGGTCATGTGGACTGCACACAAGCTCATAGCGTTTTCTAAATGACTGGACAACCTTTACGATATTTATTTTTCAGGTAGTTCATTTCTGGAAACGAAGCTTCACAAAGGTAAGTTGGCGGAAACAGTGTTAATTAAAATAAACTGTGCAAAGTCTCGTAAATTTTTGTAATTGCTAGGCACGCTTCTCCGAAATTCAGTGTACTCCTTCTTTGCACTATGTTACAGACGAGCTTTAAGTTCTGCGTCGTGTTGAAATTCGATTACTTCATTTATCAGATAAGTTTTATAAAATCCGAAATGGCAGAATAATTTGCGATCATCGTATTCAACACGCTAAGGATTCTCTACGAAAATGAAACAGCCTCGAATACTTCTAACGTCTGCAAATCTGTTTATATCTTCCAAGTAGGGTGCCATGTCTTGGTGAGTACTTTCGGCGATTGCATTCTTCAAGTAGGGTGCCGTGTCTTGTTACGTCAGATCAAAACACAGTAACAGTTGGAAAAATGGACTAATTGTTTCTTCAAGTTCATATATGTACAATTTCAGTTTGGCTTGCAATACAAATATTTTATTAGTGATTTGCCAAATTATCTTGTTTGATTCTCGCACTTCGAAATTAATTTTGTTGAATTTTTGTTTAACTTAGGACAAAAAGCTGCAAGTGTCCACCATTTATCATTATCAAGTTCAGGATAATTTTTACCACTTTTTTGTAAGAATAAAATAATTTCAAATTGATAAACTGTTCTAGCATTTTCCCTTTGCTTAGGCATTTGACAGCAGTACATAAGACATCATCACCGCAACAAGCTTGCAATCCGTCCAGTAGTTCTTTAAAGTTTCGGTGATTACGTTCATGTGCACGAGTGGTTTTCATAGCATCCTTCAATTTGTCGTTTGAAATTTGGCAATGAAAACTTTCTTGCTGCAGTAAGCAGTGAATGGAGAGTAAATAGGGTATACTCCATTCCCTCGTAATCAGTTCTATCAGACACTGTTTATGCCAGTCACTAACGAACGGCTGTCTGAATACACCGACATTAAATTGCTCTTACGTAAATTATTTCTCTGTACGAAATCTTAAATTGTATCCATAAAATCACAACCTTTTGGTGTAACTTCTCATGGCTATAACTGCTAAGAAGACTCGTCCCGCTTTTCCCTCATTTGTGCAATAACCAGTGGCGGCTCGCGCAAAATTTTACCAATGTGCTACGGTACGGTAGCGTATAGCCATTTGACTTACAAGGATAGTAATCATAACTAAAGTGAATATGTTAATTACATAAATTGGACTGTTTGAATGTATTAAAATTTGTTAATTAATTACTTATCACTGCATGGAGTAAAATGAAAAAAAGGTATCAGCGGAAACTGACCGCGAGCCAACGAAGCGGCAGTCACTGCGCTTAGCCACGGGGCTACGTGAACCACTGCTGAAAACTCTCTTACACTCCACGTAAATCTTTCGTGAGTTTAAAATCTATTCACATGTTTATGCATCCCATCTCGCCGACCCTCTCACTGCTGGATGAGTTACTTCCATATGTCAGCGAATGAAAAAGTTTTGAGTATTTATCAAATAATATTCGTGCCACTTTGCGTGCCATCATTTGCAATAAAATCTTGTTTCAATATCTTGAAACGTTTATAAAACATGACGATTGTTACGACAACATGAATCCCGGTGCTCAGGAATGGAAATGGAAATGTCGCATGCAATTGTCCACCGAATATAAAGACCAATAACTCAAGAATGAAATGAGATATTGTTCTCCTCTCAATTTTAAATAAAATTTCGATATGTTTTCTATCTTTCACACACAGTAGTATACGAGCTAAAATCAATCACTCTCAAACTTATGCAATGCGTTTTTGCTTCTGCAGATTCTTTAAAATTTAGTACAATACTTTTACTAAATATGATACAGCACAGTAACTACGATGAGCAATGAAAAAAATCGGTCCTTTATCGAGCGAAGATAACAGACTTTAAGATGTGCAAAGATCGCTTTTTGTTCTTTAATTGGATAATAAATATTTCATAGCAGCCTGCAAGTCAGCATGGACAGAGCTGCGCACCCACTCGCGACAGTCTAAAGGATATTAAAACAGTATCAGTAATTCGAGAACGAAAAGATATATCGTTTCGTTCTGTTTAAAAAAAAATCGATATATTATCTACATTTCATACACAGCAATATACGGTCTAAATAACAGCTCATGCATACAAGTTGCTAACAAGGATGATATACAGAAGAATGGAAAAGAAAATTAAGGATGTGTCATATGAGCATCAGTTTGGAGTTTAGGAAAGGTAAAGGCATGGAGAGGCAGTTCTGACGTTGCGGTTGATAGTGGAAGCAAGTCTAAAGAAAAATGAAGACATGTTTATAGATTCGACAACGTCAAATGATACAAGAGTTCGAAATTATTAGAAAAAATAGTGGTAAGCTATAGGGAGAAACAGGTACCATATGTATAGTAACCAAAAACTAACAATAAGAGTGGAAGACCAAGAACGAAGTGCTCAGATTAAAAAGGGTGTGAGACACGGATACAATCTTTCGCCCTTACTGGCATTCTGTACATCTAAGAAGCAATGACGGAAATACGAGGGCTATTCGGAAAGTAAGGAACGATAGGTCGCGAAATGGAAACCACAGTGAAAATCAAAACTGTGTTATTTGCAACGGTTGGCTACACCTTCCAGCTACTTCTATACACAGTCACCACTCAGACTTAGACATCGGTCTTAGCGTTGTACCAACTTTTCAATTTCCTCCTTACAGAAGACAGCCGCAAGTGCTTTTCGACAATTTTCTGCTCTGGACTGCAGCTCGTCGCCTGTGTCAAAATATGGTCTTCATAGCCAGCTGTTCATTTGAGCAGAGATGAACCTCAGGTGTAGCCAATTATCAAAAATGTCCCATTGAAAACGCTGCAGGAGCATCTTCACTGCCCCTGCAGAGTGCGGCCGAGAATTGTCGTGTAGAACGTACCGCATGACTGTTATGTTATGTGGATTGCATAGCTTTAGGCGAAATCTTCCGCCAGGCCCTCATACTTGGCTAATTTCTAGCCATCTTTACGTTCTCACTGTGAGCTCAGAACTGGAAAGAGTGACATGACGCAATCGGCGGGCATACTATACACAGTGCCCAACGCATATGTGCAAAGATTCATTAGATTTTCACTGTATTTTCCATTTCGCGACAAATCGCTCCTTACTTTCCGAATAACCCTCGTATAAGTAAGGTTCAAGAGTGGGATTAAAATTCAAGGTAACAGGACAGCAATGATAACATTCGCTGATGACTTTGCTATTCACTGTGAAAGCGAAGAGGAATTACAGTGTTTTCTGACTGGAATGAACAGTCTAATGAGTACAGAATATAGATTGAGAGTAAATCGAAGAAAGACAAAAGTAATAAGTAGCAGAAATGAGAACAACGAGAAACTTAACATCGAGATTGATGGTCACGAAATAGATAAAGTTAAGGAGGATACCAGAAGCGAACTAGCACTCAGAAAAAGGGCATTCGTGGCCAAGAGAAGCCTGCGGAACAAATTTCTGAGAATGTGCGTTTGGTACGCAGCATTATGTGTTAGTGAAACATGGACTGTGGGGAAACTGAAACAGAAGAGAATTGAAGCATTAGGGATGTTGTGCTATAGAAGAACATTGAAAATTAGGTGGACTGGTGAGGTAAGGAATGATGATATTCTCCGCAGAATCGGTGAGGAAAGGAATATATGTGGAAAACACTGACAAGAAGAAGGGACAGGATGGTAGGGCATCTGTTAATACATCACTGAATAACTTCCACGGTACTAGAGGGAGCTGCAGATTATAAAAACTGTAGAGGAAGGTAGAGATTGGAATACATCCAGCAAATAATTGAGGACGTAGGTTGCAAGTGCTACTCTGAGATGAAGAGGATGGCACAGGAAAGGAATTTGTGGCAGGGCGCAATTGACTCTATTGAATGCCTTGGCGAAATCGATAAAGACTAAGGATCATTTAGCGTTACTCGCTGCCGATATTTATGTCTCTATATTCACTGACAGTTTTTAGAATACTGCGTCCAGGCAAGGCTGTTCATGTGCTATCGCCGTTTGTGTTATCCTGATCATTCGGTCTTTTATTGCTCGTGCTGCTGTTCCATAATCAGCGTTCAATAATCATAGGTACCAGCTTCATTATGTCCTTTGTTCCCCTTTCTTTTGGTAGTATCACCATCACACCTTCTTTGGAGTCTGATGGTACTGAGGTAACAGTGATGACTTCGTTGATGACATCAGTCAGCTGTTCTCCAATCACATTCCAGTACCTTTTATAAAATTCCACGGGTATTCCATCTGGACCACATGTTCTTTTCGTTGAGAATGGTTTTATGATGTTTAACAGCGCTTCACTAGAAAAAGTTGTCATTATCTCCTTATTATGATCTTATTATCATCTTCTGCCGATCGCTGCTCATAAGGCGTCACAGCATTTGATTCGGTATAAAAATAAAGCATTTCTTTGACTATATATTTTTGTTCTGTGAGTATTACCTATTTTCAGCGTGCAGTTTATCCATGAAGTTTTTCTTTCTGTTCTTTATCTGTTTCAGTAAGTGGTATAAGGAGAAATGATTTTTTTTTTTTCCCCTACTAGTGAGTGCGATCTGGATTTAACTTTCAGACCCCCGAGCTTGCTCATTTTTAACTTCGTTAAAATTCCTTTTATTTTATTCTCTCTATATATGACTGGGCGTTGTTATGTCGTCTTCATCATCATCATTCATCCCCATTACTGTCGGAGGAAGGCAATGGCAGACCACCTCCGCCAGGACCTTGCCTAGTCGGCGGTGCGGGTCTTCTGCATCGTCCCCTGCGCTCCTCAGAGTATTTCTGAAATGGTCAGCATATAAAACTGGGCTGCTATAGAAGCAGGAATAATAAAATTCCGTTGTATTGATTATTAGTGTAACATTTTCTTTTGCATATGTGATGGGTGCCCATCTGAGTTTCTTCTTCGCATACGACCAGTCAATACCAGGGTGATGTCGTCGCGATGTCACGCACAAGTTCCAAATCTCCTGGATTTTTTTTGTGTATAACGCATCATTTTCGAGGATACTAACATGTAATTTCCGTAATCTACGGCCTCACTATGTTTTTTGCCAAACTATGGTTATATTGCATCTTACGCTGCAGTGATCTGAAAAGCTAGTGGGTATGTTTCTACCGCTGAGATGCTGCGTGTCAGTTCTTCAGACATATAAATCCCGTCTGTTATGCTTGAAATAAGGGTAAGCTTGACATTTGTGGGATATCTTACTTCCATGCATCCTGCAGATATAAGGTTTTGACCAAATCAAACACTTCTTCCCAAAAATTAAAGTTGGGTATCGGATATTTCCTTGCTAAAACACAGTTCCAGTCTCCTGCAATTATAAGGTTTCTGGGACGTTTTAGTAATTCAGCCCATGCAACTGTAAAAATTTCCCTCTGTCTGTCTTCGAACTGTTGCCAGAGAAGGCCTAAACATTTAGTAACGTTATATCAAAAAGTTTACACATGATTTCTCTTCCTGGCTCTAAAAGACACACGTTGTCCCTAGATATACCGTTCTTATCCAGAACTGCAGTGTCACACCGATATTTGACAGCCACATTTAAAACTGCATTAAGACCTAGTATACTAAGATATGGGATCGTTACCTTCTGTAATACAATAATACCCGTTTTAGAATTACACAGGAAATCTTTAAGAGTGGATATTTTATGTGGAATTTGAACACTGTTGATACTTCATGTCATTATGTTACGTGTTTGTTCCATCTCGTCAATTGGCACTACGATACTGCCTTGTATTTCAAGAAATAAGGACCCAGGCAACCGAGTTTCCAATATTTACCACAGAGACTCAGAATTGATTCCATGTAGATTGTCGTCAACATTTCTAGCGATTCAGTGGTTGTCGATGGCTACTTTTCATCCTTAGACTCCTTTGCAGTGACCTAATCTGTTGTATTTAACAAGTAAAACTATCCAGGTGACACACTTTGACTTGATCGGCTTTGAATATGTTGTAGCGTAGAGTTAAATAATAAGACACATATTCTTTTAAACACCAACTTGCAACGCACCCCCACCACTGTCTATCCGCCAGTGCACTTAACTGGAGATTTATTTAGCGCACAGTGTGGAACACCATAGCTCTAATGTTGTACGGATTTATATGCCTTTTGTTTTGGTTTAATGTTATAACATTGAGTATCTGTAAATGTTGTTGGAGTGAATCGATATCATGAGAGTGTTTATCCTTTTCTGTGTAAAAACTTTGATGTCATGGTTTGATTCTATCCAATGTAATGTATCTATCATTTAAATTCTTTGTCTCATTTGGAGGGAAACAAAAGTTACTGTATATAATTGTAATTTCTGTGTGAATAATTTTTTGTAGAAATGTCAATATGTGCAAATGTTCTGTTTTATTTAATATGTTTGGTTGCTGTTATGTAAACTGCTGATCCTCACTTAGGGTTCTTAGTTATCCTGTGTGTAAAAGGTAGTGTGGTTCCCCTCGGGAACGGAATTTGTAGCGCGCGCAATTTGTGGTCGGCCTAGGTAGAAAAGGTGGAACAAGAGTCAGTCGGGGACGAGCTACCAAACTGTGCACTGCCATGTAAAAGTTGTGTATTGTGCTGGTTCCGAGAGAGGCTTTTCCTGCCGCTTTCCAATGCCTTGGATGGATGGGTAAATAGCTGGAACTATTCTGGAATTGGTATCTATCATCGCCACCAAGAAATGACCGAGTCCAGCAATTCTACCTGCAATTCCACCTACCAACATGCAATCGCCACCACATTGTGCAATCACTATAATGGAACACTATAGTAATGAACAGTGAAGGATCAGCTCGTTGGATGTTTTAGTGTGCACAAATATAAGGTAACTTATAACTGAATTCATGTACCTACTTTGATTTTTTCCCTATCACAACACCTCTCAGGTTCCTCTCCATTTGAACTATGATTACCGAGTGTCCTAGTTTGTGGAAAAAATGAAAGACTGAAAGCCAAATAGTTAATTAAATGATGTTGTTTGATCTTTGGTAAGAAGGGAGTATTCAGATTTTCTGTGTATTTAGTGAAATTGTGGGAGGTAGTAAATGTAGTTTTGTGAAAGCCTCCCAGTGATGGAAACAGTCCAATTTAAAGTTTTGTGGAGTTTCAAAGTCACCTATTTAATCATTTACTTGAAAGTAGAAGACTGTGGTAATAAAGACAATTTGCTGTTTCTTTTAAAGATTAAAAGTTCTTGAAACTGAGGCTCATAAAGTTTTGCTTAGTTAATGATCATAATGCTGCCTGTAGTAAATTTTAAAAAGTGAGTCAGTTTCTTGCAAATTTGTCAACATTGTGCCTCACTGTAGTAAAAGTGGAAAACTGCAATAGTGGAATGTTATATACTCATGCTTGCTAAGTACTTGTTTCTTTTGGGTAATGAAAGTGCATATTAATAGTGTAATAGAATCCACAGGTTATCCTTTATGCTCAAGATAAATAACAATTAAATAGAAAGACCACTATTTATGAAAACAATAATTTCTTTATTCAAAAGACAGTGAGAAGTAACCTGTTAGTGAATTCCAATTAAGTTTCATTCTAAATAAAATAGTATTTAGCTAAGAGAGACTTAACCTGTGATCAGTTCATAATTTTGCAGTGAACTACATTTACGATTTTATGTCAGCTAGGAAAATGTGTGATAAGTAATAGTGTGTAATGTTATCTGTTATATTTATGCAAATAGTTTGTTCTGTTCTGTCAGCTTCCAGTCGTAACCATGAACATATGCAGGTGTCAGAGTTCATTGCACTCGCGTGTGGCAAAATATAGGTTGTGTTTGTCCGTTGAAGTTACTCATACCTATTTTCTTAAACAAGAATGCTAATAATCATTCTATTGACTAATTAGGCTGGCGACCGTTTTATTTATTCTTTAAACAGTGTAGCTAGGTAAAATATTATTTGTTACTGTCTGAATATTTACGTAATTCTGACTTTCATTTCCGATAAGCCACCTCCGTTAGGCAGAACATGGTCAACATAACAAAATTCCTCTCAGAGGGTAACACTGCTCTGTTCCGTTATACCATAATTGCTTTAAGAAGATAGTTTTATTTCACGACCTGCCTCCAACTTTAAGGTTATGGTACAGCAGTAACAGATGGGAGTGTTATACGTGGCTTTTACGTGACAGGACTACTTTGTTCTGTTGGGGCATAGTAAGTAATAAGCCAAACTTGGTATTTGATTATATAAGCTACGTAAATGCAATAGCAGTGTTATAAGTGTTGTACATGAGCAAGTCAATGTGGGTCTTTGTTGAATTAGTTTGCATTTGCTACCTCACTGTGGACGGTGTATGATCAAGTAGTGAACAGCTGCTCAGCAAGAACAGTGAGAAACTGAAATGACACATCGGAAATGTAAATTTCAAGGTCGATTTGAGAGTGACTATCCTGGCATAAAGCGAATTAAAGACGACGACTGCAAAGCAAAATGTGTCACTTGCAATGTAATTTTGTCAATTCAGAACAAAGGTAAGCATGTTATTGAACAGCATTTAAATACGCCACTGCACAACTTCAAAGTAAAACAAAGTTCGGCTTCCAAAACTAGGTTAGAAATGTTCTTTCGACCAAAGCAACAGTGTTCAGAGGAGCTGAAACTGCGTGACATGGAACTCGTGTGGCCATATCATTAGGTTGCACATAACCAATCGTGTAGAAGTATGGATTGTACAAGCACTCGTGTCAAAAAGTCATGTGATTAGCTAATTTCAGTTGCAAGAACTAAATCAGAAGCTATTGTTACGAATATTCTACATAACAGGTTTGAAGAAAGATTAAAAGAAGAGAATAAGTCAACAAATTTCGTCGTATGGCAAGTGATGCATCAAATAGGACAGACAACAAGATGTTTCCTGTTCCGATTACATTCTGCAAATTTTCCAGCGTGCTTGACAACATAAAAGTGAGGCTTCTGCCAGTCTGCATTCTTTCAAACGAGACCGCTGAGAGTGTTGCAGAACATGTTCAACCTGTGTTAAAGGTGTTACATGCTGAAAGAAAGAGTTATTGGTTGCATTGCAGATAATGCACCTGTCAATTTTGGCTCTCTGGCAAGTACAGGTCAAGGTAACGATGTACACTCTATACTGGAAGAGACATTTAAGAAGAAGATACTGATGGTAGGATGTGCTGCATAATGCACAGGAATCTGCAATGGCAAAGACGATACCTGTCGACATAAACAATATCTGTTACAAGATATATCATCATTTTGACATTTACACAGTACACGTCAATAAGCTGAAAGAATTCTATGACTTCATTGGAATCCAGTATCAGCAAGTGTTGCAGCACGGGAAGACTTGGTGCGTCTCTCTCTTTCCAGTGGTGGAGCTTATCCTGAAATTGTTTGAACCATTGAAGAGCAATTTTTTAAGTAATACGGACTCCCCGATAACTTTTAAAAAAAAGTTCTTCGAACAGCAATATAGCGCACTGAGGTTTCTCTTTATTCATGCACAACTTAATTTGTTCAGTAAATTTCTTACAAGAATTCAGAGGGAAGATATTACTGCAATTGAAGTAGCAGCAGAATATAACAATTTAATTCAGAAGTTAGAAGACAGGTAGGTGAATACATTTATTCCCTTACAGTAACCACATTGCAGAACACATTACCAGAGAGTGGTGTTCTAACCAAAACTCAATTTCAGGAAACTGCCAGGGCATTTTACTCTGAGTGTAGCCTATACTTAAAAATTGGTCTAAACGATTTATTAAAGATGTGCTTCAACTAAGGAAGTTGCTGTTAAATTCTGTTATGACATACGAAGAATTTAAATCAAGCTTTGAACTGTACGAAAATATAACTGAATACCATGGTGCACTGCGCCGTAAAACGAGTAACTGAAGAATACTTGGAATCCTGGAGAACCAATAATGTTTGTCTTCAGGAAAAATTGGAGGCTGTTCTACAATGCTGTATGAAGGCTGATTGTGATTTAAATGAAGAATTTAAAAGGTTCTTGGAGTTCATTTTTACTATTTCAGGAACCAATGCAGACTGTGAAAGAGAGTTCAGTGTTATCTCAAACTATTGGTCATCTGAAAAAAGGAGAATTTCAGCAGCGACAATGGAAAATGTGATGAAAATAAAAACTATGACTAAACTGCCAGCAGTTTTTGGGATGCCACGAGGAAAAGAGACCCCCCTTCTCAAAAAGTGGGAACCTCAGAAAAATACACATATCAAATAAAGCTTTGCACCATCCCGGTTCCCAGAACTGCTGAAGATAAACGGTGACTATGGATATTGTATCACAGACACAGTCCCTCTGGCTATTCAGATATGTCACTAAACCCGCCCAAAGATGTAAACAACCACGCATGAGCAGCGCCTATTAGACGAAGGGGGTCCGACAGCCGATCAGTTCCAGTCATTCCACCAGGAAGGAGGTACATGGCTCGTGTTGTCTGTAGTTCAACTATGCCTTGACGGTCAATACTGAGGTTCGATCGCCTCCGCAGTGTTCCTTTGTGCCAGGAAGGGCTCTCAACAAGTGAAGTGTCCAGACGTCTCGGAGCGAACCAAATCGATGTTGTTTGGACATGGAGGAGATATAGAGAGGCAGGAACTGTCGATGACATGCCTCGCCCAAGCCGCCCAAGGGCTACTACTGCAGTGGATGACCACTCTTACGCATTATGGCTCGGAGGAACCCTGACAACAACGCCACCATCTTGAATAATGCTTTTCGTGCAGCCATAGGACGTCGTGTTATGACTCAAACTGTGCACAATAGGCTGCATAATGCGCAGCTTCACTCCCAACGTCCATGGCGAGGTCCATCTTTGCAACCACAGCACCATGCAGCGTGGTGCAGATGATCCCAACACATGCCGAATGGATCGCTCAGGATTGGGATCACGTTCTCTTCACCCATGAGTGCCGCATACGCCTTCAACCAGACAATCGTCGGAGACGTGTTTGGAGGCAACCCGGTCAGGCTGTCCAGCGAGTGCAGCAAGGTGGAGGTTCCCTGCCGTTTTCGGTTGGCATTATGTGGGACCGACGTACGCCGCTGGTGGTCATGGAAGGCGCCGTAATGGCTGTACGATACGTGGATGCCATCCTCCGACCGATAGCGCAACCATATCGGCAGCATATTGGCGAGGCATTCGTCTTCATGGACGACAAGTCGCGCCCCCATCGTGCACATCTTGTGAATGAATTTCTACAGGATAACGACATCGCTCGACTAGAGTGGCCAGCATGTTCTCCAGACATCGAACATGTCTGGGATAGACTGAAAAGGACTGTTTATGGACGACGTGATCCACTAACCACTCTGAGGGATCTACGCCGAATCGCCGTTGAGGAGTGGGACAATCTGGACCAACAGTGCCTTGATGAACTTGTGGATAATATGCCACGACGAATGCAGGCATGCATAAATGCAAGAGGACGTGCTGCTGGGAATTAGAGGTACCGGTGTGTACAGCACTCTGGACCACCACCTCTGAAGGTCTCGCTGTATGGTGGTAGATCATGTAATGTGTGGTTTTCATGAGCAATAAAAAGGGCGGAAATGAGGTTTATGCTGATCTCTTTTCCAATCTTCTGTACAGGTTCTGGAACCCTCGCAACCGAGGTGATGCATAACTTTTTTTGAAGTGTATATAATAAGGAGGTATCAAGATGCAGCGCCCAACGACCTTAAGTGTTCATATTATGTTATAATCAGAGAAGACAATGTTAAATATATGTATTTATAAATGAATAAATAAATATTAAATCTTTGGACAATTCAATTGATATGTACTCTTTTCCAGTTGGAAACATATAGTCACCCTGGGTGAAGCTTACTTGTTTGACAGTCTTTTTGTTGAGCCTGTTCCGGCCTGTGTGACCGAGCGGTTCTAGGCGCTTCAGTCTGGAACCGCGCGACCCCTACGATCGCAGGTTCGAATCCTGCCTCGGGCATGGATGTGTGTGACGTCCATAGGTTAGTTAGGTTTAAGTAGTTCTAAGTTCTAGGGGACTGATGTGTGTGACGTCCATAGGTTAGTTAGGTTTAAGTAGTTCTAAGTTCTAGGGGACTGATGACCCATAGTGCTCAGAGTCATTTGAACCACTTGTTGAGCCTGTCTCCGATTCAGCTTCTCCGCTATTTGGTGAGTAGCATTTTATCCTTTTCATAATATTGTTATTATTCCATCCTGGATTTTCCATATATTACATATGAAATTGTTTGTACCTTGTTGTTGTACCATTATTGTGAATCAGCACAATAACGAGTGAGTGCAGAATTGTTCAAGTGAAAAAAATAAATAAAAAAGAAGCGTTGAATGGACTTTGAATTTGCACACCAAAGCCAAGAACTTCGGACAATTGCAATTTCATGACAGTCATTTTTTGGAATACGACTTCATCATATATGACTGAATTCGGTGTTAACGATGCTGTACGTTTTGCTTTTAGTAAAATATCGAAATCAAAAACAATAGTGGGGGAGGGGATTCCGAAAAAAATGAATTTTTTGACAAATCTGGGTGCACCATTGTAATGTACATTAAAAACCATAGGACTTTTATTTGACCTTTTTTATGTCTCTTACCGTTTCAATGGTATTCATTCAGAAACATTAAACACAGTTTATTTCAAGGGGGTGCTCCAACCCCCTTAGCAGCCGTATAGGCAGATGTAAAAAATATGTGTCTCTTACTTTGCTCTACGCTAGAACGTAGTCAAAGCTGTTCAAAATCGAAGTGAGTCCCTTGGACAGGTTTACTTGTAAGTAAATCTATATTTTTTTTCTTGAAATGTTCTTCTTCGTGTAATATGACTGCTGGTTTTTAGGCCTTCTATGCAGCTTGTATTTGTGCTTTGGCTGATAGATGGGTTGCCTCCTCCGTCTTCTTGTTGGGTCTACTGCGATACCTTTCTTGCCATCTAATACGTCGTTAGCTTGTTCTTTGTCCTTAAACTGTAGTTGACGTAATTTGTCTTTTTTTGTGAGCGTCTGTGTCAACTGATGGATGAGCTATTCGTCTCTTCTTGTTTTTACAAGTATTGGTACACGGTCGTAAGATGTATAACTGTCTCTTTCCACGGTGGGTGTGAGATCTGGCAGTGATCTCGGTTGGAGAACTCCACAGATTTCGATGTTCTCTGCATATCCCATCTGCTTTTGACTAGCACGAATATGTCGACGTTCTGTGTGCATTTCAAGATGCTGTCGCTGAGGCAATCTCGCTGTACGCTACCTGGATATTGCTTGGCAGAGGCGTAGATATTTCTTTCTTCTGGGGGGGGGGGGGGGGGCGGCGGCGAGGCGGTTCAGTTCTGTTCAAGTACGATAGGGGTGGCCTAAAATTTGGCTCCTGAGCTATGCACTGGCTCGCATGCCATAGCGTTCAGCCTCGATGCACACTTACCCCAACGCCACGCCAAGCTGTCTTGAATGGGAGGAGGTGGAAGAGAGGGAAATTGTAAACGCGCCTTATTTAAATAGGAATGTAGTCACCCTACATATGACTTGGTTTCCTATTTCATTTTCCTCTACAACATAGATCACAAAAGAAACAAAGTACTATTGGATTATTTTTGGTGCAATGAAGACATAATTTTTATCTAGTAGAATCTATCAGCATACGGACAGACACTGATTTTCGCACTCAGGTTACTATGAAATCGTGACTTATTCAGTTTCGCAATGGAAAAAAAGTATTTTACACACGTATGTTGATCGAAATATTGTAGCACTTCTGCAACCTCATCTTGGAGCGGCTGTTCATAAGCCACACATCACGCTGGTAAATGTAAATGACGCCTCGTTTGGTGTAAGGAGTGTAAACATTGAACGATTGAAGAGTGGAAGAAACGTTGCGTGGAGTGATAAATCACGGTACACAGTGTGGCGATCCGATTGCAGTGTGTGGGTATGGCGAATGCCCACTAAACGTCATCTGCCAGCGTTTGTAGTGCCAACAGTAAAATTCGGTGGTCGTGTTTTTCATGGAGGGGGCTTACATCCTTTGTTGTTTTGTGTGGCACTATCACAGCACAGCCCTACATTGACGTTTTAAGCACCTTCTTGCTTCCCACTGTTGAAGAGCTATTTGGGGATGGCGATTGCATCTTTCAACACGATTGAGCAACTGTTCATAAGGCACGGCCTGTGGTGGAGTGGTTACACGACAGTAACATCCCTGTAATGGACTGGCCTGCACAGAATCCTGACCTGAATCCTATAGAACATCTTTGGGATGTTTTGGAACGCTGACTTGGTGCCAGGCCTCACCGACCGACATCGATACCTCTCCTCAGTGCAGCACTCCGTGAAGAATAGGCTGCCATTCCCAAAGAAACCTTCCATCACCTGAAAGAACGTATGCCTGCGAGAGTGGAAGCTGTCATCAAGGCTAAGGGGGGCCAACACCATACTGAATTCCAGCATTACCGATGGAGGAGGCCACAAACTTGTAAGTCATGTTCAGCCAGGTGTCCGGATACTTGTGATTACGTAGTGTAGCTTACAGTGACCTCAAAACACAGCCATTAAAAGAATATACAGGACCTAATGACTTATACAGTAAACTATGATATTTTATTCTCAATTAACCAGTTGTCAATAACACCATTAAAATACCTGAAAAATCTCACATCTATGGCGCCGTCTACGTTCACCTGTTTAAAACAATTACATAACATGCATCATGATCAAATTCAAAGAGTCATCACCAGAGGTTTTAAGAGACACATTATAGTCCATATAGGGTCATCCATATACAGGGTGAGTCACCTAACGTTACCGCTAAATATATTTCGTAAACCACATCAAATACTGACGAATCGATTCCACAGACCAAACGTGAGGAGAGGGGCTAGTGTAATTGGTTAATACAAACCATAAAAAAATGCACGGAAGTATGTTTTTCAGCACAAACCTACGTTTTTTAAATGGAACCCCGTTAGTTTTGTTAGCACATCTGAACATGTAAACAAATACGCAATCAGTGCCGTTTGTTGCATTTTAAAATGTTAATTACATCCGGAGATATTGTAACCTAAAGTTGACGCTTGAGTACCACTCCTCCGCTGTTCGATTGTGTGTATCGGAGAGCACCGAATTACGTAGGGATCCAAAGGGAACGGTGATGGACCTTAGGTACAGAAGAGACTGGAACAGCACATAACGTCCACATGCTAACACCTTTTTATTGGTCTTTTTCACTGACGCACATGTACATTACCATGAGGGGTGAGGTACACGTACACATGTGGTTTCCGTTTTCAATTACGGAGTGGAATAGAGTGTGTCCCGACATATCAGGCCAATAGATGTTCAATGTGGTGGCCATCATTTGCTGCACACTATTGCAATCTCTGGCGTAATGAATGTCGTACACGCCGCAGTACATCTGGTGTAATGTCGCCACAGGCTGCCACAATACGTTGTTTCATATCCTCTGGGGTTGTAGGCACATCACGGTACACATTCTCCTTTAACGTACCCCACAGAAAGACGTCCAGAGGTGTAAGATCAGGAGAACGGGCTGGCCAATTTATGCGTCCTCCACGTCCTATGAAACGCCCGTCGATCGTGTACCTCACCCCTCATGGTAATGTACATGTGCGTCAGTGAAAAAGACCAATAAACAGGTGTTAGCATGTGGACGTAATGTGCCGTTCCAGTCTCTTCTGTACCTAAGGTCCATCACCGTTCCCTTTGGATCCCTACGTAATTCGGTGCTCTCCGATACACACGATCGAACAGCGGAGGAGTGGTACTCAAGCGTCAACTTTAGGTTACAATATCTCCGGATGTAATTAACATTTTACAATGCAACAAACGGCACTGATTACGTATTTGCTTATATGTTCAGATGTGCTAACAAAACTAACGGGGTTCCATTTAAAAAAAAAAACGTCGGTTTGTGTTAAAAAACATACTTCCGTGCATTTTTTTATGGTTTGTATTAACCAATTACACATAAGCCTCACTTTCGGTCTGTGGAATCGATTCGTCAGCATTTGATGTGGTTTACGAAATATATCCAGCGGTAACGTTAGGTGACTCACCCTGTATATTAGCAGTAACAATGGCTACTACTTACCACAGATGAGCTTCGAAAAAAAAAAAAATACAATTACCGCCATTCAAATGGTGTCGCAAGTTAACATGGAACTTATGACCACTATTAAGAGATAGAGAGAAAAGATTTGTACAGATAAAGAACACGATCACCTTTGAACTAGTCAGCAGCGAAGTTTACAGGAAGTCAGTAACAGAGTGCTCCTACTCCCACCAAGTTCCTAGCGAGGCAGAGAAACAATACACTTGATCTCCGTTTTACACAAGCCAAACTGAGCTGACACAGAGCCAAGGCAATGTGCTGGTGGCAGATCTGGCTGGTCGTCAGTTCGAGGCACATGGTACGCTCATTCCACAGGTCGCGGGTGTGATGACAGGCGGTTTTTCTTTTGCTAATCTCTCCAGAGGGAAGGCCACGCTCGGAGAGCGGCGCCACTGAAGCGCGCCCCGTGGCGCTCACGCTATACTTGAGGCGAGCGTGAGTACTTCTCCGGCGGCGAACGCAGAACGAGACAGCGCCATTCGGCGGGTGTTCAAAGCGGTTAGGTGGCGTGACGGAATTGAATCGTCAGAGACACAAGTGAATGCAGATGTAAACGCTTTAGTAGAAAAATTGCGACGCATATTGATGTTGACGTAAATCGCGAGTATTTAGGGTCTATGAACTGCTTGTTAAGTGACACCACGTCAAATGCTTTCTTTCCCAGCACGGTTAATCTGTGAAGGAAGCACGAAACAAAACACTGCACAAAAGGTGAAATCGTTAATGAACATGAGGATTAGTCTTTCTGAAAGTTTTAGGACTAAATATAAGAAGCTTTTTGCGGATTATTGACGACGTCCATACCAAGTGTACTATCCTACGGATGAATAAATAAATAAATCATGGTTTAAAGAAATTAAAAGTAGGACAAAGGTACCAGGAAGTAAAAGCATATTTCCTGTAAAGACATATCCAGGTTCTGCTTTGTATTGTTGAAATTGTCTATCACCTCCAACGGTGTCTAGATACAAACGGCGAATGGGCAAGAAGTCTTCTCTGAAAGGATAATCAAAATTATAAAATTAATTCAGCTGATACAGCACCATAAGTTATGTATTTTTAGAATCACCAAATATTAATAAATGATAATGTAATAATAGGGACACACTGAGGTGACAAAAGTCGTGGGATGACGATACACAAATATACAGATGGCGATGGTGGAGCTATCATTTGTACTCTCGTGATGCATATGAAGAGGTTTTGGACGTGATTACGGCTGCGCAACGGGAATTAAAAGACTTTGAACTCGAGTAGGTAGATGGAGCTAGACATATGGAACAACCCACTTAGGAAATTGTTAAGGAATTCAATGTTCCGATATCCGCAGTGTCAAGAGTGTGCGGAGAATACCAGATTTCAGGCATTTCCTCTTACTATGGATGATGTAGTGGCCGACGGCCTTCACTTAAAGACCGAGAGCAGTGGACTTTGTGCAGAGTTGTCAGTGCTAACAGACACGAAATAACCGCATAAATCAATGTGGGACGTACGGCGAACATGTCCTATAGGAGTGTCCGGCGAGATCTCGCTATGGCAGGCAGTAAGCGGCCGACGTGAGTGCCTTTGCTAATAGCACGACATCGCCTTCAGCGCCTCTCCTAGGCCCGTCCGTGACCATATCGGTTGAACCCTGGGCGACTGAAAAACCATGGCCTGATCCGATGAGGTCCAGTTTCGATTGGTAAGAGTTGATGGAGGGGTTTCGAGTGTGGCACAGAGTCCGTGAAGCCATGGACCCAAATTGTCAATAAAGCACTGTGAAAGCAGGTGGTGGCTCCATAATGGTGTGGGCTGTGTTTACATGGAGTGGACTGGGTCCTCTGGTCCTACTGAATCGATCAATGTTTGGAAATCTTATTCAACCATTCGGGAACTTAATGTTTCCAAACAACGATGGAACTTTTATGGATGGCAATGCACCATGACACCAGGCCACAATTGTTCGCAGTTGGTTTGATGAATATTCTGGACAATTCGAGAGAATGCTTTGGCCACCCAAATCGCCCAGCATGAGACATAGTCGAGGCATCGATTCGTGCACAATATCCTGCATCGGCAACCCATCGGAAATTATGGATGGTTATAGAGGCAGCGTGGGTCAACATTTCTGCAGGGGACTTCCATGCACGCCGAGCTGCTGCACTAAGGAGGGCAAAAGGAGGTCCGACACGGTGTTAGGAGGTGTCCCATGACTTTTGTCACCTCAGCGTATGACTTAGCGTGAGACAATAAACTTGCAAACTTACCTGTTATGTTGAATTTCGCAGGTATGTCTTGATTATCTTTAAAGTGGATGATGGTCTCTCTGCTGTGGCTGTAGTTACAGGTTGTGTGTCCAGTATCTTCAGAAGGTGGTTGATCTTTGGATACATGTCGTTGTTGCATAACTGCAGTGCTTCCGTGGCAGATATACATCTACATCAATACTCCGCAAGCCACCTGATGCTGTGTAGCTGAGGGTTCTCCTGGTACCACTAATGATTACAGGAAGCCTCTGTATTGTCTCTAATTAAGTCGAATTGACTATTTCTGGTCATTTCGCGAGACGTATGTGAGAGGAAGTAATATGTTATCCGACTCTTCCCGGGAAGAACACCCTCGAAATTTCAGTCGTAAACTCCCCGTGATGCCTCTCTTTCAGCGTCTGCCACTGGAGTTTGTTGAGCAGCCCTGTAACGCTCTCGCGCCGTCTAAAGGAGTCCTGCAACGAAACGCGTCACACTTCATTGGATCTTCTCTGTCTCTTCCATCAGTTCTACCTGGTAAAGGTACCAGATTTATGAACAGGTTCTCAAGAATCGGTGAAACAAGTGCCTTGAAAGCCACTTATTTAGTGGATGAATTACATTTCCTTAATATTCTTCCCACGAATTGTAGTCTGGCATTTGTTTTTCCTGCTGTTTGTTTCATGTGGTCATTCCACTTAAGGTTGCACCGGACAGGTACTACTAGATATTTTACTGTAGTTACTGTTTCCAAAAACTTGTCATCAGTAGCGCAGCTCCACAGTAGTGGACTTCTCTTCCTACATATGACGGGGTTAAAGCCGAAGTGGTGTAAGTCACGTTTTTAAAATTATTGACTTAAGTGCTGCAATACAATTTTGAAATATAGATCTGTTAAATGGAAGAATGGTGTAGCTCGCAGTTTTGTTCGTACCCCCATAGATGGCATTAGCAGTTTCACTTGTGAATGAAACGGCCGCTTTGTTTCCAGGCATTGCGGTGCAAGCCTGACTTACGCCATTAATCCTCTAAGTGCTTCTAAGGTGTGCTTTCGAACTGTGTAGTTTACGTGTTTTGGAGAAGATGGATCCTCAATTTGATGAAGACACAAGTAGTGAACCCAGTATATTGCAAAATGCAGGATCTAGTGATGATTATGATCCTTCAGAGAATGAAACGTTTGGTTCCTCAGGTAAGTTTAACTCACGTAGTCTATCATTTGGCCAATTACGTTAGTAACACATTATCATGTCTTTGAAGTTTAACAATGACTGGCATATAAACGTAATTTCACTGAAAATAATAGCAAACGTGGTGCGCGAGCTAGACGATGTAGCATAATTTCTGCAAAACAATTCGTAAAAATAATAACAGCCTCAAAACGTCGTAGAATAACATTCGGAAAATAATTATGCGTGTTTGTTTGGTTGAAGAGGAAGAAGTGGAAATAACACAACATGAATTACCAAATCGAAGTAGAAAGAGGCAAAAAATGGGGACTACGAAGCAGGAAAGAAAGAAAAAAAGAAATTTGGGTCAGGCATATGAAACTAGGGAAGGGAGAAAGGTTCTTGAAAAGACGTTCTCAAACATAAATTGTAACTGCAGATTAAAATGTATAGATAAGATATCAGAAGTGGCACACAGTTCATTCGAAACATTTTGGAATTTAGGTTCTTTTTCCTGTCAGAATGCTTTTCTATGTGGGTTAATTAAGCAAATAAGTCCTCAACACAGGCGTCCTGGAGATGGGTCAAGATTGCCAAAGTCAACCAGCAATCAATTTTATATTCAAGTTGATGGGACTAGTGTTAAAGTATGCAAAAAATATTTCCTTCAAACATTCCAAATATCAGATGTGCGGATGACCAGAGCTGTACAAAAGTTGAAAATGGCAGAGCAACCAGGATCGGACAAACGAGGAAGTGGGATACCCGTGAACAAAATCTCTGATGAAAGAATGGATATTGTCCGGAAGCATATTTCATCATTCCCCTCATACCAGTCTCATTATACAAGAACTCAAAATCCAAACAGAAAATATTTATCCCCTGACCTTAATGTACGTCTTATGTATAACTTATACAGAGAATACTGCGAATAGAAAAAAATCTTACCTGTTAAAGAGCCCATTTACCGCAGATGTTTCAGTCATGACTTCAACTTGCACTTTCATGCTCCACGTAAAGATACCTGTGTGAAGTGTGACAAGTACAAAATACAGAAGTCCACTTTAGAAGATGCAATAGAAAGAAAGAACGTGGAAGTACAACACGAACTTCATCTTCGAAAGGCGGAGGCTGCTAGAACATCCATGAAATTACACTCCTGGAAATGGAAAAAAGAACACATTGACACCGGTGTGTCAGACCCACCATACTTGCTCCGGACACTGCGAGAGGGCTGTACAAGCAATGATCACACGCACGGGACAGCGGACTCACCAGGAACCGCGGTGTTGGCCGTCGAATGGCGCTAGCTGCGCAGCTTTTGTGCACCGCCGCCGTCAGTGTCAGCCAGTTTGCCGTGGCATACGGAGCTCCATCGCAGTCTTTAACACTGGTAGCATGCCGCGACAGCGTGGACGTGAACCGTATGTGCAGTTGACGGACTTTGAGCGAGGGCGTATAGTGGGCATGCGGGAGGCCGGGTGGACGTACAGCCGAATTGCTCAACACGTGGGGCGTGAGGTCTCCACAGTACATCGATGTTGTCGCCAGTGGTCGGCGGAAGGTGCACGTGCCCGTCGACCGGGGACCGGACCGCAGCGACGCACGGATGCACGCCAAGACCGTAGGATCCTACGCAGTGCCGTAGGGGACCGCACCGCCACTTCCCAGCAAATTAGGGACACTGTTGCTCCTGGGGTACCGCCGAGGACCATTCGCAACCGTCTCCATGAAGCTGGGCTACGGTCCCGCACACCGTTAGGCCGTCTTCCGCTCACGCCCCAACATCGTGCAGCCCGCCTCCAGTGGTGTCGCGACAGGCGTGAATGGAGGGACGAATGGAGACGTGTCGTCTTCAGCGATGAGAGTCGCTTCTGCCTTGGTGCCAATGATGGTCGTATGCGTGTTTGGCGCCGTGCAGGTGAGCGCCACAATCAGGACTGCATACGACCGAGGCACACAGGGCCAACACCCGGCATCATGGTGTGGGGAGCGATCTCCTACACTGGCCGTACACCACTGGTGATCGTCGAGGGGACACTGAATAGTGCACGGTACATCCAAACCGTCATCGAACCGATCGTTCTACCATTCCTAGACCGGCAAGGGAACTTGCTGTTCCAACAGGACAATGCACGTCCGCATGTATCCCGTGCCACCCAACGTGCTCTAGAAGGTGTAAGTCAACTACCCTGGCCAGCAAGATCTCCTGATCTGTCCCCCATTGAGCATGTTTGGGACTGGATGAAGCGTGGTCTCACGCGGTCTGCACGTCCAGCACGAACGCTGGTCCAACTGAGGCGCCAGGTGGAAATGGCATGGCAAGCCGTTCCACAGGACTACATCCAGCATCTCTACGATCGTCTCCATGGGAGAATAGCAGCCTGCATTGCTGCGAAAGGTGGATATACACTGTACTAGTGCCGACATTGTGCATGCTCTGTTGCCTGTGTCTATGTGCCTGTGGTTCTGTCAGTGTGATCATGTGATGTATCTGACCCCAGGAATGTGTCAATAAAGTTTCCCCTTCCTGGGACCATGAATTCACGGTGTTCTTATTTCAGTTTCCAGGAGTGTAGATAAAGAAAAGTCACAGAAAGATAAATTGTATTATGCCTTCACTTTTGACTTGCAGAAAGCTCTATCATTCCCCAAATTGACCACTTCTGTGGCCTATTATAAAAGAAACATGTACTTGTACAATCTTGGCTGTCATGAGCTGTCAACTGATATTGGCTTTATGTACACATGG
Organism: Schistocerca americana; assembly: GCF_021461395.2. Taxonomy (NCBI): domain Eukaryota; kingdom Metazoa; phylum Arthropoda; class Insecta; order Orthoptera; family Acrididae; genus Schistocerca; species Schistocerca americana. The sequence continues at coordinate 97,117,907 of NC_060120.1, read as the reverse complement.
GATGAGACAATGGCCTCACGTGGGTCACAAGAAATAGGTTCTTGTGTTACAAAACATATTTCTACAAGAGCTTCAGCTTCAAAACATGTTGTCATGTGTAGTGACACATGTACAGGGCAAAATAGGGATTTTAAATTTGCATTGTGTCTCATGAAATTGCTTCTCACCAGTGTTAACATCGGCATTTTGGACCATAAATTTATGGTTAGTGGCCACTCCTATCTCCCTAATGATTCAGATTTTGGATCTATAGAATCCTATGCAAGAGGCAAAACAGTTTATGTTCCTGCTGACTGGTGCTCCATAATCGCAAAATCAAGAAGAAAGAAAGCTTTTATTGTTACGCAAAAATTCACGTGAAGACTTCAAGTCTACGAAAAATCTTGAACAAGCTATTACAAGGAGAAAACAAAATGTCGCTAAAAAACCAGTGTCGTGGCTTAATATGCAGTGGATTCGTTTACTGAAGAACGTACCTTTTATGCTCCATTACAAGGAGACTCTTAATGAGGATTTTCCAATCTCCGCTGTATGTCTACAGCCAGCCAAACCTGGAAGGTCAGTTTCACTTGGACGTATTGCTATGGAAAACCTATACCATGGACCAAGACCTGTAACCAAGGAAAAGAAAAGCGACATGCTAGATCTTCTACCATACATTCCACCCATCAACCATGCTTACTTCCAGGGACTTACAACAGCTGAAGCAACAGTAGATGATGCAGGCCCACTGGATGTTGTTGATACTGAACGTGGCTGAACATCGTCATAGCTAAGAAAGGATATTTCGTTGTACTGCTCTTAGTTATTTCTGAAATATATCATTTGTCATTAAAAATACCTTTTGGTTTTATTTAAATTTACTGCAGATACAAGATTGGTTAAAGGCAAAATGGTGTAAGTCATTTGGGCCCTTCAAAAGATACATAATTTTGTGTTAAACCGTTTTCACTCATGGACACATTGCAACAATGACACCTTCCTGTGATGTAAAACACAAAAAAAGTGGTACTGATTTCTTGTGGAATTTATTATAATGCTTCTCACAAAACCTTCTGTTTCTCAAAATGCATGAAACTTGACTTACACCACTTTGGCTTTAACCCCCTCATATATGCGTGATGTTTACATTCAGGGTCAATTGCCAGTCCCTGCACTATTCCTCAATCCTTTGTAGGTGCTTCTGCAAATCGTTACCGCCTTCTGGTGTGATACCTTCTTATAGATAACCGCATTATCTGCAAGCAGCCTTGAAGAGCTTCCATCGCCGTTTACTAGATCATTTATATGAACTGTTGTTTTTATTTATTTATTTACACGTCTAGTTCCGTAGGACCAAATTGAGGGGAAATTATCCAAGGTCATGGAACGTGTCTGTACATGAAATTACATCATAAAAGTAATAACAGATAAAAATCTAATGCTTATGAAAAAAAAAAACCAAACCATAAGTTTAACCTTCTACAGTCCAAATTATTATTTACTGCAGAAAAAAATATTTATATGCACAGAATGTTAAAGAATAATGTATTTAACATATATAAGGTGAATGTTTGCTTTTAAAATTATGTATATTTCCAAAATAGATCTGTGACTCTGAGGTCACAGTGGGCAGTTGAACTTTTTGTTCTATCTTGTACAAATATTGTAGTATTTCTATTGATGAAGAAGATGATGATGAGGTCCTATACTCAGAGGCGCATAGGGGACGATGTAGGAGACCCGCACCTTCAATTACACAACAAGAATGCAGCTGCATTTTACTATAAAATTGGAAGTAAGGAAAGAATAATGGGATAACAGTTAATTACAGACAAAACACATACAATACAATAATTTAAAAAATACAAAGTTAAAAATTTATTTTAGTGTCATCATTTTTCAGGTTTATTTTTAGCTTCTGAGATGAGCTACTTAGTATGAAAACAAAAAAAAATAGAATTTGGTGTAAAGCAAAGGTGCACTTTACATTTTGTACAAAACACTTTTGGTGTACCTTTACATCCTGACCTTTTGCAACATCTTCTTTTTTCTGAAAACTGATGCCAGTGGCCCATTCCATCCTTCCTCACTTCTTTTTCAGGCAGTGGTGCTGCTGACCCAATTTTCTTCTTCATCTGAATTGCAGTTTCAATTGACGAATTACTAGGTCTTCCCCTTTTTCTCTGTCTATCCTTATTCTGTTAGCAAAGACAAGCAGAAACAGTAGCTCTGTAGTCCAATAGGCTGAGCTGATTCAGTTTTCCCACCTTACACTCTGTACAATCTCTTCGGTATAGTAGCCAAGCATTGACTACAGTCAGAACAAGCAAGTGGAATACAAGTCTCAAATACCACTTCTTCGACCGGATCTTGATGCGATATAATGCTGTCAGTGGGTCCAACAGACCAACACCACCCATGCAATGATTGTAATAGTGAACAATACTGGGGCATTCAACATTTATTTTTTCTTTCTTTGTGCAGTCCCATCTCACCACTGTTGATGTTGGATAAGCACCAGCAAAAGTACTGAATAAATCAACAGGCTTGTTGTCATACCATTTTACTGCACACAATGTAATGCCATCAATTCTATATAAATGTTTCTAATAACTCCCTCGACTGCTCTTTTTCATCTCTTTGTCAGACGTGAACGTACAACCGATTAGGTCTCACACTTCCTAAAGACTGAATACCCATTTTTTCTAGTTCAACTACTAACCGAACTCCTGTGAACCAATTATCAAAATACAGTTTGTGAAACAAATGTCTAGGTATCACAGAAGCCAAGGAAAGAACAACATTTCCACTCACACCTACATTAGGCAAGGAAGGCTCATGCTTCACATTCCCTGTATTTTTTATATCTCCAAATTATGTGCAATTCTATTTGAACAACGCAAGACAAATGATTTATGACCTCATTTTTTAGGTTTAATTTTCACATAATTCTTCAAGCTATGTTTTCCCTCGAAAGGAATCATCTGTTCGTCTACTGACACCTTTTCACTCATAGGGATACTTCGAAAATTTCCAACGAATGACTCCAGGAAGGGCCTGATCTTATACAATTTGTCAGTTGGATCTACATTTTCGTTACTGTTGAAATGGAGTCCTAATTTCAGCTGCTCCCACCTACTGTGGCTCATTATATCAGCAACAGCTGGAATCCGAGTAGCAGTTTCCAATACGTATGAGATGATGGAAGTCCATAAATGGACATGCACATACAACAACCAAAAAATTGTTCAATTTCATTTTTATCAGTGCTTATTGGTTTAGAAATGGCTTACAGTAGTGCGTATAAGTAGATTTGAGAAGCAATTTTTTCATCTAACAACTGCATGAAATAGGTCACATGTTGATGAGGCTCTTCCACTGCTCAAGGAAAAGAACTCTTCCATGGTCCTACAGTATGAATAATAAGATAGGTAGTACGTCTCCAGTCATTATTGACATGAACTTCATCAGTAATGTTTGTCCTCTGCACCATCATTACACTTTCAGTTTTAATTATATTACCTTGACGATTTTCTACTACCTCAATATCGTCTTCACTATCTGAAGCTAAGACAGAATCTTCTGATTCATACCCAGGAATAGGCCTAACTACATATTCTTCAACTTTTTTCCGTTTTCCATAAAAATTTCTAGGATCCATGACTCTGTAAGAAAGTGGGGTTATGATTACATTATTGTCCAACATTACTTCAGAGAAACGGACCTAAATCCCATCATAAACAGGCAACATTTATACTTACATGAATTGCAGTGTTTTAATAATGAAAAATGATACTTACATTTATTAATAAGTTTTTTGTTTCTTTAAAAACGAAAATAGAATCACTGTAAATAATAACTAAACTAGCACTAGCACAGGAAGCCGACAAATGAGTGCAGCTGAACATTCAATGCTACCCACCAAAGATAATATTATATTGGTGTCTGTGCAAAGAACCTAAACATAAAGCAGCCATATTCTAGCACTCAAGTCACACTGGTCAAGAAAGGAAGAACGCTCCTAATGGGAAATATGGTGATGAAATTTGATGTGATTTTAGTCACAGTGGGCAGTAGAGCATTAGCAATGAACCATACTAATGTTGCGTTTGTGTCTGTTTTCAAACGGTGTGGTCAACGCCAGTTGAACAGCTCTGTGAAGAGGATCAATATGGAGTTGGATCAAGTGCTTCGGGCTGGTGCTGGGTCAGGGATTGTTTTGGTTCCTGTTGACACTATTGGCAGGTGCGGCTTTACTTCTCATGGCCTGCATCTCAATAGACTAGGGAAGGATATACTGACTAGGTTGACAGCAAATTCTTTAAAGGGGAACACTGCAACTCATGGAAATAGTTATTTTTTAGGTTAAGTTCATTATCTACACATTCAATATTGAAACAAGATGTATCTGACAATGTTAAGCATAATACTCGTGAAGACAAAGAAAGTAACAGTAAATTTACCACACCAAAATATCTGAGGTTTAAAAAACAAAATTAATGAATTTCAGATCTGTTTAGCAGAGCTACGGTCTACAAATCCTTTTGATATTATTTGTATTTCTGAACATCATTTAGGTAGCGAAATTGAAATGTTAATATGAAGGGTGTAACTTAGCTTAAAAGTATTGCAGGAAAGAGATGAAGAAAGGAGGAGTTGCCACTTACATTAGAAAGGGTCGCAATTATAAAAACATTGACATTATTAAATCAGCATTTTGAAGCTTGTGCTACACAAGTAGAAACACACAAAAGAAAAATAATTGTAGTCACAATATACAGGGCTCCAACTGGTAATTTACAACTATTCACTAAACAACTTGATGCAGTATTAAATTTCTTAACTTCTAAATACAATGAACTCATACGAAGTGGAGATTTTAATTTAAATTTACTGGAGGATTGTCACTCAAGATCCATACTGGAGTTTCTCACCACTTCTTATAATCTCGTTCCCTTACCACAGTTTCCAACCAGGGTTATGGGTGTCAGCAGCACTGCTATTGATAACATTTTTGTAGATACTACCACACTAGCAAATGATAACATAAATCCAATATTTAATGGCTTTTCAGATAATGATGCCCAGTTGGTCACATTCAATATAGTGGGGTCTGATTCAACTAATAACAGGATGTGAGAAACTATACGAATGATAAATGAAACAGGAATTGAAGGTATAAAAAACTGTTTGAGGAATACAGACTGGAAAGATGTATACAATTCACTCAGGATACATGAAAAATATAACTATTTCTCTAATACAGTCATAGGTCATATTGAAAACTGCTGCCTTAAGAAAGTAATCAAAGCAAATAGATTAAATGTTTCAAAAACTTGGATTACAAATGGAATAAAAGTACCTTGCAAAACAAAAAGAAGATGTACTTAATGTCCAGTGAAAACGATGACTACAGAGCTAAATAACATTACAAATTATATTGTAAAAGTCTAAACAAAGTAATCAGAACCTCAAAATGTATTTATTTTCAAGAAAAAATAAATGCCTCTAATAACAAGATAAAAACTATATGGAACATAGTAAAAAGTGAAACAGGAAAACTAATCAGACAAATGAGGAAATTATGTTAAATGTAAATAATGAGTTGATTAGAGATACCTCAAAAATTTCAGACGCTTTCAACAACTTTTTCCTTTCAGTAGCAATCAACTTAGATTTACATAGTTGCTCAGAAGACAACTTAAAATATTTAAAAAATGCATTTCCGCAGAAGTTTGACAAAATTCAACAATATCCTACCTCACCAAAAGAGATTTCTAATGCTATTAGCTCTCTTAAAAACAAATTTCCATTGGTTATGATGAAATCAGCACTACCATAATTAAATGTTGCTCCTCAAAATGTTGTGACATACTGAGTTACTTCTGTGATGAATCCCCCCCACAATGGTACTTTTCCAGATAGGCTTAAATATGCTATTATCAAGACATTACACAAAAAAGGAGACAAATCATCAGGGGAAATCTCCCATCCCATTTCATTGTTGGCAATATTTTCAAAATTGTTTGAAAGGGCTATGTAGAATAGACTTTATAAACACTTAGTACAGAAAAATATTCTCATTCACAATCAGTTTGGATTTCGGAAGCGACTGTAACTGATCAAGGTATAATCACTTTTACAGATGATATATTAGAATCAATAAATCAAAAGTTATTACCACTTGGAATATTCTGTGATCTGGCTAAAGCTTTTGATTGTGTTAAGCATGATATCCTTATACAAAAGTTAAAATACTATGGGATAACAGGAGTAGCAGTCTCATGATTCTCATGCTATCTTTTTAATAGAAAACAGTGTTCGTTTGTATCAGGCTTACCACATAACAATAGTCATTCAAAATTTGAAACCATCAGACAAGGGTGCCCCAGGTCTCTATTTTAGGTCCCTTGTTTTTCCTATTATATATTAATGACCTTCCATATGCAGTGTCACAAAATGCAAATTTTGCCTTATTTGCAGATGATACAAGTATTGGTATAAAAAACAGTACTGGTGATCTCACTGAGCAGTCAGATAATGAAATATTTGTAAGTATCAATGGGTGGTTCACAGCAAATGGATTGTCACTAAATTTTGACAAGACCCAGTACATACAATTTAGTACCTCACAAAGAATACCTGACCCTATAAGTATAATGTATTCAGCCAATGAAATTAGAGCTGTAGACAGTCTCAAATCTTTAGGGCTACAAATTGACCACAACCTAAATTGGAAAACTAACACTCTAGACTTAACGAAACACCTTAGTTCAGCTACATTTGCAGTATGCATGATAGCAGAAATAGGTGATTTAAAAATGAAGAAGTTAGTTTATTTGGTGTACTTTCATCCACTAATGAGTTACAGAATCATCTTTTGGGGAAACTCCTCTAACAAAGAGAACATTTTCAAAATTCAGGAATGGGTCATTAGAATTATATCTGATGTCAGTCCTAGATACTCATGCAGAGACCTCTTTAAGAAACTTGACATACTAACTACCACTTCTTAGTACATATACTCATTGATGCCCTTTGTCATTTCCAAGATAATTACTATAAAAGCTTAACATTAGTACAAAAAGGAATCAAATACATGGGTACTCATATATTCAGTAACTTACCAGAGCATATCGAAGATCTTGTAAGTGATAAAGATCGGTTTCAAAGTAAATTACAGAACTTCCTGTTGGCCAGCTCCTTCTACTCTATCAATGAATATCTTCACAATGATTGTAGCTCATAACCCTGTCTGCATTAGAATATATATGTACTTTGAGTATTTCCACATCCCAGAGACTCCTCCACATGGAAAACGATAAATGTAATGTAGAGGGTTAACCAAATGCAGTCAAGAATATAACATAAGAATAAGCTTAATTTTTCAAGGAACTCCTCAACAGAATAGAAGGAGTGACCCATGAGGAAACTCTTCAGTTTCTATTTGAAAGCGCGTGGATTGCTGCTAAGATGTTTGAATTCTTGCGGTAGCTTATTGAAAATGGATGCAGCAGTATACTGCAGACCTTTCTGCACAAGAGTTAAGGAAGTGCGATCCAAAGGCAGGTTGGATTTCTGCCGAGTATTAACTGAGGGAAAGCTGGTAATTATTGGAAATAAGCTGATATTATTAACAAGAAACGACAGTAGAGGATATATATATATTGAGAGGCCAATGTCAAAATACCCAGACTAGTGAACAGGAGTCGACAATAGGTTCGCGAACTTAACACCACTTATTGCCCGAATTACCCGTTTCTGAGCCAAAAATCTCCTTTTAGAATGGGAAGAGTTACCCCAAAATATAATACCATACGACATAAGCGAATGAAAACAAGCAAAGTAGACTAATTTTCGTGTCGAACGATCACTTACGTCAGAAACCGCTCGAACAGTAAAAATTGCAGCATTAAGTCTCTGAACAAGATCCTGAACGTGGGCTTTCCACGACAGCTTACTATCTATCTGAACACCTAGAACTTTGAACAGTTCAGTTTCACTAATCAAATATGCCCGTTCTGTGAAATTAAAACGTCGGGTTTTGTTGAATTGTGTGTTAGAAACTGTAAAAACTGAGTCTTACTGTGATTTAGCGTTAGTTTATTTTCTACAAGCTAATGTTCCACACAACATCCTTTACTACCAAGCTAGCACACACAGCATACACATGTTCCGTGAAGCTCCATATTGAGCATGCTCTGGGCTGTTAGTCATAGAGAACCAATGAACGTAGCCGGATACAGCTATGAATGATGGGATGTGTTTCAATAAAACAATCATAACTTGCCAAACTCCACTGTTTGAAACCGAGCTAATGTTCCACACAACATCCTTTACTACCAAGCTAGCACACACAGCATACACATGTTCCGTGAAGCTCCATATTGAGCATGCTCTGGGCTGTTAGTCATAGAGAACCAATGAACGTAGCCGGATACAGCTATGAATGATGGGATGTGTTTCAATAAAACAATCATAACTTGCCAAACTCCACTGAGAACAGGCAAGAGTAACCCATTACCCATCTCTCTTCGTAAACAGAAATGATATTTCTGTATTCACTTAGAACTTGACAGACAAGGTCACTAGGAATTTCAGTACGCAACTCTAAGCCAGCATACATTATTTGAACCTCGCTTCCCTTTGCATGTGTTAATTTCATAGGGCCGCCTGTGTCTTCAATAAGACGAGTGTAAATTCTTGAATCTTAAATCTTCAAATGAGCAACAGTAGCCAGCTATTAAAGGTGTACACCAATAATGTCATCTGAAGGGATTCTCACTTTCTCAGCCACAAGACTATGAAACTCAAATGTGCTATGCTTCATCGCGATCAATAGTAAACTTCAAAAATATCACATCATGAAATCAGAGACATCTTCAAATAATAGACATTAACGAAGCAGAATTGACAACCACGACGTTGACCTAACGCCCATAATAATAAAGCAACTAAACGAAAGCGAAATATTGAACAACGACAAACACAGGAAACGGACCTAACTTTCAGCAGCACGCAGCTCAGCGTTAACGTGTACGCTCATGACAAGGTGTGAAGCCAGACTGACCACAGAGCTGTGGCACCAATATCAACTGCCCCTCCAAAATCCCTCGTAGTCTACGCTTGCACAATACTTTACGTGCACTCACACAGTGCTCAAAGAAAAATGCTGACGTTGTGCTGTGATCAACGTAGCACCCTCGGCGCCGGCAGGGATGACGCCGCATGAGAGCATGCTCAGTCGAAAACAGGCTGCTGTGTCCCTTCTCTCAGTTTGTCGTAGTGCAGATGACTGTTATTTCAGCATTCGACACTGATTTCTAGTTGTTGCGATGAGAGTACTACAAAACATGTTTTTGCCCATTTTGTTGCGTTGGCGAGTAAGTTCGTGGGAACGTGTGAATAGCCAGTGATGCGTGCTTCGTTTACTCCATGCATGTGCAGCGGACGTTAGATATAAGTTTCTACTCTTTGGCTGTTAGTTCAGTTTAGTTTTCTTCTCCGAGTTGGAAAAAAGAAAGTATTTTGCGCACAGCTGTATGCGGGTTTAATTTGTTGCCTACAAGATCATAGCATTATTCCATATGTTAAATAAACACAACAGATACACATAACAGAGATTTTAGTTATCACGAATATATTCCCCTTCACTATTTGCAACAGTTCGTGAACGATGGGGTAACTTTCCGATTCCGCGACTGTTGAAATCACATGGTTTTGAGGCGAAGGTTGGGTTGATTTGGGGGAGGAGACCAAACTGCAAGGTCATCGGTCTCATCGGATTACGGAAGGATGGGGAAGGAAATCGGCCGTGCCCTTTCAAAGGAACCATCCCGGCATTTGCCTGAAGCGATTTAGGGAAATCACGGAAAACCTAAATCAGGATGGCCGGCGTGGGATTGAACCGTCGTCCTCCCAAATGCGAGTCCAGTGTGCTAACCACTGCGCCACCTCGCTCGGTGAGGCGAAGGACTCGTCGACGCGTTGTTGTTGTTGTGGTCTTCAGTCCTGAGACTGGTTTGATGCAGCTCTCCATGCTACTCTATCCTGTGCAAGCTTCTTCATCTCCCAGTACCTACTACAACCTACATCCTTCTGAATCTGCTTAGTGTATTCATCTCTTGGTCTCCCTCTACGATTTTTACCCTCCACGCTGCCCTCCAATACTAAATTGGTGATCCCTTGATGCCTCAGAACATGTCCTACCAACCGATCCCTTCTTCTGGTCAAGTTGTGGCACAAACTTCTCTTCTCCCCAATCCTATTCAATACCTCCTCATTAGTTACGTGATCTACCCACCTTATCTTCAGCATTTTTCTGTAGCACCACATTTCGAAAGCTTCTATTCTCTTCTTGTCCAAACTAGTTATCGTCCATGTTTCACTTCCATACATGGCTACACTCCATACAAATACTTTCAGAAACGACTTCCTGACACTTAAATCTATACTCGATGTTAACAAATTTCTCTTCTTCAGAAACGATTTCCTTGCCATTGCCAGTCTACATTTTATATCCTCTCTACTTCGACCATCATCAGTTATTTTACTCCCTAAATAGCAAAACTCCTTTACTACTTTAAGTGTCTCATTTCCTAATCTAATTCCCTCAGCATCACCCGATTTAATCTGACTACGTTCCATTATCCTCGTTTTGCTTTTGTTGATGTTCATCTTATATCCTCCTTTCAAGACTCTGTCCATTCCGTTCAACTGCTCTTCGAAGTCCTTTGCTGTCTCTGACAGAATTACAATGTCATCGGCGAACCTCAAAGTTTTTACTTCTTCTCCATGAATTTTAATACCTACTCCGAATTTTTCTTTTGTTTCCTTCACTGATTGCTCAATATACAGATTGAATAACATCGGGGAGAGGCTACAACCCTGTCTCACTCCCTTCGCAACCACTGCTTCCCTTTAATGTCCCTCGACTCTTATAACTGCCATCTGCTTTGTGTACAAATTGTAAATAGCCTTTCGCTCCCTGTATTCCTCAACGCATTCTCAGGGCGCATTTCCATCCAGAAAGGAAGTTCCTTGGTCGTTGTTCTTGAACTGCGTCTGCAGGACGTCTCAGTTGTCGACAATAAATGTGAGCAGTGATGGTTACACCCCGGAGAAGCAATTTGTATTACATCATACCGTAAATGTTCCACCCGCTGCATAACACCATCTTTTGTGGAAATTGCGCAGATTTTTGTAACGGGAATTGCTGCTTTGTCTGGGCTCAACCACTCCTCTCTTTTCCTTATGTTAGCGTAAAGACACCATTTCTCGACACCAGTAATGGTACAGGATAGGAATGGCCGGTGCTGTTCACCAGCCCATTCATGACGAGCAAGCAGTGATGCCACCCGTTGATTTTTGTTTTTCTGGCTTAGAGCGTGCGGTACCCATACACCCTATTTTTTGAACCTTGCACATTGCATGCAAATGTCGCACGACTGTCGAATGATCACAGTTCATTACATTCGGCAGTTCTCGAGTACACTGACGTATGTGGATTAATGCGTTCAAACGATCTTCATCAAACCCCAAAGGTCTTCCTTTTAATTGGCGTGCTCTGCCCAGTGGCCTTATCCCCATACACGGCGCAAATGTTTCTGGGTGTCTGCTCTGCTGTCACCTCCCTATCGAACTCAAACAGAAGAATATGTCGGAAATGTTCCGATTTCTCCACTTGGCATTCCATTTTCTACGTTCACAGTTCCACTCACTATCTTCAAATAACAAAATGACAATATGTAAACTCCAAACGCAACAGTGAACTACAAATGAAAAAGACAATCGATAAGTAAACCGGAATACCAACACGCAAAACAAAAACGATACGCTCCTATGCGTCAACCTAATATTTCCGTACTGGCATGCATTCGGAGAGAATTGACGTAATTTTAATTCGATTTATTTGAGCCAATATTTGTTTAATGTTTGAGTAACGTTGAAAGAAAGTTTGAGAAGCAGTTATCGTACGTTGCATCAGTGGAAGGTATCAAGGCTTTTGCATGAATGCCTCATATGGCGTTTTCGTGACACCCTCATTTTGTCCAACTGCTACTGACATTACGTTTTTTTGGCAGCAAATTGTTAACGTTAGAACAGCAACTTTTTCCTTTCTTTCACTTGAACCTAAAGGAAAAGCGACTGTAAATGAACTACTCTTATTTGTTTAGTAGTGAAATAAATGATACCTCTTCATTCACAACCGTTTCCCGCCATATTAACCAAATAGCAGAACCTTCTTTGTGTTCACTTATAAAACAAAATTTTTCTCCCCATTTTTCTTGGAAACTCCTGTTACCTCTACTTACGTTCCTCCTATTAATTATTTTTGACGGTACTGTACATCGGACATTATTTATTTTAATACAGATAATCACAACACGAATGATTACAAATACACTTCAACGTGAAGAATGCTTAATAGCACTGAAATTTTGTGTGCGACTGACACTGACAGACATCACAAAACTGAGGAGATGGCAGCGTGGGGCCTACGGACTGTGCGTCCCCTTTCTTGGAATTTTACTCGGAAACTTCTCCTCTAATGTTAACGAGTTTTTGTAACGGAGATTCGAATTCAGGTCCCGTCAGTGTCAGCCGAATTCACCAACATCAATTAAAATTAAGGAGATTTTAAAATATTACTGTTCTGTAAGTATTTTTGTTGTAAGCAGGACAACTGCACTGTTAAGAAACTCCTAATGTTGTTTGACGTTTTTGGATTCAGCTGCTAGTCTCTAGGTCCATATTATTGTAAAATATAGCTGAGAACCGCGGGCACTCGTATACTTGATTCCGGCGGCATTCCAATTCTCCCATCCACTGTCGTTTACATGTTTCGTCATCCTCTCTTTATTTCCAAATCATCTCAACATTCCGTTCTCAGCATTCGACACAACATATTCTTTCGCTCCACAATGCTCCCTTAAAGTTTCAAGTTGTAACTAAACTATAGGGCAGCTGAATAAAACTTGATCATACTAAATAAAGATATTATTTATTGATAAAATTAAACTATAAGATCTTCATAAAATTAAATCACGACAAAGACTGACAAGGAGTAGGTAATGTGAATAAGGGCCTTGCATGTTCTTGGAAAGTTTAGATATGTCAGGTTTGCACGTTGTCATTATTAATATTAGGTAAGCACTGGGGTCTCATCAATAAGTCGACTTCTCAGATAATCTTGATTTCATGGTTGAAAATAATTTTTCGTTTGTTAATGTAGATCCAAATAAGGAGAGAACGACAAACGGTAGTTTTTTCAGCTGATTATTTGACTCAGGAATACTATTCCAGATGTTAAAAATCAACTTACCTTCGTTTCATAGCCCTCGCCTGAAGATAAAGAAATATAAACACTAACTAAATATGTATAAATAGAGATAAGTCAAACAGTCATATCTACAAGTATTTTTATTTATTATTACACAAACTTATGTTTTTGGTCACTATTATCATCTGTTTCACTTATTTCTGACTCAGAACTGAGAGTTATTATTAAATAGCTTTCGAAATGATCCCTTGTTAGTTCATTATTAACATAATTATTTTCTTCCCTTTTCGCCCAATCGCACGCTTCTTTCCACATTTAAAGAGACACAATTCCGCACTCATCAACGGTATAGGTATTCCTTACACTGCTTTGTTTTGTATGAACTGCAGCTCATTGAAAATTATTTTACGTGTCTGATTTCGAGGCATTATCCACCCCTACTTTCGAAGACATTGCCCCAAACAGGAAAAATGGAGCGGGTGGTCTGAGTCACCTACATCCCTGTGTAATGCCACTTCTTCCAAATATACTCATCTTGGCCGGAAACCAATTTATGTGCATGCGCCACGAAGTTTCAGTCACATTGCACGTGCGCATCTGCGCGTGGTGTTTTGTAAGACAGGCACATTTACGGGACCAAAGGGCTGCGTGTGGCTTATGGCAAGCTGAAAAAGAAAGCGAGAGAGAGAGAGAGAGAGAGAGGAAGATATGCAAATACGGGCGTATGATAAATCCCTTCCCTTAAAAATGTTTCTCTCTTTCATGCCTCCTCTTTGTTACCACAGATGACGTGCTAAGATTACAGTACAAGCGAGGTGCCTATTTGCTTCCACAGCCTTGAGTGGAATGCCTACGTTGTAGTAAATGTTCACCAAACTGCAGTCTCCATTAGTTGTTCTCCCCTGCGCAGAAAACAGCACGTAGGTGAATCCGTTATCTTGAGCCTGTAAGAAACTCTTGTCGAGGCACTGTTATTTTGGAAATAATTAAATTTGCAATCAGTTTGTTTTTACGGACGCCACTCGCTTTTTATTGGCAGAATACGAGAAATTGCACAGTTACTTTCCTTTTTAGAGTCACAAATGCTTTTTATTCTTCAACAAATTAATGAACTGCAATTTTCCGTAGTTAGTATCACACTGTTCTCAAGTATATGTTCAAATAATCATACATTGCTATTAAAGTCTTAACACCGACCACAGCAGACTACATGTCTGTCTTCCGACACTGCCCGAACCAGCTCTGGTTTACAAACTTGACATGGATAATTAAGTCTTAACTAATACCGCGGCAGACAACATGTGTGTCCTCCGACACTGCCAAACGAGCTCTGATCTTACAGCCGAACCACTTCGCCCACCATCCAGGTTAGGCGCGATCCGAAGATCACCGAAGTGCTTCGTCTGCCTTTTCGTTTAGCAGTTGTTTATTATTCCGCTGGTTATTAATACTTGTTAAATAATTAAATTATAGAGAGATGCTTTACTTTGAAATTCAAGTAAACACGCTGTTCAATTTTTCAAATATTAGTAATAGAAGGTTACCATTTTGGCTTGCAACTTCCGAAGGCAGCAGCCAATCGCGGACAAGGACCACAATTTAGGCGGTCTTTCTCACGATACCCCTACCGAACAAACCATCTGTCATCGGTATCTCACACCACATTACGTCATCCTGCCACAGCTGCCTTCTCAACTGCTCTAAAAAGAACTTCTTGTAGCCGAATATGATGCCTGCAAAGCCAGAAATATTACAAGCTCGCGACTCTCGGTTTGTCAACCACTGGGCTAGACCATTTTGATCTCTGTTTCTTGCATTGTTTTCATATTTACAACACACGTTGCCAATACAGATCATAATAGTTCTTCCATAGCGAATTTCTGAAAACCGGAAATAAACAATGAGCTTGCGAGGGAGTAGTTGGTTGCTGCTGATACTTCGTTCTCGACGGATATATGGCGGGCGAGCAGTAGATTGGAACTTGGGTGTTGTGAACACACTTGCCGGCCGAAGTGGCCGTGCGGTTAAAGGCGCTGCAGTCGCAGGTTCGAATCCTGCCTCAGGCATGGGTGTTTGTGATGTCCTTAGGTTAGTTAGGTTTAACTAGTTCTAAGTTCTAGGGGACTAATGACCTCAGCAGTTGAGTCCCATAGTGCTCAGAGCCATTTGAACCATTTTTTTTTGTTGTGAACACAACACGTCTGCAGCGATTTGTTGCATGCACGGAAAAATCGTTGTTTGTGGACAGGACCTTAGAATCGATTGGGGACAGAACTTGTGAAGGTACCAGATGTAATAGTATAATTTATCAGCAGTCTGAAGTACTTAGTTTCTTTTCAAATGAAGCTTATGTTTATGTGGGACATATTTGGATTTTGTCTTACCTGGCTGATGGGTCGCAAATTAATCACCCTGGGGAAGTCATTTGCAACCTAGTCCAGGAGACACAAATGAAAGATACAGTACAAAACTGCAAGGCTGTCAGCCTCGTGCTCGTACTTTAACTTGTTGAGAAGCTTTGCTGTATGTTTCTATACACTGGTTGCAACTAAAGTGCGCGTCATTTATGACGGCGGCCGAGTTTAAGTTCGTTCTGCGCATCTGACGTCACAAAACACAGTCAGCCAATGAACAGAGAACGACGTTGCCAGATCTCGACTGCAGTACAGAGTACTGACGAGTGTCTGCAGTTTTAGAAACGTTCAGTCATAAATAAAGTAACTGAAAGAAAAAAAATGGTTCAAATGGCTCTGAGCACTATGGGACTCAACTGCTGTGGTCATAAGTCCCCTAGAACTTAGAACTACTTAAACCTAACTAACCTAAGGACAGCACACAACACCCAGCCATCACGAGGCAGAGAAAATCCCTGACCCCGCCGGGAATCGAACCCGGGAACCCGGGCGTGGGAAGCGAGAATGCTACCGCACGACCACGAGATGCGGGCAACTGAAAGAAAGCAAAGTCTTGATAGCAGAATTTCTTTTATAGAAAGTTTGGAAAAAGCATTCTTTATACCAATTGCTTCATATTCTATTAATTAATTAAACCAAACAAGCAATAAGCCTCCTAATTCAGGCGATAGCAAGGGAAGGTGTTTGTATCATTCTCACTAACCGCTTTTTCGCAATAAAGAACGGCGATAAGTGTTTATTTCCTATTGTACTTCGACGAAACGTGAGTAATTCATAATCATAGCAACACTGTTTGTCGGTATTTTGCGTCCTACTTTAAAGGCCTCCAGGAACCATATTGAATGATGAGCTGCAGTAGTGTAATGGTTAAAGTGTTTGGCTGCTAGGCGAAAGGTTCCAAGTTCAAACCTTGTTCTATGCTTAACAAAAAAATGGTTCAAATGGCTCTGAGCACTATGGGACTCAACTGCTGAGGTCATTAGTCCCCTAGAACTTAGAACTAGTTAAACCTAACTAACCTAAGGACATCACAAACATCCATGCCCGAGGCAGGATTCGAACCTGCGACCGTAGCGGTCTTGCGGTTCCAGACTGCAGCGCCTTTAACCGCACGGCCACTTCGGCCGGCTATGCTTAACATTTTCTTTATTTAATAACAATATCGAAGTGTCTTACCCCATGAATTTTATTCGTTTGAATGGTATGTTTTGAAATTTCTTGTGGCAACTGAAATCAACCATACGGAAAGTATACGCTATTGACTTTTACCTCTGTAAACTCTTCAAAATTTCGTGCAGTGGTTTACCACATTTAATGCTGCACAATAACTGCGTTGAACATCGAAACAAAATTAAGTCATTTATGGGGGGAAGGTATCAGTTAAAGAAGATGTGTAAAGATCAAATTTTTGGGCGAAATAGTTTTTGTGAAATCGAATGATAAGTGTGTCAAAGCAGTCGGAACACCGTGTGTCTGCACAGGCGAGCAGTGCAGTGATGACAAAATCGCGCACAGCGCGGAATGCGGGGAGCACGTCTCTGTAGCAGCGAAAGGGTTAATGCGGCCGTGGTGACTTTACTGCTCGCTCCCCCCTAAACGTAAGTTTGCTTGGCGCGTGCAACTGGCAACGCAGCAATCTCCCGCGTCTGGGCGGGCATGCGCGAACCGCCAAGATAAAAGAATTGAACTATAGTTCCAGATCTGCCAGGGGAAAATCTTCTGCCAAAGAATGGCCTAAAGTTGATTAGCAACATTATTACACATTATGAGAATGACGAAAATGAGACTTTCGCTCAACAGTGAAGGAGACATACGACTTCATTGTAGTCATGTTTAAGGAGTCCATGAATACTTTAGACCTCTGATATGCTGAATTGAGTGGTTTATACAGCAAGGAATAATAATAACAACTCTAGTACAGCACAGGAGTTAGGAACAAAACAGTAGGTAGCATTACTGCAGATTGCATGTATTCACTGGAACTGCTGAAATCCGGTGATTCTAAATGGGTACCTGTTCTGTGGGATGCTGTTTACCACCATCAGCTGCGTGCTGATGCGCCTGTGTCGAATAACAGTGTGTGTGTGTCACTTGGTGAGACAATTCATCCTCTATTACATAATGGCCTATTGTCTGGTCAACAATGCACACATACTAGTCGTGTGCTACAGAATTCAATTTGAAATTACGAGTTTAATAGTACACTAAACCACTTGTGCTATGCATAAAACTGTTTGCGTCAGGTACTGTTTTACAGACCAACCGTGCACAGTCATTCATATATAAGGCGTGGATGTTCCGTTCCCACGATTGAGGTGTTTCTGTGATACTTATTCCCTGTCACCGTTCCAGCACAAACTGCTGTTTGCCTAAATATTTCAATTAAACAGCTTCATCTATTCTTTTTATACTCAGTTGACTGAATAATTCCAATGTATCAACTGGACCTGCTATTTTATTTGTTTATTCATTTATTTAGCTTATGGCTTACGGAATTGTATTTTACAAGTATGGGACACTGTTGTAACTAAACGATAGTGAAGTGTCGGCAGAAGTGCCAACACCGTGTTGTTTGAGGAAGCCGAAATGCACGCTATAAGCTCACGCAGGATGGCGTGAGGTCTGGAACAATGACGGAAATTATAGTAGCCAAAATTAGTACATAGCTTCTGGAATACTTAACTTTAATTCATAATTGTAGAACATCGCTCTTGATGATACAGAAGTATTATAGCAATTGAATACGGCGCCTTGCTAGGTCGTAGCAATTGACTTAGCTGAAGGCCATGCTAACTATCTTCTCGGCAAATGAGAGAGTCTTCGTCAGTGTCTGTTGCTAGCTACGTCGGCTGTACAACTGGGGCGAGTGCCAGTAAGTCTTTCTAGACCTGCCGTGTGGCGGCGCTCGGTCTGCAATCACTGATAGTGGCGACACGCGGGTCCGACGTATACTAGCGGACCCCGGCCGATTTAAAAGCTACCATCTAGCAAGTGTGGTGTCTGGCGGTGACACCACATTCCTCCCCCGCAAATCGGCGGACGGTTGTGGTATAAGGCTTCCGCCCGCCGTGGAGAGGACCCCATGTTGGCGTATGCGACGAGGTGGGGAGCCTAACAACAGGCGAGGCTGTGCCACCCGCACCCGGCCATTCGGTCCGAGGGGAGCTAGGAAACGCCTGAAAACCTAGTCCAGGGTGCACGCCAACATGCGGGGTATGCGCCCGAAGATAGTCAGGAGGGGCCGACGGGTCGACCTCCATCGAGTCGGAGCACCCGACTGGCGAAGACGACATCTGGTCCGGAGCGGGCAAAAGGTCCATGTCGGAGGACAGCTGGTCACGGGAAGTAATCGGCGGCGCGTGACCCAGGGAGGCGCTTGGCGGCGGCAGCGAAGCATCCACTGCGGGCGGCGCCGGCGGGAGAACAGGCGGCGGCGCGTCGCCATGGGGCAAAATGGAAGGCAGCGTCGGTAACACCTGGGGATGAGGCGAGCCAGTAGATGGGTCCCCAGGGCGCTGACCGGACGGCACCGTCGCTGAAAGCAGACGTGGAGCGGCAGAACCCGTGCGACGACAGAGGCGCAGCTGATTGAGATGCCGCCGCACCTCACCAGAGGCCCCCAAAACCGGATACATAGCGCGGCCGAGGCAGCGAAGAATGCGGCCTGTGAGCCAACGCTGTGAACCGCGATAGTTGCGATAGTAGACAACGTCGCCTGGAGCAAAAGCAAGTGTCTGTCGCTGCACAGGAACTTGATGTGGCGGATGCAACAAAGACATCAAGGTTCGATGAGGACGACCGTGAAGCAACTCAGCCAGCGAGCGACCATCGCGGGGCTGAGAGCGACACGAGGACAATAAGAGCAACAACGCGTCCTCCCGAGAATGCGACTCATTCAGCTTCAACATCTGTGACTTGAAAGTCCGGACCAATCGTTCAGCGGCACCGTTTGACTGAGGCGAAAACGGCGCGGATGTCAGATGTTGAATACCATTGGCCTTGCAGAATGACTGAAATTCTGCGGACATGAATTGTGGGCCACTGTCGGAAACAATAGTCTGTGGAAGACCTTCAATGCAAAAGATAGCAGATAACGCTTGGATGGTGGCAGATGACGTCGTGGAAGACATCTGGACAACAAAAGGAAAATTACTGAAAGAATCGACCACAACCAACCATCGATCATTCCAGAATGGACCAGGAAAATCGATGTGTAAGCGTTGCCAAGGGGAAGTGGCTTTCGGCCATGCAAAGAATTTCCGTGGCGGTGCGGATTGTTGTCCGGCACGCGCCATGCAAGAAGGCACATAGTTGTAATCGCAGCATCGATTCCGAACCAAGTACAGTGCTGACGAGCAAGTTGTTTTGTTCACACTATACCCCAATGTCCTTGGTGGAGAAGCCGTAAGACAGAGGACTGTAACGAACGTGGGACCACGACCCTGGACTGATCATTATCAGAACGCAACAGCAAAACACCACGTCGTACAAAAACTCTCTCCTTGTGAGCAAAAAATCGGCGAACCAACGGATCCTCGATCCGTGACTTTGACAAGGGCCATTGCGTAGCAACAAAACGCAAAACGGTAGCAAGGACAGGGTCAGCAGCTGTGGCTGTAGCTACACGACGAAAATCGATCGGAAACGATTCGACCACGTCATCGGTTTCCGAATCAATGAACATGCCAGCAAGTTCGGAAGAATCGAATGCTCTATCCTCAGCAACAGGCAAACGGGACAACGCATCGGCGTTTCCGTGCTTAGCAGTGGACCGATACAAGATATCGTAGCGGTACTGCGAGAGGAAAATAGACCAGCGAATGAATTTCTGCGCTGTATGTGGAGGTACAGGCTTGGTCGGATGAAAAAGCGATGTCAACGGTTTGTGGTCTGCGACGATGGTAAAGTGACGACCATACAAGAAATCGTGAAACTTTGTAACACCAAATACGAGAGCCAAAGCTTCTTTCTCGATCTGGGAATAATGTCTTTGCGCTGACGAGAGCAATTTGGACGCAAAGGCAATAGGGCGATCATGCGAACCATCTTTGTGCGCAAGCACAGCACCGATCCCAAAATCCGATGCATCGACCATCAACAAAAGGGGTTTCTGGGGATCGAATGGCGTAAGGCAAGTATTAGAAAGCAACGCCGATTTCAACTGGCGAAAGGCGCGTTCGCATTCCGTCGTCCAGACGAACGGAACCTCTGTACGGCGTAAGCGATGAAGTGAAGCTGAAATGGAAGAGGCTTGCGGCACATAGTTAGTATAATAATTAAGTTTTCCCAGCACACTCTGTAGCTGCTTCAAATTCTGCGGCGAAGGCAAGTCCTGTATGGCACGGAGGTGCTCTGGACTGGGATGTATGCCTTGGGCATTGATTACATGTCCCAAATATGGTAAGTCACGAGCAAAACACACATTTGTCCTTCCGCAAGCGAAGACCATTTTGTCGCAAGACCTGAAATAATGTTCGGAAATTGGCTAAATGTTCTTCTTCTGTCTTTCCGGAGATCACAATATCGTCCAGATAGTTTGCTGCAGTAGGGACCGAGGCACAAACAGTTTGCAGATATTGCTGGAACAATGCAGGGGCGGATGCACACCTGAATGGCAGTCTTTTGAATCGGTACAAACCAAGATGCGTGTTAACCACCAATACGCGCTGGGATTCTCCATCCACCAGTATTTGCAAGTACGCATCTGCTAGGTCCAACTTAGAAAAATATTTACCCGGGCACAGTTTGTCGAAAAGATCTTCTGGGCGGGGTAAAGGAAAAGTTGCAATCACTAGTTGTGGATTCACTGTTGCCTTGAAGTCCACACAAAGTCTCAATTTTCCGGAAGGTTTTGGCAAAATTGCTAAGGGTGAAGCCCAGAGAGAAGCCTGCACACGTTCAATCACACCTTGTGATTCTAAATCGTGTAATGTTCTTGCGACCTCATCACGCAATGCGTGGGGAACACTGCGCACTCTGAAAAATTTCGGTTGCGTGTTTACTTTCAGTTCCAAATGTGCTTCATAGTTCTTAGCGCAACCAAGGCCCGGTGCAAAAATGTCTGCAAATTCTTCACATAGACGAGAAACACTGTCTGAAGGCACAGTCTGGTTCACTGATAGGACCTGATTGACTATAGACAAGTTAAACAACTGAAATAAATCTAAACCAAACAAGTTCACTGGAGCAGAAGAACGAAGTACGTAAAATGACACAAGTTTTGTTTGTCCCTTGTATGTTGCAAGAAGGCTGCACTGTCCTAACACAGGGATCTTGTGACCTGAATATGTAGTTAGCGTAACATTTGCGGCACGCAACGGGGGTGTGCCCAGTTGTTTGTATGTGTCTTTATTGAGCAATGAAACTGCAGCTCCAGTATCGAGCTGGAATGGGATCACGATGCCATTAATGACCAAATCTACAAAAAGTTTATTGTCCTGCTGACGACAAGAGCGACTGTTTTGTGCAATTTGAACAGACACTGGTACAGAATCACTTGCGACTTGATGTGATTTCCGTCGATGTCGACGCACACTTTTGTGGGACGAACACAGTCACTGTTAGAAGGAGTGGCACTGGGTGGAGTGGAATTAACTACATGAATGTCCATGGGCAAAGGTTCACGAGCCATAGTATTCTTGGTTCGATTCCGGCGCAAAGCAAAGGGCCGGGAATGGGTTTTAGTGTCCGATCTGTGCTTTTTCATTCAAACACTCTGAACATGTCCTTTTTTATTACAGAAAAAGCAAATAGCTTGGCGTGACGGGCAATTCTCACGCGAATGTCTAGTAGCACACCGCGGGCATGATTTCACGGCATTTGCATGCTGGCGCGGGACACGGGGCTGCGTGGACGTGCGCGAGGGCTGTTTACAGTTCCGTGCAGCTCGCCCAGCGGGCCGGTTAATGCGGCACACAGCTGGCGAAGTTGCAAATGATTCCTGAGCAAAGTCAAGTGTGTCTTGCCTATCCAATATGTCTATCACTTGTTGAAGGGAGGGATTGACTAGTTTCAAAATTTGCTCCCGTATACGAACATCAGAAACGTTCTGTGCAATTGGATCACGCACCATAGTATCTGAATAAGGGAGTCCACATTCACACTCAAAAGCACAATCCCTAGTAAGGCCTTGCAAAGTTGCAACCCACTCCCGATTAGTTTGACTGGCCGTATGTTTTGTACAAAAGAAAGTATACCGTTTTGCAACTACATTAACAGAGTCCTTGAAATATGCATCCAATGCCGACAAAATTTCGTCGTAGGACAGAATTGCTACGTCGCGTCGGGGAAATAATTTCACTATCACACGGTACGTTTGCACCCCTACACACGCCAATAAATGAGACTGCCGCTCGTTACCTTGAATTCTGTAGTCGGCGAGATGAAATCCAAATTGGCGTGACCACTCCGTCCAGGTTTCCATCGCTGCACCGAAGTGTCGAAACGGTGGTGCAACTGCATGTTGTGGCTGCGGTAGCGGTGGAGCGGCGGCTGCCGCATCGTTTTGCAGTGTACGTTGACCCTGGACGAGCTGTCCCAGGGCCTCCAACAAGGCCTGCGTCAGCTGATTCTGCAAGCGATAAAATTCGGACAGTACATCTGGAGATTGTGGCGAAGCCATGACACAAGTAATCTAAGCAAGGATAAAGAACAAGACCCTGTTTTGACTCGTCGCCAAAAATGTTGTGGACTGACAAGACAGTCAGTCCACAGTGACGGGTAACCGAAAGGCACGCGTCCAAACTCACGCAGGCTGGCGTGAGGTCTGAAACAGGATACGTACTTTTCTTTATAGCATTCATTACATATCCTGTTTCAGACCTCACACCAGCCTGCGTGAGTTTGGACGCGTGTCTTTCGGTTACCCGTCACTGTGGACTGGCTGTCTTGTCAGTCCACAACAGATAGCGTGCCTGGGAACTTGTAGTTTCTTTGGTCGGCATTTCAATCTAGTGTCTGATTTAGAATCACATGAAGGAAAGTGCATTACAGACCACCATAAACAGTTTTCGCCACTTTCTATAGTTTTGTTTTTGTTAGACATGAGGCTATTTTGTGTAACATTTATAAATATTTCGCGTTCTACACATTTAAGTGCTATATCTTACTATGGGTATTTAGAATATATTGTTAATTATTCAGGTACCGGTTTTTATGGTGAGAAATTCTATATACGAGGGTCGTTCCGAAAGTAATGTCGACTATTTTTATTCATGGAAACTATATGAGATACATAAATCACAACATCACACCTAAATAGAGCAGTATTTCAGCTGCAGACTGTCATTTTTCCACATAGTCACCAGCACTCGTTACGCACTTTTGCCAAAGGTGAACCAGGGCCTGCATGCCGCGGTTGTAAAAATCGAAACCGACTGAGGCTAACCACTTCCTTACAGCTTTGAGAACAGCATCACAGTGTTGAAAATGTCCACCACGTAGTCCATTTTTCAGAGGCCCAAAGAGATGGAAGTCTGAAGTTACTGAATTGGGATTGTACGGTGGATGTGGTAAGACAGTCCAGCCGAATTTCGCAATGAGTTACATGGTCGCAAAGGTGGTGTGGAGCCTGGCGTTATCATGTTGCAGGTGACAATCGCTTCTCTGGCCTTACCCCGGAAATTCGGTTTTCAGTTTAGTCAGTGTTGTCTTGTAGCGTGGTGAAGTGACAGTTTCTCCAGGCTCCAGAACATCCAAAAGAACCACACCCTGGCTATCCCAGAAGACTATGCGCATCACTTTGCCTGCAGACGGCTGTGTCTTGAATTTCTTCTTTTACGGAGAATTCGCATGTCGCTATTGCATGGACTGTCTTTTGGATTCCGGCTCGTAGTGGTGACAACACACCTCATCTCCGGTGACGATGCTGTTCAGAAAATTGTCAACTTCAGCGTCATATTGGTCCAGCAGGTCCCGATAAATTTCCATTCGATGAGTTTTTTGTTTTCCGCATGCATCTGGGGACGCATCTCGCACAGACTTTGCGATAACCAAGATGTTTCAACATTGTTTCGAAGGCATTACAGCCGACATTCGGCTCTATACACAGTTCTCTGGTCGTTATCCGCCGATCACAAGGGTGAGTTGATCAAGACGCTCGTCATTGCGAGGGATGACAGGTGCACAGGGTCGACCAGGCTTTTGCTTGTCATGCACGTCTTTTCACCTCCTTGAAAACGCCATACCAATCGCCTCATATTGCTCACGTCTATTGTATCGTCTCCATACATCTTTAGCAAGTGTCTATGGATTTCAATCGGTGCAATTTCTTCAGCAGTGAGGAATTCAATCGTACATCGCTTTTTTATACGCGCGTCCACATCAGACTCCATTTTGGAACTCTCCTCTGCTGGCGCCAAGTACCACAGAACAACGGAACCATCTGCAAATTAAAGAGGAAGGTTCAAGCATTAGCACTACTCCAGCGAAGTCTGGCGCAGACATCCAAAATCACCACAAAAGAATAAGAAATATTACCTTTGTAACGACCTTGGTGTTTTTAGAACTACACTACTGGCCATTAAAATTGCTACACCAAAAAAGAATGCAGATGATAAACGGGTATTCATTGGACAAATATATTGTACTAGAACTGACATGTGACAACATTGTCAAGCAGTTTGGGTGCATAGATCCTGAGAAATGAATACCCAGAACAACCACCTCTGGCCATAATAACGGCCTTGATACCCCTGGGCACTGAGTCAAACAGAGCTTCGATGGCGTGTACAGGTACAGCTGCCCATGCAGCTTCAACACGATACCACAGTTCATCAAGAGTAGTGACTGGCGTATTGTGACGAGCCAGTTGGTCGGCCACCATTGACCAGACGTTTTCAATTGGTCAGATATGTGGATAATGTCCTGGCCAGGGCAGCAGTAGAACATTTTCTGTATCCAGAAAGGCCCGTACAGGACCTGTAACATGCGGTCGTGGATTATCCTGCTGAAATGTAGGGTTTCACAGGGATCGAATGAAGGGTAGAGCCACGGGTCGTAACACATCTGAAATGTAGCGTCCACTGTTCAAAGTGCCGTCAGTGCGAACAAGAGGTGACCGCGACGTAACCAATGGCACCCCATACCATCACGCTGGGTGAAACGCCAGTATGGCGATGACGAATACACGCTTCCAATGTGCGTTCACCGCGATGTCGCCAAACACGGATGCGACCATCATGATGCTGTAAACAGAACCTGAATTCATCCAAAAAAATGATTTTGCCATTCGTGCACCCAGGTTCGTCGTTGAGTACACCATCGCTGGCGCTCCTGTCTGTGATGCAGCGTCAGGGGTAACCGCAGCCATGGTCTCCGAGCTGATAGTCCATGCTGCTGCAAACGTCGTCGAACTGTTCGTGCAGATGGTTATTGTTTTGCAAACGTCCCCGTCTTTTGACTCAGGGATCGAGACGTGGCTGCACGATCCGTTCCAGCCATGCGGATAAGATGCCTGTCATCTCGACTGCTAGTGATGCGAGGCCGTTGGGATCAAGCACGGCGTTCCGTATTACCCTCCTGAACCCACCGACTCAATATTCTGCTAACAGTCATTGGATCTCGACTAACGCGAGCAGCAATGTCGCGATACGATAAACCGCAATCGCGATAGGCTGCAATCCGACCTTTATCAAAGTCGGAAACGTGATGGTACGCATTTCTCCTCCTTACTCGAGGCATCTCAACAACGTTTCACTAGGCAACGCCGGTCAACTGCTGTTTGTGTATGAGAAATCGGTTGGAAACTTTCCTCATGTCAGCACGTTGTAGGTGTCGCCACCGGCGCCAACCTTGTGTAAATGCTCTGAAAAGCTAATCATTTGCATATCACAGCATCTTCTTCCTGTCGGTTAAATTTCGCGTCTGTAGCACGTCATCTTCGTGGTGTAGCAATTTTAATGGCCAGTGGTGTATGTGTTCGGTCTTTCCACTCGCTATACGATATTGTAATAATAGGGAACTGTGAAGGTGGTTCGATGAACTTTCTGCTAGGCACTTAAATGTAATTTGCAGAGTATCCATGTAGATGTAGATGTTGCAATAAAACTCATTAATACGAGTTGTTTGACTGTTTAGCGAACCGAGTATGCAGATTTCCAGACACAACAAAAAACATAGAAAGAAAAATGACTGACGAGTATAGTCGATTTTACACCAATTAATGTTGGCATGTTAACTCTGTGATGCAATAATTTTACTGCAGACGACAGCTTGTAATGGTCGTTTGTCTGGCGTATTCAGTCAGTCATAAGGCTGCAAATGTATGCAGGGCACAACACCAGCAGGGAGTGCCCACTGCAATGATTTGCGTTTTCACCCTCAGGACTGACTGAAAGCACTAAAGAAGCGATCATTAGCAGCTGCCCACTGCAGTGGATGCTATGTGTTACAGGGTTAAATGGTGTAGCAGCAATAGTGAATATTTACGGGAAGGCAATGCCTCGAGGTCAGAACCGACACTGCAGCCATATACTGAAGCATTCAAGTGAGATGCTGTTGAGGGATGTATCCTAGACATAGAGCTGGACTATCCCGCCCATTTGCATGATGAGCACATAGTTGGGGAACCATTCAATTACAGCAGGATACTTATGAACCATACATATAGAAACTTAACGTATGCTAGTTATGTAATCCAGCAGGCACCAGAGCGTAGACTTAGCTGGCAACCGCCTGTGAACAGAGTCAACGGGAAATTTTGGATTAAATTATTGGTGCTAGTGCAGCAACCACCGTACCCCCACATCAGAGGAAATGGTTGTTCAACTGTACGACACCAGCTGCTTATCAATGGATGCAACTGTATATGATGCAACTGTGAAACATATTGGAATGGAGCTTCTTTTACATTTAAGTACATTTTTATCTAAAGCAATATGTAAGAATTTATAGAAATAAAAAAAAATCAGCAAGTAAATTACCTGTGAGTTATTATGCATTTATAAAAATCCCAGGATACTGATATAAATGTAGAGTCGTCGCCATGGCTGAGTGGACGAAGCACCGCCATCATAAGGAGCTTGTGGTAACAGACTGGTACTGCAGTGGTGCTGGAAACGTGAGGGGGAATAAGAAGAAGGATGGTTTGTTTCTTCTCGATGACATCCATGATTTAATTGTGGGAGCCTCCAATTGTGGGAAGGCTAACCTTTTACGGTTAACATATCCCGAAAGGATTCGATTAGAGCATGTATATACATTTTCAAATACACGTATCAACAGAAATACCAGTTATTACAGGAGATTTTACATATTATCGATGAAGTTACTTATCTGACGTTCAGCAAAAGCAGTGACACTCCACCACCAGAAAAGGTAAAATCCAGTAACATATTTGTATTCGATGACATCACTGTGGGTAATCAGGATCAGATATGCAAACATTTCTGCTGTGGCCGACATGTAAAAGTGGAAAAGTAGATGTTTTTTATTTGAATCAGATGTATTCCTGGATTCCACAGCGGTTAGTTCGTGATAACGCTAACCTCATCATCACTTTCAAATGTAACAATATAAATTTAAAGTATATTTGTCATGCACATTGTAACGTGGCAAATTATTATGAGTTGTCACCTTGCATTGAAAATGTAGCTTGCCGTCACTTCTGTGCCTGCCGCCCAGGGATATGTAATGGACTCCCTGCAACAGTCTGGCTGACCCTGTACCATTAATCGGAAACTAGAAGCAGCTGGATTAGGGATTTACTGTCCTATGTGTAGGCTGCTGTTAACAACGCTACACATATGGTTTCACTTGGAATAATGCCGTGACTGGGAATCATGGACTGCTGAAGAATGGCATCGCATTGTGTTCAGCGATGAATCACGATTCTGCTCTATCCTGGCTAACTATCGTCAGCAGCTATGGCCATGTCCTGGGGAGGGGTCCCAATCATCCAATGTTCTGGAGAGGCGTACCTGTATTACTCCTGGCAAAATGGTGTGGGGGGTACGATTTCAGATATCAGCTGGTTGTGATTGAGGGAAATCTGACGGCACAACGATACGCGTTGGACTTCCTGGGTCCTCACGTGTTACTTCTCCTATAACAGTATCGTGGGGCCATTTCTAAACCGGACGGTATTCGTCCACACACAGCACTAGGCTCCATGAACTGTTTGCATGATATTTAGCTACTCTAGTGAGTAGCAAGATCACAGATCTGTCCTCGATGTAACGTGTTGGACGTCAACTTGGTCCCGGTGCCAGATCCAGGATATCAAGGTCCAATAACTTACAGTTGTGGCCCAGTTTGTCTCATGAGAGGATAAAATGGCTTTACAAACCGCTTCCCAACCGAATCCAGGCCAGAAGGTGTGGAACGTCTTACTGACAGATGGACTCATACTGCAAGGTTCTTTGTAAATTTTGCTCGCTATTCTAATCACTAAAATGACATCACATATCCTCTCAGCCCACGAAATTGCAGTCCGCAGCTCGTGGTCGTGCGGTAGCGTTCTCGCTTCCCGCGCCCGGGTTCCCGGGTTCGATTCCCGGCGGGGTCAGGGATTTTCTCTGCCTCGTGATGACTGGGTGTTGTGTGATGTCCTTAGGTTAGTTAGGTTTAAGTAGTTCTAAGTTCTAGGGGACTGATGACCATATATGTTAAGTCCCATAGTGCTCAGAGCCATTTTTTGAACCACGAAATTGCATTTCATCTCCTTCTCCCCTTCCACATGTTTCACATTTCTTGTCAGGCAGTTTGATTCCGAAGGGTATTACTCGCCATTAGTTATTAGTTCTTTTCTTATTACAAGTTCAACCAACGAAAAAAAAACTTTAAAAACTAGTGCGACAGCGTTTCCAGTAAATTAAATAACGGACAACAGCGTCTGACACCCGTATGAGTGCGATCTACGTAACAAGTTACTTGCTATTTCGTCGATGACGTACCAAACAATAAGATAATTTCACTATGGTCTTCGCTCTTCTATTCAGCTTGACTCCAGCTGCGCCGAAAGTAGTAATTAACTTAATGGCGTAACTGCTTAATTAGTCTCAGGATGGAATTACTTTCTCGCTCTCGTTTTACAACAACGGATCGTTAGTTTCATTCGAGTAAGGCAGCAGAGAAGGTAAGTCAGTTAATTTCCTGCGATTTACCTCTGAAACTGCGTTTTTTGTTGGTAACTATCATATTACAATCCAACAAAAGTAGTAAGTTCAACTAAAATTATTAATATATGTTTTGTAGTTTATTTCTGAGTTAAATCTCCCTGCGAAGGTTAGGATCTTTGAGTCTTCTCGCCGGCCGCTGGTGGCCGAGCGGTTCTAGGCGCTTCAGTCTGGAACCGCGCGACCGCTACGGTCGCAGGTTCGAATCCTGCCTCGGGCGTGGATGTGTGTGATGTCCTTAAGTTAGTTAGGTTTAAGTAGTTTTAAGTTCTAGGGGACTGATGACCTGAGATGTTAAGTCCCATAGTGCTCAGAGCCATTTGAACCATTTTTTGAGTCTTCTCGCATATGACTAGCAGTCTAAGATATTATCTTTAGAGAAAACATTGTAGCTAAAAATGAGTTACACATAACAATAGTACAGGTAATGAAGATATTTATACCAATGAAAAGACTTTTTAAAATAGTGAGGGCTTTCAATAAGTAATGCAACACACTGTTTCTCGACCAGATTTGGTCGAAAAAATGCAGAATTTGTTGTGCGACTTTGTGGGATATTCTCGTTTCAGCCCCAGTAGTTTCATGAAATTCCGATAGGTGGCTGCGCTGTACGTAGCCTTAAACATGGCGTCTATAATTCAGGTGCATTCCGAGCAGAGAGCTGTCACTGAGTTTGTTTTGGCGGAAACCAGAGCATCGGAGATATTCATAGGCGCTTGCAGAATGTCTACGGAGACCTGACAGTGAACAAAGCGCGGTGATGGTCACGGACGATGAAGCATGGGTTCATCACTTGGAACCGGAAACAAAACGACCATCCATGGAGTGGTGCCACACCTCCTCTCCTCCGAAGTAAAAGTTCAAAGCCGCACCCTCAGCCTGTCTTCTGGGACTGTGAAGCGGTTATTCTGTTTGATGTCCTCCCGCTCGAGTGTATTGCTCTTCCCTCAGGAAACTGAAGAAACGACTTCAGCGTGTCATGACAACTCAAGGCCTCACGCAAGGCCGAGAGGAGTCCACAAAACTTCAAGGACTGTCCTTCCTTATTCATTCTACCTCCTGGATCTCGCATCTTCCTACTTCCATCTGTCTGGTCCAATGAAGGATACGCTCAGCGGCAAGCAGTATGTCGATGATAGGGAGGTTATTGACGCAGAAAGACGTTGAATCCAACGTCGACCAGTAGAGTGGTACCATGCGAGCATACTGGCCCTTCCAGAGGTGCATAAGGCCATCTCATTGAAAGGAGATTATATTGAAAAATAGGGTTTTGTAGCCAAAAGAGTGGGAATAATATGTTGCATTGAAATCCTGAATAAACGTAACCAGCTTTCAGAAAAATAAAATGTGTTGCATTACTTATTGAACGCCCCATATAATCTCAGTGTTACTAACATTGTAGTGTCATTTCTCGTAATGTAATTTTCAAACTGAGGCATGACTAACAGAAAGTCATGGGAACGGTAGGAAAGGATCAAATCAGGAGCGTAGATGGGATGGCGAAAATCATAAAATAAAAGCGAGAAGTTAGTGAAAGAGATACTGAACGACGAAATAATCGAGTTAGAAGATAGAAAAAGAAATTGTTAGGAATGGGGAACGCTGGAAGAAGTACTATGAGTTATATCTCTACCTCAAAAGCTTTTATTATGTTGATAGTGTTTACTTTAATGTCCAGCCTTCTACGCCGTACAGAAGTGGCAACCAAATGGAACACCTTAAAAATCCTAATTTTAAGTCGAGGTCAAACTCCAGACATTTAAGCAACTCTTAAGCTTTTCAGAAGGCCAGTCGAGCATTTTCGATACAGCTTTTTCTTGCTTCTCCGATTTACAAAGCCATTTGCCCCAGTGTTTAAATTAAATTTTCTAGCTCTTCCTATGAGCTTTACAATATATGTTGTCTTAGAGTTCGTAGATAAATTCATTTTCCTTGAGATCATCACGAGTCTTGTATTTCTGATACCAAGGTCATATTGACCAGTTGTTGTAGTGTAACTATGTTAGCACCGATTTGCACCGCATCATCAGCGTAACACATGCAGTTGATTCACTTTAAATTTACTTCACCTCTCATTTTTGCATCGTCCACAGCTCTTGAAATGTTGTTTCCAAATAGAGTTTGAATGACAGATCTGACGACATAAATTCAGCGATCGTACCCATGAATGGTGATCAGTCTTCAGTGGCAAGATGGGTGCAAAAGCTACCACTTGAACAAAGTGCGAAAAACTGGAAAACTATTTTATTATCCTACCAGAACTTTATGAATATTGAAATCTTCGATCAATTAGCTCCTACTTTTTTCTTGACGCTGTTCCAATACCATAACAGAATATAATGAAGATCATGACTGTAACTTTGCACGAGCGTCTCAACTGGGAAGAAAATACTGCCGCTACATGTAGGAAGACATCCACTTGACTCTTTTCCTTCAAAACACTTCGGAATATATCTCCACAGGACGTGAAACGTAAACTTGTGCACTCACCCGCTCTACCGCACCTCCAGTGTTGCAATGTAATCGAACATGGTAGGAGTAGCGAGAACACTAGACGATTAGAACAAACCACGAATGTTTGTGTGTATTACATACGTAACATCCGTTTATAAGACTGTATGAGTGCTTCATATGCCTTGTTAGGCTGTTTGCGGCCAGACACATTGCATGACTAAAACATGCTATACAGTGTGTCCAGGCGCTATCCTCAGACACTTGTTGTTGTTGTTGTTGTGGTCTTCAGTCCTGAGACTGGTTTCACGCGGCTCTCCATCCTACTCTATCCTGTGCAAGCAGCTTCATCTCCCAGTACCTACTGCAGCCTACATCCTTCTGAATCTGCTTAGTATATTCATCTCTTTGTCTCCCTCTATGATTTTTACCCTTCACGCTGCCCTCCAATACTAAATTGGTGATCCCTTGATGCCTCATAACATGTCCTACCAACCGATCCCTTCTTCTAGTCAAGTTGTGCCACAAACTCCTCTTCTCCCTAATTCTATCCAATACTTCCTCATTAGTGATGTGATCTACCCATCTAATCTTCAGCATTCTTACGTAGCACCGCATTTCGAAAGCTTCTATTCTTTTCTTGTCCAAACTAGTTATCGTCCATGTTTCACTTCCATACATGGCTATACTCCATACAAATACTTTCAGGAACGACTTCCTGACACTTAAATCTATACTCGATGTTAACAAATTTTTCTTCTTCAGAAACGCTTTCCTTGCCATTGCCAGTCTACATTTTATATTCTCTCTACTTCGACCATCATCAGTTATTTTGCTCCCCAAATAGCAAAACTCCTTTACTACTTTAAGTGTCTCATTTCCTAATCTAGTTCCATCAGCATCACTCGAGTTAACTCGACTACATTCCATTATACTCGTTTTGCTTTTGTTGCTGTTCATCTTATATCCTCCTTTCAAGACACTGTCCATTCCGTTCAACTGCTCTTCCAAGTCCTTTGCTGTCTCTGACAGAATTACAATGTCATCGGCGAACCTCAAAGTTTTTATTACTTCTCCATGGGTTTTAATACCTACTCCGTATCTTTCTTTTCTTTCCTTTACTGCTTGTTCAATATACGGATTGAATAACATCGGGGAGAGGCTACAACCCTGTCTCACTCCCTTCCCAACCACTGCTTCCCTTTCATGTCACTCGACTCTTATAACTGCCATCTGGTTTCTGTACAAATTGTAAATAGCCTTTCGCTCCCTGCATTTTACCCGTGACCCCTTCAGAATTTGAAAGAGAGTATGTCAGTCAACATTGTCAAAAGCTTTCTCTAAGTCTACAAATGCTAGAAACGTAGGTGTGCCTTTTCTTAATCTTTCTTCTAAGATAAGTCGTAGGGTCAGTATTGTCTGAGGGTATTTCGCCTGTCTCATACATCTTGCTCACCAGATGGTAGAGTTTTGTCAGGACTGGCTCTCCCAAGGCTGTCATTAGTTCTAATGGAATGTTGTCTACTCCTGGGGCCTTGTTTCGACTCAGGTCTTTCAGTGCTCTGTCAAACTCTTCACGCAGTATCATATCTCCCATTTCATCTTCATCTACATCCTCTTCCATTTCCATAATATTGTCCTCAAGTACATCGCCCTTGTATATACCCTCTATATACTCCTTCCACCTTTCTGCTTTCCCTTCTTTGCTTGGAACTGGGTTTCCATCTGAGCTTGTAACCTCCCCACCGTAATTTTAAAAGATATTATTTTAATGCTAATGCACATTGAGCTAAGTGTAAGCTCCCCAGAGAAATTTTGAAACACAATAATTGAATGTTAACTAGAATACAACCTAATGTAACCTCCCAGCAAATAAATTTAATGACAATGACAATTAAACAAAAATTAGCAATCTGACTCAAGGTGTAAGCTGTCACGAAAATAATGAAAAACAATTCAATGCTAATGAGACTTCAGTGACAATGTAAACTCAATTAAACCAAAATATCGGTCTTTGGCTCTGTGCAAAAAAATCATAATTAATTTCTTACCTCATTGGAACTGCATGTCAAATTTCTGCTCTTATTGTTTTTGCCATAGCTTGGAGGAAATTGATTGCAAAAATTTTGAGTTTAAGGGAAACTTTTCTTTGAGGAATATCAAGGGAATATTTTTTTTCATTAAAGAATTCTTTGTTAAAAATTGCTTTTAAAACCAAAATTATTATTGGGGGGATTGTTGCACAAATTAGTTACAGTTAATTTACATTATTAGCTGAGCGCATTTAAAAATAATATACCTCATCCTCAATCTTGACCAGAGTGCCATGTCGACGCCCGCCGACTCCTCACACACAACTGTACTCGACTACTACTGCGGACTGACTGCATCACACAACTGCCCTGGGCTACTGCTCGCCACTGTATTGCACGACTACTACTGACAGAGTACCGCTCGCAACTCTCGCGCGGTCAAGCGCAGACTAGCCACGATAAATGGCTCTCTGGTCAGAGACTCTGCAATGCCTCGCCATCGCCGGCACACAACATACGTGTTTCAAGCTCTTGATACTCATACAAGTGGTTCTCTTTTCTGCAAAGGTCTGTTTAATTTTCCTGTAGGCAGTATCTATCTTACCCCTAGTGAGATAAGCCTCTACATCCTTACATTTGTCCTCTAGCCATCCCTGCTTAGCCATTTTGCACTTCCTGTCGATCTCATTTTTGAGACGTTTCTATTCCTTTTTGCCTGCTTCATTAACTGCAATTTTATATTTTCTCCTTTCATCAATTAAATTCAATATTTCTTCTGTTACCCAAGGATTTCTACTAACCCTCGTCTTTTTATCTACTTGATCTTCCCTACTGCCTTCACTACTTCATCCCTCAAAGTTACCCATTCTTCTTCTACTGTATTTCTTTCCCCCATTCCTCTCAATTGTTCCCTTATGCTCTCCCTGAAACTCTGTACAACCTCTGGTTTAGTCAGTTTATCCAGGTCCCATCTCCTTAAATTGCCACATTTTTGCAGTTTCTTCAGTTTTAATCTACAGTTCATAAGCTATAGATTGTGGTCAGAGTCCACATCTGCCCCTGGAAATGTCTTACAATTTAAAACCTGGTTCTTAAATCTCTGTCTTACCATTACCTAATCTATCTGAAACCTGTCAGTATCACCAGGCTTCTTCCATGTATACAACCTTCTTTTATGATTCTTGAACCAAGTGTTAGCTATGATTAGGTTATGCTCTGTGCAAAATTCTACCAGGCGGCTTAGTTTGTTAAAATTTCTCAAGGTGTTTAGGGATTAGTAATGTACAAAGTTCACATTAATTTACGAAACTTGCTTCTTGATAACTTAAAATTTATTGGTTTCATCGAGAAGGCTTTTGATGTACATTCTCGTTTAGTTTTCCCCTTAATTTGATGTACTTGCTTAATCTCCAGTTATACTGGTTTGTCCTTTATTGATTTTCATGTACGTGCAATCAACATTTCAGGGCTTAGTTCCTACCATAGCGGCACTCTCTCAACATGCCCGCCTTGGGTTTTCCCATCAGTAACGCCTCCCGCTATCTGCTGCCCTTCTGCTAGTTGTGCTGTTTCGCGAGTACTTTCTACCGCTAATAGTGGAGTATGATACTATCGTCTGACAGGGCGTAGCCGTAGCCTAGACGCTATCTCTTGGTGAACTATGCGCCTCTCAGCCAAGGTTACCGCCCATGAAACTCGCGCCCTGCGTACGTGGTAAAGTCTCTGCGTATGGCCGGGTCTGCCTTAACCTCTCATACGACGGCAATAGATCCAGTGGTAGTCAGTTCGACTCCTTTGCTAGAATAACTTCCAGCGCAATTTGGCTGCTACGGCCTTGGTATGATTAAGTATTAATTAAAAAGTTTACTTCCAAATCTTGACTTTAAATTTGTGTGTCTCAGATTCCGAGGTCCGTCTAACTGAGAATGATGGTCGGCGGCGGAGGGCATCCCTACACTCCAATAGATAAGCTTCACAAGGCATGCAAAGTGTTGGGGCTGATGCCTTTTGAAGCGAACCCGGAATCAGGCCTAGTGACAAGAGGAGTGGTGAACACGACGTATGCGGTCGCGGTGCTGGTCGTACAAGTCACCGTGCTCGCGACTGCCGTGCTCTTCACAGCCTCACCGGCTGCCAGAGAGTCCTTCGCCAATACAGTCAATGCGGTATGTCACACTGCGCCACCGCTGCTGTCCGTCCTTTCGCTTCTGGCTGACCTGACAGTGAACGTAAGCAAATACCAGAAACTGGTACGTGTCGCTTCAGCCTGTGATGCCTTGCTCGACACGAAACGTGAAAAGTGTCGGTGGAACATAGTGCTATCAGTGCAGGCAGCTATCATCCTGATGTCAGTGCTAGGAAATGTAATGCATGTCTGTGCTACAGCAAGCAGTATTTCCAGTTTCGTGGAAGGAATTGCGTTCCAGTTTTCCGCTGTAATAACCATAGCTGTCACTTTCAGATTCGTTTACATGGTTCTTTATATCAGATGTCGGGCAGTAGCGCTGAATGAGCGCCTTCATAGCATGACATTGAAATGTGATGGTTTCCTCTATCCGTGTCGCCTACGGGGTTCACAGAACCGAATTCGAAACAGGGATGCTATTCGAGAGATTGTCTGTCTCAAGAGAGTGTTTGAAGGACTCTGTGAACAGTGTGAGTTGGTTGTGTCCATCCATCAGGTGTTTATGGTGCCGATGCTCGCTCTGTTGTTGGGGAGGTGCACATACAGCGTGTACTCTGCGACGTGGAGCGGCACCGGCAGCCTGGCCACCGTGGCGGCGCATTACTCGATGGGCGACGCGGAGTTCCTGGTGCTGAGTTGCGTCCTCTGGC
Organism: Schistocerca americana; assembly: GCF_021461395.2. Taxonomy (NCBI): domain Eukaryota; kingdom Metazoa; phylum Arthropoda; class Insecta; order Orthoptera; family Acrididae; genus Schistocerca; species Schistocerca americana. The sequence goes on along the minus strand of NC_060120.1, from coordinate 97,080,796 downwards.
TGGGCGTGTTGCTGCCACCTCACACGGTGAAGTGCGAGGCGCGCCGCACACGGCGACTGGTCTGTGCGCTCCAGCAGGTGCACGCGTCCGCCGCTACGCGCCGCCACCTGTCTCGCTTCGCTTCCCAGCTGATGCACGACGGTCTGCACTTCCGCTTTGTGGACTGCCTCGTGCTCGACATGGGTCTCGTAGCGCCTGTCATCTCCAACCTCACCACATTCAGCGTCATACTCATCACGTTTGGATGAATCTCCTTTTTGGGATGGGTTGTTGCTACTACGCCTTGTAGGCAGCCTTTATCGAGACTTTCCACCTCTGGCAAGTTGAGAGCTCACAAGAACAATATCTTTGGGTGTAAGATTGTGGACGGGAAACTTCGACCATAGATACTAGTAGACTGTGCATGGGGGCTTAATTAAATATGGTTGAAAATACTTTTTAGTATTTAGTATGTCCGATTACGCTGTTTCGTAAACGGTTGGCCCTGACTAGTATTATTATGCAATCTGACTGCAAAGAACAACAACAAAGAATGAAATGAAAATTTTCGTTAACACAATTAATTAATTAAGTCCCCAGCAACTATGAAACCTACGAAACCAAAGCATAAGTATAACTGTTCTGTATGTGGAAGTATGACTCAACGCGCATCTGGCACGGTTCTTCTTCAACAAGACAAGAATTTTTTAAATACCAATTTTACTGACGTGATAAAAGAAAATTACAAATACTATAATTGCGTAAGGAAAGCAGAATTAAACTCTAATACAAGAACACACGCCAGATGCTTTGTTGACTGAACCTGTAATGACGCATTATTTAGGACACTGAAATAAAAAGAAACGGAGTTAGTTACCTCATTTATATTGATGAAAATCACTCTAATCCTTACATTATATCTCACACTAGCTCTCTACTATCACATCTCAACCAGAACTCTCCAATATCACATCTCAGCAAGCACTGCCTACTAGCACATCTCAACAAACACTCTCTGCTACAACATCTCAGCACAGACTGCCACGAGACCTCGACAGGCACTGACTACTACGAGCTCTCTCCAAGCACTGACTGCTACGAGTTCTTAACAGGCACTGACTGCTACAAGCTCTCTCCAAGCACTGACTGCTACGAGTTCTTAACAGGCACTGACTTCTACGAGCTCTCGACAAGCACTGTGGAGGCGGCTTAATAATACTCTTTGGCGCAATCTCTGGCGCAGTGGCTCAGTGTAGCCACCTTTCAACTGGCCTTGCTGTGCAGAAGCTATAGGGCTGGTGTGGCTCCAACATAAACCACGTGACTGTTGGCCAAACGTGGTGGGATTTCAAATCAGCATTCTGCCATCCTATGTTTGTATCGTATTTTACCCACATTTCTCAATTGACTGCCAAAGGCTTCCAACAAAAATTACTTTTTTATTTGCGAAAAATTATGTCAGAACTACATTTGACCTGGATTTGTTCACAGTACCATTTATAAAATCTAACAAATACATCGAACGCCCCTCTGGTGGTCAGCGGGACGAAATTACTATAAACTATCAATTAAACTAAAATGTCGTTAAAATTCTTTTAAACAGTAAGAGTGGGCTCGTGTCAAAACTTTAAACATTGGATTCGCCGCGTTTTGAGCTCTAGTCACTTATAAAAGAAAATGGGATATGGGAGTTATGTCAACTATAGGTGCCAAAATTGTCGAGTTTAGGAGCAGGTCCATTTTAGAGTATCAATTTTAGGTGCACTTCAAAGGTTCAGTTCATACTATTTTTACAGAAGTTTAAGCTATCAGTTAAAAAAATGATATTTTAGATGGAAGGTGAGACTTTGAAGTTTCAGAAAATAATTTTGGAATAGTACTGGAAGGTAGAAAAAAAATTCTCTTCATGTGTCGACTATAGGTGATCTTACAATATTATAAGGTAGCAAAAAGGCGCGTATGTGCAGATGGCTTAAAGTTTTTCCGTTTCAGGGCCTGTATCCAAAGCTGCCTTCGGTTTTCATCCTTAGGGAACCTATGAGTAAGAACGAGAAATAGTTATACTTAATTCTGTAACCGAATTATCACAGATACTTTCCAAAATGAGTCGGAGTCTGACTTTACAGGCATCACTTTCAACACTTTAATTTACTTGATACTCTATTTCAAGTGTAAAAAACATAATAGTCACTTCAGCAGATTTCAATAAACGCATCTGCACTATCATAGAAACACTTACACGTGAAATGTAATGCCATTTCCCCCGACAAAACGTTGAGTACAGCCATAAGCGCAACACGAAACAACCATGTTTTGCCAACTTTCACGTGACTTTAGCCCACAGATGTTGGAGTCACGAAAATGACGTCAGGGCCAGTCTCTTGTATTTGTGGTCGAAGACGGGAAAGCAGTGTATGGTGGGATATGGGAGCAGGAGTGAACGTGCATGTGGATGTTTGCGACAATAAGCAAATTAATTTTACTTTATATGTATATTGTATTTAGTCAAATTTACCAACAATGAAACTGTATTAAAGTCATCACAAAGATTCATTCCTTTTTCTTTGTGTAAGCCCTACCAGCTGACAGTGACACTGAGTGGCCAGAATACAAGACAGGAAGTAACTAATTTTGTGAGTGGCGTGACGCAAACCCTACAGGTACTGGGTACTGGTTTGACAGTTACAGGTGAGGAGAAAGGAAGGAGATTAGTGTTTAATGTCTCGTCAACAATGAGGTCGTTGGAGACAGAGAACAAGCTCAGATTAGGGAATGATTGGGAAGGAAATCAGCTGTGCCCTTAGAAAGGAACCATCCCAGCATTTGCCTTAAGCAATTTAGGGAAATCACGGAAAACCTAAATCAGGATGGTCGGATGCGGGTTTGAACCGTCGTCCTCCTGAATGCAAGTCCAGTGTGCTAATCACTGCACCACCTCGCCCTGTGATTATAGATAACATGAGAGCATTACCTGTAGTGAGTGAGGCTGGATAATATTTATATCTGTGTTTGTCACTCACCACTGACATTGAATATCTGTAAGTTGCTCATTGTTGGCTTATAGCCAATGCATCGATTCTTGAAACTGTAATAACTTCAAAATGATTCTACCATATACATTTCAATAGCTTTACATATACTGGTGAATGACTCAAACATTGTCCTGCCAAAACTAAACAACAATAATTACACACAACACTCATGATACCCAGCCCACCAGTCATAAAAATCCCACGTCTCGTATTGACTCACTAAAATATCTTCCACTAACTCTCCTTCAGACTAGTCACCCCAAGAATCCATCTAAACAAGTACAAAACTGAAGCTACTGACCATATTGAACATGGGAGTTGCACCCTTTTCCCTTCCTTCACAGATAACCATGTAAAAGATATGATAACAATTAAACTAAATGACAATTTTGTGAGTAATAATTCACAATTTGCAAGTATTTTTAACAATCACTTTCAAAATGCATCAGAAAAATGGTATTAAATGGTTTAGTTAAAGATGCAAGAGAATATATTAAAAATGTCGTTTCACAAACCGTTAAGCTATTAGAAGTAGCACCAACACCCTTCTGTGAAATTAATAGAATTCTAAAAATTCTAAAAAAACAATATATCGTAGGGTGTTAATGGAATTTCAGACGGAACTCTGAAAAGTTGTTCTGACTTAGTAATAGTGCCCTTAATGACATATGTAATGCATCACAGGCACAAGGAACTTTTCCAGATAGATTAAAGCATTCAACTGTTAAACCTTTCTATGAGAAAGGTGACAAGAAAGACTTCAATAATTATCATCTAGTTTCGTTACTGATGTATTTTTCCAAAATATTCGGAAAAGTAATGTATTCATGACTAATATCACATTTGAACAGAAAAAATTTACTTAGCACATCACAGTTTGGATTCCAGAAAGGTTGATCAGTTGATGATGCTATTCATACATTCACTATCCAAGTGTGCTTTAAATAATAACATATAGCCAGCTTGTATTTCTTGTGGTCATTCCATGGGGTTTGCTGCATATATCATGCTAATATCACAAAAAAACTTAAGTTTTATAGAGTTGTATGCTTTGCAAACAACTGGTTTGAATCATACCTAACAAACAGAATGCAACACCTTGTGATGAATATTCAAACATTGTTGGAAGGAGAGAGCATTTCAGTGACTGTGGATAAAGCGAAAGGGATTCCCACAAGGTTCATTTTTGGTTCCACTCTTATTCCTTCTCTTTGACAATAACCTTCCACTTAACATTCATCAAGCAGAATTGGTAATTTTTTCAGATGATACAAGTGTTATAATTAATCCCATTACAGAGAAAGCAGCAAAAGAGATTGTTAATGGTTTTTTTCTAAAGAGTCAATATGTAGTTCCCTGAATATGGAACACACTATGTTCAGTTTTGTTCAGTACATAAAGTCGTACCAATGACTGATGTAGCACATTGATCAGCAGTCAGTAAGTAGCGTAGAATGCTCTAGATTTTTGGGTGTACATGTTGATGAAAACTTCAGCTGGATGAAGTGTATAACCAAGTTTCTGAAACAGTGAAGTTCAGCTACTTTCGCTCTTCGTAAAATTGCTAGTCTTTGAAACAAATGAATCAATCTCCTGACATATTTGAATATTTGCACTCAATAATGTATTATGGAATAATTTTCAGGAATAAATCACCAGTGGAAAGATAGTATTGACTTCATAAGAATGACCAGTAAGAATAATATGTGTTGTTCCACTGGGGTCACTGTGAAGCTACCTCCTCAAGGAGTTAGCCATTTTCACAGCACCGTCACAATACATACATTTGCTAATGAAATTCGTCATAAATAATCCATCACAATTTCAGAAGAATAGTGATGTCCATACCTACAAAACTATATGAAGAAATTTTCTTTATTTCACATAATTGAAGCTGTCAGTGGCCTAGACAGGAGTTCGGTATGTGGCAACGAAAGTTTTCTTTTTATTTATTTCCCAATAACATAAAGTGTCTGCCAGGCAGCAAAGTAAGTTTTAAATCTAACCTAAAATCAATTCTCCTAGACAACTCTTTCTATCCATGGACGAAAATTTATTTACAACCTTGTAACCTGTAAAAAAACTATTTTTACTTGTAGTTGCATGAGTGCTTGAGTAGGACTAAACTTAATATTCTCATTAATATTAACACTTATATATACATATCCTGTAAACAGACTAGTCCCATATAATTTCGATAAGAGAGTCATTAGATGATCTATTGAATATATAAGTAACTAAATAATTAAATTTCTTAATCTACATATCCTATATCAATACAGCTTAGATCTCAGCACATCTTGAATTATAGTTCTTAAGGGTGTTAAAACCTATCTATTTTTCTTCTCTCATCTGCATCCTTCAGCTGGTAATAATAGTCCATTACATCCTTAAATTCTACAAAGGTCTTAAAAATCTTTTTTATTTCCTACAAGCTTGAACAGCAAAACCTCAGTGTCTTCTTCATCCCTTACAACTATGGAGTAGTGGCACACATATCTACATATACCTCCACCTACGCATACTCTGTTCCATTCCCCAAAGTATCTTTAATCGGCTCTCTTTCCAACTCAGCTTTACGTTCTAACATCACCCCTTCCTAATAACGATAGTCCTGATCCATATCCTCTAGATAGTTCAGACTACAACTTCGTATTCGACATTCTATTATCATCATCAACTTCGCCTCAGACTCTCTTAGCACTTGTGTAGCAACTCCAACAAATTAAAACTGCTCAAAAGCACAATTTGACTTAACTGTCAGGATACGACAACAGTGCTGTCGGGTCATACACTACATTCTTTGCTGCAATATTTTATCCCCTGTAATTTTGTGAAGTCCAAAACTTCTTGTGATCATCACCAGGTCGGTGAACGATCAGGACTTCCGGCAAACTTCTGCGAAAGTTGCATTAATGTCCCTTCTGTCTCTGTGATCTAAGTATATAGTATCGAATGGTGGCTGATTTGTTTAACAAACTTTCGCCACTTCAATTGTATTTGAACGCTCTTAAAAGATTCTTCGTCAAACATGACATTTCAAGTAAAACAAACCAAGAACACCGTTTTCGAAGATGCTGAGTAGATAACTGGAACGCCACTAGTTGGGAGAATTCTATCTAAAGCTACCATTGTGCTAAATGTCATGAGAAAAATGCTGTCCATAATGCACTGAAGTCATAGTCTGTCACCGACGTCGCTGAACAATCAAGATCGTTATCACAGTAGGCTGTACAATGATGTGAGGAAGGTCATTGGGTAGCGATATGCTAAACAGATGGCAACAGTAATGCGTACACAAAGTATAAAAAGGCGGAGCTATCGTTTGTCTCAGGGGATTCATGTCAAAAGGTCGGCGTGATTACTGCCGCATGACGGGACTAAACAGACTCTGGAACATTCATTTCGAAATTATTTAGGGCATTCAATGTTCCGAGATCAATGGTGTCAAAAGTGTGCTGAGAATACAAAATTTCAGGCATTATTTCTGGTCATGGACAACGAAGTGGCCGACGGCCTTCACTTAACTACCGAGAGCAGCGGTGTTTGTATAGAGTTGTCAGTGCTAACAGACAGTCAACACTGCCTGAAATAGCCGCAGTGATCAATGTGGGACGTATGACGAACGTATTTGTTACGATAGTGCACGAAATTTGGCGTTAATGGGCTGTGGCAGTAAACAACTGGCGCGAGTGCCTTTGCACGATATCGCCTGCAGCGCCCCTCCTGGGCTCGTGACCATCTCCGTTGGACCCTAGACGACTGAAAAACCGAGGCCTTGTCAGACGATTCCCGATATTACTTGGTAAGAGCTGATAGTAGGGTTCGAGTGAGATGCAGACTCCACGAAGCCATAGACCCAAGTTGTCAACGAGGCACTGTGCGAGCTGGTGGTGGCTCCATTATGTGTTGGGCTGTGTTCATATGGATTGGACTGGGTCCTCTGGTTCAACTGAACCGATTATTGGCTGGAAATGGCCATGTTCGGCTACTTGGAGACCATTTTCAGTCATGAACTTTATGTTCCCAAACAATGGTGGAATTTTTGTGGATGACAACTCGCTCCGTCACCGAACCACAGTTGTTCGAGACTAGTTTGAAGAAGATTCTGGACAGTTTGAGCGAATGATTTTGCCAACCAGATTACCCATAATGAAACCCATCGAATATTTATGGGACATAATCGAGAGGTGAGTTCGTGTAGGAAATCCTGCACCGGTAATGCTGTGGCCACCCACTTCATATAGCGTAGCGCCTACTGCATCGGCATCCCATTTCACGTCAAACCAACACGGGATGCCTGCACCACATGCCTTATATTCACCAGGAAAACCTGCGTCGTCTGCGTTGTCACACAAATATTTACTGGCGACCACAACACAACACCAGGTCTCCACCAACGGCCGCCACGGACCGCTAACCGTTCGCGAAGCCTGCAGAACAGTTCACCAAAGGTCGCGGCTAACCCAGGAACTACTTTGATACGCCAGGCAAGTGATCGCAAATAGATCCGGCAGATATATCCGCCAGACGGGCTTTATAGGGCGGAGCACTGCCGACAAACGGCAGTTCGACGCACTGCTTCGAAGTCTACAGAACTGCCGCCCCGACAGCCACAACCAGACGCCTCTTCTAGTGGCCGAACTCTTGCAGATGGACTTGGTAGCCGGCCGGTGTGGCCGAAAGGTTCTAGGCGCTTCACTCTGGAACCGCGCGACCGTTACGGTCGCAGGTTCGAATCCTGCCTCGGGCATGGATGTGTGTGATGTCCTTAGGTTAGTTAGGTTTAAGTAGTTCTAAGTTCTAGGGGACTGATGACCTCAGATGTTAAGTCTCTTGGTGCTCAGAGCCATTTTAACCATTTTTTTTTGGACTTGGTGTATTCGACAAACTTCTTGGCATTGTAGAATTGTTTCGTTGTGATCTCTCCCCGTGAAGAGACGGGTCTTTTCTACTGTTATTTGTTATTTTATATTTGTGACGATCCGCAGGTGCCGTACAAGATGACTAAGAATCAATATCCCTCTGGCAGTATAGAACAGTACGCAGCGATTTACGTAGATTCTTCTCACGTACGTTACTTGCGTTAATATTATTAGCAGCAAATAAATACAATGCCCCCTCCGGTGGGCATGACTGCACGCTACGTAGCAGGAATTCATAAGACGCGCTTCTTGTGACGTAGTGCGACAGACAGAGAGGGGAATCTCCTGTTTGGTCTCAGTTTGCAGAATCTAAATCAGATTTTCCCCCCGTCATTCTTCTGACTAGTTTGATCTGGGCCGCAACGACTTTCCCCACTGAGCCGACCTCTTCATCTCAGAGTAACGCTCACATCAAACCGGTTATTTGTTGTGTAGATTCTCTATCTTTCTTTGTAGTCTAAAACCCCTACGACTGATGCTTTAACACATCTTATTGTACCACCTCTTCTTCTATTCAGTATTTTACTTGCGGAGACATTTCCAAACGTAGCCACGTCAACAGGTGCAGGTATTGACAATAGATGAATAACTGCAGGTACGGAAAAGACCCCCAGACACTTAAATTTCTCAGTTCTTTATAAAAGCACTACGCAGACCTGCAGCTCCTAGGTTGCTACCACAGGTTCAAAAATACACGGGAAGATAGTGCTTGCCGTAAAGAATCGCTCAATGTCAAAACAATATACAGGGTGAGTCACCTAACGTTACCGCTGGATATATTTCGTAAACCACATCAAATACTGACGAATCGATTCCACAGACCGAACGTCAGGAGAGGGGCTAGTGTAATTGGTTAATACAAACCATAAAAAAATGCACGGAAGTATGTTTTTTAACACAAACCTACGTTTTTTTTAATGGAACCCCGTTAGTTTTGTTTGCACATCTGAACATATAAACAAATACGTAATCTGTGCCGTTTGTTGCATTGTAAAATGTTAATTACATCCGGAGATATTGTAACCTAAAATTGACGCTTGAGTACCACTCCGCCGCTGTTCGATCGTGTGTATCGGAGAGCACCGAATTACGTAGGGATCCAAAGGGAACGGTGATGGACCTTAAGTACAGAAGAGACTGGAACAGCACATTACGTCCACATGCTAACACCTTTTTATTGGTCTTTTTCACTGATGCACGTGTACATTACCATGAGGGGTGAGGTACACGTACACACGTGGTTTCCGTTTTCAATTACGGAGTGGAATAGAGTGTGTCCCGACATGTCAGGCCAATAGATGTTCAATGTGGTGGCCATCATATGCTGCACACAATTGCAATCTCTGGCGTAATGAATGTCGTACACGCCGCAGTACATCTGGTGTAATGTCGCCGCAGGCTGCCACAATACGTTGTTTCATATCCTCTGGGGTTGTAGGCACATCACGGTACACATTCTCCTTTAACGTACCCCACAGAAATAAGTCCAGAGGTGTAAGATCAGGAGAACGGACTGGCCAATTTATGCGTCCTCCACGTCCTATGAAACGCCCGTCGAACGTGTATCTCACCCCTCATGGTACTGTACATGTGCGTCAGTGAAAAAGACCAATAAAAAGTATTAACTTGTGGACGTAATGTGCTGTTCCAGTCTCTTCTGTACCTAAGGTCCATCACCGTTCCCTTTGGATCCCCACGTGATTCGGTGCTATCCGATACACACGATCGAACAGCGGAGGAGTGGTACTCAAGCGTCAACTTTAGGTTACAATATCTCCGGATGTAATTAACATTTTACAATGCAACAAACGGCACTGATTACGTATTTGTTTATATGTTCAGATGTGCTAACAAAACTAACGGGGTTCCATTTAAAAAAACGTAGGTTTGTGTTAAAGAACATACTTCCGTGCATTTTTTTATGGTTTGTATTAACCAGTTACACTAGCCCATCTCCTCATGTTCGGTCTGTGGAATCGATTCGTCAGTATTTGATGTGGTTTACGAAATATATCCAGCGGTAATGTTAGGTGCCTCACCCTGTATAATGCAGGAAATAAAATATAAGTAGTATTTGCAGTCATGGGACGTGAAACTGGAAAAGGCAGACAAAGGTATGATAAAATACAAATCAAATGTAAGTATAAGTGAAAATACTCAGGAATTGGCCAATTCTGTGAATGTTTATTTCTCTGGTATTGCAAAGAAACTACAACAAAATCTCTCTAACACATATAACACCCACGATGACTTAACACAGCAATCAGACTGCTGTTGTTTCCCACAACACAGCTTGTAATCTGGAAGACAAGACAGGAAGTACAAAAATAAAAAGCCCTCAGGCACGAATGTGCTCCCAGTCTCTGTTCTTAAGATATGCATAGACGACATACTTGTACAAGAAACATTAACAAACAATATTAATGTGTCCTTTAGTTTAGATATTTTTCCTGAGTACGTAAAGCATGCACACGTTCTGCCCTTATTGAAGGAAGATAATGAGGAGAGTATTGAAAACCAAAGGTCAGTTTTACTACTGTCTGCATTCACTAAAAGAATTGAATCAAACACGAAAGATAGATTTAATGAGTTACATAAATAACTACAATCATTTAATGAACCACAAATTGCTTTCCCAAGTGGGAGAACTGCAATATCGGCCTTTACAAAACTCACAAAAGTGAGAAATGAAACTCTTCACAAGGGTAATTGTGTTACAGGCATATTATTAAACTTGTCTAAGGTTTTTCACACTGTGTCCGTCAACGTAACCACTAAATACGCTGGAAGCACTAGTTGTAAGAGAAATAGCAAATGAGTGCTTCCAGTCTTACCCGATAAAGAGAGTGTAAAAGGCAGAGAGAGTCTGGCGCTGAAAAATTTTGGTAAAAAAATTGTCAAACAACAGAAATATGTAAACAGTAGTGTACTTCAGAGTAGTCTATGTCCAAAGGAACAGACACTAGAACATGGAAATTAGGGTCTCGCGGGGGCACGTGCATGGATAGCTGAAGTGGTAGGCAAACGCTCGTGTAAAGTGGGAAGTCCGGGTTCGTCTCCCAGTCAAGCACAAATATTCACATGTTACTAGGAAATCTTATACCAATTGTACATTCTCGATCGCAAATTGCTGATGCATTTCATAATACATTTCCAGACTGTAAGACATAAATTATGACAGCAACATCATAGTCACTGATAAAATACCAGAACTCTTACTCGTATTAGAGAAAGCAAATGAATTCCTCAAGGATGTTTACGAGGGGGCAGTAGGTAATAAATTAACACCGAATATAAAGAAAGCAGATAGTACTCACTTAAGCATAAAGAAGCAAAATAACGCTATTGCATTAAACATAGATGATACATTTATAGATTGTGTAACAGACACAAAGCTTTTAAGGCCTAATATTGACTGTAAATTAATGTGGAACGATCAGAAAAATACACTAGCAAAAAGAATATTAACAGTACGGTATGTTACTAGGGTTGTATCATCAGTTTGCAACAGCTAATGTCTTGTGGTGACATACAGTTCCAACGTACAGTCAGTTCGTAAATAAGTGATTCTTTTCTGGGGCCGAAGGCAGATAGTTCTACACATAATCGTGGAATAAGAACCAGTTTGAACTTACATTTACGAAGGGAAAACAAACGAAAAACTGAAAACATTATTTTCTACCAAGGAATAAAATTGTGTAATAAAATTTCCATGGAGATTAGAAATATTACTAAAATACATCTGCTCGAATAGGAAACTAATGCACACTTCACAATTACAGATTACTTAGAGGACTCAGAGTAATGGTTAATAATGAAAGGGAATAACTATAATACCCAGTCACATTCCAGTTGTTGTTGTGGTCTCCAGTCCTAAGACTGGTTTGATGCAGCTCCCCATGCTACTCTATCCTGTGCAAGCTGCTTCATCTCCCAGTACGTACTGCAGCTTACATCCTTCTGATAAACCTTACAGTATATGATGAAAATGTAATGCTTTTACAAGAAAACATGTGCCAAGATCTATAGTATATTACAGTAATGTCTTGCCATTCTTCTGAGCTCATCATCTCACTCATCGTGGTGGGATGGTAAGACATTTTTTTCCAGCGGACTGAAGAGAGGACGTGAAGATGTGAATGGGACATAGTTGCACGTTACGGCTCTTGAGTCAGTTTTCCGAACAGACTGGAGTTAGCGCAAAGGGCCTAGCCGCAAGTTCGTGGTTCAGCGGTCACTAGCGGATGTCCTTAGTGTGTGCAGCAATAAAATGCAAAATTATGTTGTATGTTGTAAGTTATCTGGAGCAAATCGTGTGTAAATCGAAGAACATTGTACAAAAGGGACGAACTGATTGAGGCATTTCACTTGCTAAGACGATTACAATGCTTCATTTTCGGGAGGACGGATAATGCTCTGGCCAGTCATCTTGAGTTAAGTTTTCCGTGCTTTTCCTGTGTTATGTCAGGCAAATGTAAGGACAGTTTCTTTGTCAAGGCCATGACAGTCCACCTACCACAGTTTCGTAATAGGATACTTACATATTTTGTGTGTATGTATATTTTGAGTTATTTATTTTCATTATATTACGATGACAAACCCTGTATTATTATTAGATGATTCTCGATAAATAAATAAATAAATAAAGTCATTTCGCATAGAATTCATTGATTTACAGGTAGACAGACCGCGCAAACTATGCTTCGAAATATAAAATTCAGCTTAATCTGAGTGGTACTGAAGTTAGGTGTTTCAGATTTTTTGTAAAAACCAAATAAGTAAACATGGAATCCCTATTCTCACGCAACAATAATTCCTCAAACTCATTTTTAAAGAAAGGTTGCAATGTATCAGCCATAAACAATCGGCTTTTCGTTATTTTTTTCCGTCGTTCCTCAGTTGCTTCAAAAATTCATTGAGGTATGTTCCGTCTTTGCAACTCTGGAATATTGGGATTGAATTAACACATCTCCAAGTCCACACACATGGACTAGCGACACTGGAAATCGTAAACAACAGCAAACAATAATTTAACCTCAGGAAATTTGTACTACAAAAGATGTTTCTAATCGGAAACAGAAGAGGACATGAGGCAACGTAACATTGTAACATATCTGTAACTACTACATAATGCATTTATTACACAAATACATATAAAAAGAGACATGTATTACAGGCCACTGAAGGTGCTTCAGAAATAAAAGAAGCGAAACGCGTATGGCAAGAAACAAAATGCCTTTCATTTAGTTGCAAAAACGTAATATACCTCCCCTAATCGGCTTTTCTCTTTTGTTAACGTGTATATGTGCGTGCTTGTGCGTGTGTGTGTGTGTGTGTGTGTGTGTGTGTGTGTGTGTGTGTGTGCGTGTGTGTGTGTGTGTGTTCTCTCTCCTTCGTACGATGAGCACTCCAGTGTGAAAGAAAAAGTAATAAATCGTTGCAGATTCCATGCGAAATTCCTGGTTGGCATCGAGTCTGTTATATGAAAGAGTTAACATGTAAGCAAACATGTCTTAGTATCGACTTAATAATTACAGCGATCAACCGGCGGATAAATGTATAACTTGCAACCGTAACTTTGCCAAATTTACGAATCCAAATAGTGTAAAGTGTGATAGAGATTTTCGAGTCATGATCCTTTTTTCTTAGTTATATAATAAATCTCAACATACGCCTTAGTTATTATCATTGAACTATGAAAAGATAGAGGAGGCAAAGTAATTAAGGCACTGGATTCGGAATTTAGAGAACCTGGATTCAAAACTTCGTCCAGTCCTCCAAATTTCTTTCCATAGTTCCTGCACATCATTCAAGGCAAATTCTGGGATAATTCTTACGGAAAGCATACTCCCGTTTTCCTTCCCAATCCTTGTCCTCTCGGAAGTTGTGCTTTGTTCTGCCGATATCGTTGTCAATGGGATATTACACCCTAATCTTTCAGCCGCTGAAGTATGCTTGTTCGTAGGTCATTATCACTTTCTATAAAATGTTGTTGGACTTTGGACGCAAAATGTGTCAATACTACTTTTATCACTGAGTGTTTCGTTCCGCTCGTCAAACATGGTTGTACCATAATTGATCGTGTTCCACTTTCTTGCTTGATGTAACGAAATACAGATTTTTAATAATGTATCGACCGATTCATTAACGATAGTGCCTTATGGATTAATTACGTATCGCAATAAGACTCCGGGCGCAAGAGTGAAGTCAGAGGCCTCCTCCTAGTTAAATAATCATCTACATCTACATTTGCATCCATACTCCACAAGCCACCTGACGGTGTGTGGCGGAGGGTACCTTGAGTATCTCTATCGGTTCTCCCTTCTATTCCAGGCTCGTATTGTTCGTGGAAAGAAAGATTGTCGGTATGCCTCTGCGTGGGCTCTAATCTCTCTGATTTTATCCTCATGGTCTCTTCGCGAGATATACGTAGGAGGGAGCAATATACTGCTTGACTCTTCGGTGAAGGTATGTTCTCGAAACTTCAACAAAAGCCCGTACCGAGCTACTGAGCGTCTCTCTTGCAGAGTCTTGCACTGGAGTTTATCTATCATCTCCGTAATGCTTTCGCGATTACTAAATGATCCTGCAACGAAGCGTGCTGCTCTCCGTTGGGTCTTCTCTATCTCGTCTATCAACCCTATCTGGTACGGATCCCACACTGGTGAGCAGTATTCAAGCAGTTGGCGAACAAGTGTACTGTAACCTACTTCCTTTGATTTCGGACTGCATTTCCTTAGGATTCTTCCAATGAATCTCAGTCTGGCATCTGCTTTACTGACGATTAATTTTATATGGTCATTCCCATTTTAAATCACTCCTAATGCCTACTCCCAGATAATTTATGGAATTAACTGCTTCCACTTGCTGACCTGCTATATTGTAGCTAAATGATAAAGGTTCTTTCTTTCTATGTATTCGCAGCACATTACACTTGTCTACATTGAGATTCAATTGCCATTCCCGGCACCATGCGTCAATTCGTTGCAGATCCTCCTGCATTTCAGTACAATTTTCCGTTGTTATAACCTCTCAATGCACTACAGCATCACCCGCAAAAAGCCTCAGTGAACTTCCGATGTTATCCACAAGGTCATTTATATATATATTGTGAATAGAAATGGTCCTACGACACTGCCCTGCGGCACACCTGAAATCACTCTTACTTCGGAAGACTTCTCTCCATTGAGAATGACATGCTGCGTTGTGTTATCTAGGAACTCTTCAATCCAATCACACAATTGGTCTGATAGTCCATATGCTCTTACTTTGTTCATTAAACGACTGTGGGGAACTGTATCAAATGCCTTGCGGAAGTCAAGAAACACAGCATCTACCTGGGAACCCGTGTCTATGGCCCCCTGCGTCTCGTGGACGAATAGCGCGAACTGGGTTTCACACGATCGTCTTTTTCGAAACCCATGCTGATCCCTACAGAGTAGATTTCTAGTCTCCAGAAAAGTCATTATACTGGAACATAATACGTGTTCCAAAATTCTACAATTGACCGACGTTAGAGATATAGGTCTATAGTTCTGCACATCTGTTCGACATCCCTTCTTGAAAACGGGGATGACCTGTGCCCTTTTCCAATCTTTTGGAACGCTACGCTCTTCTAGAGACCTACGGTACACCGCTGCGCTCAAGGAAGTACGATAAGTAAGAGCGCGGAACGAGCTCTAGTGAGAGCTTTCCTGATTCCATTGATCCCGTTCGTCTCAATGCTTGGGATAACGCTTGGCGGCCTCTCCTCTGTGTTACGTGGCACAAGTATTTTCATTTGTTCATCTGATAGTTTGCATCGTCGGTTCTAAGCCAGTATTTATATTGTGATGACAGTAACTGTTTGCTGTCTGTGCACGACGTATAATGTTGTCATGAGTTAGACAAACTAATTATAACAATAAATTAAGTATGTGAGTGAAAGTGATGAAACAAAATGAACGTAGAGAACGCTTGAAATAACATAAATAGAACGTGAAACTGAAGAATTTACTTTCGAGCATAGGATATGTTTGAAATCATTAGTGTCCAAAACACACAATGTTTTGGAAGAGGCCTGTTTAGCTAATGCTGCTGAATACGAAACTGACGTTAAAATTCACACAATACTCTACGTGATCAAAAGTATCCACCCCCCCCCCCCCAAAAAATACGTTTTTCATATTAGGTGCATTGTGCTGCCATCTACTGCCAGGTACTCCATATCAGCGACCTCAGTAGTCACTAGACATCGTGAGGGAGCAGAATGGGGCGCTCTGCGGAACTCACGGACTTCGAACTTGGTCAGGTGATTGGGTGTCACTTGTGTCATACGTCTGTAAGCGAGATTTCCACACTCGTAACCATCCCTAGATCCATTGTGATAGTGAATCGGAAACCTAAAGGGACACGTACAGCACAAAAGCGTACAGACCGACCTCATCTGTTGACTGACAGAGACTGCCGACAGTTGAAGAGGGTCGTAATGTGTAATAGGCAGGCGTCTATCCAAACAATCACACAGGAATTCCAAACTGCATCGGGATCCACTGCAATTACTATGACAGGCGGGAAGTGAGAAAACTTTGATTTCATGGTCGAGCTGCTGCTCATAAGCCACATATCACTTCGGTAAATGCCAAACGACGCCTCGCATGGTGTAAGCAATGTAAACATTGGGTAATTGAACACTGGAAAAAGGTTGTGTGGAGTAACGAATCACGGTACACAATGTGGCGATCCGATGACAGGTTGTGGATATGGCGAATGCGCAGTGAACGTCATCTGCCAGCGTCTGTAGTACCAACAGTAAAATTCGGAGGCGGTGGTGTTATGGCTTGGTCGTGATTTTCATGGAGGGGGCTTGCACCCGTTCTTGTTTTGCGTGACACTATCGCAGCACAGGTCTACACTGGTGTTTTAAGCACCTTCTTGCTTCCCACTGTTGAAAAGCAATTCGGGGATGGCGATTGCATCTTTCAATACGATCGAGCATCTGTTCATAATGCACGGCCTGTGACGGAGTGGTTACACCACAATAACATCCATGTAATGGAATGGCCCGCACAGAGTCCTGACCTGAATCCTATGGAACAACTTTGGGATGTTTTGGAACGCCGACTTCGTGCAGGGCCTCACCGACAGACATCGATACCTCTCCTCAGTGCAGCACTCCGTGAAGAATGGGCTACCATTCCCCAAGAAACCTTCCAGCACCTGATTGAACGTATGCCTGCGAGAGTGGAAGCTGTCATCAAGGCTAAGGGTGGGCCAACACCATATTCAATTCCAGCATTAGCGATGGAGGGCGCCACGGACTTTTAAGTCATTTTCAGCCAAGTGTCCGGATACATTTGATCACATAGTGTACCTCTAGTTCTCGAATTACAACCATTACCTCTAATTACACGTTTTCACTAAATGTCATTCCGATGTGTAATAAGATGTTAGCACTGCATGAATATGCCGTCATTCTCACAGCATGTTGTCATCATGTGACGTCTGCATTGGATCTTCAAGTGATAACTAACGTAGTGGGCAGGAAAGGGTTTTAAATTCCTAACACTTTATATAATAGAGTGATCATGTTTTATGCTCCTCGAAATACACACGTAAGCTTGTATTGCCATATAATTCCAACTGAGAACCAACGATTAACAATCAAGTGTAACAGTGCCTGTCGTCTTGAATCCGAGGCCGAGACTTCGAAGGATCTGTGACAAGCTAGGCATCGATGTCCCCTACCGCTGAATGGGTTCGGTGTACACTACATCAGAGACTGTTGCCCAGGTAACTGACGGTCTGCGGGGTGCACACAAATGTTTTTTAGATTAGGCGACTCTCTAGCCAATATCCAAATAACGATAGCTGTAGGAAACACAGAAATATCAGTTTAAGATGGAAATAAATGCCTTCTACAGGTGAGAGTATTACAATCCTAGTGGTTAACTGCCGAAGTATTTGCAACAAAGTTCCAGAGCTCGAAGTCCTCCTGCTAAACAGTGAAGCTCACGCAATACTAGGTACAGACAGGTGGTTGAAACCTGAAATTGATAGTAGTGAGATTTTTAAGGAAGATTTAAGTGTATATCGAAAGGATAGGCTAATGAGAAATGGGTGTGGTGTATTTGTGGTAGTAGACAAGACGCTCAAACCCACCGAGATAGACTTTGGAGCTGCATGGGAGACTGTTTGGACAAGACTCAGTGTTAAGGGTGGGCTTAAAATTGAACACTACTGGCCATTAAAATTGGTACACCACGAAGATGATGTGCTACAGACGCGAAATTTAACCTACAGGAAGAAGATGCTGTGATATGCAAATGATTAGCTTTTCAGAGCATTCACACAAGGTTGGCGCCAGTGGCGACACCTACAACGTGCTGACATGAGGAAAGTTTCCAACCGGTTTCTCATACACAAACAGCAGTTGACCGGTGTTGCCTGGTGAATCGTTGTTGTGACGCCTCGAGTAAGGAGGAGAAATGCGTACCATCACGTTTCCGACTTTGATAAAGGTTGGATTGTAGCCCATCGCGATTGCGCTCTATCGTATCGCGACATTGCTGCTCGCGTTGGTCGAGATCCAATGACTGTTGGCAGAATATGGAATCAGTGGGTTCAGGAGGGTAATACGGAACGCCGTGCTGGATCCCAACGGCCTCGTATCATTAGCAGTCGAGATGACAGGCATCTTATCCGCATGGCTGTAACGGATCGTGCCGACGTGTCTCGATCCTTGAGTTAACAGATGGGGACGTTTGCAAGACAACAACCACCTGCACGAACAGTTCGACGACGTTTGCGGCAGCATGGACTATCAGCTCGGAGACCATCGCTGTGGTTACCCTTGACGCTGCATCACAGACAGGAGCACCTGCGATGGTGTACTCAACGACGAACCTGTGTGCACGAATGGCAAAACGTCATTTTTTCGGATGAATCCAGGTTCTGTTTACAGCATCATTATGGTCGCATCCGTGTTTGGCGACATCGCGATGAACGCATATTGGAAGCGTGTATTCGTCATCGCCATACTGGCGTATCACCAGGCCTGATGGTATGGGGTACTGTTGGTTACACGTCTCCGTCACCTCTTGTTCACATTGACGGCACTTTGAACAGTGGACGTTACATTTCAGATGTGTCACGACCCGTGGCTCTACCCTTCATTCGATCCCTGTGAAACCCTACATTTCAGCAGGATAATGCACGACCACATGTTGCAGGTCCTGTACGGGCCTTTCTGGATACAAAAAATGTTCGACTGCTTCCCTGGCCAGCACATTCTCCAGATCTCTCACCAATTAAAAACGTGTGGTCAATGGTGACCGAGCAACTGGCTCGTCACAATACGCCAGTCACTACTCTTGATGAACTGTGGTGTCTTGTTGAAGCTGCATGGGCAGCTCTACCTGTACACGCCATCCAAGCTCTGTTTGACTCAATGCCCAGACATATCAAGGCCATTATTACGGCCAGAGGTGGTTGTTCTGGGTACTGATTTCTCAGGATCTACGCACCCAAATTGCGTGAAAATGTAATCACATGTCAGTTCTAGTATAATATAATTGTCCAATGAATACCCGTTTATCATCTGCATTTCTTCTTTGTGTAGCAATTTTAATGGCCGGTAGTGTATTGGAGCCTTATATCAACCACTTAACTGGCACCCTAATGTGAAGAAAAACTTAAGAGGAATTATAAAGAATGTAGCATCTAGTCGCGGAAACATTATTTATCTTGTTGCAAATCGATTTCGACTGATATCAGTCATCATCGGTGCTAAAACATACACAAGAGACGGGGCATAAACAACTGCTTGAAAAAACGAAAAAATTGACAATAAAACGGTTACATCAATTACATCATATACAGATGTGTGAAATTAAAATTCAAAGTCCTAACATACCATTTTCCTAACCTATATATGCCATAAGTAGAAGTACTGTCCTTGACAGATTTCTGTCATGAAGTGACACATCATTGGTCAACACTACAACAAGACAACATGAGGCTGCGGCACGTTGCAATAAGCGCCCTCTATGTAAAATACAAATTAATGTAAAATACAATCAATAAGGAATATATCACATTACAAAAAAATTATACAGTGATGGTAATTGATAATACCAATTTAAATAATTACAAGTGAAAAGTACGAACATTGTTTGCAAGATGATAATAACAAATTAAATATATACGTCAAAACTACGACCGTCAAAATTGTAAGAAGAGATAAATTGGTTAAAAATATGATTCCAATCTCACAAATGTAGGAAATGAAACTTATTTGTCATAACGACGTACCCGAATAGTGGTAACAATGGCCACTCCCGCTCTACATACGAACTACAAGTGCATCAAAAGGCATATTTATGTTACTTCCAGTAGATAACACTATGTTACTGAATGCACAAATCCATAGTTGACAAAGTACAGGTAAAAATTACAGTACGAGATAAACAATCGTACCACTTAAATAATGTGATTAACAAAGTATTGCGCATATAAAGAACCACATATGTGGATAACGACTTTAGATCAATTATGCGAACTATAGCCTCATGAACAAATGCACCATGCGCCCTTGTATTTCTCATGAGTATGGTGGTAACCGATACAAGGATTGCCATATCACAGCCAACTACCGGCGATAAAATAGGTGCTCAAAAATCAATCACAAAACAACAAGAGCAGCACGCTCAAAATATGTAAAACTAACTCTGACGATTATTTGGAACCTTACATCAAGTAACGTCTATTTATTCTACATTTTTAACTTTTAGTTTTATAAATGGTTTTGTATCTTCTTGTATGTAATAACTTTTAAAGAAAATATGTATTTTGTGGAATCTGATGGAATTTCCAATTTTCGCACCTAATCTGAGGAATTCTTATTAAAAAAGTGGTTGTTAGATGGTAAATGGTTTTCGGCGTTTAGAGTTTCACAAAACTCAAAAAATTCTGGTCGTTTGCAAATACTGTCAGTGGCACCAAAGTTAGTGTCCAATCCCTAGGGAATGAGACACGAAAGGAAGTTAAGGGTAACAATGCAAAACTCGAAATGCTTAACTCTGTTTTCAAATATTCCATCTCAAAGGAAAACCCAATAGAATTGCCCCAATTAAATCCTTGTACCACTGAAAAGATGAGTGAAATCAGTTTTAGAATCAGTGGTGTTGAGAAACAACTGAAATCGTTAAAATTGAACAAAGCTCCAAGACCCGATGGAGGCCCCATCAGATTGTGTATTGAATTTGCGGGTGAGTTATCCCCTTTTCTATCTATTATTTATCGTAGATCCTTCGAACAGAAAACCATGACCAGCAGTTGGAAGAAAGCATGGACAACAGCCGTCTCCAAAAAGGGTATCACAAGTGATCCGCAAAACTGCCGTCCAATATCTTTGACACTGCTTTGTTCTAGAATCTTAGAACATGTTCTGAACAAACATAATGAGGTATCTTGAACAGAATGACCTCATAAACGCCAACCAGCATGGATTCCAAAAACATCGATCATTCCAGTCAGTACGAAATGGTTTCTTCGCTCATCACACGAGCGTGCGCATGGCCAAATCACAAACTGGATGTTTCAAAAGGTCGTGTGCTGTATCCGAACGAGGAAATACCTACTATGCTCGTGATATTCAGAGGTTCCAGTCATACATATTTCTTTCACTTGGAACTTGTAATTAGACTCAATTCAGTCCACGTTATCTTCCCGTAGCCATTCCGACGTGACCGGTTATTGACATCCTGACATAACGCAAGAGAACAAAAATCGTCACCTCTTAGGTAAACATTAATATTGAGACATGAACATTAATATGAAATGTACAACTTGAGTGACAAAAGTTTTTAATAACATAACAATAACTTGGGAAATGCGTGGTGTAGCCACTGAATCAACACTGCATGACGACCTGATCCCACGGTAGTTAAGTTATGACTCCCATGCTCTCTGCGCTCGCGAGGAAGACGACTATCGATAGGTCAGCGATTCAACAAAATGTTTACATTCCCTTAGAGAATTTTTTTTTCGAACTCTGAAAGAGAGTCACGAAAAACAAGTCAAGGCATACACTACTGGCCACCATTAAAATTGCTACACCACGAAGATGACGTACTACAGGCGCGAAATTTAACCGACAGGAAGAAGACGCTGTATATGTGCAAATGATTAGCTTTTCAGAGCATTCACACAAGGTTGGCGCCGGTGGCGACACCTACAACGTACTGACATGAGGAAAGTTTCCAACCGATTTCTCACACACAAACAGCAGCTGACCGGCGTTGCCTGGTGAAACGTTGTTGTGATGCCTCGTGTAAGGAGGAGAAATGCTTACCATCACGTTTCCGACTTTGATAAAGGTCGGATTGTAGCCTATCGAGATTGCGGTTTATCGTATCGTGACATTGATGCTCGCGTTGGTCGAGATCCAATGACTGTTAGCAGAATATGGAATCAGTGGGTTCAGGAGGGTAATACGGAACGTCGTGCTGGATCCCAACGGCCTCGTATCACTTGCAGTCCAGATGACAGGCATCTTATCCGCATGGCTGTAACAGATCTTGAAGCCACGTCTCGATCCCTTAGTCAACAGATGGGGACGTTTGCAAGACAACAACCATCTGCACGAACAGTTTGACGACGTTTGCAGCAGCATGGACTATCAGCTCGGAGACCATGGCTGCGGTTACCCTAGACGCTGCATCACAGACAGGAGCGCCTGCGATGGTGTACTCAACGACGAACCTGGGTGTACGAATGGCAAAACGTCATTTTTTCGGATGAATCCAGCTTCTGTTTACAGCATCATGATAGTCGCATCCGTGTTTGGCGACATTGCGGTGAACGTACATTGGAAGCGTGTATTCGTCATCGCCATACTGGCGTATCAACCGGCGTGATGGTATGGGGTGCCATTGGTTCACTTCTCGGTCACCTCTTGTTCGCATAGACGGCACTTTGAACAGTAGACGTGACATTTCAGATGTGGCGCGACCCGTGGCTCTACCCTTCATTCTATCCCTGCGAAACCCTACATTTCAGCAGGATAATGCACGACCGCATGTTGCAGGTCCTGTACAGGCCTTTCTGGATACAGAAAATGTTCGACTGCTGACCTGGCCAGCACATTCTCCAGATCTCTCACCAATTGAAAACGTCTGGTCAATGGTGGCCTAGCAACTGGCTCGTCACAATACGCCAGTCACTACTCTTGATGAACTGTGGTATCGTGTTGAAGCTGCATGGGCAGCTGTACCTGTACACGCCATCCAAGCTCTGTTTAACTCAATGCCCAGGCGTATCAAGGCCGTTATTACGGCCAGAGGTGGTTGTTCTGGGTACTGATTTCTCAGGACCTATACACCCAAATTGCGTGAAAATTGTATCCCTTGTCAGTTCTAGTATAATATATTTGTCCAATACCCGTTTCTTCTTGGTGTAGCAATTTTAATGGCCAGTAGTGTAATATCACAATAGATACAAGGAAATGAAATACATGTACAAACCTACCTACATTGCAGCCCACTTCAAAAGGACATAACCACAATTACGAAAACAAAGAAAGCATGAATAGCAGAATACAAAAATATTTAGGTTCCGTGAAAAGAAAATACAGATACATATACGCTACTCAAGACGTAATCGTTTTATACACCTGACACCGGAGAGGAAAAAAATGTTATGCACTTACACAGTAGTGTTTGGCCGTTCACACAAGAAAACTTTCACTACTTACAGCACTGCACCAGTGGGTTGCTCTCTACAGAGAAATGTGAGAGGGATTGGGGCGGCGCGGCACAGCCAGCTCGCAGAGGTAGATCGCGTGGCCACTGTCGCAGCATACAGTACTTACAACGCCAACTATCAGACTGCCACTCTCACTTCTCGGTAATCCGTCCATGGTATACATGAAACAAGTGCTTATCAGTGCTGACCTACTTCTGAACTACTCATTACACATATAGCTTAGCCTACCAGAAGTAACCCTTGCACTATACTCAACTGGTATCAAACACACATGTAGAATTACAAAACTATAAGTGAGACTGTGCACACTGCAGATATTGTGCTCATCAGAAATATGCCTTATTATGCCAAAACAAAATAGTAATTAATTCATGTTTGAGAAAACTTTTCCAATTACCATCATGTTACGAACCTACCATTGAAACGAAAACATCACCCATCTGTCTCTTTCACATCAAAAATACATACTTTGAATGAACCTCATTAAAGACAGAATGCATATACAGAGTGTCACATTACTCAGTCTGCTAAAACTAGTCAGTGTGACCTACAATATCACTCCGGTAGAGCGTCGTCACACTTCTCTGACCACACAAGGAAAATGCCGCTGAACTGTTGGCATAAGAATCAATAAACTTCTACTTACTAATGGGAAGCTGACAATACCTGTAAGTGGCCCACTACATAATTACATACATTCCAGAATTAAACCACTTAATATGAACCAAAAGCATATTTTTCTCTAACACTACTCACAATGATATGTTTTGATAGTCTCCACACGATGTTTACCCTCATGGTTACCGCATTTCGCGGCTTCCACCTCGACAGTATTCGGACACTCAGAGCCTATAATACGACACGGAACCTGGCATTCATGATGTCACTTCCGTATCTCTTCATTCATCTCGCTTGAGCGCATATGAGCTAAAAACGTTTCTGCTGTCTCTCTACTGGCGTGAAGGTAGACTATTAACTACATTCTCCCTGCATTTTTCTGTCTCCAACAGAAGTGCTACATTAAAATATGAGAAACATTTTCCTCACATTATCGACAATGGTACAATCTGTCCGTTGCGATTGGTACTCTGCCACACGCTAATTGCGGAATTACCATTAAATTATCCCATTATGTTTTTATTCGCCGCAAATTTTTTGTCCGAATATGCTGTGACGCCGTTAATTTGTACACAAGGCACGTGGGTTTCACATACTATTCTACCTCGCAATAATGCCCTATAAATCTGCATGAACGGAACCAGCCTGATTCGGTAGCTGTATAAGGGTTTTTTCCAAGTAGAGCATAATGTTCGGTAGGCGACATCTCGCATACACAGCGACACGTATGGTTACACTATACGACAAAACAGCTGAGGTTGACTGTGTGATGTCGGTGACCTCGAATTGTAGAG
Source organism: Schistocerca americana (assembly GCF_021461395.2). Lineage (NCBI taxonomy): Eukaryota > Metazoa > Arthropoda > Insecta > Orthoptera > Acrididae > Schistocerca > Schistocerca americana. The sequence goes on along the minus strand of NC_060120.1, from coordinate 97,055,704 downwards.
AAAACTTATATAATATTTCACATATGCCACATCACAAGCCCAGGAGTGGGTAACGTTATTGGTAACCACCCTATGGAATTCATAAAGTGACCAGACATGAGACTACAGGAAACTTTTTTATGTTTTCCTTGTCTAAAGAGCAGGGCACTATCTGGCTAGAGACGGCTGCAAGGTGGATCGTGTGTTTGTTCCCCGTGCAAGACTTTGAGGTACGTACATATGAGTCGTATCTTTTATTTTCAACTACTCTTTTATGGAACATAATGATGTCACATTGGCAATTTCTGGTAATGCCTCACTGCTATTTCTGATGTAATTGCACTATTTTGTCTCTGCTTTCCGTGTATTATGACGTTGATACAATCGTCTTTGCAAACCGCCCCTCACATGCTGTCCCACTGAAAAGTTGAGGTATCATACCTCGTAATACTCATATTTAGAGCCATTTTGTTTACGTTCTGCGTATTGGAGGTCAGAACATAAGAAATTTAGTTAATGGTTTGATATTAAGCGTATGCTTCAGCCTGAGGCAGCATCGTGGGTGGGTAGAATCTGTAACGTAATTTCCGGTTCTGACTCACTATACTTTAGAACACAACTAGTTCCACATGTACATCTACATTTCTTTATTCTGTATATGTTTTTCCTTGCAATACGACGTCTACATCTTCGTCTCTGCACTGTCATGCTGTCACACTGTAATGTTGAGGTACTCTTACCTATTTAAAACCATTTTGTTTAAGCTTTGCTCATGGGAAGTCCGAACATGAACGATGTGGTTGAGGACTTGACATTAAGCATATATTTCAGCTGAGGTAGAGTTATGGATTGGTAGTATCTCTAACGTCATTTGTGGTTATGATTTTTTTATAACACGACGACTTCAATATCTACGTCCAATTATCTGTAGGTTATAGAGAATTACATCACTTTAATAAATGTTTACGGCATTTGTTTATCATTTATGGCAAAGGAGGGTGGTCATACAATGTCTTGCGCTAGGCGTATTACGATGGCCATTGTGCTTGCAAGGCATATGAAATCGAATATTCGTAGCAATGTAGCTTATATTACGATAGACATTTATTTTAATGTGTTATACATAATAATTTATACGTGGCAGTAGTTAATTTGTGCTTGCAAAATGTGGGACTTCTCATGTTATACAATAAGTAGTTTTTTTTTCCGATAAATTGACTCTGACATCATCTGTGGAAGTGACACAGTTCTCACTGTTACAGGCGGTACATGTTCTTTTATAGTCAAATTAATATTTGGTAATAAAACCACATTATTCCTTCCTTTCCTAATCAGAGAATTGTTCATTACGGGTGTGTGTGTGTGAAAAGGCTTTACTTTCGTGAGTTAATGTCTATGTTTCCTGAAGTGCAATTGCACAGACTGAATACACAGTTTACATATTTAGATACTACTGCAACGTAGCCGGCCGGGATGGCCGAGCGGTTCTAGGCGCTACAGTCTGGAACCGCGCGACCGTTACGGTCGCAGGTTCGAATCCTGCCTCGGGCATGGGTGTGTGTGATGTCCTTAGGTTAGCTAGGTTTAAGTAGTTCTAAGTTCTAGGGGACTGATGACCTCAGATGTTAAGTCCCATAGTGCTCAGAACCATTTGAACCACTACTGCAACGTGAACACCGCACTCTCCACGCCACGTTGATGACATATTTTTAGAACGATGTGAGCAATGATTTAGGACAAATACAGTCTATAAAACATTTAGAGACCCTTATGATTGCAAGGTGCTGATATTTACATAGCGACCTGTATGCCTGTATCATTTTAATAACAGTGTTTATTTTCAATCAATTTCATCGATTACACTTTTTAGTGAGTAACAAGATGCACTGTCCGTCCTAAAATGGTGCTCGAGAACAATTTAAATATGGGAAAATATACTTCGAGGGCGTGTTGTGACTTACATCGAGAGCAGACCTCATCACTTACATTAAGCCTGTCTATTTGCCTATTTATTGCGGTATTGTAGGTAACGCGTTTTTTTCTACTGTTATATTTCTGGTCAATTTAGATTGACGACATTGAATTAATCGGCCTGTCTTCTAAAAAGTCAGCCGTTAGCAGACGTGGAAATCAAACACTGGGCTACATACTTTAGAATTTTCGGCACTAATGTGGTGAATACATGCGTATGTGGAAATTAAGTCACATTTTCTTTACATTGCAGGTTTATGTGATTTCACATTAATTGATTTGAGTCTTAAAATGACTTTTTTCCTGCATTAAACTCAACAAGCAATGTAAATATCGTACTTTTTGCACTGCCTGGGTTTTTTCAGGTATTTTAGAATTTTTCAATCTCTTAGATGTGGAAAATTATTACTTTACGACTTTGTCTGACTGCAAACTGTTGTTATCGTCCATAGCCTTCAGTAAGCCTGTGTTATTTGCAATAACAGCAATAACTGGCAATCAGCAGCATTAATTATATTGTTTGTAGTGATGATGCGATGAATTATCTTTGTCTCTCCTAAAATGGTGCCTGAGAACAAGTTATATACATAAATATTTAATTTAAGGTTGTGTTGTGACTTACACCAACAGAAAGCCTCTTTGCCTCTGTAGGGCAGTATTTTTTAAGCTAACAGGTATTTTTCTACAGTTATAAGTCTGATCAGGTCAGTTTTATGACATCGTATTATTAGGCAGACATTTTGTTAGGCGTTGAAATCTAGAATTGAGGGTACATAATATAGAATTTTGGACACTATAAGCCGTATATGCGTATACGTGCAAATTAAATCACACTTTCTTCAGCAATTCAGATGTGTTTTTCGCAATATCTTGACATTGCATTAATTGATTTGTGTCTCAGAGCGGTTTTTCATGTATTAACCTCAACCAACCCTGGATATTTGGTGTAAACATTGGACTGTTGCGCTGTCGATCTATTCTTCATTTTAGAATCTTGCAACACCTTAGCTATGGGAAATAATTAATTTATAACTCTTGTGTTTTTTACTGCAGACTAATCTGTTGGTAACAGTGAGAACTACTTACTCATGGTACAACTAATGAACTATGGACGATTTAACAGAGGCTCGAAGCCATCTATTGGTATGGTACAAACATCGTGTTGTTGTTGTTGTGGTCTTCAGTCCTGAGACTGGTTTGATGCAGCTCTCCATGCTACTCTATCCTGTGCAAGCTTCTTCATCTCCCAGTACCTACTGCAGCCTACATTTTTCTGAATCTGCTTAGTGTATTCATCTCTTGGTCTCCCTCTTCGATTTTTACCCTCCACGCTGCCCTCCAATACTAAATTTGTGATCCCTTGATGCCTCAAAACATGTCCTACCAACCGATCCCTTCTTCTAGTCAAGTTGTGCCACAAACTTCTCTTCTCCCCAATCCTATTCAATACCTCCTCATTACTTATGTGATCTACCCATCTAATCTTCAGCATTCTTCTGTAGCACCACATTTCGAAAGCTTCTATTCTCTTCTTGTCCAAACTGGTTATCGTCCATGTTTCACTTCCATACATGGCTACACTCCATACAAATACTTTCAGAAATGACTTCCTGGCACTTAAATCTATACTCGATGTTAACAAATTTCTCTTCTTCAGAAGCGCTTTCCTTGCCATTGCCAGTCTACATTTTATATCCTCTCTACTTCGACCATCATCAGTTATTTTACTCCCTAAATAACAAAACTCCTTTACTACTTTAAGTGCCTCATTTCCTAATCTAATCCCCTCAGCATCACCCGATTTAATTTGACTACATTCCATTATCCTCGTTTTGCTTTTGTTGATGTTCATCTTATATTCTCCTTTCAAGACACTGTCCATTCCGTTCAACTGCTCTTCCAAGTCCTTTGCTGTCTCTGACAGAATTACAATGTCATCGGCGAACCTCAAAGTTTTTACTTCTTCTCCATGAATTTTAATACCTAATCCGAATTTTTCTTTTGTTTCCTTTACTGCTTGCTCAATATACAGATTGAATAACATCGGGGAGAGACTACAATCCTGTCTCACTCCTTTCCCAACCACTGCTTCCCTTTCATGCCCCTCGACCCTTATAACTGCCATCTGGTTTCTGTACAAATTGTAAATAGCCTTTCGCTCCCTGTATTTTACCCCTGTCAATTTCAGAATTTGAAAGAGAGTATTCCAGTTAACGTTGTCAAAAGCTTTCTCTAAGTCTACAAATGCTAGAAACGTAGGTTTGCCTTTTCTTAATCTTTCTTCTAAGATAAGTCGTAAGGTTAGTATTGCCTCACGTGTTCCAACATTTCTACGGAATCCAAACTGATCTTCCCCTAGGTCCGCTTCTACTAATTTTTCCATTCGCCTGTAATGAATTCGCGTTAGTATTTTGCAGCTTGTGACTTATTAAACTGATAGTTCGGTAATTTTCACATCTGTCAATACCTGCTTTCTTTGGGATTGGAATTATTATATTCTTCTTGAAGTCTGTGGGTATTTCGCCTGTCTCATACATCTTGCTCACCAGATGGTAGAGTTTTGTCATGACTGGCTCTCCCGAGGCCATCAGTAGTTCTAATGGAATGTTGTCTACTCCCGGGGCCTTGTTTCGACTCAGGTCTTTCAGTGCTCTGTCAGACTCTTCACGCAGTATCGTATCTCCCATTTCATCTTCATCTACATCCTCTTCCATTTCCATAATATTGTCTTCAAGTACATCGCCCTTGTATAAACCCTCTATATACTCCTTCCACCTTTCTGCCTTCCCTTCTTTGCTTAGAACTGGGTTTCCATCTGAGCTCTTGATATTCATACAAGTGGTTCTCTTCTCTCCAAAGGTCTCTTTAATTTTCCTGTAGGCAATATCTATCTTACCCCTAGTGAGACAAGCCTCTACATCCTTACATTTGTCCTCTAGCCATCCCTGCTTAGCCATTTTGCACTTCCTGTCAATCTCATTTTTGAGACGTTTGTATTCCTTTTTGCCTGCTTCATTTACTGAATTTTTATATTTTCTCCTTTCATCAATTAAATTCAATATTTCTTCTGTTACCCAAGGATTTCTATTAGCCCTCGTCTTTTTACCTACTTGATCCTCTGCTGCCTTCACTACTTCATCCCTCAGAGCTACCCATTCTTCTTCTACTGTATTTCTTTCCCCCATTCCTGTCAATTGTTCCCTTATGCTCTGCCTGAAACTCTGTACAACCTCTGGTTTAGTCAGTTTATCCAGGTCCCATCTCCTTAAATTCCCACCTTTTTGCAGTTTCTTCAGTTTCAATCTGCAGTTCATAACCAATAGATTGTGGTCAGAATCCACATCCGCCCCTGGAAATGTCTTACAATTTAAAACCTGGTTCCTAAATCTCTGTCTTACCATTATATAATCTATCTGATACCTTTTAGTATCTTCAGGATTCTTCCAGGTATACAACCTTCTTTTATGATTCTTGAACCAAGTGTTAGCTATGATTAAGTCATGCTCTGTGCAAAATTCTACAAGGCTGCTTCCTCTTTCATTTATTCCTCCCAATCCATATTCACCTACTATGTTTCCTTCTCTCCATTTTCCTACTGACGAATTCCAGTCACCCATGACTATTAAATTTTCGTCTCCCTTCACTACCTGAATAATTGCTTTTATCGCGTCATACATTTCATCTATTTCTTCATCTGCAGAGCTAGTTGGCATATAAACTTGTACTACTGTAGTAGGCATGGGCTTTGTGTCTATCTTGGCCACAATAATGCGTTCACTATGCTGTTTGTAGTAGCTAACCCGCACTCCTATTTTTTAATTCAATATTAAACCTACTCCTGCATTACCCCTATTTGATTTTGTATTTATAACCCTTTAATCACCTGACCAAAAGTCTTGTTCCTCCTGCCACCGAACTTCACTAATTCCCACTATACCTAACTTTAACCTATCCGTTTCCCTTTTTAAATTTTCTAACCTACCTGCCCGATTAAGGGATCTGACATTCCACGCTCCGATCCGTAGAACGCCAGTTTTCTTTCTCCTGATAACGACGTCCTCTTGAGTAGTCCCCGCCCGGAGATCCGAATGTGGGACTATTTTACCTCCGGAATATTTTACCCAAGAGGACGCCATCATCATTTAATCATAGAGTAAAGCTGCATGTCCTCGGGAAAAATTACGGCTGTAGTTTCCCCTTGCTTTCAGCCGTTCGCAGTACAAGCACAGCAAGGCCGTTTTGGATAATGTTACAAGGCCAGATCAGTCAATCATCCAGACTGTTGCCCCTGCAACTACTGAAAAGGCTGCTGCCCCTCTTCAGGAACCACACGTTTGTCTTGCCTCTCAACAGATACCCCTCCGTTGTGGTTGCACCAACGGTACGGCCATCTGTATCACGAGGCACGCAAACCTCCCCACCAACGGCAAGGTCCATGGTTCATGGGGGGGACAAACATCGTACAACACCCGATTTTCCAGTGCAGCCATCTGCTGGTGATAGGAGGAACTGGGATGTGAAACAGTACTTGCTTTTATTTCACCTTTTCTAGGTGTGTAGGGTAGTATTTAGGGTAAAAATTATGTTCAACAAATACAAATTCTTAATTTATATGTATATTTTACAATAAAATGTTTATAGAGAAAAACCGATTTTTCACAGCAGCTGGTGATGAGAAGAACTGGGATGTGAAACAGGACTTGATTTTATTTCACGTTTTTAGGGTCTGTGGGATGGTATTTAAGGTAAAACTCATTTTCAACAAATATAAATTCGTATTTCGTTATTTATATTTTTCAACCAAATGTTGGTTTTAAATTATTTATAGAGAAATATGCTGTCTGCACAATCCAATATCCCATGGCGAATGATATACAATGATGAGCTGAAATATTGTAACCACTTGCTTATTAGCCTGTTTGTTCGTCTTTGGAACGAAATACATCACCGATTCTGTGTTCCAGAGATCCGGCAGTTTCACTGTCCTACCTCTTTCCGTAGATCTCATGACAGTATCACGTGAACATACGACCAGCTTCGCCGTTTTCGAGGTACTTGTCCACAGGCTCTGAGTAATAATAACCTGCTTTTTGTCAAAGTCACTTACGTCAATGGATTTCCCCATTTTCAGCCCATACCTTCGCTAGGGTGATCCCCCCGTCCATGTCTGCTTCTCTTACATACATTTTTTTTCCAAGTCACGTGCCGACAGTGCCATCCGGCGGCACCCAACATCGCAGTGGGCAGTCGTCATAATATTTTGGCTGATTAGTGTATAACTTCAAACAGAAGTTACTGTTATTTATTTAATCATATGTCCAGGGCCCCCCGTCGGACAGGCCGTTCGCCTGGCGCTGGTCTTTCAATTTGACGCCATTTCAGCGACCTGCAGTCGATGAGGATGATAGGATGATGATGAGGACAGCACGACACCCAGTCCCTGGGCGGAGAAAATTCCCCGACCTGACCGGGAATCGAACCCGGGCCCAGAGCATTGACAATCCGTCACGCTGACCATTCAGCTACCGGGGGCGGACAAATTTACTGTTGATCCAGTCCTTAAAAGAAATATTGGAAGTCAGTAACAGAAACGTAGCTGACAAGTTTTTAGGCAGTTCACACACCATATTTGCATGCACAGTAACAGAAACGTAGCTGACAAGTTTTTAGGCAGTTCACATACCATATTTGGATGCATATGGCACTTGGGGAGGGTTGTGCTTCATAAAAATTGCAGGAGGACAGGGGGTGGGAGAGCCCTCCCCTCCCCTTCCCACACCTTCCCTGCGCCGGCCGAAGTGGCCGTGCGGTTAAAGGCGCTGCAGTCTGGAACCGCAAGACCGCTACGGTCGCAGGTTCGAATCCTGCCTCGGGCATGGATGTTTGTGATGTCCTTAGGTTAGTTAGGTTTCACTAGTTCTAAGTTCTAGTGGACTAATGACCTCAGAAGTTGAGTCCCATAGTGCTCAGAGCCATTTGAGCCCTTCCCTCCCCTTCTTGACCTTGGCACATGGAAGGATGCCAGGATTCCCGGAAAGGCCTTGGAGACATGGAATTGCTGATGATACCAGCAAAATATGACGTGCACAATTGTCTCAGCTGAACATGATACCAGAAAAAAATGCTGGCAGGTGCTTCATCAGCGTTTTCCGCTAGAATGCGGACTGCCATCCTGCTATCATTGTAGCAAAGCCGTTAAATTCGTTTCCCTATAAGTACGTAGTGCAAGGGTAGTTCAGGTACACAGTCGAATTCATAATCCACATGTGTATCTGATGTGGATCTCTTTTACTCTTCGATTGTCACAAACCTGAGTGAACATATATACAGATCAGGGGAGTGGGGATTACAAACACCGAAAAATAGCCCCAGAAAAGAATTTCTTTGCCGTTATGCATTTCTTCCCGCCAGATTTTGGTGATGTGAGGGATGAACATGGTGAGTGCTTTCACCAGTTTTCTCCACTGATAAAGTTACGAAAGAAAATGGAGCGCTGCCATGATAGTTGAATGTTACTGGATGGTGGAAAGGGGCACTCCTGCAAACAGTGCCAAAGGTAGGCTGTAAAGAGACGCTCTTAAGGTATAGGGATTTGGGAAGAAAAGAAAAGTAAGTGAAGTTGTGATTGGCTCAAGTTCACACGCTCTCCTAAAGGAGACTAATCGAGAATAACAACAACAACAATAATAATAATAATAACAGTGTGGTAAAACATTGCTATATCAGCAGCTTGTTAAAGCTGAACATAACTGGCACTATTATTATCGTTTGATTCTGTGAGTGATAAAACTCTCGAGCTAGAAATGCACCATTCCAAGCAATATTCGATTGGACAAGCACGCGAATCTTAAAGTGGGGGGGGGGGGGGGGGGGGGGGGGGAGGGGGAGGAGGGTGCAGAAGTGAGGTAGCGACCTACCCCGAAAGTTATACAGAAGTGTAGTAACTTTCCTTTGAGATAACCTAAGTACAGGGCTCTCTTATCACCCTGCTCCCTTGTCTCCCGCCCCCCCCCCCCCCATCTCCCCCTCCCCCCAACGATACACAAATAGTCCAGCGCCCATTTTTGAGCGATATCCTTTTGTCTGGACTCAGTTCATAATGGCTCAAAGCTAAGAAACCTAAACAACATCTCTGAGATTATAGACATTTGTTACTTGGCTGCACCGAAAACCGTAGTGGGAGATACATCATGAAAGACAGAGAATCACATGACAGTTTTTTTCCGAAAACGTATCTTCACATTGGATACTAAAATCATATCATCTCAAGACCCACACTCTTTACTATGCACAGAGGTAGAATAATAGGGCAGATATAGGCGCACAAGGTAATTGTTTACAGTGTGAAACATAACCTCGTTGTATAAAAAGAGTGATAAATTAACTGGTACCAGGTGTCATCGGTAATGCACCGAAAGTGGATTGGCTCTACAAACGTAGATGCAGATGAAATGGACTTGAACTTTTAGACGTAAACTCATTTGGATATCCGACCTCATTAAGAAGATAGCGATGCAGGAGTGAGGGCACGTCATGCGTAGGCGAAGAGCAGCGCTAATTTATGGACATTTCAGCAGACACCCGGAGTTGGCGTTAATTTACGTCTGGAATTCATAATAGACTTGTAATTGGTGAAACGGCCACATTTCTTCCCTAAATGTTAGCACCAGGCGGGAAAATCAACTTGTTGGTGAAGCACCAGCATATGTTGAAAAGAATGCAGTTCATTGTACGTAGGGAATAAAATTTGAGGCGAAAGTAAATCATATTTGTGATGCTGATGTCGAAATCGCGGCATCAACAAACAAATTGTGAGGAATGTTTATTCGTTTGCAAATGATAATGTGGTATCCTTCCTGTACCCTAGTTGCCGGCCGCGGTGGCCGAACGGTTCTGGGTGCTTCAGTCCGGAACCGCGCGACTGCTACGGTCGCAGGTTCGAATCCTGCTTCGGGCATGGACGTGTGTGATGTCCTTAGGTTAGTTAGCTTTAAGTAGTTCTAAGTTCTAGGGGACTGATGACCTCAGATGTTAAGTACCATAGTGCTCAGAGCCATTTTTTGATCCTGTACCCTAGTTACACCTTCTGCACACAAGTGAGCGCGTACGCACTCACTCACAAATATTACTCACGTTTGAGACTTGCTGCGTGCACAAGAGGTACGACAAATTGCATTTTAGAATTTTGTTTTGTTCTCTGTTTGTGGCTATATTACCTTCATTCTCTCAGAATAGGGCTTTTTTCCTCTTCTCAGACCAAGTGGTTTCACTAATTTTGGATTCTTTGTGCCTGGAAAATTGTCCAAACGTTAATTTTCTGGCTTAATTCTTTTTGGTGGTGTATTTCCAATAGTGTTACCCCCGTTTCTTTCGGGTTATCATTCACTGCTAGGGCCCATATCATTATCTCAGCTTCGACTTTACTGTAATTTTCAGAAAACTCTGCAACTTGTCTTATTTATCGGATTCAATCGATTCTTTTAACACTTGTAGAATTTTAGCCTACGTTTCGAATACGTTTCGAATACATGTTGATTTAATTCTGAATCTCTTTATTTCCTCTTCGTTTATGTATTCCATCTACAGTATACGAGTGCTTCGGTGGGTCGAAGTTGTGTAGTTAAACAACTGGAGATATCACGATAAGTAAAAGACCATTTATTGGCAGTTGAGCTGGATCAGGAGAGTTTAGCAACTCTGTTGGGAAATCCTTAGTCCTTATTGAGTTCGACTAGTGTATCTACGTTCTTATATTCAATGACTCCACCAGGTAACATATAAGAATGTGATTATTTAGGTTTGGACGTCTTAATCTTTAGCCGCATGAATGTCATTATTTTTACATGTTATCTCCCCTGTTTCTACGCCACCAGTAAGAGCGAAATGTCATCGGGACCGTCATCCATCAGCCAAGGCCATGGTTATGGTATTAATAGCTATCATTTTCGATTAATTTTTACATGACACGCCTCCTAACTTCACACCTGTTAATAAAGGTGTGAGGAATATCTTACCCCCCCCCCCCCCCCCCAATGTATTTCCAGATAGAAATGGAGTTGTGTATCAGATTTAGTCAAAACTGATAAACACATTCGACAATTATCTGTTGTAGAGAGGAGTGTCAACAGCCAAATACTGTAATTCGACACTAATATTCTTCGTTTTCGTTTATTTTTACACCCCCCCTTACCACCCCCCCCCCCCAACCCCATCACAACCCTTGAGGGAAATGTCATTGGCAGTGTCACGAATCAGCGTTTCCCCTCTTACAAACTGTTACACTGAAAAGACATGCAGTTCCCGCCGTGACGCTTTATTGCGTCGGACATACTGACACACTGGTTGCTGTTTGCGGAAGTTTGCGTTTGGGGGGAGGGGGGGGGGGGCTATGTTGAATGAACCGCCAAAGTAAATTCTACCGAACTGAACAGATTTCGTCCATAGATGTCCAAGTGGAGGCCTGGTTACCCAAAGTTTTCATTTCACATCTCTGCTCGGACTCCCAGATGTGAAATGCCATCGGAACTGTCGGAAAGCAGTCTGGCAACACCGAAAACTGTGTATGCTCTACCAAGATCGGCAGTTTTGGACTATTTTTACCCGTTACCTTGTTCCAACACGAAATCCCAGTTCCATATATACTTCCCCAGTATTTTTCCCTAAGCAAGAAGGCAATGTGTATTTAAACTGTAATTTCTACAGACTTTCTGAAGTTACGCCTACATGCCACTCCATTCCTTCCCTGACGCCCACCACTATACCTAGGAGTGCTCAGGTTCTGTAGTTCCTCCCAAGTAATGATGTAAAGAATTTCGACACGGCGTTAAACTTTCAGTCTAATAATTATCATAGGCAGTAGAACTTAGCATGTCGATATTTCGTACAGCAGGAGTGTAGTAGGATTTATCACGTTCCGTTGCAAAGTACGAGAGGCGTTTGAAAAGTCCATGCCAAGTCCGAAAGATGGCATCACCGGCACGTATCGAGGTCATGTTCAGTTAGTAGCATCTTTGGAAAGAACGCACACCAAGTTTCAGACATATTGGTCTATTTTTTGTGTTTGGCATTCGTATGAATCAAGGAAGTCGAGTGATTGTCAAAAAATGTACGAAAAAGAATTTCATGTGGTCATTAAACATTACTCAATAGACTAATGAGAAGCTTGATAAACACTACAGTGACTCTGCACCTTCGAATAAAATAGTTTATAGGTCGTTTCAAAATTTTCGGAGTGGCCATATGGGCACAAGTTAAGCTGAACGTTCTGGACGCCCTGTGGAGGTTACGACTCCAGAAATCATTGATAAAATCCGTGATATGGTGATGGATGACAGAAGAGTTAAGGTGCGTTGAGATTGGTAGTACTGTGGGAATCCCGAATGAGCGGGTACATAATATTTTGCATAAACATTTGGACATGAGAAAGATATCCGCAAGATGGGTTCCGTGATTGCTCACGCTTGACTAAAAACGGAATCCTGTAAAGTGTTGCAAGGATGGTTTGCAGCTGTTCGGGAAGAATACACAGGACTTTAAGCGTAGTTTCGTGACTGTGGATAAAACATGGATAGATTACTATACTCCTGAGACCAAAGAACAATCTAAACAATCAGTTACCAAGGAAGAATCTGCACCAAAATAGGCGAAGACCATACCTTTGGCCGGAAAGGTTATGAGAACTGTCTTCTGGGATTCGCAAGGGCTAATCCTCATCGACTATCTGGAAAAGGGTAAAACTATTACAGGTGCATACTATTCATCGTTATCGGACCGTTTGAAAACCGAGCTCCAAGAATAACGCCGGCCATTGGACCGCAAAAAAGTCCTTCACCATCACGACAATGCACCAGCACACACCTCAGGAGTTGTGGTCGCAAAATTAATGGAAATAGGATTCCAAATTGTTTCACATCCCCCGTATTCTTCAGACTTTGCTCCCTCGGACTACTATTTGTTCCCCAGTTTGAAGAAATGGCTGGCGGGACAAAGATTTTATTCAAACGGGGAGGTGGTTGCAGCAACTAATAGTTATTTTGGAGACTTGGACAATTCCTATTATTCAGAAGGGATCAACAAATTAGAACAGAGTTGGACGAAGTGTATAAGGCTAAAAGGAGACTATGTCGAAAAATAAAAAAGGTTTACCCCAAACACGTAAGTAGTTTTTATTTTTGCACGGACTTTTCAAACGCTCCTCGTACACGTCACGATTGAGATCCGAAAAAATATGCTGCGTAATTGATCCTAGTATACTGAACCGTATACTGAACCACTCACTCGTATTTTCAAGCAAATATTCTTGGAGGTACCACTCTCTGCAAACTAGAGTGCCGGTCGGAGTGGCCGTGCGGTTCTAGGCGCTACAGTCCGGAACCGAGCGACCGCTTAGGTCGCAGGTTCGAATCCTACCTCGGGCATGGATGTGTGTGATGTCCTTAGGTTAGTTAGGTTTAATCAGTTCTAAGTTCTAGGGGACTGATGACCTCAGAAGTTAAGTCGCATAGTGCTCAGAGCCATTTGAACCATTTTTGAACCACACTAGAGTGTGCCTATGTATCATTGCCCTGTACTACAGAGGCATATGACAGGGTCCTGCACAAGGCAGTGGTCACTATGACTTTGGCCTGACATCCATTTACATGCATGTCCGTAGGAACGTTGCATTGTTCTTCTTAACGACACTGACACTGAGCTATCGTATTTATCCGCCGACACCAGGCAGCGACATTCAACTAAAACGTCCTCCCCTGTACGGGAATTACATGTATGTACGAGTACAGGTTGCGAAGCAGGAACGAACATGTGGAAGATTGGATCTGGTCGTGAGTCGTTCACGAATAGCCAGAGGCGACGGCTCGCGCAGAGCTGGATATCCGGGTTCGAGTCCCGATCCGACACAAACTGTCATCGTCGTCATTCCCTTAAACAGCTGATGGTTCTTCGTATTCGCAACTGCGAATACATTTCACGCATTTGATGTAGTTGCCTGACAGTTGCGTCACTAATCGCTCGTACACATCTCCGCAGCCGTTGTTGACGCTTATCATCTGTGGTCCGTGGGGCATCACAGCGGCCTCTTCGCCGGTTCTGGAAAGCACCATTTTGCCACGCGCGGTATACTTTAACCACGGCTGCACGTGAACAAGTTACAAACTTAGCCATTTAGCAAATGGCCAGTAATCACGCCCCCTTTGAACGTCAGACAACTCGCTCGGTTTCCGCATTGTGACAACTTCTGCATTGCTTTCGCTTCCCCCCCCCCCCCCCCCCCCTCTCGGCCCCACGCTTCAAATACCTAAATACCTTCCACTGCTAGTGCTGCGACGTGCGGTCTATGAGTTGTGGTTGTTCGTTGAAGGTGAACGTAGGCGGTGGTCACATTAATGTGTCTCGACTGTATTCACATTAATGTGTCTCGACTGTAGGTAATAAAATAAAAATTTTAAGCTTAACAAAAAAAAAGCCCCTTGACTCATGTGTGCATTTCTTATGCACTTGAGTCGTTCCACATCATAACGGTTACCGTGAGATTGATCAATGGATCACGTAACTAACCAACTAACTAAATGGAAGACTTTCACAGTTGAAAAAGAGTAGAATATCTAAAGATGATAGTAAGAAACTGTGGCCTGGTAAATCCGTTCCGCCGAGATTATAAGGTTTACCCAAAATCCACAAGGAAGGTTTGCCACGACACCCCACTGTAGTAATTTGAGTGCGTCAACGTACAACTTAGAGAAGTATCTAGGATGTGTTCTTCATCCTTTTGTCGGCAAATGTGAAAATCAGATCTCCAGTTCAGTGGAATTAATTCGACGTTTGAGTACATTACCTGGGTCCTGTTTGTAAACTTGCTGTTGTCTCTCTATTTATATGGTTCAAATGGCTCTGAGCACTATGGGACTTAACATCTGAAGTCAACAGTCCACTAGACTTAGAACTACTTAAACCTAACTAACCTAAGGACATCACACACATCCATGCCCGAGGCAGGATTCGAACCTGCGACCGTAGTGGTCGCGCAGTTCCAGACTGAAGCGCCTAGAACCGCTCGGCCACCCTGGCCGACTCTTATTTATATGTTTTCAACTTGCAGAATCTATGAGTTTAATCAGCGAGATGCTGGAAGTGAAAATATTGGAAATTTGTCCTCATGTGCTTACACCAACTTATTTTTATTTAATGAAAAGCCATATGAACTGGTGGTGTGGCTATATGTAGCCCCTTATCACCCACAGTTCTTAACTTGTTTCTGAAAGATTTTGAAGATAGAGGTCTGAAGACAACAGCCTTAAAGTCATCATACTTCTGGAGATACACTCCTGGAAATGGAAAAAAGAACACATTGACACCGGTGTGTCAGACCCACCATACATGCTCCGGACACTGCGAGAGGGCTGTACAAGCAATGATCACACGCACGGCACAGCGGACACACCAGGAACCGCGGTGTTGGCCGTCGAATGGCGCTAGCTGCGCAGCATTTGTGCACCGCCGCCGTCAGTGTCAGCCAGTTTGCCGTGGCATATGGAGCTCCATCGCAGTCTTTAACACTGGTAGCATGCCGCGACAGCGTGGACGTGAACCGTATGTGCAGTTGACGGACTTTGAGCGAGGGCGTATAGTGGGCATGCGGGAGGCCGGGTGGACGTACCGCCGAATTGCTCAACACGTGGGGCGTGAGGTCTCCACAGTACATCGATGTTGTCGCCAGTGGTCAGCGGAAGGTGCACGTGCCCGTCGACCTGGGACCGGACCGCAGCGACGCACGGATGCACGCCAAGACTGTAGGATCCTACGCAGTGCCGTAGGGGACCGCACCGCCACTTCCCAGCAAATTAGGGACACTGTTGCCCCTGGGGTATCGGCGAGGACCATTCGCAACCGTCTCCATGAAGCTGGGCTACGGTCCCGCACACCGTTAGGCCGTCCTCCGCTCACGCCCCAACATCGTGCAGCCCGCCTCCAGTGGTGTCGCGACAGGCGTGAATGGAGGGACGAATGGAGACGTGTCGTCTTCAGCGATGAGAGTCGCTTCTGCCTTAGTGCCAATGATGGTCGTATGCGTGTTTGGCGCCGTGCAGGTGAGCGCCACAATCAGGACTGCATACGACCGAGGCACACAGGGCCAACACCCGGCATCATGGTGTGGGGAGCGATCTCCTACACTGGCCGTACACCACTGGTGATCGTCGAGGGGACACTGAATAGTGTACGGTACATCCAAACCGTCATCGAACCCATCGTTCTACCATTCCTAGACCGGCAAGGGAACTTGCTGTTCCAACAGGACAATGCACGTCCGCACGTATCCCGTGCCACCCAACGTGCTCTAGAAGGTGTAAGTCAACTACCCTGGCCAGCAAGATCTCCGGATCTGTCCCCCATTGAGCATGTTTGGGACTGGATGAAGCGTCGTCTCACGCGGTCTGCACGTCCAGCACGAACGCTGGTCCAACTGAGGCGCCAGGTGGAAATGGCATGGCAAGCCGTTCCACAGGACTACATCCAGCATCTGTACGATCGTCTCCATGGGAGAATAGCAGCCTGCATTGCTGCGAAAGGTGGATATACACTGTACTAGTGCCGACATTGTGCATGCTCTGTTGCCTGTGTCTATGTGCCTGTGGTTCTGTCAGTGTGATCATGTGATGTATCTGACCCCAGGAATGTGTCAATAAAGTTTCCCCTTCCTGGGGCAATGAATTCACGGTGTTCTTATTTCAATTTCCAGGAGTGTATTTTGATGACATCCTTTTAGTTTGGACACATGGACCAGACACCCTTAACCGTTTCTTGGAACTTTTTGATTACCTCCACCTCAGCAATAAGATTAGAAGTGGAGATTGATAGAAAGCTACCAGTTTTGGACGTTCTCGTGTACAAACTGACTGGTGGGACTCTGGGGCACGGCATTTAACATAACCCTACGCATAGTGACCGGTACGTGCATGACTAACAGTCACCCGCAATACAGACGCACGGGGGTCCTTAGAACGTTGGTCTGTTGGAAGTGAATAAATTACCTAAATTCTCTATTCAAACGGAGAAAATCCTCTAACAAGGGGAGGTCGCCAATCGGTACACGCCGATTTCGCCCAAATTGCGTGTGTAGAAGGAGGTGGGTCTCTACATCACGTGGCTTAAGCCGGCACGTAGCTCAGCGTATTCGGTCAGAGGGTTAGCTGCTCTCTCTAATAAAAAAACTGAGTTAATGGATCAACAACGAACTGAAACGGGTGTCTTCCGACGCTCGCTCCGAGCAGATGCAACGACCTAAAACGAACAAAATGAGATTTAAAAAAAAAGAAGAAAAAAAAGGCGTGTTCAGTCAGAGAGCTCGTTGGCCTCTGTAATAAAAAACTGAGTGAATGGATCAACAACGAACTTCAACGGATGGCATGACGTCCGCAACGGACAAAAACCGTATTGGTAAAGCCCATTGCTTACGAAACAGGCGACCTGAGATCAATCCTAGGTACTTCCTAATTTTTTTTCTGTTTTTTCTCGCTGCTATTTTACTTCGTTTCTTCAGATTGTTCAACTATTTACCGTAGAATTTAAATACATTCAAGCTTTCGAATCAAATATAAAACAATCATATCATAAATGACGTACAAAAACGTTAGAAAATAAAACATTATTCTTATTATGTGCCGGCCGTAGGCTGTGCGGTTCTAGGCGCTACAGTCTGGAGCCCAGCGACCGCTACTGTCGCAGGTTGGAATCCTGCCTCGGGCATGGATGTGTGTGATGTCCTTAGGTTAGTTAGGTTTAATTAGTTCTAAGTTCTAGGTGACTGATGACCTCAGAAGTTAAGTCGCATAGTGCTCAGAGCCATTTGAACCATCTTATTGGCTGGCTCTGAGCACTATACGACTTAACTTGTGAGGTCATCAGTCACCTAGAACTTAGAACTAATTAAACCTAACTAACCTAAGGACATCACACACATCCATGCCCGAGGCAGGATTCGAACCTGCGACCGGAGCGGTCCCTCGGCTCCACACTGTAGCGCCTGAACCATCTTATTATGTATGACGCTAACAGACGTTACCCCAGCTGACCGCTGGAATCGCAAGCGGCGCGTCAGCTATCAGACGGTAGGGCCTAATGATTTCTCGCCAGTGAGTGTCACGACTGTATGTATTAGACTGTACTTCTATTGTCAGTTCGCAACGGGTCGTGGAGCTGTGAGTACCGTCGCGCCAAAATCAAACATGGCAACCCAACAAAAAGTGACTGATAATCTCGAAACGTTTGATGATGATTTCAAAGCAAACTTCACCAGTGCTCTTTCCTACGCTTTTTCAATTTATAAACAGAAAGGGATGATCACTGATAATCCTACGTCCTCCAGTCCTACAGTAATATACATGGATTAAGCAACTGCAGAGGCAGTTATCGATGTAATGAATACGCATTTCATAGAGCACGACGAAGATCTGATACTATGCACAGAGCCTGATGAAGAAAATATTTATGAAGACGTAAATGGAACATCTCTCTCTCTCTCTCTCTCTCTCTCTCTCTCTCTCCTCTCTCTCTCTCTCTCTCTCTCTCACACACACACACACACACACACACACACACACACACACACACACACAGCAGAGAGAGAGAGAGAGAGAGAGAGAGAGAGAGAGAGAGAGAGAGAGAGAGAGAGAGACGTTTATCATATGCAGTCTCTTTTTATTTGTGACAGGTGACTTCAAGTACAGATGAAGATTATACTCCTGAAGATTTCCCCACGAGTTCCTCACGTACGTCAGCAACGTCGGCTGACAAGAAGAAGGTCCTGGAATTTGCTGAGGCTCATCCCAAATGGAAATTTTCAACATTGCAGTCTAGATTCCCAATCCTGAAGAAAAGATATTATCTTAAAATTTGGAGAAAAGAAGTACACCAAGGTGGCACCAGACTTGAAAAGTTGTCCTTAATTGGCTCGGACACGCGGGAAAAATTTCAAGATGCGCGACACTGCCATGAACAGATGACGTCTAGAACCCTTTATTTTCTTTAACCCTTTCGCCTAATTATATAAATACACTGCTTGAATGTGTTTAATTTCTACGGTAAATAGTTGAACAATCGGAAGAAATGAAGAAAAACAACATGGGAAATGTTTTGTACATAGTTCCGCGTAGTCAGCGCGTACACAACTTTCCCAATAGAGCGCGCCCCGCTAAGCACAACAGTGCAGGCGCAGCGCTCGTCCGTCTCCGCACTACGAGATGGCGCTGTCTTAGAGACAGACCAAATTCTGCTTCCGCCTATCCGCGTATTAATACGTAACGCAGCCAATGAGATTGCTGCTAACGTAGAACCTTTTCTCCTTGCGGGTCACACTCGCGCAGTGATACATGAACGCTCGAGGTATTATAACGACTGTACAGACCTCCGATTAGTCACTCTGCATTAGTCTGCAGTTGTCTGTAGTCAAGTTTCAGTCTGCGCCAAATAAGATTATCATATTCCTGTACATAGCCATGAAGATAAATGAATAGACACTTTCTCAAGTATCAGAGATATGTGAGAATAAGATTAACGTACCAAGACCAAAGGAACTTCAGATTGTCAATTGTAAACAGCATCCAGAATCAAGTTATTTCTATGATTTTTATTATTTTAATAAGTGTGTGTGAAAATTAATCAAGTTCTGTTTAAAGACATATTGCTGACACTCGCCTACTTCGTTAGAGCGACAAGGCAAATAATCTGATGGTGTGTGTACTGAAGGTCTTACAGTACGCACACCACTGGAAAAAACAGAAAAAAAACCGGGGATCACCTGGGTTTTATCCCAGTTCGCCAATTTCATAAGCAATGCGCCTCACCATTACACTACGCCGTTAACGACAAACAGAGTGCTGAATAGGGTATATGGTGCTATCGGAAAAACTTTCGAGAGCATTTGCTCCTTTCCTAAGGCCCACTCAGCCGAAATATTTAAGGCACGTGATGTTGGAGACCCACCTCCTTTTACACACGCTATTTGGGCGAAATCGGCGTGTCCCGATTGGCGACCTCTCCTTGTAAGAAGCAGATCCGTTGTGCTTTGGGGTTCGGACCATTACAGGAAGTACAAATAATGACTCTGAGCACTATGGGACTTAACATCTGAGGTCATCAGTCCACTAGAACTTAGAACTACTCAAACCCAACTAACCTCAGGATATCACACACATCCATGCCCGAGGCAGGATTCGAACCTGTTATCGGAGCGACAGGAAGTACAGCACGATGAATCTACTCCAGGCTGCTTTCCTTCCATATCCTGGGAGTGTAGCATTTAAGACAAGGAGAATTTTAAAACATTTTAACACCAAAAATATGTTTCGTCCGCCAATGAAGATTAGTGCCTTTTGGGTTCTGCTAAAGATGATCAGGGGCTAGAACGCCTGACGCTTGTAAGATTCCATGCCGATATGATAGAGGATAAACTGGTCAGACTATTCGTAGGAGTAAGAACAGGTGTGCGGAACGCCGTCGCCACACGAGAGAACAGCAACCCGAAAAATACGCGGTGACGAAGCATTGCTTAGCCGAGAGACACGCAATGAAATGCGCTTCTCGTTATCAGAATTGTGTGTTGAAGGAATCCATTGAAATTAGGCTGGCTGATAATCTTACTATTAATGACAAGAGCTATTCTCTGAGCAAGTCGTGTAACCCTGCGCTGACCTGCATTAAAACACGACGTTCTCAGACTGCAGAAGGTATTGTAGATTAGTTACGGCAGTGATACCTCACTTTTGCTTGCTTTCGCCGCCGGGAACTTGCGAACGGATCGAGTACTCTCTGCTGGGCTGTAAAGGACGTTAGTTCGACCAGACTCAGCAACTGCAGCGTCTCACCTGAAGATGACGGCCAGGTGGGCGGTGGAAATATTGTGTCAACTTGACTTGAAGGTCCAGCTGCAAACTCGAGAAGAGTACCATGAAGCAGAGAAGCCAGGAAGACAGGTGAGCAAGATAAAACAACGCATCTCAGAAGACATTTTAAAATATCATTCAGTATACATGAAATGTGCTAGTGGGGTTCAATAAGCAATGCAACACATTTCTTTTCTGAAAGTGGTTTGGTTTTATTCAGTATTCCAATGTTGTTGTTATTGTGGTCTTCAGCCGATCTATTCTTCATTTTAGAATCTTGCAACACCTTAGCTATGGGAAATAATTAATTTATGACTCTTGTGTTTTTTACTGCAGACTAATCTGTTGGTAACAGTGAGAACTACTTACTCATGGTACAACTAATGAACTATGGACGATTTAACAGAGGCTCGAAGCCATCTATTGGTATGGTACAAACATCGTGTTGTTGTTGTTGTGGTCTTCAGTCCTGAGACTGGTTTGATGCAGCTCTCCATGCTACTCTATCCTGTGCAAGCTTCTTCATCTCCCAGTACCTACTGCAACCTACATCCTTCTGAATCTGCTTAGTGTACTCATCTCTTGGTCTCCCTCAACGATTTTTACCCTCCACGCTGCCCTCCAATGCTAAATTTGTGATCCCTTGATGCCTCAAAACATGTCCTACCAACCGATCCCTTCTTCTAGTCAAATTGTGCCACAAACTTCTCTTCTCCCCAATCCTATTCAATACCTCTTCATTAGTTACGTGATCTACCCATCTAATCTTCAGCATTCTTCTGTAGCACCACATTTCGAAAACTTCTATTCTCTTCTTGTCCAAACTGGTTATCGTCCATGTTTCACTTCCATACATGGCTACACTCCATACAAACACTTTCAGAAACAACTTCCTGACATTTAAAACTATACTCGATGTTAACAAATTTCTCTTCTTCAGAAGCGCTTTCCTTGCCATTGCCAGTCTACATTTTATATCCTCTCTACTTCGACCATCATCAGTTATTTTGCTCCCCAAATAGCAAAACTCCTTTACTACTTTAAGTGTCTCATTCCCTAATCTAATTCCCTCAGCATCACCCGACTTAATTCGACTACATTCCATTATCCTCGTTTTCCTTTTGTTGATGTTCATCTTATACTCTCCTTTCAAGACACTGTCCATTCCGTTCATTTAAACCCTCCTTTCAAGGCACTATCCATTCCGTTCAACTGCTCTTCCAAGTCCTTTGCTGTCTCTGACAGAATTACAATGGCATCGGCGAACCTCAAAGTTTTTATTTCTTCTCCATAAATTTTAATACCTACTCCGAACTTTTCTTTTGTTTCCTTTACTGCTTGCTCAATATACAGATTGACTAACATTGGGGATAGGCTACAACCCTGTCTCACTCCCTTCCCAACCACTGCTTCCCTTTCATACACCTCCACTCTTATAACTGCCATCTGCTTTCTGTACAAATTGTAAATAGCCTTCACTCCCTGTATTTTACCCCTGCCACCTACAGAATTTGAAAGAGAGTGTTCCAGTCAGCATTGTCAAAAGCTTTCTCTAAGTCTACAAATGCTAGAAGCGTAGGTTTGCCTTTCCTTAATCTTTCTTCCAAGATAAGTCGTAGGGTCAGCATTGCCTCACGTGTTCCAACATTTCTACGGAATCCAAACTGATCTTTCCCGAGGTTGGCTTCTATCAGTTTTTCCATTCGTCTGTAAAGAATTCGCGTTAGTATTTTGCAGCTGTGACTTATTAAACTGATAGTTCGGTAATTTTCGCATCTGTCAACAGCTGCTTTCTTCGGGATTGGAATTATTATATTTTTATTGAAGTCTGAGGGTATTTCGCCTGCCACATACATCTTGCTCACCAGATAGTAGAGTTTTGTCAGGACTGGCTCTCCCAAGGCTGTCAGTAGTTCTAATGGAATGTTGTCTACTCTGGGACCTTGTTTCGACTCAGGTCTTTCAGTGCTCTGTCAAACTCTTCGCGCAGTATCATATCTCGCATTTCATCTTCATCTGCATCCTCTTCCATTTCCATAATATTGTCTTCAAGTACATCGCCCCTATATAGTCCCTCTATATACTCCTTCCTCCTTTCCGCTTTCCCTTCTTTGCTTAGAACTGGGTTTTCATCTGAGCTCTTGACATTCATGCAAGTGGTTCTCTTTTCTCCAAAGGTCTCTTTAATTTTCCTGTAGGCAGTATCTATCTTACCCCTAGTGAGATAAGCCTCTACATGCTTACATTTGTCCTCTAGCCATCCCTGCTTAGCCATTTTGCACTTCCTGTCGATCTCATTTTTGAGACGTTTCTATTCCTTTTTGCCTGCTTCATTTACTGCATGTTGCCATGTCACCGTAGATAGTACAAATGGCTCTAAGCACTATGGGACTTAACATCTGAGGACATCAGTCCCGCCGGCCGTGGTGGCCGAGCGGTTGTAGGCGCTTCAGTCTGGAACCGGGCGACCGCTACGGTCACAGATTCGAATCCTGCCTCGGGCATGGATGTGTGTGATGTCCTTTGGTTTGTTAAGTTTAAGTAGTTCTAAGTTCTAGGGGACTGATGACCTCGGATGTTAAGTCCCATAGTGCTCAGAGCCATTTAAACCATCATCAGTCCCCTAGACTTAGAACTACTTAAACCTAACTAACCTAAGGTCATCACACACGTCCGCCCGAGGCAGGATTCGATTCTGTGACTGTAGCAGCAGCGCGGTTCCAGACTCAAGCGCCTAGAACCGCTCGGTCACAGCGGCCGGCTGTCACCGTAGACAACAAGCGCCTATCAATATCTGCAATGCTTTGGTTTTCCGCCAAAAGAGTCTCAATCAGAGCTCTCTGATTGGCACACACCTCCGTTACAGACGCCATTTTGAAGGCAACGAGTAGCGCTACCATCTATCGGAACTTCATAAAACTATAGTAGCTGAAGCGGCTATATTTCACGAATTTTTTGAACCGAAATTGCACGAAAAAACGGGTGCATTACGGGTGAACGCCACTCGTATTCTGCACTGGAAAACACTTCAAAAACCGTACGAAATTCTGTGGTTTCATATGACCAATTTTTTCACGTACTGGAATGTACATCTTTTTTGGGACGTTGTGTATTTAGAAAAAAATATCACGTTTCGTCCCAGAGCAATACTTACGCTTTTACATGTGAATCCATTTTGTGAAGCGAATTGAATTTTTTAGTAAAACATTTGGATGGTAGAAATTCCCAGCGCTGACTGAAACAGCTAAAAAAACGTTTCGAGGTTCTTCATTGCATCCACTCTGAGCATTCGTACCAGCTCTTCTAACGCCTTAAGCGGTCTATAAATTCTACTATGGACTTTGTTCAGCATACAAGCAACTCCCTGCATACTGCGTAAGTCCGAATATTTGTGCCCTTATTTAAAAATAAGGAAGTACAGAAGTTCGCAGGCTTGCAAGGCCAGTGTCAACCTGAAAAAAAAATCATTTTGCTTATTAGAGCGTTATCATTACGAATGACTAAAACGACTAAAATGCCAACGTTTCGACTGGCTTTGCAACAGACCTCTTCAGGACGACTAAGAAGCTTATAAATTTAGGGTTCCTCGAGGTCGAAGTCTAAATCAGAGCCGGACCCGTAGCTCACTCGAGTGGCGCTACCAAGCTGAAAACCAAATGAGGCAGTCCTTCGTTATAGTCGCAGTGCGCATAGCATACAGTTATCCAGAACCAGATTTGGCGGAGCAACAATTTATAGCCACAGATTCCGCATTCAGGAGGAGTAGCCAAGGAAGGCCGTAACCTGCGCTGATGATAGATATTTCCTGTTACGTACTCTATTCTACCCCAACTATGGTATCCTTTTGCTGTAGGCGCCGGCGAGGTGATGCCATCCATTGCTGCGTGCAGGAGGCGTAATTAAAGGTGATGTGTATGCGCGGCGATGAGCTTCGTGTATGCCACACACTCGCGATGTGTCACAGGGGAAGCGTTTGCAGCGGATGCACTAACACACTCGTTCAACTGATCAATGGAGGTACTGGTTTAACTTGTTATGTGACATCAGAAGTGTTCCGATTGTGTGAGAAACTGAGCCCGTTTTCATCCGTCAGACATCTAACAAATAGTTGCGTTGAGACGAATCAGTTCAGTGTGTTGGCAGACATGTAAAACTAGCGGAAAAAGTATTAGTCACCGCTTGAAAAGAACGCGCTTGTCGCTTTGGAGCGTTATTGGTGGTGTCCGACTAACAACCACCCACCACTGCCGTAGGTCATGGCAGTGATGTGGTACGTATGCATCAGTCGGTGGTATGAAATCAGCGCAGTAAGATGGATAGACGTAGAAAAGTGACAGAACGAAATAAACGAGCTATCGTGGTTGGATGTGTCCATGACCATAGCGTGAAAGAAGCTGTCGGATTTGTTGGTCTAACGACGCGGCCTGGTCAACGTGTCTACACGGAATGATGTACCATTCGCAGCCATGTAAGACGACGTAAGAGTAACGGTTAAACTATCCTTACCGACAGGGAGCGAAGACGAGTGACACGCCTTATCAGTGAGTATCGGTTTCAAATAAGACAGAAACTGGTACTGTCAATCAAGTCCATTTCAACCGTTTGCCGAGCGAACACTCTGCAGGGATCCGCACGCAATGGACATCTTGAGTCGGATACCTCGAAAAAGTCGTTGCCCACATCGGCACGTGAAGCTGCATGCCTTAGAGGGCAACAAAGTAACAGCACAGCCGCTGATTGGAGGCGTGTAAGGTCGTCTATCAAGTCGCGTTTTTTCCTCTGTTCAAACGACGCAAGGCGTCAAATGTAAGATCAGCCCAATGAGATGTTTAGCACGTAATAAGCGGAGGGTGTATTTCAAACTGGAGGTGATAATGTGATGTCTTGGATGTGTTTTGCACACCACGACTTGGCCCACTCATTCAGCTTATTGTGAACCTGAACTACGATGTTTATTTCAACTCCTCGGAGACCAAATGCTGCCCTTTCTTCTACACCTTCATGATGTGTACTTATTGCCACACATATTCCAAGATGACAACACCCGTGTCCACAGGGCTGCACACATACGTTCCTGGTTTGACTAACACTGGGGCATCATATCGCATCTCGAAGGGCCCGCTAGAACTCCTGATCTGAATCCCACGAAAAAGGTTTTGGACTATTTGGAATAGAGGGTGTAACATGGCAGTCATCTTTGCTCTAATTGGGTAGCTCTAGAAGATGAAATCACTATGACTTGCTTCAAATGGTGTAAGTAGGCTGTTTATGTTTTCTTATTGGCAACGTTACATAGCGCTCTGTATGAAAATCACTGGCTGTGCTGTGTGCAGTCTGTGGCTAGTTTGCATTGTTGTCTGCCATTGTAGTGTTGGGCAGCGGCAGCTGGATGTTAACAGCACGCAGCGTTGCGCAGTTGGAGGTGAGCCGCCAGCAGTGATGGATGTGGGGAGAGAGATGGCGGAGTTTTGAAATTTGTAAGACTGTCATGAACTGCTATATATAATATGGCTATTAAGGTAAATACAGTGTTTGTTCTCTATTAAAATCTTTCATTTGCTAACTATGCCTATCAGTAGTAAGTGCCTTCCGTAGTTTGAATCTTTTATTTAGCTGGCAGTAGTGGCGCTCGCTGTATTGCAGTAGTTCGAGTAACGAAGATTTTTGTGAGGTAAGTGATTTGTGAAACGTATAGGTTAATATTAGACAGGACCATTCTTTTGTAGGGATTATTGAAAGTCAGATTGCGTTGCGCTAAAAAATATTGTGTGTCAGTTAAAGCACAGTCTTGTATAATTCTTCAAAAATGGGACGTTTCATATGTCGACCCTTAGCCGAGGATACCTCACTGGAATCTTCTGATTTTTTCCTTGTAGTTTGTGTAATTAGCGTAGATTTTGTTTATTGCTAGCGCGTAATTGTAGAGAGAATCTCCTTTGTAGTTGCAGTCTTTCATTGTTGTACAGTAAAACAGTTGTGACATGCATGTAGATTTGCACCAAGTATTTAAGTAGACATTATTTCCATTTCTGTGTTAATGTGTTATCTTATTTTGCTCTTCAAATTGTGCTTTTCTGTGTTATCGTGTGAAATATTGTGACAATAATGGCGTGTGAAAAACGTAACACTAGGCTCCAAAGTAAACTGAGAAATAATAGTGACGACGAGCGTAGCTTATCAGCGCCGCCGAGTAATGAATTTATTAATGTTCAAAGTAGTAATTTGGTAACTGTACATAGGGAAATGGAGCGGGCGTCAAATAATGGTGTAGACAGTGAAACAGGTAGTGAACAGGGAAGCATTATCGATCGATCGGTCGGCAACAGCTCGCCTCAGGAATCGGGAATGACAGAACACAATATTGCAAATACTGTAGACTCAGGTTTTGGGTTGTCACCGTTTTCTCAAATGACTCAAGACACATTTTCCGCTTGTCAAAATGTGAATGTTGCCGGTGCAAATTCACTGCCGAAAAGCACTGAGGAACATGTTTCAGACACCAATGCATTGTTATTACAATTAATACAACAAATGGGACAAACACAGCAAAAGCTTCAAAAGTTAGACACGATGGAACAAAATCAGAGACAAACACAGCAACAGCTTCAAAAGTTAGACTCATTGGAACAAACTCTTGAACAAACACGTGAAGATTTAACTACTGAGTTACATAACATTGAATCGAAATGTCAAGAAGTCTGTAATGACGTAAAAACACAAATTTGTGAGCATTTTCAACCTATTTTTTCGTGACATGAAAATGCATTACAGAATCACGAAGCAGCCATAAAAGAACTGCAAACTATTGTTCATGAAAATCATGAGACCTTGAAAGCTAAATTTGACTCAGTTGCATCTACCGATTCGGTTACGGAACTTGCAAAAACTCAGGAAAACTTAAAGGACACAGTAGATACTCTGAAACTTGGTTCAGAAAAACACACTGAGGAAATAAGTACACTATCGGAGAAAGTAGCCGAACTTTCGGATCAGTTCACTAATTTATCTACGAAGGTAGATGATAATCTGAATGACACAAAACCGGTAGTCTTTAATGACACAGAAGAGTGCGAACAAATTAAGAAATTCAATCAAAATCAAATCAATATACAGTACAAAAGAGAAATCCGGGAAGTACAAGATCAGTTGGCACAAGTAATACAAAAATTACAAATTTCAGAGGACACTCGCGCTCCAACACGGGAAGAGGGACTTAGAAATACGGAAAAGCTGCAAAATAATAACACAGGACATTTCGGAAATTATGAAAGAAATTGGCAAGGTGCACCGAATTTTGAAATGGAACCGCCGAAACGACGTAACAATGACCGATATGCGACTCGCCGACATGATGATTTTGACTATAAGCTGTTCATTACTACACGTAAATTCAAAACATTTAAGAATTCTGGCAACGACATTCATCCACAAGCATGGCTCCATCAATTTTCTCATTGTTTTCCTCCCAACTGGTCGTTAGAACACAGATTAGAATTTATGTGTGGCTATTTAGAGAATGAACCAGCCGTAAGAATGGGATCGGTCATTCACGATTGTCACAGTGAAGGAGAATTTTACCATGCCTTCCTCTCAGCATATTGGTCTCAAGCTACACAAGACCGAGTAAAACATAGCATCATGATGATGAAACACTTTGAACAATCTGAATTTTCCAGTCATGTCAAATATTTTGAAGACATATTGCATAAGAATCAGTATCTTTCAAACCCATACAGCCCCTCAGAACTCATCCGCATTTGCTTACTCAAATTGCCTGAACATTTACGACATATTATTTTAGCAGGACGTTGCAAAGACGACATTGAAGCTTTTCAGGGACTGTTACAAGAACTGGAAATTGACACTGACAATTGTGGAACGCGAAAACAGGAACACAACAATTACAGGTCACATCTGACACAATTCCGCGATGAAAGAAATAATAACTGGACACGACAAGGCTATTCTCACAACACATATTGTGACCAAAACAGATACCACCCGTATGACAACCGTTGGCAGAGTAGTAATAATTACAGGGAAAGATCACCTCTCCGCGGTAGTGACTATCACAGAGACAATCAGAGAAACAGACAATTTGGGAACCAAAATAATTATTATCAAGGGAGACAGAATACTTTCAGACGCAACAGTTCAGCGCGCAGTTACGATTCAGGGAGAAATTCTCCACCACACGACCGACAAACAAGAAACTATGTAAACTACCGACAAAACGGCAGACCTGAATTCCATCAGAACTGGCGAGCTTCAAACAGGGCAGGGCCTTCTCGTCAAGGTGAATTTGTAGAAGTTCGGTCTCCTAATCCCAATAACGGCGCGCGCCAACAAAGAGACAGACAATGACTCGCACCGCAGGCAGCCGCGTGCCCCGGCTGGCTCAGAGAAAAATAACATTGACGCTAACCTTGAGAAAAATTTTAGCACTCCTCACCGACGTATACTGCATGATAATTCCGTTCAAGTTTAAACTCTGAGTACTACGAAGAGTAAAGGACTGCACCACGTTTCTCATGTAAAACCGTTTATTGAAAGATAATCTGCTTTTTAACTTTGTCTTTGCCATAAAACTCTTAACTTCACATTTCTAGTATGCATTGTCAGACTTAGAAACTGTTACCATGCAACAATGTTTGAAGTTAAATATCCAATCAAGAACCTAGGGAACATTTTTAAACAGAAATTACGTATGCATTGTTATTGTGAAGAGACGACCCAGTGTTATTGTGTGTGTGCATTCTTGCTTGTTAGTTGCACGATTACGTAACGACTATAAGGCTCACATACTTAGAACATTTACCAGTACTGCTAATGAGATTTTCATGCAACATTTTGGTTTACTTGAAAAGACATTCTTTATTTGAAGTACTTTCTGTGGGATTAAAGATGACTTAGCACTTGGTTTCTTTGACAGCTACACAATTATATCACGACGCTACTAATGTGTGAAACAATTTACATTGTTGCTTTTGTGCTGTATCTGCTTTATATCTGCACAGTTTTTCTGAATTCTTCTGAAAAGTAAAACATGTTTAATAGTGACTTTGTGGTATAGCTACAATAAGACAGCCTTTTTTTTTATTAGCACAACAATACGTTACAGTGTAGTACTTTCTTGATCACGGTACTGTACGTAATAACTACGATATCTATACGCAAAGCATTTCACTTTTGTTTATCATGAGGTAAGTACATTGACTTCTGCAGAACTTAGCTTTCGGAGGACGATAACTACGACACTTCCACAGAGATTATCTTACAACAAGACGCACAGTTTAGCGCTACAGTACACGTATTTGAGTGATTAATTTTGTACTTAAAACATTTATTTTTAAAAATATTTGAGGTACAATGATACAAAGATTTTCCGTGATCATTTCATACCATTGCT
This sequence comes from Schistocerca americana, assembly GCF_021461395.2. Classification (NCBI taxonomy): domain Eukaryota; kingdom Metazoa; phylum Arthropoda; class Insecta; order Orthoptera; family Acrididae; genus Schistocerca; species Schistocerca americana. The sequence goes on along the minus strand of NC_060120.1, from coordinate 97,025,470 downwards.
GTGATCTGTAACAGCTGAGGGTATAATTACATTAATCCTCAGGGGGGTACACGCTTACTTTGTGTACCATGTGTTTGGCAAGCACAAGGAGCCCTAGCTAATATGGTATTTGCTTATACAACTTTACACATCGGTACCATATTTCTCTAACACATAAATTACACAGCTATCTGATTATTTAACAGAGAAACAAACATTTTTTTACCACGTCATTGACAGATGTTTTTATGTAATTACACAGTTGGGTAACTTCACACTTACGAAATTGTATTTTGTCTGTACTTTGTGAACTGTTCATATTTTTTCGGAACCATTGTGATACTATGAGAGCTTTGAATGATGTATTTGGTATGGGATCATGATTTTTAAAGTACGTTTGAGGTAGATGACACTATTGAAGTGGCAGAGATTTTTTTTTAGGTTTTAAAATTATTGGACGAAGCTACGACGATTTTGAGAATTGACTGAGATGTTATGATATTATTATGACGACGATGTGTATTATGCTGTTGAGATATGTTTATGATCAATAAGATGATGCTACCGTATATGAGGAATCTGATTATGCTACGTATTTCTTATGATGAAGTATTGAAGAAGTGTCGACGAATATGTATATGTATAATATGGTAAGGAATAATGAGTAGTGGTTAGGGACTCTGACTTGTGAAAAAGGATGTTGGAAAGTAAGAATCGTACTTTAAGAGTTATGAAATGTGTGTAAATGCGTGAATGTATCACAATGCCAGCGAAAATTTTTTGGACACTGTTATATTCATAAGATTTTGTATCTACACACTTGCAACGCAAATTCTTGACCTCTAAGATATTTTATATGAGACTGTCACTGTAGCAGAAACTGCTGTCGTAAATATTTTGTAAGAAAACTAAGTGACCTTGATGTAATGCGTTGTGGCGCCCAGCTGGGCCAGCCGCCTGGAGAAAAAGCCATTAGGTGGAGAAAAAAAGAGGCCGTTAACCTCGCTTCTGACATTCCTTTGTAGAAAGCATCGCAAATACGACACGCTCGAACTTGAAAACATATGATTACACTGTGGAGCTCTTAATTTATGATATTTACTAAAATGCCTAATGAAATGATGAGAAACATTTTACATCCATTGTCTTTCTAGTTGAGAGATTGCTCATTTTGTTTAATATCTAGTTTCTAGCGACACTGCAGCATTGGTTAAAATAAAATTTTATAGATGTGCTAATATAAATATTTTCTGTCTACAGATCGAATAAATAATAATTTTTTCAAAAAAATGAGGGAGCACAAAAAGACATTTACCTTCACAGGAACTGCATTCATAATTTTCTTTTCAAGTACTTGGTAATTTCTTTTGTAAAAATAGTTGTGGTGCACCACTTTAATTACTTAGACATTAAGATGTGATTATACATTTCCCTTATCTGCATTGTTATCTTTAGTGTACTATTTTTTCTGCTTGAGCTATGTCATGTTTAGGTATAAGTTATTTCATTTTCTGCTGCTGTTTGCTAGGCATAGTGTTACTAAATTTCACTTTGTATTACTCTTTTAAGCCAGTTTTACTACGAATTAATTTTCTTGTTTGCTGCACAGTGCCTTATATTAGTTGCAATATTGCAATTGCTTTGCCAATTTGAATTTTTTGTCATTGATGTTTGTGTTAATTGTTTTGTGCTGCTGCAGTGCCTCGTCCCTTAGTTTAGCATCTGAGCTCCATAGATTTAAGTTAGCTTAAGAGGGGGTAGACTATATGAGAGAACGAGTTGTGATGAATTGGAAGAAATGCATTGAGAAGCTGTAAGAAAATGGTTTGGCCAAAAAAAAAAAGTGTTTTGAAAGAGGATATGAACAAAAAAGTAGGGTTTAGGGACAACAGGTTTAGGTAGGATTTTCTTGGAAATAAATGATGAGGTAAGATAATGGAAAATAAATAATGAGGTAAGAAATATGAGAACATATAAATACAGAAAGCATGCTTGAATAGGATTTTTTTTGGTGGAAACAAATGTTGAAATAAGACGAAAGATCTATGGAATGAAGTTTTGGGTTGGACTGCAGTACCAAATGTTACACTGAAAACAAACCCTGTCCTTTCCTCCTGTGTTATTCTGGCATGTGTTTGTGCACTCTTGTCTATTTGTGTTTCTCCTGTCTTTATGTGTTTATCTGATAAGAGATATGTTGTAGAATTTTTCAAATACTATGTTATTTTCTTTGTAAAGATGTTTAGACATTATTTATTCTGTTTTGTTTTAATGCTCATGTGTGAAGTTGATGTTTCGAAAGTTATTCTGATCTTTCATGTATGTACTCATGTCATAATTCCTGTAACACTGACGTATATGTTATTTCGATTCTTTCGTAAAGCCTGTACTACAAATGTTCTCTGTATTGTTATGTTCTTTAATGATGTATTTTGTACCTTTGTAATTGTATTCTTATGTTATAAAATTGTAATTGACACCAGGTCATCAAATTAAGTAACTTGTAAGTTCCATTTCACTGCACACGTTTCTGTTGGTCATAGTATATGGACAATATGTGAGAAGTAGGGACTGTTAGTGTTTGGACGTGTGTTAATAATTCAGCAAGGGACTGGATAACAGCATTGCTGGTTCTGAGGACAATTAAAAAACTTAGTGAGTGCACAAGTGGTGGTTTATGGACTTGCTATATTGTCCGCAAGAGTCTTCAATGGTGATTGTGCACCTGCACATTTGCAACAGATGGCTGCTGGCCGTCTCTGCAAGGACTACATTGGGTCTGCGTCTTTGCCGACTCACCAGTACCATTATTTCTACAAGGACTGCAGTGGGTCTGCGCCTCTGGTGGCCCACCAATATCGTAATCTCTACCAGGACTACAGTGGGTCTGCTCTGTGACGACCTACCAATATTCTTCAAAACTTCGACTGACTCTGCTGTGGGCTTGCTCTGTTGTGGCCCATTACCTGTCAGCATGTCAAGAGTCAGCACTGTCTTTCCGTTGGAAGGACAACACTACTTCTTCAAGACTGCATGGAAATCCACTACTTCCGTGTGCATTGTCTTTTACTGCTCAGACTTTGCGAAAAGAAACGGCAATTTCACTGTGATGAATGATCAGGACTGTCTTTATGGACTGTGAAAAAATTTTAGCTTTTGACCAACATTGTATCAATAAGTGTGTGCATTTGATATCTTTGTTATTGTAATTATGAAATATTTTATCAAATCATTATTGGGCACTGCCCAAAACAATTTGTAAATTTTTTTGTGGGGAGCATGGGGGCTATGTAAGTAGGCTGTTTATGTTTTCTTATTGGCAACGTTACATAGCGCTCTGTATGAAAATCACTGGCTGTGCTGTGTGCAGTCTGTGGCTAGTTTGCCATTGTAGTGTTGAGCAGCGGCAGCTGGATGTTAACAGCGCATAGCGTTGCGCAGTTGGAGGTGAGCCTCCAGCAGTGATGGATGTGGGGGGAGAGATGGCGGAGTTTTGAAATTTGTAAGACTGTCATGAACTGCTATATATAATATGACTATTAAGGTAAATACAGTGTTTGTTCTCTATTAAAATCTTTCATTTGCTAACTACGCCTATCAGTAGTCAGCGCCTTCCGTAGTTTGAATCTTTTATTTCAGCTGGCAGTAGTGGCGCTCGCTGTATTGCAGTAGTTCGAGTAACGAAGATTTTTGTGAGGTAATTGATTTGTGAAACGTATAGGTTAATATTAAACAGGGCCATTCTTTTGTAGGGATTATTGAAAGTCAGATTGCGTTGCGCTAAAAAATATTGTGTGTCAGTTAAAGCACAGTCTTGTAAAATTGTTCATAAGGGGACGTTTCAATGGATATGGCGGCATAGCTGAAGAAACGTACACACTTTCTTCGTAGCCGGACTGATTGGAATGTATACCGCAGAGACAGGCTGGACAGCGAAGGGGGAGGCGTGTTTATAGCGATAAGAAGTGCAATAGTATCGAAGGAAATTGACGGAGATCCGAAATGTGATATGATTTGGGTGAAGGTCACGGTTAAAGCAGGCTCAGACATGGTAATTGGATGTCTCTATAGGCCCCCTGGCTCAGCAGCTGTTGTGGCTGAGCACCTGAAGGATAATTTGGAAAATATTTCGCGTAGTAATTTGCCGGATATAGACTGGGAGACTCAAACGTTCATAACGGGTGGCAGGGACAAAGAATCCAGTGAAATTTTTTTAAGTGATTTATCTGAAAACTACCTTGAGCAGTTAAACAGAGAACCGACTCGTGGCGATAACATATTAGACCTTCTGGTGACAAGCAGACCCGAACTATTTGAAACAGTTAACGCAGAACAGGGAATCAGTGATCGTAAAGCGGTTACGGCATCGATGATTTCAGCCGTAAATAGAAATATTAAAAAAGGTAGGAAGATTTTTCTGTTTAGCAAAAGTGATGAAAAGCAGATTACAGAGTACCTGACGGCTCAACACCAAAGTTTTGACTCAAGAACAGATAGTGTTGAGGATCAGTGGACACAGTTCAAAACCATCGTACAATAGGCGTTAGATGAGTATGTGCCAAGCAAGATCGTGAGAGATGGAAAAGAGTCACCGTGGTACAACAACCGAGTTAGAAAACTGCTGCGGAAGCAAATGGAACTTCACAGCCAACATAAACATAGCCAAAGCCTTGCGGACAAACAAAAATTACGCGAAGCGAAATGTAGTGTGAGGAGGGCTATGCGAGAGGCGTTCAATGAATTCGAAAGTAAAGTTCTATGTACTGACTTGGCAGAAAATCCTAAGAAATTTTGATCTTATGTCAAAGCGGTAGGTGGATCAAAACAAAATGTCCAGACACTCTGTGACCAAAATGGTACTAAAACAGAGGATGACAGACTAAAGGTCGAAATACGAAATGTCTTTTTCCAAAGCTGTTTCACAGAGGAAGAGTGCACTGTAGTTCCTTCTCTAGATCGTCGTACAGATGACAAAATGGTAGATATCGAAATAGACGACAGAGGGATAGAGAAACAATTAAAATCGCTCAAAAGAGGAAAGGCCGCTGGACCTGATGAGATACCAGTTCGATTTTACACAGAGTACGCGAAGGAACTTGCCCCCCTTCTTGCAGCGGTGTACTGTAGGTCTCTAGAAGAGCGTAGCGTTCCAAAGGATTGGAAAAGGGCACAGGTCATCCCCGTTTTCAAGAAGGGACGTCGAACAGATGTGCAGAACTATAGACCTATATCTCTAACGCCGATCAGTTGTAGAATTTTGGAACACGTATTATGTTCGAGTATAATGACTTTTCTGGAGACTAGAAATCTACTCTGTAGGAATCAGCATGGGTTTCGAAAAAGACGGTCGTGTGAAACCCAGCTCGCGCTATTCGTCCACGAGACTCAGAGGACCATTGACACGGGTTCACAGGTAGATGCTGTGTTTCTCGACTTCCGCAAGGCTTTCGATACAGTTCCCCACAGTCATTTAATGATCAAAGTAAGAGCATATGGACTATCAGACCAATGGTGTGATTGTATTGAGGGGTTCCTAGATAACAGAACGCAGCATGTTATTCTCAATGGAGAGAAGTCTTCCGAAGTAAGAGTGATTTCAGGTGTGCCGCAGGGGAGTGTCATAGGACCGTTGCTATTCACAATATACATAAATGACCTGGTGGATGACATCGGAAGTTCACTGAGGCTTTTTGCAGATGATGCTGTGGTGTATCGAGAGGTTGTAACAATGGAAAATTGTACTGAAATGCAGGAGGATCTGCAGCGAATTGACGCATGGTGCAGGGAATGGCAATTGAATCTCAATGTAGACAAGTGTAATGTGCTGCGAATACATAGAAAGATAGATCCCTTATCATTTAGCTACAAAATAGCAGGTCAGCAACTGGAAGCAGTTAATTCCATAAATTATCTGGGTGTACGCATTAGGAGTGATTTAAAATGGAATGATCATATAAAGTTGTTCGTCGGTAAAGCAGATGCCAGACTGAGATTCATTGGAAGAATCCTAAGGAAATGCAGTCCGAAAACAAAGGAAGTAGGTTACAGTACGCTTGTTCGCCCACTGCTCGAATACTGCTCAGCAGTGTGGGATCCGTACCAGATAGGGTTGATAGAAGAGATAGAGAAGATCCAACGGAGAGCAGTGCGCTTCGTTACAGGATCATTTAGTAATCGCGAAAGCGTTACGGAGATGATCGATAAACTCCAGTGGAAGACTCTGCAGGAGAGACGCTCAGTAGCTCGGTACGGGCTTTTGTTAAAGTTTCGAGAACATACCTTCACCGAAGAGTCAAGCAGTATCATGCTCCCTCCTACGTGTATCTCGCGAAGAGACCATGAGGATAAAATCAGAGAGATTAGAGCCCACACAGAAGCATACCGACAATCCTTCTTTCCACGAACAATACGAGATAGAGAAGATCCAACGGAGAGCAGTGCGCTTCGTTACAGGATCATTTAGTAATCGCGAAAGCGTTACGGAGATGATCGATAAACTCCAGTGGAAGACTCTGCAGGAGAGACGCTCAGTAGCTCGGTACGGGCTTTTGTTAAAGTTTCGAGAACATACCTTCACCGAAGAGTCAAGCAGTATCATGCTCCCTCCTACGTGTATCTCGCGAAGAGACCATGAGGATAAAATCAGAGAGATTAGAGCCCACACAGAAGCATACCGACAATCCTTCTTTCCACGAACAATACGAGACTGGAATAGAAGGGAGAGCCGATAGAGGTACTCAGGGTACCCTCCGCCACACACCGTCAGGTGGCTTGCGGAGTATGGATGTAGATGTAGATGTAGAAAGCCAGTCACCTTGCATCCTATGTCTCCGACAGATCTGTGACCCTCACGTCGACTACTCGCTGTTCCCCACAGTCGATACTGGAGAGCTCAGGTAACGATGATGAAGGTGGATAGCGATCATGCAGCCTTCTCTCCAAAGTAGGGCACAAACGCCCAATAATACTGAAATCTGGTGATCGTGTGGTCAGGGGAAATGTGACATTTCATTGTCGTGCTCACAAAATTATGCCGGGACGATGTGAGTTATGTGAAGAGGGTCCGAGTTCTCTTGGAACACATCATTGCCATTGGGGAACAAACTTCGTGCCGCGAGATGGACGTGATCAGCCAGAATGGTCACGTAATCATTGGCAGTAATGCGAGCTTGCAGAGTAATCCTGGGACTCATACCACGATATGGCTGTCCAAATCATCGCCGAACTCCCACCCTCTTTCACTCTTGGGACGTAAACTTGGTCAGAATGTGGAAACAGTGTGCAACAAGACTCATTCACCCGAATGACTTTCTCCCATAGCGCCACAGCCTAGGTTTCACGGCTTCGTCACCATGTTTTCCAGTTGTGGGCGTCTGGATTACTGCTTAGTGATTCTGGAATTTCAGATCGCCTTCATGTCCTTGCTCACGAACCTCCCTTCGTGCTATATTGGTGCTGACGGGGTTCGCGAGTGCGACATTAAGTCCTGCTGTGACTTTAGCAGCTATTGGCCATCATTTTTCGTCACTGTCCTCTTCAATCACCACCTGTCACTATTGCTCAACACGTATCTACGTCCGCACCGTAACTTGCCTAACGACACTTTCCCGCTTTCTCAGTTTGCGGCATAAATCTGCGATATGTTGCCCCCAGAAGCACCGGAAACTTCCGCCACCTTCGTTCGGAAGCAGCCACCATAGGAGCACCAACAGTTTGCCCGTGTTCGAATTAGCTCAGGCATAATACGTTTCTCGCCGTGTTCCATATTTTTGTCTAACCCCTGCATTTTCTCTTTGAAAACGTGGCTACATGCTAGTCGTTTATGTAACTAGATTTTTTTTTTAAATCTTAATCTACACATAAATTAAATTAAGTGTAGCCCAGCCGCGTAAAGGTTCAATCCATTCAGAAATACATTTTTGGAGTGGGAGGAGTTGTAAATCAGTAATGATTTCAGTTAATTTTAGAGCTTTATTTCGCAGAATCTTTAATTTACAGAGGAAGTGGTCAAATATTTTTTGTTCATTTCTGTACAAGAGGGAGCTTAATTTGTGGATAGTGGAAGCTATTTTTATACCTAATGTAACATTTGTGAATGACGTTATTATTATTTCGAAATTGGGCCTGATGCTAACACTCGTCTCAGTGAACTGTACCACTCGTCTACCAGTAATCCTGCCAGAAGCTGCCTGTACACCTGCTCCTCCACATGTACCTGATACAGACGGCCAAATAACTTATTGATCCACGTACAGGGTGTCGCAAGAGGAATGGTCAATTTTCAGGGCTATGACAAGAATGGTCATTCGAAGTAGAAATGTGTGGCAAACACGGGCTGTAAAATGCATACCTTAGGAGCTGTTGAGGCCTGGTGGTCAAGAAAGGCAGGATTTGGCTACGATTGGGGACGGGGCCGTAATTAGTTACTACCAGTTGGCTTTTCTTTTAATCACACCCAATTTATTTAAAATCAACAACAAATTAAAATAATGGCAATAATTTAAGAATTGTTTCACGGCTGAAGGCCTTAATGGCAATTAATTAAGAATTGATTAAACTTGCTGCAACTTCCAATTACAGATATTAAAATATAAAGACAAGTGATCACGGTCTTAAAGCTCGCTGCAAAAATACAATAGTCAAATTAAAATTTTAAGACAAGTAACGACACTCAAGGCTGAAGGCCTTAATGGCAATAAATTAAGAATTGTTTCACGGCTGAAGGCCTTAATGGCAATAAATTAAGAATTGTTTAACTTGTTGCAACTTATGAACTACAGTTATTAAAATATTGAAATCAAATCACCAAGGTCTTAAAGGTTAACTGCTAAAATACAATTGCCACATTAGAATTTTAAGACAAATAGCGACAGTCACGGCTGAAGGCCTTTAACGTCAAGAATAGCAATTACTAAAAAAATTAAACAAACATATTGTCAAATTGCAAGACAATAGCAAAAGTTAATTTAAAAGACAGGCAACTAATCACAAAACAGGTGAGACAAAATATGGTAACTTGGTAATACAATAATAAAATAATAACACAATAATAAAACACTAGAGCTAGTCACAGACGGTGCTCCAGGAATCGACCCCTGAGGAGGTCAGGCCAAAAACACTTTCGCGAGTGATGAGAAAGACAGCCAAGAGTTGCAGTCACTTCACAAGATGGTAACTCAGACTAATGGCAGTCTAACGAATGACTAATGATAATCTGCTGAAGCTACCTAACGTCTGATAACCAATGCAACGATGGAACACCACGCCAAAGCCGGAACAGGCGACCATCACTACGTCCTCAGAATGCTGTGTTTAGAGGGTCCGAAAGGAGAAAGGAACCACTACTACCAGAGTAGAAGAAACATCAACCGATCTACAAATCAAGGAAACTGTCAAAACTACACGCCTTACCGGACAGCAGCGGCAAGGTGAAGAAACGTACACTTCTGTTACATACACTAACCTCCAGGGCTGGTCACTGGGGCGTTAGCGGCAGGAAAAATACCGCTGGTTGAACTTAACAAACAGTAACACATAGAATGCAGCAATTAGTAACAAGGGGTCGGGGAAAGCTAATTAGATCCGCCTTCCCCAAGCACTCCACTCTCTGCTCTTCGTCTCAGCGACAATGCGAGCAGCAACACCAACCAAGGTCACTGGAGAATCGCGAGATCTCACAATGGTGGAGGTTTCACTGCTAGGATTAAAATCCACTCAACTTAAAGCTTGTTGGATCCGGTTGACGACTAGGTCGACCTTATGGTGACATCTCTGCCATCCGGCAGTGCATGCGTGCCGCCAGCAGTCCCGGCGTGTTTTCGCACTGCCCTCTTGACTCCTCCAGAGCCCCAAACCGAACTGCTCACTCACACGTCGCAGAAGTACGACGACGTCACCCCAAAGATAGGTCCACAGTTACTATATATCGATAACGCCTCTGCTGCCACTAGCAGACAGGCAACGCTTGCAAAACCAAGTGGCGCCAGTCAACACAAGAAAAATAGAAACAACCGCAACCATGCCAACTAAACGATATAGTCTGGCCTCCAACAGAGGACGGAAACCTACAACAGCACCAACGCGAGCCCATGTTTACTAGTCTCTTTTGCTTCGGATGATCGTTCTTGTCAAATCCTTAAATACTGACCATTCCTCCTGGGCTTCCCTGTATAGAAACTGTCGCAGCTTGTAGAATGATTATTTACTATTAAGGTGACATTTAGATATCCACATCATACTGAAACCTTAGAAGAGTATGCGAAGTGAGGCAGGATGGCTCACTCGGAAGATTGTTCATGTTCAAGTTACGGTACTGCACAATTTTAACGCTCAGAACTTCAATAATTTTGTCAGAAACGAAGAACATTAATCGGTCAGACCAAACATGGTGGCATGGTTGTTCAGTTGGGGTCAGCGGAGCTTCAATTTCCCGTTAAGCCGTAAATCGCTTACGCCAAGTGTAGGGGTGATTCCACTAAGTACACGGCCGATTACCTCCCCCATTCTTCCTCAGTATGAGCTTTTGCGCTGTCTTCGATGACTTCGTTGTCGATAGGATTTTACGACCTTATGGTGACATCTCTTGTCAACCTTTCCTATCTTTCCCTATGAGCAAACGAATGGAAAAGTGTAATGTTATGGAACTTTAGCAGCTCGATCGTGTTCGATGGACAATAGCCACCTAGTGATATAGAGTATTTACAGTGTAGTCACGATTACAGTGATGACGATTTTTGTTCCCTGTCTTATTTGGTCTGAGGAGTCTCAGGTATTATAAAACGTGGCGAAAATGTAGCAAAAGCGACACGGCGTAAATAAACAATAAGTGTAAAACAAATAATTTATGTTAAAAGTGTCAACATCTTTGAAACAAACGAAAGGGGATGAGTATGTTTCGTGCAAGTAATGTCAGAACAGAGTGTAACTAATAATTTTTTCGTAATGCGGGGCGATAGTCATAATATATTTCTTTAAAGTCAGTAACGCCATTAGACTGTTGTTTATTTATTTTAGAGTCAAGATAGTGTACTCAGTAACGAAGCAAAGCAGTAGGCTCTGCCAGAAATATCGACTCTTAGACAATGTGTCGAATAGTGTATTTCAATACGATAGTATGCCATCGTAGGCAATTTATAACACTTAAAACACTTGATAACGGCACTTTGAAGCCGAAATCATGATTGTGTAAGTATAAATGTAACAGTGTAAATAAATAACAGTCTAATGGCGGTACTGACTTTAAAGAGAGTGTAACTACATCGAACAGTGGGACGGCATAGCGAGGTGTAATGCTATGATTTTGCGGTGTCAGTGAGCTCTAAAATGTACTGGTAAAACGAATGAGGCGACCATGAATTCGACCAATTATTGAGGACTTGGTATGTTATCAGATTATGCCTTTATATTTCGGAAATTAAGTACTCAACAAAACATAATTCCATCCGCGGTCGTTTATATGAAAAGAGCAGCAACGTCCGACAGGTGCTGAAAACAAAGTGCAAACAACCGTTCATCCCGTCACCCTGGGTGTTTTTCATTAAACTCTGAGAGCTTCAGAAACATGAATGCCATCCGTTAGCGTTTGCATGACACCTACGTGGCGTGCACCGTATACTCCTACGGAGGTCAACCTGTGGTATCCGCTCCCATTCTTCAATAAGAGCCCGTGCGATATCTTGGAGACTCTGTGGTGTAACCGGACGACCACCAACACAACCTGCACAAATGACAACTGCCATCTGTGTACCTCACTAGCGCCGGCCGCTGTGGCCGAGCGGTTCTAGGCGCTTCAGTCCGGAACCGCACTGCTGCTCCGGTTGCAGGTTCGAATCCTGCCTCCGGCATAGATACGTATGATGTCCTTAGGTTAGTTAGGTTTAAGTTGTTCTAAGTCTAGGGGACTGATGACCTCAGATGTTAAGTCCCATAGTGCTCAGAGCCATTTGAACCATTTTTGAACCTCATTAGAAAACACTGGGACAGCTGTGCTCACTTCGTTCTGAGGGCTCACCTGGCACGTAATGCTTAACACAGCCAACAGATCGCGAACGATTTTAATTGATGACTACACTGAAAGCGAAGATCACAAGCTATGGAATAAGACCACATGTAGCACTTGTATCAAAATATATTTAAACTATCTGACGTTGATCCACACGTTCCCCTTATTCTTTCGAACACAAGGATGGGACCCATCCACGCCCACACCAACGTGGTGACCAAACCAAAAGTTCTACTGTCACCTCCGTATAACATGTTAGTTTTTGAATCAGGAGTCACAGGATGCGGGCTGTGATGTTATCCATGCGTCTGGGTAAGATTACTCATTAACACGGTCCATCAGGAGATAGAAAGTGGACGAAAGCGATCGAAGAGTAGCGGTTGTAAGGGCAGAGGAAAAAAAGTGCCAAGGCAAGCGCCAAGGGGAAAAAACCTCTGCGACAGTAGGACGGGTAGTAAGGGCAGTAACGGCTTGCTAGCTGCGACAGTGCATGCAAGGTGTGGTTATGTTAGTTCGCGGTATCGTGCATCGTTACCTTTGTCGTTGTTGGAGCTCGTTGCGGGGCTTGCTGCAGTTGCTGCGTCCCTGCAGCAGTTCAAGGTCATTGTTCATCAGTAGGCGATCGGTTATAGATCGGCTCACAGACGGTGTAGGGTGTGTGTGTGTGACTGGTTTGCGTGCTGTGTACAGTACGGTTTCCCTGCGGTTGCCTGTTTTTCGGCGGGTCGTGCATATGGGGTTACCAGTAGTAGCTGTGTTGCAGGGGCTCGCCAGTACTGTCGTGTTAGCGTGCTATGGACCATAGATGCTTAGTTCCTAGCCAATAGTGTCTTTGGTCTGTTATGCTTCCATCAATGGTTGTGGTCGTAGTTACCCAGAGAAAGGATAAACGGGTTGTGCGAGTGTCTCGTGTTATTGTACAGTCGTGTGGAGAGTTTTTGGAATACCTGCAAGATGGTATCTAGCCGATATTTCCGGTGAAGGTCCGCGATGCGTGTGTAGCGCGGAGCGTTGCTTATGATTTTGAGTACTTTGTTTTGTATGAGCTGCAGACGGCGCAGGCGAGTGGGCGCAGCGTATCCCCAGTCAGGGGCTGCGTACGTCATCAGGGGTCGAATAAGTGCCATGTACATGGACCTAGACACCCCCTTATTCAGTGTGCTACGCCTGTTAAGCATAGGGTAGAGTAGTGAAATTGCCTTGGGAGGATAATGCGAGCAGCAACACACGTCCCGTTAGTATCCCAGACAAGTGTGCGATATTATGATCGGAACAGCACGCCGGCCACCGCACGCAGGAAATTATTTGCTGTTGAAATTTATACACGAGATGATCCTTGTGTGGCCAAAATGGACGTAATAAAAGCGCACAAAAAACTATTAATCCTCAGATGACATAACGCGTCTCAGGTAGATAATTCCTTCTATCTAAATCTACATCCATACTCTGCAAGCCACCTGACGGTGTGTGGCGGAGGGTACCCTGAGTACCTCTATCAGTTCTCCCTTCCGTTCCAGTCTCGTATTGTTCGTGGAAAGAAGGATTGTCGGTATGCTTCTGTGTGGGCTCTAATCTCTCTGATTTTATCCTCATGGTCTCTTCGCGAGATATACGTAGGAGGGAGCAATATACTGCTTGACTCTTCGGTGAAGGTATGTTCTCGAAACTTTAACAAAATCCCGTACCGAGCTACTGAGCGTCTCTCCTGCAGAGTCTTCCACTGGAGTTTATCGATCATCTCCGTAACGCTTTCGCGATTACTAAATGATCCTGTAACGAAGCGCGCTGCTCTCCGTTGGATCTTCTCTATCTCTTCTATCAACCCTATCTGGTACGGATCCCACACTGCTGAGCAGTATTCGAGCAGTGGGCGAACAAGCGTACTGTAACCTACTTCCTTTGTTTTCGGACTGCATTTCCTTAGGATTCTTCCAATGAATCTCAGTCTGGCATCTGCTTTACCGACGATCAACTTTATATGATCATTCCATTTTAATTCACTCCTAATGCGTACTCCCAGATAATTTATGGAATTAACTGCTTCCAGTTGCTGGCCTGCTATTTTGTAGCTAAAAGATAAGGTATCTATCTTTCTATGTATTCGCAGCACATTACACTTGTCTACATTGAGATTCAATTGCCATTCCCTGCACCATGCGTCAATTCGCTGCAGATCCTCCTGCATTTCAGTACAATTCTCCATTGTTACAAACTCTCGATACACTACAGCATCATCTGCAAAAAGCCTCAGTGAACTTCCGATGTCATCCACCAGGTCATTTATGTATATTGTGAAAAGCAACGGTCCTATGACACTTCCCTGCGGCACACCTGAAATCACTCTTACTTCGGAAGACGTCTCTCCATTGAGAATGACATGCTGCGTTCTGTTATCTAGGAACTCATCAATCCAATCACACAAATGGTCTGATAGTCCATATGCTCTTACTTTGTTCATTAAACGACTGTGGGGAACTGTATCGAACGCCTTGCGGAAGTCAAGAAACACGGCATCTACCTGTGAACCCGTGTCTATGGCCCTCTGTGTCTCGTGGACGAATAGCGCGAGCTAGGTTTCACACGACCGTCTTTTTCGAAACCCATGCTGATTCCTACAGAGTAGATTTCTAGTCTCCAGAAAAGTCGTTATACTCGAACATAATACGTGTTCCAAAATTCTACACCTGATCGACGTTAGAGATATAGGTCTATAGTTCTGCACATCTGTTCGACGTCCCTTCTTGAAAACGGGGATGACCTGTGTCCTTTTCCAATCCTTTGGAACGCTACGCTCTTCTAGAGACCTACGGTACACCGCTGCAAGAAGAGGGGAAAGTTCCTTCGCGTACTCTGTGTAAAATCGAACTGGTATCCCATCAGGTCCAGCGGCCTTTCCTCTTTTGAGCGATTTTAATTGTTTCTCTATCCCTCTGTCGTCTATTTCGATATCTACCATTTTGTCATCTGTACGACGATCTAGAGAAGGAACTACAGTGCACTCTTCCTCTGTGAAACAGCTTTGGAAAAAGACATTTAGTATTTCGGCCTTTAGTCTGTCATCCTCTGTTTTAGTACCATTTTGGTCACAGAGTGTCTGGACATTTTGTTTTGATCCACCTACCGCTTTGACATAAGACCAAAATTTCTTAGGATTTTCTGCCATGTCAGTACATAGAACTTTACTTTCGAATTCATTGAACGCCTCTCGCATAGCCTTCCTCGCACTACATTTCGCTTCGCGTAATTTTTGTTGTCTGCAAGGCTTTGGCTATGTTTATGTTTGCTGTGAAGTTCCCTTTGTTTCCGCAACAGTTTTCTAACTCGGTTGTTGTACCACGGTGGCTCTTTTCCATCTCTTACGATCTTGCTTGACACATACTCATCTAACGCATATTGTACGATGGTTTTGAACTGTGTCCACTGATCCTCAACACTATCTGTACTTGAGACAAAACTTTTGTATTGAGCCGTCAGGTACTCTGTAATCTGCTTTTCATCACTTTTGCTAAACAGAAAAATCTTCCTACCTTTTTTAATATTTCTATTTACGGCTGAAATCATCGATGCCGTAACCTCTTTATGATCACTGATTCCTTGTACTGCGTTAACTGTTTCAAATAGTTCGGGTCTGCTTGTCACCAGAAGGTCTAATATGTTATCGCCACGAGTCGGTTCTCTGTTTAACTGCTCAAGGTAGTTTTCAGATAAATCACTTAAAAAAATTTCACTGGATTCTTTGTCCCTGCCACCCCTTATGAACATTTGAGCCTCCCAGTCTATATCCGGCAAATTATAATCTCCACCCAGAACTATAACATGGTGGGGAAATCTACGCGAAATATTTTCCAAATTATCCTTCAAGTGCTCAGCCACAACAGCTGCTGAGCCAGGGGGCCTATAGAGACATCCAATTACCATGTCTGAGCCTGCTTTAACCGTGACCTTCGCCCAAATCATTTCACATTTCGGATCTCCGTCAATTTCCTTCGATACTATTGCACTTCTTATCGCTATAAACACGCCTCCCCCTTCACTGTCCACCCTGTCTCTGCGGTATACATTCCAATCTGAGTTTACGATTTCATTACTGTTTACATCTGGTTTCAGCCAACTTTCTGTCCCTAGTACTATATGGGCGTTGTGACCGTTTATTAATGAGAGCAGTTCTGGGGCCTTTCTATAGACGCTCCTGTAGTTTACTATCAGCACATTAATATTGTTATTCCCTGTTGCATTTTGCCTACTCCTACCTTGCCACGTCTGAGGAGGCGTCTTGTCGGCCCTAGGGAGGGAATTCTCTAACCTAAAAAACCCCCATGTGCCCTCCTCACGTACTCCGCTACCCTTGTAGCCGCTTCCGGCGTGTAGTGCACGCCTGACCTATTCAGGGGGACCCTACATTTCTCCACCCGATAGCGGAGGTCGAGAAATTTGCACCCCAGATCTCCGCAGAATCGTCTGAGCCTTTGGTTTAAGCCTTCCACTCGGCTCCAAACCAGGAGACCGCGATCGGTTCTGGGAACGATACTACAAATAGTTAGCTCTGATTCCACGTCGCGAGCGAGGATTTCCGCCTTCACCTATTCCGCCAACCGCCTGTACGAACTGAGGATGACCTCTGAACCCAGACGGCAGGAGTCATTGGTGCCAACATGAGCAACAATTTGCAGTCGGGTGCACCCAGTGCTCTCTATCGCCGCCGGTAGGGCCTCCTCCACATCTCGGATGAGACCACCCGGCAAGCAGACAGAGTGAACACTGGCCTTCTTCCCCGACCTTTCCGCTATTTCTCTAAGGGGATCCATCACTCGCCTAACGTTGGAGCTCCCAATAACTGATAAACCCCTCCCCCCGTAAGCCTGCTCGGACCTTGCTGAAGGAGCAGCCACATGTCCACTCACAGGCAGAGCGGGCGATGCCACACGGCCAGCCTCCACATTTACCCTCCGCCTTGTGCGCCGCGAACGCCGCTGAACCTGCCACTCCCCTTGGGGAGAGGGTGGCCCAACCGCGCCCGGTACCCGCGAAGATGTCTCGACAGCAGGGACAATGGGTGAAGCATGTAACACCTGGGGTGTACCTTGCGAAGCACCAGACTCCCCACTGCCGCTACACTCCGAGGCAGCAGCCTGAAGACGGCTGACCGCGGCCATCAACACGTTCAGCTGTTCGCGAACAGTGGCCAGCTCCTCCTGCGTCAGAATGTCAAGCTGGGGTTGACTATTGAGCACTCTATTGAGAAGGAAAGAAACTGCTGCCTGTGAGTCGATGGAAAACTTTACATTACTTGGAGGAGTTAATGGGGAGTATAGAGTTGAGTCTAGCGCATATTGACTGCTAACTCTGGTGTTTTTTGGGGTTGAGTAAGTTTCTGATATGTCTCTGTAATTGCCTGTGGCGTGTATCATAGTCACGAGCCTGCAGGAATGTGTGGTATAAGCGCCAGCACTCAGGTAGCAGGAGTAGAGCTTATGGAGAGAGAGTGGGATGGTTTGTACATATGAGTTTGCACGAAAGAAGCGGAAGGCTGGTTTCCAGTAGGGATGTCTCTGGATCCCAAGTAGGCATTCCAATTAGTGAGAGAGTAATCTTGGATAAATTTTGGACGGTACACGGAGGTGATGCGATGTGATGAGTTGGGGATGGTCAGTAGGATGGGCAGGTGACCACTTCCAGCGGGATCATAAGGCCGTTGCAGAATCCCTGGATATGAAAGTAAATAGGAATATGAAAAAAGCGAGGAAGGTTTATCTGTTTAGCAAGAGTAATAGAAGGCAGATTTCAGACTACCTAACTGATCAAAACGAAAATTTCTGTTCCGACACTGACAATGTTGAGTGTTTATGGAAAAGTTCAAGGCAATCGTGAAATGCGTTTTAGACAGGTACGTGCCGAGCAAAACTCTGAGGGACGGGAATAACCCACCGTAGTTCAACAACAAAGTCAGGAAACTACTGAGAAAGCAAAGAGAGCTTTACTGCAAGTTTAAACGCAGCCAAAACCTCTCAGACAAACAGAAGCTAAACGATGTCAAAGTTAGCGTAAGGAGGGCTATGCGTGAAGCGTTCAGTGAATTCGAAAGTAAAATTCTATGTACCGACTTGACAGAAAATCCTAGGAAGTTCTGGTCTTACGTTAAATCAGTAAGTGGCTCGGAACAGCATATCCAGACACTCTGGGATGATGATGGCATTGAAAGAGAGGATGACACACGTAAAGCTGAAATACTAAACACCTTCTTCCAAAGCTGTTTCACAGAGGAAGACCGCACTGCAGTTCCTTCTCTAAATCCTCGCACAAACGAAAAAATGGCTGACATCGAAATAAGTGGCAAGGAATAGAAAAGCAACTGAAATCACTCAACAGAGGAAAGTCCACTGCACCTGACGGGATACCAATTCGATTCTACACAGAGAACGCGAAAGAACTTGCCCCCCTTCTAACAGCCGTGTACCGCAAGTCTCTAGAGGAACGGAAGGTTCCAAATGATTGGAAAAGAGCACAGGTAGTCCCAGTCTTCAAGAAGGGTCGTCGAGTAGATGCGCAAAACTAAAGGCCTATATCTCTGACATCGATCTGTTGTAGAATTTTAGAACATGTTTTTTGCTCGAGTATCATGTCATTTCTGGAAACCCAGAATCTACTCTGTAGGAATCAACATGGATTCCGGAAACAGCGATCGTGTGAGACCCAACCCGCTTTATTTGTTTATGAGATCCAGAAAATATTAGATACAGGCTCCCAGGTAGATGCCATTTTCCATGACTTCCGGAAGGCGTTCGATACAGTTCCGCACTGTCGCCTGATAAACAAAGTAAGGGCCTACAGAATATCAGACCAGCTGTGTGGCTCGATTGAAGAGTTTTTAGCAAACAGAACACAGCATGTTGTTCTCAATGGAGAGACGTCTACAGACGTTTAAGTAACCTCTGGCGTGCCACAGGGCAGTGTTATGGGACCATTGCTTTTCACAATATATATAAATGACCTAGTAGATAGTGTCGGAAGTTCCATGTGGATTTTAGCGGATGATCCTGTAGTACACAGAGAAGTTGCAGCATTAGAAAATTGCAGCGAAATGCAGGAAGATCTGCAGCGGATAGGCACTTGGTGCAGGGAGTGGCAACTGACCCTTAATATAGACAAATTTAATAAATTGCGAATACATAGAAGGATCCTTTATTGTATGATTGTATGATAGCGGAACAAACACTGGTAGCAGTTACTTCTGTAAAATATCTGGGAGTATGCGTACGGAACGATTTGAAGTGGAATGATCATATTGAGATTCATTGGGAGAGTCCTTAGAAAATGTAGTCTATCAACAAAGGACGTGGCTTACAAAACACTCGCTCGACCAATACTTGAGTATTCCTCATCAGTGTGGGATCCGAACCAGGTCGGGGGATAGAGAAGAGCGGCGCGTTTCGTCACAGGATTATTTGGTAAGCGTGATATCGTTACGAGATTATGGCGGTTTTTGTGTATCATCAACATGGACAAGTGCAGTAAATATGGATGATACGACACTCTATGGTATTCTGCGGTTTGAATTCACTCTGGTATTTTTTTTTTAAGCAGTTGCTTTGATTTGATTTTGTAAATGATACTGACAATATTATACACATGTATAATGCATTATTCAAACTACAACTTCTCCCGGATAATTATTTTGTTCAAATTGCACAAGAATTCCACCTGACGTAGTGTAATAATGTTGACTGTAAGCTGTGTTCAAATCACTAAAATTACAGATCGTACATCAGAGCTTGTATAATTTTTTCGTCTTCGATGGATTTAATTATTCTTAGCAAATTGATCATGAAAAGGAACCACAAAATACAACCCACACACAACACTGACGTATGCTACCAAAAAATATTTTTCTCCATGATTCGTCCGTAGTTTAATTTTGGCCTCATATGTCAGCAATGAAATCTTGTTCAACAATAAATACCATCAGCACTGTTCTTAGAAAATGGAGTCTGATTCGATTAATTTTTTCTTTTATAAATAGAGTTTAGTACCACCGGTGCACATTTGTTTCTTACATATCGGAATATTGTTTGCAGTTTCAAGTAATTTAAATTTGCCGCTGTAATAAAAGTTAAGATGGCGGCCAACAAAAGATAGAGGATTCCTTTTTTAATTAAGGTTTTCCTTTTCCCAATAAATAGTTAATCATTTAAATTGATGCCACCAAAAAAAAATTATTAAATTGTTTTGCAAATTAGTTTAACACAAACCTATGCTATTTTCAGTTAGAAGTACAGACGAAGTTGCTATATAATCGCAACTAACAATGGCTGTGCTTCTTGCAGCTATGATAAAACAATTAATACAAAATTATAATTAAAAGAGGAAGTGAATTTTCAATAATTAACCATAAATAGTTTTAACGCATTTGGCTCTATTTGTTTTTACCTGCAAATGAACATAAAAGTACAATAATTTTGCATTAAATATTTATCATTTAACAGACCTCAAATCGATTCGCGTCTTGCGTCGGCGATGTACATCAGAAGAAGACGACAAAAGGGTAGAAAAGAAAAGAAAAGAATGACATAGATTAACAAAGAATGTGAGACATATATTGTCTCTGTTTTACATAATTATCATCTTTTTTAAGAAATAATTACATAATTGAATGAATATTATCCACACGTTCATATTCCACTCGTAATATATATATATATATATATATATATATATATATATATATATATATATATATATATATATATATATATATAGAGTGAGTCACCTAACGTTGCCGCTGGATATATTTGGTAAACCACATCAAATACTGACGAATCGATTCCACAGGCCGAACGTGAGAAGAGGGGCTAGTGTAATTGGTTAATACAAACCAAAAAAAAATGCACGGAAGTATGTTTTTTAACACAAACCTACGTTTTTTTTAAATGGAACAGCGTTAGTTTTGTTAGCACATCCGAACACATAAACAAATACGTAATCAGTGCCGTTTGTTGCATTGTAATATGTTAATTACATCCGGAGATATTCTAACCTGAAGTTGACGCTTGAGTAGCACTCCTCCGCTGTTCGATCGTGTGTATCGGAGAGCACCGAATTACGTAGGGATCCAAAGGGAATGGTGTTGGACCTTAGGTACAGAAGAGACTGGAACAGCACATTACGTCCACATGCTAACACCTTTTTATTGGTCTTTTTCACTGACGCACATGTACGTTAGCATGAGGGGTGAGGTACACGTACACACGTGGTTTTCAGTTTCAATTACGGAGTGGAATAGAGTGTGTCCCGACATGTCAGGCCAATAGATGTTCAATGTGTTGCCCATCATTTGCTGTACACAACTGCAATCTCTGGCGTAATGAATGTCGTACACGCCGCAGTACATCTGGTGTAATGTCGCCACAGGCTGCCACAATACGTTGTTTCATACCCTCTGGGGTTGTAGGCACATCACGGTACACATTCTCCTTTAACGTACCCCACAGAAAGAAGTCCAGAGGTGTAAGATCAGGAGAACGGGCTGGCCAGTTTATGCGTCCTCCACGTCCTATGAAACGCCCGTCGAACGTGTACCTCACCCCTCATGGTAATTTACATGTGCGTCAGTGTAAAAGACCAATAAAAAGGTGATAGTATGTGGACGTAATGTGCTGTTCCAGTCTCTTCTGTACCTAAGGTCCATCACCGTTCCCTTTGGATCCCTACGTAATTCGGTGCTCTCCGATACACACAATCGAACAGCAGAGGAGTGGTACTCAAGCGTCAACTTTAGGTTACAATATCTCCGGATGTAATTAACATTTTACAATGCAACAAACGGCACTGATTACGTATTTGTTTATATGTTCAGATGTGCTAACAAAACTAACGCTGTTCCATTTAAAAAAAACGTAGGTTTGTGTTACAAAACATACTTCCGTGCATTTTTTTTTGGTTTGTATTAACCAATTACACTAGCCCCTCTCCTCACGTTCGGTCTGTGGAATCGATTCGTCAGTATTTGATGTGGTTTACCAAATATATCCAGCGGTAACGTTAGGTGACTCACCCTGTATATACAGCGTTTTACAAGAAGGTACGGCCAAACCTTCAGAAAACATTCCTCACACACAAATAAAGAAAAGATGTTATGTGGACATGTGTCCGGAAACGCTTAATTTCCATGTTAGAGCTCATTTTAGTTTCGTCATTATGTTCTTCCACCTACACTTAATGGAACACGTTATCATGATTTCATACGGGATACTCTACCTGTGCTGCTAGAACATGTGCCTTTAGAAGTACGACACAACATGTGGTTCATGCACGATGGAGCTTCTGCACATTTCAGTCGAAGTGTTCGTACGCTTCTCAACAACAGATTCGGTGACCGATGGATTGGTAGACGCGGACCAATTCCATGGCCTCCACGCTCTCCTGACCTCAACCCTCTCGACTTTCATTTATGGGGGCATTTGAAAGCTCTTGTGTACCTAACCCCGGTACCTATTGTAGAGACTCTTCGTGCTCGTATTGTGGACGGCTGTGATACAATACGCCATTCTCCAGGGCTGCATCAGCGCATCAGGGATTCCATGCGACGGAGGGTGGATGCATGTATCCTCGCTAACGGAGGACATTTTGAACATTTCCTGTAACAAAGAGTTTGAAGTCTCGCTGGTACGTTCTGTTGCTGTGTGTTTCCATTCCATGATTAATGTGATTTGAAGAGAAGTAATAAAATGAGCTCTAACATGGAAAGTAAGAGTTTCCGGACACATTTCCACGTAGCATATTTTCTTTCTTTGTGTGTGAGGAATGTTTCCTGAAAGTTTGGCCGTACCTTTTTGTAACACCATATATATCGATATCGTGGAAGTTATAAAATGTTTAGCAAACTGCTGAAGTGGCAGACTCTGCAAGAGAGGCGCTCTGCATAGCGGTGTAGCTTGCTGGCTGGCTCTGAGCACTATGGGACTCAACTGCTTTGGTCATCAGTCCCCTAGAACTTAGAACTACTTAAACCTAACTAACCTAAGGACATCACACAGATCCATGCCCGAGGCAGGATTCGAACCTGCGACCGTAGCAGTCGCACGGTTCCGGACTGCGCGCCTAGAACCGCGAGACCACCGCGGCCGGCTGTAGCTTGCTGTCCAGGTTTCGAGAGGGTGCGTTTCTGGGTGAGGTATCGAATACATTGCTTCCCTCTAGTTTTACCTCCCGAGCAGATCACGAGTGTAAAATTAGAGAGATCCGAGCACGCACGGAGGCTTTCCGGCAGTCGTTCTTCCCGCGAACAATACGCGGCTGGAACAGGAAAGGGAGGTAATGACAGTGGCACGTAAAGTGCCCTCCACCATACACCAGCCGGCCGAAGTGGCCGTGCGGTTAAAGGCGCTGCAGTCTGGAACCGCAAGACCGCTACGGTCGCAGGTTCGAATCCTGCCTCGGGCATGGATGTTTGTGATGTCCTTAGGTTAGTTAGGTTTAACTAGTTCTAAGTTCTAGGGGACTAATGACCTCAGCAGTTGAGTCCCATAGTGCTCAGAGCCATTTGAACCATTTGAACCACCATACACCGTTGGGTGGCTTGCGGAGTGTAAATGTAGATGTAGATAGCTATCGTCACCGGGTATTTTGTTCGTCCGAACATTACACGTGACGACGGCTTGTAAAGTACGCAGACGAAGGATTAATGGTCTTTGGAGTTGCTCGATTTCCTTTGGAATGCTGCCAAATCCGGGCGAAAACGATCCGCGTGGAAAGAGCCGCGTCTGGCCGAGAAACAAACCCACCCGGCTGCTGGAAGCTGGCGCCCGAGGGCAGCGCGTCACGCGAGCGTGCAAACGACGCGGGTCGGCGAGAGGGATTCCCGCGGCGGTGCGCATGCGCGACGTGGCACAACCGGAACCCGGAGAGCGGCGCGCGGCAGTGCAGCGCCCGGCGGCCGGTCAGCAGTGAACAGACGGCGGTCTGCGGGCAGCGGAGCATGCGGCTGCCGCTCCTGGTAGCCCTAGCCTTCGCCTTCGCCATCGCCCTCGCAGCACGCGCCGCAGCGCTGCAGCCCGTGGGCAGCTGCTGCGCGCCGAGCTTCAGCTATGACGCCACCATCTGGGCGTGCGTGCCCGACGCCAACCACACGACGGACGCCGGCGATGACTTCCTCAACCTCACCGCGGCGCCTGGCGAATATACCACGGAGCCGCTTCCCACAACCGACGTCACGCTACTGCAGAGTGACCCCTCGTCCGGCAGACGAGAGGAGGAAACTGTGGAGAACTCTTCCAACGGTAGTGTCGGCGCCACTAGTGAAGCCGCCGTGACCTGGGGCTACGCGGAAGACTCTGGACCGGTATCCGGCGTCTTCGAGGACGTCACAACCGACTGGGACGTTATGTTGGCGAACTCGACGGACGAGCGGCTGCCCGACACGAGCACGATGCTGGTGCCGGAGAACTGCGAGAAGGGGGCGCTGGTGGACGTGCCGGAGGACCAGCCGCTGCCGGAGGGCGTGGGTCGCTGCCTCGCCGGTGACGGCCTCGTCAGGGTGTGTGTCGACGCCGAGGAATACTGTGCCAGCCACTACTGCCTGCCCAAGTGCTGCCCGCACGGTCAGAGCTTGGTAAGTGCCACAATCCTTCTTCACATCTTCAGATCACAGTGACTGCAATTCTGGACCATGCGTCGTCTCGCTTGCAATAGACGTCTAACATTCTCCGTGGTGTCTGTTTGTTCTAAGTCGTGTCTCCCTACCACTTTCGCGCAACGACGCTCTGAGCTTGTTTTTTACGGAATTGACTAGTTTGAACCTGGGACCTGTTGCTGGTAAGGAGACGCCAGACCACACATGACATGTAGAGTTCAGAAGAGTTCAGTCAGACTAGCGATGATATAATCAAATACTTAATGATTTCAGCGTCAGCTCCACTGCACTCACTGTAAAAGAATCTTAATACTAATTAAATTTAGTGGAAGGGGTTGAAGGCTTTCCTATTTTTAGTTAGCTGGCAAAATAACGTCGAAAAAGCAGTTAAGTTAACCATTGGAATTTTTATTCTACTCACAAAACATTGTTTATAAATTTCACTATTGATAAAAGGAAATATTTTAATACAGGATGATAAAAACCAACTGCGTTCAACAAAAATGTGAACGAATATTCCCTGAATGGGTTTCCAAGTTCTATAATGGATCGAAGGATGACCTATGCCATATCACATCTATAATCTAGGTTTAAATGAACTTTATAAAAGAGAAAACTATCAAAAATGGTCTACAGTGACCCTCAATTATCTTTAATTACTTATTTAACTTGTCGTAAATTACAGTGGCTGATGTGGTTTCTCAATAACTATATAACCAAAAAATCATCCCGTTTCAGATTTTAACTCCTAATAGCAAATGTGAATACCACGAAGTTCAATTGACGATCGACACTAGTATTATGTAATAAGGGGGTGTAACAGATGAGACTTCTGCAGTTCTGAGTGAAGGCTTATGCGCTCTCATGTGGCATCGCGTGCGTTCATTACCTTGTCGTTGATTAGGCAGTATCAGAGGGCGGCGGGCGGCGCAGCTCCACACACCTCGCCATCTAGGAAGCAACTCCTCTCTAACCTCTCCTTACTACAATTTACCAAAGCTGGTTTAAGAAAAAGGTATGTGGCTGTGTTTTTAACTGACCAATCAGGGTCTCAATGTTAACCTTAAGCTCCGCCTACAAAAATTCTGTCTATCCAATGAGAAACGTTATACTTTTCGTGGTGGGGCAATGTTTTTAACGTTTGCAACGAAACAGACACGCGTATAGTCTCACGCTAAAACTTGCAGCTGGTGTGGCCATTTTAGCGTTATCGTAAGATCTATACTGTTCTTCTGGAGGGCTCTATCTCTTAACATGGGCTGGCAGGTGGTCTTGGCGGTCGGCCGACGATGTGGGTGTCCGTCCCATATCGTAGGGCCTTCTAGCTTAACATGGTTCTGCTCTCGGCGTCTGTTGTCGTTTCTCCCCTCGGAACTGCGTCTGTTTCACGGTGGGAAGGTATGACATGCATTTAGGCGTTCTTGTGTTAGTCTGTGGTATTCCATTTGCTCACTCGTTGATCGTATTACTTTGGTTAATTTAATGTCAGGATTTCTTCGGAACTATGTGACATAATGTCGGATTTGCTATCATGTCAGGGTTTTCATGGAAGGTGTTGGATTTGCCTGACACCTTACAGACGCAGAGAAACCACCCTCGTCATTTATTTTGCCGGTATATTTGTTGATCTTCTTTTTTAAGCAAATCCAGGCATTTGTGCTGAACCGAGACTCGAACCTGGTTTTCCCGCTTATCGCGAACGGTCGTCTTACCATTAGACTGTCCGAGCACGTTTCACAGCCAGACGCAAACTTCCATATGTCGTCAACCATGTGTCTACAAACTGCACCTGTACATCCATTATGTATACATTTTTAGTTGAAAGTTGACTGCCCAGTGTTGGCGCATACATACGATAGTGCAGTACCTGTTGTCAGACGTACGATGCAATATTCCTTCGGATATGCATGAATGTCCGAGGGAACATTGCGTCATATATCAGAACAACTGCCAAGATGAGAAACGTAGAAGTAGATATCCTCGGTGTAACAAAGCAGCTTAAATCACTTAATAAAGGCTAGGCCTTCGGTCCAGATTGTATACCAGTCAGGTTCCTTTCAGAGTATGCTAATAAAATAGCTCCATATTTAGCAATTATATACAACCACTCGCTCACAGAAAGATCCGTACCTAAGGACTGGAAAATTGCTCAAGTCACACCAATACCCAAAAAGGGAAGTAGGAGTAATCCGCTGAATTACAGGCCTATATCACTAACGCCGATTTGCAGTAGGTTCAAATGGTTCAAATGGCTCTGAGCACTATGGGACTCAACTGCTGTGGTTATCAGTCCCCTATAACTTAGAACTGCTTAAACCTAACTAACCTAAGGACATCACACACATCCATGCCCGAGGCAGGATTCGAACCTGCGACCGTAGCAGTCGCACGGCTCCGGACTGCGCGCCTAGAACCGCGATACCACCGCGGCCGGCGATTTGTAGTAGGGTTTTGGAACATATACTGCATTGAAACATCATAAAGTACCTCGAAGAAAACGATTTATTGACACATAGTCAGCACGGATTCAGAAAATATCGTTCTTGTGAAACACAACTAGCTCTTTATACTCGTAAAGTAATAAGTGCTATCGACAGGGGATGTCAAATTGATTCTATATTTTTAGATTTCCAGAAGGCTTTCGACGCCGTCCTCACAAGCGTCTTCTAACCAAACTGCGTGCCTACGGAGTATCGCCTCAGTTGTGCGACTGGATTCGTGACTTCCTGTCACAAAGGTCACAGTTCGTAGTAATAGAAGGAAAGTCATCGAGTAAAAAAGAAGTAATATCCGGCGTTCCCCAAGGAAGTGTTATGGGCCCCCTATTGTTCCTGATCTATATTAACGACATAGGAGACAATCTCAGTAGCCGTCTTAGATTGTTTGCAGATGATGCTGTCATTTACCGTCTTGTAAAGTCATCAGATGATCAAAACGACTTGCAAAATGATTTAGATAAGACATGTGTATGGTGCGAAAAGTGGCAATTGACCCTGAATAAGGAAAAGCGTGAAGTTATTCACATGAGTACTAAAAGAAATCAGCTAAATTTCGATTACGTGATAAGTCACACAAATCTGAAGACTGTAAATTCAACTAAATACTTAAGGATTACAATTACAAATACCCTAAATTGGAACGATCACATAGATAATATTGTGGGTAGAGCACACCAAAGACTACGATTCACTGGCAAAACACTTAGAAGGTGCAACAGGTCTACTAAAGAGACTGCTTACACCACGCTTGTCCGCCCTATTATGGAGTAGTGCTGTGCGGTGTGGGATCCGAATCAGGTGGGACTGACGGATGACATCGATAAAGTACAAAGAAGGGCAGCTCGTTTTGTATTATCGCGAAATAGGGGAGATAGTGTCACAGACATGGTACGTGAATTGGAGTGGCAATCATTAAAACAAAGACGTTTTTCGTTGCGATGGGATCTTCTGATGAAGTTTCAATCGCCAGTTTTCTCCTCCGACTGCGAAAACATTCTGTTGGCACCCACCTACTGTTGTGGATTGGCAGGAGAGCCAACCCAGGAATCTAGAGGAAGCCGAAAGGCACGCGTTTTATCTCATGCAGGCTGGCGTGAGATCTGGAACAGGACAAGGAATTTAGACTTTAGAAAAAAACGGACGTAGCTGGTGGAATACTTAACTTTAATCCATTAATGGTGAACGTCGGTCTGACGGTACGTGATTAACAAGATCAATAGCAACTGATAATGGCGCCTTGCTAGGTCGTAGCAAATGACGTAGCTGAAGGCTATGCTAACTATCGTCTCGGATAATGAGAGCGTATTTTGTCAGTGAACCATCGCTAGCAAAGTCGGCTGTACAACTGGGGCGAGTGCTAGGAAGTCTCTCTAGACCTGCCGTGTGGCGGCGCTCGGTCTGCAATCACTGATAGTGGCGACACGCGGGTCCGACGTATACTAATGGACCGCGGCCGATTTAAAGGCTACCACCTAGCAAGTGTGGTGTCTGGCGGTGACACCACACCTACATAGGGAGAAATGACCATCACGATAAAATAAGAGAAATCAGGGCTCGCACAGAAAAATTTAAGTGCTCGTTTTTCCCGCGTGCTGTTCGAGAGCGCAACGGTAGAGAGACAGCTTGAAGGTGGTTCACTGAACCCTCTGCCAGGCAGTTTATTGTGAATAACAGAGTAATCACGTAGACGTATATGTAGATGTACATGTAGACGTAGACACTGCAGTACCGTACGTTAACGTTTTGGGACCAGGCCAGTTAATATTTGAGGATTCTCATACCTGCTGAGTGAAACTAATCAGTAAATCAAATAACACACGTCATGTGGCGGTTTGTCTGTGCATTATTCAAGCCTGAAGACTTTCGTGGTCACGGTCATTGAAGGTAAAATCTTCTAGGATTTTAGGCCGCGTCTGTTACACTTCAATTTCGTCTACGCAATAGACGTTTTGACCCTTCAGCTGGAGTCTTCTTCAAAATCTTCTAGAGTTCGCAGACACGTGAACACTGCCCGACAGTGAACACCAGAAGACCCTGAGGGATATCACAGCAGATAGGTCGAAACCGTCGATCGCTTAAAAGATATTGAAGACGGACATGACGCGATCTGACACCCTAGTAGTCTTTCATAATTAATGCCAAGTTTTAGGAACCATCGGCTCTTTTGTTATAATAAATAAACAAACACCGGCAGGGTACATTTTTTTATTACCGACTATCGGTTTCTATCTGTGCTGCAGATCACCAGGTCTAAGCTGGAACACGAAAAGAGGCAACAACAATAAAAATTGCGGAATTATGATGTTACAAACACTACGCTCAAAGTATGTACAAATAACAACAAAATATTATGAACCGACAGATACTTGGCACCAAAAATTATTATACCAATGTTGCCGAACTGCACTATGTGGCACAAGGTATGTGTGGTTTGATAATATTTTGTTATCTGTGCAGTCTTTGAGCGTCAAGTTGGTAGTATCAAGAGTAATTTTCGTTGTTGTTGTCCTTGTTCTTGTCCCATCTTTGACATGAAGATGATCTGCAACGCAATTTTAAACTGCTAACTGGTAAGGAAAAGCTGTGATCCAAACGATGTTTTTTCTTTAGAGAAATAGGTTTTATCTTTCTGTACATTAGCAACACTCTTTATGCAAGTGGTACCAAAATTCCCGTTACAAACGTCTAGACTTGTAGAGTGTAATGAGCAGATCATATTCTGAATTGGAACTCATTTGAAAACACGTTGGTGACGCGACCACATTTACAAGTAATTGATTAGGCGTGACCAAGTATATAACATTTTTTTACAGTTCCACTCATTAAAAGCCAAAGCAATTGGTCGTGTACTTGTTGACGGATACTCTTCAACGTGATACTTTGCGGCCTCTTCCAATTCGGGTGTGCGGCGTCAACCTGTTAACGTCACGCCTCTTAACGGCGAAGGTACCCTCTCTCGAAGCCGTTGCGCAATTGTGGCGAAAATGAGGCTCGAACCAGGTCAGAGAGGTAGGATAGACACCAAATGACATCAACCGATCCGTCACCCCACCCCCCACCCCTCTCCCCCCACCATGACCACCCTGTTGCATACCTACCTAGCAAACATATTTTCAGACGGCTATACCGAGGAAACAGTAGGTTTCTGGACATGGCTTCCTATTCAAGCTATTATGTACTCACTCCCTTCTACAAGTCCTTGAAGTTCGTAACCGGAATTTCCGAACGCACTGTGTTGTTAGTAATCAGCTGTAAGAATATATTCTTACCAAGCAAAGCGGCAGCAGCTGTTGAATAATCATTTATTAGAGCAACCGGTTTCGCAGCACTAAAGCTGCATCATCAAGTACAACTGAATAGAAAAAACAGATGGAGGAAAAAATTTTAAAAATTTTTGCAATAGTTACAGTGAAAGCAATATGTAACTTCAATGCTATTTAAACACTAAATATACGAAAGGGACAACAAACCTCAAGAGAATCGGTACACAATAAGCAGAATACTCACATTCAAACCATTTACAGCAAAATGTAGAGATTATTGGAGGCCCTCATTCACGCTCAGTAATGCTGTATTAAAACGTGCTTGAAAGAACGGGAGTCAAAATAAGAGAGGCGGAATGAAGGAGACGGTCATAGTAAATGACTCAAGTTCTAAGGAGAAACACGGAGAGTCATACAATAAAAATTTTATCAGTCAGATCAAGGACTGGATAAAACTCGTAAAAGTCTGTTGTATGAGGAAATAACCAAAATATCGTGTACGACCATGAAATGTACACTAAAACCATATGATACAGAAGACCATAACGAAAATAAACGAGCAGAAGGTAAAATGAGTAGCAAGGTAAACAAACTAAATCGAAGAATAAAAACCCTAGCTGTTACCGTATGCTACAAACGTATCACGGCGAGAATAAGAACGAGGCGATACCAACTGAATACTGAGCAGACGGACAAGTGACGAGTTGACAGGCAAGCGCGAAGCAACCCGGGAATAGGCGGCGCGACAAGATGACAGAAAGAAAC
Source organism: Schistocerca americana (assembly GCF_021461395.2). Taxonomy (NCBI): domain Eukaryota; kingdom Metazoa; phylum Arthropoda; class Insecta; order Orthoptera; family Acrididae; genus Schistocerca; species Schistocerca americana. The sequence goes on along the minus strand of NC_060120.1, from coordinate 96,994,339 downwards.
TATTTAATAAAACCCGAATGTCGGGACGCGTCCATACATTCATAGCGGTATACTAAAAAAAAGTAACGAAAATATACGAAAGTAATTTGATAATACATAAACACGGCAAGTAAAAATTATTTATTGATATGAAGACTGTCGACATTAGCAAGTACTGTACATTTCGGTGTCTTAATTCCGTTTTGCTGTTTAATGTATATTCCAGTCGGCGGTTACCAACCCGCAGAATGTCAATTTCCTCAAGTATATTCAAAGTATGACCTTCATTCTGGCGATGAAAAATTTATGAAGCTTTGGACCAATTGGTAATTCTGTACCCGTGTCCATTTGTACTTAATGCTGACCTCAAGTGCGTAAAATTCAAATGCTCACGAAACCTGATCTCAAAATTCCTATCGGTTTGACGAACGTATTTCATGGGTCAATTGTGGCACCTGGTGCAATATACTGCAATAGCTGAATATTTCGGATTTGTTGCATTCTCGCTACGCCTACACTCATCTCGAACGTCACGAAGAATGAAGCAAGCTGGTTTTATACTTTTTCTCCTCAGCCTGTAACAAAACTCATAGGAATTTAACTATCCTGCGTTTGTCTCGGAGAAGGAGGGGCCGGCCGGTGTGGCCGTGCGGTTCTAGGCGCTTCAGTCTGGAACCGCGTGGCCGCTACGGTCGCAGGTTCGAATCCTGCCTCGGCCATGGATGTGTGTGATGTCCTTAGGTTAGTTAGGTTTAAGTAGTTCTACGTTCTAGGGGACTGATGACCACAGATGTTACGTCCCATAGTGCTCAGAGCCATTTGAACCATTTTTTTTTTTTTTTTTAGCAGGAGGGTACATTAAAAACGTCTAATTCCCCATCGATGTTCGAAATTAATTTATTTTAATTCTGTAGCTAGATGCGTTCCTGTAGCCGTGAACACAAGCTACCCAAAGCGAGGCAAGTCCTGTACACAGTTGTCTGAGAACTGTATACACAGTTTCAAAGACGATCATAGGATTTCATATCGCTGTATCTACATTAATTAAAAAAGGAATCTCGGGTGGATTTTAACTTACAAATCGAATGAAGAGATTTCTTATTCGCCGGTTGTAAATTGCCGGTTGATGTAGCGCTGGTAGAAGTCTGCGTTGAGTCACTATGTCCAGAGAGCCTTTATAGCTAGTTCATTCTCTCGCTCCTTCAATGTACCAAGTGCGTCGACATGCTAATAACAGGGCAACAAGAGGCTTTTTGCGTTCTCCCTTTTTACAATTGTAACTAATTTAAGCTGCGTGGCTTGGTTGCCATCGAGAATACGTCACTGCAGAAGCGTGCGGATATCTCACTGCGCTACTGGCCCGTAATTTCATGTAAAAATTGTCATTGGCATTATAGAGCATACACTTGCTATGCTGGTGATAAAAAATATGCATTCTCGGGGATATGTTATATTCTATGACTAAACTGTACATGAACATGGTTATACACTGCTGAGCAAAACTTAAGGGCGAAAGTAACGTTCACGTGGTGTGTCACTCCCAAATAACAAAAAAAACTTCGTCCAACGGGTCCGACCTGCCGCCGTGCCATCCTCACCCCACAGGCGTCACTGGATGCGGATATGGAGGTGTATGTATGTGGTCAGCACACCGCTCTCCCGGCCGTATACCTGTTTATGAGACCGGAGCCGCTACTTCTCAAAATGGCTCTGAGTACTACGGGACTTAACTTCTGAGGTCATCAGCTCCCTAGAACTTAGAACTACTTAAACCTAACTAACCTAAGGATATCACATACATCCACGCCCGAGGCAGGATTCGAACCTGCGACCGTAGTGGTCGCGCAGTTCCAGACTGTAGCGCCTAGAACCACTCGGTCACCCCGGCCGGCCGCTTCTTCTCGGTCAAGTAGCTCCTCAGCTTGCCTCCCAAGGGCTGAGTGCACACCGCTCGGCAGCGCTTAACTTCGTGATCTGACGGGAACCGGTGTTACAACTGCAGCAAGGCCGTTGACCTCCCAAATAACATAGCTCAATGAAACCTGCAGCGTACATGGAAAGAACAGCTGCAGTATATTAGAGAAGGTAACTGAAATAAGTATACAGTGAGATAAAGTGAAATGACACGTTTATTCAAAGGCAATAATTACAGTGAAGTCACAGCGATTCATAATGGTTCCTGGACTTTACAAAAGGCGGGAAATGGTTCTTCATAGGGTGTGTGATTACCATGGACGTCAATGCATGCTCTGCACAGTGCTGTCACGCTGGCCAAGAGTTTGCTTAGGAGTTCTTGTAGTAGGGGGTTCCATTTCTGCATCAGTGCGGTTGACAACTGCTGATGGCCGTTGTTGCAGGTGGACGTGCTCGATGGGATGTAAGTTGAAAGACAGTTCAGGCTAGGGCAGTCAACGAATATCCTCTCTTTCAAAGCTCTCCCTTACCTGCGCTGTTCGATACGGCCGCACATTGTCACCCAAAAAAATGAAATGAGGGCTGAATGCACCCCTGCACGTCAAGAAGGAGTACAGTGACACATTAGCATTGACGGGTGAGTGAACCGTGTTCAAAGATTTAGATGTCAGTACGCTCAGTTAACAGTATGCCTCCCGACACCGTAACACCTGGACAACCAAAGCGATCTTGTTCGACAATGTTCCTGGGTGCATTATATGTTCTCACCTCTCGCCATATGAGGGTACGTCCAGAATTGTAGAACACGATGGTTCTTATAGTTGTGTCATTGTGTGAGGAGGTATAATGTTGCGTGGTCGTGTTGACCTTCAAGTCATTGCAAGCGATACACTCAGCGTTCAGCATTCTACATCTACATGTATACTCCGCAAGCCACCCAATGGTCTGTGGCGGAGGGCACTTTACGTGCCACTGTCTACTTCCCTATCCTGTTCCAGTCGCGTATGGTTCGCGGGAAGAACGACTGCCAGAAAGCCTCCGTGCGCGCTCGATCTCTCTAATTTTACATTCGTGATCTCCTCGGGAGGTATAAGTAGAGGGAAGCAATATATTCGATACCTCATCCAGAAACGCACCCTCTCGAAACCTGGACAGCAAGCTACACCGCGATGCAGAGCGCCTCTCTTCCAGAGTCTGCCACTTCAGTTTGCTAAACATCTCCGTAACGCTATCACGCTTACCAAATAACCCTGTGACGAAACGCGCCGCTCTTCTTTGGATCTTCTCTATCTCCGCTCTCAACCCGACCTGGTACGGATCCCACACTGATGAGCAATACTCAAGTATAGGTCGAACGAGTGTTTTGTGAGCCACCTGCTTTGTTGATGGACTACATTTTCTAAGCACTCTCCCAATGAATCTCAACCTGGCACCCGCCTTACCAACAATTAATTTTATATGATCATTCCACTTCAAATCGTTCCGCACGCATACTCCCAGATATTTTACAGAAGTAACTGCCACCAGTGTTTGTTGCGCTATCATATAATCATACAATAAAGGATCCTTCTTTCTATGTATTCGCAATACATTACATTTGTCTATGTTAAGGGTCAGTGGCCACTCCCTGCACCAAGTACCTATCCGCTGCAATTTTCTAATGCTGCAACTTCTCTGTATATTACAGCATCATCCGCGAAAAGCCACATGGAACTTCCGACACTGTCTACTAGGTCATTTATATATATATTGTGAAAAGCAATTTTCCCATAACACTCCCCTGTGGCACGCCAGAGGTTACTTTAACGTCTGTAGACGACCACCCATCAGTCGTCAAAGGCGCTGGCGGAGGAATGGAACGTCGTATCACAAGAACTCCTTATCATCCGTGTGGTCAGCATGCAAGCACGTTGCAGAGCATGAATTGCCGTCCTTGGTGATCATACACCTTATATTCCCCTGTTTGTTATGTCCAGGGGACGAGCAGCTCGTGGTCTCGCGGTCGCGAACTCGCTCTCGAGCACAAGGTCCCGGGTTCGATTCCGTGCGGGGTCAGGGATTTTTTTCCCCTGCCTCGAGATGTCTGGGTGTTTGTGTTGTCCTCATCATTTCATCCTCATTCGTGAAAGTGGCGAGATTGGGCTGAGAAAAGGTTGGGAATTTGTACGGGCGCTGATAACCACGCAGTTGAGCGCCTCATAAACCAAACATCATCATCATCATCCAGGGGACGATAATGAAGCGATGTGACTTCAGTTTGATTATGGTCTAAAACTGACATGGTGAGACCGTGGCTGTGTACAATTAATGTAGGCTAATTCTTACAAAGAAGAAGACAGCACCCAGCCACTATTAATACTGCTATTTATTTAGATAAATAGCGGCGTTACCGGTTTCGAACTGGCAAGTTCAACATCAGACGGCTGTTCTCATGATTTTATAAATCTGCATTCTTTGTGATAACTTCACATGTGGCAAATTCTTTTTGGTGTGTGTGTGTGTGTGTGTGTGTGTGTGTGTGTGTGTGTGTGTGTGTGTGTATGTGTGTGTGGTGCTTCGCACAATGTGGTGATGTACAAATTACATAAGTGTTGGATATATTTTGGAATATTCGAAAAATACAATCCTGCAACTTCGCAACAAAATCGCGCCGAATTTTCGGCGGCAACAACACACCAAAAAATACTTCGCCACAGTGGAAGAATAAAAATCGAAAATGGACGATAATGTAAAGTGTATCTTGAAAATCATGTGAACAGCCGTCTGATGGTGAACTTACCAGTTCGAAACCGGTAACGCAGCTATTTACCTAAATAAATAGCAGACTTAATAGTGGCTGGTTGCTGTCTTCTTCTTTCTAAGAATTAACCTACATTAGTTATTCTCTTTAAACAACGTGTACTTCCTGTTCGTCTCACCAAATATTCTTTTGAGTTACCGTCTATAGCATACTGTAGCAGTTGTTTCTACGTATGGACCAAGTTTCATCGAGCTATTTTACTTGTCAGTGGCACTTCATGTGAAAGTTACTTTCGTCCTCAACCTTCACTCACCAGCGTATTACTGCTATGCTCCAGGAGAATTCGCTGGTCATGTTCTGTAACAGAAGAGAAGAAGCCGTTACGAGAATTGTAGACACCACTGAAAACTATCACACAAATTAACGCACCAAGCGAAGTGTTATAAAGCCAAAAATCCGGAAACTTTGTTCAGAAGGAAAGGAAGGAAACATTTCCAGTCGGCGACAAGCCTGAATTAGAAGGATGGGGAAGAATATCCCGCATTTTTCCCAAGGAACTACAAAAAATGGCTCTGAGCACTACGGGACTTAACATCTGAGGTCATCAGTCCCCTAGAACTTAGAACTACTTAAACCTAACTAACCTAAGGACATCACACACAGCCATGGCCCGAGGCAGGATTCGAAACTGCGACCGTAGCGGTCGCGCGGTTCCAGACTGAAGCGCCTAGAACCGCTCGGCCACAACGGCCGGCCAAGGAACTACATTCACCCTATAAGTGGTCTAAACAAATGGAGAGAAGCCTAAATCTGAATAAGCAGACAGAGATCTGAAGTTCACGCCTTAACCATTGCACCCCTTTAACCAGTGTAAATTTATTAAAGAGACGCTGTAAAAATGACTAAAGAAATCCGTCTACATTTTTAGTCTTATTCCTTCTTTCTAGAAGAAAAAAGCAAACGTTGAATTGCGTAAAGAGTATGTTTACATGGCATTTCATTCAGTGAGATACTGGCCTCACATTCTGGAGTTCCTGGTTCAGATACTGCTCTCCAGTTGTGAAATGCATAGTGATGTAAACCCATACATTCACTGTCGTTTACAACCCGCACTCTGGAACAAAGAGAGTATTTTAGTTGTTAGGTGTAACACATACAGTACAATATTACAGTAACCTCGCAATTTTTGCAGATGATGGAGTTATTTACGATGAAGCACTGTCTTAAAAAAAAGAGGCAAAAAATTCAACAAGATCTTGATGTAATTTCAAAGCGATGCAGAAACTGGCAACTGCTTTGAAGGTTCAGAAATGCAGGATTGCGAACATCGTAGAACGCAAAATGTAGTATCCTATGACTACTATAAGTCACTGATAGAGCTAGTTAACTCACACAAATGCTTCGGTGTAACAGTTTGCAGCGATATGAGATTGAATGAACACATGGGCTGAGTCTTAGGCAAAGCGGACTACACATTTTTAATCTTTTGAGAAATGCATGACACATAGCTGTTGGTATTACTTTATTATTACTAACGGTTTCGGTCATAAACCATCATCTCTATGTGAAAGACTGAACGATACTACTCACGTGTCACAAACTGACATGGAAACACATTTACGGGTATACTCATTACAACTGTGCACATATAGCAAAACGAGATTTTTTTCATAATGAATTTTCGCTTTGCTAGATGTGCACAGTTGTAATGAGTACACCAGTTCGTGTGACATGACAGTAGTATTATTCATTCTTCGGTACCAAAATGATAGTCTATTACCGAAATGGGGGCTAATAATAAATTAATACAACATCGTTACATTATGCATTTTTCAAAACATATTAGTGTTGTTGATAGCTGCATGAAGTAAATGTTTAACATTTTGATTCATTGGTAGAATAAGGAAAAACAACCTGTCTACAAAGGAGATTTCCTTAAAACCTCTTGTGCGATCCATCCTAGAATACTGCTCTACTGCGTGGGACATGCATCAAATAGGACTAACACTGGATTTTGTACCTGTACAAAGAAGGGTGACATAAATGGCCACAAGTTCGTTTGAGTCATGAGAGAGCGTCAGAGATATGCTGCAAAAAACCTAAACTTGACCCTGGACGTCTGTTTCCGCGCAAGCCCACTTACAAAGTTTCAAGTCTGTTTGGCGAGGTATCTAGGAAAATACTACAGCCTCTTGCGTATGGCTCCTGCAGGGACTGAGAAGATACATTTAGTCTAACTGTAGGACCCACAGAGATCCTTAAGCAGTCATTCTTTCCGTGCTCCGTACACGAATGGAACAATGAGAAGTATTCTCTGTCATCCAATTCACAGTTGTTGCCGATAATGTGTGTAGGTGTACAAATGACACAGTTTTAGTATTTTTCTCCTAACGTCTCAACGAGAAGTTTAGGTCTTAACAGTTCGACTGCAGCTAGGATATTAGAAACGGAGCAAAAGATGTGAGTGGGAAGTGACAGAGAAGCAAAAAAGCCACGTTTTGTCCGAACGAACCAACCCGGCCCTAGTGGCATTGAACAAATTAAACCTTAAAAATCGACATTGAAATGAAATACACTACTGTCCATTAAAACTGCTACATCAAGAAGAAAGCAGATGATAAACGGGTATTCATTGGACAAATATATTATACTAGAACTGACATGTGATTACATTTTCACGCAATTTGGGTGCATAGATCCTGAGAAATCAGTACCCAGAACAACACCTCTGACCGTGATAACGGCCTTGATACGCCTGGGCATTGAGTCAAGCAGAGCTTGGATGGCGTGTACAGGTACAGCTGCCCATGCAGCTTCAACACTAATACCGCAGTTCATCAAGAGTAGCGACTGGCGTATTGTGACGAGCCAGTTGCTCGGCCACCATTGACCAGACGTTTTCAATTTGTGAGACATCTGCAGAATGTGCTGCCCAGGGCAGCAGTCGAACATTTTCTGTATGCAGAAAGGCCCGTACAAGACCTGTAACATGCGGTCGTGCATTATCCTGCTGAAATGTAGGGTTTCGTAGGGATCGAATGAAGGGTAGAGCCACGGGTCGTAACACATCTGAAATGTAACGTCCACTGTTGAAAGTGCCGTCAATGCGAACAAGAGGTGAGCGAGACGTCTAACCAATGGCACCCCATACCATCACGCCGGGTGATACGCCAGTATGGCGATGACTAGAACACGCTTCCAATGTGCGTTCACCGCGATGTCACCACACACGGATGCGACCATCATGATGCTGTATACAGAACCCGGATTCATCCGAAAAAATGACGTTTTGCCATTCGTGCACCCAGGTTCGTCGTTGAGTACACCATCGCAGGCGCTCCTGTCTGTGATGCAGCGTCAAGAGTAACCGCAGCCATGGTCTCCGAGCTGATAGTCCATGCTGCTGCAAACGTCGTCGAACTGCTCGTGCAGATGGTTGTTGTCTTGGCAAACGTCCCCATCTGTTGACTCAGGGATCGAAACGTGGCTGCACGATCTGTTACAGCCATGCGGACAAGATGCCTGTCATCTCGACTGCTAGTGATACGAGACCGTTGGCATCAAGCACAGCGTTCCGTATTACCCTCCTGAACCCACCGATTCCATATTCTCCTAACAGTCATTGAATCTCGACCAACGCGAGCAGCAATATCGCGATACGATAAACCGCAATCGCGATAGGCTATAATCCGACCATTATCAAAGTCGGAAACGTGATGGTACGCATTTCTCCTCCTTACACGAGGCATCACAACAACATTTCACGCCGGTCAACTGCTGTTTGTGTATGAGAAATCGGTTGGAAACTTTCCTCATGTCAGCATGTTGTAGGTGTCGCCACCGGTGCCAAACTTGTGTGAATGCTTTGAAAAGCTAATCATGTGCATATCACATCATCTTCTTCCTGTCGGTTAAATTTCGCATCTGTAGCACGTCACCTTCGTGGTGTAGCAATTTTAATGGGCCGTGTATAAAAATATGCTTCAGCACGGATATGAAAAATAATTTTGTTTTTATAAAAATCATGCCAGTCCTTAGTCACTGCCAGAAATTTCTACCAGATGTCCCTATTTAAACGCAAAAGGTGTAGTAGCTAATTTTTTTTTGCTGAGGATCACCAAATCAGACGCAACAGTTGTATAGTTGACAGATGCGTAGTAGCCTTTGTTGGGAGACGATTAGGGTCAGTAACAAGAGGTCTCAAGCTTGCAGAGTCACGAACTTGCATGGTCAAATCTTGTGTCGTTGTCCGGCATTGACTCTGCACGATATCAAAGCGCGTTGCTGCCTCTCCAGTGACCGCAACACGCAGTCGCGCCCTGCTACTCGCGCACCGCAGTGGCCGGTGACTGCACTTCCCCGAACGCTGCCTAACGGCGCTCCTGTAAGACTTGTCGCTGCTACGGGTCACGTGGTACGCTAATGGATGAAAAGCACGTACTCGCTAGTGCCTATACGACAATTCGTGCAGGGAAAGAAAGCTGTTGGATCTATTGTATCGATGTTGCTGAAAGCGTTTCTTACTTCAAGTTACTTCAGAAACGAGATGCTGAGTCACTAACGTACGCGGACAAGGAGAAAATCTCACGGCTTGGCATTGAAGGACAGTACTTTTATGCATTTATTTCCATGTCATACCCTCTTAACTTCATGCCCTTTATTCAATGTTTTTCCACTGAGCAGACTCGACGACTGATACTGAGAAGTCAATAAAATAACCATTTACAACCACTATGGGGCTAAAAAGTGTTCCAGACGCAAATTTCTCTACCGTTTTTTTATTTTGCTGATATTTTTTCTTTTGTTTAAGTGGTTCCTTCTCGTGTAATTTTTTTCATCTGGTTAGTTAAAATGACTTTCGGTGTGTCTGCAAGTTACTGCTTTCTTTTTTAACTGATAAACAGTAAAAAGAGACACTTTGGAATATCAGAAACTACTAGCCATAACCTTTCCGGTAGATATAGACGATTTCAGTGACACGAGATAAAAACTAATCGTAGGGGTGTGGAAAAGAAAACTAAGGTACAGATGTGCGGCAACAAGTGGACATGTTGGATGAGTAAATGTTAAGCCTGGTCAAGAGACAAAAAGATGGTTCAAATGGCTCTGAGCACTATGGGACTTAACATCTGTGGTCATCAGTCCCCTAGAACTTAGAACTACGTAATCCTAACTAACCTAAGGACATCACACACATCCATGCCGAGGCAGGATTCGAACCTGCGACCGTAGCAGTCACGCGGCTCCAGACTGAAGCGCCTAGAAACGCACGGCCACACCGGCCGGCTGGTCAAGAGACACATGAATCCGTGGACAAGTAGAATAGATAAAGAAAGTAGACACATAGCAGGAAAATTGCAGAAGGTAAAAGAACTTTCTATAAAAATATGCAGCCGTTAAAATCCAAGAATATGAATTTCGAGAGCAGAATGGGATTCATGAAAAGCTATGTGTGGGTGCAGTTCTCTAAGAGTGTGGAACATAGACAATGGGGAAGACAGAAATGAAACGTGCAAATGCGTGGTCTCACGGAGACATGAACCAATAAAATTTTCTCGGGGTTCCAGCCGTGTCAAGCCACAAACTTTTGGACGAATGTCTTGCTGACTGTGGTGACGTCATCACTTGACAATTGCCGAAGCCCACTCTTCCGAAAGCTTGTGGATATTTAACTACTTGACACGGCTGGAATTTCGAGAAAATTTTACTAGAGATGAAACAACTAGAAGCACTCAATAAAAAGGTCTTGATCGCTTTCTCTTAGTTTCAAATAAAAGCCTTTAATATTTACGATTGAGTGAAACACGGTTTCACGTGCTTTGGCGAGGCCCACTGGCTTCCGTGCACTTTTTTGATTGCTATTTCGTGAGGAGGCTGGTTTACATCTCATCCACTGTCACAACTCGTTGTCAAAAAAAGTGAACTGGATTTTTAAGAGGTCAAGAAGTTTGCTGTTCCTATTGCGTCACCTATTTCATACATCTTAAATGTCGATCGTCCAAAATCATATGACACTTTTTCGATGTTTTCGTTTGCTGTTTTAGTTTTGGACGTCCTTCATCTAAATGAGAGTGTAAGAAAAGGACAAGGATGCCTTTGTGAATCTTCACCTACCGAAGATGGATTTGCGTTTGCAATTAACCGGCACACCACAGAATGCTATTTTACCGGAACGTAAACGACATGACTACTTCAAAAAAGCCATACAAAGAAATGCATTGCGAATACACCTAACTTATTATTAAACGATTCCCGACGTTATCGTAACAGAAGTTTAATTGATATCAACGCTATCTCTGAGGCAGCCCGAGTAAGTACCCCGTTGTCCTCGTAACTTAGGATATTGACTCACGGATCCGCAATATTCCTGTTCTTTTCTAATGTAGACAGTCCTTATAGTTAGTGTCTCCCAAATTTTGAGCACTCCTAGGAACCACTGTGTATAATACGGCTCATGTGCAATATTCGGTTCACAAATGGTTCAAATCGCTCCAAGCACTATGGGACTTAACATCTGTGGTCATCAGTCCCCTAGACTTAGAACTACTTAAACCTAACTAACCTGAGGACATTACACACATCCATGCCCGAGGCAGGATTCGAACCTGCGACCGTAGCGGCAGGGCGGTTCCGGACTGAAGCGCCTAGAACCGCTCGGCCACAGCGGCCGGCTTCGACAATATTGCTGCGTGGATTTCGTATTCCCTCTTCCCGCTACATGAGGATACACACTGCAACCTAAAAGCGCGTAAAAACAATTTCAAAAACATGTTCAAATGTGTGTGAAATCCTATGGGACTTAAATGCTAAGGTCATCAGTCCCTAAGCTTACACACTACTTAACCAAAATTATCCTAAGGGCAAACAGACACACCCATGCCCAAGGGAGGAGTCGAACCTCCGCCGGGACCAGCCGCACAGCTCATGACTGCAGCGCCTTTGACCGCTCGGCTAATCCCGCGCCCCAAAAACAATTTGGTACAGTTACACCTAAATACGCTATTCCTCACGCGTATTTTTTTCATCCGAAAGAACTTCTGCTACAATGGGTAAAAACAGACGGCAACTAGTGTAAACAACAACGACAAATGCAGCGTAAACCTGAACAGTCGCCTGAAGGTGAACCTGACGTTCAATACCGGTAACAACAATATTTCTGTAAATAAATAGCGTTATTAATAGTGACTGGTTGCTGTTTTCTTATTTCCAGGAATCAACTTGTATTTTGTACATAGCCGAGGCCAAAAAAAGTTTAAAAAGTCGAGCGAGGTAGCGTAGTGGTTAGTACATCGGTTTTCGGGAAGACGACGGTTCAAATCCGCGTCAGGCCATCCCGATTTAGGCTTAACTTGACTTCCATAAATCGATGCAGGAAAATTCCAGGATGGTGCACATGAAAGGATGTGACTGATTTCCTTCCCCTTCCTTGAATCATTCCAAGCTTGTGCTCCGCCTCTTATGACGTCGTTGTGGACGGGATTTAAGCCCTTATCTTTTCAAAAATTCAGTTTTCGACAAAGATAGTGTTAAGAAAGAGGCCCAGTTTTTTCCACTAAACTAAGGAATTCTGATACCTAGGCAGTGAAATAACGAGAGACGGACGGAACAAGGAGGACATCGAAAGCAGACTAGCAATGGCAAAAAGGGCATCCCTGGCCAAGAGAAGTCTACTAATATCGAATATAAGCCTTAATTTGAGGAAGAAATTTCTGAGAATGTACGTCTGGAGTACAACATTGTATGGGAGTGAAACGTGGACTGTGAGAGAACCGGAACAGAAGAGAATAGAAGCATTTGAGAGGTGGACTACAGACGAATGTTGAAAATTAGGTGAACTGATAAGGTAAGGAAAGAGGAGGTTCTGTGCAGAATCGGAGCACAACGACACGAATGTATTTAACAGGATTGACAACGACACACAAATGTGTCAGCTTACATTACGTTGACGTGGCTTAAAGCCATAATATCAGCACTTGATAATGGCCTAAGGCCGAAATTGCAATAGTGTAATAAAACTTATAACAGTCACTGGCGTAAAGATGAAGTCTTTCATTGCTTCTCTGTTTCAGTTGGGGTTGGGTTGGGTTGTTTGGGGGAAGAGACCAAACTGCGAGGTCATCGGTCTCATCGGATTAGGGAAGGGAGTCGGCCGTGCCCTTTCAGAGGAACCATACCAGCATTTGCCTGGAGTGATTTTAGGGAAATCACGGAAAACCTAAATCAGGATGGCCGGACGCGGGATTGAACCGTCGTCCTCCCGAATGCGAGTCCAGTGTGCTACCACTGCGCCACCTCTCTCGGTCTCTCTCTGTTTCAGTGCCTTACCAGTTAGGAACTACATTTTTCTTCACCCAAAACTTCCAGACTGATGGGCCGTGGTCAATGTACGACATGTGACAATAAAGTAATGAGACTGATGTGAAAAAAAATGTTGCTTACCGTTTTAGCCAAGTTTAATGTTGTCACCCTCACAATACTTCTCTTTTGATTGCACACACTTTTTCCAGCGCTTCTGCCACTGATGGTAACATTTCTGGAACTCATCTTCTGTAATATCCTCCAAGACCCTCGTCACAGCTTTTTGGACATCTTGTGTTGTTTGAAAATGGTGTCCCTTGACCGCCGTTTTGACACTTGGAAATAGAAAAAAGTCGCACGGAGCTATATTTTCTGAATAAGGTGGCTGTGGTAGTACTGAAATTTCTTTTGAGGTTAAAAATTGCTGTACTGACAGAGCAGTATGGGATGGCGCATTATCGTGATGCAGAATCCAATTATCAGTAATGTTGGCACGGACACGAATAACTCTTTTACGAAGTCTTTCTAAAATTTCTTTGTAGTGATATTGGTTAACTGTTTGTCCAGGAGGCACCCACTCTATATGAACAATTCCCTTGGAATCAAAGAAGCACACAAGCATGCATGGTCGTTCACTGCGGTCTTCATCTTCAACATTCGTTCTGCCTTCGCTGAACATTTTATGCCAACGAATAACTTGAGCTCTTGACATAACCTCCTCTCCAAAAGCCTTCTGAAGCTTACCGTAAGTTGTCGTCGCGTTTTCACCCAATTTAACGCAAAAAGAAATTCCATACTGTTGCGCAATATTATGCGGTTCCGTTTCCGTGACGAGAGACACAAAGACGTGTTAACTTATTACAGCACAACACACGACTGACAAGGGAACCTCCCCATCGCACCCCCGTCAGATTTAGTTATAAGTAGGCACAGTGGATAGGCCTTGAAAAACTGAACACAGATCAATCGAGAAAACAGGAAGAAGTTGTGTGGAACTATGAAAAAAATAAGCAAAATATACAAACTGAGTAGTCCATGCGCAAGATAGGCAAGGATAATGTGAGCTCAGGAGCGCCGTGGTCCCGTGGTTAGCGTGAGCAGCTGCGGAGCGAGAGGTTCTATGTTCAAGTCTTCCCTCGAGTGAAAAGTTTAATTTTTTTATTTTCAGACAGTTATCAAAGTTCAGGCACTCACACATAATCAACTTCGCTCTCCAAAATTCCAGGACATGTTCAGATTTGCTTCGACATATGCAGGATTTGACACACGGAAAAATTTGAAAACGTTAAAAACATATTTTTGACAGAGCGCAGGGAAAACTGTGCCACTGTGAAACTGTTGCATTCATTTGTTGCAGTTTATGTGACAGACTCTTATGTTTTCATCACTTTTTTGGAGTGATTATCACATCCACAAGAAAACCTAAATCGGGCAAGGTAGAAGAATCTTTTTACCCATTCCCCAAGTGTACAAGTTAGGTGGGTCGACAACATATTCCTGTCATGTGACGCACATGCCGTCACCAGTGTCGTATAGAATATATCAGACGTGTCTTCCTGTGGAAGAATCGGTTGACCTATGATCTTGCGATCAAATGTTTTCGGTTCCCATTGGAGAGGCACGTCCTTTCGTCTACTAATCGCACGGTTTTGCGGTGCGGTCGCAAAATACAGACACTAAACTTATTACAGTGAACAGAGACGTCAATGAACGAAAGGACAGATCATAACTTTGCGAAAATAAAGAGAGTAAACTTTTCACTCAAGGGAAGACTTGAACCAAGGACTTCTCGTTCCGCAGCTGCTCACGGTAACCACGGGACCACGGCGCTCCTGAGCTCACACCCTCCTTGATGTTGCCTATCTTGCGCATGGACTACTCAGTTTGTGTATTTCGCTTATTTTTTTCATAGTTCCACACAACTTCTTCCTGTTTTCTCGATTGATCAGTTTTTCAAGGCCTATCCACTGTGCCAACTTATAACTAAATCTGAGGGGGGGTGCGGTGGGGAGGTTGCCTTGTGAGCAGTTGCATCGATGTGCCACTTGGACTAGAAGCAGCTGATAGACCAAGGTCAAAGATACGCAAGCCTGCAGGGTTGCCACATCTTGCAAAGAAAATCAGTCTCATTACTTTATTGTCGCACCTCGTATGAAACTCTCCCATGACGTTTCGTCTCTGACTGTGGGAGACATCCTCCGAGGTAAAGCGGCAAACTGGAAGAAGATGTCTCCCACAGTCGGAGACGAAATGTCAGGGGAGAGTTTTATACATCGACCACTGCCTTCAGTCCGGAAGTCTTAAGTGAAGATAATACCACTGTATGAGCTACATTTTTGTTTTGTTTTGTTTCGTTTCGTATCGCCTTTAGGAGCGGATCAAGGTTGTCGTTGTTGTTTGATGCAGCTCTCCATGCTACTCTATCCTGTGCAAGCTTCTTCATCTCCCAGTACCTACTGCAACCTACAACCTTTTGAATGTGCTTAGTGTATTCATCTCTTGGTCTCCGATTTTTACCCTCCACGCTGCCCTCCAATACTAAATTGGTGATCTCTCGATGTCTCAGAACATGTCCTACCAACCGATCCCTTTTTCTAGTCAAGTGGTGCCACAAGTTCCTCTTCTCCCCAATTCTACTCAGTACCTCCTCATTATTTATGTGATCTACCCATCTAATCTTCAGCATTCTTCTGTAGCAGCACATTTCGAAAGCTTCTATTCTCTTCATGTCTAAACTATTTGTCGTCCACGTTTCACTTCCATACATGGCTACACTCCATACAAATACTTTCAGAAACGACTTCCTGACATTTAAATCTATACTCGATGTTAACAAATTTTTCTTCTTCAAAAACGCTTTCCTTGCCATTGCCAGTCTAAATTTTATATCCTTTCTAGTTCGACCATCATGAGTTTTTTTGCTCCCCATATAGCAAAACTCCTTTACTACTTTAAGCGTCTCATTTCCTACTCTAATTCCCTCAGCATCACCCGACTTAATTCGACTACATTCCATTATCCTCGTTTTCCTTTTGTTGATGTTCATCTTATACCCTCCTTTCAAGATACTGTCCATGCCGTTTAACTGCTCTTCCAAGTCCTTTGCTGTCTCTGACAGAATTACAATGTCATCGGCGAACCTCAAAGTTTTTATTTCTTCTCCATGGATTTTAATACCTACTCCGAATTTTTCTTTTGTTTCCTTTATTGCTTGCTCAATATACAGATTGGATAAAATAGGGGATAGGCTACAACCCTGTCTCACTCCCTTCCCAACCACTGCTTCCCTTTCATACCCCTCGACTCTTATAACTGCCATCTGCTTTGTGTGCAAATTGTAAATAGCCTTTCGCTCCCCCTTTTTTACCCCTGCCACCTTCAGAATTTGAAAGAGAGTATTGCAATCAAAGGATGAAGGTAGTGGTGCTTACGAAGCCGAGTGAATGTTCCAACAGCACTGATTAATGCGTATTCGTAATATCACTGTGTTGGTCACTCGTGCGTAGCGTGTGCAGTCGAGTCAATCACCCTGCCAGTGCGTCGGCCACAGCAACGTAGTTCCTTCCGACACGGCAGCGCCCTCTGCAGACAGCACGCCTGCTCCAGATTCTGCTTGTCACAGTCGGCGCGACGGCGACTCGCTCCGGCGGCATTGTCCTTGATCTTGTATGCCGCGCCTCCTTGCCCCTACCGCTGCCCCCACGCACTGCCTCGCTCTCTGTATTTTGTGATCGCGCGCTGCGAGAGACGGCGAGGCAGCTGCCGTAGTCTGGAGCGGCGACAGCAACAGCCAGACTGGAAGGCCACTGGCGACCTTGACTCTCGTGGCGCCACATGCCGCCGCTTCCCGTTCCATAGAACCGGCGTCTTTCGAAGAAGGCGTGTCCCACAGCTACTTGCGATCGTTCCGAGAAGGTGTTTATCGTTCTTTGAGTGTACTATATGTTGCAAGGAATATCTGCATCTCAAGCACATCGATGTTGGTGCCAACGCCGACTTGCTGAAGTATCTGTGTTACCACAAGTGTCAACTGTACCATCTCCTTTTTCTCTTTCCTGTATCTCTTTCTTTATCCGCTAATAACTTTGTCTATTTTTTATTTCATCCAGCATACCCCCTCTGCTTCCTTGTTGACTCTTCGGTGCACGCACTATCTTCGCAACACACCTTCCAGCCAAGAAGCTATCCTCATTGTTATCACTGCAACTATTACTTTTTATCCTCTTTTTAAAAACGTTTCTTAATTTATCATTCCGTCAGTCCATTTCACTTTAAGAACTTTTCCCTACAACCGCGTTTCAAAACTATCAAAGCATTTTCCCTCCTTCTTTATAACTGTCCTTATAGCCATATGACACTACGATTCTGACAAAACACTTGTCGATTCTCTTTCTTAATTCTATTGGAATTCTTTTTCTATCCACGAACCTTCCAGTTTTCAAAAGCTCTGTGTTCTGCTTATTATTTCCTCAACACGGCTTCCATTTTATGCTGTATAATGTGCGTGAAAGATTTTACTTGTATCAATGTGATTGCGTCCAGTAATATTTTGAGGCATCGATCATGTTTGCCGATTCTTGTCACTTTGGTCTTTCCTACGTATATCGTCATTCCGTGGCCTTTTTCCCACATTTACGACCTAAACTATCAAAAATTGTAATGCTTACACCAACAGCGAACACTGCTTGATCATCAGCGTGCTCGACTGACTTCATTGTTTCTGTTTCTACTATTATATTTCCTCCTTTTTCTAATGCTTTGTTTGTTTCTGAGCATAAGTGTTGAAATGCATTGGTGACATTACTTGCAATCACTGCAAGCGAATTGGTTTATACACTTAGGTGGAGAAGTCTATCAGGTTCATAGTGTCTGTTCCATTTTACTAAAATTTTTCGCAAAGTACAAAATCTATACAAGAATATCTCTAATGAAATAGCATTTAAATTGAATTTTACGTCTGTATTTGGCAAACTGCTGTAGCGCGCATCACAGAGGATATTTTTTGTTGCACCATATTATGTTTCTTTCTGTTCCATTCGCTCATAGATAGGGAGTACAATAACTCCTTAGTCTAAATATATCTTCTTGGTTTCTGTGAAAGCACTGTTAAGAGAGCTCAAGCTACAAACCGGTTCTCAACAATTTTCTGTGCGCAATTATCGCGATGTAACACGTGTTTTTTACACTACTGGCCATTAAAATTGCTACACCACGAAGAAGACAGGCTACAGACGCGAAATTTAACCGACACGAAGACGATGCTGTGATATGCAAATAATTAGCTTTTCAGAGCATTCACACAAGGTTGGCACCGGTGGCGACACCTACAACGTGCTGACATGAGGAAAGTTTCCAACCGATTTCTCATACACAAACAGCAGTTGACCGGCGTTGCCTGGTGAAATGTCGTTGTGATGCCTCGTGTAAGGAGGAGAAATGCGTACCATCACGTTTCCAACTTTGATAAAGGTCGGATTATAGCCTATCGCGATTGTGGTTTATCGTATCGCGACATTGCTACTCGCGTTGGTCGAGATCCAATGACTGTTAGCAGAATATGGAATCGGTAGGATCAGGAGGTTAATACGGAACGCCGTGCTGGATCCCAACGGCCTCGTATCACTAGCAGTCGACATGACAGGCATCTTATCCGCATGGCTGTAACGGATCGTGCAGCCACGTCTCGATCCCTGAGTAAACAGATGGGGACGTTTGCAAGACAACAACCATCTGCACGAACAGTTAGCCGACGTTTGCACCAGCATGGACTATCAGCTCGGAGACCATGGCTGCGGTTACCCTTGACGCTGCATCACAGACAGGAGTGCCTGCGATGGTGTAATCAACGACGAACCTGGGTGCACGAATGGAAAACGTCAGGTGGTTGTTCTGGGTACTGATTTCTCAGGATCTATGCACCCAAGTTGCGTGAAAATGTAATCACATGTCAGTTCTAGAATAATATATTTGTCCAATGAAGATCCGTTTATCATCTCCATTTCTTCTTGGTGTAGCAATTTTAATGTCCAGTAGTGAATTTATACGCTTCTAGTACCGTTCTTCATCATTTTTGTGACATTTTCTCGGGATTCTCATGACTGTGTGACCATAAGCGCTGCCATCATTTGGATCCGGCCGATGCCCTTTTGGTCCAATCTGATAAAAAATCCACACAGCAGAGCAGTTTTTTCCAGAGGTTGCGCTAGCGTTTAATAAAAAATTTCTTACATGGACTAAGTTCACGGCGCATCCCATTGATAAATCGAATTGTGCCATCCCTCAGTGAAACAATCCGCTAATTCCACGTTATATTTCGAAGTCTTGTAGCTCCTATTATTTATATATGTCTCCATCTGTGGCTGACTGTGACATTTTTATCTTCTGTGAAACGTTGATCTTTTAAATTTACATTCATTTAGATGTAGCTGCCAATATGTGGACTTTATTGGTGTCTTGTGAAAACTTGACTGACTGGCTGTCTGTATGTTTCGTACGCAGATAAGAGCATCGCGAGATATAGGTTTAAAGCTGTAACTAGCAGTACACGTTGAGTTTGCAGCACACCCGTATTTTCTTCCATTACGCTTCCATTCAAAAATTGCCTTCGATAAAGTTTTCAGTTCAGTCTGGGTATACATCGTCCATAAAGCTTCAGTGGGCCACCGACTGCAAATACTTTTGAAAGCAACGAGATACAGTTTACTTGCAGAGTGGTTTTCTATAGTCGCCGAAGATAAAATGACAGGATACTTCTCAGATGGTTGCACGTATATGTGTAACAAGGTGTTTGGCTAAATAAGAGTCGTTCGTGGAGTGCTTCGGAGGATGGAGAGAGAGAGAGAGAGAGAGAGAGAGAGAGAGAGAGAGAGAGAGAGAGATGGGGGGGGGGGGGGGACGACAACGCATTGTGCTACAGCTATTCTAGGGTGGAACTCACTCTATTTGCTGTGACTTTTTAACACAGAAAATGTTTTAAAACTCAGTGAGAATGACAATCCCGGTGAGAAGTTACATGATTAGAAATTGGTGTATTAGCGTACTACCGCACTAAGAAAGCCGCGCTGCCGTGGCGGAATACAACACGATTCTCACACCATAGTTCTGTTTTATCAACTGATCATTACAGAAAATCGAGTTTCTGATCACATCTTGTTGATATTTAAAGAATTTTTTTAAAGAAAGTTTTACGCGGAGTACTGGAGCAAAGCATTGAAAGCTTCGACTTTAGAAATCGATCCTGTCACTCAAGATCTCACTCACTCGGAAGTACTACGATTTTAGGTTTCCTTATACCTACTACGGTGGCAGATAGTTACTAATTTGCACACCTTCCTTGAAAGCAAACACGTAGGATTTCATAATTAAAGTCTTGTGAAACCAAAACGCCGTGAGGAGGAAACCCTGCCAGCACAGCTTCGCGTGCAGTATCACGTGTGACGCAAACACTGTGCACTGTGTCCGGTGATGCACGGGACCAGTACAGGGCAAGCGGAGGCATCGTCAGGCTGCCGTCGCCGGGCACGCACTGGCCCGTGGCTCAGACCCTGGCAGGTGGCCGAACTAGCGGCTCAGATGCGACCTTGAACGGCACTCCCAGGAACTCACTGTACCAGCTAGCGTTTCAGGCTGTTGGGTCAGTAGTATTTGATTGCTCGAGGTCAGCACTGCAGCTGGCTGTTGCAGTGACTGGACACGTTGATCCCGAAATCCTCTTTTTTCTGACGAAGAGAGACTGCATTTACTTGGGTACATATATCCACAGAAGATCTTAAAATCGTCATCAATGACTTCAAGGGCCTGTGCATGATGTGAAGGCAACTAACTTTGCGAAGTAAAATCGACTGTCAGAAGTAATCTTACGAGTGTTACTAGTTACTTCAGAAATATACACTCCTGGAAATTGAAATAAGAACACCGTGAATTCATTGTCCCAGGAAGGGGAAACTTTATTGACACATTCCTGGGGTCAGATACATCACATGATCACACTGACAGAACCACAGGCACATAGACACAGGCAACAGAGCATGCACAATGTCGGCACTAGTACAGTGTATATCCACCTTTCGCAGCAATGCAGGCTGCTATTCTCCCATGGAGACGATCGTAGAGATGCTGGATGTAGTCCTGTGGAACGGCTTGCCATGCCATTTCCACCTGGCGCCTCAGTTGGACCAGCGTTCGTGCTGGACGTGCAGACCGCGTGAGACGACGCTTCATCCAGTCCCAAACATGCTCAATGGGGGACAGATCCGGAGATCTTGCTGGCCAGGGTAGTTGACTTACACCTTCTAGAGCACGTTGGGTGGCACGGGATACATGCGGACGTGCATTGTCCTGTTGGAACAGCAAGTTCCCTTGCCGGTCTAGGAATGGTAGAACGATGGGTTCGATGACGGTTTGGATGTACCGTGCACTATTCAGTGTCCCCTCGACGATCACCAGTGGTGTACAGCCAGTGTAGGAGATCGCTCCCCACACCATGATGCCCGGTGTTGGCCCTGTGTGCCTCGGTCGTATGCAGTCCTGATTGTGGCGCTCACCTGCACGGCGCCAAACACGCATACGACCATCATTGGTACCAAGGCAGAAGCGACTCTCATCGCTGAAGACGACACGTCTCTATTCGTCCCTCCATTCACGCCTGTCGCGACACCACTGGAGGCGGGCTGCACGATGTTGGGGCGTGAGCGGAAGACGGCCTAACGGTGTGCGGGACCGTAGCCCAGCTTCATGGAGACGGTTGCGAATGGTCCTCGCCGATACCCCAGGAACAACAGTGTCCCTAATTTGCTGGGAAGTGGCGGTGCGGTCCCCTACGGCACTGCGTAGGATCCTACGGTCTTGGCGTGCATCCGTGGTTCGCTGCGGTCCGGTCCCAGGTCGACGGGCACGTGCACCTTCCGCCGACCACTGGCGACAACATCAATGTACTGTGGAGACCTCACGCCCCACGTGTTGAGCAATTCGGCGGTACGTCCACCCGGCCTCCCGCATGCCCACTATACGCCCTCGCTCAAAGTCCGTCAACTGCACATACGGTTCACGTCCACGCTGTCGCGGCATGCTACCAGTGTTAAAGACTGCGATGGAGCTCCGTATGCCACGGCAAACTGGCTGACACTGACGGCGGCGGTGCACAAATGCTGCGCAGCTAGCGCCATTCGACGGCCAACACCGCGGTTCCTGGTGTGTCCGCTGTGCCGTGCGTGTGATCATTGCTTGTACAGCCCTCTCGCAGTGTCCGGAGCAAGTATGGTGGGTCTGACACACCGGTGTCAATGTGTTCTTTTTTCCATTTCCAGGAGTGTAGTTGAGCCGTGGCGAGCTCGAGTCACGCTTGTCTTGGGTTAAACCTTGGTTGCAGCCATGTTGTTTTATTTCTCACGATAATGTTGCTGTCCTCTCCGTGAGTATCTAGTATCGATACTAGTACTGCTATACTATCCTTGGTGTGGCGGATATAGTTTCAGGCTGGGCGGTGTGTGACCAGTCGGTCGGTTGGTTTGGGGCAGTAAGGAAGTCTGTTGCGCGTGCACTGGCCAGGGCGGTTGGAGTGTGAGGTGCTGCTTGCGGGTGCTACGAAGTTCGTCGCCCACCGATCTTGGACATGGAAGTTGAGTCCTCACTTAACCTACTATCGAACCTCAACTGTTTACATTTCCTCGTTTGATCCTGGTTGTCGGTTTTGGGACATTCCTGCGAGCAACAATGTGTGTGTATTCAAGTCGGCTAGGATTCCAGCTGTCTTCCTGTGGAGTTTAAATTAATTTATTCCCTGTTACTGAAGTTGACCAGCGGTATCTTCTACCTTGTGGCCGTTGACGGTCTGGTTACCTGCCTTGGTTGTTAACGTAATTTTCGGCGGTGTATTTTCGTCGTCGTGTTGTTGCTGTCCAGCGTGGCATGTAGTTCGACAGCTCAGGTGTTGTTGGTCGTTGTGGGCTCCAATATTCTGTGTGTCGTTGTATTGAAATCTTGTGGACGTTTTGCTGATTGCGTGGAGCGGAACTGATTTTGTTGGTTGGTCGGTCGGCTGTCTGTCGGTTGGGTTGCCTTCAGATTAAGAAGTCGTTGGACAGGCTGCCTGTCTCAGCTAAACGAGCGTTAGTGTTGCAATCCCAGGCCGACCCTTGGAAACTTATGAGCGCTGTTCCTTGTGTGTTACATAGTAATTTCCCTGATTGGATTTTAGTTATATGACTGATGTGTGGCCTTCAGCCGAGTGTCAATATGTCTTACGTTAGTGTTCTCGTCTTGCCCTTAAGGCATGAGATTGTTATTCTTTTATATTTGGCCTTCAGCCGAATTTTACATGAGGTGTTTTAAGGTAAAGCCGCCTGCCTTTTAAATTGAAACTCTTTTTTTATGCTTTAAGCCGTTAAACATATTAAGTTGATATGTGGCCTTCAACCGAGTATTAATATCTCTAAAATTAATGTTCTTGTCTTGTCCTTAAGGCATGAGATTTTTGTTCTTTATAGGGGCCTTCAGCCGAATTTTATATAAAATGTCTTGAGATACGGCGTACTCCCTTTTAAAATTGAAACTCTTCTTTCTAGGGCTTAAGCCGTTAAATTATTTACTGATGTGCAGCCTTCAGCCGAGTTTTAATATCTCTTAAATTAATGTTCTCGTCTTGTCCTTAAAGCATGACATTATTATGCTTCTGTATGGGGCCTCCAGCCGAATTTTCCACGAAATGTCTTAAGACAAGACATTCTGCCTTTTGATTGAAACTCGTCTTATTGCTTAATATGTGGCCTCCATCCAAATTTCATTAAAATTAAATTGCTAAGGCCTTCAGCCTGTTTAGATTCAATATTTAGAAAAGACTCTTGGGTGAAACCTCCAGAAGAACGTTGTATTTCAATTTCTTGCTTAGGCCTTGTGTCTTGGATTTTGAGTGTGGCCTTCAGCCAAGGAGGTCGATTAAAGTTTTGAGTGTTTTGCATCCTTGTTGTAATATTGTGTGTTGATAAATAAACCTGTATGTTGAGTGCAATTGACAGCAACTTATTTTGGCCCCTTTCCACAACCTAATCCGCTCTGTCCTGCTAGCCCAGGCATTTCAATAGTGACAAACGTTGTGGGATACCCCTTAATATCGTGTCGGACCTCCTTTTGCCCCGCGTAGTGTAGCGACTTGACGTGACATCGATTCAACAAGTCGCTGGAAGTCCTCTGCAGAAATACTGAGCCATGCTGCCTCTGTAGCTGTCCATAACTGCGAAAATGATGCCGCTGCAGGATTTTGTGCACGATTATGTCCCAAAAATGACCGATAGGATTCATGTCGGGCAGTTCTTCAAACCTATCGCGAACTATTGGGTCCCGGTGATAGCGCATTACCATCCATAAAAATTCCGACTTTGTTTGGGACTCACATTCGGGAGGACAACAGTTCAAACCCTCGTCTGGCCATCCTGATTTAGGTTTTCCATAATTTCCCTAAACCGC
Source organism: Schistocerca americana (assembly GCF_021461395.2). Lineage (NCBI taxonomy): Eukaryota > Metazoa > Arthropoda > Insecta > Orthoptera > Acrididae > Schistocerca > Schistocerca americana. The sequence continues at coordinate 96,969,948 of NC_060120.1, read as the reverse complement.
TTCACGCAAATGCTCGGACGGTTCCTTTGAAAGGCCACAGGCGATTTCCTTCCCCATTTTTACCTCATCCGATGGGACTGATGACCTCGCTGTTTGGTCCCATCCCCCAAATCAACCAACCAACTAACGTTGTTTGGGAATGGCTGTAAATAGTCTCCAACTAGCCGAACACAATCACTTTCAATCAATGATTGGCAAAGATCAGTTCTTTTGGACCAGAGGACCCAGTACAGTCCATATAAACATAGCCCACATCTTTATGTGGCCACCATCATCTTGCACAGTGCCTTCTTGGCAGCCTGGATTCATGGCTTCATGGGGTTTGCGCCACACTCGAAGCCTACTATCAGCTCCTACCTACTGAAATAGGGACCTACCTGACCGGGCCATAGTTTTCCAGTCGTCTAGGATCCAAATGATATGTCACGGGGCCAGGAGAGGCGCTGCAGGCGGTGTCGTGCTGTTAACAAAGGCAGTCACAGCAGCCATCTGCCGCCATAGATCATTAACTCTAAATTACGCCGCACTGTCCAAACCAAGACGTTCGTCGTACGTCCCACATTGATTTCTGCGGTCATTTCACGCTGTGTTGCTTGCCAGACAATTCTGCACAAACGCCGCTGCTCTCGCTCCTTAAGTGGAGGCCGTCGCCCACTGCCTTGTCCGTGGTGCACATTCTTGACATTGTGGATCTCGGAATGTGGAAATCTCCTAAGTACAAATGACAGCTCCGCCAACGCACTGCCCTTTTACACCTCGTGTATCGAATGCTTCCGCCGTCTGTATTCAGTATGTGCATATCTCTAACCCACGACTTTTGTCACTTCAGTGTATTGATCCAAAAAAAATTCTTCTTCTACATTAAAAGAACGTTCGTTCATTGCCTCTGAGTTAGTAAGTTATCTACTTCCACTAATTTACTGTACAGGCACCGATCAGAGCTTATCGAAATTGTGTATGTTCAGTTGTTCATATAACAATGTAAACAATATGTCGAAGTTACTTGACTGGTATGTCATATACAACGGAAATCATCGAAGATCGCAAGTACACTACTACCCATTAAAATTGCTACACTACGACGATGACGTGCTACAGACGCGAAATTTAACCGACAGGAAGAAGATGCTCTGATATGCAAATGATTAGCTTTTCAGAGCATTCACACGAGGTTGGAGCCGGTGGCGACATCTACAACGTGCTGACACGAGGAAAGTTTCCAACCGATTTCTCATACACAACCAGCAGTTGACCGGCGTTGCCTGGTGAAACGTTGTTGTGATGCCTCGTGTAAGGAGGAGAAATGCGTACCATCATTTCCGACTTTGATAATGGTCGGATTGTAGCCTATAGCGATTGCGGTTTATCGTATCGCGACACTGCTGCTCGCGTTGGTCGAGATCCAATGACTATTAGCAGAATATGGAATCGGTGGGTTCAGGAGGGTAATACGCAACGCCGTGCTGGATCCCAATGGCCTCGTATCACTAGCAGTCGAGATGACTGGCATCTTGTCCGCATGGCTGTAATGGATCGTGCAGCCACGTCTCGATCCCTGAGTCAACAGATGGGGGCGTTTTCAAGACAACAACCATCTGCACGAACAGTTCGACGACGTTTTGCAGCAGCATGGGCTATCAGCTCGGAGACAATGGCTTCTGTTACCCTTGACGCTGCATCACAGACAGGAGCGCCTGCAATGGTGTACTCAACGACAAACCTGGGTGGACGAATGGCAAAACGTCCTTTTATCGGATGAATCCAGGTTCTGTTTACATCATCATGATGGTCGCATCCGTGTTTGGCGACATCACTGTGAACGCACATTGGAAGCGTCTATTCGTCATCGCCACACTGGCGTATCACCCGGCGTGATGGTATGGGTTGCCATTGGTTACACGTCTCGGTCACCTCTTGTTTGCATTGACGGTGCTTTGAACAGTGGACGTTACATTTCAGATGTGTTGCGACCCGTGGCTCTACCCTTCATTCGATCTCTGCGAAACCCTAGATTTCAGCAGGACAATGCACGACCGCATGTTACAGCCCTGTACGGGCATTTCTGGATACAGAAAATGTGCAACTGCTGCCCTGGCCAGCACATTCTCCAGATCTCTCACAAATTGAAAACGTCTGGTCAATGGTGGCCGACCAACTGGCTCGTCACAATACGCCAGTCACTACTCTTGATGAACTGTGGTATCGTGTTGAAGCTGCATAGGCAGCTGTGCCTGTACATGCCATCCAAGCTTTGTTTGACTCAATTCCCAGGCGTATCAAGGACGTTATTACGGCCAGAGGTGGTTGTTCTGGGTACTGATTTTTGTGCACACAAATTGCGTGAAAATGTAATCACATGTCAATTCTAGTATAATGTATTTGTCCAATGAATACCCGTTGTCATTTGCATTTCTTCTTGATGTAGCAATTTTAGTGGTCAGTAGTGTATAATTTAAGTCGTAACAAAAATCTACATTTATTTGCTTGGAATTCTCAATATTTTCTCCCCACAATTTCGAAAATTGCAATTAAGAACCCACTGTAATTCACACAGGTACGTGTTTCTGGTGTGTTGACATTACAATGATTATTGTTACGTTTCTCAGGAGAAGCAATAAATTAATTCCCCGTGAAGACCTTGATATGAGATTGGGCACCTATTGAGTATTGTGTTTCGTATTTGTGATATGAGCTGCATTAGCTATTGCTGATACTGAGAAAAGGCAGATAACCTAAGCACAGTGTTAAAAGTTGTACTTCAGTTCTGTATTTATAGAGTGGCTTGTGTGTGGAGACGTTTTCCACTCTAATATTTTTGGAAGCATGGTTCATTATTGTTTACACAAGCTCATCACGCATAATATTAGCCACCCCCTCAAAAGAGCACTAATGGCCTTACCGCAGTGGTAACAGCGATTCCCACCGGATGACCGAAGTTAAGCGCTATCGGACTTGGCTAGCACTTGGATGGGTCTGCCGAGCGCTGTTGGCAAGCGGAATGCACTCAGTCCTTGTGAGGCAAACTGAGGAGCTACTTGACTCAGAAGTAGCGGCTCCGGTCACAAAAACTGACATCGTCCGAGAGAGCGGAGTGCTGACCACATGCCGCTCTACATCCGCATCCAGCGACGTCTGTTGGCTGTGGATTACGCAGCGGTCGGTCAGTACCGTTGGACCTTTCGAGGCCTATTCGGACGAAGTTAGTTAGTCAGTACACTTTACAAGAGTGCACTGGTCGCGTTGGAGTGCTGTAGGTGGTTTCAGGCCTGGCGGAAGGCAATTATCTGACCTTCCACCGTGACAGTGAAGCAGTGTTTCCTTTAATTTACGTCTATGGTCACAAACTTGTTTTTAACAGATTACCGTTTTCCGTCTTTAATGACCATCAATCAGATCTACAGAAAAAATGGGAAAAACGTAAATACACTCGCAGATTGGCTACAGCTTAAAAGCAATACATAGAGCACAATGAAAAGTAGCACTGACAATATATACATTTGTGCGCTTTAAGTTTCCCATTTTTGCTGCAGATCTGATGATGGTCATTAAAGACCGAAACCGGTATCTGTTAAAAACAAGTTTGTGACCAGAGACGTAAATTATTGTATTCATGGGTCACTGTTTTTTCGCGACAATGTCGCAGCTTGTGAAAGTGAAGCAGTGTTTACGTGCCAATCGGTTCTATGGAATCAGCACAGTGAGATGGCAAGGTCTAGAGACGTGACAGAATGGTAGAATGGAACTGTCGTCCTTGGATATTCGACCACAAGTTGAATGAAGTTTTGTCCGATAAGATGGTGGGTGTACGTGTCTATAAGAAATGGGGTCTGCATGGAATGTAACTCGGCGTAAGAACATTGTCTGTAACAGCCACTGATACTGTCAATGAATGCAGGACCATCTCAATCAGTTTCCGACCGAACATTGCGAAGGAAACAGCGTACAATCGACAATTTGAATCGAGTACCTCGCAAAAGGCCACTACAGCGACACATAAGGCTGGACGTATTCAGTGGGCCAAACAGTCCCGAAACTGGACAGTAGCTAGCTGGGAGCGTATATTGTGGTCCAACGAATCGCTGTTGTCTCTGTTTTCAAACCATGTAAGACGCCGTCTGCCCTGGTGGCGCAACGCGGCGCTCAACCTGTGTGTAGAAGCTGCAGTTGAGCCAGGAGGTGTTTCTGAGATGCTTTTTTTTTTTTTTTAATATACCGCCACTTGGGTCCACACATTCAAGTTACCTTGTGCATGAACGTGAACTAGCATGTGTGCTCCAACATTCCCAGTGACGAACTGCTGCCCTTCCTTCGACGTATTCACGACGAGTATGCTGTGGACACTCCCTTCTTCTAAGGTGACAACAGTCCTGTTCGCAGCGTCATATTGCACCCTGAACAGAACGCCAAAAACCAGATCTCAACCACATAGACTATTTGGAACTGCGAGTGAAACGTAGCAGTCAACATCCCACACGCTCTACGGGATGTACTCATTAATTAGTGGCTTCAGTTGGACTCTTGAGGACTCTCTTCTTCAGCTAATTGAGACAATTATTGTGCTAGATGCGTTGTTAATGGTATGTGTCCTTCGAGGTGATTAACGAGGAGAACGCAGCAAGTGCCCTAACCTGATTTCCGAGAAACTTTGCTCAGTGGAAGAGGAGTCAAAATAAGCGAATACGTGTCTCGGCTTATCCATAGATACTCCACAGATACTGAAAAAACGACAAAACTTTCGAGATATTTTTCAGGTATCTATTTTCCTTTTACAGTCGATAGGATCAGCTGAAATGGTGATTCTGGGAATAGCGTTGTGAGTTCTTAATTTTGGCCCCATGTTCGGAACCCCCCCCCCCCCCCCATTATTGATTTTATTTTTGTTTTTCATTTTTATACCCGTGTGTGTAAAACATTACTACACGAATGTTTTCCGTGTGTACTGGTATAACATTGTTATTCTTCGTCTACTAATTTCAAGTCAGAGGAATGAATTTTTAAAAAATGAGAAAATTATTTGAAATTGTTTTCGGTGAAATTCGTGTAGTGTATCTTGCTTCATAATCAATTTCAAGCGCCAGTTTTCCAAAAAGTGATGCGTTATGCGTTATGGTTTGCCACGAAATAATTGCCTACCGCCTAAGTCTTCACCAGTGTTAGCGACGCTTCTTTCCCGAGTGAGATTTATCCGAAGAAATGTCGCTGTGGAGAACCTGCCTCCAGGCAATGCCCGTGGTGCTCGGAATATCTGTGTTTCGAATGTTTCTACGGTAGGTACCATCCAAGGCAATGCACCAATGAAGAATAAATATATGACTTAAATATAGGAATTAATATAAGAATTGATATGAAACTGAATTATCAGAATATGAGAGTTTTCAAAGATTGTAACTCCCCAACATACCATACATGTTATAAAATATACAGGGTGGTCCACTGATCGTGACCGGGCCAAATATCTCACGAAATAAGCGTCAAACGAAAAAACTACAAAGAACGAAACTTGTCTAGCTTGAAGGGGGAAACCAGATGACGTTATGGTTGGCCCGCTAGAAGGCGCTGCCATAAGTCAAACGTATATCAACTGCGTTTTTTAAAACAGGAACCCCCGTTTTTTATTACATATTCGTGTAGTACGTAAAGACATATGAATATTTTAGTTGTACCACTTTTTTCGCTTTGTGATAGATGGCGCTGTAATAGTGACAAACATATGGGTCAAAATTTTGGACGAACAGTTGGTAACAGGTGGGTTTTTAAATTAAAATACAGAACGTAGGTACGTTTGAATATTTTATTTCGGTTGTTCCAATGTGATACATGTACTTTTGTGAACTTATCATTTCTGAGAAAGTATGCTGTTACAGCGTGATTACCTGTAAATACCATATTAATGCAACAAATGCTCAAAATGATGTCTGTCAACCTCAATGAATTTGGCAATACGTGTAACGACATTCCTCTCAACAGCGAGTAGTTCACCTTCCGTAATGTTCACACATGCATTGACAATGCGCTGACGCATGTTGTCAGGCGTTGTCGGTGGGTCACGATAGCAAATATCCTTCAACTTCCCCCACAGAAAGAAATCCGGGGACGTCAGATCCGGTGAACGTGCGCGCGATGGTATGATTCTTCGACGACCAATCCACCTGTCATGAAATATGCCATTCAATACCGCTTCAAATGCACGCGAGCTATGTGCCGGACATCCATCATGTTGGAAGTACATCGCCATTCTGTCATGCAGTGAAACATCTTGTAGTAGCATCGGTAGAACGTTACGTCGGAAATCAGCATACATTTCACCATTTAGATTGCACATCGATAAAATGGGGGCCAATTATCCTCCCTCCCATAATGCCGCACCATACATTAACCCGCCAAGGTCGCTGATGTTCCACTTGTCGCAGCCATCGTGGATTTTCCGTTGCCCAATAGTGCATATTATGCCGGTTTACGTTACCGCTGTCGGTGAATGACGCTTCGTCGCTAAATAGAGCGCGTGCAAAATATCTGTCATCATCCCGTAATTTCTCTTGTGCCCAGTGGCAGAAGTGTACACGACGTTGAAAGTCGTCGCCATGCAATTCCTGGTGCATAGAAATATGGTACGGGTGCAATCGATGTTGATGTAGCATTCTCAACACCGACGTTTTCGAGATTCCCGATTCTCGTGCAATTTGTCTGCTACTGACGTGCGGATTAGCCGCGACAGCAGCTAAAACACCTACTTGGGCATCATCATTTGTTGCAGGTCGTGGTTGACGTTTCACATGTGGCTGAACACTTCCTGTTTCCTTAAATAACGTAACTGTCCGCTGAACGGTCCGGACACTTGGATGAAGTCGTCCAGGATACCGAGCAGCATACATAGCACACGCCCGTTGGGCATTTTCATCACAATAGCCATACATCAACACGATATCGATCTTTCCCGCAATTGGTAAACGGTCCATTTTAACACGGGTAATGTATCACGAAGCAGATACCGTCCGCACTGGCGGAATGTTACGTGATACGACGTACTTATACGTTTGTGACTATTACAGCACCATCTATCACGAAGTTAAAAAAGTGGTGCAACTAAAACATTCGTATTTCTTTACGTACTACACGAATATGTAATGGGGGTTCCTATTTAAAAAAAAAAACGCAGTTGATATCTGTTTGACCTATGGCAGCGCCATCTAGCGGGCCAACCATAGCACCATCTGGTTTCCTCGTTCAAACTAGACAAGTTTCGTTCTTTGTAGTTTTTTCGTTTGACGCTTATTTCGTGAGATATTTGCCCCGGTCACGATCAATGAACCACCCTGTATGTATAACACTTATTGTGAAATCCATTTGTAATTTTACAGTTAATATACGCCCTTGTAGCCCACAATATAATAAGAATCATTCATGTAGTAATCTTCTACAGAGGTGGGTAGATAAATGAAAACAATAAAACAACAAAGACCATAATCAGGTTTCGACTACTGGGTGCAAAATTAAAAAGCCGCGGCGCTAACCACTGAACCACAATCCCCTCTGCGGATGTCGCGCGCTAAAAGGCACATTAAGTACCTCGAAAATACCTTGAAAATATTGACCGTTCTTTTTTCAGAAACGGTCAAGTTCTAAGGATAAGCCGAGACACATGTTGGCTTTTTTTTTTGGTACTACTCTTCCACTGAACGTAGTGTCTGGGAAGCCGGGTGATGGTACTTGCCGTGTTCTCTTCGTAAGTCTTCGCGCGGTGCGACTGTAGCAGTCGCAGCTGAACTGTGAAGATCCTGCAGTGCAGCTGGAAAGGACACGGTCGGCCGCTCTGTTCCGGGCAGCGAGGCTGAGGCCAGCCTCGGAGTGTCCTCCGCCGTGCAGGCGACCTCCGTGCGTTACACACCTGTCCGGGCCCTCTGCCAGCAGCCACGCCGCGCTGCTGTCCACAGGAATTACTGCTAAGCCGGGCACTGCACAGGTCAAGACTCTCGACATTCGTCTCGGGAGTTTCTCGGTTGAAATAGACTACTGGGTAATCCGTCGTTTCCCTAAGTCGCATAATGCGAATGACAGACTGTACAACCTCCCTCCAACAATAATTTGCTGATTCTCAACTGAAACGGCTTTTGTTCCGGTGATTGGACACTGCATCTTCAGATCACAACGTCCTCCAGACACGCATGCACGTCTGAACTAACAGACACTGTGCTGACGATTACAGCTGTGGTAAACACAACGAAACTGATTCGCATTATGCGAAGCCAGAGTGACGTCAAGTGTACGCGACAAAACAAAATTTGTGACTGGGCTCGGAATCGGTTATCCAGGGTAGCTGAAATGGTTAAGGTGACCGCTCTAGTAAATGGGAAACACGGGTTCGAGTCCCAATCCGGCACAAATTTTCATTTGCCACAAAAAGCTGACGTCAATCCGGATTCGCAAAATGCGAACCAATTTCGTAGTAAAACGAAAACATGTCGTTTTTATTCATGAATATTAAAATTCCCCAAGTTTAGGTTAAACACGTTGCCTTGAAAGGATAAGTTCATACCATGCACTTAGACTATTGAGTTCCTTAAGGAATCTACTTCCTAAGAATGAAAATACTCACCAGTTAAATTCCACTTTCACACTGAAATTCGCTGTTGCTGTATTGCTTTTCCAAATTAAGCTATCACTCTACACTACTGGCCATTAAAATTGCTACACCAAGATGAAATGAAGATGGTAAAGAGTATTCATTGGACAAATATATTATACTAGAACTGACATGTGATTACATTTTCACGCAGTTTCGGTGCATAGATCCTGAGAAATCAGTACCCAGAACAACCACCTCTGGCCGTATTAATGGCCTTGATACGCCTGGACATTGAGTCAAACAGAGCTTGGATGGAGTGTACAGGTACAGCTGCCCATGCAGCTTCAACACGATACCACAGTTCATCAAGAGTAGTGACTGGCGTATTGTGACGAGCCAGTTGGTCGGCCACCATTGACCAGACGTTTTCAATTGGTGAGAGATCTAGAGAATGTGCTGGCCAGGGCAGCAGTCGAACATTTCCTGTATCCAGAAAGGCCCGTACAGGACCTGCAACACGCGGTCGTCCATTATCCTGCTGAAATGTAGGGTTTCGCAGGGATCGAATGAAGGGTAGCGCCACGGGTCGTAACACATCTGAAATCCAACGTCCACTGTTCAAAGTGCCGTCAATGCGAACAAGAGGTGAGCGAGACGTCTAACCAATGGCACCCCATACCATCACACTGGGTGATACGCCAGTATGACCATGACGAATATACACTTCCAATGTGCGTTCACTGCGATGTCGCCAAACACAGATGCGACCATCATGATGCTGTAAACAGAACTTGGGTTCATCCGAAAAAATGACGTTTTGCAATTCGTGCACCCAGGTTTGTCGTTGAGTACACCATCGCAGGCGCTCCTGTCTGTGGTGCAGCGTCAAGGGTAACCGCACCCATGGTCTCCGAACTGATAGTCCATGCTGCTGCAAACGTCGTCGAACTGTTCGTGCAGATGGTTGTTGTCTTGTAAACGTCCCCATCTGTTGACTCAGGGATCGAGACGTGGCTGCACGATCCTTTACAGCCGTGCGGATAAGATGCCTGTCATCTCGACTGCTAGTGATACGAGGCCGTTGGGATCCTGCGCGGCGTTCCCTATTACCCTCCTAAACCCACCGATTCCATATTCTGCTAACACTCATTGGATCTCGACCAACGCGAGTAGCAATGTCGAGATACGATAAACCGCAATCGCTATAGGCTACAATCCGACCTTTATCAAAGTCGGAAACGTGATGGTACGCATTTCTCCTCCTTACACGAGGCATCACAACAACGTTTCATCAGGCAACGCCGGTTAAATGTTGTTTATGTATGAGAAATCGGTTGGAAACTTTCCTCATGTTAACACGTTGTAGGTGTCGCCTCCGGCGCCAACCTTGTGCGAATGCTCTGAATAGCTGATCATTTGCATATCTCAGCATCTTCTTCCTGTCGGTTAAATTTCGCGTGGGTAGCACGTCATCTTCGTGGTGTAGCAATTTTAATGGCCAGTAGTGTATAACAGTTCAGGGTAGCCTTCATAACTGATCAACTAATAATGTAGCTCGCCAACGGATGCCGCAGACTAAGAATCACGATACTGATTTGTCCGCTGATTTCCTGTGTAATTATGTGCCCCCCCCCCCCTCCCCGCGAATAAACCGATTAATCACTCACTGCGGCCCGGCTATTCGACGGAAAATTTCCAAACATAATTCTACCAACATCTGCAAACTTCTCATATATGCTGTCTGATCACTGGGCAGGCATCGTACTTGAACATAATCCTACTCCCTAATATCTTGGAATAACTCTGGATCGCGCGTTAACATATAAAAAGCATTGCCTAAACACCAAACAGAAAGTGGCAGCCATAATTACATAGTGCGAAAATTGACAGGTACAAAAATGGTTCAAATGGCTCTGAGCACTATGGGACTTAACTTCTGAGGTCATCAGTCAACCTAGAACTAAATAAACCTAACTAACCTAAGGACATCACACACATCCATGCCCGAGGCAGGATTCGAACCTGCGACCGTAGCGGTCGCGAGGTTCCAGACTATAGCTCCTAGAACTGCTCGGCCACCCCGGCCGGCTGACAGGAACATCATGCGGTGCTAATCCATTCACTGTCAGATCAAGCGCGCTTGCTCTATGTTATTCCATTGCTGAATGTGCATGTTCGGTATGGTACAAGTCCAGTCATGCCACGAACGTAGATGTCGCTCTAAATGAGTCTTGCCCATTATCACGTGTTGCTTAAGATCTATTCCTGTGGACAAACTCCACTGCCTCGCTGGCATATCTCCTCCTGAAATCAGACGTGAGGTAGCTGTGAGATATGAGAAAAGTAAGGTCACGACAAAGGAATCCCATCCACTATATGGTCGTCAGCCCGCACGTCCTAGGCTGAAATCAAGAAAGAGCTTCTTGACAACTACTGAGGCTCTCATCAAGAATCCATATGCGGCAGGGATCTCTCGATGGCGGGAGAAATGTCGGTATTTGGGAGAATGGATGGCTCCAAAGGAAGAACATCCCCCTGGAAATTCGGAGAAGCGGTCAATATGGAGGTCTCTCAATAGATTACGATCAAACAAAACGAGATGTAAGACCAATCTGCGGACTTGGGGTTTCTCTGTGGACTCAGTTCTTTGCCAGTGTGGCGTTGAGCACATTAACAGCCATTTCCTTCAGTGTTACTCCCAACCAACCACCTGCACCATGCAGGACCTTATGAGAGCTACACCAAATGCACTTGAAGTGTCCAATTCTTGGTTTCTTTTGCGTAAAATTATGTCAACACTTATATTTTTTTGATCTGTACATTTGACACGATAAATAAATAAATCAAAAGTATCCAGACATCTATTAGAGGACATTAATATGGGGTGTGTCCTTCGACATTAAAACTTGAACTCTGCTGGGGACACTTTAAATAATGGCCGGCCGGTGTGGCCGTGCGGTTCTAGGCGCTTCAGTCTGGAACCGCGAGACCGCTACGGTCGCAGGTTCGAATCCTGCCTCGGGCATGGATGTGTGTGATGTCCTTAAATTAGTTAGGTTTAACTAGTTCTAAGTTCTAGGGGACTAATGACCTCAGAAGTTGAGTCCCATAGTGCTTAGAGCCATTTGACCCATTTTTTTTTTTTTTTTTTTAAATGTGTCTGATCGTCTGTGGAAGAGTAGCAGCTCATTTTTCCTCAAAAGGCGAAACCAGAGAATGTATGTTGGACGCTGGGGTCTGCAGAGAAGTGGACTTTGGGTTCAGGTCGGTCCTCTAGGCAGGCCAGTCCATTTCACGAACGTTATGGTCAACAGACCACTGGCTCAGATAAGCTGCTTTATGAAAGGATGCATTGCTTTGCTGATATACACAGCCATCGTCTCCGAAGTGTTGTTCTAGTTTACGCAGTACACTGTGCTGTAAATTGTGTTAGTATCTTTCCCCACTTAGCTTTTCCTTAAGCACAATAAGTGAGCCATACCGCAATCATGAAAACCACCTCTCCCCCCCCCCCCCCCCCCCCCACCGTAATACCACCTTCTCCGCCGTACTCTGGCATTCGCCAGATGCAAACCCTTGCATCAGATTACAAGGTGTAGCGTGACTCATTGTTTTTAACTCCATACGCACACTATGAGTGCTATCAGAACTGCTGACAGCACTGTCTTTGGAACACATTATACGTCCCCTTAGACCCGGGTTTCCGATTAAACGTCCCCTTAGACCCGGGTTCCCGGATCGATTCCTGGCGGTGTCAGGGATTTTCTCTGCCTCGTGATGACTGGGTGTTGTGTGATGTCTTTAGGTTAGTTAGGTTTAAGTAGCTCTAAGTTCTAGGGGACTGATGACCATAGATGTTAAGTCCCATAGTGCTCAGAGCCATTTGAACCATTTTTCCCCTTAGAAAAATTAGAAATGATTGTGCTTAAACTGACACGCAATATTTTTAGCGCAACGCAATCTGACTTTCAAATGAAGGCACTAACTACTGATAGGCATATTTAGCAAATGAAAGATTTTGGTAGAGAATAGACAATGTATTTACCTTAATAATGTTCCAAAGTCACCATATATCAGTTCATGGCATCCAGTCTTACAAATTTACTGTCTCTGATGGACACAAGTCCAGATCATCAGCTCTCAAAACTCCACCATCTCTCTCCCCACATGCCCCACTGCTGGCGGCTCACTTCCAACTGCGCAACGCTACGCGCTGTTCACATCCAACTCCCCAACCTTACACTAGCGAATATTCGAACAATGAATCCAACCAGCCACAGACTTCACACAGCACAGTCGGTGATTTTCATATAGAGCGCTACGTGGCGTTACCAACATAAAAACCTAAACAGCCTACTTTCAACATGAGTGATTCCTTCCTCTGATTTCATGCGATTTTTTACAATTACTTTCCGTGATGCCCAACTGTCCCCGTCCGACAGTACACGAAGTCTGCCTAGTCATACTTCAGTTGTGGTTGTTCCTTCGCGTCTCCACAGTCACATCACCAACAGTTGGCTTATGTGGATATGGTGTCTGTTCTTTCGGACACGTCCGGAAGAGCAGACACCATTGATGACCTGCAGCTGTCTAGAACGAAATTAGAATTATATATTAATACATTAAGCTGCTGACGGGCGTTGATATATATCAATGGGATGTGCGGATGCACACATATTACCCGAACCCTTGTGTGCAGACATTTTTACCAATGTCTTCCACGAGTAATGAATGTGTTGGGTAGGGTCACTACGATTGTAGTGTGCGGACATATAAGGTGAGAATGTGGGTCTCGCGGGAGGTGTGTGCGAGATAGTCCCTGCAGTCTCACTATCCTCTGTGCCCTTGGTGGCTCAGATGGATGCCAGCGCGGTAGCTCAGCGTGTTCGGTCAGAGGGTTAGCTGTCCTCTGCAATAAAAATACTAAGTTAATCGATCAACGACGAACTTGAACAGGTGTCTTACGACGTTCGCCCCGATCAGATGCAACGAAAGAAAGCGAATAAAAAAAAAAAAATGGATAGAGCGTCTGCCATGTAAGTAAGGGATCCCGGGTTCGAGACCCGGTCGGGGCACACATTTTCACCTGTCCTCGTTGATATATATCAACGCCCGTCAGCAGCTGAAAGTATTAATATATAATTCCAACAGTTGTCTTGGTCAGCTTTAGAAGGTTTGAAATTTGCCAGATGGGTTCGTTACTCGTGATGACACCCAATGACGGGTCCACTCAGTCAGCGACCTCTTGTCACCGATCTGTTGTGCTGTTACTGCTTGTTTAATGACAACACGATACTTCCCTCCTGCTTTTATACTGGGGCTCCGCCTCTAGTGACGTATCTGCGTTACGTCGTGGCGTCTGGATACTTTTTACCAGATTGTGTGTTTCTGGTGCTATTGGACTGTATACGACTCGCTGCTCGCATAAATCCGCGTGAACGAAACAGCAGCGCAGTACCGCCCGTCGGAAAAGGCGCGCTCAACTCCGGGTGTCGCAGAGAACCACCGATGCTTAACGTTCACGACTGACTGCGTCACGTCACTGTCGATAAGTGGTTCAAATAGCTCTAAGAACTATGGGACTTAACATCTGAGGTCATCAGTCCCCTAGACTTAGAACTACTTAACCCTAACTAACCTAGAGACATCACACACATCCATGCCCGAGGCAGGATTCGAACTTGCGACCTAGCAGCAGTGCAGTTCCAGACTGAAGCACCTAGAACTGCTCGGCCACGCCGGCTGGCCCACTGTCGATAACGGCAGCCCTAACAGATGACTCCTTTGGAAAGGAAACAGTCGCTTTCCATTCACATCTTTATCCAGCCTGAGCTTGTGCTCCGTCTTGTCGACGGGACGTTAAATCCGTGCCTTCCTTCTGTTAGGAGTAGCCGCTCCAATATCACACTGTTCAGCGAATCTCAACTGCTGTAACAAATAAACGGGCAACCGTGAATTTGCGATAGTATCATGCATCGACGTAAATCGAGTTACTTGAGACCTGCAGAATAATTTGACGTTCAAATAGGTATTTAAGGTTTAAATATTGTAGCGAAGTTCTCGCAGAATGGCAGAATGTTTGGATTAAACGAGACCACTCACCGAAAAGCAGAAACGTTGAAACGTTGATTTATCGATAGGCACACACAAAAGAAAGGAAATTTGCTAGCTTCCGGAGTAGGGCATAGGCGCGCGTGATTTGTGTGTTTGTGTGTGTGTTTTCTGTATGCAATTATACTCAAGCTCGTCAAACGATGACTCTGAAAGTTAGAAAGTTTTCTTTCTTTTGTGTGTGCCTATCGATAACTGAACACCTCTGCCTTTTGCTGAGTGGCCTTTTTCAATCCAAAAGTATTTTAAAGGTTTAATGTTTTTAAGTGCACCACAATGACTTCAAGCTATGAAATATTATGGTATGAACGCCTTCTTTTTCCTAGCGTACATCCGTCATACCAGGACCAACGCCTTCGCCATTTGACAAATTTATTCCATTTTAAGTCGTTGTCGGTTGTCCTTCCTGTCGCCACAGTCATTACCTCCAGTGTATCGCATTTTCTGAGGCAGAGAGTCTAAAACCAGCTAAAAACCATACTCAAGCTGGCCGGGGTGTACCAGACCAACCGTAGTTCATTTGGCACGAATTACGGTAAGAATGCTAACATGAATTACAATTTTAAATACTGAAAAAAACTTTAATTTCAAATTAGGTTTAGAGTAACTGTAGGATATACGTTATAACTGTCGAAAGAAAATTCTTTAATTTGCTCTTAAACTGCCCTGTGTTTCTCATAATATATTCAAGATGAGCCAAGTTGTTGAAGCCATATGGCCACATTTTTAAGTTCTTTCTGTGCTATATTAAAACTGTGAAGTAAATGTTGAGACTGGCTTTTGTCTCCATTTTAATATAATTCATTGTGCTACTTTGAGTGTCGTTACTACGTGACAGACTTTATCAAAGGCTATCAACGCATTCACACCCGACAAGTAATTTACTTTAGATGAGTCCTTGCCCGCCTCCGAGAAAATTTCGTATAGGAGTAACTTAGCGGAAAAACAAAATTGCTGCTCCAAATGTTCATAGTTGCCAAACACGGTGCTGTAGCGGTAATGCTACATACATCGTTGCATCGTGTAGGAACGTCGAGAGTAAGAGAGGCTAATGCACTTACTCAAACGCACAGAATGTCATTTTTCTCGATATAAAGTACCTAATATCGCTACAAAGTACCTTCTTTCATACAAGTCCGATGGCTTATGAAGTACACATACAGGATGAACAAGCTGATCCTACCGATGTCGTTTTGTGCAGCCTGCATTACGTCTGTACCAGGAATGGTAACAAGTAACAGCCACGTAACCGATACAGGTTCCCTCTCAGAGCCTCTGGCGATTGTTGTCAAACGGAATCACACTGTAAAAATACAAGTGAAGGTTAGCTATGAGATACACGGTATTTTTTGGATCAAGACATACCTTACTTGTTCCATACTTATCCAAGTGTCTCCAGTCTTTCTTTGTGCAATTATTAGTCGTGTAATCATACAAGTTTTAGATTTTTCTTCTGTTTATAGTATTTAATCTTTCGTAAACGGTTGAGGAACGTTGCGATATACCGTGTGTTTCATCACCGGAGACAACGAAATTAACAGGAGATATCAAAATTGAAAGTGTGGAAGTAACAACTTTCCATTACATAACCCAATGAAAAGATTAATGTATGAATAACGTGACGAAGTAGTTTCATAAACAAAATTTGTAAAATAGGTGTAAGATGTCTTCGTATACTTTACCAGTTATTATGCGACACTTTTCGCGTTGTGCTTCACATCTCCAGAGCGAACTGGCCAACAACATTTGTAAGTAGGCTGTTTAGGTTTCTATGTTGGTGACGCCACGTAGCGCTCTGTATGAAAATCACTGACTGTGCTGTGTGCAGTCTGTGGCTGGTTGGATTCATTGTTCGAATATTCGCTAGTGTAGTGTTGGGCAGTTGGATGTGAACAGCCCGTGGCGTTGGGCAGTTGGAGGTGAGCCGCCAGCAGTGGGGAGAGAGATGCCAGAGTTTTGAGATGTTAATATGAGTGGACGATCTGGACGTGTGTCCGTCAGAAAAAGGAAATTTGTCAAAATAGATGTCAAGAATATATATACACATATTTATTATGACTTTTGAACACTATTAAGTTAAATTCATTGTTTGTTCTCTATCAAATCTTTCATTTGCTAACTATATGCCTATCAGTAGTTAGTGCCTTCAGTAGTTAGAATCTTTTATTTAGCTGGCAGTATTGGCGCTCGCTGTATTGCAGTAGTTCGAGTAACTAAGATTTTACAAGTGATTCATGAAGGGTATAGGTTATTGTTAGTGAGGCCTTTTCTTTTGTAGGATTATTAAAAGTCAGATTGGGTTGCACTAAAATATTGTGTGTCAGTTTAAAAATGATTAGAATAAGTAAAGAGAAAACTGTCTGAGTATGTTCAGTTTTACTCAGCTGTTTCTGTATCAAGTAACGTAGAAGTCTACCAGCAGTCTTTCTTTACATTCAAAGGGGAAGTTTCACATTGTTCTGTCATGTGGGTTTGCATAAAAAGACCGGTAGGGGTATCTGAATCACAATTTATAGATGACGATGTACGGAGAAGTTATTAATAAGGGAAATAAATTTAACGAACGACTTTGCGATTACTGTGAATAATCCTTCAATAAAGCCGTCTAGTCCGCTTAATGTATATCTTTATTTACAACGTAGTTTCGGCTACTGCCACAATGAGATTAATACTTAGAGCTTATAAAACGACGTGCAGTGTCAATTTCAATAAAACCTACGTGTGGCGTCAACTCAGTGTTGACAGGTGCTTTTATTGATATTGAAAGTTCTAAGTTTCGCTCTAATTATGGGAACAGCCGGATCGGCATTTTAAATATATTAAGCGATCTAGACGACTTTATTCACAAAGCATCGTAGTGTAGCTACAATGGATGGAACCCATATTCAGGAGCGGATTGGGCCTTGAATACTTCCCCCACCTACATTCAACTTCTCGCAATATTTCGGTAAATCAGTTACGGTGAATTCACGGTAAACACCTCTCCAATATGCTTGTCCAGTCTAACTGTTCCATCCCGCATGTTTTGCTGAGCTGCCTTCCAGATCCACACAGACAGACAGCAGACAGAGCAAAACAAGCATTGTGAGCGTCGAGCTTCTATAGGCGTATCGAGCCCACAGCTCGTGGTCTAGAAGCTAGCGTTGCTGCCTCTGGATCACGGGGTCCCGAGTTTGATTCCCGGCCTGGTTGGGGATTTTCTCTGCCCGCGGACTGGGTGTTAGTGTTGTTCCCATCATTTCATCATCATCCTCATTCGTGAACATTACTAAAATTGGACTGCGTGAAGACTGGGACATTATATGGGCGCTGATGATTGCGCCGTTGAGCGCCCCACAAACCCAACATCATCATCATCAGCGTATGGAATGCAGCCAGGTAGCTTCCTCGACAACCTGCAATTTTTCGACAGGTGTACACCCTGTCACTTTCAACGCACAAATGAAACTAAAAGTTGCTGTGCGTGGCAGTTTTACCTTGAGTGCCTGGGTTGGCCAACCAGGAAACCGAAAGACAGTACATGCAGAAAGACAACAGTCGCCGTAAGTAACGAGCACCGCCACACAACCATATA
The DNA here is from genome assembly GCF_021461395.2 of Schistocerca americana. Lineage (NCBI taxonomy): Eukaryota > Metazoa > Arthropoda > Insecta > Orthoptera > Acrididae > Schistocerca > Schistocerca americana. The sequence goes on along the minus strand of NC_060120.1, from coordinate 96,951,700 downwards.
CGACCAACGTCAAACGTTATCGACAGCGAAATGTTTTTGGAAATTTGTGGTGAGGTCTTATTGGACTAAACTGCTGAGGTCATCGGTCCCTAAGCTTACACACTACTTAATCCAACTTAAATTAACTTGTGCTAAGGATGACACATACACCTATGCCCGAGGGAGGACTCGTACCTCCGACGGGGGATGCCACGCCTACCGTGACAAGACGCCCTAGACCGCGTGGCTACCCCGCGCGACGATAGCGAAATATTTGCACGCTCCTTCGTTGTTGCTTGATATTTCACTATCGTTAAACTGTTGAACGAACGGAGTCCAACGTCACGCGTATAATCGCAGCACCGAGGCACTGCAGCGTATCTCTTTGCTGGTGAAGAGAGAGCCCTGTTCTGACAGGTAACAGTGAAATCATTGTGTGAGAGCCAATACTGAAATAGCATTCGATCCCCTGGCGGGAATCGTTGGTATCTTATCGCAACAATTTACGTTGAAATTCCTTTAACTGAGGATAGTGGAATGTCACTGTGTGCATGATATCAAAGAAACAGATTGTTGTTAAGCATCCAACGACTGCAAGGAAAGCGATGTAACTAAAATAAATTTGCGCGGTTCAGAGTCTGCGATTTGTGAATGCATGATTCAACTCTGAACACAGAGATCACGAAAAAAAAAAAAGAATATTCTTACGTACGCGGCGGAATGATACTGGAAGTTGGAAATGGAAATTTGTGGTAGGGTATTAGGGGACCAAACTGCTGAGGTCATCGGTCCCTAAGCCTAAATACTACTTAATCTAACTTAAACTAACTTACGCTGTGAACAACACACACACTCATGCCCGAGGGAGGACTCGAACCTCCGACGGGAGGAGCCGCACGCTACCCCGCGCGGCTTGGAAGTTGGTTTACTACAATCAAGTATTTTCAGTGTATAACCACCTTGCATACGAACACATATCACTGGTTGCTTCCACAGCTCCATACATTTCTGCTCGTTGTTTTCGCTGATGATGTGCAGATGCTCTGCTGCCTTTGCGGACTCAAAATACGTATGCGGCATACGGCTTGTACACTGTCACTGAACTGACAGATTTTGATGAAACCCATCAGAGTTTATTGATTCAGTTCAAGATCGAGAAAACGACGTTACTGTGGTCTTCAGTCCGAAGACAGGCTTGATTCTGCTCTCCGTACAACTTTATCCTGTGCTAGTCTTTTCATTTTTGCATAACTCCACACCCTTTCACCCTCCCTCTCCTCTTAATTGCCGAGTGCATTAATACGCCGCTTCTGGGTGATGGGAAGGCGAACCTGACCTGGTTCGAATCTGCCTCATGGATTAACGACGAAAGCTGTAAGCCTGGATGTAGTTTTCAGACGGTTTTCCATATCCCACAAGGTAAATGCCGGGCTGTCATAAAAGAAAGGTCCTGCAGGATATGGCATCCGATGAACAGTGACGAGTTTTCGACCAAAGTGCTGGGCGAGTTCATTCGTTAGTTCAGAAGGGGAGGCCAACAAGCGTTTGCCAGCTTTCGGCCTGTAGGCGATGACAAAATCGACGCGCACGCCCTGCAATCTTTCTCAAACGATTTTATAGGAGATATTAGGTACAAAAATTTCATTTATGCTTTACTTGTAGCCTTATATGTCAGGTTCACTATGATGTGCCCATCATTTCGTTAATGGTCCAAATGGTTCAAATGGCTCTGAGCACAATGGGACTTAACATCTGAGGTCATCAGTCCCCTAGAACTTAGAACTACTTAAACCTAACTTACTTAAAGACATCACACACATCTATGCCCGAGGCAGGATTCGAACCTGCGACCGTAGCGGTCTGTCAGTTTCAGACCGAAGTGCCTAGAACCGCTCGGCCACACAGGCCGGCACGTTAATGGTCATAGTTATTTTGATATTTACGTAGAAGTAAGACACTGCGCCAAATATGAAAAAGTCTGCAATGAAAAATAGGGATCGCTATGATTTTGCGTTTGTGCATGATGCTGCGTATGAAATTTAGCTAACATATTGAATTTTTCTCTAGACTTGGGTGGAGATCTATCTGTCAGCAATCTCGAGAAAACTGATCTGACGTAACGCACTCATTTGCGATCGCACAGCGCCAGCGATAAAGCCAAAGTGAAATATCCACAACATTCCTCATATTTCGTAAACGGTTTGAGATATCAAAATGAGATTTTGGCAAATGGTAATACACAAAGAAGAGAGTATTTTGTCATATGTTTGGTATGCAAAACTTCATTATATACCTTGTTATTCCACTAACTACAGACTTTTTCGAGGGAAGAATGTAATTTTTAAGGGCCATCGTTGGCTGTTGTAACGAGGAATGCTATGGGGTTTGGGACAACATAAGTGAAGTACTGAGGATGTATTTTTTCATAAGATGCGAACGTCGAGAAGAGGACGACGAGAAAGAAGACTGCAACTGACAGAGAACACGAAGAAGCTGTTGTGGCTACGACGCTAATGAATCCTCACAGTGGTACGAGACATATTGCCAAGGAATGTGGAATCAGCAAGACGAGTGTCATTCTCGTCCTGCATCGACAGAATTTCCCTCCCGATCATCTGGCACTACATCAGGCTCTGGTCGACTGTGATTTCGAACGTCGTACAGAATTTTGTCAGTTTGCCCTTCAGCAACTGAGAGACGACCCTGCGATTTTCCAACGTGTGTTCTTAAGCGGTAAAGCAACGTTCACCAACAACGCTAGCGCAAATTTGCATAACATGCACTACTGGGCAGCCGAAAATCCGCACTGGCTTCGTCAGGCGTGGAGCATAAAAGTGTGGTGCGGCATCACAGGAAATTGCGTTGTCGCATCTTACTTCATCTCAGGCGTTCTAAATGGACATTTTTTACTCACATTTTCCGACGAACAGTCTGCCGGTTCTTTTAGAAGAAGTACCACTGGATATTCGGTATTGTATGCGGCTGCAACACGACGGTTGTCCAGCTCACACGTCCCGTGTTGCAACGCAAATACTGAATGAGAACTTTCCTGGACATTGTATAGGACGTAATTCTGTTGTCAAATGGCCTGCGAGGTCCCCGGATCCGACTCCTCTTGATTCCTTTCTTTGGGGAACACTCTAAAGATGCAGTATATGACGAAGTCTCATCTAGCCAGACAATATGTGTCGTCGAATCGCCAGTGTATGCTTTACTATATCAACCATTATAATACATCTGTTCATCATTCATTCGAACGGCAATTGCAAATGTGCCTTCCAGTCCATAGTCAACAGTTGCAACACATGCTTAAATTAAAGATAAAGATTTTTCTTCGAAGACAAAGTTTATGTTATGTGATTTGGATAGTTACCAAATCATTGTTAGTAATTACTTTATTTCATTCACGTGTGTATGAAATTGCACTGCAATGTCAAAGTCGACAGCGTATATTGCACGTAGCTGGTAACATTGTCATTACGCGCTTACGTTCAGCATGAAACAATTTTTCGTAAAGAACAGTATTCATTTTGGGCTGTACTGGCGGTCACCAAAGTATATTTAATAAAATGTTGAGTTCAAGGAATGCACCCATAAGACATAATTGAGAACAGTATAGGTAGGGACAATTGTCCTACAGCCGGCCGCGGTGACCGATCGGTTCTAAGCGCTTCAGTCCGGAACCGTGCGCCTGCTACGGTCTCAGGTTCGAATCCTGCCTCGGGCATGGATGTATGTGATGTCCTTAGGTTAGTTAGGTTTAAGTAGTTTCTAAGTCTAGGGGACTGATGACCTCAGATGTTGAGTCCCATAGTGCTTAGAGCCATCCGAACCATTTTGAACAATTGTCCGACAGCATGTATTTTACCTCTAAGAAGCATACTGCCACGTACAGGAAAAGATAAACCAAATCCCTCTTCTAACATTAGTTGGTTTTTGCAGCGTATGAGATCTCTTTACTTTTGAAGAATAGACAGTCGATTTCTGTCTTCCAACTCATATAAATTTGGGAGGACACACAAATGTAAAATAGTTTTCTTAAGCCCTAGTTGTGATGCGCTAGATTCTAGCTTATGTCATATTTCCATATACAACATTCGTTGTTGAACCTGCATCTAGGTCGTAAGTTGCCTCAAGGGGCAATCAAGCTTTATTCTCGTACCGCAGGCCTACGTTGCGGTGTAAAACTAAGCAGCCTGGTGCGAGACGCCTGCTTGGCAGTGTTTGCACCGCAAACGTTGTTTTCGACCACCGTGCTCTCACATCTAGGACATTTCTCAGTTTTTTTACAACACGTTTCAATGGCAACATTAACAAATGCTATATCAATGTAACTGTCTTTTCAAGGGGTATCGCGTAAAGCTGAAATACTAAACACCTTTTTCCAAAGCTGTTTCACAGAGGAAGACCGCACTGCAGCTCCTTCTCTAAATCCTCGCACAAACGAAAAAATGGCTGACATCGAAATAAGTGTCCAAGGAATAGAAAAGCAACTGGAATCACTCAATAGAGGAAAGTCCACTGGACCTGACGGGATACCAATTCGATTCTACACAGATTACGCGAAAGAACTTGCCCCCCTTCTAACAGCCGTGTACCGCAAGTCTCTAGAGGAACGGAGGATTCCAAATGATTGGAAAAGAGCACAGGTAGTCCCAGTCTTCAAGAAGGGTCGTCGAGCAGATGCGCAAAACTATAGACCTATATCTCTTACGTCGATCTCTTGTAGAATTTTAGAACATGTTTTTTGCTCGCGTATCATGTCATTTCTGGAAACCCAGAATCTACTATGTAGGAATCAACATGGATTCCGGAAACAGCGATCGTGTGAGACCCAACTCGCCTTATTTGTTCATGAGACCCAGAAAATATTAGATACAGGCTCCCAGGTAGATGCTATTTTTCTTGACTTCCGGAAGGCGTTCGATACAGTTCCGCACTGTCGCCTGATAAACAAAGTAAGAGCCTACGGAATATCAGACCAGCTGTGTGGCTGGATTGAAGAGTTTTTAGCAAACAGAACACAGCATGTTGTTATCAATGGAGAGACGTCTACAGACGTTAAAGTAACCTCTGGCGTGCCACAGGGGAGTGTTATGGGACCATTGCTTTTCACAATATATATAAATGACCTAGTAGATAGTGTCGGAAGTTCCATGCGGCTTTTCGCGGATGATGCTGTAGTATACAGAGAAGTTGCAGCATTAGAAAATTGCAGCGAAATGCAGGAAGATCTGCAGCGGATAGGCACTTGGTGCAGGGAGTGGCAACTGACCCTTAACATAGACAAATGTAATGTATTGCGAATACATAGAAAGAAGGATCCTTTATTGTATGATTATATGATAGCGGAACAAACACTGGTAGCAGTTACGTCTGTAAAATATCTGGGAGTATGCGTGCGGAACGATTTGAAGTGGAATGATCATATAAAATTAATTGTTGGTAAGGCGGGTACCAGGTTGAGATTCATTGGGAGAGTGCTTAGAAAATGTAGTCCATCAACAAAGGAGGTGGCTTACAAAACACTCGTTCGACCTATACTTGAGTATTGCTCATCAGTGTGGGATCCGTACCAGGTCGGGTTGACGGAGGAGATAGAGAAGATCCAAAGAAGAGCGGCGCGTTTCGTCACCGGGTTATTTGGTAAGCGTGATAGCGTTACGGAGATGTTTAATAAACTCAAGTGGCAGACTCTGCAAGAGAGGCGCTCTGCATCGCGGTGTAGCTTGCTCGCCAGGTTTCGAGAGGGTGCGTTTCTGGATGAGATATCGAATATATTGCTTCCCCCTACTTATACCTCCCGAGGAGATCACGAATGTAAAATTAGAGAGATTAGAGCGCGCACGGAGGCTTTCAGACAGTCGTTCTTCCCGCGAACCATACGCGACTGGAACAGGAAAGGGAGGTAATGACAGTGGCACGTAAAGTGCCCTCCGCCACACACCGTTGGGTGGCTTGCGGAGTATCAATGTAGATGTAGATACAGTTATGAAAAGTATACGGTTCTGTTTTTTTTTTTAAACGTACTTACTTCAATATCTCAGTTGATACCAGCGCTAAAAAGAGTAACCAAGCAAAAACATACGTGCCCCTCGACGCTCTAACATTTTGACGAAATCCGCGTTTCGATACATGAAACCGTTGATGAAATAACAGAGGTATTACGTCTTTCGTGAGTCACCCTGTATAATTAAGGCGATGACGGCCAATGGTTCCTTCAGTGCAGATGCACACTAAGCTCAAACTCTTACTGGAATCAGCGAAATGCCGGCCGGAGAAGCCGAGCGGTTCTAGGCGCTACAGTCTGGAACAGCGCGAGCGCTTCTGTCGCAGGTTCGAATCCTGCCTCGGGCATGGATGTGTGTGATGTCCTTAGGTTAGTTAGGTTTAAGTAGTTCTAAGTTCTAGGGGACTGATGACCTCAGAATTTAAGTCCCATAGTGCTCAGAGCCATTTGAACCATTTGAACCATCAGCGAAATGCAGCGAGTAATGAGGTTACTGGGCAGGGGCGCTATATCAGTAGAGTGTGGTGTAAGTTGAGAATTTGGGTCTGACCTGAGGTGTGCTAGGATAGTCCGTGAGGTTGTGGTGACCACTGTTGAAGTGGTCAGCGCATCTGCCTAGGAAGTGAGAGACCCTGGTTCGAATCCTTGTGCGGTACAAATTTCAACTGGCCCCATTGATATAAATCAAAGCCCTCTGACAGCTAATGTCTTTAATTTCTTTGTGTCTTTATTGTCCTTATAGTGTGACCTTGGAAATGATATTCCTGAAACTTGTAATCATACGAGGCCTCTGCTAAGCAGTTTATCAGGTTCCTTCTTGGAACATGTATCTCCGTTTGCTCTAAAATGTCTAATTGTCCTCCATTTTTTTCTTTAGATGCAATATCTTTATCTGCTCTTGAGTACAGCCAATATTGTAATTATCCCCTGCTGAATGTGAGCCTCTTTTCTTCAAGGACATTTTACAGTATTAATTGTGTCAACACATCTTAGTTTAACAATTGTAAGCTGCTTTAAGGGCGTAAATAATGGCACCCCTTTCCTCTGCCATACAAAATACTCTGAAGCGCCAAAGAAACTGGTAATGGCATGCGTATTCAAATACAGAGATATGTAAACAGGCAGATTTCGGCCCTGCGGTCGGCAACGCCTGTATGAGATAACAAGTGTCCGACGCAGTTGCTAGATCTGTTACTGCTGCTACAATGACAGGTTATCAAGATTTGAGTGTGTTTGAAAGTGGTGTTATAGTCGGCACACGAGCAATGGGACACAGCATCTCCGAGATAGCGATGAAGTGGGGATTTTATCGTACGACCATTTCACGAGCGTACCGTGAATATCAGGAATCCGGTAAAACATCAAATCCCCGACATCACTGCGACCGGAAAAAGATTCTGCAATAACGAGACGAACGACGACTAAAGAGAATCGTTCAACGTGACAGAAATGCAGCCCTACAGCAAATTACTGCAGATTTCAATGCTGGGCCGTCAAGAAGTGTCAGCGTGCGAACCATTCAACGAAACATCATCGAAATGGGCTTTCGGATCCGAAGGCCCACTCGTGTACCCTTGATGACTCCACAGCACAAAGCTGGGCGCACGAGTCTCGGTTGAGATTGTATCGAGCGGATGGACGTATACCGGGTATGGAGACAACCTCGTGAATCCATGGACCCTGCTTGTCAGCAGGGGACTGTTGAGGCTTGTGGAAGCTCTGTAATGGTGTGGGGCGTGTGCAGTTGGAGTGATATGGAACCCCTGATACGTCTAGATACGACTCTGACAGTTGACACGTACGTAAGCATCCTGTCTGCTCACCGGCATCCTTTCATGTCCATTGTGCATTCCGAAGGACTTGGGCAATTACAGCAGGACAATACGAGACCCCAGACGTCCAGAATTGCTGCAGAGTGGCTCCAGGAACACTTTTGTGAGTTTAAACACCCGCTGGCCACTAAATTCCCCAGACATGAACATTATTGAGCATATCTGGGATGCCTTGCAACGTGCTGTTCAGTAGAAATCTCCACCCCCTCTTATGGACAGCCCTGCAGATTTATGGAGTCCATGCCACGTCGTGCTGCGGCACGTCTGCGTGGTCGCGGAGGTCCTACACGATATTAGGCAGGTATAGTGAAAGGAGATCGGTAGCGCGAATCTCAAAGAAATCAGACAATTGTGCGCCTTAACCAATTAATGAAGTGAGTAAGGTCTTGCTTCTACAGCAGGATGGAGCTTCGGCACATTTCCACGTGCTACGATCAGTATTAAATCTCCTTAGTGTTGACCGGATTTGGTTACCTTCAGTAGTTTCTGTTCTGTAATCTCGTACGGTTTGTCACCTGCGTGATTTCGTATCTTTTAACAAAGAGGAGCGCATGTTCGTTTTCCTGGTCTATAATGATTAGCGGAACTGATACAAACGATCTCAACTAACCGACTGGTGGACTAAATTCCACGTCCATCGTGCACACCTACAAGACCCTCACCCTTCTTATCCACAGCTACGTAAATGTTGCGCGGATCTCCTCTGCAATCCTGTCATTCCCTTCAAATTGCTGAACTTCATACACTCTGTAAAGGGTACCAGTATCGACAGTAGTACGACGTAGTAAATCGTACATTATTCGAACAGTTTGCTGATGAGATTAAACATGACTCGAAGTTTCCTATCGATTGTTAGGGCAACGGCGAGTAATTATTCTGCTTATTGGTGGAAGGTGGGCACGTGTAATTACACACGATATCAGTAGACAGAATAGTATCGTCAACTTCCGTTAGCGGAACGTATTAATATTTCAACAGTTGTAAAATTGCGGTGGACTGTCATAACATAAAAGGTTAATTTGGAAAAATAATACACAAATGGAAACCTACATTGTGAAAATGGAATAAATTTATCTGTTAATATTTACATGGTTGTGTCTAGGCATTGTTAGGGACTATGGTATTACGAAATCAGTAAACGAAGTAAAATGTTATGCAATTGCAATCCTAAGTGCCTCCTGCCGCCTACACGCTGTTCTTCAAATTTAGGTAGAAAAATGTTTGTTTTAAAGGATATTTCAAACAAAAATTTTCTACCTAAATTTGAGGAATTTTAATAATTCGTGAAGTAAAAACGCATGTTTTCGTTTCAGGCAACACGGTAAGATTTCGCAGCTGTGTTCTCTCTGTTAACCATCCCCTACCCAAGTGCGATCGCTGCAAACTAAACTGTTGAATTTAAAAAAAAGATAGAGGGTGGATTGTTACAACTCCTGCTCGCTTTCTGCATACGACTACTCCCCCCTCCATACCAGCTCATGACGTTCGTACACCTGGAATACCTTCATCAGCCTCAAATCCCCCTCTAATCCAATTCAAACGTCCAGCTGTGTTCCCCATCCTTGAAAACCTTTCGTGCTGCCACACCTCGGTCCCACGCCGCACCTTCCTTACATCTCTACATACTCCATGATATTTCCTGAGGTAACCTGAAATATCTTTTCCTCGCAGACACCACCTTTTCCAGTCCCTTCCCCTGAATAACTGCAATCCTGACTGCCTCCTACCACCTACACGCTATTTCTTGACTTTTTTCGTTGCTTACACCACATCACTTTTTTTATAACGTTCTCTGGAATTCCTTTTGTATCCAAATCCATCAATGTTAAAGCGTTAACAGAGGCTTCGAGCACCATCATCCCCTCAGGAGTCAAGAAAGTTTGGAAATTTGTGGTAAGGTCTTATGGGACCAAACTGCAAAGGTCATCGGTACCTAAGCTTACGCACTACTTAATCTAACTTAAACTAACTTACGCTAAGGACAACACACACACCTATGCCCGAGAGAGGACTCGAACCTCCGACGGAGGGAGCCGCGCGGACCGTGACAAGACCGAACACATCAGAATCAAGATTCACTTCATCATTTCATTAGATTACTATCAATCTATTTTTATGTATTTTGTTTTATTCGAAGAATTAATAAGGGAAACAGGGCGTAAGCAGTCAGACACAGCTGGAGGCATGTAAATAACAAACAAAAGAACAGACCCAAAGTACCTATCATGTATTCAGAGACGTACATGTGTAGCACCTATGAGGCACAGACACCTCTTAAGTTGCATATTTTATACTGAAAAGGCAGTAAAGGAAACCAAAGACAAATTTGGAGAAGGAATTATGGTTTAGAGAGAAGAAATAAAAACATTGAAATTGGCCCATTGCTTTGCAGTTCTGTCAGAGGCAACACAGGGCTCGGAAGAGCAGTTGAAGGGAATGGATACTGCCTTGAAATGAGGATGTAAGATGAGCATCAACAAAAATAAAATAAGGGTAATGGATTGTAGTCGAATTAAATGAGGCGATCCTGAAGAAATTAGATTAGTAAATGAGACACTAAAAGCAGTAGATGGGTTTTGCTATTTGGGCAGTAAAATAACTGATGATGGTCGAAGTAGAGAAGATAAAAAATACACAGAGAAAGCTTTTCTGGAAAAGTGAAATTTATAAACATCGAATACAAATTTAAGTGTTAAGAAGCCTGTTCTGAAGGTACTTGCCTGCAGTATAGTCTTGTGCGGAAGTGAAACGTGGACGGTAAGAAGAGAATAGAAGCGTTTGAACGTTGATGCTAGAGAAGAACGCTGAAAATCAGATGTACGGCGTGACTAATGAGGAGGTACTGAAACGAACTGAGAAGAAAAGAAATTTATGGGACAACTTAACTAAAAGAAGGCTCGGTTGTCAGGACACATTCTCCGACATCAATGAATTGTCTGTTTGGTACAGGAGGAAAGTGTGGGCCTGTGGGAGAATGGGGAGAGATAAAAATTGTAGAGGGAGACCAATGGATGGATACATTAAGCAGGTTCAGACGCATGTAGGTTGCAACAGTTATTCGTAGACGAAGAGCCTTGCACAGTTAGAATAGCGTGTAGTGCTGCATCAAGCTAAACTTTGGTCAGATCACAATAGCCTCTGTGAATGTAATTTGATGTGGTTGCTTACAACGTTTATGATCAGGCACTGGATGCAATCCCAAAAGTTAAATAGTTGCACTTTCCACCCGAAGTATTTCTACTCGTACATTATATGAAAAGATAAATTTCATGGGATAGCAAATGTAGGAATAGGGTTCAAAGGGAGAATTCTAAGTAACCATTTTATGCAAAGAAGAGGAAATCCCAGAATCAGCTCATAGAGCTTTCTGCGCAGCGCTCTACCTTGAGAGAGAGAGAGACAGAGAGAGAGGAAAGAGAGAGGGGGGAAGTAGGGGAAAGGGGGGAAGAGAAACTCTCCTGCTCGATCTGAATTAACAGTGGTCGGTCCGGTACACCAGTCAGCGGGAACTTGTTTCATCCGGTTCCCTGCACCCGTGTAGCCAAATACTGTACTTATAAATTTCTGCCTAACAAACACAAGCACAATACGAACATGGAAGATTACATTTTGATACCAACAACCATTCATAGTCTAAGGCACGTCACAAAATGAGAAGCTTAAGTTAAAATACGGGCGGAGACACACGGAATTTGCACATTTTGCCACGAGATGGCGCACACGATATTCTTCCTACGTCGACAGGAAGTCTGTTCGGTTGCAGGATTACAATGAAACAATTGCTAAAAATGAATGGGTGATTGCCTATCGCTGGTGGTTCTAACGACATAGAAAACCGTTCAGGATGAGGTCATGGCTCGTCAGAACAGGACATTAAGAGACCTGTATAACGGTGGAAGCAGAGAATATTTAGACGACGCTTGAACGACTTGTCTCGGATTTATTTTATGAAAACGAGAGCGCCAATCCCCAGTGGAGGTCTCTAAATGCATCACTTGACTTACCTTTTATTTGGACAACGTGATTTCATATGCTGCACGACAAGCTGTTCCCCTCACCTGACCTCGTTGTTGTTGTTGTGGTCTTCAGTCCTGAGACTGATTTGATGCAGCTCTCCATGCTTCTCTATCCTGTGCAAGCTTCTTCAACTCCCAGTACCTATCGCAACCTACATCCTTCTGAATCTGCTTAGTGTATTCAACTCCTGGTCTCCCTCCACGATTTTTACCCTCCACTCTGCCCTCCAATACTAAATTGGTGAAAGCCGGCCGGGGTGGCCGAGTGGTTCTAGGCACTGCAGTCTGGAACCAGTCTCAGGACTGAAGACCACAACAACAATAGTATTTGGCCACACATCGAAGTAATCTAGAGATCACTTTATGCACAAAATCCTTCACCGTCAACACTTTTGCAGTTATGGACAGCTATAAAGGTAGCATGGTTCAATATTTCAACAGGGAACTTCGAACGACTTATCGAGTCCATGTCACACCGAAATGCTGCGCTGCGGCGGGCAAAAGGGGGTCCGACACGATATTAGGAAGTATCCCATGACTTCTGTCACCTCGGTGTGTGGAGACATGGCAACAGCGGTTAAAGTTGAGCATCTTCTGTGCAGAAGACAAAAAGGGAGAGTGAGTGGGAAGATTGTACCGATACGCATCATTCAGTCCAGGAAAAGTAATAGGGTACTTGGTAGATGTAGATTTACACGTGAACGTTCTTGTCTGCTCCCGGAACGAGGAGAGATTCGTGAATTACACGTGGGGTAATACCCACCTGTGCTGCTGTCTTTATTCCACACGATCATTTCACTTCTCCTTGACAAAAGCGAGGAAGCGTAATCGTGGTAACAAAAGTACCCTGCAAGTACATTAGAAGTTAACGTGGCCTCAGCAGGCAATTCAACTGTTGGAGCAGCGTCAGTTTCAATTTTGTTAAGCGTCTCAATGCAGAAATGGAAAGGGAAAACCGTTTAGTGCGGACTACGTGGAATGTATTTTAGACCGCATCGGATACTATCTTGATATTAACTCGGGCGGAGTCGCTATTACGGTCTCAGATGATCAGAACTCGCCGAATTACCCGTCGTTAGGCAGAAATTCTCGAAGCCAGCGTGAGTGGACGCAGCTTCCGGCGCGGACTTTCCGCAGAAGTGACGACGGCTGGTTGCGTAGCGTCAGAGAGCCGTGTGGCGTGCGGTGCGGCCGCTGCTCGGCGGGGTAAGGTGGCGCGTGTTACGTGCAGATCGAGCAGTGTTTGCTTTCGCTCCGCTGATTTACTCTGGCGGCTGGAGGCCACCGGGGGCTAATTTTAAATTAGCTCGAGCTGCACCAAAAAAGATACGCTTTTAATGGACCTCTTTTGTCCACAATAATATACTGCATTGACGAGACCAGATTCATAAATAAAGCATGCTAGCTGTAAGCCTGGAGACGCTGATGAAGTAAGATTTTCTTTTCTTTATTCAAAAACTACGAAGTTTCTCACGTTAAGTGACCCCCAGTGAGTCCTACAAGCTTGGATGATTTCGCGAAGGAAACAGCAGCAGACTTGTTCTTCATCACGGCACTCGCTTCACTGGTTCAGGTAAACCAAGGAAAACGTATCTCAAGATGGTGGAAGGAATTGTTAGGGCCCTCCGCTCCATAAGGCGAATCGTGTGCCCTATCTCGTGCTGAGGAAATAAATTAAATGATCGTGGCCTTCCGCAACTGGTTGCTGTTGTGGTCTTTAACCCAAAGACTTGTGTGTTGGTGCTCTTGAATAACATGACAACAAAGTTCGACAAAAAGAGGCAACAGACGATACATTTACTGTGAAACTTGTAAGAGTGTTCTACAGAACAGATCGTCCGCTCTCAAAACTCTGCCATCTCTCTCCCCACATCCACCACTGCTGGTGGCTCACCTCCAACTGCCCAACGCTACGCGCTGATCACATCCAACTGCCCAACACTACAATAGCAAATATTCCAACAGTGCAAACCAGCCACAGACTGCACACAGCACAGTCAGTGATTTTCATACAGAGCGCTACTTGGTGTTACCAACATAAAAACCTAAACAGCCTACTTACAATATTCCAAAGCATTAATGTGGAAGCAATTTAGGCTGGAACAAAGCTAGTCCCAATTTTGGCCGCCTAGTGTAAATGTGGGCTGTGAATGCAAGAAAGATGTTTCAATGCGTGACGGGAAGAAAAGGCCAAACAAGTGAGAAAGGCATAATGTCCATTTTATTATTAACCGTCGCTTACACAACTTGTTCAATATGCGCACTGGAGACGTCGACGAGATCTCCATCCGTAAAAGGACGTGATCAACAGTTGCTTGTAGCAGTTACAGAATCTGAGCAATGTGTTCCTGTATACTCGCCTTCAGATCAGGTAGAGACTGAGCGTGTCCCTGGTAAACGTGTTCTTTCAGATATTACCAGAGTCAAGTCACCTGGATTCAGATCAGGTGATCTTCAGAGCCATGTATCTGGAAAACCGCTAGAGACAACACATTCGTGGACGCTTGCATTAATCTTTCACTGGGCGAGCAACGTGAGGTGTTGCTCCATCTTGCATGAAAACAGTGGTTTCCACACAGTTGCGCTCCTCCAAATCACGAATCACGAGCTGTACAAGGAAGTGTCGATAACGTGCATACGTCACAGTACACCTGACAGGCTCTGTGGGTGTATTATGTTCAAAGAAGAATGGACCGAGAATGAAGCTGCTTGTGAATTCACACGACACAATCACTTACGGGGAGGGGAATGACTCTTAGTGCACAACAAGAGGTTTAGCAGTACCCCAAACTTGACAGTTCTGCGTATTCACTACACCCTATAGAGTAAAATGTGCCTCATCACACCATAGAATATTGCCCAGTCACGTGTCGTCATCTTCAGTGCCGGTTGTGGTGGCCGAGCGGCTCTAGGCGCTATAGTATGGACCCGCGCGACCGCTACGGTCGCAGGCTCGAATCCTGCCTCGGGCATGGATGTGTGTGATGTCCTTAGGTTAGTTAGGTTTAAGTAGTTCTAAGTTCTAGGGGACTGATGACCTCAGAAGTTAAGTCCCATAGTGCTCAGAGCCGTTTGAACCATCATCTTCAGTCCGTGCCAGAAACCAAAGAGCAAATTGGTGCGGATCAAGAGGTTTCACTTGCTGCACCTTCTGGGTCCTTTACGGGTACCAGTGAAAACAGACCCCAAAACTTTCAATAATGTGGACAATGGGATGAACAATTCTCGCGACACTGCACAAGCACTACCACAACTCATGGCAGTTGCTGCACGGTGATTTACAGCAACAGCAACCTCGTCAATGACTTCCACCGGTATAGGACGCCTTCCTCTTCCTGGTGTCACACTAGACGCACGAATGTTTTCGTATTTCATGATCATCTTCTTTAAACCATTTAATGACATGGGGCCTCTCCTCAAACCATTCACATAAAACAGTTTTACTAACAGCGAACGGTCTCTTTTCTCGATAGCCATACTGTTGACTTACGTTACGGCTTGTCATATGACAGCACGGGTGTCATACCATCATACAAAATGTGTACAGCGCCAGATCTGGACCTTGTAGCCACAACCGGAACTAATTTTTTCCACTGTAAATCGGTTCCGCATTAATGCATTAGCATATCTACCAAGATTCTCTGCCATACGGAATTACAGCTTACACTGGACCTCTGTGAGTATCTTTACTCTAACTACCACCTCCCGGTAGTACTCCGAAGCCCAGTACCTATTCCTGGATCCTCAGAACATGCCTTCACCTCAGCTGGGCGTTTCCATCTACATGATACTCGTATGGCCAATCTTCGAATGTGCGGCGATTGTCTGAGACAGACAGACAACGAACATTTGCAGAGCTTCAGAGCCGTGTCCTCCGCCTAGCCCTACACATGCCGCAACGCTTTCTCACAGATGAATCTATGTGGAGCAGTGCGGTACCCTCCTTTCGCAGGAAGTACCGCCAAACTCTTCTATCGGAAGACTCCACATTCCGCCAATCCATATTAGCGTGCTCTTGGCACGCGAGTGCAAAGACAACTCTACACATTGGTCGCACCTACTGAGCAACTAAGGCGCTGTCAGTAAGACAGGACTCGCAACAAGTCTGTAGAACTCGTTAAGAACAACCAGATAGCTAGGACATCAACCTCACCCATTAACAGTTCGGAAGCACGTTACAACGAGGTTGAACTCCGCCACCGTTCGGGATATGAAGAAGTCCCGTCATTTGCAGCGCGACCGACAGAGTGATCGGTTTCACCAAAGATACATGTAAGTGGCTTACCCTGTCGAAGGAAGAGGTTAAAAATCATGTATTCCATTGATCAACCTCTGTTTCTGGTACTGGACTATCACAGGTTAGAACACAGTATTACGGTAACAAGGCGCAGCTTTAAGACAGGATTTAGTGTTCCAAAGCGACACGACACCAAAACTGTTCGCAAACTGTTCTCCAAATTCGAACGAATAAGCAGCGTAGGTGATGATCTAGTGGGTACTGTTTCCCCCGGGCTAACTGTCGTTTTCCTGCCCTGGGCTTTGGCGTAATTAAACTCAATAACTCTATCATCGAAGTATTCAAATGGGTCAGAGCACTATTGGACTTAACATCTCAGGTCATCAGTCCCCTAGAAACTTAGAACTACTTAAACCTAACTAACCTAAGGACATCACACACATCCATGCCCCAGGCAGGATTCGAACCTGCAACCGTAGCGGTCGCGTGGTTCCAGACTGAAGCGCTTGGAACCGCTCGACTACCAGCGGCCGGCAATCGAAGTATTCAGCAAGAAAGGAAGACACCTATTCGGTGGGATGTGGTTGGCCCCTCCTTGTGGTGCCCGTTCTACCCTCCAACGTTTGTTGTGTAGCGACAGACTGTTCCAGAATTGTAACGATTGTTCACTAGTTATCGATTTTCGCATAAAAAGGGTCGATAGGGCTTCATCTGCATACCACAGTCCAAATAGTAACTATTGGAAATGTAGTTGTTTCGTTCCACACTAGTGTGGTTTTCGGAACCCCGAAATAAACTGCTTTACTAGTTCACTACACCATTCAGGTGGAAGGGTACTTCATCTGTGAACCAGAGACTTCCAACATCATATCTTTCATCATAAATCACTGTTAGAATCTAATTCGTAGAATCAGTACTTTGTCGCACAGTGGGTACAGGCATGTCATGGTGGCTTTAGAGTTTGAAAAGAAACAAGTGTACACTGTGTCTCAGTATTATATTCTCGTTGGAATGCTTGAAAACAGTCTCTTCTACAATTCTTCGCTGATATTTCGCCGAATGTTGCTGAATAAGTCCACAAACTGTCGCGACATTTTCAGGAGTAACGAGAGTCAGCATGGGGCAAACAGTCCCCACTAGATCATCACTCACATAGACATGAATTGGGAGTCCACCCTCACCCGATATGGTTCTTGTGACTATCTTTGTGGGGCACATTGAACAGCACTGTCTACTTGAATCCATATCCGTTGTGACACTACAAGATGTGATGGCAGATTTCTTTCTGTGTTTCCCCCACTTTGGATACTTTTATGAAGGGCTATGATGCCGCCCCGCGGGATTAGCCGAGCGGTCTTAGGCGCTGCTGGTCCCGGCAGAGGTTCGAGTCCTCCTCGGTCATGGGTGTGTGTGTTGTCCATAGCGTAAGTTAGTTTAAGTTAGATTAAGTAGTGTGTAAGCACAGGGACCGATGACCTAAGCAGTTTGGTCCCATAAGATCTTACCACAAATTTTTAATTTCTATGATGTGATTGCAAAGACTGTTTGCAGAGGACAAGTTTATTTATGCATCCTCATGTATAGCGTACAGCTCCATCTGTTACTACTTTTTACTATTATTTCCTTGTTTTATTTTATGTGTCATGTGCTGTAGGACCAAATTAATAAGCAGGTCTCCATGGTCATGAAACGAGTCAATACATAAAATTATAACGGAAAATAATAAAAGATAAAATGAAATGTATCTGAATCTTACGCAGATGACAAGCCGTAAGTTTAAATAAACATAATCAACAATATAACACACAAATTAGATTAATATCTTAATTTTTCCTGGGGTTCTTCGACAGAAAGAAAGGCGTGAGCCATGAGGAAACTCTTCAGTTTACACCTGAAAGTGTATGGATTACTGCTAAGATTTTTGAATTCTTGTGGCAGCTTATTGAAAATGGATACCGGAGAATACTGCACGCCTTTCTGCCCGAGAGTCGAGGAGGTGCTTTCCAAATACAGACTGGATTTCTGCCTAGTGTTAACTGAGTGAAAACTGCTAATTCTTAGAAATATGCTGATGTTTTAACAACAAACGACATTAAAGAAAATATGTAATTAGAGGTAATTCCCACTTTGGTCTACATGATTTTTTATAATCTTATACAGTCACCCAAGCTGCCTGATAGCGCTATACCCTGTTTTCAACGTTCTAATGGAAAGATACTTTCAAGGAGCATGTGTTGAGGAAAGTATATTTATCGTCTAGGTTATCAGTACTGTAATCGTCCTGACAATCTTGTCCCTTGATGACGGTTAAAAAGGTCTCTATTGCAACTGGTAGCTTTTCTAAATAATTTATAATTATATTTAACATGTGACTGAGCACAAAAATAATTTAGCGTCGAAATTTGTGCATCCCGGTCTAAAAGACCATTCACCATTTTGCTTACAGAATGCTTCTCTAGTAATGAACGATCAACAAAAATATTGTTTATGGTTGTACTACTGATCATCTTCACTCTTGTTGGAAAGAAAAAAGTTGGCGTCAGATGATATGAATTAAGGAGATGTACTAGCATCCCCTTACTTGCGCATTTACTTACACAATTAGTACAGAAGTCTCCACAAAAGTAATTTTTTGTACTTCCTATAAATGAACGAAAAACCCTCTCCATCTTGACCAGAAATGTTCTGAAATCAGAGACAGGGGACCTATAAATAACAACAATTAGAAGTTTAGTTCCCCTCAATTCAACCATACCTGCTCAACATTGAAATAGCTGTTCCGTGCAGTGCTTTGAAACATCAGTGAACTCAAATAGAATACTGTTTTTCACGTACCTGGCCACTCCCCCACATCGCAAAGATCTATTAGAAAAACAACCAGTTAACGTATATCCTGGTAAAGGAAGCCTCTGAAGTATCACATAATGTAAGAAGTGCGTTGATACACCAGTAATGTCAGAGTTACGTCTATCTACATCCACACAGATTACTTTGCGAGTGGCGGAGGGTGTCCTATACCACTACCAGTCTTTTCCTTTGCTGTTCCACTCGCAAATAAAGCGACGGAAAAAAGACTGTCTATATGCCTCCGTATAAGCCCTAACTTATCCTATCTAATATTCGTGGTCCTTACGCGCACTGTATGTTCGCTGCAGTAGAATCTTCTTTTTTTTCCAGTTCCCTAAATTTTCTCAGTAGTGTTTCTCGAAAAGAACGTCAGCTTCCATCCAGGTATTTCCATTTGAACCCACCGGTAACAAATCTAGCAGCCCGCCTCTGAATTGTTTCGATGTCTTCCTTTAATCCGACCTGGTACGGATCCAAGACACTAGAGCAGAACTCAAGAAAACGTCGCATCTGCGTCCTGTATGCGGGCACCTTTACAGATGAATCACACTTACCTAAAATTCTCCTAAGAAATCGAAGTTGACCACTCACCTTCACTACCGCAGTCCTCACACGCTCGTCCCATTTCATATCGCTTTGCAGCGTTGCTTACAGATATTTAAACGAGGTGACATGTCAAGCAGGACACTTCTGCATCCGAACCACAAGGGGTGTGTTTTTCCTACTCATCCGCATTATCTTACAAATTTCCTCACTTAGAGCTAGCTCCCATTCATCGCACTGGCTAGAAATTTAGTCTCTGTTGATCCAATGTGGACACGGGGCAGCTTCTGGCCGAACATTTAACAATGAAATTGGCCAAACAGCCGTGCAATTGAGATGTTATGTTATTTTATCATCGCTACCAGTTTCGACCTGAAGATAGCATAATGAATTGCCGAAACTGGTACCGAAAGCAAAATAACATCTCAGTTGCACGGCTGTTTGGCCAATTTCATTGTTAAAAATTAGAAATTTTGTCTGAGTCATCTTGTATCCTCCTACAGCCACCCAACTTCGACACCTTACCATACACCACAGCATCATCAGCAAACAACCGCGGGCCGCTGCCCAGCCTGTCCGCCAAATTATTTATGTACATGGAGAACAACAGGGATCCACTGTAGCCGGCCGGTGTGGCCGTGCGGTTCTAGGTGCTTCAGTCTGGAACCGCGTGACTGCTACGGTCGCAGGTTCGAACCCTGCCTCGGGCATGGATGTGTGTGACGTCCTTAGGTTAGTTAGGTTTAAGTACTTCTAAGTTCTAGGGGACTGATGACCTCAGATGTTAGGTCCCATAGTGCTCAGAGCCATTTGAACCATTTTTTGGATCCACTTCCCTGGGCCACTCCTGACTATAACCCTGTCTGTGATGAACAGTCACCCTAGAGGACAACGTACTGGTTTCTAAAACTTAAAAAGTCTTTGAGCCACTCACATGTCTGTGAACCTATTCCATATGCTCGTACCTTCATTAACAGCCTACAGTGGGGTATCGTGCCAAATGCTTTCAGGAAATCTAGAAATATTGAATCTGCCTGTTTCCTTTCACCCGTAGTTCGCAGTATAGCATATGAGAAAAGCAGTTCATTAACTTTCTCTCTAATACTTTGTACATTTTGATGAATTTCAAAACTTCTGTATAATGTGCTTACACCTTTGACATTAAACACGCCGTCTTTGCATCTTTCAATCAATCTTTGTTTTCATGTAATTTAATTTTAAAATTAGGGAGTCCGTATTTATAGTGAGGTCTTAGTTTTCCATCTATAATCCTCCTTCCCCCCTTCCCAGTAAACAAAATATATGCTGTAGACTGCGGATCTTTAGTGCACCGTCTTCTAATCCATTTGCAGAACTACAATCTGTTACAATCATCTTGTGATCTTAGGCCTTAAAGGCGCAGGAAGTAATACATCGATGGAGTAACTGCTTGTGTTATTGATCCCGTGCCTGCAAGTCGCCGGAATGACACGATGTCCAATTCTTTTCAGCTGGAATGTGACATTCAGAGTCATTATCATTCCTATGGCACACACATGCAGTACATTTGTAATAAGTAATGTTCGTCATTGTATAAAACGAAAATAAATCGACTAAATATTAATATGTAGGTTTGTAATCCTCTCCACTGCTCTGGTAATGACATTCATAAAATCATTTCATTAGTCCTTGTAGCATCGCAGGAAGCACTCCTCTCTTACATGACAGACTGTTCCAGTGCACCATAGTCGCAACCCGGTGAATCAGATCACCGAGCTTATCCAGTGCGGATTCTCTTTAATTTGATCCACATTTTCCTGTCAGGTTCGACATCCACAGTGTCACAGTTAGGTTTCTCGAACCATTTCCACTCTTGGTCATTTCCGATGTGTTGGCAGATCTTGTTCAAGAGATCTCTTACTTTGGCGTTATTCGTGTAACGTCCCCTTAGAAAAATTATAAATGACTGTGCTTATAAACCTCTTAAATTATTTGATTTTCAAACAGCTGAGCAGAACTGAACGCACTCAGACATTTCGCTCTTTACCTATTCTGATCAACACTAAACTGACACACAATATTTTTTAGCGCAACGCAATCTGACTTCCAATAATCCCTACAAAAGAATGGCCCTGACTAACATTAACCTATACCTTTCACAAATCACTCACAAAAATCTTCGTTACTCGAACTACTGCAATACAGCGAGCGCCACTACTGCCAGCTAAATAAAAGATTCAAACTACGGAAGGCACTAACTACTGATAGGCATAGTTAGCAAATGAAAGATTTTGATAGAGAACAAACAATGTATTTACCTTAATAGTGTTCAAAAGTAATAATATATATAGCAGTTCATGACATCCAGTCTTACAAATTTCAAAACTCCGCCATTTCTCTCCCCACATCCACCACTGCTAGCGGCTCACCTCCAACTGCGCAACGCTACGCGCTGTTAACATCCTGCTGCCCGACACTACAATGGCAGACAACAATGCAAACTAGCCACAGACTGCACACAGCACAGCCAGTGATTTTCATACAGAGCGCTACGTGGCGTTACCAATAAGAAAACCTAAACAGCCTACTTACACTTGTAGTTAGCTGTTCAGCTACAGTAGTGGCGGGTGGGTGCCTCGAGCGAAGTCTGTTTCTTCGTAAGACAGGTGATGAATACGTCGTTACTTATTTTCTTGTATATTATGACCGATATGCGTGACATGAGCCTATAGACTGATGCCATTGACTAAACCATAGCGAAATACCATGTCACTCATTTGACGTGTGCAATAATAACACTTCTAACGTTATTCACACTCCACGGAATCACTAACCTTGTTCTAATGACAGCACAACTTGTGTCCTGTTAAATATTAGAATATGAATTACCTGAGAAAGTAAATCCGAATATGTTCCCATTTGAAAAATGCGTCCTCTCATATACAAAATTTTGACCCATGAATCAGTTTTAGTAACACGATCTGACTGCTTTTGTTGTAGAAAATTACGTAGCCAGTGAACACAAACTTGATTAGTGCAGCGTTTTACGGTGGGCATAGAAAACGAAAATTGAATGTAAGTCAATGTGAGTAATCGTATGAGATACCTTACCAAACGTAAAAGTGTTTAAGCAATCTGGCTTATAGCAAGTTTCTGTGAGAACTTGTATGTGGGCGCAGTTTGTATTATAGCATTCCATTATAAGGCACCAAATAAACACGCTTTCTTTATAATAAGGCACTCTTTCTCTGACACCTTCACTTCTCCTATAACATGCCTTTTTGCTGAGAAACATGAGCAGAAATGTGAGCTATAATATTCATAGTGATTGGTATCGATGTTAATGTAAGTTCCCGTGAGAAAATCGGAAAACGTAAGTTCAGGTAACTGACTTGAGCAAAAGAGTAAGTTTCAATGGTATCCTATTACTTGTGCCCAGAAAACGCTTGTCACCCAGAGTTCCAAAATGTAAGAAAATTGAACAAAGTGTGATTCAGTAAAAATCGCAAAGCATTTAGAAGGATTCACTAGTAAGGAGTGTGACTAAATTGACTGTATTACCATTCGGATGAATTAATAGCAAGCAGATTCCAAAACGAACCTCGAAATGCATTCTCCTCACAAAGACACATATGTGAGATGCGAATCCAGCACGTGAAAGTTACAGCAATTGCATGACGCGGATCAAGAAGAAGTTAAGCATGGAACATACGTATGTCGTGAATGATTAACGAAATATTATTACAGATATGCATTTCCTGCACAGAACCCAGCTACATATAATCATTCCACCGCCAGCAACTCGCAGCATTCGACACCAAGAACCTCTTCCTTCAAAAATGAGGGATACGAGAGCGCCTACTCAAGCTCATGACGCAGCATTCGCCACAAGCGGGCCGTGACCTGGTTGGTCGGTTCACCGGCAATGCAAAGACTTCCTGGATGCCTCACGGACTATCCTCGAAGATAACAAGTTATTCGTAGTCGATTAAGTTATTCGCAGTCGATACTAGTTACAGAACTGCACCTCTGCAGTAACCCTGTGGTAAACTACACTGACTCGCCAAAGAAACTAGTACAGGCGTTCGTATTCAAATGCAGAGATATGAAAACAGGCAGAATACGGCACTGCGATTGGCAACGACTATATAAAGAAGTGTCTGGCGCAGTTGTTAGATGCTATAGTGGCGTGTTATCACGATTTAAGTGAGTTTGAACGTGGTTTTATAGTCCGCCACGAATGATGGGACACACCACCTCCGAGGTAGCGATGAAGTGCGGATTTTTCCTTACGAGCATTTCACGAGTGTACAGTGAATATCAAGAATCCGGTAAAATATCAAATCTCCGACATCGCTGCTGCCGGAAAGAGATCCTGCAAGAACAGGACCAACGAATACTGAAGAGAATCATTTAACGTCACAGAAGAGCAACACTTCCGCAAATTGCTGCAGATTTCAATGATCGGCCATCAACAAGTGTCAGCTTGCTAACCATTCAATGATACATCATCGATATGGACTTTCGGAACCGAAGGCCCACTCGTGTACCCTTGATGACTGCGCGACACAAAACTTTACGCCTCGCCTGGACCCATCAACACCACCGTTGGACTGTTGATGACTGGAAACATGTTGCATGGTCGGACGCGTCTCGTTTCAAATTGTATCGAGCGGATGGACGTGTACAGGTATGGAAACAACCTAATGAATCCATGGAGCCTACATGTCAGCAGGGGACTGTTCGAGCTGGCGGAGGCTCTGGGGCTTGTGCATTTGGAGTGATACGCGTACCTTGATAGGTTTAGGTACGACTCTGTCAGGTGACACCGTACGAAAGCATCCTGTCTGATCACCTGAATCCATTCATGTCCAGTGCGCATTCCGACGGACTTGGGCAATCCCAGGAAGACAAAGCGACACCCCACACGTCCAGAATAGCTACAGAGAGGCTCCAGGGACACTCTTCTGAGTGTCAACACTTCCGCTGGCCACCAAACTCCCCAGACATAAACATTATTGAGCATATCTGGGAAGCCTTGCAGCGTGCTGTCCAGAAGAGATCTCCAACCCCTCCTACTCTTACTCGTTTATGGATAGCCCTGAAGGATTCATGGTGTCATTTCCTTCTAGCACTACTTCAGACATTAGTCGAGTCCATGCCACGTCGTGTTGCAGCACGTCTGTGTGCTCGCGGGGACCCAAACGATATTAGGCACGAGCACCAGTTTTTGTAGCTCCCCAGTGTAGTACGCAAAGATGTTTGAATTTTAAAATAACAAGTTAAATATTGAAAATTGCGATGTAACCGTCATCTTTCAATAATCCAAATCGTTGCATACGGGATGGATGGCGTAGGAGAATGATGTAAGTGCTATATCTGACAACAGCACCACAGTCAGAGGACCAAGTCCGAAGACAAACATATTGAGTAAGACGTGAACATCAGCAGGAAGACAGCTTACATCATTGGGCACTGAGAAGTGGGATGGACAGTCGACAAGCATTTCTTTCTGGACAATTACTTACAGAATGCTACAAAGATTGTTGAGTTTCCCTTCTACGTCACTATTAACACTCAAAAGTGTGAACATTTAGGTGGGGGTGTGATTACCTGGAATCAGCTAGTTGAGTTCCACATTCGCTAAAAGCCTTCCGACCTACGTGTCTCTGTAAATCGTAGAGGGATGTTAGGCTTTAGTCACCCTTTACAGTATTTGCTCTCCTGTATAGAGAAATGTAATACTGAAACAATTGTGGCTCAATTTGATTTGTGGCCCACTGCTGAGAACTAACAGAAGTTTATTTATTATGTGTGATTAGTGCCCGACAGCCTGAAAAAAAAGGTCATGTAGCAGCCTGCATAGCACCGGTCTCACTGTGGTGTCAAATAAAATAAAAACTGTCCTACTAACAGCAGTAATGTAGTAAGAACGTTGCCATAGAGGCTTCTGGCAATAATTTTATGGTACCTGATGATAATCAGATGATCGAAACAAATAAACATTTGTTTCTTCAGCCGCTCTTGACAGTCCTGAAATACGAGGGTCACTCCAAAAGAAATGCGCACTATTTTTTTTAAATCCATCTTTTATTCTACAAGTTTGAAAGTTTTACAGTCTGCAGATACATCCTTTAGGGACAATATTTACATTTCTCCACATAATATCCATCTCTCTCAACTGCCTTACGCCATCTTGGAACCAGCACCTGTATACCCGCACGGTAAAGTTCTGGACCAACCTGTTGGAGCCACTGTTTGGCAGAATGCACAAGGGAGTCCTCATCTTCAAACCTTGTTCCACGAAGAGAGTCTTTCAGTTTCCCAAAGAGATGATAGTCACATGGAGCCAGGTCAGGACTGTAAGGCGGGTGTTTCAGTGTTGTATATCCGAGTTTTGTGATCGCTTCCATGGTTTTTTGACTGACATGTGGCCGTGCATTGTCGCACAACAGCAAAACATCCTGCTTTTGCCGATGTGGTCGAACACGACTCAGTCGAGCTTGAGGTTTCTTCAGTGTCGTCACATATGCATCAGAATTTATGGTGGTTCCACTTGGCATGATGTCCACAAGCAAGAGTCCTTCGGAATCGAAAAGCACCGTAGCCACAACTTTTCCAGCAGAAGGTGTGGTTTTGAATTTTTTTTTCTTGGGTGAATTTGCATGATGCCACTCCATTGATTGCCTCTTCGTCTCTGGTGAAAAATGATGGAGCCATGTTTCATCACCTGTCACAATTCTTCCAAGAAATTCATCTCCACCATTCTCGTACTGTTCCAAAAGTTCGCTGCATACCGTTTTCTTGTTTCAGCCATTGTCAACATCCTGGGAATCCACCTGGCACAAACCTTTTTTGACGCCAACACTTTCAGTATTCTGCAAACACTTCCTTCCCCTATCCCAACGTAGCGTGACAATTCGTTCACTGTGATGCGTCTGTCAGCAGTCACCAATCCGTTAACCCTAGCATTACCAACGGGGGGGCCTCGTAGGCCCACTGACTCAGTTTTTCTATGTTGTATCCACACCCTTTGATATATGAACTTGAAAGCAAAGGTAATTGTTCGTTATTGAATGTACTATTGAGTCATTACAGAATTTCGGAATAAAAATGTAATTAAAATTCATTTACTTGATTTAATTCTCTGTGGGCCTTAGAAGCCCACCCGTTGGTAATAGCAAGGAAAGATTTACGAGGTTGAGTCTCTCGTTTCAAATTCTTACCATGAAACGAATTTTGGCATTGTTGCCTTCAGACATATTATTATGAAGCGGACCATTGTTATTTTCAGTGTTTCTGCTGCTGTTGAACCAGCAACATGAGTAGACATCGTTTACGTGATAGTTCCATTGAAAGAGTGCTAGAAGAAGTTTTGAACGAATCAGATTTAGAGGAAAGTGAAGTGGATGATGATGTGGAAGAAATTAGAACTGATTCATCGTCTGAGAATGAAGATGAGGTTGAAGCCAATCCACCAGATGATACTGATACGGAATGTGATAAATTCATTGCAAAAAGTGGACGAGAGTATATTACGAAGCCATCTCGACAATATCGGCGTTCTGTACAAAATATAGTGCGAGAAAGAATGGGGCTAGGACAACAAGGAAGAATTGCGTCTCCGAAAGAGGCTATAGAGCTCTTTTTTACACCTCAAATTATGAATCTAATAAAACTACACTCAAATGAAGAGGCTTCTCGACTAGGTATTCAGCACACAGATGAAGATGAGTTATTTTGTTATATAGGACTCTTGCTAATCATGGGTTCAAATCATGACAATAAGATACCTGTCCAAGATTTATGGTCTTTGCTTCAGGGCCGACAAGTGTACTATGGATCAATGAGTCGGACCCGATTTTTCGAATTGACTAAAATATTGAGGTTTGGTGATAAGAACACAAGAGAAATTCGTCGCCAGACTGACAAGTTTGCTCCAATGAGGGAAATTTTTGAAAGCTTCAACTCTTCACTTCCATTGTATTTCATTCCTGGTCTACATACAACAGTGGATGAGATGTTGTCTTTGTTCCGTGGTCGCTGTCCATTCAAGGTGTTTCTAAAAGAAAAACCTGGAAAATACGGCATTCTAATTCGAATGCTGTCTGATTCTGAGACTAGATATGTGATCAGCATGGACATCTATACAGGCAAGTCAGGAAATACTCAGCATTCAAATGGACCGATGGAAATTGTAAAGAGACTAATAAAACCTATTGAAAAATCAGGCCGTAATGTTACCACAGATCGGTACTATACTTCAGTGGAGCTTGCTGAGACTCTATGGAATGATTTTCACCTCACACTTGTTGGCACCCTACAGTCTAACAGACGACACATACCTGAAGAGCTGAAGGCTACAACTGGCCGCAGTTTACACTCTTCCATCTTTGCTTATACTGACCCTCAGACACAGAGGCCACCAGTTACTCTTGCATCAACGCTAGTCCGCGAGAAGCCAAAACCACTGCTGTTGATGCTTTCAACTTATCACTCAGAAGGGGTGTTGAATGAAGACTCAAAAAAGACTAACATAAATCTTTTTTATAATTCTACAAAGGGAGGCGTGGACACCATAGACCAGATGGCAAGACACTACAGCACAAAGAGAGGAACAAGAAGATGGCCTTTGTCCCTCTTCTACACACTCATTGACATAACAGCAATAAATGCATATTCACTCTTCCTCCTCAACTTTCCGAATTGGAAAAAGAATTTGCTAAACCGCAGAAGAGTTTTTATCACTAACTTAGGTCTCGAACTAATAAGGTCTCAAGTAGATAAACGGGCACAAAATTTGTATGGACTTCGGAAGCCAGTAATAATGGCAATGGAAAGCATCACACAACGGAAGCTCAGCTGCTCTGTAGAACCATCATCCTCAACAGCAGAACCAGGAACACGTGGACGGTGCCACCTATGCTGCCAAGAAGCTGCATCTAAAAAGATCAAGTACAACAAGCTGGGAAAGTCAACTGTTACCTGCTCTCAGTGCCACAAACACGTCTGTGGGAAACACTGCAGGAAGACAGTGTTGTGTGAAAAATGCGTTGCAGAATGAGACAGTAAATTTTGTTTGCTTCATGTAGTGTATCGAATTAAAAAAGTCGTTTTTATAAGAAAACACTATTTTGAAACATTATTCCAAAAAATATATAAACTGAATCTCGTGATTTGTTCATTTTATTCCTATTATAATAACATCTTTTATTATCCAGTATACAAAAACAATGTCTAAGCATTTTGAATTGTTATTAGAGGTATCAGAAGTAAATAAACTTGATTTATGATAAAATAAATTGTGGTATTCTTTATGGGCCCTTGAGGCCCCCCCGTTGGTATTACATGTAACAAAAAATACGTTGATAATGCTAGGGTTAACTCTCTGCACGTTGTGTGGAGTGTGTGCAGTACGAGGCCTGCCGCTGCGAGGACAATCCTCAATATTGCCGTGCCCGCTTTCATCACGTAACCTGCTTGCCCACCGACTAACTGTACTGCGATCGACAGCAGCATCTCCATACACCTTTTTCAACCTCATGTGGATGTTTCCCACTGTCTCGTTTTCACAGCACAGGAATTCTATGACAGCACGTTGCTTCTGACGAACGTCAAGTGTAACAGCCATTTATGCTGTGACGACGCCACTCACGGGAACAGGTTGAACTAAGTATGAAAACAAGCGGGAAGAATGTATCTACACACTGTAAAACTTTCACACATGCAGAATGAAAACTGTATTTTTACAAAAATAGTGTGCATTTCTTTTGGAGTGACCTTCGTATAACTTACTTTCAAATAATGAATATGTAACTGCTGTTACAGCAATGTTAGCGGAACGAGAATAAAGTAGATCAACGGCGGCTAGTATTATACACCGTTTTTAATTCTATTTAAGTTTAATTGAAAACCATCTTCTGAGCCACATTATATCAAGCAATCACAAGAACGGATTTCTTGAAGGCTTTCCACCCGGTTAATTATTCCAGTGTCTACTGAACTTTTGAAATGAGGGCTTTTGGCCCTTTGCAGGAGACCACTGACTTGGTATCTCCATAAATTGAAGCATTCACAGTATCGATTACGCCTTGATTTATTTCGACAGATACAGGCTTCGGATTTGAAAGGTCACCAGATTTGAAAAAGCGTTGCGTTACTAAGCAGACTTTGTGCAAATTCGCGACGTTGTTCTTTTTCAAATCTGGCGATAGCTGAAAAGCTGAAACCGATAGTATGTTTAAATAAATCAAAATGTAACGAAGATTGTGAATTACACGATGTATTTAATCAGTTATTACTTACGTTTAACACTATGTAAGCTACATAACCGGTACACGAATCTCTGTTACATTCAACATATTGTTCTTCAAAAAAATCATTATGTTCTATCACGACATGAGAAGTGTGACGCAACATTGAAAATGGCTCGTTGTGTCTAAGTTAGCTGACATCAATCAAGGTTGCTGTCACGCTGTAGAGCTTCTATCGCGTCAGACGCATCAGATTTCTCACCAGAGGCGTGACGTCATTCCGAACCGAATGGACGAAATGTAATTAGCTGGCTCATCCATCGTGAATATTAATGGAAGCAAAATTGTGACCTGAAACTCGAGTAAATGGTGGCAATGAAATCATGAAGAAATTGATTCAATGCCTGAGATGTTACTACCACTTTAAAATAATATGAAAGCTGAGGTCATGTTGTAAAAAGTTGACTACTTACCTTAATATCAAAAATGGCTCTGAGCACTATGCGACTTAACTTCTGAGGTCATCAGTCGCCTAGAACTTAGAACTAATTAAACCTAACTAACCTAAGGACATCACACACATCCATGCCCGAGGCAGGATTCGAACCTGCGACTGTTGCGGTCGCTCGGTTCCAGACTGTAGCGCCTAGAACCGCACTGCCACTCCGGCCGGCTTACCTTAATATCCTGCTTAAAGATTCACAATCATAACTTAATTTCCACAAATACGCCTCAACCAGTTGAATGCCGTGGTATTATAGACTTTTCCAGGCTTCTGACGCAACTTTTATTGCTCTTACTTCGCGGTAGATACACGTTTCTAAAATCTCATTCGTCGTAAATGGCAATGACATTATTGGTTGTAAATTAAAATGAAATGAGTAGCTTCAAGACTGGCCACTCTTTCGCCCGGAGTCATCTATCAAGTACATTTCACTAAAGTGTGTCTAGTTCTGAAAAGTACTCCTCGACTTGTTTGACGGTTTCTGCAATTTCATAATCTTATACCTTGGCGTAAATACTGTCAATTTCCCAAGAACCAAATATAAACAAAGTCAGAGAGGAGTCCAAACGGTTTCGCGGTGACAAATAACTCTACATGCATTTAGTTAAAATTAATCGAAACAGGTGTATAGTGTTATTTGCAAGGACGCAATAAATAATTTCAGTTTCTGGTTTAAGTCTTCCTGCAGGCAGTGTGATGACCTTTCTCTTGGTTAGTGTCACGTCTAACACAAAACAAGTGGAATGCCTCTTTGCCTAAGAGCAGTGCAGGAAATGTATTTAGACGTCCAGGGTGCTACAAAACAATATTACAATTGTGGGACAGTTGTCACATACGATCCCCTTAAGAAATGCCGTGTGTCTCTCTACACTTGGCGAAAGTTATGGAAGATGTACTGTTACCGTATTCATGACATGTGACATACACTTAAACGAATATTGTTAACTTTTGACACCATAGCAAAACGCATAAACCTGTTGGAAGAACCTCTAATTATTTTTATATGAATAGAACATTCTGTACTTTGCCCTTACCTTGTTCCCTCCAGGTTACGACGAAAAAACTTCTTAAGAGTTTCAGAATCTGGATGGAAGAAAGGTTCGGGTTTAATGTCTGCACCACTGCCGGCCAGTGGAAGCCGGGCTGAAGTTCAACCGGAAAAGAACGAATGTCGAATTCTATTATTTACCCAGTTATGGCATCCGTCTTACAACGGAGGAAAACCTCCCGAAAACATTGGTCAGAAGCAGGAGATTTTTAATTTATTTCTGGGACAATGTCTCCAATTGCCTCTCATAAAAATAAAAACAATCTTGTGTGTGTCATTTATATAAGTATGTATGCGTTTGAAATTACCGTATTCGACTACAGTAATTTAAGATACCAGCAGAAAAAGTAAATCGTGATGACTGGACGGGTGATAAACCGTTCTCGTCTGGAATACGGCAGTGTGTTACGCTCTGTGTGACCTCACGAGAGGTGAATAAGAACTCCTGCTTCAATCAAGATAAAATTTATTGTGAATAACATATTTTAAAAATAAATGGCAGTCTGCATGAGCAAAGAGCATACGCCTGGACGTTGTTTGAAGATACACATTATTGTTTAGTTGGCTACAGTTTCTAAATTTGAAAATATTACTGTTAAAATCCGAATGACTCAGATGACATGCCCTGTATGGGCAGCACGAGACGCTCGTGAAAGGTGCCATTTACTACTACCGTTTATACTCATTCTTGCGTAGAGGGCCAAAAAAGATTCTCGTTTTTTGGAGTGACTTACCGATCACTGTTAATCGAAGTGAGTAGGTTACAGGAGGGTATTAGTTTCATAATGATACTCATGATGTTGGGTGGCCGTTTGGTTCTGTATCGCTTGCTGAAGAACCCGAGTGCTGAAACTCTTATTAAGAGAGTTAAGAGGCAGACGATTAATCTTATATCGTTTAAAGCCAGAGGACTGTACCGTTAAAATGTGAAACGGTACAAGCCACCTTTGTTTCCTGTAAGATGCACATCTTAGATTGACGGCAGAAAGGCAAGAAGTCTTAATAATCAACATGTCAGTGTTGTAGAAACAGAGTAAAGGGTTTTTAATTATATCCTCCTAGTTACGTTTCGTGTCACGGATGGAGTTTTACTGCGATGTCCAAAGAGTGTGAAGTAGTGGAGGAGGTGAGACATTCATAGGGCAAGAGAAATAAGTCGTTTACAAGTGAAACACGTTTATGTTAGATCAATATTTCCCTGGATTTTTACGATGCGCTAGTAGTAAGTAAGAGCAACGCTGAAAGATACAGCACGGAGCGTGCAAAGCCTTCTTGCGAGTCCGTTCGTTTATCCAAGGCTCTGCAAATGTTGTCAAACTGGTTCTCAGCCACCAGCAGTAAGTCTGATCCGTTTGATATCCGCGCTGACCGTGTGTACCGTATTCTCGTAGCTTGTAGTAAAGAGAAAATTGCGCAGTAAGCCACGCGACATGGTTTCGTACTTTATTCGTTTGAATATTATTTCGTGGCTTCTGGGCTAACAACCAAACCACAGCGCACCATGATATTTAACGACACTATATCTAATTAATAGGTTGTGACTGTTTAAAATTTGGGCCAGACTGTGACTCGAATTTATTGCTTATTGCGAGACCTGGCATGCACCGATATCATTTCATCTCTTTAGAGTTTCATTGCTTTCATCTCCACTAATCCGTCATTCCCTTTAAGTTCATTTGATTCACATCGTAAATAGCATACCTAGTTTACATATTTATAACGGAAGTGCAGTTTTCCCACTCCAGATGAGTACTGGCATACACCTGAGTACGAAAGGAAGAGAGAAAATCATTTTATGTCTTGTGGTTCAAGTGGTTCAAATGGCTCTGAGCACTATGGGATTTAACAGCTGTGGTCATCAGTCCCCTAGAACTTAGAACTACTTAAACCTAACTAACCTAAGGACATCACACAACACCCAGTCGTCACGAGGCAGAGAAAATCCCTGACCCCGCCGGGAATCGAACGCGGGAACTATGTCTTGTGGACTTATATTGGAGGAAACGTGTTACATGGACGAGGATGAGCGAATGACTCGAACGTGACGTTGAAATCCTGCCATTTTCGTGAACTGATTCAAGGAAATCACTGGAAAACTATGCCAGGCCAGAAAGTTGGGAATTTATTACGCTCCTTCCCAGTACGAGAACAATATCTTAACCATTGTTCCATCTTGCTAGGTATTCAACCCCGTTTCATTTACACATTCTGTCAGGTGCCTACACCTAAGTGCAACGTGTGGTATGGAATAAATTTGCATGTGACGACTTTTATGTTGAATGGTTTAAAGATAGAAGCAAAATTCGGCATGTACCGTGTAAATCCACATATGCTTAAAAATGGTCCATTTCGCCTATTCACGTGTATATCTTGAATCAATAACCACATGTGGGAACAGATGCCGTTGGGTTACGTTGCCATTGCTGTGGAACAGTGAGCAGCAATTAGCCTGAGAGAATACGTGAACAGACTAAAATTTTTGGGTTTCTTCTTCGAAGATACCTGTGACCAGAAGGACGTACTGGCCGCCGCATGATCCTTTATTGCCACAACGGTGCTGTTAGATGTACTTGATAAAGCGATATCATTGTAACCGGTTCGAATGATGCTACTGGCGCAAGTCTGATTCGCCTGAATTTAGCCTTTTGATGTTCCTGTTAATACAAGAACGAAAGATCGTCATTATAAACGGCTCATGTAGTCTATGAAACTAAACCTCCCTGATGATGTTCTACAGGATAATGGCTAGTTAATCCTCGCTGCTTCATCTTCGACATTGAGGGCATTATTGGGGAGACATGCGATCATTTCCCTGCCGTTACTTGCCGCCTATCAATTGCGGAGCTGTTGGTTCTCTTTCATGAAGCTTTTCAGTTACCTTGCCCTTTCACGATGGACATATCCTTGGTGCCCTTGTTCCTCTATTCTAAAAAAAATAACTTTCTAAAATTATCATATATATAATTTCTCAAGCCAACATTTCTTTTTCTCAACACATACTAATCGTACAGGGATGAAGGAGTATCGTTAGAAACGTTTTTTAACCAGCTTCTGACACTGAATGTCGATTTTGCGCTAAAACCTACTATCTGTGGAACATTTCAACATAAAAAAGTCTTTTAACTATCATAGCAAATTGCATCATGAATGCCCAGCTTCAGCCTATATTTTACGAAGCCAACTTATTAATCACGAATAAGAAACTTCATTTTCACATTTTCCTCTTACAAATACCACTTTATTTGTCTTAAAGAACTTATTAAATGGATAATTTGCACACAGCATTGTCATAGATGATAACCGTGACCACTGCTGTAGTCCATTACTCCTGCCCTTAGTACAAGTTGACTTTCCTGAACGAATATACTTACCAAATCGACAAACATATTTGTCATTAAAGAATGTCGAATCAAAACATCTTTCAGCCGTCTAAATGTCCAGCTGTTATTTTATGAGCAAATAGTTTCGGATATATATTATGCTGTCTTCAGGCCCTCTGAGCGACGTTAAGGAAGATTCCCACCTCTGGTCCAGTCAAAATAGGTATGACTGGTATCCGTAGATTTTTGACACAGTGATCTCTTCGACCATCATCCATCATTTGCTGTCTCAAAAATCTGCACATACCAGTCATTGAATGCTGGGCCCTATTTTGACTGGATCAGAGGTGGGGATCTTCCTACACGTCGGTCAGGGGGCCTGAAGACGGCATAGCATATAGCAGAAACTAGTTGCTCAGTAAAATAATTGAAAATTTAGGTGGCTGATACGTTTTTTGATTCGACATTCTGTATTGAACAAGGTCTCGCAACCATGTGTATAAAGCTAGACATACAGATATTTGTCCCTGTCGCCTTGAACTGGGATTTATACCTATTGGTACTGCGGCTTCATGTGTTTACAGTAACTGAAAATGTTTATCGAGTTAAAGTCATAGGTTATGTGGCCCTTCTGACAGTGCCTTAGCAGTCAGCTGTGGCCAAGCGGTTCTAGGCGCTTCAGTCCGGAACCGCGCGACTGCTACGGTCGCAGGTTCGAATCCTGCCTCGGGCATGGGTGTGTATGATGTCCTTAGGTTAGTTAGGTTTAAGTAGTTCTGATGACCTCAGAGCCATTTGAACCATTTTTTTTGAACAGTGCCTTATCTCTGGCCGTCGTACAAGCCGGGACAAACATTCAGAATGCAAAACACATTTTTGGCTACATGGAAATGTATACACAAGATTATTATTTCATGTCCAGAATTCATTTTTTAAGATTTTTCTCTTCATTCCAACAGCTATTCATATCCCAACGACTACACTTATTCCAAATGCCGTTATTATTTAAAACTATAAAAATTCGAATGTTTCGCTCCCAATCCGAGTATCGTTCTCTAAATAGGTTATTATTAAGGCAAAAGATAATTTTTTCCCCTTTTGGCTAATGCTACCAAAATGTATCGTCAGAGAACTGTGAACACTAGGTATTTCCTGTGACATAACAAAAGTACTTTATGGTGTATATGATGGAGTGCTGTTGTTTAATCACGCCGTATTGGTATCAGTGAGAAAGCTTATAACTTTTGCCATGCTCTTCCATAAAACAAGCAGTGGGTTTGCAGTATATCTCCGTGCATCTCGTGTGCAGCCCAGTAGCACAGGGTTTGCTCATCTAAGAGTTAAACTCAATTTCGGTATCTGGATTCTAACAAAACGTAATACTTTGCAGCAGCTTACATCTGACACAGAATATATTTCAGCACGAAACTAATTTATCATTGCCCCATAAATCACAAGTCTTATGAACACCTCATTTCAGTGGGCCAGTGTTACTAGAAATTAATTCGCTATTTGCGTTTGCGCATTCATGTCATTTATTGCTGACAATCATCTTGTTAAGATTGCAGTTCTTATTTCCGTGCTTGCTAAGAAAAGTTTATTGCTGATAATATGCGACTGTGCAAAGCTAGTTGTTGCAGCCACCTAATAAATGCAAGCTACTCAGATCATTATTCGAAGGGAACATCTGTTGACTATGACTAAAAAGACTGCAATACTCTAAAACATATCTTAAAGTAAAAAAAAAAATTACGAAATTTCGTGTTCTAGCTGAAGGCTTCCCGTTGATGATGAGGCCTTCCGTCGTGCTTATTTAGCAAACTTGCAGTGACAACTGAAAATCTGTGTCAGCTGAAATTCAAAATGCCAAGCAGATTCTGGGCTTGAGGATCTGAGTTTATTCTCTGCCAGAAACCAGACTGTTCAGTGAGGCAGTAATGAGGAACCATATTGTTATAGTGGACATGTTTCTCTAAACTAGTTAATGCTATAACGCAAAAAGTATTAGTTATTGTAACGTCCCGTACTAGCAATTACCGGCGCACATAGCCGAACGTCCGCAGTTCGTAGTTTAGTGGCTAGCGTTGCCGCCTTGGGGTCACACGGTCCCGGGTTCGATTCCCGACCGGGTTGGGATTTTGTCTGCCCGGAGACTGGGTGTTTGTGTTGTCCTCATCATTCGTGACAGTGGCTATATTGGACTGTGTAAAAACTGGACTGCGTTAAAATTGGGACTTTGTACGGGCGCTTATGACCGCGCAATTGAGCGCCCCACAAACCAAACATCATCATCATCATCATCATCACATAGCCGAAGTCACTAACAGATGCTGGCGGTAGATCTGGAGGCAGGTGATTCTAATCCTGGTGATGGAGGAAATTTTCATCCTCACAGTTTCGTGGCAAAGAAGAGTCTGCCAATGTGCTGCGCTAAATACTAAACATTTTCTCAATGTCTTATCAGTGAAGATGTGTGACATTATGGATCGTAGTACGTCAGGCGCATGAGGACACTAACGTTGTCGTTAGC
Source organism: Schistocerca americana (assembly GCF_021461395.2). Taxonomy (NCBI): domain Eukaryota; kingdom Metazoa; phylum Arthropoda; class Insecta; order Orthoptera; family Acrididae; genus Schistocerca; species Schistocerca americana. The sequence goes on along the minus strand of NC_060120.1, from coordinate 96,914,601 downwards.
ATTGTTGCTACTGTAGAGAATTAGGCTTCGTGCCAGCATCCAGAATTCCACAGTTATTAATAAACCGAGGGAGCAGCACTGGTGGTTATGGCACTGAACTCGCGTAATCAGAGAGACGAGTTCAAGTCCCGTTTTGGCCATCCAAAAGTACGTTTCCCTAAGTCACTTACGGAAAGCACCGGTGCGATTCCTTTAAAAAGGACACTCACGAAATTCCTATATACAGGGTGATTCAACTGCCCCTACCGATTCGTTGTAAGCAACCTGCACTACGTCTGTACTAGGAACGGTATCCAGACAGGCGATAGCCACATAATCGATGGGAAGTTCTCTCTCTGAACTTTGGGCGACTGTTGGCAAACGCAATCATAGCGTAATTAATACAAGTAAGGATTGGCCATGAGTTACACGGTATTTTTAGAGATCAGATACCTTACTTCTCCCATACTCAAATGGTTCAAATGGCTCTAAGCACTATGGGACTTAACATCTGAGGTCATCAGTTCCCTAGACTTAGAACTACTTAAACCTAACTAACCTAAGGACATCACACAAAACCATGCCCGAGGCAGGATTCGAACCTGCGACCGTAGCAGCAGCGCGTTTCGGGACTGAAGCGCCTAGAGTCGCTCGGCGACAACGGCCGGCTCTCCCATACTCATCCAAGTGTCTCCAATCTTTCTTTGTGTAGTTAACGATGTAGTCAGACAGCTTTTGGATGTCTCTGTAAGTTTATTCCATTTCTAGTATGTAATCTTACGCAAATGGTACAGGACTATTGCCCTATAAAGCGTGATTCACCATCCGAAACAACAAAGTTAACAGGAGATATGGAAATGAGAATTGTGGGAGTAATAGCTTTCCAATATGCAACCTCTGAACCATTTACCAAAGATTAAGTACTGTAAACGGAATAAATTTACGGAGATATCCAAAACCTCTACGACTATACTCATAATTACACAAAGGAAGATTGGAGAGACTTGGATAAGTATTAAATATGGACATTTATGTGACAAATTTTGATACTAGCAAACTTACTCATCAAAACCTACAGTCTACCTCCCGTTGGTCTAGAATTATGAAATTTGTCAAGAAGACAGGTTTCACAGTACAAGTAAAAGAAAAAGATCCGGAAATTATTAATTTGTAATTCTACCATGTTGTCGTGGTCTTCAGTCCAGAGACTGGTTTTATGCAGCTCTCCACGCTATTATATCCTGTGCAAGATTCTTCATCTCCCAGCACCTACTGGAACTTACATCCTTCTGGATCTGTTTAGTGTATTTATCTCTTAGTCTCCCTCTACAATTTTTACCCTCCACGATGCCCTCCAATACTAAATTGGTGATCCCTTGACGCCTCAGAACATGTCCTACCAACCGATCCCTTCTTCTTGTCAAGTTGTGCCACAAATTTCTCTTCTCCCCAATTCTATTCAATACCTCCTCATTAGTTATGTGGTCTACCCATCTAATCTTCAGCATTTTTCTGAAGCACCACATTTCGAAAGCTTCCATTCTCTTCTTGTCCAAACTATTTATCGTTCATGTTTCACTTCCATACATGGCTACACTCAATACAAATACTTTCAGAAAAGACTTCCTGACACTTAAATCTATACTCGATGTTAACAAATTTCTCTTCTTCAGAAACACTTTTCTTGCCATTGCTAGTCTACATTTTATATCCCCTCTAATTCGACCACCATTAGTCATTTTGCTATCCAAATAGCAGAACTCATCTACTACTTTAAGTGACTCATTTTCTAACCTTATTCCTTCAGCATCACCTGATTTAATTCAACTACATTCCATTATCCTCGTTTTGCTTTTGTTGATGTTCATCTTATATCCTCCTTTCAAGACACCGTCCATTCCATTCAACTGCTCTTCCAGGTCCTTTGCTGTCTCTGACATAATTATAATGTCATCGGCGAATCTAAAGGTTTTTATTTCTTCTCCATGGATTTTAATACCTACTGCAAATTTTTCTTTTTTTTTCTTTTACTTCTTGCTCAATATACAGATTGAATAACATCGGGGAGAGGCTACAACCCTGTCTCACTCCCTTCCCAACCATTGCTTCCCTTTCATGTCCCTCGACTCTTATAACTGCCATCTGGTTTCCGTACAAATTGTAAATAGCCTTTCGTTCCCTGTATTTGACCCCTGCCACCTTCAGAATTTGAAAGAGGGTATTCCAGTCAACACTGTCAAACGCTTTCTCTAAGTCTCCAAATGCTAGAAACGTAGGCTTGCCTTTCCTTAATCTGTCTTCGAAGATGATTCGTAAGGTCAGCATTGCCTCACGTGTTCCAACATTTCTACGGAATCCAAACTGATCTTCCACGAGATCGGCTTCTACCAGTTTTTCTATTCGTCTGTAAAGAATTCGTGTTAGTATTTTGCAGCCGTGACTTCTTAAACTGATAGTTCGGTAATTTTCACATCTGTCAACACCTGCTTTCTTTGGGATTAAAATTGTTATTTTCCATCCCAGTTCGAACATGAAATTACAAAACTTCGAAATCCTTGACCTGGGGCTGATATCCTGCCAGTATGAGTTTCAATAACAGACAAAAATCGTTGAAATCCTCGATTCCCTGAATAGACGAAGTACCTATATACATAATTAAGTTTGCACAGAACCATCAGTACGCGACTCATACTCTTATCTGGCCAATTTTCTTTCTTGAAAAAGGCTAAATTTTTGTATCAGGAAAATGTTCCTACTTGATTCCTGACGCAGCGGAAGTGGCAACGCAGAGGAAGCCGAGACTGCCAACAGGGCTCTGATTTGTCTGTTGAAGGCGAGGTCATTCCAGTCAGATGCCGGATTCACTGTCAGATGCCATAGTTTATAGAGTCATTCACGATACACATCCGACTTTCTGCAGCATTCCAGTCTAGCGCATTCTTAAATGTAGTAGCGGAAAATATGAGCTGCATAGTTTGCGTTAGCGCCTTTGCTTACCGTCGGGCACTCACGAAGGTAGTCTCTATTTCTGCACGACAGAGCACAGAGAAGGAAGAGGTTGTAAATACTGATCAAAGTACTTGTGTTTTGCTCCTTTCGCAGAAGCACTACTGCGGCCTAACTCAGAGGCTACAGCTGCATCCTTGTCTGTCAGCCACTCTCCCAGAGAACGGACGCCCCCAAAGACGTATATAATCAACACAGAGAGGCCATCTGTGCGTTACAGCGCACTGGATGACAGCAACGAGCAACACCGGCCGCTGGCCGCCGTGTTTTGTAACTGCAGGCGCACCGAACAGCTCTACTGGACAGATGCAACGGCACTGGAGAATCATATGTTTCTGCTATCGAAATATACAGTACAAGTATTTTGTTGATCATAAAACATGGTAGGTGTGTGTCCAGTGTACAGTTTTAACAATCATCATAATGATGCAAATAGAATGTCGAACTTCAGGTAGTTACAAGCGTGTTCGCGGGAGAGCTTCTGTGAAGTTTGGAAAGTAGGAGACGAGGTACTGGCGGAAGTAGAGCTGTGATGACGGGGCTTGAGTCGTGCTTGGGTAGCTCAGATGGTAGAGCACTTGCCCGCGAAAGGCAAACGTCCCGAGTTCGAGTCTTGGTCCGGCAGACAGTTTTAATCTGCCAGGAAGTGACAATACATTTATAGATCCAGAGTAAAATCATGTGTTAAACAATAAGTACAAATGGGCTATGCATGTATATAAGCTCTTAGTTAGTCTTCATTTTTTGTGTAGAGTTCCTTTGAAAGCCAACGAGCTAACACATCAGTGGGTAACAAACATAAGGCGGGAACAAGTGACAGCCCAATCAGTACAGCCACATACTCTTTTTTCATCATAGGGCTTCTGGTGAATGCTCTGACACAAAAATCCTAACGCAATATGATATGAAACAAGACAGTCCTATCTTCCATTAGAACTGCTGAAAGCCAAACAAAATACATGACGATAGAACAAAAAACTCCACCCCACATATCTGCAATTGTCCTCAGCAGCAATGATAATGAAGCCTTCGAATCGCGTGCTGAGTTGGTTGTTTACCACGACTGTCACCTGATTTCTTTGTAAATACCGACGATCTGTATAAACATATTTCTTTGATAGACACATAAGACAACTTCATAGCGTGAAATACGCTGAACGTCATCGAAGGCAAGGGTGTAATAACTGCAAGTATGAGACATGCCGAAATTCGCCAGTTTCTGTAGGGTAAGATACATCGGTAATTACAGAAACGCGCGTTTTTACATTAAAGTCACCAAAATGACGCAAGAGCTAGCACATCGTGCTGCGTAGTTTGTATTAATGTCTTTGCTTACGCACTGTGTATTTAGGAGTTATTTCCCGACACGCGTCGTGAGGCCAATAAAAAAAGGAAAAATTACGAGTGGTAGAAGCAAATTTTATTGTATGACAAAACCACATGATTTCATGCTAGCAGACGATATGAGGGTGCGAAACATGGCGGATGAGTTTTCAATTGTTTTCAAACGTGGCGGTGCCTTGGTCAGTCTGTGCTGTTTAGGCCGGTATTACGCTATCAAGTTTCTTTCTCAAAGATTTGATCAAAGATGTGATCAAATGTTCGTCAAATGTATTTGACATAGATCTTTGACGTGGCGCTAAAAAGGGGTATTACACTGTCATCATATTTTTCGTCAAAGTTCAAGTCGGCTGACAACAACAACTTGTTATTAACCGCAGCAGTTGCATGTACCACAATTGCACTGTGTGCACATGTGGAAGAAAAGTGGGGAAAAAATGAAACGTACCTAGGTGAAGCTGTGGGTTTTACGACAACAGGATAAAAGCATTGAACAAAACGTGTTACGTGATCTTATAGTGGAGGACGACAAGTCGTACATCAATTACTTAAGAATGGTGGAGCATACATTTCTGTATGTGCTCAGTAAAGTCTATCCTCATATCACATAGCACAATACTCACTTAAGAACTGCTACAATACTCACTTAAGAACTGCTATATTTGCAGAAGACAGGCTCACTGTAAGACTGCGATTCCTTGCTACAGGAGAGAGATAGGTTAGGTTTGGTCAGGTCTCCAATCTTCTTACTCTATTTATGTATTCAGGGTGCCTCACGTTGTAAAGCGCCTCATGAGCTTCATACATCTCTATTAATTTTGAAGTTGTTGGTACACGCCAATTATATTTACTGACAATGTTTATAAAAACACTACAGATGACAGAACGCTGCAGCGATGCTAGCGCTCCACGGGTAACATGTCTCATTGTAGTGATGGGGAGCTCGTGAATGAGTCGTTCAAATGAACGCTTCACTCAAGTGAAGTGTGAACTATCCACTCAATTTCAATGAACAGGTACTTCAAAGTCTTCACAGATACCACACTCCACACTTTTTTCTAGTTCACTCACTCTCTTCCCCTCTCACACTACATCGGCGCTACGTCACTCATCCTCCCTTCACTTCAGTCCTCCCTCTGCTGCCTGTCGACGATTCGCGCGGTGTTTGTGGGGAACGATAGGTTTACGAGGGGTTGGGGAGGGGAGGGGCGAGGGGAAAGTAGCGTCAGTTACTTCCTGCAGTGCTGACATCATTACCCGTGACTGTTTGTGCAGTTAAACTTCGCGTCTACGGGTGGATTAACGTTGGCAGCGCTTGCAGACAAATGAATATTAAAGATACAAACGAAGAGGCTGGCTGTGTGAGCACGCACAGCCAAAATGAAAGTAAAAGGTTTGTTAATAACACTGAAAGAGGGATTTTACCTGAAATCGTACCAATTTTGAATCTGGAGGGTTATTATTCTCAACAAAAATAAAATCTACAGGAAAACTTCTGAATAATTACTTAACGTAGGTATATAGACTTTGTGACAGTGGTAAACATACTTATTCTATTTTGGATTAAATTTTAAAAGGAACATAAAATGGGACTGCAGCCGGCCGGTGTGACCGTGCGGTTCTAGGCGCTTCAGTGTGGAACCGCGTGACCGCTACGGTCGCAGGTTCGAATCCTGCCTCGGGCATGGATGTGTGTGATGTCCTTAGATTGGTTAGGTTTAAGTAGTTCTAAGTTCTAGGGGACTGATGACCACAGATGTTAAGTCCCATAGTGCTCAGAGCCATTTGAACCATTTTTTTGGGACTGCATTTCGTTGGTAGCCCTAGTTTTCAGTCCATGAATACAACAAATAATGTTTCATTTGGCAGATAAAGACTTTTTTGGGCGTTTTATGAGAAAATGCCGAGCAAGATTAAATGTAATACATTCTTTATATGTGACAGCCTTCTCTGTTTGTCTTTTCTTTGTCCACTTCAACCATGCTCTATTTAACACAGACGCTGTAAGAGCGTAAAACGTTGCGTGCAGGTTACTGCATATTTCGGCCATCTGTTGGTAAAATTATGAAGTATTGCGAAGCTTTATGGTACGAGCGAGGCGAAGCGAGCGTAGCCGCGGCTAAGCGGCGAACTGGGCAACTTCGCCAGGCTTCCGTATTTCATGAATGAACTACTTCATTTGAACGCTTCAAGGCAAAGAGTGAAATGAATGAAGCGACTTTTGTGATCAAATCTACAACGAGGCCCGAGATTTGACGACATTTGACAAAGTTCCTTATTACACCATCAAATTTCTTTGACAAAGACATTGGACAAAGAAATTTGATAGTGTAATACAGGCCTTACACAGGTCGCTGGACGCCCCTCTAGTCACATCCAGTCCACCTGTCGTTAGGCGGGGCAGGGCAGTGTTGACCCGGTGCTGCTGCGGCAGAAGCGGACCTGCGCTAACGGGAACGGCTGCAGCCGGTGCGCGTGGCTGGCAGGGAGCCGGCCGGCGTTTACGCGCTCTGTCGTCGCCCCCCCCCCCCCCCCAACCACAAAAACAAATCGCTCCTCGGTTTCATGCCTGCTGGGACGTGTCCAACCGGCCGAATCTCCTCTAGTTACGTGATCTCGCCAATTGCGCCGCAGAGCGAGCTGTTACTTTTTTAATTCAAAAGTGACAAGGTATTTCAGATCGATTCCGTATTTCTGGATTTCCGGAAGGCTTTTGACACTGTACCACACAAGCGGCATGTAGTGAAATTGCGTGCTTGTGGAATATCGTCTCAGTTCTGTGACTGGATTTGTGATTTACTGTCAGAGAGGTCACAGTTCGTAGTAACTGACGGAAAGTCTTTGAGTAAAATAGAAGTGATTTCTGGCGTTCCCCAAGGTAGTGTTCCTTATCTATATAAACGATTTGGGAGACAATCTGAGTAGCCGTCTTAGGTTGTTTGCAGATGACGCTGTCGTTTATCGAATAATAATGTCATCAGAAGATCAAAACAAATTGCAAAACGATTTAGAAAAGGTATCTGAATGGTGCGAAAATTGGCAGTTGACCCCAAGTAACGAGAAGGGTGAGGTCATCCACATGAGCGCTAAATCGTTAAACTTCGGTTACACGATAAATCAGTCTAATCTAAAAGCCGTAAATTCAACTAAATACCTAGGTATTACAATTACGAACAACTTAAACTGGAGGAAACGCATAGAAAATGTTGTGGGGAAGGCTAGTCAAAGAGTGCGTTTTATTGAGAGGACACTTGGAAAATGTAACAGATGTACTAAGGAGACTGCCTACACTACGCTTGTCTGTCCTCTTTTAGAATACTGCTGTTCGGTGTGGGATCCTTACCAGATAGGACTAAAGGAGTACATCGAAAAAGTTCAAAGAAGGGCAGCACGTTTTGTATTATCGCGAAATATGGGAGAGAGTTCTGCTGAAATGATACAGGATTTGGGCTGGACATCATTCAAAGAAAGGCGTTTTCGTTGCGTCGGAATCTTCTCACGAAACTCCAATGACCAACTTTCTCCTTCCAATGCGAAAATATTTTGTTGACACCGACCTACATAGGGAGAAACGATCACCACGATAAAATAAGGGAAATCAGAGCTCGAACGGAAAGATATAGGTGTTCATTCTTTCCGCGCGCTATACGAAATTGGAATAATAGAGAATTGTGAAGGTGGTTCACTTAAATGTGATTTTCAGAGTATCCATGTTGATTTAGATATAGATACATGTGTTCTAGTCTCATATTTGTGATATTCGCTGGGACTAGGCTTAATAATTATGAGTTACAAAACAGTTAATTACGTTCACGTAAACTTGAAATGTCATATGGAATCGTTGGCTGGGATACCCCCAGTGATGGGTTCAGCCGCCTATCGGAAAGGTTGCTTCCCTCCAAGCGCATGGGCCTTTTTCCTTGCTGATACGTCGGACTCAACAGTTTGCCCGTTTCCGTCAAGGAGACAACTTCAGCTGGTTCCCATCTCATGCAGGATGGCGTGTTGTATTGCTAATAGCTATTATTTCAGCAGAAAGCATACGGATTCTCCGCCGCTCATTTTTCTTTCTTTTCCTTGTTTTTCTTTTGCACTATGTGAGAAGGCTCATTCTTCTGTACAGTAATATGATACAAGTTCTGCGATTATAGACCTGAAGATGGCCATTTAACCGGCTGAAACTGGTTATATACGGAAAAATAAACTTGCGATTCGGGCAGTAAAGTCTTCTAAAAGGTAGTAGCCTCTCAAATATAGAAGATCGCCTCCTGCTTCCACTGTCGATGTCAGTTAATAAAAAAAAAATTTTATATTTCTAAAGTGTATGTGACAATAATGGACGCGTGTACAGTGTAGTTTGTGTTGTATGACGATTATGGGGGATGGGAGAGGGAGAAATGCGGTACCGCGCAACGCCTGCTCCTTTCGACGAGCACCATGTGAGAGGCTGAGCTTAAAAAAAAAAATCCCATCCGACGGACAGCTCATCAGTGTTACATGCCGTCACTTCAAAGACGGTAAGGGGAAGCTTCGAGTTAAATCCACCGCTCTGGCGTAAAGACTGGTGACCAGCAACTCTCCTCCCCTCGCCGGCCAAATATTGGCAGTCAAAATTTCATCACCTACCAGGATTCGAACCGGCTTTCCTCCGAGTGGAGCGCAACCGCAAGGGCGTGCGTGAGCAACCTCTGTTACGGAGACGGGTTTATGAACATACAGGGTGTCCCATTTATCTTCACCATCCTAGATAACTGTTTGTCCAGATGCAAATGACAAAACGCTTCTAGCAAATGTTCTTTAGCCGTCAGGACGACAAACAATCAGCGTGATTGCCTTCGTTGTAGCTCTGTTTTTTACAAAGACATGAACAGCGGTATGACTTTTTTAAATGGCACCCTGTATTTTTTATTCGGTAATTCATTTTCTTTCCTAAAGACCTATTCAAAAATGTATCACGGTGTACCATTCACTGAAACACAACGTTATTAATTACATAACAGGAAGCTGACGTTGACGCTCCCAGCGCTTGGTCCAGGTACCCGGGGTAATGGAACACATCCACGTGCTGACGTTGACAGAGGACAGATGTAAACATAAGCAGAATGCACACCCGTCATTCCGTCAACCATCGTCACTTGAAAAGTTGTGTGAGTACAACGTACTCCAACGAGGAGAAGGTAGAAATGCTACTCATTTGTGGGGATTGTAAGTTAGCAGAACAGTAATTGCTACACTGTTTTCTTATGTATGGGTACATTTAGTACTGTAGTTTAGTCCTTTTAAACACTGTTGTGTAGAGTATGCATACAGTAAAGGCTGTCCTTCCTACAAACTGCATCGATAAAACGTTTCTTTTATTGTTGTTGCTGTTGTTATTGAAGGTAGGCGAAATGCTACACAGGCACCTGAACTGTACTGAGAGCGATATCCTGACAAGAATCCACCTTCCCGATGGATATTTTCTCGTCTTGCGACGCTTCAAAAAACGGGAAGTTTCAACCTACGTCCGTGCAATCATCGTAGCACTCGTACAGAGTGTTACTGTTCTCGCTTCCCTTACTATGAATCCACATGTGAGCACACGACAGCTTCAACACGAGATTGGCATTCCTAAAACCAGTGTACATCGTATTCTTACACGTCATGGTTCCATCCTTACCATGTACACCCTCATCAAGAATTTCATGGAAATTATTTCCAGAATCGTGTGCAGTTCTGTCAGTGGGCAGAGTAGCAAATCATCGCCAACCCGACCTTCTTCTCCAATGTTCTATTTACCATCTATCTACATCTACATTGATACTCCGCAAGCCACCCAACGGTGTGTGGCGGAGGGCACTTTACGTGCCACTGTCATTACCTCCCTTTCCTGTTCCAGTCGCGTATGGTTCGCGGGAAGAACGACTGTCTGAAAGCCTCCGTGCGTGCTCTAATCTCTCTAATTTTACATTCGTGATCTCCTCGGGAAGTATAAGTAGGGGGAAGCAATATATTCGATACCTCATCCAGAAACGCACCCTCTCGAAACCTGGCGAGCAAGCTACACCGCGATGCAGAGCGCCTCTCTTGCAGACTCTGCCACTTGAGTTTATTAAACATCTCCGTAACGCTATCACGGTTACCAAATAACCCAGTGACGAAACGCGCCGCTCTTCTTTGGATCTTCTCTATCTCCTCCGTCAACCCGACCTGGTACGGATCCCACACTGATGAGCAATACTCAAGTATAGGTCGAACGAGTGTTTTGTAAGCCACCTCCTTTGTTGATGGACTACATTTTCTAAGCACTCTCCCAATGAATCTCAACCTGGTACCCGCCTTACCAACAATTAATTTTATATGATCATTCCACTTCAAATCGTTTCGTACGCATACTCCCAGATATTTTACAGAAGTAACTGCTACCAGTGTTTGTTCCGCTATCATATAATCATACAATAAAGGATCCTTCTTTCTATGTATTCGCAATACATTACATTTGTCTATGTTAAGGGTCAGTTGCCACTCCCTGCACCAAGTGCCTATCCGCTGCAGATCTTCCTGTATTTCGCTACAATTTCCTAATGCAGCAACTTCTCTGTATACTACAGCATCATCCGCGAAAAGCCGCATGGAACTTCCGACACTATCTACTAAGTCATTTATATATATTGTGAAAAGCAATGGTCCCATAACACTCCCCTGTGGCACGCCAGAGGTTACTTTAACGTCTGTAGACGTCTCTCCATTGATAACAACATGCTGTGTTCTGTTTGCTAAAAACTCTTCAATCCAGCCACACAGCTGGTCTGATATTCCGTAGGCTCTTACTTTGTTTATCAGGCGACAGTGCGGAACTGTATCGAACGCCTTCCGGAAGTCAAGAAAAAAAAAATAGCATCTACCTGGGAGCCTGTATCTAATATTTTCTGGGTCTCATGAACAAATAAGGCGAGTTGGGTCTCACACGATCGCTGTTTCCGGAATCCATGTTGATTCCTACATAGTAGATTCTGGGTTTCCAGAAATGACATGATACGCGAGCAAAAAACATGTTCTAAAATTCTACAAGAGATCGACGTAAGAAAGAAACTTTCCTGGCAGATTAAAACTGTGTGCCGGACCGAGACTCGAACTCGGGACCTTTGCCTTTCGCTGGCAAGTGCTCTACCATCTGAGCTACCCAAGCACGACTCACGCCCTCTCCTCACAGCCTTTACTTCTGCCAGGACCTCGTCTCCTACCTTCCAAACTTTACAGAAGCTCTCCTGCGAACCTTGAGGAACTAGCACTCCTGAAAGAATGTATATTGCGGAGACATGGCTTAGCCACAGCCTGGGCGATGTTTCCAGAATGAGAATTTCACTCTGCAGCGCACACTCCGCTGCAGAGTGAAATTCCCATTCCGAAAATGATGAAATGAAATGTCGTGTGACGAGGGCCTTCCGTCGGGTAGACCGTTCGCCTGGTGCAAGTCTTTCGATTTGACGCCACTTCGCCGACTTGCGCGTCGATGGGGATGATATGATGATGATTAGGACAACACAACACCCAGTCCCTGAGCGGAGAAAATCTCCGACCCAGCCGGGAATCGAACCCGGGCCCTTAGGATTGACAGTCTGTCGCGCTGACCACTCAGCTACCGGGGACGGACTAAATTGGAAATTATGCTTCTTGTGGTTATGTTATGTACCGTGTGCGTGCTATTCTAGTAATTATACACTGAAGCACCAGAGAAACTGGTATGTACATGAGTATTCAAGTACAGAGATATGTAAATAGGCAGAATACGGCGCTGCGATCGACAACGCCTATATAAGATAACAAGTGGCTGGCACAGTTGTTAGATCGGTTACTGCTGCTACAATGACAGGTTATCAAGATTTAAGTGAGTTTGGAAGTATTGTTACAGCAGGCGAACGAACGATGGAGCACAGCATCTTCAAATGGCTCTGAGCACTATGGGACTTAACATCTATGGTCATCAGTCCCCTAGAACTTAGAACTACTTAAACCTAACTAACCTAAGGACAGCACAAAACACCCAGTCATCACGAGGCAGAGAAAATCCCTGACCCCGCCGGGAATCGAACCCGGGAACCCGGGCGTGGGAAGCGAGAACGCTACCGCACGACCACGAGCTGCGGATGTTCCTTCTTAAACAAAGCACAGGTAAAAATGGTTCAAATGGCTCTGAGCGCCATGGGACTTAACATGTGTGGTCATCAGTTCCCTAGACTTAGAACTACTTAAACCTAACTAACCTAACGACATCACACACATCCATGCCCGAGGCAGGATTCGAACCTGCGACCGTAGCAGCAGCGCGGTTCCGGACTGAAGCGCCTAGAACCGCTCGGCCACAGCGGCCGGCAAAGGACAGGTAAATACAAGGAACATACATTATTGGTCCAGCGACAACCCACGATGTCTCTGACAGGTGGAACATCAGCGTCAATGGAGAGTTAAGGTCTGGTGTGGGATGCTTGGTACTACAATTATTGGCCCTTATTTCATCAGTGGTAGTCTAAACGGCACAGCGTATGCCAACTTCCTTAGACGAGTTCTTCCTCCTCTTCTAGATGAAGTGCCTCTAATAACCACAATGCTTATGTCGTATCAACACGATGCATGCACAGCACATAATGCCTTGCGTGCACGTTGTGTTCTGAACCAAAGGTATCCTGCCAGAGGGATTGGTCGAGGAGGAACAGTTACTTGGCCTGCTAGGTCTCCTGATTTAAATCCTCTGGACTTTTTTTCTTTGGGGATGCATTAACGACGTTGTTTACCGCGATATTTCAACAACTCCAGAGTACATGCAGGAACGTATCGTGCTTGCTTGTAATTCTCTTCAGCAGGCAACACTGGAAGCAGTAAATAATTCTTTCAGTCAACGAGTGCACCAGTGTATCGGTGTCCAGGGTCACCACTTCGATCACCTTTGAATGTTGTACTCCTGGGCAATGGTAAAGTGCAGTCAAAGTCAATTTTGTGTTATGTTTCTACTTGGTTTTCATTTTTTCTGACAATTCCAGTAAGGGGACGAGTTTGTGATCCCCGGCTCAAAGTCAATGTTGTGTTAAGTAACTAATAACGTTGTGTCTCAGTGAATGGTAAACTGTGTTACATTTTTGAATCGGTCCTTAGGAGAGGAAATGAATTACCGAATAAAAATACGAGGTCCCATTTAAAAAAAGTCATACCGCTGTTCGTATCTCTGCAAAATAATAAAGCTACAATGAAGACAATCATGTTGATTCATGTCCCCCTGACGGCTAAAGAACATTTGCTTGAAACATTTTGTAATTTGCATTTGGACAAACAGTTATTTAGGGTTGTCAAGATAAATGGGACACCCTGTATATTTACACGAAACGATTTCCACAAGCAGAATTGAAGTGACGGCATTTCAAGACCAATAAGAGGAAAAATTATAGTAAGTGGACAAATAATCGTACAAATTTATGAATTTAAATATCTAGGGTGTAATGTTAAGCAAACAAAACAATACAATGTTGAAATTAAGTTTTAAAGGTTTAGGAATTTTGTGGTACGATGCGGCAAACATAAAACGCAACTTCAAAAGAAATCCTATTCATTCTATACAAGGCTACCTACATCTACGTGATTACCCTGCAATTCATGGCTAAGTACCTGGCAGAGGTTTCATCGAACCACCTTCAAGCTACCTGTATTTCTCTAACGTTCCACTCCCCGAACGGTAATGGGAAAATCGAGCTCTGATTTCTCTCATTTTATTATGAAGATCATTTCTCCCTGCGTAGTTGGGCGCCAAAACAATATTTTCGCAATCAAAGGAGGAAGTTGGTGATTGAAATTTCACGAGAAGATCCTACCGCAACGATAAACGGCTTTGTTTTAATGATTGCTACCCCATTTTATCTATCATGTCTATGCACTCTCCTATTTCACAACCGAGCGAGGTGGCGCAGTGGTTAGACACTGGACTCGCATTCGGGAGGACGACGGTTCAATCCCGCGTCCGGCCATCCTGATTTAGGTTTTCCGTGATTTCCCTAAATCATTCCATGCAAATGCCGGGATGGTTCCTCTGAAAGGGCACGGCCGACATCCTTCCCCATCCTTCCCTAATCCGATGAGACCGATGACCACGCTGTCTGGTCTCCTTCCCCAAACAACCGGCAACAAACCTATTTCAAGATAATACAGAACGAGCTGCCCTTCTTTGAACTTTTTCAGTGTTCTCCGTCAGTCCCATCTGATGCAGATCCCACATTGCACATCAGTACTCCAGAAGAGGGTGGACAAGTGTGGTGCAAGCAGCAGACCTGTTGCACTTTCTAAGCGTTCTGCTAATCGATTGTAGTCTTTGGTTTGCTTTACCCACAGCATTATCTATGTGATCTTTTCAGTTTAACTTATTCGTAATCATCTCATGTTACGTGCACAACTGATAATGCATTTCTCCTTCTGCTATCTTTGCACATGGATTTCTGAAGATATAAGTAATTACGAAACATGTCTTCACCTGCAGTAGGACTTTTCACGCTACCTAGCCAGCTTACCTACGGGTTTATGCATGTTTTCTTTTTTTTTTTTAGGAATAATAACATTAGACAGGAATGAAAACGTGGAGTCGGCTACAGACGTTATTAAAAAAAAAAAAAAAAAAAAAAAAAAAAAAACGAAGTGAAGTGGAGTAATCATGTTTAACGTACGCAACACCACAGAATCACTAAAATTGCTTCTCAATATAAATACCACAGAAAAATAAATATTGATGACCTTTAAAAAGATGGCATCAACAATTCTGCCGCCTTACAGGCCAACAGGTTGAGTCCTTGATAACAATGACGTTATTATCGTTATTGATGATGTGATGACAGTGATGAAGATGATGATACACTGAGTGGCCAAAAAATAATGCGCAGGAACTGGGCATGAGTCGCTCGTCGGCTATTGGAAGCCTGACTCAAAGATGATCAACGATCTCCCTGTATTGGTCTGCGGATACCACGTGACGTCTGTCCGTCAAACGTATATGATTGTTCTGTGCGGCAGTTTATGCATGTTGAAACACTGTCTCTACAAGACTGGAGATCCACAACAAAAACTGTCGAGCTCGGGAACCTGAATTCTTGTGTAATCACCATCATGGTATGACCAACGTGTTTTTTTACCGATCATCATCCCGCGTTTAAAGTATGTTAACTCATGATGTAGTACCATTTTCGCCACACTCGTATCTGCAACAGACTGCTCATGTATCATGTCTAAAATTGCCCCCCCCCCCCCCCCTACCGTGTCTACCAGCAAATTTGAAAATGGGGCAATCCAGTTTAATTGTGTAAATAACAATTTTTTTGTTAGTGAGAACTTTGCGTTTAGCAGCTGCTGTGCCTGTTCTGTTTTCCATGCGTCGATAGAATAATCTTAGAGCCACGTTATCATGACCCTCTAGTACCTAGAGTAACCGCCATGTTCTGGGTACATCGCATAGAACGCAACGGCAACATTAGGGGGAGCTTTTCGGTCATATCTACATCCCTGCTCTCTTCAGTGTTTCCACAGTCGTGGTGTAGACACAATTCAATTAACACAACGCTCTGTGTAGTTTCACATGTGTATAACTGGTATTACCCATTGGGGTGTTAGAGAGATTGGAGGTGCGCGGAGATCTTGATCGTCTTGTTTTAGCCACTGATACCTGATCATGAAACTTCTATCAGGCAGTATAGTGTGAACTGCTGAGTAGTTATGTTTTTATTTTCGATCTTTCAAAATTATTTTTCCTTAGAGATCTGAGTCAATTTAATCAAAAGACACGGCCCTCTGTTGAGATCCTGCTTCTCACTTCGTTGTGTGATTTATATTTCAGAACGTATTTGACAATATCCTACGTAAAGCTGCCAAACATTTATGTCATTAGTCATATATGTAAGAAATTTTTGGGTTTTCAGATCGAGAAGGAGGGAAGACAGACTATGTGAGGGTATTATCATACACTGTTAAATAATTAATGGCTCCATTTTGTGATTTTGTGTATGTTATACTAGCTTGAGTTATCTCCTAGCACAGAAAAATACTCTTTCTGCCATAGTACTCTGTATACCTTCGCTTTTCGTTATTCTTGGAGCTGTTCTTAGGTGTTCCTGGTTGTTTAGCTATTCAGTTATCAGTCCTTTCTCGTCCTGCTGGTGTTTGGCTGTACTCACAGAGGTTTTCTGTGTGTATTGAACAGTTTATCTCAGTATTCGCATGTAATGGTGCCCAATAATCTTACCTTCTGGAGCTGCAGACTACGAAGCCAGTCTGAAAAGAGTCGCATTGTACAAGGTGTAAAGATATTTCTGTTGGTGACTGAGGACGATGTACTGCACAAAATAATATCAATATTTACGTCATTTGCAGACTAATAATTATACCAGTTACAAATCGTATGCTTTTGGATTGGGTAGCATCTGTAAGTACATGTGGCAAGAGCAAGACATTAATGCTAATTTTCCTCTGGGCGCCTAGTCAAGTGCTGAAGTGCTGACACGTTGGAGCAAAGTGGATAGTCTATACTGCCAGGAGTTGTTGAGCCGGATAAAGTCATGCGAAAGACATTAGGTCACAAAGTTTGTGATGTATTTGTGGGAAGACTGATCGACACAGGGAAAAAACAACCACCTCACTGATGTCTTGATATGTTAAGGTACAACGTACAAAAATATTTTCAGTTATTCCCATTACACCCTGTACAGTAGTACTAACACCCTCGAGTTACGTTTCATTACGCATTAACAAATAAGTAGTTACTTTTGTAATGTACTTTTCTGAGTGTTAAATTTTGCTGTGAGCTGTTTCAAATCTGGCTGACAACTGGTGACCACAATTCACACAAGTTCAGTTAATTGTTTATCAGTTATTTCAGATCTATGTTTATATTTCACGGAGTTGAGTGCTGAGAACAATGATTCACGCATATGTAGCCCCAAAAGTTAAGGTCTTTTCGAATTTTTTTTTGTTAAGGGGTATTTTCTTCTGGAAAATTCTTTCAAAATTTAGTAGTTGAATAGCTAATTCGTTTCAGTCCTTTTAGTTTTTTGGCAGTTCCAGTAGCTTCAGCTCCACAGCTGCTGAGTCTTTTACTACCGGCGGTCAGATGCGACAACCACAACATTAACAACAAACTGGCATTCCAGAAATGAACATAACTTTCTAAGGGTCTTCGAATCACTAAGACTGCTATTCATTTCTTCAACGACGTCAGACTTTTACCGTTTTCACTTTTAGTTTACGAAAAGTTTTACTGTTTTCTTCGGACATTTGAAGTGAGCGAATGTTTTCGTATTAAGCTGTTTCCTAAGCAATCTTAATTTGTTGTGGAAGCTAAACCCCATGAGAAATTAGATTTCTACTCCCCTTTGATGATACATTCAGCGTTTGTAAATTCTGTGAAACATTTGTAATAAATCTGTGTCTTACAGCTACTGAGAGAAGATTCTGTCTTACAGCCATTGATTGAAGATATTCCTTCTCCTGGCAAAAATTGTATTATTGTATCCAATAAATGGAGAAATCTGCCTATGACAGTATGTGTCGATAGCCAACTCAATAAAAAATTAAAAATGTACATCAGAAATCTCGTTTTTTTTTTTTTTTTTTTTTTAACATTTATTCTATGAAGGATTTGAACTGTTGGTGTAATTTAAAATATCTACCGTGTAATAATGGTAAGACAGAGATTTCGGAACCAGATTTTAATAGTAAGATATTTCTAGGGCAGATGTGGACTCTGAGCACAATTTATTGGTTATGAACTGCAGATTAAAACTGAAGAAATTGAAAAAAAAGCAGGAAGGTAAGGAGACGGGACCTAGATAAACTGAAAGAACTAGATGTTCTAGAGAGTTTCAGAGGAACATTAGGAAACGATTGACTACTCCAGAGGAAAGTAGAGGTTGAAAATACCGCTTCAGTTAAAAAATTACTTTATTTTCACACGACCGGTTTCGGACTGTCATAAGCCCATCCTCAGGTGTCGTAGCTGTGCTGTGGTCCCCGAGCGCTATGTGTACCAGCCGCGGTGTGCTGGTGCACGCAGCGCTCGGGGACCACAGCACAGCTACGACACCTGAGGATGGGCTTATGACAGTCCGAAACCGGTCGTGTGAAAATAAAGTAATTTTTTAACTGAAGCGGTATTTTCAACCTCTACTTTAATGCTTAGTTGCGGATGTTCTTCAAACAGGATTGTTTGTACAGGGGAAAGAGTGGATGGCTTTCAGAGATGAAATAGAGAAGACAGCAGAGGATCAAGTAAGCAAAAACACGAGAGCTAGTAGAAATTGTTGGGTGACACAAGAGAAATTGAATTTCATTGATGAAAGGAGAAAATATAAAAATGCATTAAATGAAGTAGGCGAAAGGAAATACAAACGTCTCAAAAATGATATCGATAGGAAGTGCAAAATGGCTGAGCAGGAACGGCTAGAGGACAGATGTAAGGATTTAGAAGCATATATCACTAGGGGTAAGATAGATGCCGCCTACAGAAAAATTAAAGAGACCTTTTGAGTAAAGAGAACCACCTACATGAATGTCAGGAACTCGGATGGAAAAACAGTCCTAAGCAAAGAAGGGAAAGCAGAAAGGTGGAAGGACTATGTGGAGGATCTATAGAAGGGAGATGTACTTGAGAGTAATATTATGGAAATGGAAGAGGATGTAGATGAAGATGATATGGGAGATACTGTGTGAAGAATTTGACAGAACACTGGAAGACCTAAGTCTAAACAAGGCCCCAGGAGTAGACAATGTTCCACAGGAATTACTGATGGCCTTGGGAGAGCCAGCCATAACAAAACTCTACCAACTGGTGAGCAAGATGTATGAGACAGGCGAAAGACCCTCATAGTTCAAGAAGAATATAATAATTCCAAGTCCAAAGAAAACAGGTGCTGACACGTGTGAAAATTACAGAACTATCAGTTTAATAAGTCACGATTTCAAAATACTAACACGAATTCTTTACAGGCAAATGGTAAAACTGGTAGAAGCCGACCTCGGGGATGGTCCGTTTGGATTTCGTAGAAATGTAGGAACACGCAAGGCAATACCGACCCTATGACTTATCTTGGAAGATACGTAAAGGGAAGTCAAACCTACGATTATAGCTTTTGTAGATATAGAGCAAGCTTTTGTCAATGTTGACTGGAATGTTCTATTTCAAATTCTTAAGATCGCAGGGCTGAAACACTGGGAGCGAAAGGCTTTTTACAAGAAGTACAGATGCCAGATTGGAGTTATAAGAGTCGAGGTGCATGAAAGGGAAGCAGTGGTTGGGAAGGGAGTGAGACAGGGTTGTAGCCTATCCCCGATGTTATTCAATCTGTATATTGAGCAAGCAGTAAAGGAAACAAAAGAAAAATTCGGAGTAGGAATTAATATCCATGGAGAAGAAATAAAAACTTTGAGGTTCGCCGATGACACTGTAATTCTGTCAGAGACAGCAAAGGACCTGGAAGAGCAGTTGAATGGAATGGACAGTGTCTTGAAAGGAGGATGTAACATAAAGATCAACAAAGCAAAATGAGGATATTGGAATGTACTCGAGTTACATGATGCCGAGGTAATTAGTTTAGGAAATGTGGCACTTAAAGCAGTAGATGAGTTTTGCTATTTGGGGAGCAAAATGACTGATGATGGACGAATTAGAAAGGATATAAAATGTAGACTGAAAATTATGAGAAAGTAGTTTCTGGAGAAGAGAAATTTGTTAACATTTAGTATAGATTTACGTGTCAGGAAGTCTTTTTTGAAAGTATTTATGTGGAGTGTAGCCATGTATGGAAGTGAAACATGGACGACAAGTAGTTTAGACAAGAAGGGAATAGAAGTTTTTGAAGTGTGGTGGTACAGAAGAATGCTGAAGATTAGATGGGAAGATCACGTAACTAATGAGGAGGTACTGAATAGAATTGAGGAGAAAAGAAATTTGTGGCACAACCTGACGAGAAGAAGAGATCAGTTGGTAGGACACAGTCTGAGTCATTAAGGGATCACCTATTCAGTACTGGAGGGCAGTGTGGAGGGTACAAATCGTAGAGAGAGACCAAGATACGAACACAGTAAGCAAATTCAGAACGATGTAGGTTGCAGTAGTTATTCTGAGATGAAGAGGCTTGCTCAGGATACAGTAGTATGGAGAGCTGCATCGAACCAGGCCTCGGACTGAAGACCACAACAGCAACACGCTGCCACAAGGTTGCACGGATACAGCACTGACAAGCCGACAAGAGCAGCCCTAGATCGAGGCAAGCGGCTATAATGCATCGCGTGTTCCTCATACTGAACACTTTCTCTATTCGTGTACTTCAAGGACCAGCCTTATTCAGTAGGAATCAAATAAAAAATTGATAATACCCGACTCCTATATTAAGTGCCCATTATGAAGTACACATAATGAGGAAAAAGTTCTGCTAAAACGAGAAGTGCAGTACCAAAACTTTTAAGAAAAATACGTACTATATCGGATCCTAGTCTGCGCTGTTGTATCAAAGAGAAGCAAAAGAGCGGATAAGACACTGCTGACTACGAAGTCATTTTCGTTCTTAGTCAATTAAACGGACTTTAGGAAAAACGTTTTTGAAGTCAGTGATTCTTTACTTAATAGTTTAAATTATTTTATGTACTATGTGACAACTGAAGTTCATTTCTTGGTAAAATTCGGAAAATTTATACAGAAGAGGTAATTTCGTTATTATATGCAAAATAAAGTTTTCACATAAAAATATTTACTCAAATTGGGAATATATTTCTTGTTTTTGAAATTGTTTTGGATTTTAACTACATATATGATACGTATAGTAAAATTACTGTTTTAATAGCTTGTAATGGTTAAATTAGATCACAAGTGACGGTCACAAATAATGTTGATAGGCTGATGTTCTATTTCGTCGTACGAGTAAAAAAGGAAATATAAATATGTTAACTGGAAGATAAGAATGAGCCGTGGCGCCAGTGAATTAGTAGACTGTTCTGTCTGGCGCCACTGGCTCAGGTGTAGTATCGACTATCCCTCTTGCGGCCCCATTGCCAATGTTTACGAGGAAGAGTTGGTATCTATGGGTTGTGTCCTTAGAAGGTCTTTGCTTGCCGATTTATATATACGGGGTTCGCTGGCCCGAGAGGGAGGCACGAAGTTTGGGGATTGGCTGTAGCGCCGCGATAAGAGGTGGTCAAGAGGACCGAGCGTCCGAAGCCACGAGCGGCGCAAGGAGGGCCTGCGCAGAGCGAAGATACCGGACTACTTCACCGGGGTCAGCGTCGACTACAAGCAGCAGGCCGACATCCCGTCGGTTGGTTGGCAACATTCGTGTCGGACGACCGCTCGTGGCCTGGCTGCCCTCTTCTACCTGGCTTTCATCGGCACCCCTCAGTAACCGCTGCGGCGCACCGTGGATCCATGGAACTGCTTGCTGGTAAATTGGAGTAACATTCTGTAATCCTCGTGGTGATTTGTTTCTTTGTCTACCCGCCCGTCTTATTATTTTCTGGTTTGCATCCGACCCTCAGAATTTTACTCGGTAGGCTCTTTGGTCGTAAATATCGGCAGTAGTATTGTACTAAGACACTAGCTGTCGTTTGAAAATTTGTCCCGCTATTATATTGCATTTCCTATCTGGTTTGTACCCGATCATTAATATTGTAATTCGTCAGCTCTTAGTCGTAAATACAGCCGGAAAGATAATACTAAGGCACAGGTTGCCGTTAAACAAAAGAGGGACCTTGCGGTTAGTTTTAGTTGTTAACCGGTTCATTTCTTTTATTGTAATTGCATTTCTGGGTTATTAGTTATAATATGAACGTGTTGTTCTAAGCTGTTCGTTTCTGTGTTTGAAAAACCGGTTCATTATTGATGTATTTTAGATGGATCTTGTGGTTCCGCCGATTGAGTTCTCTTGTGATAAGTGTTCACAAGTAATGTTTTGAGACGTTCCTTCAGAGCAGTCTTCATAACTGACAATCAGTTTAACTTTGAAAATATTAACAGCTAACTGTCATCGGGGCTTTAGTCAAAATACATTTGTCAGAGGGGACGGGTTGGGATCCAGTCACACCTTGGTAGCCGATTGAAATTAAGAGGTTGGTTGCTTTGAAGTAAGCCTTATAATTGTTTATTATTTGCTAATCTGTTTAATCTTTAAGCACAGGTGCGCATCTTAACCCCGAACATGCAGCTTTCAAATTAAAAGTTAAGTCATCTGTTTTCAGTAACTGAATCACTCTTGTCATCAATGGTGTTTATATAGTTTTCATGTGTTGCAGAAGGGCATTTAATAAGACAATGTCCAGCGCGGTAGTAAACACCGCTGCAGGTCCGGCCGCCTTGTAATCATTGCAATACAGCACTTCAGATATCTTTTGAAGCGATTAAAAGCTTATTCAACTTAAGGTTTAAGGTCAAAAGAATTTTGCAAATTAGTTCATTTTATTAAAGAAAAATTAAATGTTTCGATTATCTGTAAAACACAGTTTACATATTGTTAAATAAACAGGTTGTGTGAAAAGAAAGTTATATTGGTGGGTCCTCCCTTCGACGTTTTCCTTAATTCCAGTAAGTACCACATATCAAAGAAAATACATACACTTCGAAGACGTGAAAAATAAGTTCTTAGACATATAATTTCTTTATTCAGCGCTGTCCTCTGTTAATGAATCGATTGCGCAAAAACAAAATTGTTGTCAAAGTATGATAAGAATGGAATGTTTCATAGAAGTTCTGTGTTAAAAGTGTCGACTTCTTATACTCTACTGAGGCGAGCTAGCTAATACTCTGGCAGAAGAAAGGAAGATTAGAATTTATTATCCTGTAGAGGATGAGGTCTCTGGAGATGAGGCACAATGGGAAGGATGAGTAATGAGATCGGTTGTTGTCCCCCTCGGAATGGAAATTACCTAAAAATTGGCAGCCGCACGGGGATTTGAAACCAACTTTTCCCGAATGCAAATCCATTGCGTTAACCACTCCCTTCGTCTTTCTTATGCCACTGAGCCATCTCGAACTGTTTAATCTCTTGAAATAACTAGTGATTATCTACAATAAATGGAACGGGTAAACTTGCAAACGATAACTGTGCAGTGCGAATGAAAGTGTGTGAGCAATGTGGCGCCTAGAGCTAATTAGCTGCTAACGACGACAGAGCCTCGTGAATAGAAGTGAAGGCTTTGACGTTTCTCACTATGTTTGTAACCGGAGAAAATGGTTCACTTTCAGGAAGAAATGTTACCAAATGAGGCACATTCACTATGTGGCCAACAGTCGCCGGAAACTGCACCGAATGCGCTTCCTGTAACTTAAAGCTACGTTCCAGAGGTTTTAAAGTATAGGCACGATGTGTAATGTCAACACTACAGAAATATTTTCTCCAACGATTCAAAGAGGACGAATGATGTACACTACTTGCCATTAAAATTGCTACACCACGAAGATGACGTGCTACAGACGTGAAATTTAACCGACAGGAAGAAGATGCTGTGATATGCAAATGATAAGCTTTTCAGAGCATACACACAAGGTTGGCGCCAGAGGCGACACCTACAACGTACTGACTTGAGGAAAGTTTCCAACCGATTTCTCATATACAAACAGCAGTTGACCGGCGTTGCCTGGTGAAACGTTGTTGTGATGCCTCGTGTAAGGAGGAGAAATGCGTACCATCACGTTTCCTACTTTGATACAGGTCGGATTGTAGCCTATCGCGATTGCGGTTTATCGTATCGGGACATTGCCAATCGCATTGGTCGAGATCCAATGACTGTTAGCAGAATATGGAATCGGTGGGTTCAGGAGGGTAATACGGAACGCCGTGCTGGATCCCAACGGCCTCGTACCACTAGCAGTCGAGATGACAGGCATCTTATCCGCATGGCTGTAACGGATCGTGCAGCCACGTCTCGATCCCTGAGTCAACAGGTGGGGACGTTTGCAAGACAACAACCATCTGCACGAACAGTTCGACGACGTTTGCAGCAGCGTGGACTATCATCTCGGAGACCTTGGCCGCGGTTACCCTTGACGCTGCATCACAGACAGGAGTGCCTGCGATGGTGTACTCAACAACGAACCTGGGTGCACGAATGGCAAAACGTCATTTTTTCGGATGAATGCAGGTTCTGTTTACAGCATCATTATGGTCGCATCCGTGTTTGGCGACATCGCGGTGAACGCACATTGGAAGCGTGTATTCGTCATCGCCATACTGGCATATCACCCGGCGTGATGGTATAAAGTGCCATTGGTTACACGTCTCGGTCACCTCTTGTTCGCATTGACGGAACTTTGAACAGTGGACGTTACATTTCAGATGTGTTACGACCAGTGGCTCTACCCTTCATTCGATCCCCGTGAAACCCTACATTTCAGCAGGATAATGCACGACCGCATGTTGCAGGTCATGTACGTGTCTTTATGGATACAGGAAATGTTCGACTGCTGCCCTGGCCAGCACATTCTCCAGATCTCTCCCCAATTGAATACGTCTGGTCAATGGTGGCCGAGCAACTGGCTCGTCACAATACGCCAGTCACTACTCTTGATGAACTGTGGTATAGTGTTGAACCTTCATGGTCAGCTGTACCTGTACACGCCATCCAAGCTCTGTTTGACTCAATGCTCAATGTCCAGGCGTATCAAGGCCGTTATTACGGCCAGAGGTGGTTGTTGTCGGTGCTGATTTCTCAGGATCTATGCACCCAAATTACGTGAAATTGTAATCACGTGACAGTTCTGGTACAATATATTTGTCCAATGAATACCCGTTTATCATCTGCATTTCTTCTTGATGTAGCAATTTTAATGGCCAGTAGTGTTTATCGGTGAGTAACTGCAGGGACCTAAATATAATTCCTTAACAGAGGTTTCACGTTAGTTACAGGTTCTCAGTAAGACGCTCTCGTTGATTCTGTGGTAATCCATCGAGGGCAGTGGAAGAGCAGCCGGACCTGAAGTACTTGAATAATGAGAATGGAACCAACAGCTGTATTGTAATCCAACGTCGTTTATTCAAAACATGCTACCACTTTCGAAGGCAAAAAACGTCATCTTTAGGCCGCTGTATATGGAAACATAAATAGCTTGACAGAAAAGAGTGGGAGTACAGACACCAAAAGTCATAGTTTGTGACTAAAAACTGGAATAAATTTCATAGTAAAATTACATAACAAAAGTCTACTGTCGTTATCCATACAAAACAAAATGTAGCATCTAAGTTATATTGCTTACTTTTTTTTTTAAGCCAATAATCACAGACTCCAATGACATAATGTACCCGAGGGAAAACCATACATACAGCGACTTACACTAGCAATGTTTGTTTCGTTATGTTGTTGTTATTTTTGGTATATCCTATTTTCGCAGGTGTTCCGGTTAGGGCTGTATGTGACTTCGATTGCTTTGCTGGTGTAAGTCGCTGTACGCGTGGGTTGCACTCAGATACGTTATGTCATTGGAGACTATGATTACTGTCTGAAAAAAATAAAAAAGTAAGCAATATGAGTTAGATGCTGAATTTTGTTTTGCATGGATAACGATAGTATGTTTTTGTTATGTTATTTTACGATGTGATTTATCCCATTTTTTAGTCACAGACTGTGACGTTTGATATCTGCACTCTCATAATTTTGTGTCATGCTATGTATATAGGGGCCTGAAGATGACACTTTTTGGCGTCGAAGCTGGTAGCGTGTTATAAGTAAACGACGTTAGATTACAATGCAGCTGTTGGTTTCAGTTATCATTATTCAAGTTTTCGTTGATGTCCTGGCTTCCTCAGGTGCCGAAGGGGCCGTGACCAGTTG
This sequence comes from Schistocerca americana, assembly GCF_021461395.2. Lineage (NCBI taxonomy): Eukaryota > Metazoa > Arthropoda > Insecta > Orthoptera > Acrididae > Schistocerca > Schistocerca americana. The sequence goes on along the minus strand of NC_060120.1, from coordinate 96,888,465 downwards.
GCAGTTAGCGATGTCGTTTTGAGATGAGACCCAGAAGAAAGCAGACAGAGGAGCTTAGGTCCATGTGCGTTCCTTGCTTCCAGCAGGCCTTCTATATAGTCTCACACAGTTTTCAAAACGCAACAAATAAATTTTTTTCCAAAGCGCCCCAAAATTTAACTCCATGTCCATTCTTAGTGATGTTTTTGAGGAGCTAAAAGTAAGGAAAGCATTACACTTAATCATTGCTGCTACGGCAGATCTAAAAAAATAACTGATTGGGATCGTTGACCCCTCAAGTTTGATACGCATCGAAATCGTCACCAGTTACTTCACAGGACTTCTGAAGCATCTGCAGCTCAGGTACCGAGGTCAGAATTACGCATCGAGGAGCAATAGTACTTGGTTTAGATGATAGCGCTGATGCTCAGGAAAACACAGGAAGGAATGCTCGAAATCACTAAGAGTGGGGCAAAGAATTCCATTATTGATATGTTCAAATGGTTCATATGGCTCTCAGCACTATGGGACTTAACATCTGAGGTCATCAGTCCCCTAGGCCTTAGAAGTACCTAAACCTAACTAAACTAAGGACATCACACACATCCATGTCCGAGGCATGATTCGAACCTGCGACTGTAGCGGTCGCGCAGTTCCAGACTAAAGCGCATAGAACCGCTCGGTCACAAAGGCCGGCTATCGATTTGTGAAGCAGTGGGACGAGTCGTGGTAAATAACGTCGAAATAAGAAGATCGTGTATGGGCTTGGTGGACGTCTGTTAGCCGGTATTTTCAATAGTGTTTTGTGAAGACAGTGAATTTCGTTGAAAGGAGAACGACAATGTTGGATGATCTGTCATAAATAAAATAGCTGGAGACGGTTTTTTGATCTGAAATGGTGTTTCCTGATTTGAGTTCGGGTCACTGTTTTTAATTGGTGCAAAATGAACACTAGTGCTTAGGACATCGTTTTACACACACGTACTTACACTGGGTTAACATTCTGATATTCGATCTTTAATGTATGAATATGGTGATCCATAAAGCAAAGTCCCTCGTATTGTGGATTGAAGATAAATATGTTTGCTGGAGTGGTCTGCACAAAGCGATGAGCTAATATTAAATTGAACATCTTCGGGATGAGGTATAGAGTCACTTACGTACTACATCAATTCCCGCCAAAATTCATTATCACTCAGAATGGAATAAGTTCCACGTTTCTGGCAAGAACTTACTGGAAAACATTCCCTGAAAATTGTTGGAATAACAACAGAAAGAGTAATTAGGCATTGTTAATTTCATCACTTGCGTCAATGGAATGAACAGATCCGGATTTCTGTTAACATTCAGTCACGCATTGTGTGCTATACTTGTAAAATTTGTGTAAAGATGTGAAGCGCTCGGTGATAAAGTTTCTTAAAAAAATATTGGCAGTCTTCTAAAACAATTAACATTCCGGTTGGAAACGTCGCTATAGTGGAAGTGGATGCCACACTAGATTACAAAAATCGTGGCCCACAGTTAAGCTGTGTCAAAGATCTGCGTCTTAACTGTACTTCTTCGCAAAGGCAATGCAATCTGTTCCTGGAGATTTTACGTTGGAGATCCGTGATTTAACAATTATATGCAAAACTCTTTCGGAACTCGATTGCGTCGATATCTTCCTTGGTTAGGTGGTAAGTGTTTCGATTGTTGGGTCTTCAACAATTTGGTTCCATGCTATACATATATAGAATATGTCTAGATTACACTCGTAATTGAAAATAATGTTCTAAGCATCTTTTACTCCGTGTTGCTTCAGTAAAATAAAATACTGCTACGAGTATACAAAGTCACATACTCAGTTGCTCAGTCAAGGGCTATATGTTGTTGTTGCTTGTCTTCTGTGTTCCATCCGGAGATTGGTTTGATTCAGCTCTCTACGCTAATCTTTATTTCTGTATAACAGCCGTAACCTGCATCCTTTTGTTGTCGCCTACACTATACGAGATTTTTTGTCTTCCTCTACAATTTTTACTCGCCACACTTTTTTCCACTGTAGCAGTAGCGTCGACAGCAATGGAAAGAGATATACCAAGAAAATTAAAAAGAGATGGTACTGATAGCCATGGCACACAGAACAGGTCAGAACACTATTGCAGAAGCAACGAAACAGGCATGCCAAGTTTAAAAGAACGCAAAACCCCAAGACCGGCGAAGTTTTTACAGGAGCTTGAAATTTATCGCAAAGTTCAATGCGAGATGCTTTTAATAGTTTCTACAACGAAACTCTGTCTCGAAAGAGATTCTGGTCGTATGTAAAGTACTCCAGTGGCAAGACGCAAACAATGCCTTCACTGCGTGATAACAATGGTGATGTTACTGATGACAGTGCCACCAAAGCAAAGTTACTAAACACGGTCTTCAGAAATTAGATCATCAAATAAGACGAAGTAAATATTCCGGAATTCGAACCAAGAACAACTGCCAACATGAGAGGTAGATATCCTCGGTGTAGCGAAGCAACTTAAATCACTTGATAAGGCGAGGCCTCCGGTCCGGATTGTATACCACTCACGTTCGTTTCAGAGTATGCTGATACAGTAGTTCCATTCTTAGCAACAATATACAACCGCTCGCTCGTCGAAAGATCCGCACCTAAAGATTGGAAAGTTGCACAAGTCACCCCAATACCCTAGAAGGGAAACATGAATAAATTCGATGAATTACAGAGCCATGTCACTAAAGTCGATTTGCAGTAGGATTTTGGAACATATTCTATGTTTGAACAATATGAATTACCTCGAAGGAAACGGTTTATTGACAAATAGCCAACATGGACTCTACAAAATATCGTTCTTGTAAAAGGCAAACTGTTTTTAATTCTCACTACGTAATGAGTGCTATCGACAGAGGATGTCAAATTGATTTCATGCTTTTAGATTTCCAGAAGGCTTTTGACATCGCTCCTCACAAGCGAATTCTAATCAGATTGCGTGCCTGTGGAGTACCGTCTCAGCTGTGCGATTGGATTCGTGGTTTCCTGTCAGAAAGGTCACAAGTAGCAGTAATTGACGGAAAGTCATCGAGTAATACAGAATATCTGACTTTCCTCATGAAACTGTTATACGCCATCTGTTGTTCCTCCTATAGGTATACGATTTATGAGATAACCTGAGCAGACCTCTTAGATTGTCTACAGATGCTGCTGCCATTTACCGTCCTGTTAAGTCATCAGATGATCAAAACCTATGGCAGATTTAGACACTGTATCTGTATGGTGAGAAAAGTGGCAACTGACTCTAAATAATTAAGTGTGAAGTCATTCACGTGAGTACTAAAAGAAATCTACCGTATTTCTGTTACACGATAAATCACGCAAATCTGAAGGCTGTAAGTTCAACTAAATACTTGCGGACTACAATTACGAATAACTTAAATTGGAACGATCACATAGATAATGTTGTGGGGAAACCAAGCCAATGACTGCGGTTTAATCATGAGAGCTCGCACGGAAATAATTAAGTGTTCGTTTCTCCTAAGGGGTATTCGAGGGTGGAACGATAGAAAAATAGCTTGAAGGTAGTTCGATGAATCCTCTGCAAGACATTTCATTGTGAATTGTAATCATGTAGATGTAGGTGTAAATTTAGATGTATGACTAATCCTTGATTCTCCAGGACGTGTCCTATGAGTGAAGTCCTGTCATCAAGCTCTTTTATCCCTGATTCGCTTTAGTTTACTTTCGTTAATTATCTGATCTACCCATCTAATCTTCAGCATTTTCCTGTCGCACTACGTTTTAAAACCTCTTGTTCTGTTGTGTATAGTGTTTATCGTCGATGTTTCAGTCCAGACAAATACTTTCAGAAAAGACTTCGTAAAACATAAATTTTTACCCGATGTGAACATATTTGCCTTTTTCAGAAAAGCTTTTCTTGCTATTACAAGTCTGCATTTTACACACTCTTTAATCTGACGTCATCAGACATTTTGGTGCAAAATTAATAAATATTTTCCGCTGTTAGCATCTAATTTCCTAATGTAATTTCTCTATCATCACCAGACTAAATTTGAATAAACTTATTTATTGTTTTATGTTTATTGATGTTTAAATTGTAACTTATTCTCAAGACCCTATCCATTCCATTCATTAGATGTTCTAAGCCCTTTGCCGTCTCTGGCACAATAGCAATGTCATCAGAAAACCTTAGTTTCTATTTCTTCTCTCTGAACTTAAATCCGGTTTTTATATTTCTCTTTGGTTTCCTTTACTGCTTGCTCTATGTATAGGTGAATAACATGGGGGTAAATTACAACTCTCTCTCATTCGCTTCGCAGCTACGTATAACAGCTCCATTGTTTGCAACCAAGAAGTCCGGGACAGCATCCACTTAGAACTTCAGCCAGCAAAGGGTCACCGCTGTACGAACACAAGCAAAGCGTGGGTCGGCCATGAGCCTTTGTTTGAGGACCGACACTGACGGAAAACACTCGCTGCACTGTTTTGCGAGAGATAAACTCTCTTGCGGAATGGTGCTAAACACCTTCTCTGACAGCTAGCTTGGACGAGCTACGTGGTACCCCACACGCGCAGAAGTGTGTTAGGAATATTTTCAGTTTCATTAGCACATGGACAGAATATATAAACTTAACAAGCCATTGTAAACTGCATTGCTTAGAACTGTTTGCGTCAATATTAGCGTTACGTTTTCTATTCTATGACGTGAAGGACAAATAATAGTACAATATGTACACCTCTATATGCAAACTAATCTCTCTTTTCTTGTTTCCACTAATCATAGACGAGATTTGTGCAGAATGGAGGAGTAGGCTTGCTGTATAGTTTATCTCGAATAACGTTCTTTTTAAAGCTTTGAACGCTTTCGTGATGTCAGCCTCGCCGTTATTCCAACTAACGAATCGCTCTTCCTTTATTCCAAATTTACACGTTTTCGTGATGTCAACCTCGCCTTTAACAATCGCTCTGCCTCGCCATTTGATTGAGGATGGGATGGGCCGGTACACACATAGCAAGTGCTGTTGACATTGCAAAAATCCGAAAAGTCCCTCGACGTAAATTGTGGACTATTGTCCAATACGACAGTGGCGAAGATCCGATCTAGAATTTTGACAGTAGCAGAGGATGTCACCGACTGCACTGGCACAACAAATGGAAATTTTGAGTATGCATCCACAATTACCAAGCGGTTCCAACATAGAAATGGTCTTGCATAATCAATTTGTACCCTCTGTCATGATCCCTATGGCTTAGCCTATGGGAAGAACTGCTGCCGCAGCGTACACTGAGTCTGTTGACAAAGACGACAGCTCCTTGACATTACCTCAGTCTGACGTTTCATACTCAGCCATTAACAACGCTTTCTTGTGAGCTGCTTAGTGCGTACCAACATCCAGTGTGCGATGAGTGAAGGAGTCCTAAAACTTGGCGTTGCAGCGGGGCAGGGATGAGTTCGTGAGGCGTGTCCTGTGAAGTGAGCTGCAGAAGAACTTCATAGTGAATCGATAAAGATTTTGACGGTGTTGTCAGGAGTGGTGGGTGACTTTTCTGGCTGTTCATCGTGCCAATACACTGCGGCGCTCGTGCCGAAGCTTCTCGTCAGTATGTGTCTCCTGAGCCACCAATGAAACATCCAGCGGAAATTCATCCAACTGATGGCAGACGTGGCTGTCAATTTGAAGACATTCGAGCTCAGTTCCGTCACACTCTTCGTTACGTCCTACTAGTATCCATGATAAGGCATCTGGGTTGGCGTGCTGTGCATAGTTATACTCGTTTAAGATCAAGGACCATCGTTGCAATTTGTGCGCCGTCCTTTCTGATATCGATCGGTCAGTTCTGAACAACGCGATGAGCGGCTCTGTGACAGTAATTAGGCTAAACTAGCGGCCGTAAATACATACACCAGACTGCAGATGGTAAATGGAAATGAGCGTTTGGCGTCATTGGCCGGGAGGCCCCTTGCGGCGCAGGTCCGACCGCCTTGGTGCAGGTCTTATTACATTCGACGCCACATTGGGCGACCTGCGCGCCGGATGGGGATGAAATGATGATGAAGACAACACAACACCCAGTCCCTGAGCAGAGAAAATTTCCGACCCAGCCGGGAATCGAACCCGGGCCCGTACGACGGCAATTCGTCACGCTGACCACTCAGCTGTCGGGGCGGACACTGCAGATGGTTAAAGCACCAGCCTGCAGACACGATGACTAGGGCGTCTTTTTCCACCTGTTTGTATTTGATCTGAGCGGAATTCAGCGTATTTGAGGCGAACGCTGTCGGCCTATCATGATCGGCGACTTTGTGGTATAAGACAGTGCAGACACCGTACTGGGAGGCATCGGTTGCTAGCGCCAGCTGTCTCGCCAGATCAAAGTGAATCAGGCAACGTCGTTGCGAGAGTGTTTCCTTCAGCTTGTATAGACATGGGTGCACTGCTGCGTCCAGAACAACTTGTGCTGCGTTAGGGATAAACTGCATGTAATGGGGATTGGTAAATCTTTATTTGCTTGAAGTTGCTTGTTGAGAGGTCGTATGCAATAACCGTAGATGACATGGCGCAAGTGCTCGATTCTTGGCTGTAAATCTGATACTTAGGTGGTTGGGGCAAAAGCCAAAGTCTTGCAGTAACTCAGTTAATTGAATGAGATTTTCACTCTGCAGCGGAGTGTGCGGTGATATGAAACTTCCTGGCAGATTAAAACTGTGTGCCGGACCGAGTTTGGAAGGTAGGAGACGAGGTACTGGCAGAAGTAAAGCTATGAGGACGGGGCGTGAGTCGTGCTTGGGTAGCTCAGATGGTAGAGCACTTGCCCGCGAAAGGCAAAGGTCCCGAGTTCCAGTCTCGGTCCGGCACACAGTTTTAATCTGCCAGGAAGTTTCAACTCAGTTAATTGCTTAAGTTTGGCGAGGTGGTCCTGTTCGTACTTTCCAGATACAATAATGTCGTCGAAGTAGTTGCAGCATCATTGAACCTTCTTGGTTACCTGTTCAAGAGATCGTTGAAATGTTTCTGGGGCCAAGGAAACTCCTAAAGACAACTTGTTATATCTGTATAACCCTTGTGGTGTGCTAACCATCAGTTTCTGTTCCGTCTCGTCGCACATTTCCATTTGAGGACACGCATCTTTGACGTCAATCGCTGAAAAATATTTTCCCCCACTGAGCCTGACTGCTAATTCTTCGGGCTTCAGTATCGGATAGATATCCATAATAGCTTTGATGTTGACTCGTTCTTGCCAGACACGATAATGTCGTCAACGTAGATGCAGCAGCGTGGAACCTTCTTGTTTACCTGGTCAAGATATCGTTGAAATATTGTTGGGAACGAGGAAAATCCGAAAGGTGACCTGCTATATCTGTATAACGCTTATGGTGTTTTTGATTCGTCTCGCCGTCCACTTCCATTTGAACAAATGCAGCTTCGACGTCGATCAGTGGTAAATATTTTCTCCCACTGAGCCAGGCCGCTAATTCTTCAGGATCAGTGTCGTGTAGATACCCGTAATAAGTTGCATGTTGACTGTGAGTTTTAAGTGTCCACACGCTCGAATATCATCGTTTTTGTTTTGCGTAGAATCACTAGTGAGGTGGACCATTCACTTGACGTCGATGGTCTGATGGCTCCGAAAGCGTGTAATCGATCCAGTTCAGTTTTGCGTGCGTCTTTCAGAGCGAAGGGCACGTTGCGTTCTTTGCAGAACTTAGGCCAAGCGTTTAGTTTCATCGTAGTGTGGATTGAAAATGCTAGATATGGCCTAAAGACTCCGAAAGTAGATCCCCGTACTGACAGACATAAGGTTCACTGCGTCCATAACAGTAAGTCCGAACGTGTGGAAGGCATAAATCCCCAAGATATTCTGCATGACAAGTTGATTGACCACTGTCACATTTAGGCATCGCTGCAACTGATTGTAAGCACCAGAACCCTTTCGTAGGAATGACCATATTGTTCTATCCGACCAATTCAACATGCCCAGATTGCAAATACAGCGCGCCTATGAGCTGGTACGTTTCTAGATTCACGAGGCTTGTAGCAGCTCCCGTGTCTATCTGAAAGACAATGTCCTTGCCATAAATTTGCAACGTGACAAACAATTTCTTCCGATGCGATGATATCGTTTCCTGTGATTTGCGTTGCAGCAACGATTGCGGCCATATGAGCCGAATATGAGTAACAGCGTTGTGACGTGTTGCCATTTGATGGCTACGAGAAGAAGCTACATGTTTGGTTTGTCGCCTAGATGTAACTCGAGCTTTGCGCAAGCCCTTGACAAGCTTGCCATTGCGAGCCTGGTTCAATTTGGCATCGAATTTGTTGGCATCATTTATCGGCCCTTGCGCGGGATTAGCCGAGCGGTCTAAGGCTCTGCAGTCATGGACTATGCGGCTGGTCCCGGCGGAGGTTCGAGTCCTCCCTCGGGCATGGGTGTATGTGTTTGTCCTTAGGATAATTTAGGTTGTGTGTAAGCTTAGGGACTGATGACCTTAGCAGTTAAGTCCCATAAGATTTCTCACACATTTGAACATTTTTTGTCGGCCCTTACTCCTGCACGACAATAGAGCCGGTTTGGCCGAGCGGATCTAGGCGCTTCAGTCTGGAACCGCGCGACCGCTACGGTTGCAGGTTCGAATCCTGCCCCGGGCATGGATGTGTGTGATGTCCTTAGGTTAGTTAGGTTTAAGTAGTTCTAAGTTCTAGGGGACTGATGACCTCAGATATTAAGTCCGATAGTGCTCAGAGCTATTTGAACCATTTTTTTGTGGATCACGAGGTCCCTGGTTCGATTCCCAGCCGAGTCAGGAATTGTCTACGCACATGGAGGGGGTGTTTGTGTTGTCCTTATTATTTCATTATTATTCGTGAAAGTGGCAAGACTGGACTGTGTAAGGATTGGGAATTTTACGGGCGCTGATAACCGCACAGTTGAGGGGCCCACAAACCAAATATCATCGTCATCATCATCATCAAACAAATAGACTTGATATGTCCTTTCATGTTGCAGTAAACACATGTTGGTTAAAGGCGCTGCAGTCTGGAACCGCAAGACCGCTACAGTCGCAGGTTCGAATCCTGCCTCGGGCATGGATGTTTGTGATGTCCTTAGGTTAGTTAGATTTAAGTAGTTCTAAGTTCTAGGGGACTAATGACCTCAGTAGTTGAGTCCCATAGTGCTCAGAGCTATTTGAACCATGTGAAACACATGTTGTTGTTGTTGTTGTTGTGGTCTTCAGTCCTGAGACTGGTTTGATTCAAATGGCTCTGAGCACTATGGGACTTAACATCTGTGGTCATCAGTCCCCTAGACTTAGAACTACTTAAACCTAAGGACATCATACAATTCCATGCCTGAGGCAAGATTCGAACCTGCGACCGTAGTGGTCGCGCGGTTCCGGACTGACGCGCCTAGAACCGCTCGACCACCACGCCCGCCAGACTGGTTTGATGCAGCTCTCCATGCTACTCTATCCTGTGCAAGCTTCTTCATCTCCCAGTACTTACTGCAACCTACATCCTTCTGAATCTGCTTAGTGTATTCATCTCTTGGTCTCCCTCTACGATTTTTACCCTCCACGCTGCCCTCCAATACTAAACTGGTGATCCCTTGATGCCTCGGAACATGTCCTACCAACCGATCCCTTCTTCTAGTCAAGTTGTGCCACAAACATCTCTTCTCTCCAATCCTCAATACTTCCTCATTAGTTATGTGATCTACCCATCTAATCTTCAGCATTCTTCTGCAGCACCACATTTCGAAAGCTTCTATTCTCTTCTTGTCCAAACTATTTATCGTCCATGTTTCACTTCCACACATGACTACACTGCAGACAAATACTTTCAGAAACGACTTCCTGACACTTAAATCTATACTCGATGTTAACAAATTTCTCTTCTTCAGAAATGCTTTCCTTGCAATTGCCAGTCTACATTTTATATCCTCTCTATTTCGGTCATCATCAGTAGCATTCTGAAATGTGCATTCACTACGACGATGTTTCACAAAACAGCCTGGACAAGACTGATTACCGCGAAAAGCGGAAGCACGGCTCTGCACGCTGCGTAGTTGAGTTGTTGTTGACTGCCAGGAGCGCGCGCTGTACTTCCTGGTCCATTGGCAAATGTTTGCTATGACGAGACAGTGCAGATCTGCGCGCGTTCGCACGGTACGGGCGAGGTCCTGCTGTCTGAGAACGGTGGTCGCCGGCTATTCATATCTCACCTGCCGTCACTGGTTGAAATTGCTCTTCAGGAAGCTTCATAAGCATAAACGAGTTTTAGCACAGCGTTCAGCGACAGGTTACTGACGCTGCAGCTTCTGGCCAGGAGGTGCTGTATAACCAAATCCCGAATCATTTCATCCGCTTGCGTAGCCTGACAGGACGATTTGGCACACTGAAATTGGCATTGTCGTGACAATCCATGTAGTTCCGTGGCCACTTGCTTAAATGTTTGGTGAGGGTTCTTGACAGCTCGGAAAAGTCTGAAACGCGTAGTGCTGATAGGCGATGAATGTGCATAGTGATCACAAAATTTCTGGAACAATTCGTAATCAACTGTAGTGTGGTCCTAAAGAGGACACAATTTCAGGGTTAATTTATAAGTAGCGGGGCCAGCCCAAGCAAAAAAGCAGGCGCGGTGTTTCGACTAACGGATTCCGTACGCCCCGAAGTGACATTATACTGAGTGCACTATCCGAAAATTACCTCGAGCAATTAAACAGAGAACCGGTTCGTGGAGATAACATCTTGGACCTACTGATAGCAAACAGACCCGAACTTTTCGACTCTGTATGTACAGAACAGGGAATCAGTGATCATAAGGCCGTTGCAGCATCCCTGAATATGGAAGTTAATAGGAATATAAAAAAAGGGAGGAAGGTTTATCTGTTTAGCAAGAGTAATAGAAGGCAGATTTCAGACTACCTAACAGATCAAAACGAAAATTTCTGTTCCGACACTGACAATATTGAGTGTTTATGGAAAAAGTTCAAGGCAATCGTAACATCTACATCTACATCTACATCTATACTCCGCGAGCCACCTTACGGTGTGTGGCGGAGGGTACTTATTGTACCACTATCTGATCCCCCCTTCCCTGTTCCATTCACGAATTGTGCGTGGGAAGAACGACTGCTTGTAAGTCTCCGTATTTGCTCTAATTTCTCGGATCTTTTCGTTGTGATCATTACGCGAGATATATGTGGGCGGTAGTAATATGTTGCCCATCTCTTCCCGGAATGTGCTCTCTCGTAATTTCGGTAATAAACCTCTCCGTATTGCGTAACGCCTTTCTTGAAGTGTCCGCCACTGGAGCTTGTTCAGCATCTCCGTAACGCTCTCGCGCTGACTAAATGTCCCCATGACGAATCGCGCTGCTTTTCGCTGGATCATGTCTATCTCTTCTATTAATCCAACCTGGTAAGGGTCCCATACTGATGAGCAATACTCAAGAATCGGACGAACAAGCGTTTTGTAAGCTACTTCTTTCGTCGATGAGTCACATTTTCTTAGAATTCTTCCTATGAATCTCAACCTGGCGCCTGCTTTTCCCACTATTTGTAAAACGCGTTTTAGACAGGTACGTGCCAAGTAAAACTGTGAGGGACGGGAAAAACCCACCGTGGTACAACAACAAAGTTAGGAAACTACTGCGAAAGCAAAGAGAGCTCCACTCCAAGTTTAAACGCAGCCAAAGCCTCTCAGACAAACAGAAGCTAAACGATGTCAAAGTTAGCGTAAGGAGGGCTATGCGTGAAGCGTTCATTGAATTCGAAAGTAAAATTCTATGTACCGACTTGACAGAAAATCCTAGGAAGTTCTGGTCTTACGTTAAATCAGTAAGTGGCTCGAAACAGCATATCCAGACACTACGGGATGATGATGGCATTGAAACAGAGGATGACACGCGTAAAGCTGAAATACTAAACACCTTTTTCCAAAGCTGTTTCACAGAGGAAGACCGCACTGCAGTTCCTTCTCTAAATCCTCGCACAAACGAAAAAATTGCTGACATCGAAATAAGTGTCCAAGGAATAGAAAAGCAACTGGAATCACTCAATAGAGGAAAGTCCACTGGACCTGACGGGATACCAATTCGATTCTACACAGAGTACGCGAAAGAACTTGCCCCCCTTCTAACAGCCGTGTACCGCAAGTCTCTAGAGGAACGGAGGGTTCCAAATGATTGGAAAAGAGCACAGATAGTCCCAGTCTTCAAGAAGGGTCGTCGAGCAGATGCGCAAAACTATAGACCTATATCTCTGACGTCGATCTGTTGTAGAATTTTAGAACATGTTTTTTGCTCGAGTATCATGTCGTTTTTGGAAACCCAGAATCTACTATGTAGGAATCAACATGGATTCCGGAAACAGCGATCGTGTGAGACCCAACTCGCTTTATTTGTTCATGAGACCCAGAAAATATTAGATACAGGCTCCCAGGTAGATGCTATTTTTCTTGACTTCCGGAAGGCGTTCGATACAGTTCCGCACTGTCGCCTGATAAACAAAGTAAGAGCCTACGGAATATCAGACCAGCTGTGTGGCTGGATTGAAGAGTTTTTAGCAAACAGAACACAGCATGTTGTTATCAATGGAGAGACGTCTACAGACGTTAAAGTAACCTCTGGCGTGCTACAGGGGAGTGTTATGGGACCATTGCTTTTCACAATATATATAAATGACCTAGTAGATAGTGTCGGAAGTTCCATGCGGCTTTTCGCGGATGATGCTGTAGTATACAAAGAAGTTGCAGCATTAGAAAATTGTAGCGAAATGCAGGAAGATCTGCAGCGGATAGGCACTTGGTGCAGGGAGTGGCAACTGACCCTTAACATAGACAAATGTAATGTATTGCGAATACATAGAAAGAAGGATCCTTTATTGTATGATTATATGATAGCGGAACAAACACTGGTAGCAGTTACTTCTGTAAAATATCTGGGAGTATGCGTGCGGAACGATTTGAAGTGGAATGATCATATAAAATTAATTGTTGGTAAGACGGGTACCAGGTTGAGATTCATTGGGAGAGTGCTTAGAAAGTGTAGTCCATCAACAAAGCAGGTGGCTCACAAAACACTCGTTCGACCTATACTTGAGTATTGCTCATCAGTGTTGGATCCGTACCAGGTCGGGTTGAGAGCGGAGATAGAGAAGATCCAAAGAAGAGCGGCGCGTTTCGTCACAGGGTTATTTGGTAACCGTGATAGCGTTACGGAGATGTTTAATAAACTCAAGTGGCAGACTCTGCAAGAGAGGCGCTCTGCATCGCGGTGTAGCTTGCTCGCCAGGTTTCGAGAGGGTGCGTTTCTGGATGAGGCATCGAATATATTGCTTCCCCCTACTTATACCTCCCGAGGAGATCACGAATGTAAAATTAGAGAGATTAGAGCGCGCACGGAGGCTTTCAGACAGTCGTTCTTCCCGCGAACCATACGCGACTGGAACAGGAAAGGGAGGTAATGACAGTGGCACGTAAAGTGCCCTCCGCCACACACCGTTGGGTGGCTTGCGGAGTATAAATGTAGATGTAGATGTAGAACCTGGATATATTGGTCCCAGTCTTCCAACTCAGAATTGTTGTTCTTGTTGTTACTGTTGTGGTCATCAGTCAGCAGACTTGTTTGATGCAGCTCTCCATGCTACTCTATCCTGTGCAAGCCTCTTCATCTCCAAGTAACTACTGCAAGCTACATCTTTCTGAATCTACTTACTGTATTTGTCTCTTTGTCTCCCTCTACGATTTTTATCCCCCACACTTCTTGAAATACTAAATTCGTTATGCCTTGACGTCTCAGAATGTGTCCTATCAACCGATCCCTTCTTTTGGTCAAGTTGTGCCACAAATCTCTTGTCTCCCCAACTCTATTTAGTACTCCCTCATTAGTTACGTGATCGGCCAAAATAATCTTCAGCATTCCTCTGTAGCACCACATTTCGAAAGCTTCTCTTTTGTTTTTACCTAAAATGTTTATCGTCCATGTTACACTTCCATACATGGCTACACACCACACAAAAACCTTCAGAAAATACTTGCCAACACTTCATTCTGTATTCGATGTTAACAGCTTTCTCTTCTTCAGAATTAATTCTTCTCATTATCAAACGGGGCGAAAGGAGGTGGTGGCAGGCTGCTATGGTGGACCGAGTCTGTTGTTCCCACCAGCTGCACGAACTGATTGTGCAAAGTAAGAAGTTGTTCAAGCTGGTCAGACATTGTAAATCGTCTCACTATAAATACTTTGAATCAGTAGGCACCTGGTGATTAGCAACAAATCATCTTCCTTTCATTCTCGTCGACAGTGAAGTATACCAAACAGATATTACAAAGAATCATTAAATCTGGATCTGTAATCAAGAAGCAGGGCACAGTGAACCAGGTATATTTCAGATACGTAAATACCATACATAGAAATATAAATAACAATCGTGACCCGTAGACAGTCCAGGTCACATAACACTTGAGCACAGACAAGCCAGCCGGCCGGTGTGGCCGAGCGGTTCTAGGCGCTTCAGTCTGGTACCGCGCGACCGCTACGGTCGCAGGTTCGAATCCTGCCTCGGGCATGGATGTGTGTGATGTTCTTAGATTAGTTAGGTTAAGTAGTTCTACGTTCTAGGGGACTGATGACCTCAGATGTTAAGTCCCATAGTGCTCAGAGCCATTTGAACCACAGGCAAGCCAATCGATGAACCAGAGAGGAACCAAATAAAGTTTACAAATGTTCGTCTTAGAATCTGATAATGTGTCGAGAACTTGAGTTATTGGCACTTGATACTCTCACGTAGAAATCGAAAGTCGACGGTTCAAACGTCGGTTAACTAGTGTCCAAGGGCGCGGCTCTTCCGTGGCGCCGTTGCTGGCGGGAGCTGGCGTGCGCTGTGGACGCACAGGAGGAGGTGGAGGAGGAGATTAGTGTTTAACGTCCCGTCGACAACGAGGTCATTAGAGACGAAGCGCAAGCTCGGGGTAGGGAAGGACGGGGAAGGAAATCGGCCGTGCCCGGCATTTGCCTGAAAGGATTTAGGGAAATCACGGAAAACCTAAATCAGGATGGCCGGAGACGGGATTGAACCGTCGTCCTCCCGAATGCGAGTCCAGTGTGCTAACCACTGCGCCACCTCGTTCGGTGTGGAGGCACAGTGGTCTGCATTGAGGCCATTCGTTACCCATGCTGTATCCATGGCAACGGCTGCGCGCGGTATGCGAATGTGCGGACTGAAGTGGAAATAGGAAATTAGGTGTCAGGTGCCGGCACCACATTTAGTATCTTATTTCCTTCAGTCACTTGATTTAATTCGACTACATTCCATTACCCTTGGTTTACTTTTGTTGATACTCTTACAACCTATTTGCAATATACTGTCCGTTCCGTTTAATGGCTCTTACAAATCCTTTGCTGTCGCTCACAGAATTAGTATTTCCTCAGTAAACCGCAAAGTTTTTATTTTTCCTCTCTAAACTTTTATTTCCGCTCCAAATTTCTCATTCTCCTTCGTTTCTTTTACTGCTTGTTTAATGTGCGAGAGGTAACTTACAATCCTCTCTCACTCCTTTCTCAACTACTGCTTGTCTCTCACGTCCTTCAGCACTTGTAACTTCAACTTGGTTTCTGCACAAGTTGTTCGCTCCCTGTATTTTATCCGTGATAACCCCAGAATTTCTAAAAGTGTGTTTCAGTCAACAGTGTCAAAAGTTTTCGCTAAATTAACCTACGATTTATCCATAGGTTTACCTTGTTTCAACCTATCTTCTAAATCGTGGGGCTGACATTACCTCTCGTATTCCCACATTTCTGCAGGACCTAAACTGATCTTCTCCGAGGTCAATTTCTACCAGTATTTCCTTTCTTCTGTAAATACTATGTGTCAGTATTTTGCAAATGTGGCTTATTAAACTGATGGTTCGGTAATGTTCATACATGTCAGTACCTGTCTTGTTTGGGATTGGAATTATTACATTCTTCTTAAAGTCTGAGGGCGTTCTCCTGTTTCATATATCTCGCACACTTACTCGAATAGTTTTACCAAGAATCTGAATAATTCTGAAGGAACGGTGTCTACTCCAGAGGCTTTGTTTCGACTTAGCTCTTTCAGTGCTCCGTCAACTTCATTTCGCAGTGTGATACCTCCAAACTCATTTACTTTCTGTTACCTTTCTATTACATTGTCTTCAAGTTCATTTCTCTTGTACATAGCTTCTATGCGGGGTGTTTCGAAACTTGACTGTAAAATTTCAGGAATGTTCTGAAATGCATACATGAATAGCTATGAGCACCTGTTAATCTTCGCTACTGTGAAACACATCTCTTCTATTGAACAAGTGCTCGTAGCCAATAAGGTACACATTGCTTGCTTGCTAAACCTTTCCTGTTGTGTGGTATTAATTCCTGATGTTTTTCTGCGGAGTTTTGGAACAACCTGTATATTCCTTTCACCTTGGAGTTTTCCGTTCTTTTGTTACAAGTGACTAGCTATCTGAGCTCTTGATATTCATACAACTGCTTCTCCTTACTCCGAAGGTCTCTTTAACTTTCGCGTACGCGGCATCTTAAGTCGGTTTGACGTCGCCGCGGGACGTTCTAGTATTTTGGGTTTCGCCATTCTTTTTAATCTTGTTGTTAACGATCTGTTACGATTTGTTCACTGCATGTGCTGCAGGTTTTTTGAATAAAAAAATGCTTACTGTCTTTTCTCATTTGTGTATTTTTCTCATTGTAAAGATTTTATTGTTTGTAATAAACTGCTGTCAGACGTACTTTCCTACATTTCCACTCTCAACCAGCTCCCTACCGCTTTACATTTCTTCTATGCCTCCTTTATAGCAGTATCGTGATTTCCTGTTCTGGGTATGAAATCACGAACTTCTGGCATAACACAGCAATCAGTTCGATGTTCAAAATAATATAAATCGTAAGTTCAGATATTGTAATTACTCCGAAACTACTAATCAGATTTTGAAGAGCGAATCACCATTGAATTCCTCTGTTTTAGAACTACGATACGAATATCAATATTATTATAATTTGATTTGAGAAAGTTAAGTTGATCCCTACACCTCTGTAATTAAACTAGCTACGAAAAAAGACTAGATATTGTTTAATAAAGACTGACATAAACATCTGTGTGAAAACAGAATTATAATATCTTAAATGTTTCAGGAAATATTTCACGTGACCATCCTAGATGGTGTACCATCTACAATATAAAAAAAAAAAAATTTAAAAAAAGGCGGACACACCATGCAGGAATTGTCGAAGTTAGACGAATTTCATTAATGTGATGGACATGTACAGAGAAACAAATAACTACAATATCAGAAAAATTGGGTGATTTATTCAAGAAAAAAAGCTTCACAAATTGAGCAAGTCAATAACGCGTTGATCCACCTCTGGCCCTTAAGGGAGCAATCATTTGGATTGGGATTTACTGACAGAGTTGTTGGGTATCCTCCTGAGGGATATAGTACCAAATTCTGTCCAACTGACGTGTTAGCTCGTCAACATCCGGAGCTGGTTGAAGGTCTTTGCCCATAATGCTCGAAACGTAGTCAATTGGGGAGATATCCGACCTTGCTACCCCAGGTAAGGTTTGGCATGCACGAAGACAAGTCTTAGATACTCTCGCTGTCTGGAGGCTGGCGTTATCCTGCTGAAATGTAAGCCCAGGATGCCTTTCCATGAACGAAGCGAAGCGTCGACATGTTTCTGTGCTGTAAGGGTGCCGCAGATGACAACCAAGGTGATCCTGCTAGGAAAAGAAACGGCATCCCAGACCATTACTCCTGGTTGTCAGGCCATATGGCGGACGACAGTCAGGTTGGTATCCTACCGCTGTCTGTGGCGTTTCCAGACATGTCTTTAGCCTGAAATTCATTGACTGGAGTAGAATTGATGAGCCCGTTTCGAACTGAGCGCCGATGATCAGCGTAGACGTGCCTGGAGACGCCTTGGACACCAGTGGGATAGTAATCTGTCTGAATCCCGTCATACGTCCCGACAGTCAAGAGTGATGGTCTGGGTACCAACTGTTTTCATAGCAAGACCCTTTGGGTGTCATCCGCCGTACCCTTACAGCACACCGATACGTCGGAGATGTTCCATGACTCGTTTTGTTGCGCTTCGTGGTGAGCCATCCTGGGCTTATATCTGAGCAAGTGATGCCCGATCGCACACGGAGTGAGTTTCTACTGCTTGCCTATGTGCTTGCGAAACCCTATCTCGGCCAGCAAGGTTGCCAGAATTCTCTATCATTGACAGCGTTTGGAGCATTATAGGTAGGGCTCTCCAACCAGTTTAGGATTTGGACGATCTAACGCACAAATTGGACAGAATTTGCCATGATATCCCTCAGGAGGACACCCAATAGCTCTATCAATAAATTTCAAGGCGAATAATTGCTTGTATAAGGGCCAGAGGTGGACCAACGCGTTATTGACTTGCTCAGTTTGTGAAGCTCTTTCTCTTGCATAAATCATCTAGTTTTTCTGAAACTGTAAGCGGGGTCAGGGATTTTTCTCTGCCTCGTGATGACTGGGTGTTGTGTGATGTCCTTAGGTTAGTTAGGTTTAAGTAGTTCTAAGTTCTAGGGGACTGATGAAATGAAATGAAATGTCATGTGGCTAGGGCCTCCCGTCGGGTAGACCGTTCGCCTGGTGCAGGTCTTTCGATTTGACGCCACTTCGGCGACCTGCGCGTCGATGGGGATGAAATGATGATGATTAGGACAACACAACACCCAGTCCCTGAGCGGAGAAAATCTCCGACCCAGCCGGGAATCGAACCCGGGCTCTTTGGATTGACAGTCTGTCACGCTGACCACTCAGCTACCGGGGGCGGACTAGGGGACTGATGACCATAGATGTTAAGTCCCATAGTGCTCAGAGCCATTTGAAACTGTAAGTAGTTGTTTATCTGTACATGTGCATCCCATATGGTCCGGCCCGTGTGGCCGAGCGGTTCTAGGAGCTTCAGTCTGGAACCGCGCGACCGCTACGGTCGCAGGTTCGAATCCTGCCTCGGGCATGGATGTGTGTGGTGTCCTTAGGTTAGTTAGGTTTAAGTAGTTTCTAAATTCTAGGGGACTGATGACCTCAGATGTTAAGTCCCATAGTGCTCAGAGCCATTTGAAGAATTTCAGCCATCCCATGTTGTGATATCCGTCCCATTCGGATAATTAGTTCGTGGTGCTTCTTTCTTTTCTGGAGTGTATACAAGGGGTAATTATAAAATTCCTGAAACATGTCGAAAAATCGGTAGAGATAAATGACCAAGAAAAAAGTAACAAATGATATAGTATGTGAAATATAAACCCTTACAGTTATTTTTGCTATGTTTATAAATGTGAAAGAAACTTTATAAATGTTGCGTGTGTCCATCTTTCGTCACAAGGCACACATATAATTGTCAGTCCAGTTCTGCCCATTCCTGACACAGCATATCTGGAGTGACGGTAATAACAGCTGCTGCGAAATTTTGGGGTGTAGGTGGGACGTAAAAGCTATCCTTGATTAAACTCCACAAGAAAATATCGCAAGACGTCAAGTCAGTGACCAGTGGAGAAGCTGCTGCAGCACTGCCTGTGAAACTTACGAAAGATTTTCCACTCTGTTGCCTTAGGGGTACACAATTCTGCACTAGCTTGATGGGTAGACGTTGTGGGAATTCGTAACATTAAGTCCCTTACTCGGCTCACTGTCTGTTCGGATAGGCTCTATCGGCCCGAAATCTTGCAACGCACGACGTATATCTTGTACGACTTCACTATGCTGCTGTTAACTGCTGGTGTCGTGTGAAATGTACTATGGAACACTCTTTCGCACACTCCGACTTCCCCACACTGTAATTACTGATCCAAATTAATTGTTTAAATTCTGTCTCTGCTGATTTTCAGGACATTACTTCGTTCTTCTTAACATCACACTGAACAAACAGGGTGAAAGTTCAGAAATGTTGACTGACCAAAATAACTGGTACTTAGATGGTAAAATTCTTCTTCGTTGTTTTCGTGGTTCACGTCTAGGGGTCTTCTTCGTTGCATTATTGTAGGATATTGACAAAATGTTTGGATCTGCAGGAATCCACGAGTTTGATCCTTTCGCATCAGTTTTAATCAAAACAATGAACACGCTTCAGTTTTCACTTTGTTGATATACTATGGAAAGAATTTAACAAATTTAAAATAATTGTAGAAAGATACTTTTGACTATTGTTATTTAGACATAATGGTTAACACTCGCCCAACTTTGACCACATGCGGATATACACAATTTCTCTCAGCGAACTTTCCACAGCAACTAACTTGAACCACTGGTAGTCCATAGAATGTTAAATACAAAGATAACAACACACTGGTCAAAGGTTGTTAAATTTCTCCATGCTTACATGCCTAGGTGGCATTTACATTCAACAAAATAATCAAGACAATTTTTATAAGAAATATTTACAAAATTTATGACAGTTAAAAAAAGGGTATCGCAAAATGACCGAAAAAACATCTTGTATCGGAAATTACACTTAGTACATAGAACATGGTGTAGTCAGACCAGTTTCATTACAACTCTCACTGCCCACTGGCAGAGGGCACATACTGCATTTTCTCCTTGGTTCAAAAACGGTTCAAATGGCTCTGAGCACTTTGGCACTTAACATCTGAGGTCGTCAGTCCCCTAGAACTTAGAACTACTTAAACCTAAATAACCTAAGGACATCACACACTTCCATGCCCGAGACAGGATTCGAACCTGCGACCGTAGCGGTCGCGCGGTTCCAGACTGTAGTGCCTAGAACCGCTCGACCACCCAGGCCGGCCTCCTTGGTTCGCCACCATTTTTATCAACTACTGTCGGTGGGCCCTTCTCGACCGCTTTCTAAACTAACTTTCCGGTACCACGTTTAAAAATACCTTGAGAGTCTAATATATATAACTGTGTGTGTTTGTGTGTAGTAATCTGCCGCGGAGCTGCAGGCGTGGGGTGATAATGTACGGAGCAGGCGGCGCGCGTGTCAGAACTAACGACCCGCCGGCAGCGGACTCCATTAGGAAGGGCGGCCTGTAGTTAAAACGTCAGATGTGTGGCCGGGAGGGGGGCGTGCCGTTCAGAGCTTTTCTTAGTTGGCCCAGAATGCACTCCTAATCTGGCTGCGCCCCTTTCATTAATGCAGCACCAGCTGGCTGCAACAGTAATACACGGCGATATAAAGTGTGTGGGCCCGGCACTCGGCACAGTATCACATTCCAGCCGAGAATAGCAGTCCACTGAAACTGCCTGTTGTTTCCAGCTCAGCTTCTGACACAAGAGAAATATCAAAGAACTAATACAGATATGATTCGTCAAGTATCAGGCTCGTGTGAACTACACATGTCTTGATTTACACCTACCATATCATTCTTCACCAACCTTTCCTTACAAATTGGGTTACAGTGCATTAGAAATTTGAAGCCTACAATATAAAAATCTGATAACAGGAATGGCAATAGTAGCATCAAGAATCTGTATCTATATTCTCTATATTTTACTAAGATGTGCAGTATCTATCTATGGAAGTTGAACATCTCCTTCTAAACTGCTGGATCGACTTGAGCTAAACTTGCTGCACGTGTCACTTGCGATGTGTAAAGAAGCACTTTGGGAGTAAGAACTACCTATCTCTCTTAGGGGTGGGGGGTGTAAAAGAAGCCTAACACACCAGGCGCAAGTACCTAGGCTCTGTTCATCCAGTATCTGAAATTGACAGCACTTAGTGACTTGCATATGACATTACCCTTTACGAAACTTTTCTCGCTGACCCCCCCCCCCCCCCCACACACACACACACAAATTATGAAAGGAAAAAAAGTATGTCGTTTACTGCACCTTTACTGTTCATTCAATAAAACTGCCGCAATAGGTTTCTCCTTTGTCATCTTCTTCCTCTTCTTCTTGAGGATTATCTACGTCTGCCACCGCTTCTCCGCTCCCGGTGCCATCTTCTTCCGCCTTGACCCTCTCCAAGCACACTCCTTGCTTCCGTTGCCTCCTCCACACCGTCTAGTCAGCTGCGTCGTGGGCGACCCCTTTTCTTCCGCTGGGGTGGCATCCATCGTAATATCCTATTCGGTATACTGTCTTCATTCAACCTATTCACATGACCAAACCACAGCAGCTGTTTTTGTTGGATGTCGTCACAAATATCCTTACCCATTTTATCCGTTGTCGGACTACGTCATTTTTTCTCCTCTCCATCCTAGTACAACTCGAGCGTCGTCTTAAGTGGTTCATCTCAGTGGCAAGTAGTTTATTCTTATTTCTTTTGCAGAAGTCCAAGTCTGCTGCTCCGTAGAAAACTACACTCCGCTATGGTCTTATACATTCTCTTCTTCGTTGCTCTCAGCTTTTCATTCTACTGAACGGAGCTCATTCCCCTTCTTACAGATTGTTATTTATTAATTCTACTACCTATTTTCATCACTACTTGTGCCCTGTTTATTCAATAATATCTCACGGTATTTTAGCTTTCCCACACTTACAATTACTTCTCCTCCTGTCTCGAAATTATTAACTTTTCCCGTTCCAACAGCCAAGTACTCACTCTACTTCATGTTCATTTTCAGGCCAGCCATATTATATTCCTGTTCATATAATCTTTCGTCAGTTCTTGGTATAACAACATTGTAATAAATAAAAAGCACCAGTTTGCTTTTGTTCTATAATATTACTTTTATTGTTTACTCAGTAAATGTCTGAAGATGGCCTTGTAAGCCGAAAACCGGTTAACAATAAAAGTAATACTGTAGAACAAAAGGAAACTGGTGCTCTTCATTTATTATTATATTCTTCTTTAAGCTTTCTTATCGTGTAGCACAGGTCATCTTCTTCTTCTTCTGCTAGTAGATCTCATGAGCTGCAAAACAGAAGCTAAATATCTTACTGTCGCCTATCGTCACTCCCGTAACATGGCATTTTCTTTGCGAAGTCTGCAGCTCGCTCATAGATACAGACTAAGAGGGTCGATCACAGCCCACATCGCTGCCTCAGACCTTATTCGTATGTCCAACTATTCCCAATCCTTACTCTCCCTGTGGTATTTTCATATAATTTCATAACGGCCTTACTAATCTTTGATCCAACTCCATCTCTTTCAACTTTTCCAGCAGTTTGTTGGCGGTTACATTATCATATTGTTTTCTAGGTCAATCAGTGCTACATGCGTCTCCAATCCAATCTTCGTGCGTTTGTTACATATGTTGTCTATTACCGACCTTACTGCTCGTAATCCTGCTTGCTCTTCTTGCTGTTTATGACTTATTGTTTCTTTCTTTAAGTACTTTCGAGTACACTTCTTCCACCAAAAGGCATCACTGCCCACCCTCTAAAATTATTTCAATCCTTACGTGACGCTCTCTTATGTACCAGTGTTACGTAACATGCCGTCTATTCTGATGGAACACCCACTCCATTTGATACTATTTCAAACAGCTTCCTGAGCATCTCCAACAATTTCGATTGTCTAAATTTCACTAGCTCTGGCTGTAATGAACCAAATCCTGTTGCCTTCTTCATCTTACAGCTCCTCAGTCTGCTGATGAACACTTATATCTAAAGCCCATAACTCCTCCTGTTCCGTTCATATTTCGCGTCTATGCGAAAATTCAGGCCGATTTTCCTGGAACAAATACTTAAATACGTTGTCCATTGACTATGACTAGTATTGTCATGATGCAACTGGCCACGAGGTCACGAGTTCACACTCGTATTGTTTTCCTTGCTTCAGCACTCCGAGTGCCAAAAAATATGGACACCGCAAAAAACATGGTGTTTGAATTCATTACTTCTTTGACAACCTTATTCGCAACACATTTCAAAGACAGTGCCCACATATACTACTGAATGTACCTACTGTGTCGTCCGAACAATGCACAATCGGGGGAAAAGCACCACAGGCGCAAAGATGCGAGCTGGTGCCATAGAGATTGAACGAGTTCCACCAGCACCTCGGGCGGCGCTAAGGATCAAGATATCGACTTTGCCTCGGCCAATTGCCGGACGTGTACTATCCTCCAATTACCGGACGACAACGGACAGAAGCCTACTCGGAAGATGAAGAGTAACTCTCGCCCATTTGGTTATAGACCATCGTCCAGAGCTGACTTAGACAGGGAACGTCGTTTAATGAACTCTTAGAAGTGAACAGATAGTTGTTGTAAATTGTATTTGCTATGTACGGTCAAGTTCACCTACGATTGTTTGCACTTAGCCACTGAGGGCCTATTTTGTGTTATATTACAAACAATGTTTCAGATTTCATTATTGAACAAGTCACGAAGATAAGTAAACCTTTTTAATTCATTTATCTGCCTGTGTTACTAATTTGTTGGAGTGCTTTAGAACCTTCGTTCTCCTATCCTGTGACCTGACCCTGGGGCGTAACTGTGTAACAGTGGCAGGGAGAAATTATCTTAGCGATGTACTGCACCAGAAGCCGTTTCGCAAACTCACAAACTCGGCCTACCGTAACAACAGTGGCAACTCGGCCTCCACAGCAGTTGCGACGAGGCCTTTACAAAACTGGTTCTAGGGTTATATTATTGTACGACTCATAGTTTCGGAAATAGGACGCTATAAACACTTAGATACACGAAAAACTAGGTTTTCCTAAAAGGGAGCACAAATGGTCCAAGCAATTCTCAAACAATGACTGACCCTGAGAGCACATAGCGTCTTCCAACAAACTTTAAAATGTTCTCGCTTACATGTTAAAAATGTTTAACACATTAACTCATACGTAAAGTCATCAGAAGTTGAAGCTGTTTTATACAGGAGAGTTCGATTATTTAAAGGAATTGGGCTTTACTGTTTGCTTATTATCTGGAAAGAAGCAATGTGAAGTTAAGAAACACCTACATTCCATAGGAGTGGGAACTGAAAGGGAGTCGCGTTGGGGCATATCTCATGAACACCTGGAGCAATTTTAATCAAACTTGTTAGATACATGATTTTTTATTTCTGTAAAAATACTGTGGAAGTAAGATAATCCGCTAGCGCTAGGAGCTGGGGTGGGGATGAAAAGGTCTGACGTAAAACTGTTCGAAAAAGATCTGTTGGTACTTTTTCGTGTAATTAGTTGACGTGGAATACTTTTAACAGTGTGAGGTGCAATTTGTCTTTTATTTGTGCTGTTCAGTGTATCAATAATTTCGAGGAAATGAGCACTGCAGTGAGTCAATAATTTTGCCAGCCTGTTTCGGGACCTAAGGTCAAGTCATACGGCTGAATACCACGAATAAATTTAACATCGTCTGTGGAGTCGTATGGCGTAAAGCAGTAGAGAATCAGACATATACAATGCGATGGCTAAAGTCATGAGATAGATATGCTCATATACAAATAGTGGTAGTATCGCATACACGGAGTGTAAAAGGGCAGTACATTGGCGGAGCTGTCATATGTACTCAGGTTATTCATTTGAAAATGTTTCTGACATGATTATGACCGCACGAATTAACAGACTTTGAACGCGGAATGATAGTTGGAGCTAGACGCATTGGACGTTTCATTTCGAAAATCGTTAGGAACTTCAGTATTCCGAGATCCGCAGTGTCAAGAGTGTGCCGAGAATACCAAGTTTCAGGCATTACCGCTCATCACGGACGACGCAGTGGTCGACGGCCTTCACTTAACGACCGACTTGATAAACAAAGTGAGAGCCTACGGAATATCAGACCAGCTGTGTGGCTGGATTGAACAGTTTTTAGCAAACAGAACACAGCATGTTGTTCTCAATGGAGAGACGTCTACAGACGTTAAAGTAACCTCTGGCGTGCCACAGGGGAGTGTTATGGGACCATTGCTTTTCACAATATATATAAATGACCTAGTAGATAGTGTCGGAAGTTCCATGCGACTTTTCGCGGATGATGCTGTAGTATACAGAGAGGTTGCAGCATTAGAAAATTGCAGCGAAATGCAGGAAGATCTGCAGCTGATAGGCACTTGGTGCAGGGAGAGGAAACTGACCCTTAACATAGACAAATGTAATGTATTGCGAATACATAGAAAGAAGGATCCTTTATTGTATCATTATATGATAGCGGAACAAACACTGGTAGCAGTTACTTCTGTAAAATATCTGGGAGTATGCGTGCGGAACGATTTGAAGTGGAATGATCATATAAAATTAATTGTTGATAAGGCGGGTGCCAGGTTGAGATTCATTGGCAGAGTCCTTAGAAAATGTAGTCCATCAACAAAGGAGGTGGCTTACAAAACACTCGTTCGACCTATACTTGAGTATTGCTTGTCAGTGCGGGATCCGTACCAGGTCCGTTTGACGGGGGAGATAGAGAAGATTCGAAGAAGAACGGCGCATTTCGTCGCAGGGTTATTTGGTAAGCGTGATAGCGTTACGGAGATGTTTAGCAAACTCAAGTGGCAGACTCTGCAAGAGAGGCGCTCTGCATCGCGGTGTAGTTTGCTCGCCAGGTTTCGAGAGGGTGCGTTTCTGGGTGACGTATCGAATATATTGCTTCCCCCTACTTATGTCTCCCGAGGAGATCACGAATGTAAAATTAGAGAGATTCGGGCGCGCACGGAGGCTTTCCGGCAGTCGTTCTTCCCGCGAACCACACGCGACTGGAACAGGAAAGGCAGGTAATGACAGTGGCACTTAAAGTGCCCTCCGCCACACACCGTTGAGTGGCTTGCGGAGTATAAGTGTAGATGTAGATGTAGAGAGCGGTGGCGTATACGTACTGTACGTCAGTACTACCAGAGAAGCAGCACTGCGTGACATAACCGCAGAAATCAACGTGGGACGTACGACGAACGTATCCGTTAGGACAGTGGGAGCAATGTGGCAGTAATAGGCTACGGCAGCAGACAGCCGGCGTGAGCGCCTTTGCTAACAGCACGATATCTCCTGCAGCGCCTCTCCTGGGCTCCTGAACATATCGGTTGGACACTAGACGAATGGAAAACCGTGGTCTGGACGGATGAGTCCCGATTTCAATTGGTAAGAGCTATGGTAATGTTCGTGTGTGATACAGACCCCTGGAGGTCATGAACCCAAGTTGTCAACAAGGCCCTGTGAAAGCTGGTGGTCGCTTCATAATGGTGTGGGTTGTTATTTATTTCAAGTTTCTGCTACCAGTCACTTTTTATTTTATGCTTAATCGAACATAATGCAACGCGTTTCGAACATGTTTTGTTCATCTTCAGGCGTTTATACATACATACATACATACGTACATACATACATAGAGAAATGTTACTCAAAAGTAAACAGTCTTAAACTAGATTAATGTAGAACACATTGCCCATTGTTTTTTAAGGTAGCTGC
Source organism: Schistocerca americana (assembly GCF_021461395.2). Lineage (NCBI taxonomy): Eukaryota > Metazoa > Arthropoda > Insecta > Orthoptera > Acrididae > Schistocerca > Schistocerca americana. The sequence goes on along the minus strand of NC_060120.1, from coordinate 96,861,168 downwards.
TGGTGTGGCATTTGGGGGGGAAGGAGGGGGGCAGTGTAGTGTCAATCAACAGCTCCGCCATTACACCAGTGATGCAAGTGAACCAGCAGGATGATGAAATTGTAAGTGATCAACTGTCATATAAAAGCCTTTCACAATATTTTCGTAACACATAACTGATGCAAATCTATCTGCATCCTATACAGGCTCTGATAAACATAGTCAACGACAAGGAAGAAAACCAGCAGAAGACCACTGATTTCTAGCCATACACAGCTCCCCCCCTCCTTCCCCCAAATGCCACACCAGCAGCTACCGTAAAAAACAATGGACAAAGTGTTCTAGATTAATCTAGTTTAAGACTGTAAGTAACATTTCTCTATGTATGTATGCACATATGTATAAACGCCTGAAGATAAACAGAACATGTTTGAAAGGCGTTGCATTATGTTAGATTAAGCATAAAATAAAAAGTGACTGGTAGCAGAAACTTGAAATAAATAATTATCCCACACAGTCACGGTTCACAAACATAGCCATTATGGCTGAAAATAATTAGGTGTGGGTTGTGTTTCTATGGAATAAACTGGGGTCCTCTGGTCCAACCAACTGGTGATTGACATCGGCATACCAGAATCTCCTGTAACGCCTGAAGCAATGTCTACGAAACTAGGCGCATGTAATGCTTGCCTTGACAGTACGACTTCCCAATGGGTGACGTTGGGGGCGAAAAGGGGTGATGTAAAAGCATGACTCAGGAACGCCCATAGCATTTTTAACCAATTTTGATGTATACATGACTCATTATTTGCATAAAAAAATTGTGGGAGTAAGATATACATCAATAACCCTACCACCAAGAGAGGTGCGGTGGGAACAAGAAGAGATGACACGTAAAAATGTTCGGAAACGACCCACTGGTATTTCTTTCCTGTACTTAATAGACTGGAGCGCATTCTGGAACTTATTTGTGTTTTTCAGTGCGTCAACCAGGTCGCGAGAATGAGCACTGCAGCAATCTAGTAATTCCGTCAGCGTGCTTTGGGCCAAAGATCACACCACAGGGCACTAAAGTACACACAGAGAGGATGTAATTACAGAAAATAAATGTTTGTCGCATATAGGCATAGATAGGGCAAGGTACTTTTACAGATTTTCATTTGACGTCCAGTGATAAAACGAAATACAGCTCTTTCTTGGACGTAAAACAACATTTCGACTTAGCGTACTATCTGGAGCTACCCTGTACGAACACTTCAGCACATTAGGAAAAATGGAAGTAAATCATTATAACAACCCAAATGTATGAGAGGTATTTTTAAAAATGTGTAATTTTATTGTTACAGGAGTGTCGTTACTAGATCATTGTTCGACTGCCTTATGTGGAATGCACACTGATTTTATTTTATATCTGAAACTCTATACTGCTGTATTCATTCTGGGTTAAGGCGTAAAATAATGTTACTTTGACCAAACAGGCGTCCGCCTGGAGCATCTCTGATTGGGTACCACCATAACTTGTTCTTAGCTTCTGCCGCACAGTTATTTGTCTACGCACCTTCAATAAACTTCTTACTGTTAGGTGATTATGACTTTCTTGTCAACGAGAAGTTTCTTTGAAAGGTACATTACGCGTTGCTATCTTGTGTCTAGTGTTACCTACTGTTTTCTTGAATAGTTCTTCCCTTAATGTGGCTGTGCTGAAAACAATAGGCAGACAATATTCTCGCTTTCTGGCGAGCTGAAATGAATAACTATTGCATGGAGAAATATTATCTACTTAAACATGTAACTTCTGTTTATTTATAACAGTCGTAACATGAGACGGGCTCGATAAGTCGAAAGGTCGTGATGTAAATGAAAAGTGATAAAACATCCTCATTTCGCGTGTTTAGAGGTGGAACTGCTTTATCAGCAAGCGGCAGCTCACTGCTATTCATAGTCAAAGTATCTCTATCAGTCTTCCCTTCTTCTGAAAATGGGACGTCGCTGGCTTTTTTGCTACCGTCACCTTAGTTGACCACTGAACTCTCCTCAAGAAATTACTTACCGCTCCACGCACGCCTTTGCTCGATCTCACGGCGTTTCAGTCTTGCTGTTGCCTTCATCTGTTCCTTGTGACCTGCATTCACTACATGCACCTCCTTCCCTTGACATACTTTACTAATCCGAAGTAAAATATCGTAGTCATATTTATGCTCACTGTTTGAAGCTTGCTGTACGACGCCCCAAAAGTTTATTGCAGTTGCATCACCTCCTTTCTTGATGTCGACGTTGTGGCTAACTAGCGTCTGCACTCTGATACGTTATTACAGAACCTTCTCGCTTAGGACACGTTATCTAACAAGTATACTAAACCGTGCCACGGAATTTACATTCGCATTGGGAAAAGAAATATCACGCTACAACCTTCCACATTTTAGTGCCAACCTGATTCTGACCAAACAGGATTCCGTCTCGCGGCCTCAGTATCAATTCAGGTTACTTAGCTTGTGCTTTGAAGTTACTTTGAAGGTTGTAACAAAGTAGCTCTGTGACCTTAACATGGAGTTACTTACTCAGCTCTATGATTATACACGAACGTGACAAAAGTCACGGGATATGCACATACATACATAGCGATATTATCATGCACACAAGGCATAATAGGGCAGTACACAGGCAGAGCTTACACGGGTGATTCATTTAAAAAAGTTTCCGACGTGATTACAGCTGCACGTCGGGAATTAACAGACTTTGGACGTAGAGTGGTTCGAGCTAGATGCGTGGGACATTCTATTTCGGAAATCATTAGCGAATTCTGTATTCCGAGATCCATAGTGTCAAGAGCGTGTCGAGAATACCAAATTGCAAGCATTACATCACACCACGGACAACGCACTGGACGACGGCCGTCACTTAACGATCGACAGCAGCGGCTTTTGTGTGCGGTTGTCAGTGTTAAGGAAAAGGAACATTGCGCGAAATAACCGCATAAAACGCTGTGGGACATATGACGAAGGTATCCGTTAGGACAGCAGGGCGAAATTCGTCGTTAATGGGCTGTGGCAGCAGACGACCGACATGTGTGCCTTTGCTAACAGGATGACATCGCCTGCAGCGCCTCTCCTGGTCCCCAAGCATATCGCTCGGACCCTAGACGACTGGAAAACGCTGGCCTGTAGCCTGGTCACATGAGTCCAGATTTCAATTGGTAAGTGCCGATGGCAGGATTCGTGTGGGGCGCAGACCCCACGAAGCTACGAACCCAATCTGTCAACAAGGCAGTGTGGCAGCTGGTGGTGGCTCCATAATTCTATGGGTTGTGTTTACGTGGAGTGGAGGAGTTCCTCTGGTCCAACGGGTCCGATCGTGGATTGGAAATAATTATGTTCGGCTACTTGGAGACCACTTTCAGACACTCATGGACTTCATATTTCCAAACAACGATGCAACTGTTTGCATGAAAATGCGCCATGTCTGAACATTCTGGACAATCTGGGGGAAGATTTGGGCACCCAGATCGGCCGACGTGAATCTCGCCGAACGTTTGTGGAGACAAAATCGAGAGGTCAGCTCGTGCACAAAATGCTGCACCGGCAGCACTTACGTAATTATGGGCGGTTGTAGAGGCAGTATGGCTCAATATTTCTGCAGAGGACTTCCAACGACTCGTCGGAGTCTGTTAACGTCGAGATGCTGAACTACACCTGGAAAAAGGAGGTCCGACACGATGTCAGAGGTACCCCATGACTTTTGTTACTTCAGTGCACACTGAGGCTACGTTGATAACATCTCTACTAACACCCTACACAGCTGTTGAGAAGATAGGTAACTTTTGTATTTAGACACTGTCCTAGAACGTACAGAATATCTGTTTTCATTTCAGCCAGCATATTCACAATAAGTTACTAACAAACTTTTCGAAAGGTATGGAACTTCTACAGGGTGTTTCAAAAATGACCGGTATATTTGAAACGGCAATAAAAACTAAACGAGCAGCGATAGAAATACACCGTTTGTTGCAATATGCTTGGGACAACAGTACATTTTCAAGCAGACAAACTTTCGAAATTACAGTAGTTACAATTTTCAACAACAGATGGCGCTGCGGTCTGGGAAACGCTATAGTACGATATTTTCCACAAATCCACCATGCGTAGCAATAATATGGCGTAGTCTCTGAATGAAATTACCCGAAACCTTTGACAACGTGTCTGGCGGAATGGCTTCACATGCAGATGAGATGTACTGCTTCAGCTGTTCAATTGTTTCTGGATTCTGGCGGTACACCTGGTCTTTCAAGTGTCTCCACAGAAAGAAGTCACAGGGGTTCATGTCTGGCGAATAGGGAGGCCAATCCACGCCGCCTCCTGTATGTTTCGGATAGCCCAAAGCAATCACACGATCATCGAAATATTCATTCAGGAAATTAAAGACGTCGGCCGTGCGATGTGGCCGGGCACCATCTTGCATAAACCACGAGGTGTTCGCAGTGTCGTCTAAGGCAGTTTGTACCGCCACAAATTCACGAAGAATGTCCAGATAGCGTGATGCAGTAATCGTTTCGGATCTGAAAAATGGGCCAATGGTTCCTTTGGAAGAAATGGCGGCCCAGACCAGTACTTTTTGAGGATGCAGGGACGATGGGACTGCAACATGGGGCTTTTCGGTTCCCCATATGCGCCAGTTCTGTTTATTGACGAAGCCGTCCAGGTAAAAATAAGCTTCGTCAGTAAACCAAATGCCGCCCACATGCATATCGCCGTCATCAATCCTGTGCACTATATCGTTAGCGAATGTCTCTCGTGCAGCAATGGTAGCGGCGCTGAGGGGTTGCCGCGTTTGAATTTTGTATGGATAGAGGTGTAAACTCTGGCGCATGAGACGATACGTGGACGTTGGCGTCATTTGGACCGCAGCTGCAACACGGCGAACGGAAACCCGAGGCCGCTGTTGGATCACCTGCTGCACTAGCTGCGCGTTGCCCTCTGTGGTTGCCGTACGCGGTAGCCCTACCTTTCCAGCACGTTCATCCGTCACGTTCCCAGTCCGTTGAAATTTTTCAAACAGATCCTTTATTGTATCGCTTTTCGGTCCTTTGGTTACATTAAACCTCCGTTGAAAACTTCGTCTTGTTGCAACAACACTATGTTCTAGGCGGTGGAATTCCAACACCAGAAAAATCCTCTGTTCTAAGGAATAAACCATGTTGTCTACAGCACACTTGCACGTTGTGAACAGCACACGCTTACAGCAGAAAGACGACGTACAGAATGGCGCACCCACAGACTGCGTTGTCTTCTATATGTTTCACATCACTTGCAGCGCCATCTGTTGTTGAAAATTGTAACTACTGTAATTTCGAAAGTTTGTCCGCCGGAAAATGTACTGTTGTCCCAAGCATATTGCAACAAACGGTGTATTTCTATCGCTGCTCGTTTAGTTTTTATTGCCGTTTCAAATATACCGGTCATTTTTGAAACACCCTGTAGGAAAACATGATTCGAACAACAACGTCGCTACCTCTCCCGGGACGCTGAACTCGCGTTCGGGAGGACGACGGTTCAATCCCGCGTCCTGCCGTCCTGATTTGGGTTTTCCGTGATTTCCCTAAATCGCTCCAGGCAGATGCCGGGATGGTTCCTTTGAAAGGGCACGGCCGACTTCCTTCCCCGTCCTTCCCTAATCCAATGAGCCGTGACCTCGCTGTTTGGTCTCTTCCCCCAAACAATTCAATCCAGTCCAATCCACTCCCGGGTTCGATTCCCGGTCGGCTTGGGGATTTTCTCTGCCCGGGGCCTGGGTGTTTGTGTTGTTCTCATCATTCCCTCATCATCCATGGAACTGGCTCGATTGGACTGTATACGGATTAGGAATGTGTAGGAGCGTTGATGACCGCGCACTTGAGGTCCCCACAAACCAAACCTCATCATCGTCGTAATCGAACAACAACATTTGCGTTCGGTCAGTTGTTTTACCAAAAGGGGCCATCAACTATTCACTTGAGTTTTCTAATAGAAAATAAATCGAATTCTGAACAATAGTATCAAAAAGGACAGTTTTGTCACCAGAATTGATACGAATGAGTGGTGACTTATTGTGCAGGGTAGCAGTGTGTAAAGGTGGATGTGTCGAGTTAGAATCATAAAAATCTCAACATGCACTTGATTAAGACAACAACTACCTAAGAAATTGTTTCTCTGTAACAAATAGGATCCACGGTCCGAACACGCACTCCCCCTTCTGCATAAAAAAGTACGGATCGTAGCTGTCTTCATGCTACAGTCCACTCCACACTATCACACTTTGTGACTCAAAGATGATATCATTTTCTAAAAACCACTTGAAGCACCATTTTTACTCACAGATTGAGTGGAATAGAACTGACCCTCGTCACTGAACAACATTTGTCAAAGAGGACTCTCATCTGACTGTTATTTCGTTATTATCTCTGCTCCATTGGTTTAATTTTCTATGACAGTTAGGATTTGTTCCTTTGCATATGCGGGTCTTTCACCAGAATGTGCTACACGGCGGCCATCCAAAGAGCCAGCTATTGCGAACGACCACTCGCAGTAACGAAATTACACAAACATTCGGTACTGATCGTAGTCACGCAAGGCGATCGGTTTTCGCTATTCTACATCTACATTTACATGATTACTCTGCAATTCACATTTAAGTGCTTGGCAGAGGGTTTATCGAACCACAATCATACTATCTCTCTACCATTCCACTCCCGAACAGCGCGCGGGAAATACGAACACCTAAACCTTTCTGTTCGAGATCTGATTTCTCTTATTTTATTTTGATGACCATTCCTACCTATGTAGGTTGGGCTCAACAAAATATTTTCGCATTCGGAAGAGAAAGTTGGTGACTGAAATTTCGTAAATAGATCTCACCGCGACGAAAAACGTCTTTGCTTTAATGACTTCCATCCCAACTCGCGTATCATATCTGCCACACTCTCTCCCCTATTACGTGATAATACAAAACGAGCTGCCCTTTTTTGCACAATTTCGATGTCCTCCTTCAATCCCACCTGGTAAGGATCCCACACTGCGCAGGAATATTCTAACAGAGGACGAACGAGTGTAGTGTAAGCTGTCTCTTTAGTGGACTTGTTGCATCTTCTAAGTGTCCTGCCAATGAAACGTAACCTTTGGCTCGCCTTCCCCACAATATTATCTATGTGGTCTTTCCAACTGAAGTTGTTCGTAATTTTTGCACCCAGGTACTTAGTTGAATTGACAGCCTTGAGAATTGTACTATTTATCGAGTAATCGAATTCCAACTGATTTCTTTTGGAACTCATGTGGATCATAGCATGTAAGCTTTCACGGCCGGTGTCTTCATTAATTAAAACTTCCAAGCTGAATTGCCGTGGTCCATATATAAAACTTCTTCTCCTTCCTGACGTTTCGTTGCCGGCTGGGGGCAACATCTTCTGAGGTGGGTCGCCGACTCACCTCAGAAGATGTTGCCCGCAGCTGGCAACGAAACGTCAGGAAGGAGAAGAAGTTTTATATATGGACCACGGCAATTCAGCCCGGAAGTTTTAATTCATGTGGATCACTTCACACTTTTCGTTATTTACCGTCAACTGCCACCTGCCACACCATACAGCAATCTTTTCTAAATCGCTTTGCAACTGATACTGGTCTTCGGATGACCATACTAGTCGGTAAATTACAGCATCATCTGCGAACAACCTAAGAGAACTGCTCAGATTGTCACCCAGGTCATTTATATAGATCAGGAACAGCAGAGGTCCCAGGACGCTTCCCTTGGGAACACCTGATATCACTTCAGTTTTACTCGATGATTTGCCGTCTATTACTACGAACTGCGACCTTCGTGACAGGAAATCACGAATCCAGTCGCACAACTGAGACGATACCCCATAGGCCCGCAGCTTGATTAGAAGTCGCTTGTGAGGAACGGTGTCAAAAGCTTTCCGGAAATCTAGAAATACGGAATCAACTTGAGATCCCCTGTCGACAGCGGCCATTACTTCGTCCGAATAAAGAGCTAGCTGCGTTGCACAAGAATGATGTTTTCTGAAACCATGCTGATTACGTATCAATGTATCAATAGATCGTTCCCTTCGAGGTGATTCATAATGTTTGAATGCAGTGTATGCTCCAAAACCCTACTGCAAACCGACGTCAATGATATAGGTCTGTAGTTCGATGGATTACTCCTACTTCCCTTCTTAAACACTGGTGCGACCTGCACAATTTTCCAATCTGCAGGTACAGATCTATCGGTGAGCGAGCGGTTGTATATGATTGCTAAGTAGGGAGCTATTGTATCAGCGTAATCTGAAAGGAACCTAATCGGTATAAATCTTGACCTGAAGACTTGCCCGTATCAAGCGATTTGAGTTGCTTCTACTTCTAAGAAACTCATGCTAGCTGGAATATTCCATTCGTCTTCCCTGCTGTTCAACAGCGTTCTTCATGATATTCGACTACTGCAGAAACTTTCATAATTAGTTTCCTCGTCACTGTCAGCATTCTTGTAATTTACACTATCACACGCATTATGCAATTGTATGCCTTACACCGAGCGAGCTGGCATATTAACTTCGCGAAGAATGGGATTTAAATCCCTTTCGAGAAAGCATATTTGCATTTTCCTTCCTTCGTATAAATCGATTAAAGAGAATATCGGGACAATTGCTCACACAGCCAATTTTCTTACTCATCCATGGCCAATCCGTGCTCGTGTCCTATTAATGAGGCCTCTGTGACCGAACGTTGAACTCTATAAAGTTTCTTCCTCTACTTTTGTACAACTCTTCAAATGGTTCAAATGGCTCTGAGCACTATGGGACTTAACATCTGAGGTCATCAGTCCCCTAGAACTTGGAACTACTTAAACCTAACTAAAGACATTACACACATCCATGCCCGAGGCAGGATTCGAACCTGTGACAGCAGCGGTCGCGAGGTTCCAAACTGGAGCGCCTAGAACCGCTCGACCACAGTGGCCGGCTACAACTCCTCAACATAACTGAAGAACATTTATCCACTCAAAACTCATCCAGTGCGCATTTCAGTTACCACAATTATCTGTGGCCCCTACGAGCCTACTATTTTAAAAATGGTGAGCGAATTAAAATTTTGTGTCCTGTGTTAAGCATCTTTACATTTAACTAATGCTCTTGTCGCCCTCCTACATATCTGGGATATTTCACAACGATTCTTCGTACTTATCAATAATATCTTCTACATGAGGGAACACAGAAACTTGGGCCGGTTACAGGGTACTGGCAGGAGCGTTCCTGCTGCAACTAGCTCGCCAGCTCGTTCATTACGAAACGTGCGTCGAGTCGAGATGGTGATAGCACAACAAATGCACGAGAGGGGCTTCCACAGCTTCATATGTTTCGTGTCTTTATCATGGAGGAAATCTGCGGCCCGTTCTTTCTTTTCGAGGAAAAGGCGCTTACAGATTCACGTACCTGGATATGATGGTGACCCGCTTTCTCCCCAATTGTGAGAAACTGCCGAAAATTCCATTTTTCAGTAGCACGGAGCACCAGCTTACTGCCACCTGAATCCAAGAGCATTTCTTAACAGTGACCTATGACAACGACGGATCGTTCTGTAAAGCCGGCGTCAGACGGATAATGGTTCCAAACGTCAACGTTGAGCGTACCGAGTGCAATGTCAACCTGAACGCTCAGAACCGATGCGACTTGTGTATACGGTACGAGTACCTCAACATGGTGTACGCGATCAAATTGCGCCCCAGTGGCTCGCAAATCAAATGGTTCAAATGGCTCTGAGCACTATGGGACTCAACTGCTGCGGTCATAAGTCCCCTAGAACTTAGAACTACTTAAACCTAACTAACCTAAGGACATCACACACATCCCTGCCCGAAGCAAGATTCGAACCTACGACCGTAGCGGTCGTGCGGTTCCAGGCTGTAGCGCCTTTAAATGCTCGGTCACTCCGGCCGGCCGGCTCGCAAATCACACTGTATACAAAATGGACGGGTGTAAAATTCTTACGTTAGCTCTGTTAAAACGCCCATATCCTACCTTCTCCATACGCTAATCGTGTTGTTTTGTCTGTAGTACACATAAATCGAAATTTCAGGAACCGTGAACGTGGTATAAGGCAAGAAGCAAAATACGGTGTTCAGTCAATAAGGACATAGGCTTATAAAAGATCCATTAAATATAGTGCGATGCAAATTTACAACAGCTACCCACGTAAGATAAAAATTATTTCATCATTCTCACTTGTTAGTTAAACCCTAAAGTTATTCTTACTTGACTGCTGTTCCCATTCAGTAGCAGAATCTTTACAACATCTGAAATACAAAACTTGAAACAAGAAAGTGCAAAATATCTTCGTGCAAATAGTGAATGCTGTCATGTAGAATATCACAGGATATTCTTCTATTAAACTAAAATTAAAGTTTAAATAAATTTCGGGCTTGCAGCCGGTCGTCGTCTAATACATTCCGAGATAATTCAATTGGGCACCTTCCAGACATCTTCAGGTCAACCTTCGAAGAATTCCGTGGCTCACCTGTAGCTGACTGGCAGGTGCCCAGTTGATACATCGCAGGATGTATTAAATGATGACCAGCTGAAAATCCGAAATTTGTTTGACTGAAGTAGAATTAACTTCAGTGATGAGTCCTGCTTCGAACTGAGCCAGGATGACCAGCGAAGACGTGTCCAATTCGGATAATTCCTTCATGATGCATCGTTCATTTATTTTTTTATTCTTGGAGTGTATTAAGCTTTGGACGCACGTGATGCTGCTTTCGCTTATATGTATCATTCACCATAGTGTTCAACGTACTGGGCTGTATTAGTGAAATATTTTTCGAGGCAGTCACGTACGTATTTACAAAGACGTTACGTGTGATCTATCTTGGTCATCAGTCGTTAAGGATGTCAAGGAAGACGTACCTACTTGTTCACCTGATCTGTTATTTGCTGGATGTCATGTACAAATTAAGCAATCTGCGTTTATCAAAGGTGTTTCTTTTTTTCTGAATCTTTTCTGATTTTTTTACAGAAGCTTGTTTTCCTTCAGGAATTTCGGCCGAGGTGGCCGAGGTGGCGCTACAGTCTGGAACTGCGCGACCGCTACGGTCGCAGGTTCGAATCCTGCCTCTGGCATGGATGTGTGTGATGTCCTTAGGTTAGTTAGGTTTAAGTAGTTCTAAGTTCTCGGGGACTGATGACCTCAGTAGTTAAGTCCCATAGTGCTCAGAGCCATCTGAACCATTTTGAACCTTCAGGAATGTCGTAATGTATGACCCTTGAATATGCTGCAAGTGTTGTGTACTACTCTGCACATAACGGTAAGGAGCGAAGGGCTACAGTGTTGCAGCAGCTGTCATCGTAGGGAAGCTGGAAAGGAACAGAAATGATTGGCGAGCACGTAAATACAGTAAACAGAAGTTTCACTTAACTTGTAGCTTTCTCCAAGCGTTGCGAAGAAACTTCACAAAAGAACAAACAGCAGTAAAGTCCAGCTGTTACAAGAAGCAAACAAACGAGCGCCGTGCGGTGTGAGGCTCCCATTACAAAAGCACGAGAGAGCTGTCAGAGACCGACTAAAGACTGTCGAAGAGTGTGGTGGAGACTGGCCATATACCTGCTGCCGGCCATCCTATATCGCGGCAGCAGAGGATGCTTGTAGCCGGAGTCACTGAAGGCGTGGCGCAGCGGGCGCACATCACTGGATCCGCCGAGTCCCTGTGCGATCGGTCAACAGTGAGACGCCAGTGAGTGTGGTATCGATCTATGACACCACACCAGGATCCTGCAGCAGACGAACGTTAGCGATACTAGTTGGTAATTCAGAGCATCAGATCTCCTACCCTTTTTGTAAACAGGAGTGACCTGCGCTCTTCCCTAGTCTTATGGAACTACGAGGTTTGTCCAGCAAGTAGTTTCCGATTGGTCTCGAAATGGAAACCATAGTGAAAATAAAAAATGTTTTGTTTGTAACAGTTAGATACACGTTCCATCTACTTCTCTATATAGTCGCCGCTCCGAATTAGACATCTGTCGTAGCGTTGTACGAACTTTCTAATACCCTTGTCATAGGAGGCAGCTGCCTGTACTCTCAACAGATTCTCTACGCTGGTCTGCAGCTCGTTGTCTGTGTCAAAACGTTTGCACAGCCAGCGGTTCGTGTGAGCAGAGATGAAAACAGGGGGAGAATGTCTGGAGTGTATGGTTGGTGATCAGACACTTCCCATAAAAATGCTCGTGGAAGGTCCTCATTGCCCCTGCAGTGTATGTTCGAGGACTGTCATGAAGAAGGAAATGCAGGACAGTTACGTTGTGTCGCATGAGATCAGGGGATATCTCTTGGCAGACACCCATACTTGAAGGGAGACACTATCTTCTAAGCATTTTTACGTGCTCACTGTGCAACATGACGCGATGGACGGGCGTACTAGAGACACCACCCAACACATCTGTGCAAAACTTCACAGGATTTTCACTGTTGTTTACCTTTCACAATCGAACGGAACTGACTTTCCGGACACCTCTTCTATTTGCTTCGCAAGCGATTCTCTATCAATACGAGCTACAAAAGAAGCTAATTCAATTTAAAATCTTATTGAAATTCCACCAGGAGTTGGTGCATTGTTCGCTTTAACTAGTCTTAATAACTTCTCAATGTCGGTGCTACTAATATCGTTATCTCTTCATGTGTGTCTGGACGGCTGTGAAACGAGTGAAAATTAAAATTTCTGCTTACTCTCTGTTGTTATCAGTTTCGACATCGGATGGATCCATTAGAAATTGAATAAAAGGGCTGGATCCGTTCACTGGCTTTACATATGATCAGAGCTTCCTAGGAATTTCTGATAAAATTTACGGGAGGATGTTACTGAAGAAACCATTGCAGGCTTCACGCATGATCCTTTTCATAGATACGAACCTGTTACTAATAATTTTTCTCCATCATTACCCCTACAGTATCTCCTGAGTCTGCCAGTCTCTGTTTTCGGAACGTTTTACGAATGGTATCACTAAATCACGACGGCCCTTTACCGTCTTTTACTGTTGTACATGGAACGTGTCTATCCAGGCCGCCGTTTATGCCGTTTTTCAGCTTAACTATATTGGTTCTGTGTTTGGCAGATCTGAACTAAATGTTAGCATTGCGACTAGATGATGGCTGCATAGGCAAAACTAGTACCTAATAAAGAGTATTATTTTAACGGCAGCTCTTGGTGATTAAGAAAGCAATACAGTTCCTAGAAAATGACGAGCTCTTCACAGAATTAAATTTAATTTCTTGAGTTGGTCACATAGGTTAACTGACTTTCAGTCTGGTCAGTATAATAATAACACTACGACACTCTCACGCTATAAAGTATAACGGTACAGACTTGCAACTGCCGGTCATGCCGCATACATACATGTTGAGGGTGTTACAGAAAGAGTCACCGATTTCATAACATCGCGCTACCATAAGCAACAATGGGCTCTCGTTGAAATGGTATTTGCTATTTATGATTAATTTTTATAATTAATCTTATCGAGCGGAAACAAAATCGATATTTGAAACGCGCTATTCAAAATAGTACCAAAGTCATGCGGGTACACTTTGAAGCGCCTAGAACCGCTCGGCCACCACGGCCTACATCAGAGCCAGGGAGGACGCAGATCTGTCCTGAAATGCCATTTGGATGAGGTGTCGAACTTCTCGGGTGAGACCTGACCCATCTCGTCGTGTCCTACGGCCTTCCGTGAACCATTCTGCACACAACCCGTTGCACCGCCGAAACACTTCGGCCCAGGCGAACAGCAGTTTCCCGGATGGATGCATCAAGTTCTGTCATGCCAGCAATGCACCCTCTTTCAAACTCACTGATGTAACAGTGCGGTTCGCGCATACATCTGCGACGCATCCTGCAAGTCTGCTTAAGTCGCACTGATCCATTACCTTCGGTTTATAGCGAAGACGAGAGTCGCGGCAACATAGATGGTGTTGCGCCGCGATATCGCTGTTGATCTTGAACTCGTGGGCCGACATGGTTCAAATGCTAATCATTTCTGCAGAACATATTAATGTACATGTCCTGTTAATATGAACATCCTTTCTCTAGTCGTTCAAGGTGATTTTTTTTCTATCCAGACGTTCAACGAATAACGCTGTTGATGTCGTGATACTCGTGTTGCATTTGAATTAACACGCAGGGTGTTTCAGAAGTGATGATCAATAATTCACACTTGGAAAGTACAGACCGAAAGTAGTTATAAAGCGCCAATAAATATGCGTCCGCAGGTATCGCATTAATTCGAGTTGGTAACCAACTGTAAACGCCCCTGGATACCGCGGTATCTGCGTTAGCATCTGAAGGTTTGGAATCGACTACGTGTTTGTTTACGCAGGTGCATCTACTTCCCTTTCCCTCCCCGTGTACGGTACTGTACCGGCCTCACAATCAGTTACGAATCGTGAAGGCACCACGGACAGAGGCTACACCATGAAGAGTACGCTAACATGTACTTCGTGTATGGTAAAGCGAATGGCAGTGCCTCTGAGGCTGCACGATTGTATTAAGAAGCTTTTCCTCTCCGCAGGCAGCCCGAGAGGCGTACATTTAACCGCATACATCAGCGTCCTAGAGAAACAGAGTGTTTCGCACACTATGTACGAGAAGGTCGACCCAGGTCCATAACACCCAATGTTGAGGGAAGAGGAAAGGGTGTTACGCACGTACGAGTACTTCAACAACGAGAGCGTGCCATGAGTCATGGCAGTGTGTGGCGGATTTTACATCGGCAAGTATTCTATACATATCATTTCCAGAGAGTGCGAGCCCTCACCAATGCAGATTTCCCTCCTGGAGAGAATTTCTGCCAATGGGTGCAACAATAGTGTCCCTTGAATCCCCTGTTTGTAAGCAGTATTCTGTTCACGGATGAGGTTGCATTTACCCGTGACGGTATTTTTAACTACCGTAACTTCCCATTTGGGCCGATGTAAGTCCTAATGCAACACAGGTGATCACGACGTCCGCGGTGTAATTCGTTGAACGTCTGGGTAGGACTGCTCAGAGACCGCATAACTGGACCACACTTCTTGCCACAGAGAGTTACCGGACAGCAGTACATGATGATGTCCCACTGAACTAACGCCTGAACATGTGGTTCAGGCATGACGGTGTTCCAGCACATTTTCATTTACGAGTGCACCGACTTCTAACTCGGACGTATGGTCAACATTTGATAGGCAGAAGAAGACCGCTACCATGGCGTTCAAGGAGTCCGGATTTAAATCCCATGGATTTCTGTGTGTGGGGTCATTTCAAAAGCCTGGTCTACGCTGGCGAGGTCAACTCTCTTTAGGAATTACGCTTGCGGATTGAAGCAACCTTCCAGCTCTGACACAATTCCTCGAGACTGCCTGAGAAAATACGCAATTCATTTCAGAGACGAGGTCAATGTTGCATTCAGAGGCATAGACAACATTTCGAACACCTACTTTAACGTTTACGGATGCCATGTGTTTCTTGACATTGATGAACCGTAACAGAAAATGTGTTGTATTCCAACAACGGTTGATTTGTGGACCCATGTTTGTTGGAGCTTTTTAGCTACTTTTTGCCTGTACCTTCCACGTGTGAATTATTGATCATCACTTCTGAAACACCCTGCGTGTTAATTCAAATGCAACACGAGTATCACGACATCAACAGCGTTATTCGTTGAACGTCTGGATAGAAAAAAAATCACCTTGAACGACTAGAGAAAGGATGTTCATATTAACAGGACATGTACATTAATATGTTCTGCAGAAATGATTAGCATTTGAACCATGTCGGCCCACGAGTTCAAGATCAACAACGATATCGCGGCGCAACACCATCTATGTCGCCGCGACTCTCGTCTTCGCTATAAACCGAAGGTAATGGATCAGTGCGACTTAAGCAGACTTGCAGGATGCGTCGCAGATGTATGCGCGAACCGCACTGTTACATCAGTGAGTTTGAAAGAGGGTGCATTGCTGGCATGACAGAACTTGATGCATCCATCCGGGAAACTGCTGTTCGCCTGGGCCGAAGTGTTTCGGCAGTGCAACGGGTTGTGTGCAGAATGGTTCACGGAAGGCCGTAGGACACGACGAGATGGGTCAGGTCTCACCCGAGAAGTTCGACACCTCATCCAAATGGCATTTCAGGACAGATCTGCGTCCTCCCTGGCTCTGATGCATGCCGTGGTGGCCGAGCGGTTCTAGGCGCTTCAGTCTGGAACCGCGCGACTGCTGCGGTCGCAGGTTCGAATCCCGCCTCGGGCATGGATGTGTGTGATGTCCTTAGGTTAGTCAGGCTGAAGTAGTTCTAAGTTCTAGGGGACTGATGACCTCAGATGTTAAGTCCCATAGTGCTCAGAGCCATTTGAACATTTGAACCTGGCTCTGACAGTCCGTCGCCGTTTGTTATAGCATAGGTTACGTGCGCGTCTCCACTTCTCCGCCTACCTTTGACGACTGTGTAGAAACATGCTAGATGGCAATGGTGTATGGAACGACGCCACTGAGGACAAAAATGGCATAGATAGTGTTTCCGGACGGATCCAGGTTTTGTTCGTATGAAAATCAACAGCAGATAGAGTATCACAGTGACTACATTCGCACAAGACGTACAGCGCCAATTCAAGGCCTTATGGTGTGGGATGCTTTTGGGTACAACCACAAATCACCACTGGTGCTTGTCCAGGACACTGTGACCAGTGCGACTCATAGCCATACCCTTTTTGCACAACATCCTAGACGCCATTTTTCAGCAATACAATGCATGACCACATGTTGCTGCACGAACAAGTGCCTTCTTGGTATCACAAGATGTCAGCCTTTTGCTCTGTTCTTGTCGCCAATCGAAAATGTGTGGGGTATGGTGAAACGACGGGTGCAGCGCTGTGACACAATGCGAACCACCACAGATGGACTTTGGAAGCAGGTGAATGCAGAAAGGATGCTTATATCACAGGACGCCATTCGCGCCTTATACGCGTCGATGCCTTCATCATGCATGGAGCAAGTTATCAGGGCCCGTGGCGGACCCTGTGCCTATTTGCCAACAGGACACATGCTGAACCGAAGTGACTGAAATGCTAATCATTTCTGCAGAACATACTAATGTACATATCATGTGAATCTGTACGTCCTATCTCTAGTCGTTCTGCCGGCCGGTGTGGCCGTGCGGTTAAAGGCGCTTCAGTCTGGAACCGCGTGATCGCTACGGTCGCAGGTTCGAATCCTGCCTCGGGCATGGATGTGTGTGATGTCCTTAGGTTAGTTAGGTTTAATTAGTTCTAAGTTCTAGGCGACTGATGACCTCAGAAGTCGCATAGTACTCAGAGCCATTTTTTTCTAGTCGTTCTAGCTGTATTGTTTTTTCTTATCTTTTCTGAACATGAGTGTATATATACACACACACACCAAATAAAGAGAGTGTTAGCTGAAAGCATCATGAAACCATTCAGAAAACTCATCGCAGCTGCAGACCCTATCACAACATAAGAAAAGCTCTTCTGATCTTACATTCTGTCATGGGAATAAGAATTACTCTAAGAGATAAATAATCATTAATTTTTCAAATGCTGTTGTCTCTGCAGTAGGTCTGATCCGTTCCGTCCACTGTACTCCGTCCGTAGTAACAGGCACACGAGTCACTTGTTTCACTCACGCCAAGTAATACGCCACACTCAGGAAAACTTTTTCGTGGCATAATATTCCCAGACGGAATGAAAGAAAAATAAAGAACTAATGAAAAGGAAAAAAGAAAATAAAGAAAGGAAAATTAAGGAAAAATGGAAAAAGGAAAACAAAATGCAAATAAATGAAACTTGAAGGGAAAAAATGAAAAGAAAAAGAAAAGTACAAAGACAGGCTTGGATTGGATAATGATTACGAAGGAAATCGATTCTTTGTTTAACGCGGTACCCCGATATTCATTTGGAGGCAATGTACGGAAACCACGAAAAGCGTAAATCAGGATGGAGATATGAACTTAGATTCTCGTTAATACGAGGTCGGCCCCTTCCTCACTGCGCTACTTCGCCCAGTTCAGACAGCAGAAGAGTAAAATGAAAGCCCTACAATGCAGTACAGAAGTTCTTCTTTTATAGAAACTGACACCAGCATAAGTTTATCTTTTTTTTTACACGACTGCATACTAATCGTGTAGGACCCAATGAAACCATAAGACGTTATGGATTAGTAATTGATAGCAAACCTAAAGATTAACAAGTTTAGGTCATTCATTAATACTGGAATAAATAAAAATATCATCGACATTACTCTTTTGTTAGTTCAATTTAACATTAGCGGCAGTTGTGCTTCGGGTGTGGCGCTTCTATACTTTAAACAAACTTTTTGTTTTGAATTACAGTAATTCAAAAGACAAATGCGTTTTGCATACTGCGCAGCCTCGATTCATCTACCGGTAGCAGTTCAGCTGTTTAGGAAAGTGTGCTACGGTTTTTCTGTCTGTCCACACTTCAGACACGCCTCTCAAAAAGCCGTGATCTGTAATAAGGTGCGGATGGATGGGATCCAGATTGTTTCAGGTTACGTTGGTCTGACAGTGAGATCCGGTAGTTCAGATGAGATGGGCGGTTACGTCACGTTGTTTAGCCGACCGTAACCTCACTCTTCGTCTTGACTATCCAGTCATTTCATTATCAACGCTCCACTTAAAAATAAAGAACACGGCACATTTGTAGTGCTTAGGATGCAGGATGTTTATTGGTAGAACATTACACGAAACATGTGCAAACTGATGTTCAAAATTTAAGAACCTTCAACATTGCAGCGCGTCAGCAATTGTTGGTTAATGTATCAAAAAACTAGAAACCAGCCTCGACTGCGAAAGTAGTGAGAACCGGGGCGGGTTTGTAGTTTTTTAAGATGTTCAAAATGGTTCAAGTGGCTCTGAGCACTATGGGACTTAACTTCTGAGGTCATCAGTCCCCTAGAACTTAGAACTACTTAAACCTAACTAACCTACGGACATCACACACAACCATGCCCGAGGCAGGTTTCAAACCTGCGACCGTAACGGTCGAGTGGTTCCAGACTGTAGCTCCTAGAACCGCTCGGTCACAGCGGCCGGCCAAACTGATGTGCTTTCCTTGTTTGATTCATTGTGTTGAACATCTTCGTGTATCAAATAGTGATGATATGCAAAATTTTCCTAATTTCGTGGATATTATGTTATTAGCCCCGACCGTCTGAGTTGGCGAAGGAATCTACACTCCTGGAAATTGAAATAAGAACACCGTGAATTCATTGTCCCAGGAAGGGGAAACTTTATTGACACATTCCTGGGGTCAGATACATCACATGATCACACTGACAGAACCACAGGCACATAGACACAGGCAACAGAGCATGCACAATGTCGGCACTAGTACAGTGTATATCCACCTTTCGCAGCAATGTAGGCTGCTATTCTCCCATGGAGACGATCGTAGAGATGCTGGATGTAGTCCTGTGGAACGGCTTGCCATGCCATTTCCACCTGGCACCTCAGTTGGACCAGCGTTCGTGCTGGACGTGCAGACCGCGTGAGACGACGCTTCATCCAGTCCCAAACATGCTCAATGGGGGACAGATCCGGAGATCTTGCTGGCCAGGGTAGTTGACTTACACCTTCTAGAGCACGTTGGGTGGCACGGGATACATGCGGACGTGCATTGTCCTGTTGGAACAGCAAGTTCCCTTGCCGGTCTAGGAATGGTAGAACGATGGGTTCGATGACGGTTTGGATGTACCGTGCACTATTCAGTGTCCCCTCGACGATCACCAGTGGTGTTCGGCCAGTGTAGGAGATCGCTCCCCACACCATGATGCCGGGTGTCGGCCCTGTGTGCCTCGGTCGTATGCGGTCCTGATTGTGGCGCTCACCTGCACGGCGCCAAACACGCATACGACCATCATTGGCACCAAGGCAGAAGCGACTCTCATCGCTGAAGACGACACGTCTCCATTCGTCCCTCCATTCACGCCTGTCGCGACACCACTGGAGGCGGGCTGCACGATGTTGGGGCGTGAGCGCAAGACGGCCTAACGGTGTGCGGGACCGTAGCCCAGCTTCATGGAGACGGTTGCGATTGGTCCTCGCCGATACCCCAGGAGCAACAGTGTCCCTAATTTGCTGGGAGGTGGCGGTGCGGTCCCCTACGGCACTGCGTAGGATCCTACGGTCTTGGCGTGCATCCGTGCGTCGCTGCGGTCCGGTCCCAGGTCGACGGGCACGTGCACCTTCCGCCGACCACTGGCGACAACATCGATGTACTGTGGAGACCTCACGCCCCACGTGTTGAGCAATTCGGCGGTACGTCCACCCGGCCTCCCGCATGCCCACTATACGCCCTCGCTCAAAGTCCGTCAACTGCACATACGGTTCACGTCCACGCTGTCGCGGCATGCTACCAGTGTTAAAGACTGCGATGGAGCTCCGTATGCCACGGCAAACTGGCTGACACTGACGGCGGCGGTGCACAAATGCTGCGCAGCTAGCGCCATTCGACGGCCAACACCGAGGTTCCTGGTGTGTCCGCTGTGCCGTGCGTGTGATCATTGCTTGTACAGCCCTCTCGCAGTGTCCGGAGCAAGTGTGGTGGGTCTGACACACCGGTGTCAATGTGTTCTTTTTTCCATTTCCAGGAGTGTATATGACAAGTTCAAAGAGTGTACCTCCCTGCACAGGCAATTTTTGCTAGTGTGACTAATCTTCACCCGGCTCATGCGACAGTGAACGTGCACTCTAAAAAGTTTAGGGAGACTATACATTGCTTTCAAAATATTGGACCATAACTCGGCTTGGCACTTAACCACTGTGCTCCATGGTACGCTCTGACGTGATGCGTTGTCAAATTTGTCATCCACAGTGTTCTGCTTGGTAAGGACTGTGACTAATTTTATGAAATACACTGAATGTATATTTTTTAATGTCGTCGACATTGACCTGGTGATGCCGAAACAAATCACAAGAAAATTTGTAAATAATAATAACCGATATT
Organism: Schistocerca americana; assembly: GCF_021461395.2. Lineage (NCBI taxonomy): Eukaryota > Metazoa > Arthropoda > Insecta > Orthoptera > Acrididae > Schistocerca > Schistocerca americana. The sequence continues at coordinate 96,840,170 of NC_060120.1, read as the reverse complement.
TAGAAAATATTTCTGTTTGTAGGTGTAGTTATTCGTCACGTAATACGCGAGCGCGTTCTCTCGCACCAATATATTTCGTTTGCCTGTAGATTACTCGATGTTGTAACAGATTTATACAGGATGATAGCACATGGTTACCTTAATTATAGTGTGAAGTTTTCCATCCACTGTGGTGACACATTTTTTATGAACTGAAGATCCTTGTGGTTATAGGGATTCCCATGAATAAAGTTGGAACCATTATGAAATTATTGGTCATTGTTTATCCACCCCTCTCAAAAAATGGTTCAAATGGCTCTCAGCACTATGGGACTTAACATCTGAGGTCATCAGTCTCCTAGAACACAGAACTACTTAAACCTAACTAACCTAAGGACATCACATACATCCATGCTCGAGGCAGGATTCGAACCTGCGTCCGTAGCGGTCGCGCGGTTCCAGACTGAAGCGCCTAGAACCGTTCGGCCACACCGGCCGGCCAACTCTCTCAGTCAGTGTGGATTTTCAACTGACCAGTAATGAATTTTATGAAGGTTGATTAGTCCATGGTTTTTAAATGCTGCTTCACCCGTGAAATGAAAGAAAAAGTTTTGGACTAACCAGAAAATCATTAATTTACTTTATTTAATTAGGAAGAAGCACATTTATTTCTTTATGAGATGAAGGGATACGTGAATGATGACGTATTTACTGAGTCTGGAACACCGAACTGCTTGGAAACAACCTTATATGCTGCGCTACGGGCTAATTTGTAAATTGTTACACCTACTCTCCATTTTAGTGGCAAAGGTTCTCGTTCGCAGACAATGGATAGTGACAAAATATTCATTAATTCCACGCTCATGATCAAGAGTTTGTCTTTACGCATTAAATTACAATTCGATTCTCCAAAACGTTGAGGTGTAATAATGTTCGACCAGTTATCGCATTGCACTTTTTTCACACCGCATGTGATTTAGGTAGTTTTAATAAAACAGTTTCGCATTAATTAATGCTGTACGTAGTGAGTTAGTTAATTCTATGTTGCATAGTTCATTTTTATGATTAATCATTATGGTGTGAAACGACTAATTTTACATTCGTTTGTCTTGCCATTTTCGCACGACCTAGTCGTTTTCTTCACGTGCTGCGAATTATGCTGTTATGTGTACTCGCTGCCTGGACTGCAGAAGCACTGTAGGTTGCGAAAATTGTGCGAAAATGGACATACAAATTCGGTTTAACTCACGAAAGTACACCATTAATTAATCAAGCAGAAAAAAACTGAGAGATCACATTTATGATGGTACTTTTTTAATAGAGAAGTGGCTTAGTAATCCCTACCCATCACCTTGTATATATTGCTCATATAGAAATTATTCTAGGAAATAGAAGGAATTGGCAAGGAGGAACTATTTCACTTTGTTTTCAAATTCAGCTTCGCTGTCTCTGTCAGCCGTTTCATATTACTGATCAAGTAACCAAAAATTTATGGCAGTATTTTGCACCCCTTTTGTGCTAAAGACAGTCTTAATGTGAAATAATGAATTTTATTTTTCCATTTGGTAATTATGTACATCATTCTTCCTACTGAATAGCGGTGGCTTATTTACAACAAACTTAATGAGAGTATAGAGCAGTAGCCAAAGTGCCTAAATCCTGAAACAGATATATACGGAATTATCACGAGTGCGCACCTCATATAATTCTTACAGTGCCTTTTATACGATAAAGACTTTATTTGTTAAAGATAAGGTACAGCAGACCATCATTCATACGACATTATTGAATGAAAATATGCAAAATGCGTGAACTTATTGACTTGCCTGTCCCCAAAATTTGCAATGATTTGAAGCGAAAATATGGCAGAACTGTTTCAGGATTTCAACAATAATCTCTTTAAAATTAAATTCTCATTAATATGGGAATGAAGTGTCATGCTTCTTGACAGAGCGTAGGGGACCGATGCAGGAGACCCGCTTCGCCGTTGCCTTCCTCCGACCTTAATGGGAACGAATGATGATGTTGAAGACGACACAACACCAACACCCAGTCATCTCGGGGCAGGTGAAAAATCCCTAACCCCCCCCCCCCCCCCCCCGTAATCGAATACGGGACCCCGTGCTCGGGAAGCGAGTCCGCTACCACGAGACCACGAGCGGCGGACATCAGCAATATGGATCCTTAAAATTTTTGAGGTTTCCATTCCATTTATTATTTTGTTGCCATGTGTTACACTTCTCACTAGTTTAGTACGTCTGGATGTGCAGAGCTGAAAGCGTAGTGCGTTCCTTAATTGAAACAATTCTAAGAAAACCACTTAATAATTCTTTTAAGTACCTTATTGCAATTTCTTCTGTTATTGTGCCTAAGTGTGAATTCATTACAACACTAATAGTGTCTGTAAAAAGAATTAATTCTGCTTGAAAGGTGGTTTACATATATGAGAAACAAAAGTGGGCCTAAGAATTTCTCCTGGTTACACTAACTGAATTATTAAGTATAATTTCAGCATTATTTTCGTTTGATATGCTCTCCATTGGTTGCCTATACCATGAATACTGCAGTTCATACAGTCAGTTGCCTTAGACAGGGGCACAGAAAATGTCAACCGATGCTATTTTGTAATTTAATACTTGTAATGTTTGGCGAATGAATGTGTAAAAGGCATTTTCAGTAGAGCAATTCTTCTAAAGTCCAGACTATGATTTACTAAGGATAACAGTGTTGTTCTGGCGGGATGCTATTCTGGAATACATAACCTTCGCAAAGATTTTGAAAAATGATATCATTAGTACATATTCAAGACTATAAAATGCTGAATAGGACATAAAGAAAAGTGGCACTCTTCTAGACGTCGTATTATTTGCGGAAATTTACTGGAAATCCGAGAACTTTGTATAAGAGCACGTCGTATTTACTTTTTCATTCTCGTAGAAATGTGTTAGTGGCCTGTCCGTAATGGGCTCGATATCTTTGGCTGCATGTGATTATATGCTGGTGTACATTTGTTTGTTGTGTGTTGGGTGTATCTTTCATTTTTGTTTTAATTTTGTGATTACGTTTGCTATCATATTTGTTTCCTATTCTTTACGGTTTTAGGTTTTTCTCCTAACGTATTTGCGAACATGATGACAAATAGCGTCGTTAATTAAATTTCCAGCTGATACTCATGTTCTACTTACCCTTCTGCGAAGGACCATATTTGAAAAATCTATCGTCAGTTAGCCGGCCGGAGTGGCCGAGCGGTTTTAGGCGCTACAGTCTGGAACCGCACGACCGCTGCGGTCGCAGGTTCGAATCCTGCCTTGGGCATGGGTGTTTGTGATGTCCTTAGGTTAGTTAGGTTTAAGTAGTTCTAAGTTCTAGAGGACTGATGACCACAGCAGTTAAGTCCAATAGTGCTCAGAGCCATTTGAGCCATTCTATCGTCAGTTCTCAGTGATATAAGTGTAAACAATATGCATGGTAGCTTGGGCTAAACAAACTAATGATCACTATGAGAAATACAGTACGCACGAAGTGTGCAATTAACTTAGTAGGTTCTCACGTAATTATTTTTTTATTGCTTTGTTAATAGTTCCAAGAAAACCAGCCTTGACGTCATTACTTTTTTGTGTCTCAGAATGTGTTTATGTGTACTTGACTCATTCATCGGACCGTCTTCATAGACGTTAGTCTCAACCACGTCACATACAGCAGTCACACACTTGCGGATCTCAGGAGGCAAAAACAAACCCGCGACGGAAACAAATGCCTGTACTATACAGGAGCCGCGAAACTTTCTTGGAACGAAACCATTACGTCTTAAACTAGTGAGGCGACTCGGTCTTAAGAGATCGGACTGGCAATTTGGGGGAGAGCAATTCAGTTCCACATCCAGCCATCTATTTTAGGTTTCCCGTGGTTTCTATAAATCGGTTTAGATCAGTTTCAAAAGGACAAAGCCGATTTACTTTGAAACGTCTCCTTAGAAAAATTTATGAATTACTGTGCTGATAAACCTCTTACATTATTTGATTTTCAAACAGCTGAGCAGAACTGAACATACTCAGACATTTCGCTCTTTACTTATTCTGATCAACACTAAACTGACACACAATATTTTTAGCGCAACGCAATCTGACTTTCAATAATCTCTACAAAAGAATGGCCCTGACTAACAATAACCTATACCTTTCTGAATCACTTACCTCACAAAAATCTTCGTTAGTCAAACTGATGCAATACAGCGAGCGCCAATACTACCAGCTAAATAAAAGATTCTAACTACTGAAGGCACTAACTACTGATAGGCATAATTACCAAATGAAAGATTTTGATAGAGAATAAACAGCGAAAATGTAGTAAGTGATAAACTTTTTTCCTTTCATCTATTTGTTTGGGTTATCAGCGAGTAAATGTTATATAAAGGCTTAATATTACGTGTAAGATTTGTTCCCCTCATTCTCAAATACTGGGTCCCCCGTCGTGGGCTAACCTTCTTTTTCACCCCCATCCTCAACCCTTTGCTACACAGGGATATATCGGTAGTCTATATATTAATTCATGATGTAAGCTATCTCCGTTTCAAAATTCATCCAAATTCATCCACTCGTTTCATCGTGAAGGCATAACACACACACACACACACACACACACACACACACACACACACATACACACACGCGCGCGCGCTAAATATGCAAGAAAGAAAAATTAAAACTAAATATGTTGCGTGAAGGATTCTGATAATAGCTGAGTTTGTTTATTATTCTAATTTACTAGGCCACCACCCGACGCGGTTAAAGGCGCTTCAGTCTGGAACCGCGCGACCGCTACGGTCGCAGGTTCGAATCCTGCCTCGGGCATGGATGTGTGTGATGTCCTTAGGTTAGTTAGGTTTAAGTAGTTCTAAGTTCTAGGGGACTCATGACCTCAGATGTTAAGTCCTATAGTGCTCAGAGCCTTTTGAACCATTTGAGCCACCACCCGTATGGCCAAATTTAAACAGCAACGAAACTTTTAATATTTTCTATCAGATACAACTACTTCATCACACTGTTTCAAATAACTGACGAGTAGCATTAACGCATGTTGCAAATTCTAATTACAAGACTCTCGGGTCGAACAAGGGCGAAATTTACTAAGCTAAAACACTGATTTAACCAAGTTTTGTTCGCGAGTTAGTTATCTGTCGTCAAATTGTCGGACTTAAATTTTGGCTAAATAAAGTTGCAATACTTCGACTAGTAAATCTCTCTTTGAAATAGCTAGCCAGTTACCTCTAAAACATTTCTTGCAACTTTATAAGTCAATTCTGAGCGTATAACAAATTAATAGCGATACTTACTAGATTAACCAATAGCAATCTTTGTGTCCATTCTGCGACGCTCTGCGACGTTATGCTCTTCATCCGCAATGTTTTCGTTGTTATTTTGATTCGGTGACCAGAGAAGTATTTTACTGTCTCATACCTTGTTGACGTCACCCACAGCTATACTACAGGAAGCTGCGTGAAGTCTGTTCTGTAGCTACACTACTGGCCATCAACATTGCTACACCACGAAGAAATGCAGATGATAAACGGGTATTCATTGGACAAATATATTATACTAGAACTGACATGTTATCACATTTTCACGCAATTTGGATGCATAGATCCTGAGAAATCAGTACCCACAACAACCACCTCTGTCTGTAATAACGGCCTTGATACGCCTGGGCATTGAGTCAAACAGAGCTTGGATGGCGTGTACAGCTGCCCATGCAGCTTCAACACGATACCACAGTTCATCAAGAGTAGTGACTAGCGTATTGTGACGAGCCAGTTGCTCGGCCACCATTGACCACACGTTTTCAATTGGTGACAGATCTGGAGAATGTGCTGGCCAGGGCAGCAGTCGAACATTTTCTGTATCCAGAAAGGCCCGTACAGGACCTGCAACATGCGGTCGTGCATTATCCTGCTGAAATGTAGGGTTTCGCAGGGATCGAATGAAGGGTAGAGCCGCGGGTCGCAACACAACTGAAATGTAACGTCCACTGTTCAAAGTGCCGTCAATGCGAACAAGAGGTGACCGAGACATGTAACCAATGGCACCCCATACCATCACGCCGGGTGATACGCCAGTATGGCGATGACGAATACACGCTTTCAAAGTGCGTTCACCGCGATGTCACCAAACACGGATTCGACCATCATGATGCTGTAAACAGAATCTGGATTCATCCGAAAAAATGACGTTTTGTCATTCGTGCACCCAGGTTCGTCGTTGAGTACACCATCGCAGGCGGTCCTGTCTGTGACGCAGCGTCAAGGGTAACTGCAGCCATGGTCTCCGAACTGATAGTCCGTGCTGCTGCAAAGGTCGTCGAACTGTTCGTGCAGATGGTTGTTTCTCTTGCAAACGTCCCCATCTGTTGACTCAGATATCGAGACGTGGCTGCACGATCCGTTACAGCCATGCGGATAAGATGCCTGTCATCTCGACCGCTAGTGAAACGAGGCCGTTAGTATCCAGCACGGCGTTCCGTATTACCCTCCTGAACCCATCGATTCCATATTCTGCTGACAGTCATTGGCTCTCGACCAAAGCGAGCAGCAATGTCGCGATACGATAAATCGCAATCGCGATGGGCTACAATCCGACCTTCATCAAAGTCGGAAACGTGATGGTACGCATTTCTCCTCCTTACACGAGGCATGACAACAACGTTTCACCAGGAAATGCAAATCTGTTGGAAACTTTCCTCACGTCAGCACGTTGTAGGTGTCGCCACCGACTCCAACCTTGTGTGAATGCTCTGAAAAGCTAATCATTTGCATATCACAGCATTCTCTTCCTGTCGGTTAAATTTCGCGTCTTTAGCACGTCATCTTCGTGGTGTAGCAATTTTAATGGCCAGTAGTGTACTACAAACGGCGGCCCTTGGTATTCACTTAAGAAGAAATTTTGTCGAAAATTATTATCACCAAAATCCAGCTCCTGGATGGCATCGGATGCAAAACGAGAGTTTTAAATAATCTAAAGGACACCCCTGCATGCCACCTGAGGTGTTAATCTACGAAAAGTACAATATTGCTGTAAGAAAGAGTAGACGGTCGCTTGAAATTATTTTATTTGAAGGCGTGCAATTTTATTTGCAAATTCACTTCACTGAAAGTTCGCGCTACGCTCTTACAGTCCTGAGGACCTGGGGAGTGGTCTGTTTCTTCCTTTGTTTTCGAGACGTGCTGCGGTGTTACTCCTAGCGTCACGACATAGAGTGCCATTGGGTATGACTTCAGGTCACGGGCGGTAGTGATTAATTTAACACCAACAACACAACAGTACGTCACGGACGTCCTGTGTCCGTGTGTGTTACCTTTCATGCGACAGTATCGTGTGCCATTTTCCAACAGGACAATACTCCTCCACACATTGCACGTGTTTCCATTAACTGTGCGCGTGATGTTGTGGTACTTCCGTGCCCAGCAACATCTCCAGATCAGTCTGATAGAGCCTTTTTCGCACTAGCCTGGATATCACTCCTGTCTCAGTGCTAGTATCCGGGATATCAAGGACCAGTTACGACAGTTGTCGGCCATCTTGCTTTATGAGAGGATACTCTTACCAACCGAATCAGTGCACGCATCCACGCCAGAGAGAGTGCAGAGTTATACTAAAACATGGGCTCATAAGGTCAAGCTCTTTGTAGATTTGATTCGATTTTGTAATCACTGAAATAACATCACATACTCTCACAACCCGTTAAATTTCACTTCGTTTCCTTCTCCGCTTCCGAAATGGAGTTGATGTATATGAACAGAATTTACACTGAAAGTAAAGGACAATTAATTAACGGTAGGCTTTCGCCTGATTCGAGTAGATAATTGTTGTTGTGGTCTTCAGTCCAGAGACTGGTTTGATGCAGCTCTCCATGCTACTCTATCCTGTGCGAGACTCTTCATCTCCCAGAACCTACTGCATCCTACTTCCTTCTGAATCTGCTTAGTGTATTCATCTCTTGGTCTCCCTCTATGATTTTTACCCTCCACGCTGCCCTCCAATACTAAATTGGTGATCCCTTGATGCCTCAGAACATGTATTACCAACCGATCCCTTCTTCTAGTCAAGTTGTGCCACAAATTTCTCTTCTTCCCAGTTCTATTCAGCACCTCCTCAGCCGGCCGCTGTGGCCGAGCGGTTCTAGGCGCTTCAGTCCGGAACCGCGCTGCTGCTACGATCGCAGTTTCGAATTCTGCCTCGGGCATGGATGTGTGTGGTGTCCTTAGATTAGTTAGGTTTAAGTAGTTCTAAGTCTAGGGGACTGATGACGTCAGATGCTAAGTCCCATAGTGCTTGGAGCCATTTGAATCATTTGAGTACCTCCTCATTAGTTATGTGATCTACCCATCTAATCTTCAGCATTCAGTAGATAATTACACATTAATAAAATTTCCGTCTCTGCTCTAATGCACGGATTGCCCCTTCTCCAGTGTGAGAGTGTTTGAGGTGATGTACGCTATATTTTAACAGAATATTTTTAATATGAGGGTTGCAACTGGCTTATCAGCTGATATGCTCTCTATTTCAGGAGACGATGAATCAACTGTGGTTTGTGTCTTAAGATTCTGTGTAATGTGTGACTTTCCACTTTGTCTCTCAGAAGATTTTAATGTGTTTAAACGGTGAGTGGTCCATCTAGTATCTTCTCACTGATCAATCAGGGACAGTTCTATGTTACATTATTATGGTTGCTGTATAGATGTTTCACAAAATTATTTGAGTCATATGTATTTTTTTCTTCTGCGTGAAAATGTTAGGGCAAGTCAGTTTCAAATGAAATTAAAACCACAGTGAAAATCCAATGAAGCGTTGCGCAGGTGCTTTTCACGGTGTCTCTAGCACGCCTGTCGCTTGCGTAAGGTCACACTTTTCAGCTGTGAGCGCACAGTCAGCAAGTAAAGATGCCTAGAGTAATAGTGTGTCCCGGCAAGTGTGAAGTGTCTGTCGTCATTCGCTGAGGGTTTTCACCTGATTTCATGCAACCCACGTACCGTAACTGTCATACATGACAGTGTAGGGAATTGGCAGAAAGCGCAGGTGGCTGCCTTCTATTACGAGGGTATCGGGAAGGTGGAAGAATGATACAACAAATGTCTAAGGCGGGGCAACGACTATGTGGAGAAGTAACTACAAAGTGTAGCTAAATGTTACAAATAAAACATTTTTGATTGTCATTGTGGTTTCCATTTCGCGACCGATAGAAGCTTGAAAAAAATTCTTCTACTGGTGAAAAAATTAAAAATTTAATCACATTAGTCTTCAGCATTGGCGCTGATGACTTCGTTCTTGAGTGCACAACCATAGACCTCCAGCTTGAATTGCCATCTGTTTAGCTCACTGACGTAAATCTCAGGCGACGACGTTTTCTGTCTTAACGGAGGCCACGTCGGTCATACACAGATGCCAGTATACGCACATGACTGAGTTCTACGAACAGGCCATTTTTAAACTTGTGTCCGTTTAAGAGAAATGTACCGAAACACTTGATGCAACACTTAAAAATACATAAGGAAGTGTACGTTTAGATCTGTGCGTATCTTTGCATTGTCCATTACATTAGAGGTATGCTGAAATAATTTCTGTACAATAATTTTTATCCATTGCGATATTTAGCTGAAAATCATTTATATCAGGATGTGAACAACAGTGCTCACTGAATGTCCTGTTTCCATGTAGTTGGCAAGCGAACGACTTTATTAATCTGTAACAATATGCAGGGTGTTTCACAATTCCTATTTTAGGCTTCTACGCATTGTAGAATGGTCTTAGTAGATAAAGATTTTAAAAGAAACCCATGTCCATAACCGTACCGCTCGGACGTAAAATAAGTCTGAAGAGCGTATCAGTGCTTCAGAGTATTCAGCTCTGACCTGTGTACGCTACAGGAGCTCATGGTGTTGGCAATGTTTCGGGTACACCTCGCCGGTTTGTCTTCTGCGTACCGACGGATGCCCTCTTTTAATCCGAAAGAACTGCATATCCATGGAACACCACAGACAACCCTCCTAGTTTCGAAAGTACACTACTGGCCATTAAAATTGCTACACCACGAAGATGACGTGCTACGGACGCTAAATTTAACCGACAGGAAGAAGATGCTGTGATATGCAAATGATTACCTTTTTCCGATCATTCACAAAAGGTTAGCGCCGGTGGCGACACCTACAACTTGCTGACATGAGGAAAGTTTCCAACCGATTTCTCATACACAAACAGCAGTTCACCGGCGTTGCCTGGTGAAACGTTGTTGGAATGCCTCGTGTAAGGAGGCGAAATGTGTACCATCACGTTTCCGACTTTGATAAAGGTCGGATTGTAGCCTATCGTGATTGCGGTTTATCGTATCGCGACATTGCTGCTCGCGTTGGTCGAGATCCAATGACTGTTAGCAGAATATGGAATCGGTGGGTTCGGGAGGGTAATACGGAACGCCGTGCTGGATCCCAACGGCCTCGAATCACTAGCACTCGAGATGACAGGCATCTTATCCGCATGGCTGTAACGGATCGTGCAGCCACGTCTCGATCCCTGAGCAAACAGATGGGGACGTTCGCAAGACAACAACCATCTGCACGAACAGTTCGACGACGTTTGCAGCAGCATGGACTATCAGCTCGGAGACCATGGCTGCGGTTATCCTTGACGCTGCACCACAGACAGGAGCGCCTGCGACGGTGTACTCAATGACGGACCTGGCTGCTCGAATGGCAAAACGTCATTTTTTCGGATGAATCCAGGTTCTGTTTACAGCATCATGATGGTCGCATCCGTGTTTGGCGACATCGCGGTGAACCCACATTGGAAGCGTGTATTCGTCATCGCCATACTGGGCCTTGCCGGTGTGAGCTTGCGGTTCTAGGCGCTTCAGTCTGGAACCGCGTGACCGCTTCGGTCGCAGGTTCGAATCCTGCCTCGGGCATGGATGTGTGTGATATCCTTAGGTTACTCGGGTTTAAGTAGTTCTAAGTTCTAGGGGACTGATGACCACAGATGTTAAGTCCCATAGTGCTCAGAGCCATTTGAAAATCGCCATACTGGCGTATGATCCGGCGTGATGGTAAGGGGTGCCATTGGTTACACGTCTCGGTCACCTCTTATTCGCATTGACGGCACTTTGAACAGTGGATGTTACATTTGAGATGTGTTACGACCCGTGGCTCTACCCTTCATTCGATCCCTGCGAAATCCTACATTTCAGCAGGATAATGCACGACTGCATGTTGCAGGTCCTGTACTGGCCTTTCTGGATACAGAAAATGTTCGACTGCTGCCCTGGCCAGCACATACTCCAGATCTCTCACCAATTGAAAACGTGTGGTCAACGGTGGCCGAGCAACTGGCTCGTCATAATACGCCAGTGACTACTCTTGATGAACTGTGGTATCGTATTGAAGCTGCATAGGCAGCTGTACCTGTACACGACATCCAAGCTCTGTTTGACTCAATGCCCAGGCGTATCAAGGGCGTTATTACGGCCAGAGGTGGTTGTTCTTGGTACTGATTTCTCAGGATCTATGCACCCAAATTGCGTGAAAATGTATTCACATGTCAGTTCTTGTATAATATATTTGTCCTATGAATACCCATATATCATCTACATTTCTTCTTTTTGTAGCAATTTTAATGGCCAGTAGTGTACGATACTGTCGGAGGTGCTGCTGTAAAAGGAAGATTAGCGTTTAACGTTCCGTCGAGGGAGTACCTAAATCTGCATGGGCGGACTTATGTTTGAACCGTCGCCCTTCCGAATTCGAGTTGCTTTTGTAGCTGGAGGAAAATGGTATATGGTGTCATAATGAGAACAGAGACTGACAATTGTATCCTATTCGTATTTTATTGACGTGCCGTGGAACGCGAGAATTGAAAATGATCCGATGTTCACACACTTATTTCACATCCAGGCGGTACATTTCTGACAGCTGGTTCCTTATCAAATATTTATCTATTAAGTACCCTCTAAAACTGTAGAAGCCTGCAGTAGTAGCTGCGGAACACCCTGCGAAGCGACAATGAAGAGCAGTTGATGCAGGCTGAGAGCGTTCATAATGTTACAGTTGTTCGTATAGTTTTAATATCAAATGCATCCCGTTCCGTAGTTCCCTTCAGTCAAACGATCTATATTTCACTATCATAGCCATACAGTTTCAGATACGTCTTCATCTATTACAGGCTGATGCTCTTTTGTAGAGTTACAAGTCCTGTCTCTACAGTGGGGAGTCCCTGAGCTGTCATGGCAACCTTACAATAGGCAAGGCTACTTGCAAGGCCACTAGAAGAGAACAATGGTGCTGGCTTCCACTCGTCGCGTTTTGCTCGTCCTCGGGAAACTCAGTTTTCGTCTCCTACAGCGCTCGCTTTAGAACAAACAAGCTAAGTATGTTTTTTTAAGCGTCTTGTGTAGCATAAACGGGAAAGCGAAAACCGATGGATGCCGCTTTTGAATCCCTCGTGATTTAAATTCGTACTTTGACTTTTTAGGCGAGATATTCTGGTGCTTTAGAATTAGAGAATAAGTGAATCTGAAAACGTAATCACAGCCCTCTGTCTCGTCGTTTGCATGGATGCGAAGTATTTCGTGGGAAACAAGAGGATGAAGTATTGCTGAATTCTTACTATCAGTTCGTCAGTTGCATTTGTGTAACTTGGGTATTGTTTTTATTTAACGTTGTGTGATCTTTATTCTTCCTACGTCTAATATTCTTATTTTTCAGCATATTTTGTGTTCGCCTGATGTAGTTAGCCTACAGTTTTTCGATCTTCACCATCTAATCGATTTAGTGCTCTGACTAATACGATAAATTATCTGCATCGTAGAATTTATGAACTTTTTAACTAAACTATCTGTAGTGCAGATTATTGATATTTGGTGTAGTCGGTAATTTAGAGTGTTGTACTGTGTCGAATTTTAGTAACAGTTCGTGGCATGTACTGAAGCGGTGACGTTTTTTTTTCCATTTTAGTGTGCCAAGTGCCTGCGCATGTCGTGTAATTGGCAATTGTGTATGCCCGTTTGAATCATTTTAGTTCACTATGAAAATTAAGGGAATTGAGATGGTGGAACCTGTTTCTGACGTGTAGTCTATTTCTCCGAGAATAATACTGAAAAGGTTACCGAGCTCAGTGACTTCATCCGATAAGTAGATCACCTTCAAAAATACTACTCAATGAGATAGACACAAAAACCTGACGCTGGTATTGACGCGATGTATGCTAAGAGGATCTGTACGCTACAACTTTCATTCTCACGTCAGCTAAATAACGGTGAACATTTTTTTGCCCAGTCAGAATCCGATTAACATAATACAACAAAGACATTGCAGCATCGCATAACTGCACAACGGCAAGTTTTGTCCAAAATGTGTATCGATTATTGATATTATACGAGCTGAAAGAGTTGTCACAAAAAGCAGAAAGTTGTGGATATGCTTGCTTTCAGCATGTATTCCAATAATAAATATTATGAAATCAGCCTTCCGTATAAGTGCTGCGACTAATTTTTGTGGAGTAGCAAGGGAAGAATGTGGAATCGGAAACGGGCTAAATGATGATGTAGTTTAAGGTGTCTAGTATCTCACTCTAAAGCCGTTCGCCTTGGTGGGGCTTCATTGAGAAGATAACGTCTTTGAAAACTGATTTACATGCAGTACATCGAAATGACATTGTTTTTCGTTGTGTTAATAAAGGTGGTTGTGTAAGTGCCACGTTTAGAGTTTTTGGCTCAATTCCAGTCCTAGATCAAGGTTGTTTTTTTCCTTTCTTTTTCGTTAGATCCCCCAAAGGTTTCGTCGGTCATCTGATGTATTGTTTTACCAAGTTGAAAAGATAGTTCAGAAATTTCAAAGTTCATCTGAATTGTTACGGAACAAGCGTGCAATTTCTAAACCTGAGGTTGAGGTAAAAATGGAATCAATTGTTAATTGGATTTTAAGTCCACCTGCCTTTTCCGAATTATAAAGTACGAATGGCATGGATCAAAATTAACGGATGAAAAACCACTGTTTCCAAATATTAATGAAAAAGTTTCTCCTTAAATTTTTTGAAAACTAAATACCACTGTGGCAAGATATCCTTCAGACAATGTTCATGATACAATTTCCGTGACAACAATCTTCCCACGAATATCTCGGTTTTAATACAGAATTCATACAAAGAAGAAACGAAATATTTAAGCCACAAGCATTATCCTTGCAATACATACCAGACAACATGACATTAAGACTTTGTAGCATTATAATCCACCCGTTTGAAGCAGAAGTTTATGAACAGCTTCCAGCATTGATTACTAACGAAACTGCATCTCGTATCCTGGTGAGATGAACACACTTTCCTTACTATAATGGATGAGCAACGGTGTTATTGGGAGAATGTGATAATCCTGTAAACAAGGCAGCCCTATGATTAGAGCGCTTTAATAACGAAGCTCATGTTCTGCAATCTTTGTGCTCTCCAGCTAAGTGCCGCCCTACAATGAGTGTCTATAATAAGGCTGAGCGACAACGGCCAACCAGGGGAAACGTGTTTGCTAATCGGCGCCACATCGACCCAAGGCGTGGGAGGCCCGACACAAGATGAATGGCGATGGCTACCCACAGGTTTTACGGCATAAGAGGTGAACTTTGCGTTGGTCTGCGTCTATCACGTCGGTCTGAAATAGATACTCGGAAGTTAGAAACATCTAAAAGCTGTATTAAAATAATGGGGAAGGACTGGTAGCTATTTATGGTGTATAAAATACCCCGGAACAGATGTTACACTTGATGAATCTTGACATTATGTCTTATTCGGCGACATGTTTATGTTGTCATACCTAAATGGCTGAGTACGGCGTTCGTCTTACATAGTAAGAGGTTTCAATACCCAGCAGCACAAGTCAGGTATAAAAACTAGCTCAGCGACTTCAGGGGAGAAACTTAGCGGCTGGCCATCAGTCGAGCACAATGTTAACGATCCACGAACGGATATGACGTGGAGGTGCTCCTGCTACAGCCAATGCTGGCATCACAATGGCAGTTACAATTGTTACCGTATTTGTGAAATCATAGCTCAAACACACTTAAGTCCAGACCCGCATATTGTCGTGGTTTTGACGAATTACAGACAATGAACTAGAGAAGAGAAGTTCTCCACCATTTTCACCAAAAAGTTCTACTATCGGGTTGCTGTTTCCATCGTCTCCTCCCGCATTTTGCCCTTTGTGTCTGTCAAAAGAAACGAAAAACTACGGAAGTGCGAGGCAATTTATAAGCTTTACCTTCAATCACCACACTGAAAGAGGGTAGAAGGTCCCACAAGCTTCCGTGCTAAGGCAGTGGCATTCGACCCAGAGGTAATCTGTTCGAATCACAGCAGAGGGAGAAATTATCATCACATAGAATTTAACCGCAACGAGGACGATAGATCCTGTCACACAAGTCGCGTCTACGAGTTTGCGCACCACTACGTGGGGTATATTCCAGTTCTCTCCGTAATGTTTCATAGACTGACGACATCATGTAATATCACGCTCAAAGTGTTTTTAGTGGTATCCGAAACGTCTTGCTTCCGTCTGCTTTCGTGCAAAAAAAAAAAATGGAACACTAAACTTCAAAAGTTCAAGTTGCATTCATCAGTACCAAATAGACGCAGTCTAAGCTACTAATCAATTGGCACATTGGGAGCTCCTGACATGAGTAAAGCAGCAAATCTTTGAAATGAGGCATCTGAAGAGTCTACTGGTTTCTAGCAGCCAATCGTGTCGTGTGACTCATTCTTTACAGATGGGATAGTTCCGACGACGTCATCACATGCACTATGAGCGATTTGTGGCAGCAGGACCATCAAATACCGTATTCACGAAATCTAGCCCAGTCCCTACTCGTGGTTCAGGTCCACGTACTGCGGCGTCCTACGCGCTTATTCGTTGCTAGCTCATTAACCAAAAAGGCTTCCTGAGATGCGCTGCCTCCAGACCTGCTCAATTTCCCCAGGGATTGATCGTCGCTCGTACATACACTGGAGCTATCCTAATTCTCACCTTCCACTAGCTGCTCGCGCGTATACTACTTTGCACGCCGGTATACTTACTTTGGAGATATTCGATAGATTCGGAAACCCAGTCCGCATAGCCTAAATCTGGAGTTCGAGGTTCACGACAAAATGGGGATTCAGGCCTCACCTTACTGCATTTGTGCCCGTCACAGATAATTACATGAGAATGTGTGTGTTGACACAAAAATTGTCAGACTATGCGGGGTAGTGACGATACTTCATAAACATAATAATGCAAACTTGGAAAGCAAGATGGTTTGACAAGGATTCCTACACTTATGGAAGACATGTGCATCTGGAGAGATACACTATGTGATCAAAAGTATCCGGACACTCTCTAAAACACAGATTTTCCTATTAGGTGCATTGTGCTGCCATCTACTGCCAGGTGCTCCATATCAGCGACTTCAGTAGTCATTAGACATCGTGAGACAGCAGAATTGGGTGCTCTGTGGAACTTACGGACCTCGAACGTGGTCAGGTGATTGGGTGCCTGTTGTGTCACACGTCTGTACGCGAGATTTCCACACTCGTAAACATCCCTAGGTCCACTGTTCCCGATGCGGTAGTGAAGTGGAAATGTGAAGGGACATGTACAGCACAAAACCGTACTGGCCGACCTCATCTGTTGACAGACAGAGACCGCCGACAGTTGAAGAGGGTCGTAATGAGTAAAAGGCGGACATCTATCTAGACCATCACGCAGGAATTCCAAACTGCATCAGGATACACTACAAGTACTATGACACTTAGGCGGGAGGTGAGAAAACTTGGATTTCATGCTCGAGCGGCTGCTCATAAGCCACACATCACGCCGGTAAATGCCAAGGTGTAAGGAGCGTAAACATTGGACGATTGAACAGTGGAATAACGTTCTGTGGAGTGACGAATCACGGTACACAATATGGTGATCCGATGGCAGGGTGTGGGTTGGGCGAATGCCCGGTGAACGTCATCTGCCAGCGTGTGTAGTGCCAACAGTAAAATTCGGAGGAGGTGATGTTATGAAGTGGTCGTGTTTTTCGTGGAGGGGGCTTGCACCTCTTGTTTTGCGTGGCACTATCACAGCACAGGCCTACATTGATGTTGTAAACACCTTCTTGCTTCCTACTGTTGAAGAGCAATTCGGGGATGCAGCTTACATCTTTCAACACGATCGAGCACTTGTTCATGATGCATAGCCTGTGGTGGAGTGGTTACACGACAATAACATCCGTGTAATAGACTGACCTGCACAGAGTTCTGTCCTGAATCCTACAGAATACCTTTGGGATGTTTTGGAACACCGACTTCGTGCCAGGCCTTACCGACCGACATCGATACCCCTCCTCTGTGCAGCACTCCGTGAAGAATGCGCTGCCATTCCCCAAGAAACCTTACAGCACCTGATTGAATGTGTGCCTGCGGGAGTGGAAGCTGTCATCAAGGCTAAGGGTGCGCGAACTCCTCATTGAATTCCAGCATTACCGATGGAGGGCACTATGAACTTGTAAGTCATTTTCAGCCAGGTGTCCGGATACTTTTGACCACATAGTGTATGTAGATTCTGAAGGACTACTAGACAATGATCATGAATACTGCATGAGTGCGCTAATACTGTTAAACTTAGTAAAAGCCACCAGTTCTAAGTACATCCTTTTTTGATAATGCCTCTTTTCTTCATACTGACACAGAGCTCAAGAAGGCTGTCCTCAGATTTCAGGGCCAAATGTCGCTAAATAGCCAGCTGGGGGAACAAAAATATGGTAGCCCCAAAACCGCAACACACTACCATGCCTAGGTCGATATAGGAAAACCGTTGGCATTCAAACCGGCTTTCCTCGTCTCTGAATGGACGAATACAGATCATGTACGGTTTTCAGGGGAATCTTCCACCATTCTTCCTGCAAGATAGTACTAATTTCAGATAACGATGATGAAGGTGGGTAGCGATCACGTCCCTTCTCTCCGAAGTAGATAACGAATGCTTAATAATATTGAGAGCTGGTGATTTGTGGTGGCCGGGGAATATGTGACAATTCATCCGCTAGTTACAAAACCAGACCTGCAGAATGCGAGTTGTATGAGCAGGAGTCTGTCGTCTTGGAGAACAGAATCACCATCAGCTTGCTGATCAGCCAAAACTGTCACGTAATCCTTGGCAACATTGCGACCTTGCAAAGTAACCATGGGGTCCACGGAAAACCACGATGCGTCTTTCCACATCATCACCGAACCCCCCCCCCCCCCCCTATTTTTCACTCTAGGTACGTAAAATCGGCCAGAAGTTGGAAACTGTCCAAGTAGATACATCCGACTTTCTTCCATTGAGCAATAGTCCAGGTTTTATGGCTTTGGCACCACATTTTCCTGTAACGGACATTTACATCACTGATGAGTGGATTTGGAATTCCAGCCGCTGTGCAATTCCCATCTCATCTAGCTGTCTTTTGTGGTTTTGGAGCTGACAGGGTTTGCGAGTGCGCCGTTCAGCTCTGTAGTGACTTTCGCAACTGTTATCCCTTGTCTTCCGTCACAGTTCTCTTCAATGACTGCCTGCCACGATCACTCAACACAAACTTTCGCCCGCTTTGGGACTCAGAAGATGATGACTTTCCGCTTTCCCCGTATGCAGTATAACTGTTCGGTACGGTAAGCCTTGATACAGTAAATACTCCGGATATCTTTGTTACGAAGCATCAACCATACGAACACCGACAATTTGCCCACGTTCGAACACTTATGTCCCACGTAATACACCCACGAGTACACAGAGCACTGCCCTGACAGTTACTGATACAACGTATTGAGACCAAGGCACAGCTACCATTCCTGTTCAAATACAACAACGCAACCTGCAGGCTTGGCGTCCATATTTTTGCGCAATCTTCGTAGATACAATGTCCACGGAGTACATGGCCGAACACCCCAGACGACGGCTCCATCTATACCCAGATCCCACGGCAAGGTGCCCGTTATTCAAGATATTCAAAGAGAGCACCGTATTATGCGGGAGTCCTCACCTATCTGGCACTAGAGATTCGGCTCAGTTGTGCAGTGTGATCTCTCTGTCTCGGCCAGCTACATTGGACATGCTGCGTAAACTTTTTTATGTAATTTATCTGTGTATAGAATACTGAATATTCTTTTTCAAGATCTTTCCCCCCTTCTGACGTGTCGTTGAAATATCCTACTCAATTTCTGAGCAACACTGACTGTTGGTGAGCCCTGTACTGCGCGTATGAAAAGTGCCGTCAAACAAAATGTTAACGTTAGTGAAATGCTGAATTTGAAATAAGGAAAATAAACCGAATTAAATTCCAAAAGAAACTAACAGCGTACTCAGTGGAAACTGGGTATCTGAAACTCACTGCCGGCCGCTGTGGCCGAGAGGTTCTAGACGCGTCAGTCCGGATCCGCGCTGCTGCTACGGTCGAAGGTTCGAATCCTGCGTCGGGATGGATGTGTGTGATGCCCTTAGGTTTAAGTAGTTCCAAGTCTAGGGGGCTGATGACCTCAGATGTTAAGTCCCATAGTACTCAGAGCCATTTGAACCATTTGAAACTCACTACTGAAGTACGTTATGAAAGTTACGCAATATGAAGTGGAATGTCTGACTACAAATATCCACAAAATAAAGTACTGCTCAACGCACGGGAACGTTCACTGTTCGTTGCAAATTAATCTCGTTACTTAGCACAACATTTGAGAATTCTGACTACGTGCTGTTTGCACACAAGAATGCAAACAGATCTGCCCTGAAAGAAAACTAACTTACCTCTTGCTCAGCCTGCTATTTTGTGTCTTGAGTAATGACGTTCTCGAAAGCAAAATGAAACCAGTAAATGCAGCAGCTAAAAAAAGATAATCTACTCACTACTAAATTTTTCTTTGACTTGTCAGAAACAATTTGTGGTTGCGTATGGCGTAAGGTGCAATGCACACACAACAAGGTCTTTGTAACTCTACTAGTAATTATGGAAGAGGGTTTAACTTTAAAGAAAAACGTTCTTGAAAAAATTAAACTCTGATTACTGTTAAAAGAAAGACCCCAAAAGTTACGAAATTCAGTCATTATAAAAATTACAGATATTTAAACCAACTGCATTATTTATGACATAACAAAAACAAAGAGAGCAAATTACCACTAATCATGAATATTATTAGTATCTAAGGGACAAACATATTCTTCAATTAATGATTCTGACAAACAAACACTTCATTACGTTACCTTACATTAGTGAAGTGGAATGCACGCCACGACTGTGATATAATTATCAAAACGGTAAAAAGCAGTAATCAGTTGTCATTTCCGTTCTAGCTTTACTACAGCAGATCCAGATTTCGTCTAGTAACTAGTCATTGTCAGTGCTAACAATACAAGAAGTACATGGTCAGAGCATAGTATACAAAACGTACAACTCGTGACATAGCCCATACCGCTTGTACATTAAATTACACACCAGCATTTCGGAATTGATATACATGCCGTAGTAAGTCTACACCTGCTGTTCAGGTTCTTGTCACAGTTCACTAAAGACTACTGCGTGTGGAGGTAGGCTTTGCAGAGGAAACATCGGTTGGCTGTGTGGCGCCCCATATATGAACTACCGTAATACATTACCTTCATAACAAAGCAATTATGGTCTCTAACGAAATTTACAAGCTGCATAGGAATAAAATAAAATACAAGTAAGATTACTGCCACATTTAACAATTAACATCGGAAGATACAAAAATGCCAGATTTACTCCGTTGAGCCAATTATTTTGTTAATATTTAAAAGCATAGATAAAATGAGATCCTTCAAAAATTAAAAAAAAATTGAGTTTTATTAGAGACTTCAATTGCTTTATTATGAAGGTTATGTATTACGTAGTTCATAAAGAGCAGATAGTTACACAGCCAGCCGATGTGTTCTCTGCATAGCCCACCTCTTTTACACAGTAGTCTTTAACGAACTGCGACAAGAACCTGGACAAGAGGTGTAGACGTACTAGAGTATGTATATCAACTCGAAAAACTGGTGTGTAATTTAATGTACAGGCGGTATGGGCTACGTTACGAGTTGTAATTTTTGTTCGCTGTGCTATGACTACGTATTTCTTGTATTCTTTGCATATATAAGGATAGTTACTAGTCGAAAACTGGATATATTATAATAAAGAGAGAACGTAAACTACAACTAATTGCTGCTTTTTACCATTTTGAAACACTTCATTCTTGCGCGTACATTGGTTACCTTGAAATATTCCTCCAAATAGCTTCCCCATCTATATAGCCAAGAAAATATCTCTAGAAACAAGTTTTCATCCCTGCAGTAAAGTATTCCGGATAATTTCTCCCAGATTCACAAATATCAGATCTCTTTCTGTAAAACACAACAGCTCGATGCAGTGCTTCCAATAAGAATGGCCTAGCGCTGAATGACTGACGAGATCAAGCACACCACAGATTACATTAAACACAAGGGATCTCATCAAAGAAATAGAGTACCATTATCCGCCATACTTTCGGAAGTCATTGTATACGAGTGACTAAAATGAGAAAGTACCGCCGCGTGCAACTGCCTTTCGGAAATCAGTCACGTGGCCTAAATTGCTCGCTGTATGGTGCGATTTTTCTCTTGCCCGCCAAATTTACGAAAGTTTTGTCAACGATTAGATGGTAGCTAAATATTTGTGAGAAACAAGACTATAAATATGATAGCTGCTAGTTTCATTCGCAGAAATTCAAGCTGTGCTCCTTGACCCCTGCCGGCCGTTGTGGCCGAGCGGTTCGAGGTGCTACAGTCTGGAACCGCGCGACCGCTACGGTCGCAGGTTCGAATCCTGCCTCGAGCATGATGTCCTTAGGTTAGTTAGGTTTAAGTAGTTCTAAGTTCTAGGGGACTGATGACCTCAGATGTTAAGTCCCATAGTGCTCAGAGCCATTTGAACCATTTTTTTTTTTTTTTCCTTAGGCTTCTTCCTATTCACACTCTCGGAAATCGGAACATGAAACGGTTCAAATGGCTCTAAGCACTATGGGACTTAACTTCTGAGGTCATCAGTCCCCTAGACTTAGAACTACTTAAACCTAACTAACGTAAGGAAATCACACACATGTTAGTCCGAGGCAGGATTCGAACCTGACTGAAGCGCCTGGAACCGCTCAGTCACAGCGGTCGGCTCGCAACATATTCAGAAACAAACAGCGAAGTATTTGTGACACGCAAGAAAATAAATTTCATTGCTGCTCATTTCTCTTACAGCGATTAGATTAGATTCCTGCCAAACGACAGCCTTTGAAATTGCGAAATATTCTATGTAAATAAATAAAATCGGGCAAATATTTCTGACAAGAAAGAATATGAATGGCATCGCTGGTTGTTTCATTCACAGCAGCAGCATCTTTCGGTTTTTTATTTTGCATTGAACGCTGCAGCATATAATTCTGATATGAATAGGGAAGTCCCAGAGTGTGTTACAAACGTGAAGACGAAAGAAAAGAACATAGCAAGACGCGAACATACTTCCGTCGATTGCCCCTGTTGCACGTCTCTAACCTCATGACCACAGCGATCTTCTGAATCGTGAGTACACCTATCTCTATTTCCTTAGCATCTTACGAATTTCGTTATTAAACCATGGTATGTCCTTTCTATCCCTTATCCACTTACTAGGCACATAACTCTCCAGACCACGATTTGGAGTCGGTTAAACTCTGCCCATAATTCGTCTACGTCCATCTTACCGGAACTAAGTGATCTCACTTCACTGTATAAGTTAGATGCTAACAAGTAAATATCTGCTCTATCTAGCACAAACACTCTTCTAGCTTTCTTGACTGATTTATTAACTTTCGTAACCATAGTTGCTATAATCACATCATGATCACTAATTCTCGTTTCTACGGGGTGGTCCATTGATAGTGGCGGGGCCAAATATCTCACCAAATAAGCATGAAACGAAAAAACTACAAAGTACGAAACTCGAAACTCGTCTAGCTTGAAGGGGGAAACCAGATGGCGCTATGGTTGTCCCGCTAGAGGGCGTTGCCATAGGTCGAACGGATATCAACTGCGTTTTTTTTTTTTTTTTTTTTTTTAAATAGGAACCCCCATTTTTTCGTGTAGTACGTAAAGAAATATGAATGTTTTAGGTGGACCACTTTTTTCGCTTTGTGATAGATGGCGCTGTATAAGTACGTGGTACCACGTAACATTCCGCTAGTGCGGACGGTATCTGCTTCGTGATACATTACCGTGTTAAAATGGACCGTTTAAGGTCGATATCGTGTTGATGTATGGCTATTGTGATCAAAATGCCCAATGGGCGTGTGCTATGTTTGCTGCTCGGTATCCTGGACGACATCATCCAAGTGTCCAGATCGTTCGCTGAATAGTTACGTTATTTAAGGAAACAGGAAGTGTTCAGCCACATGTGGAACGTCAACCACGACCTGCAACAAATGATGATGCCCAAGTAGGTGTTTTACCAGCTGTAGCGGCTAATCCACACATCAATGGCAGACAAATTGCGCGAGAATCGGGAATCTCAAAAACGTCGGTGTTGAGAATGCTACATCAACATCGTTTGTACCCGTACCATATTTCTATGCACCAGGAATTGCATGGCGACGACTTTGAACGTCGAGTACAGTTCTGCCACTGGGCACGAGAGAAATTACGGGACGATGACAGATATTTTGCACGCGCTCTATTTAGCGACGAAGCGCCATTCACCAACAGCGGTAATGTAAACCGGCATAATATGTACTATTGGACAACAGACAATCCACGATGGCTGCGACAAGTGGAACATCAGCGACCTTGGCGGGTTGATGTATGGTACGGCATTATGGGAGGAAGGATAATTGGCCCCCATTTTATCGATGGCAATCTAAATGGTGCAATGTATGCTGATTTACTACGTAATGTTCTACCGATGTTACTACAAGTTGGCCGGCCAGTGTGGCCGTGCGGTTCTAGGCGCTTCAGTCTGGAACCGCGTGACCGCTACGGTCGCAGGTTCCAATCCTGCCTCGGGCATTGATGTGTGTGAGGTCCTTCGGTTGGATAGGTTTAAGTAGTTCTAAGTTCTAGGGGACTGATGACCTCAGATGTTAAGTCCCATAGTGCTCAGAGCCATATGAACCATTACTACAAGATGTTTCACTGCATGACAGAATGGCGATGTACTTCCCACATGATGGATGTCCGGCACATAGCTCGCGTGCGGTTGAAGCGGTATTGAATAACATATTTGATGACGGGTGGATTGGTCGTCGAAGCACCATACCATGGCTCGCACGCTCACCGGGTCTGACGCCCCTGGATTTCTTTCTGTGGGGAAAGTTGACGGATATTTGCTACTGTGATCCACCGACAACGCCTGACAACATGCGTCAGCGCATTGTCTATGCATGTGCGAACATTACGGAAGGCGAACTACTCGCTGTTGAGAGGAATGTTGTTACACGTATTGCCAAATGCATTGAGGTTGACGGACATCATTTTGAGCATTTATTGCATTAATGTAGTATTTACAGGTAATCACGCTGTAACAGCATGTGTTCTCAGAAATGATAAGTTACGAACTGTTCGTCTAAAATTGTGAGCCATATGTTTGTGACTATTACAGCACCATCCATCACAAAGCGAAAAATGTGGTCCAACTAAAACATTCATATTTCTTTATGTACTACACGAATATGTAATAAAAAATGGGGGTTCCCATTTTTTTAAAAACGCAGTTGATATCCGTTTGACCTATGGCAGCGCCATCTGGTTTCCCCTTCAAGCTAGACAAGTTTCGTTCTTTGTAGTTTTTCCGTTTGACCCTTATTTCGTGAGACATTTGGCCCCGTCACGATCAGTGGACCACCCTGTATACTGACACTGTAGATAAGGTTCGACCTATTCGTAGCTACAAGGTCTAAGATATTTCCATTGCGTGTGGGGTGCCGTGCCCCCCACCTTCTCCTTTTCCTCGAACGGATACGGATCCTCTACACCTCCCACAAACTCGATCCTCCTCACCCGCTGGTCTCTCCCATCCTCTCCCGCCTCCGTCCGCTGCCGCGCCTGTACTTCCATGTCCCACCTGCTCTCCACACCCTCTCCCAAGGTGGCTTCCGCCAGCTCCCCCTCCCTGATGATGCCCTCCTCCCCTCCATCTACCCCTCTGACCAACTTTGATCCTCCCTCCCTCTTCCTACGTTTTTTCTTTTGGGCACCTTCTCTCCCTTCTCGCCCCCTTCTGTCCCTCCTCCCTTTCTCCCCACTCCTCCCCCGGGCTTCCCCTACCCCCATACCTCCATTCCTCCTCCCATCTCCTCTGCCACTGGCATCTTTGCTCTCCCCTCTCCCCCTCCCCCTCCCCCTTCCCCTCTTGACAGGTCCCCAGACTCGCACACGTTACATGGACATTCGCGCGCCGGAGATCATCGCCATCCGTTTTCTCGTGAGTGTGCCATCGTGTTCGTGTTTAGTGTTCGCCGTCACACTCCAACGTTCACCTGAGCCGTCGAAATCATCAGTGTTTGTGCTCCGTGCCAACGTGTTTCAGTGTATTTTTCGTCGAGTGTGAACGGCTCTGTGTTTTTTGCCTGCCAATATGTCTATTATGTATCTCCTTTATGTTTTCTCATTGTCTACTCTACGGTTGAAGAGCAGCGTAGGATGCTGCTGCCAGCCTACCTGATGTACAGGTATTAAAATTACAATGAAGGAAAAAAAACTCCCCCCCAAATGAATCCATGGGCGTCCCAGTATAAACCGTCTCCCTCCTCACCACCCACCCTTTTACAAAACGAACCCCGCAAGCCGCAGCAGGTGAGTCTATCTCAGAGGCCGGCAGCAGGTATCAGAGGAGTGGCGCCCGTGTTGCAGATGGCCAACAAGGAGTGCCTGCCGAGCACGCGCGGGCTGCCGCTGGCGGAGAACCTGAGCCTGCCGCAGGGGGCGCAGTCGGGGGGCGTGGCGCTGGTGGCGGCCGGGCTGTCGTGCATCAAGTACCCTCTGCAGCCGGACCGCCTGCCGCACAGCGACGGCCGCCGGCTGGAGCGAGACGACTCGGCGCCGGGCCGCCTCGCGCTCGCCGTGCCCGCCGTCGGAGAGCGACACGTGCTCGGCCGCTACTGCCTCGAGTTCGTCGACATGCCGCCCAAGATGCAGGGCGTCTACGCCTTCGTCTGCTTTCCCGACACCGTCGACGAGGTCACCCTCAAGCACAAGGTAAGCCTTATGAAAGTATTTCCCTGCTATACCAAGATTGAAGATCAAATGAGGCAGAAGCGATGGATAACATTCCCCATCGGAGCTTCGGAAATCATTGGAGGAAGTGGCAACAAAACGACTATTCCCGTTGAACTGTAGAATGTATGGGTCGGGCGACATACCATCTGTCTTTCGGAGAAATACACTACTGGCCATTAAAATTGCTACACCAAGAAGAAATGCAGATAATAAACGGGTATTCATTGGGCAAATATATTATACTAGAACTGAAATGTCATTACATTTTCACGTAATTTGGGTGCATAGGTCCTGTGAAATCAGTACCCAGAACAACCACCTCTGGCCGTAATAACGGCATTGATACGCCTGAGCATTGAGTCAAACAGAGCTTGGATGGTGTGTACAGCTACAGCTGCCCATACAGCTTCAACACGATACCACAGTTCATCAAGAGTAGTGACTGGCGTATTGTGAAGAGCCAGTTGCTCGGCCACCATTGACCAGACGTTTTCAATTGGTGAGAGATCTGGAGAATGTGCTGGCCAGGGCAGCAGTCGAACATTTTCTGTATCCAGAAAGGCCCGTCCAGGACCTGCAACATGCGGTCGTGCATTATCCTGCTGAAATGTAGGGTTTCACAGGGATCGAATGAAGGGTAGAGCTACGGGTCGTAACACATCTGAAATCTAACGTCCACTGTTCAAAAAATGCCGTCAATGCGAACAAGAGGTGACTGAGATGTGTAACCAATGGCACCCCATACCATCACGCCGGGTGATACGCCAGTATGGCGATGACGAATACACGCTTCCAATGTGCGTTCACCACGATGTCGCCTAACACGGATGCGACCATCATGATGCTGTAAACAGAACCTGCATTCATCCGAAACAATGACGTTTCGCTTTTCGTGCACCCACGTTCGTCGTTAAGTACACCATCGCAGGCGCTCCTGTCTGTGATGCAGCGTCAAGGGTAGCCGCAGCCGTGGTCTCCAAGCTGATAGTCCATGCTGTTGCAAACGTCGTCGAACTGTTCGTGCAGATGGTTGTTGTCTTGCAAACGTCCCCATCTGCTGACTCAGGGATCGAGACGTCTCTGCACGATCCGTTAAAGCCATGCGGATAAGATGCCTGTCATCTCGACTGCTAGTGTTTCGAGGCCATTGGGATCCAGCACGGCGTTCCGTATTACCCTCCTGAACCCACCGATTCCATATTCTGCTATCAGTCATT
The DNA here is from genome assembly GCF_021461395.2 of Schistocerca americana. Classification (NCBI taxonomy): domain Eukaryota; kingdom Metazoa; phylum Arthropoda; class Insecta; order Orthoptera; family Acrididae; genus Schistocerca; species Schistocerca americana. Next base: position 96,812,697 of record NC_060120.1, on the reverse strand, counting down.
GGATCTGGACCAACGGGAGCAGCAACGTCGCGATACGATAAACCGCAATCGCATAGGCTACAATCCGACCTTTATCAATGTCGGAAACGTGATGGTACGCATTTCTCCTCCTTACACGAGGCATCACAACAACGTTTCACCAGGCAAAGACGGGTCAACTGCTGTTTGTGTATGAGAAATCGATTGGAAACTTTCCTCATGTCAGCACGTTGTAGGTGTCGCCACCGGCGCAAGCCTTGTGTGAATACTATGAAAAGCTAATCATTTGCATATCACAGCATTGTGGGGCGGTGGGTGGAATAATTGTTAAATGTTCCTATTATTTATTTAATGCTGTTGTTTGCTGTTCTCAACACTGGCTCTCTAACTACAATATTGACAACCAGAAAGTGGTTAGCAAAACGTGAAGCCTGTAATTAGAATTACTAGTGCCCACTTCATCTGAGAAATACATTTATAGCTGCAGCTTATAGCTCTGAAGAATTAGGTGATTGTCTGGGATTCGTAATCAAAAACCATTCTCTCTAAAATGTTCACTATATTCTGAAAGTCACAGACCAAAAAGAATCCACACAATCCAACTACCAGAGCAGTTCAGAGTCTAATGCGCTGATGCAACTATAACTGTTCAAATTAAATGTTTAAGTGAATGCTCGCCATAATTTGATGATAATGTTCATCAAACGCCACGTTAATAATGGTAGAATGTCTGTCCTGCGGCGGCACGTGAAAATACGACATACGCAAACTAAAGATAGATCATTAACGTCATCCCAAAATTAACACTTCACTCGAAAACGATTTCATGGTTACGCGTATCCCGAGTAACTTATTACTGCATCCGAAGCTGTTTATATCAACGATACCGACGCGACGCGACTCCCGGCACAGGTGGTGCGCTAATCAGTGTGTGGTGAGAACTGGGGCCTGCCTTCTTCTCGCGCAGCGTTCTTACATATAAAGCCGCGGTGCGGACGGCTAAGGGAACGCCTAATCTAATCTGCTCTCCCGACTAGCCGCTGGGCTAGTAATGCACCACTTTAAGTTATCGAATAAATCATTGCTTCCTCTGAAGCTTCCGATGAAGCTTTCAATTTAATTGTGCAATCAGCACACAAGTAAGTAATCATAATAAAAGTCTGACGTGGCTAAGTCAAATACTTTGGACGAGAGAATTAATTTAATTACACTACACGCAGTAGAGGAGCTCTGAACTTGCTCTTTGGAGATACGCTATAGCTATAGTTTTATAGTTATTCTGTTGAAACTTCTCACATTTTTATGATTATAGCGGATCTCCCTTCTCTCTAAATTTAAACATCCTAGCTTTATTTATTCGCCTACTTAATCTATCTTGCTTCCTTAATTTCTAAAACAAAGACCAGAAAATCATAAATTTCAACTAAAATTTTAATTTGTGAGATTCAGAATACTGTTTCTACTAAATTATTATGCAAAAGGAATTTAAATTTAAATTTTTTTCTAGCTCTTTTCTGTTGCGCCAATGATTTTTACAGAAAAACATCCAAATTTCGAAAATGGTTAAAGTTATTGAACTGATATCCAACACATAATGATTTTGTATTACTCCTGACATGCTAGAAACGTTTCAGGATATTTACTTCATTTTAAAGTATTGCACAATATTTATGACGTCAGAGCTAGGCTGGCACACAATGGAAAAACTGATGTGAATTTTATAAGGCGTGAGTATGCTGCTTCCCTACAGCATCTTCTTCCTGTCGTTTAAATTTCGCGTCTGTAACACGTCATCTTCGTGGTGTAGCAATTTTGATGGTCAGTAGTGTGTCATCCACACTGCTCCGAAGACTGTAACAGCTGACAAGTGCGACAACTAACGCACAATCGTCTTAACAGCTCATCCACCCAAATTGCTTACAAGAACAATAAACAGAAGAATGGAAAAGAAAACTTAGGAGGTGATAGATGACGATCAGTTTGGCTTTAGGAAAGGTAAAGGCACGAAAGAGTAAATTCTGACGTCGCGGTTCATAATGGAAGACAGACTAAAGAAAACTCAAGACACGTTATGGAAAAAGTGTTCGACAGTGTTCAAATGGTTCAAATGGCTCTAAGCTCTATGGGACTTAACATCTGAAGTCATCAGTCCCCTAGACGTAGAATTACTAAAACCTAACCAACCGAAGGACATCACATACATCCATGCCCGAGGCGGGATTCGAACCTGCGACCGTAGCAGCAGCGTGGTTCCGGACTGAACCGCCTAGAACCGCTCGGCCACAGCGGCCGACGTTCGACGGTGTAAAATGGTGCAAAACGTTCGAAAGCTGAGAAAAATAGGGGTAAGCCATAGGGACAGAAGAGTAAAATACAATATGTACAAAAGACAAGAAGGAATAACAAGAGTGGACGACCAGAAACGAAGTGCTCGGATTTAAAAAAAAAAAAAAAAAAAAAAAAAAAAAGGTGTAAGACAGGGATGTAGTCTTTCTCACCCTACATGAAGATGATATCTGTTATTTCGGACAGATACCGTCTTCATATAGTTAAGGCTAACCAGTGATTGGCCTTCTTCTTCTGTGCTGGATGCACACACATTGCGAACCGCGCGACCGCGACGGCTACGGTCGCAGGTTCGAATCCTGCCTCGGGCATGGATGTGTGTGATGTCCATAGGTTAGTTAGGTTTAAGTAATTCTACGTTCTACGGGACTTATGACCTCAGAAGTTTGGTCCCTTAGTGCTCAGAGCTATTTGAACCATTTGAACCACACGCATTGCCCGAACGCTCACGGGACTCGCTAAGATTGTCTGACGCGAGTAATGAGTGTAATGGGCAGGAGCACTAAGAATGTAGCGTGTGGACATTAAATTGGGAATGTTAGTCTCACGGGGAACGCGCAAGGGATTAATACTTGCAGTCGCACTATTCTTTGTGCCCTCGGTGGCTCAGATGGATAGACCGTCTGCCATGTAAGCAAGAGATCCTGGGTTCGAATCCCGGTCGGGGTACACATTTTCAACTGTTCCCGTTGATGTATATCAACGCCTGTCGACAGCTTAGGGTTTTGCCTTAATTATCATTTCATTCCCACCCTACTGTCCAATAGTTGAATGAGTACAGAATATGAATTGAGAGTAAATCGAAGAAAAACGAAAGTAATGAGAAGTAGCAGAAACGAGAACAGCGAGAAACTTAACATCACGATTGATGGTCACGAGGTAGGTGAAGTTAAACAATTCTACTACGTAGGCAGCAAAATAACCAGACGGACGGAGCAAGGAGAACATCATAAGCAAACTTGCACAGGCAAAAGGCATTCCTGCCCAAGAGAAGTCTACTAGTATCAAACATAGGATCCAATTTAAGGAAGAAATTTCTGAGAATCTACCTTTAGACAACACCATTGTATTGTACTGAAACATGGACCGTGGGAAAACCGGAATAGAAGAGAATCGAAGAATTTGAGATGTGGTGCTACAAACGAATGTTGAAAATTAGGTGAACTTAAAAGGTATGTAATGAAAAGATTCTGCGCAGAATCGGAGAGGAAGGTAATATGTGGAAGACACTGACAACGACAAGGGACAGGATGATAGGACATCTGTTAAAACATCAGCGAATGACTTATATGGTACTAGCTGGAGCTGTAGGGGGTAAAAACTGTAGAGGAAGACATAGATTAGAATGTATCCTGCAAATAATCCAGGACATAGGTTACAAGTGATACTCTGAAATGAAGAGTTTGGCAAATTTGGCGGGCCGCATCGAATCAGTCAGAAGTCTGATGACTGAAAGAAAACCAGAGGTTAGAAAACTTGGAAAGGGGAATGGACAGGAGTTAGATACAATGGAAATTAGTGGGGTTCGGTGGCAAGAGGAGCAAGACTTCTGATCAAATGAGTGAATACAGGGTTATAAATACAAAGTCAAATAGGGGTAATCTAGGAGTAGATTAAGAAATGAATGAGAAAATAGGATCTACTATAAACAGCATAGTATTAGTGCCCATATCCACCACAGTAGTACTAGTTTATATGTTAACTAGCGCCTTAGGTCATGAAAAGATTGCAGAAAGTTTTGATGAGATGATGAGATCTCGATAAGTTGAAAGAGCCAGAGATTCTTGAGACAGTCATCGACTGACTAGAACAGGGGAAGGGAACGACATATTAAACACAGTACAAGACGAATGGGTAACTTTGAGAGATGGAATAGCGTAGACAGCAGGAAAAGAGGCAAGGTCTAGTAAAAATCCCTGGACGTCAGAGGAGATCGTTAATTTAAATGCTGAGAGGAGAAAATATAAGAATGCAGCAAATGAAGCAGGTGAAACGGAATGTTGTTGTTGTGGTCTTCAGTCCTGAGACTGGTTTGATGCAGCTCTCCATGCTACTCTACCCTGTCCAAGCTTCTTCATCTCCCAGTACATACTGCAGCCTACATCCTTCTGAATCTGCTTAGTGTATTCATCTCTTGGTCTCCCTCTACGATTTTTACCCTCCACGCTGCCCTCCAATACTAAATTGGTGATCCCTCGATGTCTCAGAACATGTCCTACCAACCGATCCCTTCTTCTAGTCAAGTTGTGCCACAAACTCCTCTTCTCCCCAATTCTATTCAGTACCTCCTCATTAGTTATGTGATGTACCCATCTAATCTTCAGCATTTTTCTGTAGCACCACATTTAGAAAGCTTCTATTCTCTTCTTGTCTAAACTATTTATCGTCCATGTTTCACTTCCATACATGGCTACACTCCATACAAATACTTTCAGAAACAGCTTCCTGACATTTAAATCTATACTTGATGTTAACAAATTTCTCTTCTTCAGAAACTCTTTCCTTGCCATTGCCAGTCTACATTTTATATCCTCTCTACTTCGACCATCATCAGTTATTTTGCTCCCCAAATAGCAAAACTCTTTTACTACTTTAAGTACCTCATTTCCTAATATAATTCCCTCAACATCGCCTGACTTAATTCGACTACATTCCGTTATCCTCGTTTTGCTTTTGTTGATGTTCATCTTTTACCCTCCTTTCAAGACACTGTAAATTCCGTTCAGCTGCTCTTCCAAGTTCTTTGATGTCTCTGACAGAATTACAATGTCATCGGCGAATCTCAAAGTTTTTATTTCTTCTCCATGGATTTTAATACCGACTCCGAACTTTTCTTTTGTTTCCTTTATGGCTTGCTCAGTATACAGATTGAATAACATCGGGGATAGGCTACATCACTGTCTCACTCCCTTCCCAACCACTGCTTCCCTTTCATACCCCTCCACTCTCATAACTGCCATCTGCTTTCTGTACAAATTGTAAATAGCCTTTCGCTCCCTGTGTTTTACCCCTGCCACCTTCAGAATTTGAAAGAGAGCATTTCAATCAACATTGTCAAAAGCTTTCTCTAAGTCTACAAATGCTAGAAACGTAGGTTTGCCTTTCCTTAATCTTTCTTCTGAGATAAGTCGCAGGGTCAGTATTGCCTCACGTGTTCCAACATTTCTACGGAATCCAAACTGATCTTCCCCGAGGTCGGCTTCTATCAGTTTTTCCATTAGTCTGTAAAGAATTCGCGTTAGTATTTTGCAGCTGTGACTTATTAAACTGATAGTTCGGTAATTTTCACATCTGCCAACACCTGCTTTCTTTGGGATAGGAATTATTATATTCTTCTTGCAGTCTGAGTATACTTCGCCTGTCTCATACATCTTGCTCACCAAATAGTAGAGTTTTGTCAGGACTGGCTCTCCCAAGGCTGTCAGTAGTTCTAATGCAATGGTGTCTACTCTGGGGGCCTTGTTTCGACTCAAGTCTTTCAGTCCTCTGTCATACTCTTCACGCAGTATGATATCTCCCATTTCATCTTCATCTACATCCTCTTCCATTTCCATAGTAGTGTCCTCAAGAACATCGCCCTTTTATAGGCTCTCTATATACTCTTCCCACCTTTCTGCTTTCCCTTCTTTGCTTAGAACTGGGTTTCCATCAAAGCTCTTGATATTCATGCAAGTGGTTCTCTTTTCTCCAAAGGTCTCTTTAATTTTCCTGTAGGCAGTATCTACCTTACCCCTGGTGAGATAAGCCTCTACATCCTTACATTTGTCTTCTAGCCATCCCTGCTTAGCCATTTTGCACTTCCTGTCGATCTCATTTTTGAGACGTTTGTATTCCTTATTTCCTGCTTCAGTTACTGCATTTTTATATTTTCTCCTTTCATCAATTAAGTTCAGTATTTCTTCTGTTACCCAAGGGTTTCTACTAGCCCTCGTCTTTGTACCTATTTGATCCTCTGCTGCCTTCACTATTTCATCCCTCAAAGCCAACCATTCTTCTTCTACTGTATTTCTTTCCCCCATTCCTGTAAATTGTTCCCTTATGCTCTCCCTGAAACTCTGTGCAACCTCTGGTTCTTTCAGTTTATCCAGGTCCCATCTCCTTAAATTCCCACCTTTTTGCAGTTTCTTCAGTTTCAATCTATAGTTCATAACCAATAGATTGTGGTCAGAGTCAACATCTTCCCCTGGAAATGTCTTACAATTTAAAACCTGGTTCCTAAATCTCTGTCTTACCATTATATAATCTATCTGATACCTTTTAGTATCTCCAAGGTTCTTCCATGTATACAACCTTCTTTCATGATTCTTGAACCAAGTGTTAGCTATGATTAATTTATGCTCTGCGCAAAATTCTACCAGGTGGCTTCTTCTTTCATTTCTTAGCCCCAATCCATATTCCCTACTACGTTTCCTTCTCTTCCTTTTCCTATTGTCGAATTCCAGTCACCGATGACTATTAAATTTTCGTCTCCCTTCACTACCTAAATAATTTCTTTTATCTCATCATACATATCATCAATTTCTTCATCATCTGCAGAGCTAGTTGGCATATAAACTTGTACTACTGTAGTAGGTGTGGGCTTCGTGTCTACCTTGGCCACAATAATGCGTTCACTATGCTGTTTGTAGTAGCTTACCCGTACTCCTATTTTTTATTCATTACTAAACCTACTCCTGCATTACTCTTACTTGATTTTGTGTTTATAACCCTGTATTCACCTGACCAAAAGTCTTGTTCCTCCTGCCACCGAACTTCACTAATTCCCACTATATCTAACTTTAACCTATCCACTTCCCTTTTTAAATTTTCTAACCTACCTGCCCGATTAAGGGATTTGACCATCCACGCTCCGGTCCGTAGAACGCCAGTATTCTTTCTCATGATAACGACGTCCTCTTGGGTAGTCCCCGCCCGGAGATCCGAATGGGGGACTATTTTACCTCCGGAATATTTTACCCAAGAGGACGCGATCGTCATTCAACAATACAGTAAAGCTGTATGCCCTCCGGAAAAATTATGGCTGTATTTTCCCCTTGCTTTCAGCCGTTCGCAGTACCAGAACAGCAAGGCCATTTTGGTTAGTGTTACAAGGCCAGATCAGTCAATCATCCAGATTGTCGCCCCTGGAACTACTGAAAAGGCTGCTGCCCCTCTTCAGAAACCACACGTTTGTCTGGCCTCTCAACAGATACCCCTCCGTTGTCGTTGCACCTACGGTACGGCTATCTGTATCGTTGAGGCACGCAAGTCTCCCCACCAACGGCAAGGTCCATGGTTCATTGGGGGGGGGGGGGGGGATGAAACCGAATACAAACGTTTAAAAATGAGACTGGCAGAAAGTGAAAAAATACATAAGCAGGAGTGGCTACAGGACGGATGTAGGAATTTAGAAGCATATTTCACTATGGGAAAGATAGATAACCCCGACAGGAAAATTAAAGAGGCCTTTGCAGAAAAGAAAAGCAGCTGTATGAATATCAACATCTTAGATGGAAAACCACGACTAAGCAAAGAAGGCAAAGCTGGAAGTTGGAAGGGGTATATAGATACCCTGTAGATGGGAGATGAACTTGACGACAATGTTATAGAAATTGGGGTAGGACATAGATGAAGACGAGATGGGAGATACGATACTGCAAAGAAGAATCTAACAGTGCACTGTAAGACCTAAGTCGAAACAAGACCCCTGGACTATATGACATTCCGTCAGAACTATCTATCATCCATGACAAAACTATTCCATTTGAAGTGCAGGATGTATGAGGCAGGCGAAATACCCTCAGATTTCAAGAAGAATGTAATAATTCTAATTCTAAAGAAAGCAGGTGCTGATAGGTGTGAAAATTATCGCACTATCACTTTAAAGTCACTGTTGCAAAATTCTAACACGAATTATTTAAAGAGGAATGTAAAAACTGGTAGAGGCCAATCTCAGGAAAGATCAGTTTGGATTTCAGAGAAATGTAGAAACACTTGGGGCAAATACTGAACCTATGACTTCTCTTAGAATATAGGTTAAAGAAAGGCAAATCTTTGTTTATAGAATTTGTGGACTTAGAGAAAATGTTTGACAGTGTTGACTAGGATACTCTCTTTCGAATTCTGAAGGCACAAGTGGTGAAATACAGAGAGCAAAAGGCTATTTACAACTTCTACAGAAACCATACTGCAGTTATAGGAGTCGAGGGGCATGAAAAGGGGCCAGTGGTTGAGAAGGGAGTGAGACCGAATTGTAGCATATCACCGATGTTATTCACTCTGTACATTGAGCAAGCAGTAAAGGAAAACAAAGAAAAATTTTGACTAGGAATTAAAGTTCAGGGAGAAGAAATAAAGACTTTGAAGTTTGCCGATGACACTATAGTTCTGTCAGAGACAGCAAAGGACTTGGAAGAACACTTGAACGGAATGGACAGAGTCTTGAAAGGAGGATATAAGATGAACATCAGCAAAAGCAATGCAGAGGGAATTAGATTAGCAAAAATGGTTCAAATGGTTCTGAGCACTATGGGACTTAACATCTATGGTCATCAGTCCCCTAGAACTTAAAACTACTTAAACCTAACTAACCTAAGGACAGCACACAACACCCAGTCATCACGAGGCAGAGAAAATCCCTGACCCCGCCGGGAATCGAACCCGGGAACCCGGGCGTGGGAAGCGAGAACGCTACCGCACGACCACGAGCTGCGGACTTAGATTAGCAAACGAAATACTTAAAGTATTACATTAGTTCTGCTAGTCGGACAGCAAAGTAACTGATGATGGCCGAAGTAGGATATAAAATGTAGACTGCCAATGCGAAGAAAAGCGTTTCTGAAAAAAAGAGATTTGTTAACATCGAAATAGATTTCAGTGTTAGGAAGTCTTTCCTGAAGGTATTTGTTTGGAATGTATCCTTGCATGAAAGTGAAAAATGTGCGATAAACAGTTTAGACAAGAAGAGAGTAGGAGCTTTTGAAATATGTTGCTAGAGAAGGATGCTGAAGATATTTACTGTATAAAATGCAGAGAAAATAAATTTGTGGCACAACTTGACTAAAAGAAGAGAGAGAGAGGCTTATAGGACACATTCTACCTCAAGAGACCACCAGTGTGGTATTGGAGGGAAATGTGTGTGTTTATGCGTGCGTGTGTGTGTGTGTATGTGTGTCTATGTGTGTGTGTGTGTGTGTGTGTGTGTGTGTGTGTGTGTGTGTGTGTGTGTGCGTGTGCTGGTGGATGGGTGGGTGGTGGGTTGGTGGATTGGTGAATAGTCTGGGTGGATGGGTGGGTTGATGGGGGGAGGGGGGGGGGGGGTAAATATCATAGAGAGAGGGCAAGAGATAAATACAGTAATCAGATTTAGAAAGAAGTGGGTTTCAGTAGTTATTCGGAGATGAAGAGGCTTGCACAGGCTTGAATGGATAGCTGAATATAATCAGTCTTCCGACTGAATACCACAACAAAAATATAAATGCCACGTGTGGGAGCCTGTGTGTGACATTCTCTTGTGGAGAGAGCTGGAGGTGTAGGAGCGGGCGAATGTTGTCAATGGGTACCGACGTTGTAGTTAATCGCATTCTTGTGTAGGGCAACTATGCAGTGCGTGCCTTTGGGTAATTAAAATACGATGTACCTACTTTCCTCTATTCTGTACTCTTTGTACTACAATTAGCGTACGGCATCAGTTAGACATAGCCAAACAACCCTCACAAACAAACAAAAACTAAACGAAACCAAAACTGGAGAAAGCGCGGCTGTACATGAGGAGTTCAACGAGTTCGAAAGCAAAATTCTATCTACCGATTTGATACAAACTCCTAAGAAGTTTTGGCCGGATGTTAAATCAGTAATCTGTCCAGACATTGTGACCATAATGGGAGGGAATAAAAGAATGACACAGGAAAAGCCGAAATACTAAACGTCTTATTCGAAAACTGTTGCGCAGAGAAAGACTGCATTATAGTTCCTCCTTTAAATTGTCGCAGGAACGAAAAACTGAAGGAACTGAAATATCTAAACAGAGGAAAGGACACTGGAGCAGACGGGATACCAATTCGATTCCACACAGAGTGTAGAGTCTTGTACCACGGAAGCAAGGAAGAGGAGGTGGTTACAGGTGGCCAGTACTCTCTTTCTGCAACACAAATGCACACGTGGATTAACACAGTTCTTTATTTGCATGAACAGATAGCTGCTGCTTAACTTTAACAGAGTCCATGTGTTGTGGTACAAGCTCTCCAATAACAATTCGCGTTAGCCTCACTGCTGGTGAAGTACAAGTCCCACTATAAACACTACTCTAGTCGCTATGTACTGTCGTAGCTTAAGCCCGCTCTGCTGGATGAATGACAGACGACAAACTGGAATGCGAGTTGGTGCCTGAGCTAGGGACCGAGCTAGTGACTGAGGTCCTCCGGTCAGCGGAGGCGATCTGAACACTTGCTTTCGAGAGGGCGTTGGCGGCATGTTGCTTGCGAATCTGTCTCTGGCCTCTCTCGTGACAGGCGCCCTTGATCAAGCGCCTACTATCGATCTTCGCGCTACGTCTATGCTGCCCGGCGTGCTGACGACAGCTTACGCCAGCACATTCCTCTCCCTCTAAATGCCTCACTGGTGTCGTGAAGGGAAGATCTGAACGACAACAGGGAGGGAGGGAAGACGCTGGACGTAGAGATGAGCCGGGAGCCGTGACTGTGGAGGACTGCGTACTGCCGACCGTACCCCGTCATCTGGCTTGCGAGGCAACAGGAACATCCTCCGGAAAACTGCCAGAGCACACGTCCAGGTCTGAGGGCGTGTCCTGGGGCAATGACGGCGATGGCGGGTCCACGTACAATTATCGGTGAATATTGGCGGTGGGAGCGAGGGCGCATCGTCCATCCGCTCCACCTGGGGTGCCCTGGTGGTACCACAAGCGGCTGCAAAAGCCGCGCGGTCGCGTGAGGCCGTGAATTTGGGGGAAGACAAGCAACAGAATCACGGGGCAAATGACACGCACGAATTTGCTTCCGGTGGCGGCGCTGCAAACCACCGGGACCTGCAATCAAGTATATAAAAGAGCCAATGCGTTCCTGGATCACGCCTCTTTCCGAGCGCCCACGGTTACCATAAACCCTGAAAAGAACAAGATCGCGCGGCGCAAAGCACCGGCTGCTATGGTGAATGTAGCAAGTGTAGCAACGTTCGATGGCGGCGGCCATGCAGAAGTTCCGCCAGTGATGGACCGTCTCGTGAGTGGGAGCGATAAGAGGCAAGAAAGAGTTGCAGCGCCTATTTCAATGTGTGGCTGGTGCGAAGCTTGGCTATCTGTTGTTTACAAATGCGTACGAAGCGTTCTGCTTTTCCGTTGGACTGCGGGTGAAACGGAGCACTTGTTAGATGACAAATGCCATTGCGTTCACAAAACAGTTGAAAATCACGTGAACTGTGCTCCGTTGTCCGACACAAGTACTTCTATCAAACCTAAGTAAATTATGGAGGACAACGCTTGAATGGTGCTACGTGATGTGATAGAAGTCTTACGCACCGCAAATGGGAACTTGATGAAAGAGTCTACCGCTATGAGCCAACGAGTGTTCCAAAATGGCTTGCAAAGTCAGGGTGCACTCCTTAACATGCCAATTCAGTCTTAGGCCAAGCTGAGATTGCCTGTGGCGGAGCGGACTGGTTTTCCGTACATGCCTGACACTCACATCATTTTTCAATGTGGGCGCCCATGCACTGCCAAGTGCAGTGGCGGACCGCTAACTGTTTAGTACGAACAATTCCTCAAAGTCCTTGGTGGAGCAATCGCAACACATTCTCTTGCAACACTTTGGGAATAAGCACGTGCGATTGTCCACTGTCGTTTTGCACTAAGATCCACACCCTGTTTAATTGAAAGGCTATGCCGACGTGCAAAATATCGGCGCGCGACTTAGTTCTGAATACTGTTCAAAGGGCGAGGCCAACAAAATCTTGAGATCTGTGTCTGCTTCCGTGGCCCGCGCAATTTTTCTGTAGTGCAAGGGAAAAGATTCTATCAATTCAGAATCCTGCGCATCGATTATGCGGCAGATGCATCAAAATCATAGTCTGGGACAATCGGAATAGGGCGTCTGCATTGCCATGCTTTGACGTAGGTCTGTACACAATTTCATATTGATACTGCGAAAGCAACAAAGCCCAACGTTGCTATTTTTCAGCGGTGCGTGTAGGAGCTGGCTTTGATGGATGAGACAAGGACTGCAAAGGCTTGTGACCTGTCACGAAAAAGAACTTGCTACCACACAAATAGTGATGGAATTTGGTCACACCATGCACAATAGCGAGAGAATAATTGCACAGAGTTTGAGTGAGCAACTTTGACGTAAAAAGCAATGGGTTCGTTTTGTGCACCAATTCTGTGCGAAAGCACTGCGCCGATTCCGTAGGAAGAAGCGTCGACTTGCAAAACTACTGTCTTCGTAGGGTCCGAATGCACTGACCATCTGTCACTAAGTAAAGCATTTTGAGTTCCTGAAATGCGTCTTGACAGTCTTTCGTCCACAGAAAAGGTACATTTTTGCGACGCAAGTGACGCAATGAGGCGGCGACCTGAGTGGCAATCGGTATGAATCGAATGTAGTGTCATCTTGCCCAGTACTGACTATAGTTCAGACACATCGTGAGGAACAGGCAGGCCACGGGTTGCAAGCAAATGAGATTGGAGGGGTGCTCACCCTGACTGTTTATCACATGACCTAAGTACGGTAGTCTAGTTTCTGAAAAGTCACACTTTCCTCGACAACGTTTGAGTCCTGCATCTGACAACACTCGAAAGAGAGTGCGCAAATTGGCAATGCGTTCCTTTGGCGTACGACCTGAGACGCCAATACCGTCAAGGTAGTTTGAACAAAACGGCACTTTCTCCGTCAGCTGTTCCAAGTAACGTTGAAAAATGGCGGATGCGGAAGCTCTCCGAAGGGCAAACGCAAATACTTGAACAATCATAAGTGTATATTTACAACAGACACTTTCTGTGATTCTTCATCCAATGGAATTTGCAAGTAGGCATCATGCAAATCTATCTTAGAACAGTAACGTCCTGCACCAGGAGAGACCTGGGCCCCTATCTCGCCCATATTAATTCACCAACGTTAATGACCCATTATCTCAGACACTGTTGAACGTACGGATTTTAAATTTCTGCCATATATTAACTACTCACTCTTTATTCTGCTGATCTACGTTGGAAGGTTTTGCATCAAAACAAAAGGTTTTACAAAATTTTTACTCAATGCCTGTATTTTTGCAAAAAATGTGTTAACATAAATATACATAAAAAAAGCCGAGCTGAACGTATATTCTTGGTTGTAGATCCATGGCTTACTGGATAGTTTTGCTGCACCCTGTTAAAGGTTACAGTGCAATAGGATGAATAGTTTCTGAGAAAACGGGGCATTTGTAGTGAAAAATGTATAAACTGAGAAAAGGACGTTTAAAGTTTTAATATGAAATTTCTTACCTTTATTGTTACATGATGTTATTAAAAACACCCTGCTCCACATTCTAGGTCATCTACACCACCAGTTCTATCAAGTAACAGCTGCCTTCTCCTTTTCCTTGCCTCTTTGGCCACATGTTTTGCTGAAACCTCAGCTTTTTTTCACTCTTCCGATGTCCACTTTGTGAAGACCTTCCACTGTATGCTTCCCCAAAATCACTCCCAGCTTCTCAAGCACTTTCAGTCTGCCACTACATTCATTATTAAATGTGATTACAGTGTCATACGTTCCTAAATGTAGGGTCTTCATCCCAAAAAATACACTTTTTGGTAAGCGAGTCCAGAGAAGATTATTGAAAGATTCGTTGATGTTTTATGTTTTCCCATGCAAACACCTTTTCAACAGATCTGCATGGGCCAGATCTCTAAATATAGGCTTCAGATCCTCCATTACTGCTTGAGGCACACTGTTTCTATGCGTAAAATCTGCCAGAGATCCTTCAGCTTCAGATTCTCTATATTTGCACCATGTCTTAGGAGGAGAAGGACACAAACAATGTTCGGGGTTGTTATCAGTTGAAATTTTATGATCGTAGATAGCCCACACCGCTCTCACCATCTTGTGCAAATCATTGGTGCTGTCCCTGACAGCTTTGCGATAATAATCTTGAAACTGATCAATCACCTTGTCAGTCAGTCTGCCAGGACCTTTTATTGTTTTTCCATCTGACAGCTTTGCGTTTCCAAGTTTAATTTTCAACTGTCGGAGACGTGCACCCATTCTCTTTTTCACATGGCCTGCACACTCTAGTTTAGTTATGGGCACAATGTAAGGTTTGCTGTCCACTACTGCTTTGAAAGAGTTGCTGTCTCCATCTCCCAAGAACTGAATGTACCTAACTCCCCTTTCTTCCTCAGATCGCTGAAAAATATTTAGTGCAGCAGCCACTTCCATCCCAGTTGTTCCCTCACAATTTTTTCCACAGTTTGGCTTATGGGCTTCTACTCCCTCTCTCTATCCACGCCAGCACATGTGCATCCTTGACAGTATTTTGTCAAAATCTCAAGATTCAGGACTTTTCCTGTGTCAACACTTGTTGCCTTTGCAACTCCATTCTTAGATTTGTGTCCTCGTCTCTGCCAGGAACCATAAAAGGCAATACTGATATCAGTGCAACCATCATTTGCTTCCACTGCTTCATTTGTTGCAGATATCATGTAGACACTTTCTTTACACAATTACCAATGACATTTGTGCAGTGTTCATACTCTGTAGGAGGACCTGGCAAATTCAAGAGGCTGCCCGACCCTTCCCAATGTACCTCAGTCCATGTACTAATCTGACGTTATTAGTATACAAGTTGTTTCTTCACTTGCTTAATGTGCAAAACGATTTAGAGAATTCGCAGTTCCGACAGGAAATACGTAAATGACAAACAATTCCTTTCCTATCTGATTCATCTTCACACAGTGTTACTGCACCACCACAAAGAGAACAGCTCACTGCTTCACTTAGAACACGAGCCAAAACACCGAACTCCACAATTATATTCGTATCCACGTCTTTTTCTACACTGAGCTCTTCATAAACTCTAAAGTCAACTTTCCTTTTGAAGCACTGGGGGCAGAGGGTGTAGGCACTGCACTTTTCTTGTCAGTGCTGTCGCTTGTAGTTCCTTGTGATATACTCAAACAAGCTTCATCAGCTACACATTTTCGATAAAGCCTGTTACCTAATGTTTGCTTGCTGCGCGAACTAAAACCTACTAAACAGAAAGTTATTCACGAAACACTTCGCGCCGTTCAATCAAAGAGCTACGGAAACAATACATTGTGTAGAGCGGACTGTCAACTACAAAACAACAAAACCACAGCCTTCTGTAGTAAATAGTTTCGGAAACATGACCGTTCAAATGATTCAATGTAAGTCGCGAGGAGGAAAACTGACAATGCAGATGTACAGTAAAGGACGATAATACCAACAAGATAATATTCCCACCAAATAAATAATATATCAGAATGTTCAGGAGATTCCGTAGATTTTAATGGAACAAAAAAAATAAAAATCAATTTTTTTTCATTTTTTGCCCCAGGTCTCCCCTTAAAGCAATTGGATCGTGGCGGGCCCGGAAAAACTCAGGCTGAGCATTGTCTTTCAATGTAACATGCGGTACAGAGTTATTAGCTTTTCCCATTCCTTCTGAAAATAGTTCTGGCATATGTTTAAGCAAGCTAGCTGCACTGTCGTCTGATTCAAAATCAGACGCTGAAAGTAAATTGTCCAAACAAATCAAAGGCATCTAAACCGAATATGTTGTCACTGTCTCTTGATTTCAACACAGTAAAATTCACTGTATTTATAAGTGGCAGGCATACTACACAGTCCAAGCACTGGGACTTCCTGCCCGTTGTAAGCAGTGAGGTGCTTGCTAGATTTAGAAAGGCTGACTGAGTATTTGTTCGTACGTGGCACGATTAAGCAAAGTTACTGAGGCACCTGTGTCTAACTGAAAGTTCACACGACGCTAGCAATCCGTAATGAGACAAATAGTTTGTTAGAATGCCGTTGCACAGCACTAGGGTGAGAAGGAGGCACAGCCTTAATCTTACTTTTGTCAGAAACTGTTGTAGGATTCGAAAACACAGTGTTCACTGCATGCGCAAGAGCCTTTTTTTCTGGGAGCAAGCAAAATTGGTGTTCTCCTGCCATTGCACTACTTGGACACGACCTTCTTTTCAAGACGTGTTATACGTTGCGTTATGTGATGGGCCATCCTGTCTTTTATGAAGAGCCGGCCGGTGTAGCCGAGCGGTTCTAGGCGCTTCAGTCTGGAACCGCGCGACCGCTACGGTCACAGGTTAGAATCCTGCGTCGGGCATGGATGTGTGTGATGTCCTTAGGTTAGTTAGGTTTAAGTAGTTCTAAGTTCTAGGGGACTTATGACCACATAGTGCTCAGAGGCATTTTTATGGCTAGCTGAACATCTATGGCAAGACTTCACTATATTGGGCCTGCTCAAACTTCTCGGCCGCTATGGCACCCGAATCATATTGCTCTAAGATTTGCAATGGATCAGAGTATTTTAAGATCTGTTCCGATATTCTACGATCTGGGACATTGAATGTTACTGCATCACGTGCCATTAAATCACACTAAAAGTTACCACAACTACACTTAAATTTACACTTCCTAGTCACGCCCATTAATCCTGTGCAGCACAGGCGGTACGTCTGTTCCGGCTTTTTCTGCAAGCGAAAGAAGTGATATCTAGCTGCAGCTACGTGGACTTGCTGGTCACAGTATTTAGTTAATGCAGCGATTACTTGGTCATAGACGACTTCGTCGGTAGACGCGGTTTCGAATAGTTTTTGTATTAACCTGAACACTGGGGACCCCGCAATCGAAAGGAAGTATTGTAACTCTACAGTACCTTGAAAACGCGATGTGCTTGACAATGTGCTTGGAACTGAGTGAGGTATTCAATCCTGATTTTGCTGAATTACTCCAGGCAAAAGTAGGTATCATTTCAGTGTATATAAAACACTGGCAAGAAGACGCGGTAATATCATAGAACATCTGTTAAGACATCACGTAATAATTTCTATGTTACTTGAAGGGCATTGTAGATGTTAAATACTGCAGGGGAAGATAGAGACTGAGGTACTTCAAACATGTAATTGAGGGCTGTGACGTATAATTTTATATGTATATAAATTTTCGGTGCCTGCAGTGTCACGTCTTTCAGTGTCACACAAATTTTTATTTTTAAAGGGGATCACTTAAGACTATTTCCATGGGTTCGCCCCTCAAATTTCTCCCTCATATCACAAAATTGTCATCTGATGTAGTACAAACTGAAAAAATAAATTTCTTTTAAAGCACAGTTTCGTATATA
Source organism: Schistocerca americana (assembly GCF_021461395.2). Classification (NCBI taxonomy): domain Eukaryota; kingdom Metazoa; phylum Arthropoda; class Insecta; order Orthoptera; family Acrididae; genus Schistocerca; species Schistocerca americana. The sequence continues at coordinate 96,795,027 of NC_060120.1, read as the reverse complement.
ATTTATATTCAAAACCTTACACCTGTGTCACAGAACAAATCCTACATCGAGAATACTTTACACAAGTTTAAGGGAAGAAATGCTTCCGATAATTATTACAGTACTTAAAGAACATCAAAATATGAACAGGCTGAAATGAACAAACAGTAAATGAGTCTATGTTAATCAATTCAACTGTAAAAAGCTAAGGAGCACATTATTAGCAAAATGAGAAATATGCAAATGTGAAATGCCAAAATGAGCACTTCTCAATTGGGAGTAAATCAAAACAATCAGAATGGCTGAAAGAGAGCACAATAACATGAGCCATAAACGAATAAGAGCTAAGCAACTAAGCAAATAAGAGAGTAGGCAAAAATGAAATGCCAACAAAATGAGAGCTGGCCGAACTCCGTCGGCACTTATATACGGTTGCGCTCGTGGCGGCACCTCGCGGCCCGTACACGACACACGCGCCTGCGATTGCAATGCATTCTTAGCGCTCGCGGCGGCGTCTAGCGGCCCGTACTCAAGTTGTGCGATTGCTGTCGCAGGTCGACCCTTAATCTATGATGTTACAGGGCGTAGGATGCAAATGCTACTGTGAAATGAAGAGCTTGGCACAAGAGGAATTCATAGTGGGCCGCATCAAACCAGTCAGAAGAATGACCGCTCAAAGAAAATGGATCTCTGTGGATGAAGTTACAGTATCCCAAAATCTATGAAGTATGACCGTTATAAAGAGAGTTGATAGAAATATTTGAAACAAATATTTTAATTAAATACAACTATACGAACAAGCAATTCACTTGGAACTCTGCATTACACAGAAAAGCACCTACAATTCGCAGTCACGATGTTAAGAGTATTTCCAATACGGGTAAAATTAAATTAATCTGTTCATCAGTCCAGGACTCGAATCTGGGTATCTACCAAATGTACCATCCTAGCATATCTCACGGAAATGCTCAAAGCTTCAACTGAGCACAAACTTCACATCATCCCACACCTTACCCTTAGGATCTTGAGGAGATTAGAACCGACGGGGGGTGGCTGCCCCACGGTGACAGAACTTGCGCGCAGCTTCATTTTGTAGCAGATAATCTTCAAATCGAAAGTACGAAAATGCTGTGAGAAAGACGCTATATCAGTAACATCCCTGGCGCTGTAGAAAAGTCATTCTCCTCGCTTTAGCCATATTCATGGAGGTGCTATGCCCATAAAATCGTGGCAGAACCTCTGCGGAGTTGAAAAAGAACGGGAAGAAACAAATTACAAGTTGAATCTTTGTGTCACTTTGTGGGACATCGGGAAGAGTGAATACATAGCGCACTTCCACCGAAGAGTCACGGTCATAGGGTCTCAGCAACAAATAAATGTTTCAACGTCTCATTTACAGGGTGTTTCATAATTAATGTTACACACTTCTCGAGGCTGTAGAGAGGACTTAATAGGTCAAGTTTTACATGGGAACTCATGTCTGGAAACGTCATCCAACGACGCTACAGAGCGTCAAAAATTTACAGGCGCTGGCGCCTGTAATTGTATGTATATATACAAGGTGTGATTCTTGAGTTTCTCCCGGCGTATTTGATAACCAAAATATCCACGGGTGTACTGCCGGTCTACAGTGTCCAACGGGCACAATATTTCGGGGATCATACATATCGCCATCATCAGCTGAACTGACAGACTGAGCTCCTGTGAACGTGCCGGCACGGAGATCCGTACGCTATGGCTGCTCAGAGGGAATTGGGTTCGGTCGCGGCGGCGGCCGATTTAAATACCCTCCGCCCGCGACGCGCTCCCTCCGCTGTCCGCGCCCCGCGCCACGGTCGCGCGGTGGAACAGATTGCGACGGCGTCTGAGATGACGTCGGTGTGATGGCTCTGTCCACCGTGGTCGTCACAACTATACGTTGCTCGATTTACTCTTGATTAACCCAATCGCTGGTTCCCAAGCCTTGCTGAGATTATAGCCACAGTCACGGTTTATGAGGTCGTCATTGGTGCGAATTTCGATGGCCTCTCTAACAACGCTGTCCCAGTATCTCTACGTCTGTACCAGAATCCTCGTGCGTTCATACTCCACAGCGTGATTTTCCGAGAAACAATGTTCAGCGACCGCCGACTTGCTCGGATACATCAGTCGTGCCTCTGGCGTTCACGGCATCGATCCTCGACGGTACGCATCGTCTGATCAATATACGACTTGCCACATTGACACGGAATCTGGTACATGTCGGCCTTCCTCAAACCGAGGTCATCTTTGGCGCTCCCCACCAGTGCACGAGTTTTATTCGGAGGACAAAACACAGTTCCGACACCCCAACATCAAATTCACCATGGAGACTGAAACGGAGGGTAAATTACCTTTCCTTGACGCCTTGGTCAAGAGAAGGGCTGACGGCACCCTAGGTCATGGGGTGTATCGGAAGACAACGCACACTGATCTGTATTTGCACGCAGACAGCTGCCACCACCCTTCACAGAGGAACAGGGTACTTAAAACTCTAGCACATAGGGCGCGCACTATCTCTGACGCAGAGAGTCTAGCCCAGGAATTGGAACATCTGAGAACTGTATTTCGAAAAAAATGGGTAATCAGAGTGGCAGATTCAACGTGCTCTCCGCCAAACCACTTCAGCACAACCTGTGGAGATGGATGAAATCACGAGGGAGGAGGTAGGTACTGCGTTTATTCCATATACAGGCGCACTCTCGGGGAAAATCGCCCGCATTTTGAAGAAACACCGGGTCGGAACTGTGTTTTGTCCTCCGAATAACACTCGTACACTGGTGGGGAGCGCCGAAGATGACCGCGCTAGCCATACGATTAAATGAAATTTATTCAAAAAAATAGCATCAAAAATTCGGATGTTGGATGCCCCCATGAGAGATATCGTTTCAAATTCTGTCCGATTGGCACATTATATCGGGTCTAGGGGCAGCGTTCTCGGTCCTGGGTTCAATTCCCGCCCCTGCTTAAATTTTGATTAACAATCAGAATTGCTAGGCCGAAGACTCACGCATAAGAAGACACCCTCATTCTGCCAAAGGCTTGTCCAGAGGGCGGAGGAGCGGACAGAGGTTCAGGGCATCTCTTGACCAAGGGGTGGGAAACTGCCCCCAATGCCGGAAGAATCAGCAATAATCAACACCATGAGGAAGCAGAAGGCAATGGAAACCACTGCATTAAAGACACGTAACGTTTATCCACAGGACATGTCGTCTGTAACTGAAAAAGTGGCATAATGATCCCTCTATTGGCAAAAGAGTCCGGAATAGTCCCCCATTCGGATCTCCGGGATGGAACTGCCAAGGGGGATGTGACCATGAGAAAAAGATTGAATAATTAACGAAAGGATAACGCTCTACGAGTCGGGGCACGGATTGTCAGAAGATTGAACATGGTAGGGAAACAAGAAAATCTGAAAAGGCAAATGCAAAGACTTATTCTAGATATAGTAGGTTGCAGTGAAGTGAAATGGAAAGAAGACAAGGATTTTGGTCAAATGAGTATAGGGTAAAATCAACAGCAGCAGAAAATGGTATAGTAGGAGTAGGATTCGTTATGAATAAGAAAGAAGGGTAGAGAGTATGTTACTGTGAACTCTTCGGTGACAGGATTGTTCTTATCAGAATCGCCAGCAAACCAACACCGACAACGATACTTCAGGTATACATGCCGACGTCCTAAGCTGCAGATGAAGAGAGAGAGAAAGTGTATGAGGATATTTAAAGGGTAACACAGTACGTAAAGTCATGGGGTACTGGAATGCAGCTGTAGGTGAAGGAGTAGAAGAAAAGGTTACAGGAGAATATGGGCTTGGATAAGGAGTGAGAGAGGAGAAAGACTAATTGAGTTCTGTAATAAATTTCAGCTAGTAATAGCGAATACTCTGTTCGAGAATCACAAGCGGAGGAAGTATACTTGGAAAAAGCCGGGTGATACGGGAAGATTTCAGGTAGATTACATCATGGCCAGACAGAGATCCCGAAATCAGATAATGGATTGTAAGCCGCACCCAGGAGCAAAATGGTTCAAATGGCTCTGAGCACTATGGGACTCAACTGCTGTGGTCATCAGTCCCCTAGAACTTAGAACTACTTAAACCTAACTAACCTAAGGACATCACACACACCCATGCCCGAGGCAGGATTCGAACCTGCGACCGTAGCAGCAGCGTGGCTCCGAACTGGAGCGCCTAGAACCGCACGGCTACCGCGGCCGGCTACCCAGGAGCAAATATAGATTCAGATCATAATGTATTAGTAATGAAGAGAATTCTGAAGTTTAAGACATTAATCAGGAAGAATCACAAGAATACACAAAGAAGTGGGATACGGAAGTACTACGGAATGTAGAAATACCCTGTAAGTTCTCTAAGGCCATATATACAGCAATAAAGAATAGCTCAGTAGGCAGTACAGTTGAAGAGGAATGGACATATCTAAAAAGAGCCATCACAAAAGTTGGAAAGAAAAACGTGGGTACAAAGAAGGTGACTGCGAAGAAACCAAGGGTAACAGAAGAAATACTTGAGTTGATCGATGAAAGGAGGAAGTACAAAAATATTCCGGGAAACCCAGGAATACAGAAATACTAGTCGCTGAGGAATGAAATAAATAGAAAGTGCAGGGAAGCTAAGACGAAATGGTGAAGAAATTGAAAAGGAATTATGTGATGTTTAAAGCTTTCCCGACGTACTGATTGTTCCATAAAAACACGAGAGAACTGCCGGATATCAGTAACGTCCTGCCACGATATTTCGGCGCAGAGTCTTCTGGCCATCTTCAGGTGAGTGCCACTGTAGTTGCTTAGTGGGTGTGCACTGCCCAAACTCTATCACCTATACGTCCGCACATTACCACAGGCAGTCCTCTTCCAGCACCAACGTAAAAGTGTCCAGAATAGCTCCCTTGAGGTCTTCACTCGAGAAGACCCTGTCTCCAATTGGCTCCTGTAGCGTTCTGCTATTGTCTGCCTTCCCATTGGCTGAAGGCCATCCCCACCAAAAATACATTGGCCTTAAGCTCTACAGACACGATTCGGCTCAATTTGACCACTTCCCAGACTAAACTAATACATTACAACAATGTTTAAGCAAAGAAACGTCATAAACATTCGGTTACACTCAGATAATTTACAATAAATGAATAAACCAGCATTCTTGCGGGAGTGTGCTCACGGTATACAACAATAGAATGTACTTAAGTATGGTTTAAACAGTTACTTATACCTTCTTCACAGAATCGTCTTTTGGTCCTCTTCCCAATCGTGGTGTACACTAACACACTGATCACTTATAAATTAGCACAGTTTTTCAGTAGTACTTGAATTCAACATTAAATATAGCTACTAGCAAAATAGTAAACTGTTCATTAAATAACTGCACAAGTGTGACAATATTAGCTTATTCTGCGTTCATTTACTGTTCAAGTGCGGCAGATACGATGTTCTAACAAACATTGTGATAATGAAACAGATATAAAAGACGTCGTAAATCAGTAAAGATACCAGATACAGATACATGGCTTTCAGGGATGATAACTACAGTGAAATATTTCCTTCAAAGATATCGTTTGTTGAAATCGCACGAATCGATTAAAAGTTGTTATTTCAGAGGTTCATTGTGTAAACGTCTATTCACAGTGAATTATCACCTTTCTTGTTTTAAAGATATTGAAATTACTGTTGTGTCGCTGGATGCGCCTAATTTTTCTGCGATCGCAATTGTACTGACATTCTCATTCATATTTGACTGTGAGTTATTGGCAAATCTCAAAGACCTGTAACTTAGCCATCTTTAAGAATCTCTGATATTCCACTATTTCGTGGAGCATCTCCTGCGAAGAGCCCATGCGAGCGACAGCCATCAAAATTCCCTTTACTGGGAATTTCCCTATTTCCAGCAACGCTACTCGACTTTGTACCTGCACTCGCTCATACCGGTCACGTAGCCGGAAGCCAGAACTGCCACGGCTCGTTCTGAGAACCGGGCCTGCTACCTTCAGCCATACATCATCTCTTACCAGTACAGGGCGGCCGATTAGCGCGCCTAAATACGCGTAATGATACACCATCTCGGGATTTTGACGATTTTTTTTTTGGGTCATCAGTCTTCTGACTGGTTCGATGCGACCGCCACGAATTCCTCTCCTGTGCCGAACACTTGCAACCTACGCCCTCAATTATCTGCTGGATGTATTCCAATCTCTGTCATCCTCTACAGTGTTTGTCCTCTAGAGCTCCCTCTAGTACCATGGAAGTCATTCCCTCATGTCTTAAAAGATGTCCTACCATCCTGTCCCTTATCAGTTTTTTCCCCATACTCCTTTCCTCTCCGATTCTGCATAGAACCTCCTCATTCCTTACCCAGTCCACCTCATATCCAACATTCGTCTATAGCACCACATCTCAAATCCTTCGATTCTCTTCTGTTCTGGTTTTCCCACAGTCCATGTTCCACTACCATATAATGATGTACGCCACACGTATTTTCTCAGAAGTTTCTTCCTCAAATTAAGGCCTGTGTTTGATACTAGTAGACTTCTCTTGGCCAGGAATGCCGTTTTTGCTTTTGCTAGTCTGCTTTTGATGTCCTCCTTACTCCGTCCGTCATTGCTTGTTTTCCTGCCTAGGTAGCAGAATTCCTTTATTTCACCTACCTCATGACCATCAGTCGTGATAAGTTTCTCGCTGTTCTCATTTCTGCTACTTCTCATCATTTTCGTCTTTCTTCGATTTACTCTCAATCCATATTCTGTACTCATTCGATTCCTCACTCCATTTAGCAGATCATGTAACCCTTCTTCACTTTCACTAAGGATAGCAATGTCTTCAGCGAATCGTATCATTGATATCCTTTCACCTTGAATTTTAATTCCGCTCCTAAACCTTACTTTTATTTCCATTATTGCTTCTTCGATGTACATATTGAACAGTAGGGGAGAAAGACTACATCCCTGTCTTACACCCTTTTTAATCTGAGCATTTCATTCTTGGTCGTCCACTCTTTTTATTTCCTTTTAGCGCTTGTACATATTGTACATTACTCGTCTCTGCCCATAGCTTACCCAATTTTGCTCAGATTTTCGAACATATTGCATCATTTTACATTGCAGCACGCTTTTTCCAGGTCTACAAATCCTATGAACGTGTCTCGATTTTTCTTTAGTCTTGCTTACATTATCAACCGCAACGTCAGAATTGCTTCTCTCGTCCCTTTACCTTTTCTGAAGCCAAACTGGTCGCCATCTAGTACACCCTCAACTCTCTTTTCCATTCTTCTGTATATTATTCTTGTCAGCAAATTGTATGCATGAGCTGCTAAGCTGATTGTGCGATAATTCTTGCACTTGTCAGCTCTCGCAGTCTTCGGAACAGTGTGAATCATATTTTTCCGAAAGTCAGATGGTATGTCGCCAGACTCATACATTCTACACACCAACATGAATAGTCGTTTTGTTGCCACTTCCCCCAATGATTTTAGAAATTGATTTGGAATGTTATCTATCCCTTCTGCCTTATTTGATCTTAAGTCCTCTAAAGCTCTTTTAAATTCTGATTCTAATACTGGATCCCCTATCTCTTCTAAATCGGCTCCTGTTTCTTCTTCTATGACATCAGACAAATCTTCCCCGTCATAGAGGCTTTCAATGTATTCTTTCCACCTATCCGCTCTCCCCTCAGCATTTAAGAGTGGAACTCCCGTTGCGCTCTTCATGCTATCACCCTTGCTTCTTACGTCACCGAAAGTTGTTTTGACTTTCCCGTATGCTGAGTCTGTCCCTCCGACACGGGTTCTACACAACGCTGGTGATTACTTCGAAGGACAGTAATAGGTGCAAATATGTAACTCTTTTGTATTGGATGTGAATAAATGATTGCCATTATTTAAGTTCCAACCGTCGTATTTACAGCGAATTAGCTGCGGCACATGAAAGCAGACATGCGCGGCACAACCCTATGACTACATCGGCTGTTCTTTTTTAAACAGAGCCGTCCATAGCCCAAGTACCCAAGTATGAGTAATGGCAGGTAAAGACGGAAATGGTTTGCTCATATGGACTGCTGTTTAGGAGAGCATCTACACTCAGCACAGTCGCAATGGTTAGGTGGCCTTTCCCATAATGGTCCAAACGTTCTCAGTTATGGAGAGAGCTGATAACTAAGCTTCCAAGGATAGGGTTTAGCAAGCTGGAACACAAACAATAGCAACTCTCGCTGTGCACGGGTCGGCGTTATTTTGCTGAAATGTAAGCACAGGATGGTTTGCCATCAAGGGCAACAAAAGGGGCGTACAATATCGTCTATAAACCGCTTTGCTATGAGAGTACCGTGGACGGCAACCAAAGGGGATCTGCTACAAAAAGAAATGGCAGCTCAGAATCACGCCTGGTGTTGGGCCCTGTGGCGGGTGACGGTCCGGTTGGCATCCCACAGCTGCCCAGAGTGTCTTCAGGCACGTCTTAGATCTGGAATCTCATTGACTGGAGTACAATTTTTAGTGATGCGTGAAACATCGAACGGAGTCCCGATGACCAGCAAGGGAGTCAGTGATGTTGTAGAAGGAACCTGCAGGGATGTGGAGCCATGCGCTGCAGTGCCATAGTCAGCTGCGCTAGGTTTCTCGGCTGAGGATCCATGGCGTGAACAGCAACATCGAGGTGGACCCAAAGATTCTGGACTGAGTTTAAATCCAGGGAGTCTGGTGTCCAGGAGAGTATGGTGATCTCATTCTGATCTTCTTCAGACCACTCACGTGCACTAAAACATGTGTGACGTGTTGCATTTCCTGCTGGTCGATGCCATTGTGCCGACAAAAAACAAACTGCAAGTACATCTATATCTACATCGATACTCAGCAATCCACCTTCCGACGCGTGGCGGAGGATACCCCGTAGCAGTACCATCATTTCCCTTCCTGTTCGACTCACAAATAGAACGAGGGAACAACAACTGTCTAATATCCCTTACCTTGTATTCGTGGTCCTTACGCATGATTTATGCTGGAGGCAACAGAA